>NC_090927.1:784137864-785418864 GCF_040938575.1 Ambystoma mexicanum
TCCGTGTCTTGGAGCAAGTTGTCGGAAGGAAAAAAGTCTGCCGTTTGGCTCCTTTTTCAGGGGAGCCGCCAGCCAGCCAGCCAGCCAGCCAGCCAGCCAGCCAGCCGGAGGAGGAGGAGAGCATGGGGGACACTGTCCTTGCCCTGCTTCCTTCCTTCCTTCCTTCCTCGCCCCTGCCGGCCCCGAACGGCCACGAACGGCCAAGCCTTATCTAAGGTGGGCGCTCGGAGGAGCCTGCCCCCCGGGCAGCTCGGGGTGACTTTGGGCCCTGGCAGCGAGGCTGCTGGAGATGTGGGGGCGGAGCCATGCAAAAACGGACCCGGGGCTGCTGGTCTTTCATGCAAACGCACGCTAGGCCCGGCCGCCTCCGAGGTGCCTGGGAGTCTACGGCAGAGGGCGACTCCGAGTCAGCGGGGGAGCTGCCGAGCAGCGCTCTTTCCGACGGACCCTTTCGGGGCATCGCTTCTCGGCCTTTTGGCTAAGATCAAGTGTAGTATCTGTTCTTATCAGTTTAATATCTGATACGTCCTCTATCTGGGGACCATATATTAAATTGATTTTTGGAACAGGGAGATGGAATGGGAGCTTGCTCTGTCCACTCCACGCATCAACCTGGTATTGCAGTACCTCCAGGACTGGTGCACTTCCCCACTCGGGGAAAACAAAGCTGTCAAAAAGAAAGACTTGGGCGATTCTTGAAAAAGAAGAGCACACACGGCAAAATATATCTGTACTTATGCAAATTATTTTTTTTATTTATTTATTTTTTTTTTTCCCTTTCTTCCTTCTTTTTTGTTTAGATGTCCTGTTGAACATTCCGTGTCTTGGAGCAAGTTGTCGGAAGGAAAAAAGTCTGCCGTTTGGCTCCTTTTTCAGGGGAGCCGCCAGCCAGCCAGCCAGCCAGCCAGCCAGCCAGCCGGAGGAGGGGACATGGGGGACACTGTCCTTGCCCTGCTTCCTTCCTTCCTTCCTTCCTCGCCCCTGCCGGCCCCGAACGGCCACGAACGGCCAAGCCTTATCTAAGGTGGGCGCTCGGAGGAGCCTGCCCCCCGGGCAGCTCGGGGTGACTTTGGGCCCTGGCAGCGAGGCTGCTGGAGATGTGGGGGCGGAGCCATGCAAAAACGGACCCGGGGCTGCTGGTCTTTCATGCAAACGCACGCTAGGCCCGGCCGCCTCCGAGGTGCCTGGGAGTCTACGGCAGAGGGCGACTCCGAGTCAGCGGGGGAGCTGCCGAGCAGCGCTCTTTCCGACGGACCCTTTCGGGGCATCGCTTCTCGGCCTTTTGGCTAAGATCAAGTGTAGTATCTGTTCTTATCAGTTTAATATCTGATACGTCCTCTATCTGGGGACCATATATTAAATTGATTTTTGGAACAGGGAGATGGAATGGGAGCTTGCTCTGTCCACTCCACGCATCAACCTGGTATTGCAGTACCTCCAGGACTGGTGCACTTCCCCACTCGGGGAAAACAAAGCTGTCAAAAAGAAAGACTTGGGCGATTCTTGAAAAAGAAGAGCACACACGGCAAAATATATCTGTACTTATGCAAATTATTTTTTTTATTTATTTATTTTTTTTTTTCCCTTTCTTCCTTCTTTTTTGTTTAGATGTCCTGTTGAACATTCCGTGTCTTGGAGCAAGTTGTCGGAAGGAAAAAAGTCTGCCGTTTGGCTCCTTTTTCAGGGGAGCCGCCAGCCAGCCAGCCAGCCAGCCAGCCAGCCAGCCAGCCAGCCAGCCAGCCGGAGGAGGAGGAGAGCATGGGGGACACTGTCCTTGCCCTGCTTCCTTCCTTCCTTCCTTCCTCGCCCCTGCCGGCCCCGAACGGCCACGAACGGCCAAGCCTTATCTAAGGTGGGCGCTCGGAGGAGCCTGCCCCCCGGGCAGCTCGGGGTGACTTTGGGCCCTGGCAGCGAGGCTGCTGGAGATGTGGGGGCGGAGCCATGCAAAAACGGACCCGGGGCTGCTGGTCTTTCATGCAAACGCACGCTAGGCCCGGCCGCCTCCGAGGTGCCTGGGAGTCTACGGCAGAGGGCGACTCCGAGTCAGCGGGGGAGCTGCCGAGCAGCGCTCTTTCCGACGGACCCTTTCGGGGCATCGCTTCTCGGCCTTTTGGCTAAGATCAAGTGTAGTATCTGTTCTTATCAGTTTAATATCTGATACGTCCTCTATCTGGGGACCATATATTAAATTGATTTTTGGAACAGGGAGATGGAATGGGAGCTTGCTCTGTCCACTCCACGCATCAACCTGGTATTGCAGTACCTCCAGGACTGGTGCACTTCCCCACTCGGGGAAAACAAAGCTGTCAAAAAGAAAGACTTGGGCGATTCTTGAAAAAGAAGAGCACACACGGCAAAATATATCTGTACTTATGCAAATTATTTTTTTTATTTATTTATTTTTTTTTTTCCCTTTCTTCCTTCTTTTTTGTTTAGATGTCCTGTTGAACATTCCGTGTCTTGGAGCAAGTTGTCGGAAGGAAAAAAGTCTGCCGTTTGGCTCCTTTTTCAGGGGAGCCGCCAGCCAGCCAGCCAGCCAGCCAGCCAGCCAGCCAGCCAGCCAGCCAGCCGGAGGAGGAGGAGAGCATGGGGGACACTGTCCTTGCCCTGCTTCCTTCCTTCCTTCCTTCCTCGCCCCTGCCGGCCCCGAACGGCCACGAACGGCCAAGCCTTATCTAAGGTGGGCGCTCGGAGGAGCCTGCCCCCCGGGCAGCTCGGGGTGACTTTGGGCCCTGGCAGCGAGGCTGCTGGAGATGTGGGGGCGGAGCCATGCAAAAACGGACCCGGGGCTGCTGGTCTTTCATGCAAACGCACGCTAGGCCCGGCCGCCTCCGAGGTGCCTTGGCCCTGGTCAGAGACACGATCGAGTACGTCAGGGACCGCAGGGTCCGAGCGGCCCTGGTAAGCCTCGATCAGGAAAAGGCTTTCGATAGAGTGTCCCACGAGTTCATGGACCGTGCCCTGCGAGCGATGGGTCTGGGAGACTTCTTCTGTGACATGGTGCGGACCATGTACCGAGACATCTTCAGCAGCGCAATGGTAAACGGGTGGAAGGCAGACTCCTTCCCGGTGGAGTCGGGTGTCAGACAGGGCTGCCCACTCTCACCCTTGCTGTTCGTCTGCGTCATCGAGCTTCTGGCGGAACACATCCGGCAAGACAAGGGCATACGAGGGGTGAAAGTTCCGGGCAGCGAAGGCAAGGGGGAAGTGAAGTGCTCCCTGTACATGGACGACGTTACCGTCTTCTGCACAGACGGGTGCTCGGTCAAGGCCCTCGTAAGGACCTGCGAGGACTTCGGCAAGGCGACAGGGGCCAAGATAAACTGCACCAAGTCAGAGGCCATGCTCTTCGGAGACTGGGATCCAGTGTACGACCCTCTGCCCTTCCCCATCAGACCGGCCCACATGAAAATCCTGGGTGTGTGGTTCGGCTACGAAGGGGCCGCAAAAAGGTCATGGGATGAACGCGTGGCGAAAGCCAAACAAAAACTAGGGCTATGGAGCTTGCGGAAGCTGACCATAGAGGGGAAGACGCTGGCTCTGGCAAACGACGTGCTCCCGGTCCTACAGTACCTGGCACAGGTCTGGCCGGTGCCGAAGTCCACCGCAAAAACCATCACGAGGATGGTATTCTACTTCATCTGGAACTCCAAGATGGATAGGGTGAAGAGAGCAACCATGATCAAGACACACGACAAAGGCGGGAAGGGGGTGCCGGACATCCCCACCATGCTGAGAGGCTTCTTCACCTGCAACTGCGTGAGGCTCACGCTGAGGAGCAGTGATGAAAGTCACGTAGGCTTCCTGATGGCCCGCTTCTTCCTACTCCCGGTATGGCGGAGGCTGGGATGGGTAGTGTGGGACACCAGGATCCCCTACAACTGGACGGCCCCCTGGTACTATGCCGAGGCGGAGCGTTTTGTACGGGAATTCCAGCTGGAGGCGGCGGCGCCGGACCAGTGGAAGAATGGGGCCATCCACAAAAGCATTCGTGACAGGGACGTTTGCGAGCAGATCAGGACCCTATCATCAGAGGCCGCAGAGCGCGTATGGGGCAATGTGGCATCGAAACGGCTCACGAACAAGCACAAAGACGTAGCCTGGATGGCCATCCAGGGGGGTCTGCCGGTGCGAGCGTTCATGCACGCCAGAGGTCTCAACCGCTTCAAAAACTGCCCCCGGGGCTGCACGGCGGACGAGACAGAGTACCACCTCCTCTGGGATTGCCCCTACGCACGCAACTTGATGCGGGACTTGGCCACAGAACTAGGGGGCAAGATCCCGACAGCAAACATCAATGCCGACGCAGTGATGTACGGTTTGTTCCCGGGGACCCACGCACAGGAAGACATCCAGGCCTGCTGGAGAATCCTGTGCTGCGTAAAAGATGTGCTCCTATTTTCCAGAAACCGCCTGGTGGTAGGGAAGAAAGAGATGACGACGGAATCCTGCCGCCGGATGATCCACAGCCTCCTGAGAGACTACGCAATCATCGACGGGCCAGAGGACGACGACGACGACGGAGAGTGAGTAAATGTACATTTACACAACATGTTCTTGTGCTTTTTCTCAAACAGGACCCACCTCTGAGTGGAGAAAACGAAAGAATCGTTGGCCGCACGCGAGGCGGCATGACGAGGATACGTAAGTAATGTACAACATAACTTAACATGACCTGATTCCTTTCCAGAGGAAAAAGTCGACAAAGTCAGGCTCGGGCACAAGCGTCTAGGGGGACCGTGCTCGAAGCCTCCCTTTGCGATAGTTCCTAAACCAATATACGGATAACCCGTGAGAACCTTTAATTGGAAAACTAATTGGCATATAGTCGCAATGTAGTACACCCTACCTTGCTGGAGGAATGGGACGGTTGTAAGGGGAGATGTGGAGACCGTTCAAAAAAAAAAAAAAAAAAAAAAAATCTGTTCTTATCAGTTTAATATCTGATACGTCCTCTATCTGGGGACCATATATTAAATTGATTTTTGGAACAGGGAGATGGAATGGGAGCTTGCTCTGTCCACTCCACGCATCAACCTGGTATTGCAGTACCTCCAGGACTGGTGCACTTCCCCACTCGGGGAAAACAAAGCTGTCAAAAAGAAAGACTTGGGCGATTCTTGAAAAAGAAGAGCACACACGGCAAAATATATCTGTACTTATGCAAATTATTTTTTTTATTTATTTATTTTTTTTTTTCCCTTTCTTCCTTCTTTTTTGTTTAGATGTCCTGTTGAACATTCCGTGTCTTGGAGCAAGTTGTCGGAAGGAAAAAAGTCTGCCGTTTGGCTCCTTTTTCAGGGGAGCCGCCAGCCAGCCAGCCAGCCAGCCAGCCAGCCAGCCAGCCAGCCAGCCAGCCGGAGGAGGAGGAGAGCATGGGGGACACTGTCCTTGCCCTGCTTCCTTCCTTCCTTCCTTCCTCGCCCCTGCCGGCCCCGAACGGCCACGAACGGCCAAGCCTTATCTAAGGTGGGCGCTCGGAGGAGCCTGCCCCCCGGGCAGCTCGGGGTGACTTTGGGCCCTGGCAGCGAGGCTGCTGGAGATGTGGGGGCGGAGCCATGCAAAAACGGACCCGGGGCTGCTGGTCTTTCATGCAAACGCACGCTAGGCCCGGCCGCCTCCGAGGTGCCTGGGAGTCTACGGCAGAGGGCGACTCCGAGTCAGCGGGGGAGCTGCCGAGCAGCGCTCTTTCCGACGGACCCTTTCGGGGCATCGCTTCTCGGCCTTTTGGCTAAGATCAAGTGTAGTATCTGTTCTTATCAGTTTAATATCTGATACGTCCTCTATCTGGGGACCATATATTAAATTGATTTTTGGAACAGGGAGATGGAATGGGAGCTTGCTCTGTCCACTCCACGCATCAACCTGGTATTGCAGTACCTCCAGGACTGGTGCACTTCCCCACTCGGGGAAAACAAAGCTGTCAAAAAGAAAGACTTGGGCGATTCTTGAAAAAGAAGAGCACACACGGCAAAATATATCTGTACTTATGCAAATTATTTTTTTTATTTATTTATTTTTTTTTTTCCCTTTCTTCCTTCTTTTTTGTTTAGATGTCCTGTTGAACATTCCGTGTCTTGGAGCAAGTTGTCGGAAGGAAAAAAGTCTGCCGTTTGGCTCCTTTTTCAGGGGAGCCGCCAGCCAGCCAGCCAGCCAGCCAGCCAGCCAGCCAGCCAGCCAGCCAGCCGGAGGAGGAGGAGAGCATGGGGGACACTGTCCTTGCCCTGCTTCCTTCCTTCCTTCCTTCCTCGCCCCTGCCGGCCCCGAACGGCCACGAACGGCCAAGCCTTATCTAAGGTGGGCGCTCGGAGGAGCCTGCCCCCCGGGCAGCTCGGGGTGACTTTGGGCCCTGGCAGCGAGGCTGCTGGAGATGTGGGGGCGGAGCCATGCAAAAACGGACCCGGGGCTGCTGGTCTTTCATGCAAACGCACGCTAGGCCCGGCCGCCTCCGAGGTGCCTGGGAGTCTACGGCAGAGGGCGACTCCGAGTCAGCGGGGGAGCTGCCGAGCAGCGCTCTTTCCGACGGACCCTTTCGGGGCATCGCTTCTCGGCCTTTTGGCTAAGATCAAGTGTAGTATCTGTTCTTATCAGTTTAATATCTGATACGTCCTCTATCTGGGGACCATATATTAAATTGATTTTTGGAACAGGGAGATGGAATGGGAGCTTGCTCTGTCCACTCCACGCATCAACCTGGTATTGCAGTACCTCCAGGACTGGTGCACTTCCCCACTCGGGGAAAACAAAGCTGTCAAAAAGAAAGACTTGGGCGATTCTTGAAAAAGAAGAGCACACACGGCAAAATATATCTGTACTTATGCAAATTATTTTTTTTATTTATTTATTTTTTTTTTTCCCTTTCTTCCTTCTTTTTTGTTTAGATGTCCTGTTGAACATTCCGTGTCTTGGAGCAAGTTGTCGGAAGGAAAAAAGTCTGCCGTTTGGCTCCTTTTTCAGGGGAGCCGCCAGCCAGCCAGCCAGCCAGCCAGCCAGCCAGCCAGCCGGAGGAGGAGGAGAGCATGGGGGACACTGTCCTTGCCCTGCTTCCTTCCTTCCTTCCTTCCTCGCCCCTGCCGGCCCCGAACGGCCACGAACGGCCAAGCCTTATCTAAGGTGGGCGCTCGGAGGAGCCTGCCCCCCGGGCAGCTCGGGGTGACTTTGGGCCCTGGCAGCGAGGCTGCTGGAGATGTGGGGGCGGAGCCATGCAAAAACGGACCCGGGGCTGCTGGTCTTTCATGCAAACGCACGCTAGGCCCGGCCGCCTCCGAGGTGCCTGGGAGTCTACGGCAGAGGGCGACTCCGAGTCAGCGGGGGAGCTGCCGAGCAGCGCTCTTTCCGACGGACCCTTTCGGGGCATCGCTTCTCGGCCTTTTGGCTAAGATCAAGTGTAGTATCTGTTCTTATCAGTTTAATATCTGATACGTCCTCTATCTGGGGACCATATATTAAATTGATTTTTGGAACAGGGAGATGGAATGGGAGCTTGCTCTGTCCACTCCACGCATCAACCTGGTATTGCAGTACCTCCAGGACTGGTGCACTTCCCCACTCGGGGAAAACAAAGCTGTCAAAAAGAAAGACTTGGGCGATTCTTGAAAAAGAAGAGCACACACGGCAAAATATATCTGTACTTATGCAAATTATTTTTTTTATTTATTTATTTTTTTTTTTCCCTTTCTTCCTTCTTTTTTGTTTAGATGTCCTGTTGAACATTCCGTGTCTTGGAGCAAGTTGTCGGAAGGAAAAAAGTCTGCCGTTTGGCTCCTTTTTCAGGGGAGCCGCCAGCCAGCCAGCCAGCCAGCCAGCCAGCCAGCCAGCCAGCCAGCCAGCCGGAGGAGGAGGAGAGCATGGGGGACACTGTCCTTGCCCTGCTTCCTTCCTTCCTTCCTTCCTCGCCCCTGCCGGCCCCGAACGGCCACGAACGGCCAAGCCTTATCTAAGGTGGGCGCTCGGAGGAGCCTGCCCCCCGGGCAGCTCGGGGTGACTTTGGGCCCTGGCAGCGAGGCTGCTGGAGATGTGGGGGCGGAGCCATGCAAAAACGGACCCGGGGCTGCTGGTCTTTCATGCAAACGCACGCTAGGCCCGGCCGCCTCCGAGGTGCCTGGGAGTCTACGGCAGAGGGCGACTCCGAGTCAGCGGGGGAGCTGCCGAGCAGCGCTCTTTCCGACGGACCCTTTCGGGGCATCGCTTCTCGGCCTTTTGGCTAAGATCAAGTGTAGTATCTGTTCTTATCAGTTTAATATCTGATACGTCCTCTATCTGGGGACCATATATTAAATTGATTTTTGGAACAGGGAGATGGAATGGGAGCTTGCTCTGTCCACTCCACGCATCAACCTGGTATTGCAGTACCTCCAGGACTGGTGCACTTCCCCACTCGGGGAAAACAAAGCTGTCAAAAAGAAAGACTTGGGCGATTCTTGAAAAAGAAGAGCACACACGGCAAAATATATCTGTACTTATGCAAATTATTTTTTTTATTTATTTATTTTTTTTTTTCCCTTTCTTCCTTCTTTTTTGTTTAGATGTCCTGTTGAACATTCCGTGTCTTGGAGCAAGTTGTCGGAAGGAAAAAAGTCTGCCGTTTGGCTCCTTTTTCAGGGGAGCCGCCAGCCAGCCAGCCAGCCAGCCAGCCAGCCAGCCAGCCAGCCAGCCAGCCGGAGGAGGAGGAGAGCATGGGGGACACTGTCCTTGCCCTGCTTCCTTCCTTCCTTCCTTCCTCGCCCCTGCCGGCCCCGAACGGCCACGAACGGCCAAGCCTTATCTAAGGTGGGCGCTCGGAGGAGCCTGCCCCCCGGGCAGCTCGGGGTGACTTTGGGCCCTGGCAGCGAGGCTGCTGGAGATGTGGGGGCGGAGCCATGCAAAAACGGACCCGGGGCTGCTGGTCTTTCATGCAAACGCACGCTAGGCCCGGCCGCCTCCGAGGTGCCTGGGAGTCTACGGCAGAGGGCGACTCCGAGTCAGCGGGGGAGCTGCCGAGCAGCGCTCTTTCCGACGGACCCTTTCGGGGCATCGCTTCTCGGCCTTTTGGCTAAGATCAAGTGTAGTATCTGTTCTTATCAGTTTAATATCTGATACGTCCTCTATCTGGGGACCATATATTAAATTGATTTTTGGAACAGGGAGATGGAATGGGAGCTTGCTCTGTCCACTCCACGCATCAACCTGGTATTGCAGTACCTCCAGGACTGGTGCACTTCCCCACTCGGGGAAAACAAAGCTGTCAAAAAGAAAGACTTGGGCGATTCTTGAAAAAGAAGAGCACACACGGCAAAATATATCTGTACTTATGCAAATTATTTTTTTTATTTATTTATTTTTTTTTTTCCCTTTCTTCCTTCTTTTTTGTTTAGATGTCCTGTTGAACATTCCGTGTCTTGGAGCAAGTTGTCGGAAGGAAAAAAGTCTGCCGTTTGGCTCCTTTTTCAGGGGAGCCGCCAGCCAGCCAGCCAGCCAGCCAGCCAGCCAGCCAGCCAGCCAGCCAGCCGGAGGAGGAGGAGAGCATGGGGGACACTGTCCTTGCCCTGCTTCCTTCCTTCCTTCCTTCCTCGCCCCTGCCGGCCCCGAACGGCCACGAACGGCCAAGCCTTATCTAAGGTGGGCGCTCGGAGGAGCCTGCCCCCCGGGCAGCTCGGGGTGACTTTGGGCCCTGGCAGCGAGGCTGCTGGAGATGTGGGGGCGGAGCCATGCAAAAACGGACCCGGGGCTGCTGGTCTTTCATGCAAACGCACGCTAGGCCCGGCCGCCTCCGAGGTGCCTGGGAGTCTACGGCAGAGGGCGACTCCGAGTCAGCGGGGGAGCTGCCGAGCAGCGCTCTTTCCGACGGACCCTTTCGGGGCATCGCTTCTCGGCCTTTTGGCTAAGATCAAGTGTAGTATCTGTTCTTATCAGTTTAATATCTGATACGTCCTCTATCTGGGGACCATATATTAAATTGATTTTTGGAACAGGGAGATGGAATGGGAGCTTGCTCTGTCCACTCCACGCATCAACCTGGTATTGCAGTACCTCCAGGACTGGTGCACTTCCCCACTCGGGGAAAACAAAGCTGTCAAAAAGAAAGACTTGGGCGATTCTTGAAAAAGAAGAGCACACACGGCAAAATATATCTGTACTTATGCAAATTATTTTTTTTATTTATTTATTTTTTTTTTTCCCTTTCTTCCTTCTTTTTTGTTTAGATGTCCTGTTGAACATTCCGTGTCTTGGAGCAAGTTGTCGGAAGGAAAAAAGTCTGCCGTTTGGCTCCTTTTTCAGGGGACGCCAGCCAGCCAGCCAGCCAGCCAGCCAGCCAGCCAGCCAGCCAGCCGGAGGAGGAGGAGAGCATGGGGGACACTGTCCTTGCCCTGCTTCCTTCCTTCCTTCCTTCCTCGCCCCTGCCGGCCCCGAACGGCCACGAACGGCCAAGCCTTATCTAAGGTGGGCGCTCGGAGGAGCCTGCCCCCCGGGCAGCTCGGGGTGACTTTGGGCCCTGGCAGCGAGGCTGCTGGAGATGTGGGGGCGGAGCCATGCAAAAACGGACCCGGGGCTGCTGGTCTTTCATGCAAACGCACGCTAGGCCCGGCCGCCTCCGAGGTGCCTGGGAGTCTACGGCAGAGGGCGACTCCGAGTCAGCGGGGGAGCTGCCGAGCAGCGCTCTTTCCGACGGACCCTTTCGGGGCATCGCTTCTCGGCCTTTTGGCTAAGATCAAGTGTAGTATCTGTTCTTATCAGTTTAATATCTGATACGTCCTCTATCTGGGGACCATATATTAAATTGATTTTTGGAACAGGGAGATGGAATGGGAGCTTGCTCTGTCCACTCCACGCATCAACCTGGTATTGCAGTACCTCCAGGACTGGTGCACTTCCCCACTCGGGGAAAACAAAGCTGTCAAAAAGAAAGACTTGGGCGATTCTTGAAAAAGAAGAGCACACACGGCAAAATATATCTGTACTTATGCAAATTATTTTTTTTATTTATTTATTTTTTTTTTTCCCTTTCTTCCTTCTTTTTTGTTTAGATGTCCTGTTGAACATTCCGTGTCTTGGAGCAAGTTGTCGGAAGGAAAAAAGTCTGCCGTTTGGCTCCTTTTTCAGGGGAGCCGCCAGCCAGCCAGCCAGCCAGCCAGCCAGCCAGCCAGCCAGCCAGCCAGGAGGAGGAGGAGAGCATGGGGGACACTGTCCTTGCCCTGCTTCCTTCCTTCCTTCCTTCCTCGCCCCTGCCGGCCCCGAACGGCCACGAACGGCCAAGCCTTATCTAAGGTGGGCGCTCGGAGGAGCCTGCCCCCCGGGCAGCTCGGGGTGACTTTGGGCCCTGGCAGCGAGGCTGCTGGAGATGTGGGGGCGGAGCCATGCAAAAACGGACCCGGGGCTGCTGGTCTTTCATGCAAACGCACGCTAGGCCCGGCCGCCTCCGAGGTGCCTGGGAGTCTACGGCAGAGGGCGACTCCGAGTCAGCGGGGGAGCTGCCGAGCAGCGCTCTTTCCGACGGACCCTTTCGGGGCATCGCTTCTCGGCCTTTTGGCTAAGATCAAGTGTAGTATCTGTTCTTATCAGTTTAATATCTGATACGTCCTCTATCTGGGGACCATATATTAAATTGATTTTTGGAACAGGGAGATGGAATGGGAGCTTGCTCTGTCCACTCCACGCATCAACCTGGTATTGCAGTACCTCCAGGACTGGTGCACTTCCCCACTCGGGGAAAACAAAGCTGTCAAAAAGAAAGACTTGGGCGATTCTTGAAAAAGAAGAGCACACACGGCAAAATATATCTGTACTTATGCAAATTATTTTTTTTATTTATTTATTTTTTTTTTTCCCTTTCTTCCTTCTTTTTTGTTTAGATGTCCTGTTGAACATTCCGTGTCTTGGAGCAAGTTGTCGGAAGGAAAAAAGTCTGCCGTTTGGCTCCTTTTTCAGGGGAGCCGCCAGCCAGCCAGCCAGCCAGCCAGCCAGCCAGCCAGCCAGCCAGCCAGCCGGAGGAGGAGGAGAGCATGGGGGACACTGTCCTTGCCCTGCTTCCTTCCTTCCTTCCTTCCTCGCCCCTGCCGGCCCCGAACGGCCACGAACGGCCAAGCCTTATCTAAGGTGGGCGCTCGGAGGAGCCTGCCCCCCGGGCAGCTCGGGGTGACTTTGGGCCCTGGCAGCGAGGCTGCTGGAGATGTGGGGGCGGAGCCATGCAAAAACGGACCCGGGGCTGCTGGTCTTTCATGCAAACGCACGCTAGGCCCGGCCGCCTCCGAGGTGCCTGGGAGTCTACGGCAGAGGGCGACTCCGAGTCAGCGGGGGAGCTGCCGAGCAGCGCTCTTTCCGACGGACCCTTTCGGGGCATCGCTTCTCGGCCTTTTGGCTAAGATCAAGTGTAGTATCTGTTCTTATCAGTTTAATATCTGATACGTCCTCTATCTGGGGACCATATATTAAATTGATTTTTGGAACAGGGAGATGGAATGGGAGCTTGCTCTGTCCACTCCACGCATCAACCTGGTATTGCAGTACCTCCAGGACTGGTGCACTTCCCCACTCGGGGAAAACAAAGCTGTCAAAAAGAAAGACTTGGGCGATTCTTGAAAAAGAAGAGCACACACGGCAAAATATATCTGTACTTATGCAAATTATTTTTTTTATTTATTTATTTTTTTTTTTCCCTTTCTTCCTTCTTTTTTGTTTAGATGTCCTGTTGAACATTCCGTGTCTTGGAGCAAGTTGTCGGAAGGAAAAAAGTCTGCCGTTTGGCTCCTTTTTCAGGGGAGCCGCCAGCCAGCCAGCCAGCCAGCCAGCCAGCCAGCCAGCCAGCCAGCCAGCCGGAGGAGGAGGAGAGCATGGGGGACACTGTCCTTGCCCTGCTTCCTTCCTTCCTTCCTTCCTCGCCCCTGCCGGCCCCGAACGGCCACGAACGGCCAAGCCTTATCTAAGGTGGGCGCTCGGAGGAGCCTGCCCCCCGGGCAGCTCGGGGTGACTTTGGGCCCTGGCAGCGAGGCTGCTGGAGATGTGGGGGCGGAGCCATGCAAAAACGGACCCGGGGCTGCTGGTCTTTCATGCAAACGCACGCTAGGCCCGGCCGCCTCCGAGGTGCCTGGGAGTCTACGGCAGAGGGCGACTCCGAGTCAGCGGGGGAGCTGCCGAGCAGCGCTCTTTCCGACGGACCCTTTCGGGGCATCGCTTCTCGGCCTTTTGGCTAAGATCAAGTGTAGTATCTGTTCTTATTTTAATATCTGATACGTCCTCTATCTGGGGACCATATATTAAATTGATTTTTGGAACAGGGAGATGGAATGGGAGCTTGCTCTGTCCACTCCACGCATCAACCTGGTATTGCAGTACCTCCAGGACTGGTGCACTTCCCCACTCGGGGAAAACAAAGCTGTCAAAAAGAAAGACTTGGGCGATTCTTGAAAAAGAAGAGCACACACGGCAAAATATATCTGTACTTATGCAAATTATTTTTTTTATTTATTTATTTTTTTTTTTCCCTTTCTTCCTTCTTTTTTGTTTAGATGTCCTGTTGAACATTCCGTGTCTTGGAGCAAGTTGTCGGAAGGAAAAAAGTCTGCCGTTTGGCTCCTTTTTCAGGGGAGCCGCCAGCCAGCCAGCCAGCCAGCCAGCCAGCCAGCCAGCCAGCCAGCCAGCCGGAGGAGGAGGAGAGCATGGGGGACACTGTCCTTGCCCTGCTTCCTTCCTTCCTTCCTTCCTCGCCCCTGCCGGCCCCGAACGGCCACGAACGGCCAAGCCTTATCTAAGGTGGGCGCTCGGAGGAGCCTGCCCCCCGGGCAGCTCGGGGTGACTTTGGGCCCTGGCAGCGAGGCTGCTGGAGATGTGGGGGCGGAGCCATGCAAAAACGGACCCGGGGCTGCTGGTCTTTCATGCAAACGCACGCTAGGCCCGGCCGCCTCCGAGGTGCCTGGGAGTCTACGGCAGAGGGCGACTCCGAGTCAGCGGGGGAGCTGCCGAGCAGCGCTCTTTCCGACGGACCCTTTCGGGGCATCGCTTCTCGGCCTTTTGGCTAAGATCAAGTGTAGTATCTGTTCTTATCAGTTTAATATCTGATACGTCCTCTATCTGGGGACCATATATTAAATTGATTTTTGGAACAGGGAGATGGAATGGGAGCTTGCTCTGTCCACTCCACGCATCAACCTGGTATTGCAGTACCTCCAGGACTGGTGCACTTCCCCACTCGGGGAAAACAAAGCTGTCAAAAAGAAAGACTTGGGCGATTCTTGAAAAAGAAGAGCACACACGGCAAAATATATCTGTACTTATGCAAATTATTTTTTTTATTTATTTATTTTTTTTTTTCCCTTTCTTCCTTCTTTTTTGTTTAGATGTCCTGTTGAACATTCCGTGTCTTGGAGCAAGTTGTCGGAAGGAAAAAAGTCTGCCGTTTGGCTCCTTTTTCAGGGGAGCCGCCAGCCAGCCAGCCAGCCAGCCAGCCAGCCAGCCAGCCAGCCAGCCAGCCGGAGGAGGAGGAGAGCATGGGGGACACTGTCCTTGCCCTGCTTCCTTCCTTCCTTCCTTCCTCGCCCCTGCCGGCCCCGAACGGCCACGAACGGCCAAGCCTTATCTAAGGTGGGCGCTCGGAGGAGCCTGCCCCCCGGGCAGCTCGGGGTGACTTTGGGCCCTGGCAGCGAGGCTGCTGGAGATGTGGGGGCGGAGCCATGCAAAAACGGACCCGGGGCTGCTGGTCTTTCATGCAAACGCACGCTAGGCCCGGCCGCCTCCGAGGTGCCTGGGAGTCTACGGCAGAGGGCGACTCCGAGTCAGCGGGGGAGCTGCCGAGCAGCGCTCTTTCCGACGGACCCTTTCGGGGCATCGCTTCTCGGCCTTTTGGCTAAGATCAAGTGTAGTATCTGTTCTTATCAGTTTAATATCTGATACGTCCTCTATCTGGGGACCATATATTAAATTGATTTTTGGAACAGGGAGATGGAATGGGAGCTTGCTCTGTCCACTCCACGCATCAACCTGGTATTGCAGTACCTCCAGGACTGGTGCACTTCCCCACTCGGGGAAAACAAAGCTGTCAAAAAGAAAGACTTGGGCGATTCTTGAAAAAGAAGAGCACACACGGCAAAATATATCTGTACTTATGCAAATTATTTTTTTTATTTATTTATTTTTTTTTTTCCCTTTCTTCCTTCTTTTTTGTTTAGATGTCCTGTTGAACATTCCGTGTCTTGGAGCAAGTTGTCGGAAGGAAAAAAGTCTGCCGTTTGGCTCCTTTTTCAGGGGAGCCGCCAGCCAGCCAGCCAGCCAGCCAGCCAGCCAGCCAGCCAGCCAGCCAGCCGGAGGAGGAGGAGAGCATGGGGGACACTGTCCTTGCCCTGCTTCCTTCCTTCCTTCCTTCCTCGCCCCTGCCGGCCCCGAACGGCCACGAACGGCCAAGCCTTATCTAAGGTGGGCGCTCGGAGGAGCCTGCCCCCCGGGCAGCTCGGGGTGACTTTGGGCCCTGGCAGCGAGGCTGCTGGAGATGTGGGGGCGGAGCCATGCAAAAACGGACCCGGGGCTGCTGGTCTTTCATGCAAACGCACGCTAGGCCCGGCCGCCTCCGAGGTGCCTGGGAGTCTACGGCAGAGGGCGACTCCGAGTCAGCGGGGGAGCTGCCGAGCAGCGCTCTTTCCGACGGACCCTTTCGGGGCATCGCTTCTCGGCCTTTTGGCTAAGATCAAGTGTAGTATCTGTTCTTATCAGTTTAATATCTGATACGTCCTCTATCTGGGGACCATATATTAAATTGATTTTTGGAACAGGGAGATGGAATGGGAGCTTGCTCTGTCCACTCCACGCATCAACCTGGTATTGCAGTACCTCCAGGACTGGTGCACTTCCCCACTCGGGGAAAACAAAGCTGTCAAAAAGAAAGACTTGGGCGATTCTTGAAAAAGAAGAGCACACACGGCAAAATATATCTGTACTTATGCAAATTATTTTTTTTATTTATTTATTTTTTTTTTTCCCTTTCTTCCTTCTTTTTTGTTTAGATGTCCTGTTGAACATTCCGTGTCTTGGAGCAAGTTGTCGGAAGGAAAAAAGTCTGCCGTTTGGCTCCTTTTTCAGGGGAGCCGCCAGCCAGCCAGCCAGCCAGCCAGCCAGCCAGCCAGCCAGCCAGCCAGCCGGAGGAGGAGGAGAGCATGGGGGACACTGTCCTTGCCCTGCTTCCTTCCTTCCTTCCTTCCTCGCCCCTGCCGGCCCCGAACGGCCACGAACGGCCAAGCCTTATCTAAGGTGGGCGCTCGGAGGAGCCTGCCCCCCGGGCAGCTCGGGGTGACTTTGGGCCCTGGCAGCGAGGCTGCTGGAGATGTGGGGGCGGAGCCATGCAAAAACGGACCCGGGGCTGCTGGTCTTTCATGCAAACGCACGCTAGGCCCGGCCGCCTCCGAGGTGCCTGGGAGTCTACGGCAGAGGGCGACTCCGAGTCAGCGGGGGAGCTGCCGAGCAGCGCTCTTTCCGACGGACCCTTTCGGGGCATCGCTTCTCGGCCTTTTGGCTAAGATCAAGTGTAGTATCTGTTCTTATCAGTTTAATATCTGATACGTCCTCTATCTGGGGACCATATATTAAATTGATTTTTGGAACAGGGAGATGGAATGGGAGCTTGCTCTGTCCACTCCACGCATCAACCTGGTATTGCAGTACCTCCAGGACTGGTGCACTTCCCCACTCGGGGAAAACAAAGCTGTCAAAAAGAAAGACTTGGGCGATTCTTGAAAAAGAAGAGCACACACGGCAAAATATATCTGTACTTATGCAAATTATTTTTTTTATTTATTTATTTTTTTTTTTCCCTTTCTTCCTTCTTTTTTGTTTAGATGTCCTGTTGAACATTCCGTGTCTTGGAGCAAGTTGTCGGAAGGAAAAAAGTCTGCCGTTTGGCTCCTTTTTCAGGGGAGCCGCCAGCCAGCCAGCCAGCCAGCCAGCCAGCCAGCCAGCCAGCCAGCCAGCCGGAGGAGGAGGAGAGCATGGGGGACACTGTCCTTGCCCTGCTTCCTTCCTTCCTTCCTTCCTCGCCCCTGCCGGCCCCGAACGGCCACGAACGGCCAAGCCTTATCTAAGGTGGGCGCTCGGAGGAGCCTGCCCCCCGGGCAGCTCGGGGTGACTTTGGGCCCTGGCAGCGAGGCTGCTGGAGATGTGGGGGCGGAGCCATGCAAAAACGGACCCGGGGCTGCTGGTCTTTCATGCAAACGCACGCTAGGCCCGGCCGCCTCCGAGGTGCCTGGGAGTCTACGGCAGAGGGCGACTCCGAGTCAGCGGGGGAGCTGCCGAGCAGCGCTCTTTCCGACGGACCCTTTCGGGGCATCGCTTCTCGGCCTTTTGGCTAAGATCAAGTGTAGTATCTGTTCTTATCAGTTTAATATCTGATACGTCCTCTATCTGGGGACCATATATTAAATTGATTTTTGGAACAGGGAGATGGAATGGGAGCTTGCTCTGTCCACTCCACGCATCAACCTGGTATTGCAGTACCTCCAGGACTGGTGCACTTCCCCACTCGGGGAAAACAAAGCTGTCAAAAAGAAAGACTTGGGCGATTCTTGAAAAAGAAGAGCACACACGGCAAAATATATCTGTACTTATGCAAATTATTTTTTTTATTTATTTATTTTTTTTTTTCCCTTTCTTCCTTCTTTTTTGTTTAGATGTCCTGTTGAACATTCCGTGTCTTGGAGCAAGTTGTCGGAAGGAAAAAAGTCTGCCGTTTGGCTCCTTTTTCAGGGGAGCCGCCAGCCAGCCAGCCAGCCAGCCAGCCAGCCAGCCAGCCAGCCAGCCAGCCGGAGGAGGAGGAGAGCATGGGGGACACTGTCCTTGCCCTGCTTCCTTCCTTCCTTCCTTCCTCGCCCCTGCCGGCCCCGAACGGCCACGAACGGCCAAGCCTTATCTAAGGTGGGCGCTCGGAGGAGCCTGCCCCCCGGGCAGCTCGGGGTGACTTTGGGCCCTGGCAGCGAGGCTGCTGGAGATGTGGGGGCGGAGCCATGCAAAAACGGACCCGGGGCTGCTGGTCTTTCATGCAAACGCACGCTAGGCCCGGCCGCCTCCGAGGTGCCTGGGAGTCTACGGCAGAGGGCGACTCCGAGTCAGCGGGGGAGCTGCCGAGCAGCGCTCTTTCCGACGGACCCTTTCGGGGCATCGCTTCTCGGCCTTTTGGCTAAGATCAAGTGTAGTATCTGTTCTTATCAGTTTAATATCTGATACGTCCTCTATCTGGGGACCATATATTAAATTGATTTTTGGAACAGGGAGATGGAATGGGAGCTTGCTCTGTCCACTCCACGCATCAACCTGGTATTGCAGTACCTCCAGGACTGGTGCACTTCCCCACTCGGGGAAAACAAAGCTGTCAAAAAGAAAGACTTGGGCGATTCTTGAAAAAGAAGAGCACACACGGCAAAATATATCTGTACTTATGCAAATTATTTTTTTTATTTATTTATTTTTTTTTTTCCCTTTCTTCCTTCTTTTTTGTTTAGATGTCCTGTTGAACATTCCGTGTCTTGGAGCAAGTTGTCGGAAGGAAAAAAGTCTGCCGTTTGGCTCCTTTTTCAGGGGAGCCGCCAGCCAGCCAGCCAGCCAGCCAGCCAGCCAGCCAGCCAGCCAGCCAGCCGGAGGAGGAGGAGAGCATGGGGGACACTGTCCTTGCCCTGCTTCCTTCCTTCCTTCCTTCCTCGCCCCTGCCGGCCCCGAACGGCCACGAACGGCCAAGCCTTATCTAAGGTGGGCGCTCGGAGGAGCCTGCCCCCCGGGCAGCTCGGGGTGACTTTGGGCCCTGGCAGCGAGGCTGCTGGAGATGTGGGGGCGGAGCCATGCAAAAACGGACCCGGGGCTGCTGGTCTTTCATGCAAACGCACGCTAGGCCCGGCCGCCTCCGAGGTGCCTGGGAGTCTACGGCAGAGGGCGACTCCGAGTCAGCGGGGGAGCTGCCGAGCAGCGCTCTTTCCGACGGACCCTTTCGGGGCATCGCTTCTCGGCCTTTTGGCTAAGATCAAGTGTAGTATCTGTTCTTATCAGTTTAATATCTGATACGTCCTCTATCTGGGGACCATATATTAAATTGATTTTTGGAACAGGGAGATGGAATGGGAGCTTGCTCTGTCCACTCCACGCATCAACCTGGTATTGCAGTACCTCCAGGACTGGTGCACTTCCCCACTCGGGGAAAACAAAGCTGTCAAAAAGAAAGACTTGGGCGATTCTTGAAAAAGAAGAGCACACACGGCAAAATATATCTGTACTTATGCAAATTATTTTTTTTATTTATTTATTTTTTTTTTTCCCTTTCTTCCTTCTTTTTTGTTTAGATGTCCTGTTGAACATTCCGTGTCTTGGAGCAAGTTGTCGGAAGGAAAAAAGTCTGCCGTTTGGCTCCTTTTTCAGGGGAGCCGCCAGCCAGCCAGCCAGCCAGCCAGCCAGCCAGCCAGCCAGCCAGCCAGCCGGAGGAGGAGGAGAGCATGGGGGACACTGTCCTTGCCCTGCTTCCTTCCTTCCTTCCTTCCTCGCCCCTGCCGGCCCCGAACGGCCACGAACGGCCAAGCCTTATCTAAGGTGGGCGCTCGGAGGAGCCTGCCCCCCGGGCAGCTCGGGGTGACTTTGGGCCCTGGCAGCGAGGCTGCTGGAGATGTGGGGGCGGAGCCATGCAAAAACGGACCCGGGGCTGCTGGTCTTTCATGCAAACGCACGCTAGGCCCGGCCGCCTCCGAGGTGCCTGGGAGTCTACGGCAGAGGGCGACTCCGAGTCAGCGGGGGAGCTGCCGAGCAGCGCTCTTTCCGACGGACCCTTTCGGGGCATCGCTTCTCGGCCTTTTGGCTAAGATCAAGTGTAGTATCTGTTCTTATCAGTTTAATATCTGATACGTCCTCTATCTGGGGACCATATATTAAATTGATTTTTGGAACAGGGAGATGGAATGGGAGCTTGCTCTGTCCACTCCACGCATCAACCTGGTATTGCAGTACCTCCAGGACTGGTGCACTTCCCCACTCGGGGAAAACAAAGCTGTCAAAAAGAAAGACTTGGGCGATTCTTGAAAAAGAAGAGCACACACGGCAAAATATATCTGTACTTATGCAAATTATTTTTTTTATTTATTTATTTTTTTTTTTCCCTTTCTTCCTTCTTTTTTGTTTAGATGTCCTGTTGAACATTCCGTGTCTTGGAGCAAGTTGTCGGAAGGAAAAAAGTCTGCCGTTTGGCTCCTTTTTCAGGGGAGCCGCCAGCCAGCCAGCCAGCCAGCCAGCCAGCCAGCCAGCCAGCCAGCCAGCCGGAGGAGGAGGAGAGCATGGGGGACACTGTCCTTGCCCTGCTTCCTTCCTTCCTTCCTTCCTCGCCCCTGCCGGCCCCGAACGGCCACGAACGGCCAAGCCTTATCTAAGGTGGGCGCTCGGAGGAGCCTGCCCCCCGGGCAGCTCGGGGTGACTTTGGGCCCTGGCAGCGAGGCTGCTGGAGATGTGGGGGCGGAGCCATGCAAAAACGGACCCGGGGCTGCTGGTCTTTCATGCAAACGCACGCTAGGCCCGGCCGCCTCCGAGGTGCCTGGGAGTCTACGGCAGAGGGCGACTCCGAGTCAGCGGGGGAGCTGCCGAGCAGCGCTCTTTCCGACGGACCCTTTCGGGGCATCGCTTCTCGGCCTTTTGGCTAAGATCAAGTGTAGTATCTGTTCTTATCAGTTTAATATCTGATACGTCCTCTATCTGGGGACCATATATTAAATTGATTTTTGGAACAGGGAGATGGAATGGGAGCTTGCTCTGTCCACTCCACGCATCAACCTGGTATTGCAGTACCTCCAGGACTGGTGCACTTCCCCACTCGGGGAAAACAAAGCTGTCAAAAAGAAAGACTTGGGCGATTCTTGAAAAAGAAGAGCACACACGGCAAAATATATCTGTACTTATGCAAATTATTTTTTTTATTTATTTATTTTTTTTTTTCCCTTTCTTCCTTCTTTTTTGTTTAGATGTCCTGTTGAACATTCCGTGTCTTGGAGCAAGTTGTCGGAAGGAAAAAAGTCTGCCGTTTGGCTCCTTTTTCAGGGGAGCCGCCAGCCAGCCAGCCAGCCAGCCAGCCAGCCAGCCAGCCAGCCAGCCAGCCGGAGGAGGAGGAGAGCATGGGGGACACTGTCCTTGCCCTGCTTCCTTCCTTCCTTCCTTCCTCGCCCCTGCCGGCCCCGAACGGCCACGAACGGCCAAGCCTTATCTAAGGTGGGCGCTCGGAGGAGCCTGCCCCCCGGGCAGCTCGGGGTGACTTTGGGCCCTGGCAGCGAGGCTGCTGGAGATGTGGGGGCGGAGCCATGCAAAAACGGACCCGGGGCTGCTGGTCTTTCATGCAAACGCACGCTAGGCCCGGCCGCCTCCGAGGTGCCTGGGAGTCTACGGCAGAGGGCGACTCCGAGTCAGCGGGGGAGCTGCCGAGCAGCGCTCTTTCCGACGGACCCTTTCGGGGCATCGCTTCTCGGCCTTTTGGCTAAGATCAAGTGTAGTATCTGTTCTTATCAGTTTAATATCTGATACGTCCTCTATCTGGGGACCATATATTAAATTGATTTTTGGAACAGGGAGATGGAATGGGAGCTTGCTCTGTCCACTCCACGCATCAACCTGGTATTGCAGTACCTCCAGGACTGGTGCACTTCCCCACTCGGGGAAAACAAAGCTGTCAAAAAGAAAGACTTGGGCGATTCTTGAAAAAGAAGAGCACACACGGCAAAATATATCTGTACTTATGCAAATTATTTTTTTTATTTATTTATTTTTTTTTTTCCCTTTCTTCCTTCTTTTTTGTTTAGATGTCCTGTTGAACATTCCGTGTCTTGGAGCAAGTTGTCGGAAGGAAAAAAGTCTGCCGTTTGGCTCCTTTTTCAGGGGAGCCGCCAGCCAGCCAGCCAGCCAGCCAGCCAGCCAGCCAGCCAGCCAGCCAGCCGGAGGAGGAGGAGAGCATGGGGGACACTGTCCTTGCCCTGCTTCCTTCCTTCCTTCCTTCCTCGCCCCTGCCGGCCCCGAACGGCCACGAACGGCCAAGCCTTATCTAAGGTGGGCGCTCGGAGGAGCCTGCCCCCCGGGCAGCTCGGGGTGACTTTGGGCCCTGGCAGCGAGGCTGCTGGAGATGTGGGGGCGGAGCCATGCAAAAACGGACCCGGGGCTGCTGGTCTTTCATGCAAACGCACGCTAGGCCCGGCCGCCTCCGAGGTGCCTGGGAGTCTACGGCAGAGGGCGACTCCGAGTCAGCGGGGGAGCTGCCGAGCAGCGCTCTTTCCGACGGACCCTTTCGGGGCATCGCTTCTCGGCCTTTTGGCTATTTTCTCCAAAATGGACAAAATACCAAGGAGTATACCTCCTGCCACAGAATTAAGACATTCGATCAGAATAACTGTTGATCACAATGTCAGCCAGGAAAAAGATTTTGATTATGTAATCAAACAAATTTTAATTGAAACCTTAAAAGTTCAAAAAAGCAGCCTGTTCTGCATACAAGAGCACAAGAATGCCAATGCTTATGACATAACATTTATAGATGAAGCGGCGGCGATTACAGCCCACGAAAATTCTAAAATACCGAATCCAACACTTGATGGAGTTAAAATAGAATTATGTCATGTGCGCCAAGATACACCACTGACGGTGCATATGTATAATCCCTTTGTTTCAGTGGAAGCAATAACTGGATGGCTAAGCACCTATTGTGAAGAAGTCAAAGGAGGATACCCATTAAAGAACAAATATAATATCTTTAATGGGAATAGAAGATTCACAGTGGTATTGAGAAAAGATGCAAATGGCATAGGGGGACTTAGACACCCACCAGCCATGTTTGAATTCAACAAACATAAAGGATACCTATATTACCCGAGTCAGCCTTTATTCTGCAGATTTTGCAGAAACTTTGGTCACGTGAAGCAATTTTGCCCAAAAGACGCTTGCAAAAATTGCGCAAGCAGAAGTCACAAGGTGGCAGCCTGTGACAAACCAATACAATGCACCGAGTGTCAGCAAAAAGGACATTATGCAGAAATATGTCCACAGCGCAAATTATCATATGCGCAGACGGTCAAAAGGACGGGAGAAATAAGCGCAGAAGAAGAGCTGGAAAATATGCATGTGGATTTCGACCTAAATGAACTTTTGCAGCAGGAGAAAAGCGCACAAGACAATTTATGCGAAGCCATGAATAATGACCCTACAGCTTCAAGAGAAGCCAAATTATTGGGACCTAAAGCATTCATAACGACACAAACACACAAAAGCGTGACCGCAGACAAGACTCAGGAAGAAAAAAGCGAGGCGATGGAAGCGGGTGCATCCAGACAGGAGCATCCAACTAACACGCCACCTAGATGTAGAGAGGAGAATGCATCCACTTCAGAGAAAGGGGAAAAACAGAAAGAAGCGCTCGCTCAGGCGGAGAGCCCAAATGAGAGCCTGATGAGCGTAGAAGAACAAGGGAAAAGCACCAAAACGCCCCCTAGTGGCGAAAACGACCAAAACACCAGCGAAGCATGGAGAAAGGGAATTTTTCCTGCATTCGTGGTAAAAAATATCCTGAGCACGAGTGGAGCCCAAAAACAAGACAAAAACAAAAAAAGTGGCACCCCAGGGCTCATTGTGTCGAGCTTCGACTCAGGAAGCGAAAGTAGTACAAACAAGGACAAAGAGAGAACAGACATGCAAAAAGGAGCAACAAACAACACGCTAAGCAGCGAAGTTATCCTGAGTCATCTAAAAAATAGAGGGAGCGAGAAAAGCCAAGCCGGACTTCCAAACCCGGCATTGCCGCACCCAAGTGTGTTACCCTTTCTATCACCGAAAGACTTCGGGTATAACAAGACAAATAGTGAAAAAACACCTCCCTTACCAGAAATGCATGACAAAACAGAAGTAGAAGAGACCCAACTCTCCCAAGAAGCGGAGCACATAAGACTATCGCTAACCCCGAACCTAGCCGAACTACAACAGGTAGTAGAGGCGGGCGAAGCGTTAGCAACTAAGACAAAACACATATTTGCCCAAAACAAAGAGGACGAAGGATGGACAACGCAAAGGAAAAAGCATAGAAAAAGATCCAACACAGCAAGAAGCAGAAACAACACCCCAACAAACACAGAACAAAGCAAGAAGGATACACACGACAGGGACACAAGGGACACAAGAGAAGAGTCCTACACACCCATGGAATGTCTTAGTGACTCATCGGAAAACTCAGACAATGAGGAAGAAGAAAACACAGACAGTTTACACAGAACACCTTCTGCTTTTAGAAAGATGGAAAAAGAAGCCTCCAGAGCGAGGAGCAGATCGAGCCAAAGAGAAGGCAGAACAACACAACCCAAAAAATAATAATGGGGGGTCTAAAAATAGCAACACTAAACGTAAGAAGCATAAATAATATCACAAAAAGACTGACGCTATTAGCATACTTAACCACAGTACCGTGTGACATCTTTTGTCTACAGGAATGTGGTCTAAGCTGGGACGCAACCAACAAAGGATGGGGAAAAGATTGGACAAGCGGACCATCCTTTTGGTCAGGCTCCAACATAAACAAGAACGCGGGTACAGCAATCTTGTTCAAAACACACGCAGCCACGAACATAAAGTATGTGGAAATACATCCTGGACGGATACTACAGGTGCTTTTCTCATGGCACGGTATCCAACACAACCTCGTGAGTGTATATGCAGATGCAAAGAAACAAGAACGCATAGCTCTGTTACAAGAACTACGCAACTTTTGCACTGGAAACACCCCTTTGATCATAGCGGGGGATTTCAATTGCACAATACAAAAAGAGGATCGAGTGCGGACCGGTTCACAAGCAACGTCGAAGAACCGAGACCCATCGTCCAAAATACTCAAAAGTATCATAAGTGACTTAAACTTAAATGATACACACGCATCTACCAATACACCGGGGACAGCCTTAACATATAGGGCTGAAAACGGGTTGGTACAGTCCCGTATAGACTTTATATTCACATCTAAGAACTTTGGGATAAACAAAACCGAAGTGAAACCGAACCTGTTCTCAGACCACCACCTAATCACCACGGAAGTAACATTAAAGGAATACCCCCCAAAACAACGCAACGCATGGTCACTTAACGTAAACCTCTTGCAGGACGAAACAACCTGTAAAAAATACAGACCATTGCTAAAAGAGTGGGTATCCCAACATATGTTATACGAAGACAAAAGAGAGTGGTGGGAGGACATCAAAGAAAGAACCAGAGAGTTCTTTAAAAAAAGCGGACATATAGCAGCAAGAAAACGGAACGAGACTTACAGGAACCTGTTAGGCACACAACAAACCCTACACCTTCTGCAAGAGAGAGGGGTAGACGTCCAAGATGACCTCGAGGACGTAAAAGAAAAAATCCAGAAATGGATGCATGATAAAGGAAGGACTATTATCTTCAACTCTAGGGTGAAAGAATTTGAAGAGAACGAGAAATGCACACGTTTCTTCTTCAAAGCAGCACAACATCAGAAGGTTTTACCTACTGAATTCAGAGACTCAAGAGAGAAGACAAGGAACACGGTATCAGGGTTGCTAGAAGTAGCACAATCCTTTTACGCAGACTTGTATTCTCCAAAACAGTTGGACGAAGAACAGACAAGTGAGTTTGAGAGAGCTGTTCAAGACAACATAAGTACCGATCAAAAAGCAGACATGATTGAGCCTTTCACGTTACAAGAAATACACAAAGCAGTGATGAGTGCTGCCAAGAGGAAAACACCAGGAAGCGATGGCTTACCATGCGAATGGTATAGCACCTTCTGGGACATCCTAGGACCGGCAGTACTGGAGCTAGTAAACGTGGTCTTTCAAACTAGAGAGCTAGCCCCCAGCATGAAACAGGGGATCATCACTTTGCTATACAAAAAAGGAGACAAAGCGGACGTCAAAAACTGGAGACCGATAACATTACTAAATGCAGATTACAAAATATTAGCTAAAGTCATTGCTAACAGACTAAGAGCAGTAATCAGGCACTTAGTGCATCCAGACCAGACGTGCGCAGTCCCAGGCAGACGAATACATGAAAGCCTACTGATTGTAAGAGACTCAATACAATCAGCAAAAGATCGAGGAACGCCTTTGGGGGTTCTAAGCCTAGATTTTGAAAAGGCATACGACAGAGTCTCTCACCCATTCATGTTGAAGATAATGGAGAAAATGGGTTGCCCTAAACCCTTTTTAACACACATCTCCACGCTATACGCTGGAGTCTACAGTCAAGTCCGCATCAACGGGGAGTTGACTGAACAAATCCCAATATTATCAGGGGTCAGGCAGGGATGTCCCCTATCAGCACTTTTATACATCTGTGCAGTGGAACCTTTACACATCAGATTGAGGTCACACAAAGACATAACAGGAGCCCCAGTACCAGGGACCCCGGAACAAGTAAAGACCATTGGGTACATGGACGACGTGACAGCTTTATGCAAAGACGCCAAATCCGTAAACCAAGTCGTGTCGCAGACTGAACTTTTTTGCAAAGCGGCAGGATTCAAACTAAACAAACACAAGTGCCAACTACTAACCATTGGAACATGGAACAACCTCACACCATGCCCGATACACAAAACAGAAGACAGTTTGAAAATACTGGGACTACAGTTTGACAAACAGATGGACGGGACAAAACAATGGGAAAACACAACCAAAAAAATAGAGAACAAAATCAACTTCTGGGCACTGAGACAGCTCACGATGGAAGGAAAGGTGCTACTCATGAAAGCGGTCTTTCTCCCAATACTGCTGTTCCTAGCACTGATCTTTCCTCCAAAAATGAAACAAGCACAAAAAATACAAAGACTAATGTTCCATTTCCTATGGAACTCGAAGATGGATCGAGTAGCGAGAAAGACAATGTACAAGATAAAGGAGAGAGGAGGAAGAGGCGTACCGGAAATACAAAGCTTCCTTACAGGACACTACGTAGGGTTTTGCCTAAACACACTGAAACACTCGGCATCAATGGCAGTGCACTTCATAAGGTATGCAACAGCGAACATACTGGAAAGACACAAAATCATACCGAGAAGCAACACACTGCCAAAAGCAATGGAGACACCTCGCTTTTACAAAAGCTTCGGCAATTTCCTGTCAACAGTGGAGGATCAAGAACTCTTAACGAAAATATGGGTGGAACCCAGAGACATACTAAAACAAAAAAGGCTAAATGAAACCCCGGAACCAGTGGGTAACCTAGGGGGAAATAAACTGGACAAAGTGTGGAAAACTTTTTCAAAGGCAAGAGTAACGAACGCGCAGAGGGACATAAACTGGCAGCTACTCACAAATGCACTGCCATTGAAAGCCTTTATGCACAGAAGAAAACTGGCCAAAAAAGCAACATGCCCTAGAGAGCAATGCGCTCAGGACGAATCAACACTACACTTTGTGTGGAATTGTGCATTTGCAAAACAAGTGTGGGAAAAACTGGAAACACTGATTTTTGCAATCACAGGAGAACAGACCCTGACGTTCGAATCCATCTTGACAGGGATACAGGAGGGAGGAGGGAAACAAGAGAAAATTCTTTTTCACCAAATTACATCAGCAACGAAAGAAGCCTTATGGAAGGCCAGAACATTACTAGTGCTACAGCACAAAAACATCACTCCAGAGGAGTGTGTAAAGTTAGCGTTGTGTTTTTTATACACATATTACTGTCTTGATGCCAAAGTCAAGGGCAAACAAGAGGCACAAAACATTTGGCAACAAGACAACTGGAGAACGTTAACTATTTAACTAATCTGGGTTAGGGAGAGCAGTTTGCTCAAAGTCTTTCTTTTTGACAGTTTTTTAACCAAATTCAATTTTAATTCGTGAAAATCTTTTAATTCGAGAACTAATTGGCGTATAGTCGCAAGTAGTATATACTACTTTGCTGGAGGAAAGGGACGGTTGTAAGGGGAGATGTGGAGACCGTTCAAAAAAAAAAAAAAAAAAATCTGTTCTTATCAGTTTAATATCTGATACGTCCTCTATCTGGGGACCATATATTAAATTGATTTTTGGAACAGGGAGATGGAATGGGAGCTTGCTCTGTCCACTCCACGCATCAACCTGGTATTGCAGTACCTCCAGGACTGGTGCACTTCCCCACTCGGGGAAAACAAAGCTGTCAAAAAGAAAGACTTGGGCGATTCTTGAAAAAGAAGAGCACACACGGCAAAATATATCTGTACTTATGCAAATTATTTTTTTTATTTATTTATTTTTTTTTTTCCCTTTCTTCCTTCTTTTTTGTTTAGATGTCCTGTTGAACATTCCGTGTCTTGGAGCAAGTTGTCGGAAGGAAAAAAGTCTGCCGTTTGGCTCCTTTTTCAGGGGAGCCGCCAGCCAGCCAGCCAGCCAGCCAGCCAGCCAGCCAGCCAGCCAGCCAGCCGGAGGAGGAGGAGAGCATGGGGGACACTGTCCTTGCCCTGCTTCCTTCCTTCCTTCCTTCCTCGCCCCTGCCGGCCCCGAACGGCCACGAACGGCCAAGCCTTATCTAAGGTGGGCGCTCGGAGGAGCCTGCCCCCCGGGCAGCTCGGGGTGACTTTGGGCCCTGGCAGCGAGGCTGCTGGAGATGTGGGGGCGGAGCCATGCAAAAACGGACCCGGGGCTGCTGGTCTTTCATGCAAACGCACGCTAGGCCCGGCCGCCTCCGAGGTGCCTGGGAGTCTACGGCAGAGGGCGACTCCGAGTCAGCGGGGGAGCTGCCGAGCAGCGCTCTTTCCGACGGACCCTTTCGGGGCATCGCTTCTCGGCCTTTTGGCTAAGATCAAGTGTAGTATCTGTTCTTATCAGTTTAATATCTGATACGTCCTCTATCTGGGGACCATATATTAAATTGATTTTTGGAACAGGGAGATGGAATGGGAGCTTGCTCTGTCCACTCCACGCATCAACCTGGTATTGCAGTACCTCCAGGACTGGTGCACTTCCCCACTCGGGGAAAACAAAGCTGTCAAAAAGAAAGACTTGGGCGATTCTTGAAAAAGAAGAGCACACACGGCAAAATATATCTGTACTTATGCAAATTATTTTTTTTATTTATTTATTTTTTTTTTTCCCTTTCTTCCTTCTTTTTTGTTTAGATGTCCTGTTGAACATTCCGTGTCTTGGAGCAAGTTGTCGGAAGGAAAAAAGTCTGCCGTTTGGCTCCTTTTTCAGGGGAGCCGCCAGCCAGCCAGCCAGCCAGCCAGCCAGCCAGCCAGCCAGCCAGCCAGCCGGAGGAGGAGGAGAGCATGGGGGACACTGTCCTTGCCCTGCTTCCTTCCTTCCTTCCTTCCTCGCCCCTGCCGGCCCCGAACGGCCACGAACGGCCAAGCCTTATCTAAGGTGGGCGCTCGGAGGAGCCTGCCCCCCGGGCAGCTCGGGGTGACTTTGGGCCCTGGCAGCGAGGCTGCTGGAGATGTGGGGGCGGAGCCATGCAAAAACGGACCCGGGGCTGCTGGTCTTTCATGCAAACGCACGCTAGGCCCGGCCGCCTCCGAGGTGCCTGGGAGTCTACGGCAGAGGGCGACTCCGAGTCAGCGGGGGAGCTGCCGAGCAGCGCTCTTTCCGACGGACCCTTTCGGGGCATCGCTTCTCGGCCTTTTGGCTAAGATCAAGTGTAGTATCTGTTCTTATCAGTTTAATATCTGATACGTCCTCTATCTGGGGACCATATATTAAATTGATTTTTGGAACAGGGAGATGGAATGGGAGCTTGCTCTGTCCACTCCACGCATCAACCTGGTATTGCAGTACCTCCAGGACTGGTGCACTTCCCCACTCGGGGAAAACAAAGCTGTCAAAAAGAAAGACTTGGGCGATTCTTGAAAAAGAAGAGCACACACGGCAAAATATATCTGTACTTATGCAAATTATTTTTTTTATTTATTTATTTTTTTTTTTCCCTTTCTTCCTTCTTTTTTGTTTAGATGTCCTGTTGAACATTCCGTGTCTTGGAGCAAGTTGTCGGAAGGAAAAAAGTCTGCCGTTTGGCTCCTTTTTCAGGGGAGCCGCCAGCCAGCCAGCCAGCCAGCCAGCCAGCCAGCCAGCCAGCCAGCCAGCCGGAGGAGGAGGAGAGCATGGGGGACACTGTCCTTGCCCTGCTTCCTTCCTTCCTTCCTTCCTCGCCCCTGCCGGCCCCGAACGGCCACGAACGGCCAAGCCTTATCTAAGGTGGGCGCTCGGAGGAGCCTGCCCCCCGGGCAGCTCGGGGTGACTTTGGGCCCTGGCAGCGAGGCTGCTGGAGATGTGGGGGCGGAGCCATGCAAAAACGGACCCGGGGCTGCTGGTCTTTCATGCAAACGCACGCTAGGCCCGGCCGCCTCCGAGGTGCCTGGGAGTCTACGGCAGAGGGCGACTCCGAGTCAGCGGGGGAGCTGCCGAGCAGCGCTCTTTCCGACGGACCCTTTCGGGGCATCGCTTCTCGGCCTTTTGGCTAAGATCAAGTGTAGTAGCTAAGATCAAGTGTAGTATATTTTGTGTTTTGAGCCCTTTTCAAGGGAGGTTTTATCTCCAGGAAAGTTTGGCGATTTATACAATCACAACTACACAATGACTTAAGCTCTCTCTTGCACAACAGAGAGCCCAGCAGAAGTGTGTTGTCACACCCCCGCGCCGCGAGGTGGGCAACGGTACGCAGTCCGCCTAGGGGCCTGACCCCGAATCGGACTGGAAAGATAGACCCGAATCTTTTTCCTTCCACAGGAGTTCTATTTTTGTTTAAGCTTTATGCTAATTTTATGCAAGAAAACAGACAGAATGATTCCTTTTCAGTAGAAAGACTTTTTTCTCCAAAATGGACAAAATACCAAGGAGTATACCTCCTGCCACAGAATTAAGACATTCGATCAGAATAACTGTTGATCACAATGTCAGCCAGGAAAAAGATTTTGATTATGTAATCAAACAAATTTTAATTGAAACCTTAAAAGTTCAAAAAAGCAGCCTGTTCTGCATACAAGAGCACAAGAATGCCAATGCTTATGACATAACATTTATAGATGAAGCGGCGGCGATTACAGCCCACGAAAATTCTAAAATACCGAATCCAACACTTGATGGAGTTAAAATAGAATTATGTCATGTGCGCCAAGATACACCACTGACGGTGCATATGTATAATCCCTTTGTTTCAGTGGAAGCAATAACTGGATGGCTAAGCACCTATTGTGAAGAAGTCAAAGGAGGATACCCATTAAAGAACAAATATAATATCTTTAATGGGAATAGAAGATTCACAGTGGTATTGAGAAAAGATGCAAATGGCATAGGGGGACTTAGACACCCACCAGCCATGTTTGAATTCAACAAACATAAAGGATACCTATATTACCCGAGTCAGCCTTTATTCTGCAGATTTTGCAGAAACTTTGGTCACGTGAAGCAATTTTGCCCAAAAGACGCTTGCAAAAATTGCGCAAGCAGAAGTCACAAGGTGGCAGCCTGTGACAAACCAATACAATGCACCGAGTGTCAGCAAAAAGGACATTATGCAGAAATATGTCCACAGCGCAAATTATCATATGCGCAGACGGTCAAAAGGACGGGAGAAATAAGCGCAGAAGAAGAGCTGGAAAATATGCATGTGGATTTCGACCTAAATGAACTTTTGCAGCAGGAGAAAAGCGCACAAGACAATTTATGCGAAGCCATGAATAATGACCCTACAGCTTCAAGAGAAGCCAAATTATTGGGACCTAAAGCATTCATAACGACACAAACACACAAAAGCGTGACCGCAGACAAGACTCAGGAAGAAAAAAGCGAGGCGATGGAAGCGGGTGCATCCAGACAGGAGCATCCAACTAACACGCCACCTAGATGTAGAGAGGAGAATGCATCCACTTCAGAGAAAGGGGAAAAACAGAAAGAAGCGCTCGCTCAGGCGGAGAGCCCAAATGAGAGCCTGATGAGCGTAGAAGAACAAGGGAAAAGCACCAAAACGCCCCCTAGTGGCGAAAACGACCAAAACACCAGCGAAGCATGGAGAAAGGGAATTTTTCCTGCATTCGTGGTAAAAAATATCCTGAGCACGAGTGGAGCCCAAAAACAAGACAAAAACAAAAAAAGTGGCACCCCAGGGCTCATTGTGTCGAGCTTCGACTCAGGAAGCGAAAGTAGTACAAACAAGGACAAAGAGAGAACAGACATGCAAAAAGGAGCAACAAACAACACGCTAAGCAGCGAAGTTATCCTGAGTCATCTAAAAAATAGAGGGAGCGAGAAAAGCCAAGCCGGACTTCCAAACCCGGCATTGCCGCACCCAAGTGTGTTACCCTTTCTATCACCGAAAGACTTCGGGTATAACAAGACAAATAGTGAAAAAACACCTCCCTTACCAGAAATGCATGACAAAACAGAAGTAGAAGAGACCCAACTCTCCCAAGAAGCGGAGCACATAAGACTATCGCTAACCCCGAACCTAGCCGAACTACAACAGGTAGTAGAGGCGGGCGAAGCGTTAGCAACTAAGACAAAACACATATTTGCCCAAAACAAAGAGGACGAAGGATGGACAACGCAAAGGAAAAAGCATAGAAAAAGATCCAACACAGCAAGAAGCAGAAACAACACCCCAACAAACACAGAACAAAGCAAGAAGGATACACACGACAGGGACACAAGGGACACAAGAGAAGAGTCCTACACACCCATGGAATGTCTTAGTGACTCATCGGAAAACTCAGACAATGAGGAAGAAGAAAACACAGACAGTTTACACAGAACACCTTCTGCTTTTAGAAAGATGGAAAAAGAAGCCTCCAGAGCGAGGAGCAGATCGAGCCAAAGAGAAGGCAGAACAACACAACCCAAAAAATAATAATGGGGGGTCTAAAAATAGCAACACTAAACGTAAGAAGCATAAATAATATCACAAAAAGACTGACGCTATTAGCATACTTAACCACAGTACCGTGTGACATCTTTTGTCTACAGGAATGTGGTCTAAGCTGGGACGCAACCAACAAAGGATGGGGAAAAGATTGGACAAGCGGACCATCCTTTTGGTCAGGCTCCAACATAAACAAGAACGCGGGTACAGCAATCTTGTTCAAAACACACGCAGCCACGAACATAAAGTATGTGGAAATACATCCTGGACGGATACTACAGGTGCTTTTCTCATGGCACGGTATCCAACACAACCTCGTGAGTGTATATGCAGATGCAAAGAAACAAGAACGCATAGCTCTGTTACAAGAACTACGCAACTTTTGCACTGGAAACACCCCTTTGATCATAGCGGGGGATTTCAATTGCACAATACAAAAAGAGGATCGAGTGCGGACCGGTTCACAAGCAACGTCGAAGAACCGAGACCCATCGTCCAAAATACTCAAAAGTATCATAAGTGACTTAAACTTAAATGATACACACGCATCTACCAATACACCGGGGACAGCCTTAACATATAGGGCTGAAAACGGGTTGGTACAGTCCCGTATAGACTTTATATTCACATCTAAGAACTTTGGGATAAACAAAACCGAAGTGAAACCGAACCTGTTCTCAGACCACCACCTAATCACCACGGAAGTAACATTAAAGGAATACCCCCCAAAACAACGCAACGCATGGTCACTTAACGTAAACCTCTTGCAGGACGAAACAACCTGTAAAAAATACAGACCATTGCTAAAAGAGTGGGTATCCCAACATATGTTATACGAAGACAAAAGAGAGTGGTGGGAGGACATCAAAGAAAGAACCAGAGAGTTCTTTAAAAAAAGCGGACATATAGCAGCAAGAAAACGGAACGAGACTTACAGGAACCTGTTAGGCACACAACAAACCCTACACCTTCTGCAAGAGAGAGGGGTAGACGTCCAAGATGACCTCGAGGACGTAAAAGAAAAAATCCAGAAATGGATGCATGATAAAGGAAGGACTATTATCTTCAACTCTAGGGTGAAAGAATTTGAAGAGAACGAGAAATGCACACGTTTCTTCTTCAAAGCAGCACAACATCAGAAGGTTTTACCTACTGAATTCAGAGACTCAAGAGAGAAGACAAGGAACACGGTATCAGGGTTGCTAGAAGTAGCACAATCCTTTTACGCAGACTTGTATTCTCCAAAACAGTTGGACGAAGAACAGACAAGTGAGTTTGAGAGAGCTGTTCAAGACAACATAAGTACCGATCAAAAAGCAGACATGATTGAGCCTTTCACGTTACAAGAAATACACAAAGCAGTGATGAGTGCTGCCAAGAGGAAAACACCAGGAAGCGATGGCTTACCATGCGAATGGTATAGCACCTTCTGGGACATCCTAGGACCGGCAGTACTGGAGCTAGTAAACGTGGTCTTTCAAACTAGAGAGCTAGCCCCCAGCATGAAACAGGGGATCATCACTTTGCTATACAAAAAAGGAGACAAAGCGGACGTCAAAAACTGGAGACCGATAACATTACTAAATGCAGATTACAAAATATTAGCTAAAGTCATTGCTAACAGACTAAGAGCAGTAATCAGGCACTTAGTGCATCCAGACCAGACGTGCGCAGTCCCAGGCAGACGAATACATGAAAGCCTACTGATTGTAAGAGACTCAATACAATCAGCAAAAGATCGAGGAACGCCTTTGGGGGTTCTAAGCCTAGATTTTGAAAAGGCATACGACAGAGTCTCTCACCCATTCATGTTGAAGATAATGGAGAAAATGGGTTGCCCTAAACCCTTTTTAACACACATCTCCACGCTATACGCTGGAGTCTACAGTCAAGTCCGCATCAACGGGGAGTTGACTGAACAAATCCCAATATTATCAGGGGTCAGGCAGGGATGTCCCCTATCAGCACTTTTATACATCTGTGCAGTGGAACCTTTACACATCAGATTGAGGTCACACAAAGACATAACAGGAGCCCCAGTACCAGGGACCCCGGAACAAGTAAAGACCATTGGGTACATGGACGACGTGACAGCTTTATGCAAAGACGCCAAATCCGTAAACCAAGTCGTGTCGCAGACTGAACTTTTTTGCAAAGCGGCAGGATTCAAACTAAACAAACACAAGTGCCAACTACTAACCATTGGAACATGGAACAACCTCACACCATGCCCGATACACAAAACAGAAGACAGTTTGAAAATACTGGGACTACAGTTTGACAAACAGATGGACGGGACAAAACAATGGGAAAACACAACCAAAAAAATAGAGAACAAAATCAACTTCTGGGCACTGAGACAGCTCACGATGGAAGGAAAGGTGCTACTCATGAAAGCGGTCTTTCTCCCAATACTGCTGTTCCTAGCACTGATCTTTCCTCCAAAAATGAAACAAGCACAAAAAATACAAAGACTAATGTTCCATTTCCTATGGAACTCGAAGATGGATCGAGTAGCGAGAAAGACAATGTACAAGATAAAGGAGAGAGGAGGAAGAGGCGTACCGGAAATACAAAGCTTCCTTACAGGACACTACGTAGGGTTTTGCCTAAACACACTGAAACACTCGGCATCAATGGCAGTGCACTTCATAAGGTATGCAACAGCGAACATACTGGAAAGACACAAAATCATACCGAGAAGCAACACACTGCCAAAAGCAATGGAGACACCTCGCTTTTACAAAAGCTTCGGCAATTTCCTGTCAACAGTGGAGGATCAAGAACTCTTAACGAAAATATGGGTGGAACCCAGAGACATACTAAAACAAAAAAGGCTAAATGAAACCCCGGAACCAGTGGGTAACCTAGGGGGAAATAAACTGGACAAAGTGTGGAAAACTTTTTCAAAGGCAAGAGTAACGAACGCGCAGAGGGACATAAACTGGCAGCTACTCACAAATGCACTGCCATTGAAAGCCTTTATGCACAGAAGAAAACTGGCCAAAAAAGCAACATGCCCTAGAGAGCAATGCGCTCAGGACGAATCAACACTACACTTTGTGTGGAATTGTGCATTTGCAAAACAAGTGTGGGAAAAACTGGAAACACTGATTTTTGCAATCACAGGAGAACAGACCCTGACGTTCGAATCCATCTTGACAGGGATACAGGAGGGAGGAGGGAAACAAGAGAAAATTCTTTTTCACCAAATTACATCAGCAACGAAAGAAGCCTTATGGAAGGCCAGAACATTACTAGTGCTACAGCACAAAAACATCACTCCAGAGGAGTGTGTAAAGTTAGCGTTGTGTTTTTTATACACATATTACTGTCTTGATGCCAAAGTCAAGGGCAAACAAGAGGCACAAAACATTTGGCAACAAGACAACTGGAGAACGTTAACTATTTAACTAATCTGGGTTAGGGAGAGCAGTTTGCTCAAAGTCTTTCTTTTTGACAGTTTTTTAACCAAATTCAATTTTAATTCGTGAAAATCCTTTAATTCGAGAACTAATTGGCGTATAGTCGCAAGTAGTATATACTACTTTGCTGGAGGAAAGGGACGGTTGTAAGGGGAGATGTGGAGACCGTAAGAAAAAAAAAAAAAAAAAAAAAAAAAAAAAAATCTGTTCTTATCAGTTTAATATCTGATACGTCCTCTATCTGGGGACCATATATTAAATTGATTTTTGGAACAGGGAGATGGAATGGGAGCTTGCTCTGTCCACTCCACGCATCAACCTGGTATTGCAGTACCTCCAGGACTGGTGCACTTCCCCACTCGGGGAAAACAAAGCTGTCAAAAAGAAAGACTTGGGCGATTCTTGAAAAAGAAGAGCACACACGGCAAAATATATCTGTACTTATGCAAATTATTTTTTTTATTTATTTATTTTTTTTTTTCCCTTTCTTCCTTCTTTTTTGTTTAGATGTCCTGTTGAACATTCCGTGTCTTGGAGCAAGTTGTCGGAAGGAAAAAAGTCTGCCGTTTGGCTCCTTTTTCAGGGGAGCCGCCAGCCAGCCAGCCAGCCAGCCAGCCAGCCAGCCAGCCGGAGGAGGAGGAGAGCATGGGGGACACTGTCCTTGCCCTGCTTCCTTCCTTCCTTCCTTCCTCGCCCCTGCCGGCCCCTGCCGGCCACGAACGGCCAAGCCTTATCTAAGGTGGGCGCTCGGAGGAGCCTGCCCCCCGGGCAGCTCGGGGTGACTTTGGGCCCTGGCAGCGAGGCTGCTGGAGATGTGGGGGCGGAGCCATGCAAAAACGGACCCGGGGCTGCTGGTCTTTCATGCAAACGCACGCTAGGCCCGGCCGCCTCCGAGGTGCCTGGGAGTCTACGGCAGAGGGCGACTCCGAGTCAGCGGGGGAGCTGCCGAGCAGCGCTCTTTCCGACGGACCCTTTCGGGGCATCGCTTTAACACACTGCCAAAAGCAATGGAGACACCTCGCTTTTACAAAAGCTTCGGCAATTTCCTGTCAACAGTGGAGGATCAAGAACTCTTAACGAAAATATGGGTGGAACCCAGAGACATACTAAAACAAAAAAGGCTAAATGAAACCCCGGAACCAGTGGGTAACCTAGGGGGAAATAAACTGGACAAAGTGTGGAAAACTTTTTCAAAGGCAAGAGTAACGAACGCGCAGAGGGACATAAACTGGCAGCTACTCACAAATGCACTGCCATTGAAAGCCTTTATGCACAGAAGAAAACTGGCCAAAAAAGCAACATGCCCTAGAGAGCAATGCGCTCAGGACGAATCAACACTACACTTTGTGTGGAATTGTGCATTTGCAAAACAAGTGTGGGAAAAACTGGAAACACTGATTTTTGCAATCACAGGAGAACAGACCCTGACGTTCGAATCCATCTTGACAGGGATACAGGAGGGAGGAGGGAAACAAGAGAAAATTCTTTTTCACCAAATTACATCAGCAACGAAAGAAGCCTTATGGAAGGCCAGAACATTACTAGTGCTACAGCACAAAAACATCACTCCAGAGGAGTGTGTAAAGTTAGCGTTGTGTTTTTTATACACATATTACTGTCTTGATGCCAAAGTCAAGGGCAAACAAGAGGCACAAAACATTTGGCAACAAGACAACTGGAGAACGTTAACTATTTAACTAATCTGGGTTAGGGAGAGCAGTTTGCTCAAAGTCTTTCTTTTTGACAGTTTTTTAACCAAATTCAATTTTAATTCGTGAAAATCTTTTAATTCGAGAACTAATTGGCGTATAGTCGCAAGTAGTATATACTACTTTGCTGGAGGAAAGGGACGGTTGTAAGGGGAGATGTGGAGACCGATACAAAAAAAAAAAAAAAAAAAATCTGTTCTTATCAGTTTAATATCTGATACGTCCTCTATCTGGGGACCATATATTAAATTGATTTTTGGAACAGGGAGATGGAATGGGAGCTTGCTCTGTCCACTCCACGCATCAACCTGGTATTGCAGTACCTCCAGGACTGGTGCACTTCCCCACTCGGGGAAAACAAAGCTGTCAAAAAGAAAGACTTGGGCGATTCTTGAAAAAGAAGAGCACACACGGCAAAATATATCTGTACTTATGCAAATTATTTTTTTTATTTATTTATTTTTTTTTTTCCCTTTCTTCCTTCTTTTTTGTTTAGATGTCCTGTTGAACATTCCGTGTCTTGGAGCAAGTTGTCGGAAGGAAAAAAGTCTGCCGTTTGGCTCCTTTTTCAGGGGAGCCGCCAGCCAGCCAGCCAGCCAGCCAGCCAGCCAGCCAGCCAGCCGGAGGAGGAGGAGAGCATGGGGGACACTGTCCTTGCCCTGCTTCCTTCCTTCCTTCCTTCCTCGCCCCTGCCGGCCACGAACGGCCAAGCCTTATCTAAGGTGGGCGCTCGGAGGAGCCTGCCCCCCGGGCAGCTCGGGGTGACTTTGGGCCCTGGCAGCGAGGCTGCTGGAGATGTGGGGGCGGAGCCATGCAAAAACGGACCCGGGGCTGCTGGTCTTTCATGCAAACGCACGCTAGGCCCGGCCGCCTCCGAGGTGCCTGGGAGTCTACGGCAGAGGGCGACTCCGAGTCAGCGGGGGAGCTGCCGAGCAGCGCTCTTTCCGACGGACCCTTTCGGGGCATCGCTTCTCGGCCTTTTGGCTAAGATCAAGTGTAGTATCTGTTCTTATCAGTTTAATATCTGATACGTCCTCTATCTGGGGACCATATATTAAATTGATTTTTGGAACAGGGAGATGGAATGGGAGCTTGCTCTGTCCACTCCACGCATCAACCTGGTATTGCAGTACCTCCAGGACTGGTGCACTTCCCCACTCGGGGAAAACAAAGCTGTCAAAAAGAAAGACTTGGGCGATTCTTGAAAAAGAAGAGCACACACGGCAAAATATATCTGTACTTATGCAAATTATTTTTTTTATTTATTTATTTTTTTTTTTCCCTTTCTTCCTTCTTTTTTGTTTAGATGTCCTGTTGAACATTCCGTGTCTTGGAGCAAGTTGTCGGAAGGAAAAAAGTCTGCCGTTTGGCTCCTTTTTCAGGGGAGCCGCCAGCCAGCCAGCCAGCCAGCCAGCCAGCCAGCCAGCCGGAGGAGGAGGAGAGCATGGGGGACACTGTCCTTGCCCTGCTTCCTTCCTTCCTTCCTTCCTCGCCCCTGCCGGCCCCGAACGGCCACGAACGGCCAAGCCTTATCTAAGGTGGGCGCTCGGAGGAGCCTGCCCCCCGGGCAGCTCGGGGTGACTTTGGGCCCTGGCAGCGAGGCTGCTGGAGATGTGGGGGCGGAGCCATGCAAAAACGGACCCGGGGCTGCTGGTCTTTCATGCAAACGCACGCTAGGCCCGGCCGCCTCCGAGGTGCCTGGGAGTCTACGGCAGAGGGCGACTCCGAGTCAGCGGGGGAGCTGCCGAGCAGCGCTCTTTCCGACGGACCCTTTCGGGGCATCGCTTCTCGGCCTTTTGGCTAAGATCAAGTGTAGTAGCTAAGATCAAGTGTAGTATATTTTGTGTTTTGAGCCCTTTTCAAGGGAGGTTTTATCTCCAGGAAAGTTTGGCGATTTATACAATCACAACTACACAATGACTTAAGCTCTCTCTTGCACAACAGAGAGCCCAGCAGAAGTGTGTTGTCACACCCCCGCGCCGCGAGGTGGGCAACGGTACGCAGTCCGCCTAGGGGCCTGACCCCGAATCGGACTGGAAAGATAGACCCGAATCTTTTTCCTTCCACAGGAGTTCTATTTTTGTTTAAGCTTTATGCTAATTTTATGCAAGAAAACAGACAGAATGATTCCTTTTCAGTAGAAAGACTTTTTTCTCCAAAATGGACAAAATACCAAGGAGTATACCTCCTGCCACAGAATTAAGACATTCGATCAGAATAACTGTTGATCACAATGTCAGCCAGGAAAAAGATTTTGATTATGTAATCAAACAAATTTTAATTGAAACCTTAAAAGTTCAAAAAAGCAGCCTGTTCTGCATACAAGAGCACAAGAATGCCAATGCTTATGACATAACATTTATAGATGAAGCGGCGGCGATTACAGCCCACGAAAATTCTAAAATACCGAATCCAACACTTGATGGAGTTAAAATAGAATTATGTCATGTGCGCCAAGATACACCACTGACGGTGCATATGTATAATCCCTTTGTTTCAGTGGAAGCAATAACTGGATGGCTAAGCACCTATTGTGAAGAAGTCAAAGGAGGATACCCATTAAAGAACAAATATAATATCTTTAATGGGAATAGAAGATTCACAGTGGTATTGAGAAAAGATGCAAATGGCATAGGGGGACTTAGACACCCACCAGCCATGTTTGAATTCAACAAACATAAAGGATACCTATATTACCCGAGTCAGCCTTTATTCTGCAGATTTTGCAGAAACTTTGGTCACGTGAAGCAATTTTGCCCAAAAGACGCTTGCAAAAATTGCGCAAGCAGAAGTCACAAGGTGGCAGCCTGTGACAAACCAATACAATGCACCGAGTGTCAGCAAAAAGGACATTATGCAGAAATATGTCCACAGCGCAAATTATCATATGCGCAGACGGTCAAAAGGACGGGAGAAATAAGCGCAGAAGAAGAGCTGGAAAATATGCATGTGGATTTCGACCTAAATGAACTTTTGCAGCAGGAGAAAAGCGCACAAGACAATTTATGCGAAGCCATGAATAATGACCCTACAGCTTCAAGAGAAGCCAAATTATTGGGACCTAAAGCATTCATAACGACACAAACACACAAAAGCGTGACCGCAGACAAGACTCAGGAAGAAAAAAGCGAGGCGATGGAAGCGGGTGCATCCAGACAGGAGCATCCAACTAACACGCCACCTAGATGTAGAGAGGAGAATGCATCCACTTCAGAGAAAGGGGAAAAACAGAAAGAAGCGCTCGCTCAGGCGGAGAGCCCAAATGAGAGCCTGATGAGCGTAGAAGAACAAGGGAAAAGCACCAAAACGCCCCCTAGTGGCGAAAACGACCAAAACACCAGCGAAGCATGGAGAAAGGGAATTTTTCCTGCATTCGTGGTAAAAAATATCCTGAGCACGAGTGGAGCCCAAAAACAAGACAAAAACAAAAAAAGTGGCACCCCAGGGCTCATTGTGTCGAGCTTCGACTCAGGAAGCGAAAGTAGTACAAACAAGGACAAAGAGAGAACAGACATGCAAAAAGGAGCAACAAACAACACGCTAAGCAGCGAAGTTATCCTGAGTCATCTAAAAAATAGAGGGAGCGAGAAAAGCCAAGCCGGACTTCCAAACCCGGCATTGCCGCACCCAAGTGTGTTACCCTTTCTATCACCGAAAGACTTCGGGTATAACAAGACAAATAGTGAAAAAACACCTCCCTTACCAGAAATGCATGACAAAACAGAAGTAGAAGAGACCCAACTCTCCCAAGAAGCGGAGCACATAAGACTATCGCTAACCCCGAACCTAGCCGAACTACAACAGGTAGTAGAGGCGGGCGAAGCGTTAGCAACTAAGACAAAACACATATTTGCCCAAAACAAAGAGGACGAAGGATGGACAACGCAAAGGAAAAAGCATAGAAAAAGATCCAACACAGCAAGAAGCAGAAACAACACCCCAACAAACACAGAACAAAGCAAGAAGGATACACACGACAGGGACACAAGGGACACAAGAGAAGAGTCCTACACACCCATGGAATGTCTTAGTGACTCATCGGAAAACTCAGACAATGAGGAAGAAGAAAACACAGACAGTTTACACAGAACACCTTCTGCTTTTAGAAAGATGGAAAAAGAAGCCTCCAGAGCGAGGAGCAGATCGAGCCAAAGAGAAGGCAGAACAACACAACCCAAAAAATAATAATGGGGGGTCTAAAAATAGCAACACTAAACGTAAGAAGCATAAATAATATCACAAAAAGACTGACGCTATTAGCATACTTAACCACAGTACCGTGTGACATCTTTTGTCTACAGGAATGTGGTCTAAGCTGGGACGCAACCAACAAAGGATGGGGAAAAGATTGGACAAGCGGACCATCCTTTTGGTCAGGCTCCAACATAAACAAGAACGCGGGTACAGCAATCTTGTTCAAAACACACGCAGCCACGAACATAAAGTATGTGGAAATACATCCTGGACGGATACTACAGGTGCTTTTCTCATGGCACGGTATCCAACACAACCTCGTGAGTGTATATGCAGATGCAAAGAAACAAGAACGCATAGCTCTGTTACAAGAACTACGCAACTTTTGCACTGGAAACACCCCTTTGATCATAGCGGGGGATTTCAATTGCACAATACAAAAAGAGGATCGAGTGCGGACCGGTTCACAAGCAACGTCGAAGAACCGAGACCCATCGTCCAAAATACTCAAAAGTATCATAAGTGACTTAAACTTAAATGATACACACGCATCTACCAATACACCGGGGACAGCCTTAACATATAGGGCTGAAAACGGGTTGGTACAGTCCCGTATAGACTTTATATTCACATCTAAGAACTTTGGGATAAACAAAACCGAAGTGAAACCGAACCTGTTCTCAGACCACCACCTAATCACCACGGAAGTAACATTAAAGGAATACCCCCCAAAACAACGCAACGCATGGTCACTTAACGTAAACCTCTTGCAGGACGAAACAACCTGTAAAAAATACAGACCATTGCTAAAAGAGTGGGTATCCCAACATATGTTATACGAAGACAAAAGAGAGTGGTGGGAGGACATCAAAGAAAGAACCAGAGAGTTCTTTAAAAAAAGCGGACATATAGCAGCAAGAAAACGGAACGAGACTTACAGGAACCTGTTAGGCACACAACAAACCCTACACCTTCTGCAAGAGAGAGGGGTAGACGTCCAAGATGACCTCGAGGACGTAAAAGAAAAAATCCAGAAATGGATGCATGATAAAGGAAGGACTATTATCTTCAACTCTAGGGTGAAAGAATTTGAAGAGAACGAGAAATGCACACGTTTCTTCTTCAAAGCAGCACAACATCAGAAGGTTTTACCTACTGAATTCAGAGACTCAAGAGAGAAGACAAGGAACACGGTATCAGGGTTGCTAGAAGTAGCACAATCCTTTTACGCAGACTTGTATTCTCCAAAACAGTTGGACGAAGAACAGACAAGTGAGTTTGAGAGAGCTGTTCAAGACAACATAAGTACCGATCAAAAAGCAGACATGATTGAGCCTTTCACGTTACAAGAAATACACAAAGCAGTGATGAGTGCTGCCAAGAGGAAAACACCAGGAAGCGATGGCTTACCATGCGAATGGTATAGCACCTTCTGGGACATCCTAGGACCGGCAGTACTGGAGCTAGTAAACGTGGTCTTTCAAACTAGAGAGCTAGCCCCCAGCATGAAACAGGGGATCATCACTTTGCTATACAAAAAAGGAGACAAAGCGGACGTCAAAAACTGGAGACCGATAACATTACTAAATGCAGATTACAAAATATTAGCTAAAGTCATTGCTAACAGACTAAGAGCAGTAATCAGGCACTTAGTGCATCCAGACCAGACGTGCGCAGTCCCAGGCAGACGAATACATGAAAGCCTACTGATTGTAAGAGACTCAATACAATCAGCAAAAGATCGAGGAACGCCTTTGGGGGTTCTAAGCCTAGATTTTGAAAAGGCATACGACAGAGTCTCTCACCCATTCATGTTGAAGATAATGGAGAAAATGGGTTGCCCTAAACCCTTTTTAACACACATCTCCACGCTATACGCTGGAGTCTACAGTCAAGTCCGCATCAACGGGGAGTTGACTGAACAAATCCCAATATTATCAGGGGTCAGGCAGGGATGTCCCCTATCAGCACTTTTATACATCTGTGCAGTGGAACCTTTACACATCAGATTGAGGTCACACAAAGACATAACAGGAGCCCCAGTACCAGGGACCCCGGAACAAGTAAAGACCATTGGGTACATGGACGACGTGACAGCTTTATGCAAAGACGCCAAATCCGTAAACCAAGTCGTGTCGCAGACTGAACTTTTTTGCAAAGCGGCAGGATTCAAACTAAACAAACACAAGTGCCAACTACTAACCATTGGAACATGGAACAACCTCACACCATGCCCGATACACAAAACAGAAGACAGTTTGAAAATACTGGGACTACAGTTTGACAAACAGATGGACGGGACAAAACAATGGGAAAACACAACCAAAAAAATAGAGAACAAAATCAACTTCTGGGCACTGAGACAGCTCACGATGGAAGGAAAGGTGCTACTCATGAAAGCGGTCTTTCTCCCAATACTGCTGTTCCTAGCACTGATCTTTCCTCCAAAAATGAAACAAGCACAAAAAATACAAAGACTAATGTTCCATTTCCTATGGAACTCGAAGATGGATCGAGTAGCGAGAAAGACAATGTACAAGATAAAGGAGAGAGGAGGAAGAGGCGTACCGGAAATACAAAGCTTCCTTACAGGACACTACGTAGGGTTTTGCCTAAACACACTGAAACACTCGGCATCAATGGCAGTGCACTTCATAAGGTATGCAACAGCGAACATACTGGAAAGACACAAAATCATACCGAGAAGCAACACACTGCCAAAAGCAATGGAGACACCTCGCTTTTACAAAAGCTTCGGCAATTTCCTGTCAACAGTGGAGGATCAAGAACTCTTAACGAAAATATGGGTGGAACCCAGAGACATACTAAAACAAAAAAGGCTAAATGAAACCCCGGAACCAGTGGGTAACCTAGGGGGAAATAAACTGGACAAAGTGTGGAAAACTTTTTCAAAGGCAAGAGTAACGAACGCGCAGAGGGACATAAACTGGCAGCTACTCACAAATGCACTGCCATTGAAAGCCTTTATGCACAGAAGAAAACTGGCCAAAAAAGCAACATGCCCTAGAGAGCAATGCGCTCAGGACGAATCAACACTACACTTTGTGTGGAATTGTGCATTTGCAAAACAAGTGTGGGAAAAACTGGAAACACTGATTTTTGCAATCACAGGAGAACAGACCCTGACGTTCGAATCCATCTTGACAGGGATACAGGAGGGAGGAGGGAAACAAGAGAAAATTCTTTTTCACCAAATTACATCAGCAACGAAAGAAGCCTTATGGAAGGCCAGAACATTACTAGTGCTACAGCACAAAAACATCACTCCAGAGGAGTGTGTAAAGTTAGCGTTGTGTTTTTTATACACATATTACTGTCTTGATGCCAAAGTCAAGGGCAAACAAGAGGCACAAAACATTTGGCAACAAGACAACTGGAGAACGTTAACTATTTAACTAATCTGGGTTAGGGAGAGCAGTTTGCTCAAAGTCTTTCTTTTTGACAGTTTTTTAACCAAATTCAATTTTAATTCGTGAAAATCCTTTAATTCGAGAACTAATTGGCGTATAGTCGCAAGTAGTATATACTACTTTGCTGGAGGAAAGGGACGGTTGTAAGGGGAGATGTGGAGACCGTAAGAAAAAAAAAAAAAAAAAAAAAAAAAAAAAAATCTGTTCTTATCAGTTTAATATCTGATACGTCCTCTATCTGGGGACCATATATTAAATTGATTTTTGGAACAGGGAGATGGAATGGGAGCTTGCTCTGTCCACTCCACGCATCAACCTGGTATTGCAGTACCTCCAGGACTGGTGCACTTCCCCACTCGGGGAAAACAAAGCTGTCAAAAAGAAAGACTTGGGCGATTCTTGAAAAAGAAGAGCACACACGGCAAAATATATCTGTACTTATGCAAATTATTTTTTTTATTTATTTATTTTTTTTTTTCCCTTTCTTCCTTCTTTTTTGTTTAGATGTCCTGTTGAACATTCCGTGTCTTGGAGCAAGTTGTCGGAAGGAAAAAAGTCTGCCGTTTGGCTCCTTTTTCAGGGGAGCCGCCAGCCAGCCAGCCAGCCAGCCAGCCAGCCAGCCAGCCGGAGGAGGAGGAGAGCATGGGGGACACTGTCCTTGCCCTGCTTCCTTCCTTCCTTCCTTCCTCGCCCCTGCCGGCCCCTGCCGGCCACGAACGGCCAAGCCTTATCTAAGGTGGGCGCTCGGAGGAGCCTGCCCCCCGGGCAGCTCGGGGTGACTTTGGGCCCTGGCAGCGAGGCTGCTGGAGATGTGGGGGCGGAGCCATGCAAAAACGGACCCGGGGCTGCTGGTCTTTCATGCAAACGCACGCTAGGCCCGGCCGCCTCCGAGGTGCCTGGGAGTCTACGGCAGAGGGCGACTCCGAGTCAGCGGGGGAGCTGCCGAGCAGCGCTCTTTCCGACGGACCCTTTCGGGGCATCGCTTTAACACACTGCCAAAAGCAATGGAGACACCTCGCTTTTACAAAAGCTTCGGCAATTTCCTGTCAACAGTGGAGGATCAAGAACTCTTAACGAAAATATGGGTGGAACCCAGAGACATACTAAAACAAAAAAGGCTAAATGAAACCCCGGAACCAGTGGGTAACCTAGGGGGAAATAAACTGGACAAAGTGTGGAAAACTTTTTCAAAGGCAAGAGTAACGAACGCGCAGAGGGACATAAACTGGCAGCTACTCACAAATGCACTGCCATTGAAAGCCTTTATGCACAGAAGAAAACTGGCCAAAAAAGCAACATGCCCTAGAGAGCAATGCGCTCAGGACGAATCAACACTACACTTTGTGTGGAATTGTGCATTTGCAAAACAAGTGTGGGAAAAACTGGAAACACTGATTTTTGCAATCACAGGAGAACAGACCCTGACGTTCGAATCCATCTTGACAGGGATACAGGAGGGAGGAGGGAAACAAGAGAAAATTCTTTTTCACCAAATTACATCAGCAACGAAAGAAGCCTTATGGAAGGCCAGAACATTACTAGTGCTACAGCACAAAAACATCACTCCAGAGGAGTGTGTAAAGTTAGCGTTGTGTTTTTTATACACATATTACTGTCTTGATGCCAAAGTCAAGGGCAAACAAGAGGCACAAAACATTTGGCAACAAGACAACTGGAGAACGTTAACTATTTAACTAATCTGGGTTAGGGAGAGCAGTTTGCTCAAAGTCTTTCTTTTTGACAGTTTTTTAACCAAATTCAATTTTAATTCGTGAAAATCTTTTAATTCGAGAACTAATTGGCGTATAGTCGCAAGTAGTATATACTACTTTGCTGGAGGAAAGGGACGGTTGTAAGGGGAGATGTGGAGACCGATACAAAAAAAAAAAAAAAAAAAATCTGTTCTTATCAGTTTAATATCTGATACGTCCTCTATCTGGGGACCATATATTAAATTGATTTTTGGAACAGGGAGATGGAATGGGAGCTTGCTCTGTCCACTCCACGCATCAACCTGGTATTGCAGTACCTCCAGGACTGGTGCACTTCCCCACTCGGGGAAAACAAAGCTGTCAAAAAGAAAGACTTGGGCGATTCTTGAAAAAGAAGAGCACACACGGCAAAATATATCTGTACTTATGCAAATTATTTTTTTTATTTATTTATTTTTTTTTTTCCCTTTCTTCCTTCTTTTTTGTTTAGATGTCCTGTTGAACATTCCGTGTCTTGGAGCAAGTTGTCGGAAGGAAAAAAGTCTGCCGTTTGGCTCCTTTTTCAGGGGAGCCGCCAGCCAGCCAGCCAGCCAGCCAGCCAGCCAGCCAGCCAGCCGGAGGAGGAGGAGAGCATGGGGGACACTGTCCTTGCCCTGCTTCCTTCCTTCCTTCCTTCCTCGCCCCTGCCGGCCACGAACGGCCAAGCCTTATCTAAGGTGGGCGCTCGGAGGAGCCTGCCCCCCGGGCAGCTCGGGGTGACTTTGGGCCCTGGCAGCGAGGCTGCTGGAGATGTGGGGGCGGAGCCATGCAAAAACGGACCCGGGGCTGCTGGTCTTTCATGCAAACGCACGCTAGGCCCGGCCGCCTCCGAGGTGCCTGGGAGTCTACGGCAGAGGGCGACTCCGAGTCAGCGGGGGAGCTGCCGAGCAGCGCTCTTTCCGACGGACCCTTTCGGGGCATCGCTTCTCGGCCTTTTGGCTAAGATCAAGTGTAGTATCTGTTCTTATCAGTTTAATATCTGATACGTCCTCTATCTGGGGACCATATATTAAATTGATTTTTGGAACAGGGAGATGGAATGGGAGCTTGCTCTGTCCACTCCACGCATCAACCTGGTATTGCAGTACCTCCAGGACTGGTGCACTTCCCCACTCGGGGAAAACAAAGCTGTCAAAAAGAAAGACTTGGGCGATTCTTGAAAAAGAAGAGCACACACGGCAAAATATATCTGTACTTATGCAAATTATTTTTTTTATTTATTTATTTTTTTTTTTCCCTTTCTTCCTTCTTTTTTGTTTAGATGTCCTGTTGAACATTCCGTGTCTTGGAGCAAGTTGTCGGAAGGAAAAAAGTCTGCCGTTTGGCTCCTTTTTCAGGGGAGCCGCCAGCCAGCCAGCCAGCCAGCCAGCCAGCCAGCCAGCCGGAGGAGGAGGAGAGCATGGGGGACACTGTCCTTGCCCTGCTTCCTTCCTTCCTTCCTTCCTCGCCCCTGCCGGCCCCGAACGGCCACGAACGGCCAAGCCTTATCTAAGGTGGGCGCTCGGAGGAGCCTGCCCCCCGGGCAGCTCGGGGTGACTTTGGGCCCTGGCAGCGAGGCTGCTGGAGATGTGGGGGCGGAGCCATGCAAAAACGGACCCGGGGCTGCTGGTCTTTCATGCAAACGCACGCTAGGCCCGGCCGCCTCCGAGGTGCCTGGGAGTCTACGGCAGAGGGCGACTCCGAGTCAGCGGGGGAGCTGCCGAGCAGCGCTCTTTCCGACGGACCCTTTCGGGGCATCGCTTCTCGGCCTTTTGGCTAAGATCAAGTGTAGTAGCTAAGATCAAGTGTAGTATATTTTGTGTTTTGAGCCCTTTTCAAGGGAGGTTTTATCTCCAGGAAAGTTTGGCGATTTATACAATCACAACTACACAATGACTTAAGCTCTCTCTTGCACAACAGAGAGCCCAGCAGAAGTGTGTTGTCACACCCCCGCGCCGCGAGGTGGGCAACGGTACGCAGTCCGCCTAGGGGCCTGACCCCGAATCGGACTGGAAAGATAGACCCGAATCTTTTTCCTTCCACAGGAGTTCTATTTTTGTTTAAGCTTTATGCTAATTTTATGCAAGAAAACAGACAGAATGATTCCTTTTCAGTAGAAAGACTTTTTTCTCCAAAATGGACAAAATACCAAGGAGTATACCTCCTGCCACAGAATTAAGACATTCGATCAGAATAACTGTTGATCACAATGTCAGCCAGGAAAAAGATTTTGATTATGTAATCAAACAAATTTTAATTGAAACCTTAAAAGTTCAAAAAAGCAGCCTGTTCTGCATACAAGAGCACAAGAATGCCAATGCTTATGACATAACATTTATAGATGAAGCGGCGGCGATTACAGCCCACGAAAATTCTAAAATACCGAATCCAACACTTGATGGAGTTAAAATAGAATTATGTCATGTGCGCCAAGATACACCACTGACGGTGCATATGTATAATCCCTTTGTTTCAGTGGAAGCAATAACTGGATGGCTAAGCACCTATTGTGAAGAAGTCAAAGGAGGATACCCATTAAAGAACAAATATAATATCTTTAATGGGAATAGAAGATTCACAGTGGTATTGAGAAAAGATGCAAATGGCATAGGGGGACTTAGACACCCACCAGCCATGTTTGAATTCAACAAACATAAAGGATACCTATATTACCCGAGTCAGCCTTTATTCTGCAGATTTTGCAGAAACTTTGGTCACGTGAAGCAATTTTGCCCAAAAGACGCTTGCAAAAATTGCGCAAGCAGAAGTCACAAGGTGGCAGCCTGTGACAAACCAATACAATGCACCGAGTGTCAGCAAAAAGGACATTATGCAGAAATATGTCCACAGCGCAAATTATCATATGCGCAGACGGTCAAAAGGACGGGAGAAATAAGCGCAGAAGAAGAGCTGGAAAATATGCATGTGGATTTCGACCTAAATGAACTTTTGCAGCAGGAGAAAAGCGCACAAGACAATTTATGCGAAGCCATGAATAATGACCCTACAGCTTCAAGAGAAGCCAAATTATTGGGACCTAAAGCATTCATAACGACACAAACACACAAAAGCGTGACCGCAGACAAGACTCAGGAAGAAAAAAGCGAGGCGATGGAAGCGGGTGCATCCAGACAGGAGCATCCAACTAACACGCCACCTAGATGTAGAGAGGAGAATGCATCCACTTCAGAGAAAGGGGAAAAACAGAAAGAAGCGCTCGCTCAGGCGGAGAGCCCAAATGAGAGCCTGATGAGCGTAGAAGAACAAGGGAAAAGCACCAAAACGCCCCCTAGTGGCGAAAACGACCAAAACACCAGCGAAGCATGGAGAAAGGGAATTTTTCCTGCATTCGTGGTAAAAAATATCCTGAGCACGAGTGGAGCCCAAAAACAAGACAAAAACAAAAAAAGTGGCACCCCAGGGCTCATTGTGTCGAGCTTCGACTCAGGAAGCGAAAGTAGTACAAACAAGGACAAAGAGAGAACAGACATGCAAAAAGGAGCAACAAACAACACGCTAAGCAGCGAAGTTATCCTGAGTCATCTAAAAAATAGAGGGAGCGAGAAAAGCCAAGCCGGACTTCCAAACCCGGCATTGCCGCACCCAAGTGTGTTACCCTTTCTATCACCGAAAGACTTCGGGTATAACAAGACAAATAGTGAAAAAACACCTCCCTTACCAGAAATGCATGACAAAACAGAAGTAGAAGAGACCCAACTCTCCCAAGAAGCGGAGCACATAAGACTATCGCTAACCCCGAACCTAGCCGAACTACAACAGGTAGTAGAGGCGGGCGAAGCGTTAGCAACTAAGACAAAACACATATTTGCCCAAAACAAAGAGGACGAAGGATGGACAACGCAAAGGAAAAAGCATAGAAAAAGATCCAACACAGCAAGAAGCAGAAACAACACCCCAACAAACACAGAACAAAGCAAGAAGGATACACACGACAGGGACACAAGGGACACAAGAGAAGAGTCCTACACACCCATGGAATGTCTTAGTGACTCATCGGAAAACTCAGACAATGAGGAAGAAGAAAACACAGACAGTTTACACAGAACACCTTCTGCTTTTAGAAAGATGGAAAAAGAAGCCTCCAGAGCGAGGAGCAGATCGAGCCAAAGAGAAGGCAGAACAACACAACCCAAAAAATAATAATGGGGGGTCTAAAAATAGCAACACTAAACGTAAGAAGCATAAATAATATCACAAAAAGACTGACGCTATTAGCATACTTAACCACAGTACCGTGTGACATCTTTTGTCTACAGGAATGTGGTCTAAGCTGGGACGCAACCAACAAAGGATGGGGAAAAGATTGGACAAGCGGACCATCCTTTTGGTCAGGCTCCAACATAAACAAGAACGCGGGTACAGCAATCTTGTTCAAAACACACGCAGCCACGAACATAAAGTATGTGGAAATACATCCTGGACGGATACTACAGGTGCTTTTCTCATGGCACGGTATCCAACACAACCTCGTGAGTGTATATGCAGATGCAAAGAAACAAGAACGCATAGCTCTGTTACAAGAACTACGCAACTTTTGCACTGGAAACACCCCTTTGATCATAGCGGGGGATTTCAATTGCACAATACAAAAAGAGGATCGAGTGCGGACCGGTTCACAAGCAACGTCGAAGAACCGAGACCCATCGTCCAAAATACTCAAAAGTATCATAAGTGACTTAAACTTAAATGATACACACGCATCTACCAATACACCGGGGACAGCCTTAACATATAGGGCTGAAAACGGGTTGGTACAGTCCCGTATAGACTTTATATTCACATCTAAGAACTTTGGGATAAACAAAACCGAAGTGAAACCGAACCTGTTCTCAGACCACCACCTAATCACCACGGAAGTAACATTAAAGGAATACCCCCCAAAACAACGCAACGCATGGTCACTTAACGTAAACCTCTTGCAGGACGAAACAACCTGTAAAAAATACAGACCATTGCTAAAAGAGTGGGTATCCCAACATATGTTATACGAAGACAAAAGAGAGTGGTGGGAGGACATCAAAGAAAGAACCAGAGAGTTCTTTAAAAAAAGCGGACATATAGCAGCAAGAAAACGGAACGAGACTTACAGGAACCTGTTAGGCACACAACAAACCCTACACCTTCTGCAAGAGAGAGGGGTAGACGTCCAAGATGACCTCGAGGACGTAAAAGAAAAAATCCAGAAATGGATGCATGATAAAGGAAGGACTATTATCTTCAACTCTAGGGTGAAAGAATTTGAAGAGAACGAGAAATGCACACGTTTCTTCTTCAAAGCAGCACAACATCAGAAGGTTTTACCTACTGAATTCAGAGACTCAAGAGAGAAGACAAGGAACACGGTATCAGGGTTGCTAGAAGTAGCACAATCCTTTTACGCAGACTTGTATTCTCCAAAACAGTTGGACGAAGAACAGACAAGTGAGTTTGAGAGAGCTGTTCAAGACAACATAAGTACCGATCAAAAAGCAGACATGATTGAGCCTTTCACGTTACAAGAAATACACAAAGCAGTGATGAGTGCTGCCAAGAGGAAAACACCAGGAAGCGATGGCTTACCATGCGAATGGTATAGCACCTTCTGGGACATCCTAGGACCGGCAGTACTGGAGCTAGTAAACGTGGTCTTTCAAACTAGAGAGCTAGCCCCCAGCATGAAACAGGGGATCATCACTTTGCTATACAAAAAAGGAGACAAAGCGGACGTCAAAAACTGGAGACCGATAACATTACTAAATGCAGATTACAAAATATTAGCTAAAGTCATTGCTAACAGACTAAGAGCAGTAATCAGGCACTTAGTGCATCCAGACCAGACGTGCGCAGTCCCAGGCAGACGAATACATGAAAGCCTACTGATTGTAAGAGACTCAATACAATCAGCAAAAGATCGAGGAACGCCTTTGGGGGTTCTAAGCCTAGATTTTGAAAAGGCATACGACAGAGTCTCTCACCCATTCATGTTGAAGATAATGGAGAAAATGGGTTGCCCTAAACCCTTTTTAACACACATCTCCACGCTATACGCTGGAGTCTACAGTCAAGTCCGCATCAACGGGGAGTTGACTGAACAAATCCCAATATTATCAGGGGTCAGGCAGGGATGTCCCCTATCAGCACTTTTATACATCTGTGCAGTGGAACCTTTACACATCAGATTGAGGTCACACAAAGACATAACAGGAGCCCCAGTACCAGGGACCCCGGAACAAGTAAAGACCATTGGGTACATGGACGACGTGACAGCTTTATGCAAAGACGCCAAATCCGTAAACCAAGTCGTGTCGCAGACTGAACTTTTTTGCAAAGCGGCAGGATTCAAACTAAACAAACACAAGTGCCAACTACTAACCATTGGAACATGGAACAACCTCACACCATGCCCGATACACAAAACAGAAGACAGTTTGAAAATACTGGGACTACAGTTTGACAAACAGATGGACGGGACAAAACAATGGGAAAACACAACCAAAAAAATAGAGAACAAAATCAACTTCTGGGCACTGAGACAGCTCACGATGGAAGGAAAGGTGCTACTCATGAAAGCGGTCTTTCTCCCAATACTGCTGTTCCTAGCACTGATCTTTCCTCCAAAAATGAAACAAGCACAAAAAATACAAAGACTAATGTTCCATTTCCTATGGAACTCGAAGATGGATCGAGTAGCGAGAAAGACAATGTACAAGATAAAGGAGAGAGGAGGAAGAGGCGTACCGGAAATACAAAGCTTCCTTACAGGACACTACGTAGGGTTTTGCCTAAACACACTGAAACACTCGGCATCAATGGCAGTGCACTTCATAAGGTATGCAACAGCGAACATACTGGAAAGACACAAAATCATACCGAGAAGCAACACACTGCCAAAAGCAATGGAGACACCTCGCTTTTACAAAAGCTTCGGCAATTTCCTGTCAACAGTGGAGGATCAAGAACTCTTAACGAAAATATGGGTGGAACCCAGAGACATACTAAAACAAAAAAGGCTAAATGAAACCCCGGAACCAGTGGGTAACCTAGGGGGAAATAAACTGGACAAAGTGTGGAAAACTTTTTCAAAGGCAAGAGTAACGAACGCGCAGAGGGACATAAACTGGCAGCTACTCACAAATGCACTGCCATTGAAAGCCTTTATGCACAGAAGAAAACTGGCCAAAAAAGCAACATGCCCTAGAGAGCAATGCGCTCAGGACGAATCAACACTACACTTTGTGTGGAATTGTGCATTTGCAAAACAAGTGTGGGAAAAACTGGAAACACTGATTTTTGCAATCACAGGAGAACAGACCCTGACGTTCGAATCCATCTTGACAGGGATACAGGAGGGAGGAGGGAAACAAGAGAAAATTCTTTTTCACCAAATTACATCAGCAACGAAAGAAGCCTTATGGAAGGCCAGAACATTACTAGTGCTACAGCACAAAAACATCACTCCAGAGGAGTGTGTAAAGTTAGCGTTGTGTTTTTTATACACATATTACTGTCTTGATGCCAAAGTCAAGGGCAAACAAGAGGCACAAAACATTTGGCAACAAGACAACTGGAGAACGTTAACTATTTAACTAATCTGGGTTAGGGAGAGCAGTTTGCTCAAAGTCTTTCTTTTTGACAGTTTTTTAACCAAATTCAATTTTAATTCGTGAAAATCCTTTAATTCGAGAACTAATTGGCGTATAGTCGCAAGTAGTATATACTACTTTGCTGGAGGAAAGGGACGGTTGTAAGGGGAGATGTGGAGACCGTAAGAAAAAAAAAAAAAAAAAAAAAAAAAAAAAAATCTGTTCTTATCAGTTTAATATCTGATACGTCCTCTATCTGGGGACCATATATTAAATTGATTTTTGGAACAGGGAGATGGAATGGGAGCTTGCTCTGTCCACTCCACGCATCAACCTGGTATTGCAGTACCTCCAGGACTGGTGCACTTCCCCACTCGGGGAAAACAAAGCTGTCAAAAAGAAAGACTTGGGCGATTCTTGAAAAAGAAGAGCACACACGGCAAAATATATCTGTACTTATGCAAATTATTTTTTTTATTTATTTATTTTTTTTTTTCCCTTTCTTCCTTCTTTTTTGTTTAGATGTCCTGTTGAACATTCCGTGTCTTGGAGCAAGTTGTCGGAAGGAAAAAAGTCTGCCGTTTGGCTCCTTTTTCAGGGGAGCCGCCAGCCAGCCAGCCAGCCAGCCAGCCAGCCAGCCAGCCGGAGGAGGAGGAGAGCATGGGGGACACTGTCCTTGCCCTGCTTCCTTCCTTCCTTCCTTCCTCGCCCCTGCCGGCCCCTGCCGGCCACGAACGGCCAAGCCTTATCTAAGGTGGGCGCTCGGAGGAGCCTGCCCCCCGGGCAGCTCGGGGTGACTTTGGGCCCTGGCAGCGAGGCTGCTGGAGATGTGGGGGCGGAGCCATGCAAAAACGGACCCGGGGCTGCTGGTCTTTCATGCAAACGCACGCTAGGCCCGGCCGCCTCCGAGGTGCCTGGGAGTCTACGGCAGAGGGCGACTCCGAGTCAGCGGGGGAGCTGCCGAGCAGCGCTCTTTCCGACGGACCCTTTCGGGGCATCGCTTTAACACACTGCCAAAAGCAATGGAGACACCTCGCTTTTACAAAAGCTTCGGCAATTTCCTGTCAACAGTGGAGGATCAAGAACTCTTAACGAAAATATGGGTGGAACCCAGAGACATACTAAAACAAAAAAGGCTAAATGAAACCCCGGAACCAGTGGGTAACCTAGGGGGAAATAAACTGGACAAAGTGTGGAAAACTTTTTCAAAGGCAAGAGTAACGAACGCGCAGAGGGACATAAACTGGCAGCTACTCACAAATGCACTGCCATTGAAAGCCTTTATGCACAGAAGAAAACTGGCCAAAAAAGCAACATGCCCTAGAGAGCAATGCGCTCAGGACGAATCAACACTACACTTTGTGTGGAATTGTGCATTTGCAAAACAAGTGTGGGAAAAACTGGAAACACTGATTTTTGCAATCACAGGAGAACAGACCCTGACGTTCGAATCCATCTTGACAGGGATACAGGAGGGAGGAGGGAAACAAGAGAAAATTCTTTTTCACCAAATTACATCAGCAACGAAAGAAGCCTTATGGAAGGCCAGAACATTACTAGTGCTACAGCACAAAAACATCACTCCAGAGGAGTGTGTAAAGTTAGCGTTGTGTTTTTTATACACATATTACTGTCTTGATGCCAAAGTCAAGGGCAAACAAGAGGCACAAAACATTTGGCAACAAGACAACTGGAGAACGTTAACTATTTAACTAATCTGGGTTAGGGAGAGCAGTTTGCTCAAAGTCTTTCTTTTTGACAGTTTTTTAACCAAATTCAATTTTAATTCGTGAAAATCTTTTAATTCGAGAACTAATTGGCGTATAGTCGCAAGTAGTATATACTACTTTGCTGGAGGAAAGGGACGGTTGTAAGGGGAGATGTGGAGACCGATACAAAAAAAAAAAAAAAAAAAATCTGTTCTTATCAGTTTAATATCTGATACGTCCTCTATCTGGGGACCATATATTAAATTGATTTTTGGAACAGGGAGATGGAATGGGAGCTTGCTCTGTCCACTCCACGCATCAACCTGGTATTGCAGTACCTCCAGGACTGGTGCACTTCCCCACTCGGGGAAAACAAAGCTGTCAAAAAGAAAGACTTGGGCGATTCTTGAAAAAGAAGAGCACACACGGCAAAATATATCTGTACTTATGCAAATTATTTTTTTTATTTATTTATTTTTTTTTTTCCCTTTCTTCCTTCTTTTTTGTTTAGATGTCCTGTTGAACATTCCGTGTCTTGGAGCAAGTTGTCGGAAGGAAAAAAGTCTGCCGTTTGGCTCCTTTTTCAGGGGAGCCGCCAGCCAGCCAGCCAGCCAGCCAGCCAGCCAGCCAGCCAGCCGGAGGAGGAGGAGAGCATGGGGGACACTGTCCTTGCCCTGCTTCCTTCCTTCCTTCCTTCCTCGCCCCTGCCGGCCCCGAACGGCCACGAACGGCCAAGCCTTATCTAAGGTGGGCGCTCGGAGGAGCCTGCCCCCCGGGCAGCTCGGGGTGACTTTGGGCCCTGGCAGCGAGGCTGCTGGAGATGTGGGGGCGGAGCCATGCAAAAACGGACCCGGGGCTGCTGGTCTTTCATGCAAACGCACGCTAGGCCCGGCCGCCTCCGAGGTGCCTGGGAGTCTACGGCAGAGGGCGACTCCGAGTCAGCGGGGGAGCTGCCGAGCAGCGCTCTTTCCGACGGACCCTTTCGGGGCATCGCTTCTCGGCCTTTTGGCTAAGATCAAGTGTAGTATATTTTGTGTTTTGAGCCCTTTTCAAGGGAGGTTTTATCTCCAGGAAAGTTTGGCGATTTATACAATCACAACTACACAATGACTTAAGCTCTCTCTTGCACAACAGAGAGCCCAGCAGAAGTGTGTTGTCACACCCCCGCGCCGCGAGGTGGGCAACGGTACGCAGTCCGCCTAGGGGCCTGACCCCGAATCGGACTGGAAAGATAGACCCGAATCTTTTTCCTTCCACAGGAGTTCTATTTTTGTTTAAGCTTTATGCTAATTTTATGCAAGAAAACAGACAGAATGATTCCTTTTCAGTAGAAAGACTTTTTTCTCCAAAATGGACAAAATACCAAGGAGTATACCTCCTGCCACAGAATTAAGACATTCGATCAGAATAACTGTTGATCACAATGTCAGCCAGGAAAAAGATTTTGATTATGTAATCAAACAAATTTTAATTGAAACCTTAAAAGTTCAAAAAAGCAGCCTGTTCTGCATACAAGAGCACAAGAATGCCAATGCTTATGACATAACATTTATAGATGAAGCGGCGGCGATTACAGCCCACGAAAATTCTAAAATACCGAATCCAACACTTGATGGAGTTAAAATAGAATTATGTCATGTGCGCCAAGATACACCACTGACGGTGCATATGTATAATCCCTTTGTTTCAGTGGAAGCAATAACTGGATGGCTAAGCACCTATTGTGAAGAAGTCAAAGGAGGATACCCATTAAAGAACAAATATAATATCTTTAATGGGAATAGAAGATTCACAGTGGTATTGAGAAAAGATGCAAATGGCATAGGGGGACTTAGACACCCACCAGCCATGTTTGAATTCAACAAACATAAAGGATACCTATATTACCCGAGTCAGCCTTTATTCTGCAGATTTTGCAGAAACTTTGGTCACGTGAAGCAATTTTGCCCAAAAGACGCTTGCAAAAATTGCGCAAGCAGAAGTCACAAGGTGGCAGCCTGTGACAAACCAATACAATGCACCGAGTGTCAGCAAAAAGGACATTATGCAGAAATATGTCCACAGCGCAAATTATCATATGCGCAGACGGTCAAAAGGACGGGAGAAATAAGCGCAGAAGAAGAGCTGGAAAATATGCATGTGGATTTCGACCTAAATGAACTTTTGCAGCAGGAGAAAAGCGCACAAGACAATTTATGCGAAGCCATGAATAATGACCCTACAGCTTCAAGAGAAGCCAAATTATTGGGACCTAAAGCATTCATAACGACACAAACACACAAAAGCGTGACCGCAGACAAGACTCAGGAAGAAAAAAGCGAGGCGATGGAAGCGGGTGCATCCAGACAGGAGCATCCAACTAACACGCCACCTAGATGTAGAGAGGAGAATGCATCCACTTCAGAGAAAGGGGAAAAACAGAAAGAAGCGCTCGCTCAGGCGGAGAGCCCAAATGAGAGCCTGATGAGCGTAGAAGAACAAGGGAAAAGCACCAAAACGCCCCCTAGTGGCGAAAACGACCAAAACACCAGCGAAGCATGGAGAAAGGGAATTTTTCCTGCATTCGTGGTAAAAAATATCCTGAGCACGAGTGGAGCCCAAAAACAAGACAAAAACAAAAAAAGTGGCACCCCAGGGCTCATTGTGTCGAGCTTCGACTCAGGAAGCGAAAGTAGTACAAACAAGGACAAAGAGAGAACAGACATGCAAAAAGGAGCAACAAACAACACGCTAAGCAGCGAAGTTATCCTGAGTCATCTAAAAAATAGAGGGAGCGAGAAAAGCCAAGCCGGACTTCCAAACCCGGCATTGCCGCACCCAAGTGTGTTACCCTTTCTATCACCGAAAGACTTCGGGTATAACAAGACAAATAGTGAAAAAACACCTCCCTTACCAGAAATGCATGACAAAACAGAAGTAGAAGAGACCCAACTCTCCCAAGAAGCGGAGCACATAAGACTATCGCTAACCCCGAACCTAGCCGAACTACAACAGGTAGTAGAGGCGGGCGAAGCGTTAGCAACTAAGACAAAACACATATTTGCCCAAAACAAAGAGGACGAAGGATGGACAACGCAAAGGAAAAAGCATAGAAAAAGATCCAACACAGCAAGAAGCAGAAACAACACCCCAACAAACACAGAACAAAGCAAGAAGGATACACACGACAGGGACACAAGGGACACAAGAGAAGAGTCCTACACACCCATGGAATGTCTTAGTGACTCATCGGAAAACTCAGACAATGAGGAAGAAGAAAACACAGACAGTTTACACAGAACACCTTCTGCTTTTAGAAAGATGGAAAAAGAAGCCTCCAGAGCGAGGAGCAGATCGAGCCAAAGAGAAGGCAGAACAACACAACCCAAAAAATAATAATGGGGGGTCTAAAAATAGCAACACTAAACGTAAGAAGCATAAATAATATCACAAAAAGACTGACGCTATTAGCATACTTAACCACAGTACCGTGTGACATCTTTTGTCTACAGGAATGTGGTCTAAGCTGGGACGCAACCAACAAAGGATGGGGAAAAGATTGGACAAGCGGACCATCCTTTTGGTCAGGCTCCAACATAAACAAGAACGCGGGTACAGCAATCTTGTTCAAAACACACGCAGCCACGAACATAAAGTATGTGGAAATACATCCTGGACGGATACTACAGGTGCTTTTCTCATGGCACGGTATCCAACACAACCTCGTGAGTGTATATGCAGATGCAAAGAAACAAGAACGCATAGCTCTGTTACAAGAACTACGCAACTTTTGCACTGGAAACACCCCTTTGATCATAGCGGGGGATTTCAATTGCACAATACAAAAAGAGGATCGAGTGCGGACCGGTTCACAAGCAACGTCGAAGAACCGAGACCCATCGTCCAAAATACTCAAAAGTATCATAAGTGACTTAAACTTAAATGATACACACGCATCTACCAATACACCGGGGACAGCCTTAACATATAGGGCTGAAAACGGGTTGGTACAGTCCCGTATAGACTTTATATTCACATCTAAGAACTTTGGGATAAACAAAACCGAAGTGAAACCGAACCTGTTCTCAGACCACCACCTAATCACCACGGAAGTAACATTAAAGGAATACCCCCCAAAACAACGCAACGCATGGTCACTTAACGTAAACCTCTTGCAGGACGAAACAACCTGTAAAAAATACAGACCATTGCTAAAAGAGTGGGTATCCCAACATATGTTATACGAAGACAAAAGAGAGTGGTGGGAGGACATCAAAGAAAGAACCAGAGAGTTCTTTAAAAAAAGCGGACATATAGCAGCAAGAAAACGGAACGAGACTTACAGGAACCTGTTAGGCACACAACAAACCCTACACCTTCTGCAAGAGAGAGGGGTAGACGTCCAAGATGACCTCGAGGACGTAAAAGAAAAAATCCAGAAATGGATGCATGATAAAGGAAGGACTATTATCTTCAACTCTAGGGTGAAAGAATTTGAAGAGAACGAGAAATGCACACGTTTCTTCTTCAAAGCAGCACAACATCAGAAGGTTTTACCTACTGAATTCAGAGACTCAAGAGAGAAGACAAGGAACACGGTATCAGGGTTGCTAGAAGTAGCACAATCCTTTTACGCAGACTTGTATTCTCCAAAACAGTTGGACGAAGAACAGACAAGTGAGTTTGAGAGAGCTGTTCAAGACAACATAAGTACCGATCAAAAAGCAGACATGATTGAGCCTTTCACGTTACAAGAAATACACAAAGCAGTGATGAGTGCTGCCAAGAGGAAAACACCAGGAAGCGATGGCTTACCATGCGAATGGTATAGCACCTTCTGGGACATCCTAGGACCGGCAGTACTGGAGCTAGTAAACGTGGTCTTTCAAACTAGAGAGCTAGCCCCCAGCATGAAACAGGGGATCATCACTTTGCTATACAAAAAAGGAGACAAAGCGGACGTCAAAAACTGGAGACCGATAACATTACTAAATGCAGATTACAAAATATTAGCTAAAGTCATTGCTAACAGACTAAGAGCAGTAATCAGGCACTTAGTGCATCCAGACCAGACGTGCGCAGTCCCAGGCAGACGAATACATGAAAGCCTACTGATTGTAAGAGACTCAATACAATCAGCAAAAGATCGAGGAACGCCTTTGGGGGTTCTAAGCCTAGATTTTGAAAAGGCATACGACAGAGTCTCTCACCCATTCATGTTGAAGATAATGGAGAAAATGGGTTGCCCTAAACCCTTTTTAACACACATCTCCACGCTATACGCTGGAGTCTACAGTCAAGTCCGCATCAACGGGGAGTTGACTGAACAAATCCCAATATTATCAGGGGTCAGGCAGGGATGTCCCCTATCAGCACTTTTATACATCTGTGCAGTGGAACCTTTACACATCAGATTGAGGTCACACAAAGACATAACAGGAGCCCCAGTACCAGGGACCCCGGAACAAGTAAAGACCATTGGGTACATGGACGACGTGACAGCTTTATGCAAAGACGCCAAATCCGTAAACCAAGTCGTGTCGCAGACTGAACTTTTTTGCAAAGCGGCAGGATTCAAACTAAACAAACACAAGTGCCAACTACTAACCATTGGAACATGGAACAACCTCACACCATGCCCGATACACAAAACAGAAGACAGTTTGAAAATACTGGGACTACAGTTTGACAAACAGATGGACGGGACAAAACAATGGGAAAACACAACCAAAAAAATAGAGAACAAAATCAACTTCTGGGCACTGAGACAGCTCACGATGGAAGGAAAGGTGCTACTCATGAAAGCGGTCTTTCTCCCAATACTGCTGTTCCTAGCACTGATCTTTCCTCCAAAAATGAAACAAGCACAAAAAATACAAAGACTAATGTTCCATTTCCTATGGAACTCGAAGATGGATCGAGTAGCGAGAAAGACAATGTACAAGATAAAGGAGAGAGGAGGAAGAGGCGTACCGGAAATACAAAGCTTCCTTACAGGACACTACGTAGGGTTTTGCCTAAACACACTGAAACACTCGGCATCAATGGCAGTGCACTTCATAAGGTATGCAACAGCGAACATACTGGAAAGACACAAAATCATACCGAGAAGCAACACACTGCCAAAAGCAATGGAGACACCTCGCTTTTACAAAAGCTTCGGCAATTTCCTGTCAACAGTGGAGGATCAAGAACTCTTAACGAAAATATGGGTGGAACCCAGAGACATACTAAAACAAAAAAGGCTAAATGAAACCCCGGAACCAGTGGGTAACCTAGGGGGAAATAAACTGGACAAAGTGTGGAAAACTTTTTCAAAGGCAAGAGTAACGAACGCGCAGAGGGACATAAACTGGCAGCTACTCACAAATGCACTGCCATTGAAAGCCTTTATGCACAGAAGAAAACTGGCCAAAAAAGCAACATGCCCTAGAGAGCAATGCGCTCAGGACGAATCAACACTACACTTTGTGTGGAATTGTGCATTTGCAAAACAAGTGTGGGAAAAACTGGAAACACTGATTTTTGCAATCACAGGAGAACAGACCCTGACGTTCGAATCCATCTTGACAGGGATACAGGAGGGAGGAGGGAAACAAGAGAAAATTCTTTTTCACCAAATTACATCAGCAACGAAAGAAGCCTTATGGAAGGCCAGAACATTACTAGTGCTACAGCACAAAAACATCACTCCAGAGGAGTGTGTAAAGTTAGCGTTGTGTTTTTTATACACATATTACTGTCTTGATGCCAAAGTCAAGGGCAAACAAGAGGCACAAAACATTTGGCAACAAGACAACTGGAGAACGTTAACTATTTAACTAATCTGGGTTAGGGAGAGCAGTTTGCTCAAAGTCTTTCTTTTTGACAGTTTTTTAACCAAATTCAATTTTAATTCGTGAAAATCTTTTAATTCGAGAACTAATTGGCGTATAGTCGCAAGTAGTATATACTACTTTGCTGGAGGAAAGGGACGGTTGTAAGGGGAGATGTGGAGACCGTTCAAAAAAAAAAAAAAAAAAAAAAAAAAAAATCTGTTCTTATCAGTTTGATATCTGATACGTCCTCTATCTGGGGACCATATATTAAATTGATTTTTGGAACAGGGAGATGGAATGGGAGCTTGCTCTGTCCACTCCACGCATCAACCTGGTATTGCAGTACCTCCAGGACTGGTGCACTTCCCCACTCGGGGAAAACAAAGCTGTCAAAAAGAAAGACTTGGGCGATTCTTGAAAAAGAAGAGCACACACGGCAAAATATATCTGTACTTATGCAAATTATTTTTTTTATTTATTTATTTTTTTTTTTCCCTTTCTTCCTTCTTTTTTGTTTAGATGTCCTGTTGAACATTCCGTGTCTTGGAGCAAGTTGTCGGAAGGAAAAAAGTCTGCCGTTTGGCTCCTTTTTCAGGGGAGCCGCCAGCCAGCCAGCCAGCCAGCCAGCCAGCCAGCCAGCCAGCCGGAGGAGGAGGAGAGCATGGGGGACACTGTCCTTGCCCTGCTTCCTTCCTTCCTTCCTTCCTCGCCCCTGCCGGCCCCTGCCGGCCACGAACGGCCAAGCCTTATCTAAGGTGGGCGCTCGGAGGAGCCTGCCCCCCGGGCAGCTCGGGGTGACTTTGGGCCCTGGCAGCGAGGCTGCTGGAGATGTGGGGGCGGAGCCATGCAAAAACGGACCCGGGGCTGCTGGTCTTTCATGCAAACGCACGCTAGGCCCGGCCGCCTCCGAGGTGCCTGGGAGTCTACGGCAGAGGGCGACTCCGAGTCAGCGGGGGAGCTGCCGAGCAGCGCTCTTTCCGACGGACCCTTTCGGGGCATCGCTTCTCGGCCTTTTGGCTAAGATCAAGTGTAGTATCTGTTCTTATCAGTTTAATATCTGATACGTCCTCTATCTGGGGACCATATATTAAATTGATTTTTGGAACAGGGAGATGGAATGGGAGCTTGCTCTGTCCACTCCACGCATCAACCTGGTATTGCAGTACCTCCAGGACTGGTGCACTTCCCCACTCGGGGAAAACAAAGCTGTCAAAAAGAAAGACTTGGGCGATTCTTGAAAAAGAAGAGCACACACGGCAAAATATATCTGTACTTATGCAAATTATTTTTTTTATTTATTTATTTTTTTTTTTCCCTTTCTTCCTTCTTTTTTGTTTAGATGTCCTGTTGAACATTCCGTGTCTTGGAGCAAGTTGTCGGAAGGAAAAAAGTCTGCCGTTTGGCTCCTTTTTCAGGGGAGCCGCCAGCCAGCCAGCCAGCCAGCCAGCCAGCCAGCCAGCCGGAGGAGGAGGAGAGCATGGGGGACACTGTCCTTGCCCTGCTTCCTTCCTTCCTTCCTTCCTCGCCCCTGCCGGCCCCTGCCGGCCACGAACGGCCAAGCCTTATCTAAGGTGGGCGCTCGGAGGAGCCTGCCCCCCGGGCAGCTCGGGGTGACTTTGGGCCCTGGCAGCGAGGCTGCTGGAGATGTGGGGGCGGAGCCATGCAAAAACGGACCCGGGGCTGCTGGTCTTTCATGCAAACGCACGCTAGGCCCGGCCGCCTCCGAGGTGCCTGGGAGTCTACGGCAGAGGGCGACTCCGAGTCAGCGGGGGAGCTGCCGAGCAGCGCTCTTTCCGACGGACCCTTTCGGGGCATCGCTTCTCGGCCTTTTGGCTAAGATCAAGTGTAGTAGCTAAGATCAAGTGTAGTATATTTTGTGTTTTGAGCCCTTTTCAAGGGAGGTTTTATCTCCAGGAAAGTTTGGCGATTTATACAATCACAACTACACAATGACTTAAGCTCTCTCTTGCACAACAGAGAGCCCAGCAGAAGTGTGTTGTCACACCCCCGCGCCGCGAGGTGGGCAACGGTACGCAGTCCGCCTAGGGGCCTGACCCCGAATCGGACTGGAAAGATAGACCCGAATCTTTTTCCTTCCACAGGAGTTCTATTTTTGTTTAAGCTTTATGCTAATTTTATGCAAGAAAACAGACAGAATGATTCCTTTTCAGTAGAAAGACTTTTTTCTCCAAAATGGACAAAATACCAAGGAGTATACCTCCTGCCACAGAATTAAGACATTCGATCAGAATAACTGTTGATCACAATGTCAGCCAGGAAAAAGATTTTGATTATGTAATCAAACAAATTTTAATTGAAACCTTAAAAGTTCAAAAAAGCAGCCTGTTCTGCATACAAGAGCACAAGAATGCCAATGCTTATGACATAACATTTATAGATGAAGCGGCGGCGATTACAGCCCACGAAAATTCTAAAATACCGAATCCAACACTTGATGGAGTTAAAATAGAATTATGTCATGTGCGCCAAGATACACCACTGACGGTGCATATGTATAATCCCTTTGTTTCAGTGGAAGCAATAACTGGATGGCTAAGCACCTATTGTGAAGAAGTCAAAGGAGGATACCCATTAAAGAACAAATATAATATCTTTAATGGGAATAGAAGATTCACAGTGGTATTGAGAAAAGATGCAAATGGCATAGGGGGACTTAGACACCCACCAGCCATGTTTGAATTCAACAAACATAAAGGATACCTATATTACCCGAGTCAGCCTTTATTCTGCAGATTTTGCAGAAACTTTGGTCACGTGAAGCAATTTTGCCCAAAAGACGCTTGCAAAAATTGCGCAAGCAGAAGTCACAAGGTGGCAGCCTGTGACAAACCAATACAATGCACCGAGTGTCAGCAAAAAGGACATTATGCAGAAATATGTCCACAGCGCAAATTATCATATGCGCAGACGGTCAAAAGGACGGGAGAAATAAGCGCAGAAGAAGAGCTGGAAAATATGCATGTGGATTTCGACCTAAATGAACTTTTGCAGCAGGAGAAAAGCGCACAAGACAATTTATGCGAAGCCATGAATAATGACCCTACAGCTTCAAGAGAAGCCAAATTATTGGGACCTAAAGCATTCATAACGACACAAACACACAAAAGCGTGACCGCAGACAAGACTCAGGAAGAAAAAAGCGAGGCGATGGAAGCGGGTGCATCCAGACAGGAGCATCCAACTAACACGCCACCTAGATGTAGAGAGGAGAATGCATCCACTTCAGAGAAAGGGGAAAAACAGAAAGAAGCGCTCGCTCAGGCGGAGAGCCCAAATGAGAGCCTGATGAGCGTAGAAGAACAAGGGAAAAGCACCAAAACGCCCCCTAGTGGCGAAAACGACCAAAACACCAGCGAAGCATGGAGAAAGGGAATTTTTCCTGCATTCGTGGTAAAAAATATCCTGAGCACGAGTGGAGCCCAAAAACAAGACAAAAACAAAAAAAGTGGCACCCCAGGGCTCATTGTGTCGAGCTTCGACTCAGGAAGCGAAAGTAGTACAAACAAGGACAAAGAGAGAACAGACATGCAAAAAGGAGCAACAAACAACACGCTAAGCAGCGAAGTTATCCTGAGTCATCTAAAAAATAGAGGGAGCGAGAAAAGCCAAGCCGGACTTCCAAACCCGGCATTGCCGCACCCAAGTGTGTTACCCTTTCTATCACCGAAAGACTTCGGGTATAACAAGACAAATAGTGAAAAAACACCTCCCTTACCAGAAATGCATGACAAAACAGAAGTAGAAGAGACCCAACTCTCCCAAGAAGCGGAGCACATAAGACTATCGCTAACCCCGAACCTAGCCGAACTACAACAGGTAGTAGAGGCGGGCGAAGCGTTAGCAACTAAGACAAAACACATATTTGCCCAAAACAAAGAGGACGAAGGATGGACAACGCAAAGGAAAAAGCATAGAAAAAGATCCAACACAGCAAGAAGCAGAAACAACACCCCAACAAACACAGAACAAAGCAAGAAGGATACACACGACAGGGACACAAGGGACACAAGAGAAGAGTCCTACACACCCATGGAATGTCTTAGTGACTCATCGGAAAACTCAGACAATGAGGAAGAAGAAAACACAGACAGTTTACACAGAACACCTTCTGCTTTTAGAAAGATGGAAAAAGAAGCCTCCAGAGCGAGGAGCAGATCGAGCCAAAGAGAAGGCAGAACAACACAACCCAAAAAATAATAATGGGGGGTCTAAAAATAGCAACACTAAACGTAAGAAGCATAAATAATATCACAAAAAGACTGACGCTATTAGCATACTTAACCACAGTACCGTGTGACATCTTTTGTCTACAGGAATGTGGTCTAAGCTGGGACGCAACCAACAAAGGATGGGGAAAAGATTGGACAAGCGGACCATCCTTTTGGTCAGGCTCCAACATAAACAAGAACGCGGGTACAGCAATCTTGTTCAAAACACACGCAGCCACGAACATAAAGTATGTGGAAATACATCCTGGACGGATACTACAGGTGCTTTTCTCATGGCACGGTATCCAACACAACCTCGTGAGTGTATATGCAGATGCAAAGAAACAAGAACGCATAGCTCTGTTACAAGAACTACGCAACTTTTGCACTGGAAACACCCCTTTGATCATAGCGGGGGATTTCAATTGCACAATACAAAAAGAGGATCGAGTGCGGACCGGTTCACAAGCAACGTCGAAGAACCGAGACCCATCGTCCAAAATACTCAAAAGTATCATAAGTGACTTAAACTTAAATGATACACACGCATCTACCAATACACCGGGGACAGCCTTAACATATAGGGCTGAAAACGGGTTGGTACAGTCCCGTATAGACTTTATATTCACATCTAAGAACTTTGGGATAAACAAAACCGAAGTGAAACCGAACCTGTTCTCAGACCACCACCTAATCACCACGGAAGTAACATTAAAGGAATACCCCCCAAAACAACGCAACGCATGGTCACTTAACGTAAACCTCTTGCAGGACGAAACAACCTGTAAAAAATACAGACCATTGCTAAAAGAGTGGGTATCCCAACATATGTTATACGAAGACAAAAGAGAGTGGTGGGAGGACATCAAAGAAAGAACCAGAGAGTTCTTTAAAAAAAGCGGACATATAGCAGCAAGAAAACGGAACGAGACTTACAGGAACCTGTTAGGCACACAACAAACCCTACACCTTCTGCAAGAGAGAGGGGTAGACGTCCAAGATGACCTCGAGGACGTAAAAGAAAAAATCCAGAAATGGATGCATGATAAAGGAAGGACTATTATCTTCAACTCTAGGGTGAAAGAATTTGAAGAGAACGAGAAATGCACACGTTTCTTCTTCAAAGCAGCACAACATCAGAAGGTTTTACCTACTGAATTCAGAGACTCAAGAGAGAAGACAAGGAACACGGTATCAGGGTTGCTAGAAGTAGCACAATCCTTTTACGCAGACTTGTATTCTCCAAAACAGTTGGACGAAGAACAGACAAGTGAGTTTGAGAGAGCTGTTCAAGACAACATAAGTACCGATCAAAAAGCAGACATGATTGAGCCTTTCACGTTACAAGAAATACACAAAGCAGTGATGAGTGCTGCCAAGAGGAAAACACCAGGAAGCGATGGCTTACCATGCGAATGGTATAGCACCTTCTGGGACATCCTAGGACCGGCAGTACTGGAGCTAGTAAACGTGGTCTTTCAAACTAGAGAGCTAGCCCCCAGCATGAAACAGGGGATCATCACTTTGCTATACAAAAAAGGAGACAAAGCGGACGTCAAAAACTGGAGACCGATAACATTACTAAATGCAGATTACAAAATATTAGCTAAAGTCATTGCTAACAGACTAAGAGCAGTAATCAGGCACTTAGTGCATCCAGACCAGACGTGCGCAGTCCCAGGCAGACGAATACATGAAAGCCTACTGATTGTAAGAGACTCAATACAATCAGCAAAAGATCGAGGAACGCCTTTGGGGGTTCTAAGCCTAGATTTTGAAAAGGCATACGACAGAGTCTCTCACCCATTCATGTTGAAGATAATGGAGAAAATGGGTTGCCCTAAACCCTTTTTAACACACATCTCCACGCTATACGCTGGAGTCTACAGTCAAGTCCGCATCAACGGGGAGTTGACTGAACAAATCCCAATATTATCAGGGGTCAGGCAGGGATGTCCCCTATCAGCACTTTTATACATCTGTGCAGTGGAACCTTTACACATCAGATTGAGGTCACACAAAGACATAACAGGAGCCCCAGTACCAGGGACCCCGGAACAAGTAAAGACCATTGGGTACATGGACGACGTGACAGCTTTATGCAAAGACGCCAAATCCGTAAACCAAGTCGTGTCGCAGACTGAACTTTTTTGCAAAGCGGCAGGATTCAAACTAAACAAACACAAGTGCCAACTACTAACCATTGGAACATGGAACAACCTCACACCATGCCCGATACACAAAACAGAAGACAGTTTGAAAATACTGGGACTACAGTTTGACAAACAGATGGACGGGACAAAACAATGGGAAAACACAACCAAAAAAATAGAGAACAAAATCAACTTCTGGGCACTGAGACAGCTCACGATGGAAGGAAAGGTGCTACTCATGAAAGCGGTCTTTCTCCCAATACTGCTGTTCCTAGCACTGATCTTTCCTCCAAAAATGAAACAAGCACAAAAAATACAAAGACTAATGTTCCATTTCCTATGGAACTCGAAGATGGATCGAGTAGCGAGAAAGACAATGTACAAGATAAAGGAGAGAGGAGGAAGAGGCGTACCGGAAATACAAAGCTTCCTTACAGGACACTACGTAGGGTTTTGCCTAAACACACTGAAACACTCGGCATCAATGGCAGTGCACTTCATAAGGTATGCAACAGCGAACATACTGGAAAGACACAAAATCATACCGAGAAGCAACACACTGCCAAAAGCAATGGAGACACCTCGCTTTTACAAAAGCTTCGGCAATTTCCTGTCAACAGTGGAGGATCAAGAACTCTTAACGAAAATATGGGTGGAACCCAGAGACATACTAAAACAAAAAAGGCTAAATGAAACCCCGGAACCAGTGGGTAACCTAGGGGGAAATAAACTGGACAAAGTGTGGAAAACTTTTTCAAAGGCAAGAGTAACGAACGCGCAGAGGGACATAAACTGGCAGCTACTCACAAATGCACTGCCATTGAAAGCCTTTATGCACAGAAGAAAACTGGCCAAAAAAGCAACATGCCCTAGAGAGCAATGCGCTCAGGACGAATCAACACTACACTTTGTGTGGAATTGTGCATTTGCAAAACAAGTGTGGGAAAAACTGGAAACACTGATTTTTGCAATCACAGGAGAACAGACCCTGACGTTCGAATCCATCTTGACAGGGATACAGGAGGGAGGAGGGAAACAAGAGAAAATTCTTTTTCACCAAATTACATCAGCAACGAAAGAAGCCTTATGGAAGGCCAGAACATTACTAGTGCTACAGCACAAAAACATCACTCCAGAGGAGTGTGTAAAGTTAGCGTTGTGTTTTTTATACACATATTACTGTCTTGATGCCAAAGTCAAGGGCAAACAAGAGGCACAAAACATTTGGCAACAAGACAACTGGAGAACGTTAACTATTTAACTAATCTGGGTTAGGGAGAGCAGTTTGCTCAAAGTCTTTCTTTTTGACAGTTTTTTAACCAAATTCAATTTTAATTCGTGAAAATCCTTTAATTCGAGAACTAATTGGCGTATAGTCACAAGTAGTATATACTACTTTGCTGGAGGAAAGGGACGGTTGTAAGGGGAGATGTGGAGACCGTAAGAAAAAAAAAAAAAAAAAAAAAAAAAAAAAAATCTGTTCTTATCAGTTTAATATCTGATACGTCCTCTATCTGGGGACCATATATTAAATTGATTTTTGGAACAGGGAGATGGAATGGGAGCTTGCTCTGTCCACTCCACGCATCAACCTGGTATTGCAGTACCTCCAGGACTGGTGCACTTCCCCACTCGGGGAAAACAAAGCTGTCAAAAAGAAAGACTTGGGCGATTCTTGAAAAAGAAGAGCACACACGGCAAAATATATCTGTACTTATGCAAATTATTTTTTTTATTTATTTATTTTTTTTTTTCCCTTTCTTCCTTCTTTTTTGTTTAGATGTCCTGTTGAACATTCCGTGTCTTGGAGCAAGTTGTCGGAAGGAAAAAAGTCTGCCGTTTGGCTCCTTTTTCAGGGGAGCCGCCAGCCAGCCAGCCAGCCAGCCAGCCAGCCAGCCAGCCGGAGGAGGAGGAGAGCATGGGGGACACTGTCCTTGCCCTGCTTCCTTCCTTCCTTCCTTCCTCGCCCCTGCCGGCCCCTGCCGGCCACGAACGGCCAAGCCTTATCTAAGGTGGGCGCTCGGAGGAGCCTGCCCCCCGGGCAGCTCGGGGTGACTTTGGGCCCTGGCAGCGAGGCTGCTGGAGATGTGGGGGCGGAGCCATGCAAAAACGGACCCGGGGCTGCTGGTCTTTCATGCAAACGCACGCTAGGCCCGGCCGCCTCCGAGGTGCCTGGGAGTCTACGGCAGAGGGCGACTCCGAGTCAGCGGGGGAGCTGCCGAGCAGCGCTCTTTCCGACGGACCCTTTCGGGGCATCGCTTTAACACACTGCCAAAAGCAATGGAGACACCTCGCTTTTACAAAAGCTTCGGCAATTTCCTGTCAACAGTGGAGGATCAAGAACTCTTAACGAAAATATGGGTGGAACCCAGAGACATACTAAAACAAAAAAGGCTAAATGAAACCCCGGAACCAGTGGGTAACCTAGGGGGAAATAAACTGGACAAAGTGTGGAAAACTTTTTCAAAGGCAAGAGTAACGAACGCGCAGAGGGACATAAACTGGCAGCTACTCACAAATGCACTGCCATTGAAAGCCTTTATGCACAGAAGAAAACTGGCCAAAAAAGCAACATGCCCTAGAGAGCAATGCGCTCAGGACGAATCAACACTACACTTTGTGTGGAATTGTGCATTTGCAAAACAAGTGTGGGAAAAACTGGAAACACTGATTTTTGCAATCACAGGAGAACAGACCCTGACGTTCGAATCCATCTTGACAGGGATACAGGAGGGAGGAGGGAAACAAGAGAAAATTCTTTTTCACCAAATTACATCAGCAACGAAAGAAGCCTTATGGAAGGCCAGAACATTACTAGTGCTACAGCACAAAAACATCACTCCAGAGGAGTGTGTAAAGTTAGCGTTGTGTTTTTTATACACATATTACTGTCTTGATGCCAAAGTCAAGGGCAAACAAGAGGCACAAAACATTTGGCAACAAGACAACTGGAGAACGTTAACTATTTAACTAATCTGGGTTAGGGAGAGCAGTTTGCTCAAAGTCTTTCTTTTTGACAGTTTTTTAACCAAATTCAATTTTAATTCGTGAAAATCTTTTAATTCGAGAACTAATTGGCGTATAGTCGCAAGTAGTATATACTACTTTGCTGGAGGAAAGGGACGGTTGTAAGGGGAGATGTGGAGACCGTTCAAAAAAAAAAAAAAAAAAATCTGTTCTTATCAGTTTAATATCTGATACGTCCTCTATCTGGGGACCATATATTAAATTGATTTTTGGAACAGGGAGATGGAATGGGAGCTTGCTCTGTCCACTCCACGCATCAACCTGGTATTGCAGTACCTCCAGGACTGGTGCACTTCCCCACTCGGGGAAAACAAAGCTGTCAAAAAGAAAGACTTGGGCGATTCTTGAAAAAGAAGAGCACACACGGCAAAATATATCTGTACTTATGCAAATTATTTTTTTTATTTATTTATTTTTTTTTTTCCCTTTCTTCCTTCTTTTTTGTTTAGATGTCCTGTTGAACATTCCGTGTCTTGGAGCAAGTTGTCGGAAGGAAAAAAGTCTGCCGTTTGGCTCCTTTTTCAGGGGAGCCGCCAGCCAGCCAGCCAGCCAGCCAGCCAGCCAGCCAGCCAGCCGGAGGAGGAGGAGAGCATGGGGGACACTGTCCTTGCCCTGCTTCCTTCCTTCCTTCCTTCCTCGCCCCTGCCGGCCCCTGCCGGCCACGAACGGCCAAGCCTTATCTAAGGTGGGCGCTCGGAGGAGCCTGCCCCCCGGGCAGCTCGGGGTGACTTTGGGCCCTGGCAGCGAGGCTGCTGGAGATGTGGGGGCGGAGCCATGCAAAAACGGACCCGGGGCTGCTGGTCTTTCATGCAAACGCACGCTAGGCCCGGCCGCCTCCGAGGTGCCTGGGAGTCTACGGCAGAGGGCGACTCCGAGTCAGCGGGGGAGCTGCCGAGCAGCGCTCTTTCCGACGGACCCTTTCGGGGCATCGCTTCTCGGCCTTTTGGCTAAGATCAAGTGTAGTAGTACAAACAAGGACAAAGAGAGAACAGACATGCAAAAAGGAGCAACAAACAACACGCTAAGCAGCGAAGTTATCCTGAGTCATCTAAAAAATAGAGGGAGCGAGAAAAGCCAAGCCGGACTTCCAAACCCGGCATTGCCGCACCCAAGTGTGTTACCCTTTCTATCACCGAAAGACTTCGGGTATAACAAGACAAATAGTGAAAAAACACCTCCCTTACCAGAAATGCATGACAAAACAGAAGTAGAAGAGACCCAACTCTCCCAAGAAGCGGAGCACATAAGACTATCGCTAACCCCGAACCTAGCCGAACTACAACAGGTAGTAGAGGCGGGCGAAGCGTTAGCAACTAAGACAAAACACATATTTGCCCAAAACAAAGAGGACGAAGGATGGACAACGCAAAGGAAAAAGCATAGAAAAAGATCCAACACAGCAAGAAGCAGAAACAACACCCCAACAAACACAGAACAAAGCAAGAAGGATACACACGACAGGGACACAAGGGACACAAGAGAAGAGTCCTACACACCCATGGAATGTCTTAGTGACTCATCGGAAAACTCAGACAATGAGGAAGAAGAAAACACAGACAGTTTACACAGAACACCTTCTGCTTTTAGAAAGATGGAAAAAGAAGCCTCCAGAGCGAGGAGCAGATCGAGCCAAAGAGAAGGCAGAACAACACAACCCAAAAAATAATAATGGGGGGTCTAAAAATAGCAACACTAAACGTAAGAAGCATAAATAATATCACAAAAAGACTGACGCTATTAGCATACTTAACCACAGTACCGTGTGACATCTTTTGTCTACAGGAATGTGGTCTAAGCTGGGACGCAACCAACAAAGGATGGGGAAAAGATTGGACAAGCGGACCATCCTTTTGGTCAGGCTCCAACATAAACAAGAACGCGGGTACAGCAATCTTGTTCAAAACACACGCAGCCACGAACATAAAGTATGTGGAAATACATCCTGGACGGATACTACAGGTGCTTTTCTCATGGCACGGTATCCAACACAACCTCGTGAGTGTATATGCAGATGCAAAGAAACAAGAACGCATAGCTCTGTTACAAGAACTACGCAACTTTTGCACTGGAAACACCCCTTTGATCATAGCGGGGGATTTCAATTGCACAATACAAAAAGAGGATCGAGTGCGGACCGGTTCACAAGCAACGTCGAAGAACCGAGACCCATCGTCCAAAATACTCAAAAGTATCATAAGTGACTTAAACTTAAATGATACACACGCATCTACCAATACACCGGGGACAGCCTTAACATATAGGGCTGAAAACGGGTTGGTACAGTCCCGTATAGACTTTATATTCACATCTAAGAACTTTGGGATAAACAAAACCGAAGTGAAACCGAACCTGTTCTCAGACCACCACCTAATCACCACGGAAGTAACATTAAAGGAATACCCCCCAAAACAACGCAACGCATGGTCACTTAACGTAAACCTCTTGCAGGACGAAACAACCTGTAAAAAATACAGACCATTGCTAAAAGAGTGGGTATCCCAACATATGTTATACGAAGACAAAAGAGAGTGGTGGGAGGACATCAAAGAAAGAACCAGAGAGTTCTTTAAAAAAAGCGGACATATAGCAGCAAGAAAACGGAACGAGACTTACAGGAACCTGTTAGGCACACAACAAACCCTACACCTTCTGCAAGAGAGAGGGGTAGACGTCCAAGATGACCTCGAGGACGTAAAAGAAAAAATCCAGAAATGGATGCATGATAAAGGAAGGACTATTATCTTCAACTCTAGGGTGAAAGAATTTGAAGAGAACGAGAAATGCACACGTTTCTTCTTCAAAGCAGCACAACATCAGAAGGTTTTACCTACTGAATTCAGAGACTCAAGAGAGAAGACAAGGAACACGGTATCAGGGTTGCTAGAAGTAGCACAATCCTTTTACGCAGACTTGTATTCTCCAAAACAGTTGGACGAAGAACAGACAAGTGAGTTTGAGAGAGCTGTTCAAGACAACATAAGTACCGATCAAAAAGCAGACATGATTGAGCCTTTCACGTTACAAGAAATACACAAAGCAGTGATGAGTGCTGCCAAGAGGAAAACACCAGGAAGCGATGGCTTACCATGCGAATGGTATAGCACCTTCTGGGACATCCTAGGACCGGCAGTACTGGAGCTAGTAAACGTGGTCTTTCAAACTAGAGAGCTAGCCCCCAGCATGAAACAGGGGATCATCACTTTGCTATACAAAAAAGGAGACAAAGCGGACGTCAAAAACTGGAGACCGATAACATTACTAAATGCAGATTACAAAATATTAGCTAAAGTCATTGCTAACAGACTAAGAGCAGTAATCAGGCACTTAGTGCATCCAGACCAGACGTGCGCAGTCCCAGGCAGACGAATACATGAAAGCCTACTGATTGTAAGAGACTCAATACAATCAGCAAAAGATCGAGGAACGCCTTTGGGGGTTCTAAGCCTAGATTTTGAAAAGGCATACGACAGAGTCTCTCACCCATTCATGTTGAAGATAATGGAGAAAATGGGTTGCCCTAAACCCTTTTTAACACACATCTCCACGCTATACGCTGGAGTCTACAGTCAAGTCCGCATCAACGGGGAGTTGACTGAACAAATCCCAATATTATCAGGGGTCAGGCAGGGATGTCCCCTATCAGCACTTTTATACATCTGTGCAGTGGAACCTTTACACATCAGATTGAGGTCACACAAAGACATAACAGGAGCCCCAGTACCAGGGACCCCGGAACAAGTAAAGACCATTGGGTACATGGACGACGTGACAGCTTTATGCAAAGACGCCAAATCCGTAAACCAAGTCGTGTCGCAGACTGAACTTTTTTGCAAAGCGGCAGGATTCAAACTAAACAAACACAAGTGCCAACTACTAACCATTGGAACATGGAACAACCTCACACCATGCCCGATACACAAAACAGAAGACAGTTTGAAAATACTGGGACTACAGTTTGACAAACAGATGGACGGGACAAAACAATGGGAAAACACAACCAAAAAAATAGAGAACAAAATCAACTTCTGGGCACTGAGACAGCTCACGATGGAAGGAAAGGTGCTACTCATGAAAGCGGTCTTTCTCCCAATACTGCTGTTCCTAGCACTGATCTTTCCTCCAAAAATGAAACAAGCACAAAAAATACAAAGACTAATGTTCCATTTCCTATGGAACTCGAAGATGGATCGAGTAGCGAGAAAGACAATGTACAAGATAAAGGAGAGAGGAGGAAGAGGCGTACCGGAAATACAAAGCTTCCTTACAGGACACTACGTAGGGTTTTGCCTAAACACACTGAAACACTCGGCATCAATGGCAGTGCACTTCATAAGGTATGCAACAGCGAACATACTGGAAAGACACAAAATCATACCGAGAAGCAACACACTGCCAAAAGCAATGGAGACACCTCGCTTTTACAAAAGCTTCGGCAATTTCCTGTCAACAGTGGAGGATCAAGAACTCTTAACGAAAATATGGGTGGAACCCAGAGACATACTAAAACAAAAAAGGCTAAATGAAACCCCGGAACCAGTGGGTAACCTAGGGGGAAATAAACTGGACAAAGTGTGGAAAACTTTTTCAAAGGCAAGAGTAACGAACGCGCAGAGGGACATAAACTGGCAGCTACTCACAAATGCACTGCCATTGAAAGCCTTTATGCACAGAAGAAAACTGGCCAAAAAAGCAACATGCCCTAGAGAGCAATGCGCTCAGGACGAATCAACACTACACTTTGTGTGGAATTGTGCATTTGCAAAACAAGTGTGGGAAAAACTGGAAACACTGATTTTTGCAATCACAGGAGAACAGACCCTGACGTTCGAATCCATCTTGACAGGGATACAGGAGGGAGGAGGGAAACAAGAGAAAATTCTTTTTCACCAAATTACATCAGCAACGAAAGAAGCCTTATGGAAGGCCAGAACATTACTAGTGCTACAGCACAAAAACATCACTCCAGAGGAGTGTGTAAAGTTAGCGTTGTGTTTTTTATACACATATTACTGTCTTGATGCCAAAGTCAAGGGCAAACAAGAGGCACAAAACATTTGGCAACAAGACAACTGGAGAACGTTAACTATTTAACTAATCTGGGTTAGGGAGAGCAGTTTGCTCAAAGTCTTTCTTTTTGACAGTTTTTTAACCAAATTCAATTTTAATTCGTGAAAATCTTTTAATTCGAGAACTAATTGGCGTATAGTCGCAAGTAGTATATACTACTTTGCTGGAGGAAAGGGACGGTTGTAAGGGGAGATGTGGAGACCGTTCAAAAAAAAAAAAAAAAAAAAAAAAAAAAATCTGTTCTTATCAGTTTGATATCTGATACGTCCTCTATCTGGGGACCATATATTAAATTGATTTTTGGAACAGGGAGATGGAATGGGAGCTTGCTCTGTCCACTCCACGCATCAACCTGGTATTGCAGTACCTCCAGGACTGGTGCACTTCCCCACTCGGGGAAAACAAAGCTGTCAAAAAGAAAGACTTGGGCGATTCTTGAAAAAGAAGAGCACACACGGCAAAATATATCTGTACTTATGCAAATTATTTTTTTTATTTATTTATTTTTTTTTTTCCCTTTCTTCCTTCTTTTTTGTTTAGATGTCCTGTTGAACATTCCGTGTCTTGGAGCAAGTTGTCGGAAGGAAAAAAGTCTGCCGTTTGGCTCCTTTTTCAGGGGAGCCGCCAGCCAGCCAGCCAGCCAGCCAGCCAGCCAGCCAGCCAGCCGGAGGAGGAGGAGAGCATGGGGGACACTGTCCTTGCCCTGCTTCCTTCCTTCCTTCCTTCCTCGCCCCTGCCGGCCCCTGCCGGCCACGAACGGCCAAGCCTTATCTAAGGTGGGCGCTCGGAGGAGCCTGCCCCCCGGGCAGCTCGGGGTGACTTTGGGCCCTGGCAGCGAGGCTGCTGGAGATGTGGGGGCGGAGCCATGCAAAAACGGACCCGGGGCTGCTGGTCTTTCATGCAAACGCACGCTAGGCCCGGCCGCCTCCGAGGTGCCTGGGAGTCTACGGCAGAGGGCGACTCCGAGTCAGCGGGGGAGCTGCCGAGCAGCGCTCTTTCCGACGGACCCTTTCGGGGCATCGCTTCTCGGCCTTTTGGCTAAGATCAAGTGTAGTATCTGTTCTTATCTTTTTTGATTTGAACTAATACTATTGGCACTGGTGATCATTTCTGGCGCATAGGTGGATTTATGCTGGGGAATTTATTCTCCTAACACCTTACCCAGGATCCTTTTTGGACTCGGCCCTTTGAGGTGGGGATTTATGCTTGGTTGCTTGCAGCCATAACCCACTTCCTAGCGCTTGGCAGGACAAAAAGTGACCCAGTAGGACTCGGAGTGCGATTTCCGAATTTTCGCGGGCTTTTTGGCTCATTTTTCAGGGGAGCTGGAAAGGCAAAATCGAGCAGGGGCCATCCTAGACATGGCAGAGAGCTCAGGGCAGCAAGGCGAAGCGCTGGCCCAGGGGGGACAAGGCCCCCACGATGACTCCATGGAAGTGGGGCCGGCGCTAGCGGCAGAGACACCCAGCAGGGGGGAACCGGCGACAGGGGCCGGGCGAAAACCAGCGACAGGGGCTGGGAACACCCCGACCCCCCTGCCCAGGGGAATCCCAACAGCAGGGGCTGGGGGGATACCGGCAACAGGGGCCGGAAGAGCTGGAAAAGGAGACCCAGGGACCCAGGCGGGGGCACCCCCAACAGCGGGAAAAGGCGGCAGCGAGGCACAGCCCGGCCACCCCAGTACAGCTGGAGGGAAAGGAGGCGCCTCACCGGGAACCAGCGGGACCCAACCAGCGGCCGGAGGCCCAGGACCAGGGCAGAAAGACAAGCCTGGGACCTCCGGCAAGGCGACAGGGGCCAAGCCAGACCCCCAGGGCAAGGCGACAGGGGCCAAACCCGGGGGACACGGCTCGGCCTGGGCGAGCAAGCCCTACCCCTTGAACCACCGGATGAAACAGACCATCCGGATGCAGGTCAAGGAGGTCGACGGCAAGCGGGCAATGCTTGACCGCAAGATGTGCTGGGACAAGGTGGTTCTGGGAGCAGGGGTAAGCCCCAGCGAGGTCCTAAGCTTCCAGGACTACCTGTCATGCGGGGTCTTCCTCCTAACATTCATCTCGCAGGCCCTCTGCGAGAAATATTGGGACATCTTCCAAGGGAAGAAAAAGGAGGCCCCGTACAGCACGTTCGAGATGGAGACGCAACGGGAGTCACGGGAGAGAAGGATAACGATAGAGATGACCAACCCGCACGTCTCAGAATCGGACATAGGCGCCCTGCTGAAGCGGTATGGCACCATCAAGGATGGGCCCACCAAAATCAGGGACGCCAATGGGGTTTGGAACACCTCATGGAGGGCCACGCTAGAACTCGAACAGGGCTTCGGAGGTCGGGATGACCTAAAGCACCTGCCATCGGTGTTCTACCTCGGAGCAGATGAAGGGAGGATAAGGTACCAGGGACAACCCTTCACCTGCAGGAAATGCAATGGCGAGGGACACAAAGCCAACGCATGCCCCCAGCCATTCTGCCGGAAATGCAGGGGGACAGACCACGACACATACGAGTGCACGGGGCAGAAAAGATGTAACTTCTGCGGCACACAAGGGCACACGTACTACGGGTGCCCGTTCTCGGCCAAGTCATACGCCCAGGTGGCAAGCGGTGCAGTCAAGGGGCTGCAGCCGACCGGTAGGCCAATGACTGAGGCGGCTAAGGCACCGCCTAGAGATAGGAGAACAGTCATAAGCAAAAAAGCCTCGGACGGACTGATGACCCTGATGACGGAGATCAGGAACGAGGGCCTGGAAAGAGAACGGGCACAGCAGGCACAGCAGGCACAGGAAAAGGCTAACCCGAGCAAGGCACACCCGGAGAAAGCGGCAACCCCGCAGACCCGGGCAAAGCCGAGCACGGCAGAGCCAACCCCCGGACCAACCCTGGTCGCCACGATACCAACAGAGCCGGAAGGACCAACCCTGGTCGCCGCGGCACCGGCAACACCGAAGGCAGCTGGAACCCCGACCCCAGCCCCAGAGCCGGAGAAACCAACCCTGGTCGCCGCGGCACCGGCAAAACCGGAGGTAGCTGGAACCACCACCCCAGCTCCTCAGGCCCCAGCCACGGGGCCACCCGAGGCAGAGGAGGAGGCGACAGCACCCGAAACGACAGGGGCAGCTGTACCACAAGCCCCTCACACAAGGGCCACGATACATCCCCACCCCCCCAAAGTGGAAGACCTCTCAGACCCCGAAGACCAAGGGAATGGCCGGGCAAAAGGGAAGAGAAGGTCCAAGCTAAGGAGGGACAGAAAGGGGAAGCAGGCAAAGGATGGGTCTGGCAGACTCAGGAGTAGGAGCAGGTCCGACCGCGAAGCTGCGTCAGAGCAGGCTGACGAGGAAAGCGGGAAGGAGAGCCCCGTGCGGCTCTCCCGGGCCATGAAGAGGATGGCCCTGCAAACCAGGGCAGACCTCCTCAAAGGAAACGAGGCAGGAGCAAGAGAAGAGGTGGTGGTGATCCCCAGCTCGGACTCCGAGGAGGAGGACGACGACTGCACACCCCTCAGCGAGATCGCGCTCCTGCACCAGAGGCTAAAGACGATAGAAATGCTGCAGAGCCTGGAGAGGCCAAGCAGCTGGGAATCGGACAAGGATAAGGAAGGGCCGGGCCCAGACTCGGACTCAGACGGAATGGAACTCGAGGGGGAGGGATGTCCGGAGCAGGATTGACCCAAGATCCGAACAAGAACACCCCCTCAGAGAACCAGAACCCGTAGCTTACGCATTGCAAGATGGCCATATCACTGCTCACCTTGAATGTCAGAAGCTTGAAGGATAGGACCCGAAGGGCAGGCACAATGAGCTTTCTGGCAGCCCAGAATTGCGATGTGTGCTTCGCCCAAGAATGTGGAATACCGTATGACCGGTCGTACAAACAACTCGAGGCAGAGTGGAGTCACGGGCCGTCCTTCTGGTCAGGAGGGAACGACTGCAAATCCTCAGGTGTGGCCATCCTTGTAAGGGGAAGGCACTTCACAGCTGAATCAGTAACAGAGCAGGTGAACGGCAGAGTGCTGTCCGTCGACGGCTCATGGGCAGGAGAACCCGTACGGCTGATCAATGTGTATGCCCCCCCGACCAAGAATGAAAGGTTAGAAGTCTTCGAAAACCTGAGACTGCTGCTCGTTACCTCCAGGACCATCCTGATGGGGGGTGACTTCAACTGCACAATCGAGGAGGGCGGACGCACGGGCCCCGGCTCTGCAGGAATGGACGCGACGTCCCGGCTGCTCCGGGGGATTGTCGAGGAGTCCTCCCTGAGGGATGTCATCGGAGACATGGGGGCGAACGCCAGGAACTACTCCTGGAGTCGGCCCGATGGCTCTGTGCGCTCCAGGATCGACTTCGTCTTCACCTCCCAGACGGTAAAGCCGGTACAAAGCTCCATGGTTGCCGTACACTTCACCGACCACAGAGCAATCAGCTTCACAGGGGAACTTTCGGGGAAGTTCCCAGCCGGGCCGGGATCCTGGAAGCTGAACTGCACGCTGCTGGAAAGCGAAGAGGCTAAGGCAAACCTCAGGCTAGCATACGCAGAGTGGAGGAGCATGAAGGACTGCTTTCAATCCACAGGGGAGTGGTGGGAGTGGGTCAAGACCCAAGTGCGGAGCTTCTTCCAGGGTGTCAGCAGGGCTGCGGCACGGGAAAAGAAGAGGACATTCAGGGCCCTGCAATCGCGGTTGCAGGGACTGTACGACCTCGAGCTCAGGGGCTGGGACGTGCAAGACGACCTAGAGGAAACCAGGAGAGGTCTAGACAACCACTTCCAGGCGGAAGCTAGGAAAGTCATGTTCCGTTCCAGGGTCGAGCGACTTGAGAAGGACGAAAAATGCAACGCATTTTTCTTCAAGAAGCTACACTCCACTACCACACCCCTACTGGAACTTCGGGACCCAGAGGGAAACCTCCAAGACGAGAAAGAGCTGGTGATGAAGGTCGTCACAGACTTCTACAGCAGCCTCTACTCGCCTAAGGTGTCGGAGAGAGCCCAGGCAGACAAGTTCCTGGCTGGGATCTCGAGGACACTGGGACCGGAGGAAAGAGAGGGCCTGAACGCTCCCTTCACGCTGGGGGAGCTGCACCAGGCGGCCACCTCCTTCAAACGCGGCAAGACCCCGGGCTGTGACGGGCTCCCAGTGGAACTCTACACCGAACTCTGGGACCAGATCGGACCGGACTTGCTTGCGTTATATGAGGAGATGGCGGAGAAGGGCAGCATGCCACGGACCCTGAGGGAAGGTACGATTGCCCTCTTGTACAAGCAAAAGGGAGAGAGAGATGACCTCAAGAACTGGAGACCCATCTCGCTCCTAAACGTGGACTACAAGATCCTGGCAAAAGTGATGGCAAACCGGCTCAAGAAGGTAATCGGGAAGCTAGTCCACCCGGACCAGTCGTGCGGGATACCAGGGCGCCAGATAGCGGACAGCTTGGCCCTGGTCAGAGACACGATCGAGTACGTCAGGGACCGCAGGGTCCGAGCGGCCCTGGTAAGCCTCGATCAGGAAAAGGCTTTCGATAGAGTGTCCCACGAGTTCATGGACCGTGCCCTGCGAGCGATGGGTCTGGGAGACTTCTTCTGTGACATGGTGCGGACCATGTACCGAGACATCTTCAGCAGCGCAATGGTAAACGGGTGGAAGGCAGACTCCTTCCCGGTGGAGTCGGGTGTCAGACAGGGCTGCCCACTCTCACCCTTGCTGTTCGTCTGCGTCATCGAGCTTCTGGCGGAACACATCCGGCAAGACAAGGGCATACGAGGGGTGAAAGTTCCGGGCAGCGAAGGCAAGGGGGAAGTGAAGTGCTCCCTGTACATGGACGACGTTACCGTCTTCTGCACAGACGGGTGCTCGGTCAAGGCCCTCGTAAGGACCTGCGAGGACTTCGGCAAGGCGACAGGGGCCAAGATAAACTGCACCAAGTCAGAGGCCATGCTCTTCGGAGACTGGGATCCAGTGTACGACCCTCTGCCCTTCCCCATCAGACCGGCCCACATGAAAATCCTGGGTGTGTGGTTCGGCTACGAAGGGGCCGCAAAAAGGTCATGGGATGAACGCGTGGCGAAAGCCAAACAAAAACTAGGGCTATGGAGCTTGCGGAAGCTGACCATAGAGGGGAAGACGCTGGCTCTGGCAAACGACGTGCTCCCGGTCCTACAGTACCTGGCACAGGTCTGGCCGGTGCCGAAGTCCACCGCAAAAACCATCACGAGGATGGTATTCTACTTCATCTGGAACTCCAAGATGGATAGGGTGAAGAGAGCAACCATGATCAAGACACACGACAAAGGCGGGAAGGGGGTGCCGGACATCCCCACCATGCTGAGAGGCTTCTTCACCTGCAACTGCGTGAGGCTCACGCTGAGGAGCAGTGATGAAAGTCACGTAGGCTTCCTGATGGCCCGCTTCTTCCTACTCCCGGTATGGCGGAGGCTGGGATGGGTAGTGTGGGACACCAGGATCCCCTACAACTGGACGGCCCCCTGGTACTATGCCGAGGCGGAGCGTTTTGTACGGGAATTCCAGCTGGAGGCGGCGGCGCCGGACCAGTGGAAGAATGGGGCCATCCACAAAAGCATTCGTGACAGGGACGTTTGCGAGCAGATCAGGACCCTATCATCAGAGGCCGCAGAGCGCGTATGGGGCAATGTGGCATCGAAACGGCTCACGAACAAGCACAAAGACGTAGCCTGGATGGCCATCCAGGGGGGTCTGCCGGTGCGAGCGTTCATGCACGCCAGAGGTCTCAACCGCTTCAAAAACTGCCCCCGGGGCTGCACGGCGGACGAGACAGAGTACCACCTCCTCTGGGATTGCCCCTACGCACGCAACTTGATGCGGGACTTGGCCACAGAACTAGGGGGCAAGATCCCGACAGCAAACATCAATGCCGACGCAGTGATGTACGGTTTGTTCCCGGGGACCCACGCACAGGAAGACATCCAGGCCTGCTGGAGAATCCTGTGCTGCGTAAAAGATGTGCTCCTATTTTCCAGAAACCGCCTGGTGGTAGGGAAGAAAGAGATGACGACGGAATCCTGCCGCCGGATGATCCACAGCCTCCTGAGAGACTACGCAATCATCGACGGGCCAGAGGACGACGACGACGACGGAGAGTGAGTAAATGTACATTTACACAACATGTTCTTGTGCTTTTTCTCAAACAGGACCCACCTCTGAGTGGAGAAAACGAAGGAATCGTTGGCCGCACGCGAGGCGGCATGACGAGGATACGTAAGTAATGTACAACATAACTTAACATGACCTGATTCCTTTCCAGAGGAAAAAGTCGACAAAGTCAGGCTCGGGCACAAGCGTCTAGGGGGACCGTGCTCGAAGCCTCCCTTTGCGATAGTTCCTAAACCAATATACGGATAACCCGTGAGAACCTTTAATTGGAAAACTAATTGGCATATAGTCGCAATGTAGTACACCCTACCTTGCTGGAGGAATGGGACGGTTGTAAGGGGAGATGTGGAGACCGTTCAAAAAAAAAAAAAAAAAAAATCTGTTCTTATCAGTTTAATATCTGATACGTCCTCTATCTGGGGACCATATATTAAATTGATTTTTGGAACAGGGAGATGGAATGGGAGCTTGCTCTGTCCACTCCACGCATCAACCTGGTATTGCAGTACCTCCAGGACTGGTGCACTTCCCCACTCGGGGAAAACAAAGCTGTCAAAAAGAAAGACTTGGGCGATTCTTGAAAAAGAAGAGCACACACGGCAAAATATATCTGTACTTATGCAAATTATTTTTTTTATTTATTTATTTTTTTTTTTCCCTTTCTTCCTTCTTTTTTGTTTAGATGTCCTGTTGAACATTCCGTGTCTTGGAGCAAGTTGTCGGAAGGAAAAAAGTCTGCCGTTTGGCTCCTTTTTCAGGGGAGCCGCCAGCCAGCCAGCCAGCCAGCCAGCCAGCCAGCCAGCCGGAGGAGGAGGAGAGCATGGGGGACACTGTCCTTGCCCTGCTTCCTTCCTTCCTTCCTTCCTCGCCCCTGCCGGCCCCTGCCGGCCACGAACGGCCAAGCCTTATCTAAGGTGGGCGCTCGGAGGAGCCTGCCCCCCGGGCAGCTCGGGGTGACTTTGGGCCCTGGCAGCGAGGCTGCTGGAGATGTGGGGGCGGAGCCATGCAAAAACGGACCCGGGGCTGCTGGTCTTTCATGCAAACGCACGCTAGGCCCGGCCGCCTCCGAGGTGCCTGGGAGTCTACGGCAGAGGGCGACTCCGAGTCAGCGGGGGAGCTGCCGAGCAGCGCTCTTTCCGACGGACCCTTTCGGGGCATCGCTTCTCGGCCTTTTGGCTAAGATCAAGTGTAGTAGCTAAGATCAAGTGTAGTATATTTTGTGTTTTGAGCCCTTTTCAAGGGAGGTTTTATCTCCAGGAAAGTTTGGCGATTTATACAATCACAACTACACAATGACTTAAGCTCTCTCTTGCACAACAGAGAGCCCAGCAGAAGTGTGTTGTCACACCCCCGCGCCGCGAGGTGGGCAACGGTACGCAGTCCGCCTAGGGGCCTGACCCCGAATCGGACTGGAAAGATAGACCCGAATCTTTTTCCTTCCACAGGAGTTCTATTTTTGTTTAAGCTTTATGCTAATTTTATGCAAGAAAACAGACAGAATGATTCCTTTTCAGTAGAAAGACTTTTTTCTCCAAAATGGACAAAATACCAAGGAGTATACCTCCTGCCACAGAATTAAGACATTCGATCAGAATAACTGTTGATCACAATGTCAGCCAGGAAAAAGATTTTGATTATGTAATCAAACAAATTTTAATTGAAACCTTAAAAGTTCAAAAAAGCAGCCTGTTCTGCATACAAGAGCACAAGAATGCCAATGCTTATGACATAACATTTATAGATGAAGCGGCGGCGATTACAGCCCACGAAAATTCTAAAATACCGAATCCAACACTTGATGGAGTTAAAATAGAATTATGTCATGTGCGCCAAGATACACCACTGACGGTGCATATGTATAATCCCTTTGTTTCAGTGGAAGCAATAACTGGATGGCTAAGCACCTATTGTGAAGAAGTCAAAGGAGGATACCCATTAAAGAACAAATATAATATCTTTAATGGGAATAGAAGATTCACAGTGGTATTGAGAAAAGATGCAAATGGCATAGGGGGACTTAGACACCCACCAGCCATGTTTGAATTCAACAAACATAAAGGATACCTATATTACCCGAGTCAGCCTTTATTCTGCAGATTTTGCAGAAACTTTGGTCACGTGAAGCAATTTTGCCCAAAAGACGCTTGCAAAAATTGCGCAAGCAGAAGTCACAAGGTGGCAGCCTGTGACAAACCAATACAATGCACCGAGTGTCAGCAAAAAGGACATTATGCAGAAATATGTCCACAGCGCAAATTATCATATGCGCAGACGGTCAAAAGGACGGGAGAAATAAGCGCAGAAGAAGAGCTGGAAAATATGCATGTGGATTTCGACCTAAATGAACTTTTGCAGCAGGAGAAAAGCGCACAAGACAATTTATGCGAAGCCATGAATAATGACCCTACAGCTTCAAGAGAAGCCAAATTATTGGGACCTAAAGCATTCATAACGACACAAACACACAAAAGCGTGACCGCAGACAAGACTCAGGAAGAAAAAAGCGAGGCGATGGAAGCGGGTGCATCCAGACAGGAGCATCCAACTAACACGCCACCTAGATGTAGAGAGGAGAATGCATCCACTTCAGAGAAAGGGGAAAAACAGAAAGAAGCGCTCGCTCAGGCGGAGAGCCCAAATGAGAGCCTGATGAGCGTAGAAGAACAAGGGAAAAGCACCAAAACGCCCCCTAGTGGCGAAAACGACCAAAACACCAGCGAAGCATGGAGAAAGGGAATTTTTCCTGCATTCGTGGTAAAAAATATCCTGAGCACGAGTGGAGCCCAAAAACAAGACAAAAACAAAAAAAGTGGCACCCCAGGGCTCATTGTGTCGAGCTTCGACTCAGGAAGCGAAAGTAGTACAAACAAGGACAAAGAGAGAACAGACATGCAAAAAGGAGCAACAAACAACACGCTAAGCAGCGAAGTTATCCTGAGTCATCTAAAAAATAGAGGGAGCGAGAAAAGCCAAGCCGGACTTCCAAACCCGGCATTGCCGCACCCAAGTGTGTTACCCTTTCTATCACCGAAAGACTTCGGGTATAACAAGACAAATAGTGAAAAAACACCTCCCTTACCAGAAATGCATGACAAAACAGAAGTAGAAGAGACCCAACTCTCCCAAGAAGCGGAGCACATAAGACTATCGCTAACCCCGAACCTAGCCGAACTACAACAGGTAGTAGAGGCGGGCGAAGCGTTAGCAACTAAGACAAAACACATATTTGCCCAAAACAAAGAGGACGAAGGATGGACAACGCAAAGGAAAAAGCATAGAAAAAGATCCAACACAGCAAGAAGCAGAAACAACACCCCAACAAACACAGAACAAAGCAAGAAGGATACACACGACAGGGACACAAGGGACACAAGAGAAGAGTCCTACACACCCATGGAATGTCTTAGTGACTCATCGGAAAACTCAGACAATGAGGAAGAAGAAAACACAGACAGTTTACACAGAACACCTTCTGCTTTTAGAAAGATGGAAAAAGAAGCCTCCAGAGCGAGGAGCAGATCGAGCCAAAGAGAAGGCAGAACAACACAACCCAAAAAATAATAATGGGGGGTCTAAAAATAGCAACACTAAACGTAAGAAGCATAAATAATATCACAAAAAGACTGACGCTATTAGCATACTTAACCACAGTACCGTGTGACATCTTTTGTCTACAGGAATGTGGTCTAAGCTGGGACGCAACCAACAAAGGATGGGGAAAAGATTGGACAAGCGGACCATCCTTTTGGTCAGGCTCCAACATAAACAAGAACGCGGGTACAGCAATCTTGTTCAAAACACACGCAGCCACGAACATAAAGTATGTGGAAATACATCCTGGACGGATACTACAGGTGCTTTTCTCATGGCACGGTATCCAACACAACCTCGTGAGTGTATATGCAGATGCAAAGAAACAAGAACGCATAGCTCTGTTACAAGAACTACGCAACTTTTGCACTGGAAACACCCCTTTGATCATAGCGGGGGATTTCAATTGCACAATACAAAAAGAGGATCGAGTGCGGACCGGTTCACAAGCAACGTCGAAGAACCGAGACCCATCGTCCAAAATACTCAAAAGTATCATAAGTGACTTAAACTTAAATGATACACACGCATCTACCAATACACCGGGGACAGCCTTAACATATAGGGCTGAAAACGGGTTGGTACAGTCCCGTATAGACTTTATATTCACATCTAAGAACTTTGGGATAAACAAAACCGAAGTGAAACCGAACCTGTTCTCAGACCACCACCTAATCACCACGGAAGTAACATTAAAGGAATACCCCCCAAAACAACGCAACGCATGGTCACTTAACGTAAACCTCTTGCAGGACGAAACAACCTGTAAAAAATACAGACCATTGCTAAAAGAGTGGGTATCCCAACATATGTTATACGAAGACAAAAGAGAGTGGTGGGAGGACATCAAAGAAAGAACCAGAGAGTTCTTTAAAAAAAGCGGACATATAGCAGCAAGAAAACGGAACGAGACTTACAGGAACCTGTTAGGCACACAACAAACCCTACACCTTCTGCAAGAGAGAGGGGTAGACGTCCAAGATGACCTCGAGGACGTAAAAGAAAAAATCCAGAAATGGATGCATGATAAAGGAAGGACTATTATCTTCAACTCTAGGGTGAAAGAATTTGAAGAGAACGAGAAATGCACACGTTTCTTCTTCAAAGCAGCACAACATCAGAAGGTTTTACCTACTGAATTCAGAGACTCAAGAGAGAAGACAAGGAACACGGTATCAGGGTTGCTAGAAGTAGCACAATCCTTTTACGCAGACTTGTATTCTCCAAAACAGTTGGACGAAGAACAGACAAGTGAGTTTGAGAGAGCTGTTCAAGACAACATAAGTACCGATCAAAAAGCAGACATGATTGAGCCTTTCACGTTACAAGAAATACACAAAGCAGTGATGAGTGCTGCCAAGAGGAAAACACCAGGAAGCGATGGCTTACCATGCGAATGGTATAGCACCTTCTGGGACATCCTAGGACCGGCAGTACTGGAGCTAGTAAACGTGGTCTTTCAAACTAGAGAGCTAGCCCCCAGCATGAAACAGGGGATCATCACTTTGCTATACAAAAAAGGAGACAAAGCGGACGTCAAAAACTGGAGACCGATAACATTACTAAATGCAGATTACAAAATATTAGCTAAAGTCATTGCTAACAGACTAAGAGCAGTAATCAGGCACTTAGTGCATCCAGACCAGACGTGCGCAGTCCCAGGCAGACGAATACATGAAAGCCTACTGATTGTAAGAGACTCAATACAATCAGCAAAAGATCGAGGAACGCCTTTGGGGGTTCTAAGCCTAGATTTTGAAAAGGCATACGACAGAGTCTCTCACCCATTCATGTTGAAGATAATGGAGAAAATGGGTTGCCCTAAACCCTTTTTAACACACATCTCCACGCTATACGCTGGAGTCTACAGTCAAGTCCGCATCAACGGGGAGTTGACTGAACAAATCCCAATATTATCAGGGGTCAGGCAGGGATGTCCCCTATCAGCACTTTTATACATCTGTGCAGTGGAACCTTTACACATCAGATTGAGGTCACACAAAGACATAACAGGAGCCCCAGTACCAGGGACCCCGGAACAAGTAAAGACCATTGGGTACATGGACGACGTGACAGCTTTATGCAAAGACGCCAAATCCGTAAACCAAGTCGTGTCGCAGACTGAACTTTTTTGCAAAGCGGCAGGATTCAAACTAAACAAACACAAGTGCCAACTACTAACCATTGGAACATGGAACAACCTCACACCATGCCCGATACACAAAACAGAAGACAGTTTGAAAATACTGGGACTACAGTTTGACAAACAGATGGACGGGACAAAACAATGGGAAAACACAACCAAAAAAATAGAGAACAAAATCAACTTCTGGGCACTGAGACAGCTCACGATGGAAGGAAAGGTGCTACTCATGAAAGCGGTCTTTCTCCCAATACTGCTGTTCCTAGCACTGATCTTTCCTCCAAAAATGAAACAAGCACAAAAAATACAAAGACTAATGTTCCATTTCCTATGGAACTCGAAGATGGATCGAGTAGCGAGAAAGACAATGTACAAGATAAAGGAGAGAGGAGGAAGAGGCGTACCGGAAATACAAAGCTTCCTTACAGGACACTACGTAGGGTTTTGCCTAAACACACTGAAACACTCGGCATCAATGGCAGTGCACTTCATAAGGTATGCAACAGCGAACATACTGGAAAGACACAAAATCATACCGAGAAGCAACACACTGCCAAAAGCAATGGAGACACCTCGCTTTTACAAAAGCTTCGGCAATTTCCTGTCAACAGTGGAGGATCAAGAACTCTTAACGAAAATATGGGTGGAACCCAGAGACATACTAAAACAAAAAAGGCTAAATGAAACCCCGGAACCAGTGGGTAACCTAGGGGGAAATAAACTGGACAAAGTGTGGAAAACTTTTTCAAAGGCAAGAGTAACGAACGCGCAGAGGGACATAAACTGGCAGCTACTCACAAATGCACTGCCATTGAAAGCCTTTATGCACAGAAGAAAACTGGCCAAAAAAGCAACATGCCCTAGAGAGCAATGCGCTCAGGACGAATCAACACTACACTTTGTGTGGAATTGTGCATTTGCAAAACAAGTGTGGGAAAAACTGGAAACACTGATTTTTGCAATCACAGGAGAACAGACCCTGACGTTCGAATCCATCTTGACAGGGATACAGGAGGGAGGAGGGAAACAAGAGAAAATTCTTTTTCACCAAATTACATCAGCAACGAAAGAAGCCTTATGGAAGGCCAGAACATTACTAGTGCTACAGCACAAAAACATCACTCCAGAGGAGTGTGTAAAGTTAGCGTTGTGTTTTTTATACACATATTACTGTCTTGATGCCAAAGTCAAGGGCAAACAAGAGGCACAAAACATTTGGCAACAAGACAACTGGAGAACGTTAACTATTTAACTAATCTGGGTTAGGGAGAGCAGTTTGCTCAAAGTCTTTCTTTTTGACAGTTTTTTAACCAAATTCAATTTTAATTCGTGAAAATCCTTTAATTCGAGAACTAATTGGCGTATAGTCGCAAGTAGTATATACTACTTTGCTGGAGGAAAGGGACGGTTGTAAGGGGAGATGTGGAGACCGTAAGAAAAAAAAAAAAAAAAAAAAAAAAAAAAAAATCTGTTCTTATCAGTTTAATATCTGATACGTCCTCTATCTGGGGACCATATATTAAATTGATTTTTGGAACAGGGAGATGGAATGGGAGCTTGCTCTGTCCACTCCACGCATCAACCTGGTATTGCAGTACCTCCAGGACTGGTGCACTTCCCCACTCGGGGAAAACAAAGCTGTCAAAAAGAAAGACTTGGGCGATTCTTGAAAAAGAAGAGCACACACGGCAAAATATATCTGTACTTATGCAAATTATTTTTTTTATTTATTTATTTTTTTTTTTCCCTTTCTTCCTTCTTTTTTGTTTAGATGTCCTGTTGAACATTCCGTGTCTTGGAGCAAGTTGTCGGAAGGAAAAAAGTCTGCCGTTTGGCTCCTTTTTCAGGGGAGCCGCCAGCCAGCCAGCCAGCCAGCCAGCCAGCCAGCCAGCCGGAGGAGGAGGAGAGCATGGGGGACACTGTCCTTGCCCTGCTTCCTTCCTTCCTTCCTTCCTCGCCCCTGCCGGCCCCTGCCGGCCACGAACGGCCAAGCCTTATCTAAGGTGGGCGCTCGGAGGAGCCTGCCCCCCGGGCAGCTCGGGGTGACTTTGGGCCCTGGCAGCGAGGCTGCTGGAGATGTGGGGGCGGAGCCATGCAAAAACGGACCCGGGGCTGCTGGTCTTTCATGCAAACGCACGCTAGGCCCGGCCGCCTCCGAGGTGCCTGGGAGTCTACGGCAGAGGGCGACTCCGAGTCAGCGGGGGAGCTGCCGAGCAGCGCTCTTTCCGACGGACCCTTTCGGGGCATCGCTTTAACACACTGCCAAAAGCAATGGAGACACCTCGCTTTTACAAAAGCTTCGGCAATTTCCTGTCAACAGTGGAGGATCAAGAACTCTTAACGAAAATATGGGTGGAACCCAGAGACATACTAAAACAAAAAAGGCTAAATGAAACCCCGGAACCAGTGGGTAACCTAGGGGGAAATAAACTGGACAAAGTGTGGAAAACTTTTTCAAAGGCAAGAGTAACGAACGCGCAGAGGGACATAAACTGGCAGCTACTCACAAATGCACTGCCATTGAAAGCCTTTATGCACAGAAGAAAACTGGCCAAAAAAGCAACATGCCCTAGAGAGCAATGCGCTCAGGACGAATCAACACTACACTTTGTGTGGAATTGTGCATTTGCAAAACAAGTGTGGGAAAAACTGGAAACACTGATTTTTGCAATCACAGGAGAACAGACCCTGACGTTCGAATCCATCTTGACAGGGATACAGGAGGGAGGAGGGAAACAAGAGAAAATTCTTTTTCACCAAATTACATCAGCAACGAAAGAAGCCTTATGGAAGGCCAGAACATTACTAGTGCTACAGCACAAAAACATCACTCCAGAGGAGTGTGTAAAGTTAGCGTTGTGTTTTTTATACACATATTACTGTCTTGATGCCAAAGTCAAGGGCAAACAAGAGGCACAAAACATTTGGCAACAAGACAACTGGAGAACGTTAACTATTTAACTAATCTGGGTTAGGGAGAGCAGTTTGCTCAAAGTCTTTCTTTTTGACAGTTTTTTAACCAAATTCAATTTTAATTCGTGAAAATCTTTTAATTCGAGAACTAATTGGCGTATAGTCGCAAGTAGTATATACTACTTTGCTGGAGGAAAGGGACGGTTGTAAGGGGAGATGTGGAGACCGATACAAAAAAAAAAAAAAAAAAAATCTGTTCTTATCAGTTTAATATCTGATACGTCCTCTATCTGGGGACCATATATTAAATTGATTTTTGGAACAGGGAGATGGAATGGGAGCTTGCTCTGTCCACTCCACGCATCAACCTGGTATTGCAGTACCTCCAGGACTGGTGCACTTCCCCACTCGGGGAAAACAAAGCTGTCAAAAAGAAAGACTTGGGCGATTCTTGAAAAAGAAGAGCACACACGGCAAAATATATCTGTACTTATGCAAATTATTTTTTTTATTTATTTATTTTTTTTTTTCCCTTTCTTCCTTCTTTTTTGTTTAGATGTCCTGTTGAACATTCCGTGTCTTGGAGCAAGTTGTCGGAAGGAAAAAAGTCTGCCGTTTGGCTCCTTTTTCAGGGGAGCCGCCAGCCAGCCAGCCAGCCAGCCAGCCAGCCAGCCAGCCAGCCGGAGGAGGAGGAGAGCATGGGGGACACTGTCCTTGCCCTGCTTCCTTCCTTCCTTCCTTCCTCGCCCCTGCCGGCCCCTGCCGGCCACGAACGGCCAAGCCTTATCTAAGGTGGGCGCTCGGAGGAGCCTGCCCCCCGGGCAGCTCGGGGTGACTTTGGGCCCTGGCAGCGAGGCTGCTGGAGATGTGGGGGCGGAGCCATGCAAAAACGGACCCGGGGCTGCTGGTCTTTCATGCAAACGCACGCTAGGCCCGGCCGCCTCCGAGGTGCCTGGGAGTCTACGGCAGAGGGCGACTCCGAGTCAGCGGGGGAGCTGCCGAGCAGCGCTCTTTCCGACGGACCCTTTCGGGGCATCGCTTCTCGGCCTTTTGGCTAAGATCAAGTGTAGTATCTGTTCTTATCAGTTTAATATCTGATACGTCCTCTATCTGGGGACCATATATTAAATTGATTTTTGGAACAGGGAGATGGAATGGGAGCTTGCTCTGTCCACTCCACGCATCAACCTGGTATTGCAGTACCTCCAGGACTGGTGCACTTCCCCACTCGGGGAAAACAAAGCTGTCAAAAAGAAAGACTTGGGCGATTCTTGAAAAAGAAGAGCACACACGGCAAAATATATCTGTACTTATGCAAATTATTTTTTTTATTTATTTATTTTTTTTTTTCCCTTTCTTCCTTCTTTTTTGTTTAGATGTCCTGTTGAACATTCCGTGTCTTGGAGCAAGTTGTCGGAAGGAAAAAAGTCTGCCGTTTGGCTCCTTTTTCAGGGGAGCCGCCAGCCAGCCAGCCAGCCAGCCAGCCAGCCAGCCAGCCGGAGGAGGAGGAGAGCATGGGGGACACTGTCCTTGCCCTGCTTCCTTCCTTCCTTCCTTCCTCGCCCCTGCCGGCCCCTGCCGGCCACGAACGGCCAAGCCTTATCTAAGGTGGGCGCTCGGAGGAGCCTGCCCCCCGGGCAGCTCGGGGTGACTTTGGGCCCTGGCAGCGAGGCTGCTGGAGATGTGGGGGCGGAGCCATGCAAAAACGGACCCGGGGCTGCTGGTCTTTCATGCAAACGCACGCTAGGCCCGGCCGCCTCCGAGGTGCCTGGGAGTCTACGGCAGAGGGCGACTCCGAGTCAGCGGGGGAGCTGCCGAGCAGCGCTCTTTCCGACGGACCCTTTCGGGGCATCGCTTTAACACACTGCCAAAAGCAATGGAGACACCTCGCTTTTACAAAAGCTTCGGCAATTTCCTGTCAACAGTGGAGGATCAAGAACTCTTAACGAAAATATGGGTGGAACCCAGAGACATACTAAAACAAAAAAGGCTAAATGAAACCCCGGAACCAGTGGGTAACCTAGGGGGAAATAAACTGGACAAAGTGTGGAAAACTTTTTCAAAGGCAAGAGTAACGAACGCGCAGAGGGACATAAACTGGCAGCTACTCACAAATGCACTGCCATTGAAAGCCTTTATGCACAGAAGAAAACTGGCCAAAAAAGCAACATGCCCTAGAGAGCAATGCGCTCAGGACGAATCAACACTACACTTTGTGTGGAATTGTGCATTTGCAAAACAAGTGTGGGAAAAACTGGAAACACTGATTTTTGCAATCACAGGAGAACAGACCCTGACGTTCGAATCCATCTTGACAGGGATACAGGAGGGAGGAGGGAAACAAGAGAAAATTCTTTTTCACCAAATTACATCAGCAACGAAAGAAGCCTTATGGAAGGCCAGAACATTACTAGTGCTACAGCACAAAAACATCACTCCAGAGGAGTGTGTAAAGTTAGCGTTGTGTTTTTTATACACATATTACTGTCTTGATGCCAAAGTCAAGGGCAAACAAGAGGCACAAAACATTTGGCAACAAGACAACTGGAGAACGTTAACTATTTAACTAATCTGGGTTAGGGAGAGCAGTTTGCTCAAAGTCTTTCTTTTTGACAGTTTTTTAACCAAATTCAATTTTAATTCGTGAAAATCTTTTAATTCGAGAACTAATTGGCGTATAGTCGCAAGTAGTATATACTACTTTGCTGGAGGAAAGGGACGGTTGTAAGGGGAGATGTGGAGACCGTTCAAAAAAAAAAAAAAAAAAATCTGTTCTTATCAGTTTAATATCTGATACGTCCTCTATCTGGGGACCATATATTAAATTGATTTTTGGAACAGGGAGATGGAATGGGAGCTTGCTCTGTCCACTCCACGCATCAACCTGGTATTGCAGTACCTCCAGGACTGGTGCACTTCCCCACTCGGGGAAAACAAAGCTGTCAAAAAGAAAGACTTGGGCGATTCTTGAAAAAGAAGAGCACACACGGCAAAATATATCTGTACTTATGCAAATTATTTTTTTTATTTATTTATTTTTTTTTTTCCCTTTCTTCCTTCTTTTTTGTTTAGATGTCCTGTTGAACATTCCGTGTCTTGGAGCAAGTTGTCGGAAGGAAAAAAGTCTGCCGTTTGGCTCCTTTTTCAGGGGAGCCGCCAGCCAGCCAGCCAGCCAGCCAGCCAGCCAGCCAGCCAGCCGGAGGAGGAGGAGAGCATGGGGGACACTGTCCTTGCCCTGCTTCCTTCCTTCCTTCCTTCCTCGCCCCTGCCGGCCCCTGCCGGCCACGAACGGCCAAGCCTTATCTAAGGTGGGCGCTCGGAGGAGCCTGCCCCCCGGGCAGCTCGGGGTGACTTTGGGCCCTGGCAGCGAGGCTGCTGGAGATGTGGGGGCGGAGCCATGCAAAAACGGACCCGGGGCTGCTGGTCTTTCATGCAAACGCACGCTAGGCCCGGCCGCCTCCGAGGTGCCTGGGAGTCTACGGCAGAGGGCGACTCCGAGTCAGCGGGGGAGCTGCCGAGCAGCGCTCTTTCCGACGGACCCTTTCGGGGCATCGCTTCTCGGCCTTTTGGCTAAGATCAAGTGTAGTAGTACAAACAAGGACAAAGAGAGAACAGACATGCAAAAAGGAGCAACAAACAACACGCTAAGCAGCGAAGTTATCCTGAGTCATCTAAAAAATAGAGGGAGCGAGAAAAGCCAAGCCGGACTTCCAAACCCGGCATTGCCGCACCCAAGTGTGTTACCCTTTCTATCACCGAAAGACTTCGGGTATAACAAGACAAATAGTGAAAAAACACCTCCCTTACCAGAAATGCATGACAAAACAGAAGTAGAAGAGACCCAACTCTCCCAAGAAGCGGAGCACATAAGACTATCGCTAACCCCGAACCTAGCCGAACTACAACAGGTAGTAGAGGCGGGCGAAGCGTTAGCAACTAAGACAAAACACATATTTGCCCAAAACAAAGAGGACGAAGGATGGACAACGCAAAGGAAAAAGCATAGAAAAAGATCCAACACAGCAAGAAGCAGAAACAACACCCCAACAAACACAGAACAAAGCAAGAAGGATACACACGACAGGGACACAAGGGACACAAGAGAAGAGTCCTACACACCCATGGAATGTCTTAGTGACTCATCGGAAAACTCAGACAATGAGGAAGAAGAAAACACAGACAGTTTACACAGAACACCTTCTGCTTTTAGAAAGATGGAAAAAGAAGCCTCCAGAGCGAGGAGCAGATCGAGCCAAAGAGAAGGCAGAACAACACAACCCAAAAAATAATAATGGGGGGTCTAAAAATAGCAACACTAAACGTAAGAAGCATAAATAATATCACAAAAAGACTGACGCTATTAGCATACTTAACCACAGTACCGTGTGACATCTTTTGTCTACAGGAATGTGGTCTAAGCTGGGACGCAACCAACAAAGGATGGGGAAAAGATTGGACAAGCGGACCATCCTTTTGGTCAGGCTCCAACATAAACAAGAACGCGGGTACAGCAATCTTGTTCAAAACACACGCAGCCACGAACATAAAGTATGTGGAAATACATCCTGGACGGATACTACAGGTGCTTTTCTCATGGCACGGTATCCAACACAACCTCGTGAGTGTATATGCAGATGCAAAGAAACAAGAACGCATAGCTCTGTTACAAGAACTACGCAACTTTTGCACTGGAAACACCCCTTTGATCATAGCGGGGGATTTCAATTGCACAATACAAAAAGAGGATCGAGTGCGGACCGGTTCACAAGCAACGTCGAAGAACCGAGACCCATCGTCCAAAATACTCAAAAGTATCATAAGTGACTTAAACTTAAATGATACACACGCATCTACCAATACACCGGGGACAGCCTTAACATATAGGGCTGAAAACGGGTTGGTACAGTCCCGTATAGACTTTATATTCACATCTAAGAACTTTGGGATAAACAAAACCGAAGTGAAACCGAACCTGTTCTCAGACCACCACCTAATCACCACGGAAGTAACATTAAAGGAATACCCCCCAAAACAACGCAACGCATGGTCACTTAACGTAAACCTCTTGCAGGACGAAACAACCTGTAAAAAATACAGACCATTGCTAAAAGAGTGGGTATCCCAACATATGTTATACGAAGACAAAAGAGAGTGGTGGGAGGACATCAAAGAAAGAACCAGAGAGTTCTTTAAAAAAAGCGGACATATAGCAGCAAGAAAACGGAACGAGACTTACAGGAACCTGTTAGGCACACAACAAACCCTACACCTTCTGCAAGAGAGAGGGGTAGACGTCCAAGATGACCTCGAGGACGTAAAAGAAAAAATCCAGAAATGGATGCATGATAAAGGAAGGACTATTATCTTCAACTCTAGGGTGAAAGAATTTGAAGAGAACGAGAAATGCACACGTTTCTTCTTCAAAGCAGCACAACATCAGAAGGTTTTACCTACTGAATTCAGAGACTCAAGAGAGAAGACAAGGAACACGGTATCAGGGTTGCTAGAAGTAGCACAATCCTTTTACGCAGACTTGTATTCTCCAAAACAGTTGGACGAAGAACAGACAAGTGAGTTTGAGAGAGCTGTTCAAGACAACATAAGTACCGATCAAAAAGCAGACATGATTGAGCCTTTCACGTTACAAGAAATACACAAAGCAGTGATGAGTGCTGCCAAGAGGAAAACACCAGGAAGCGATGGCTTACCATGCGAATGGTATAGCACCTTCTGGGACATCCTAGGACCGGCAGTACTGGAGCTAGTAAACGTGGTCTTTCAAACTAGAGAGCTAGCCCCCAGCATGAAACAGGGGATCATCACTTTGCTATACAAAAAAGGAGACAAAGCGGACGTCAAAAACTGGAGACCGATAACATTACTAAATGCAGATTACAAAATATTAGCTAAAGTCATTGCTAACAGACTAAGAGCAGTAATCAGGCACTTAGTGCATCCAGACCAGACGTGCGCAGTCCCAGGCAGACGAATACATGAAAGCCTACTGATTGTAAGAGACTCAATACAATCAGCAAAAGATCGAGGAACGCCTTTGGGGGTTCTAAGCCTAGATTTTGAAAAGGCATACGACAGAGTCTCTCACCCATTCATGTTGAAGATAATGGAGAAAATGGGTTGCCCTAAACCCTTTTTAACACACATCTCCACGCTATACGCTGGAGTCTACAGTCAAGTCCGCATCAACGGGGAGTTGACTGAACAAATCCCAATATTATCAGGGGTCAGGCAGGGATGTCCCCTATCAGCACTTTTATACATCTGTGCAGTGGAACCTTTACACATCAGATTGAGGTCACACAAAGACATAACAGGAGCCCCAGTACCAGGGACCCCGGAACAAGTAAAGACCATTGGGTACATGGACGACGTGACAGCTTTATGCAAAGACGCCAAATCCGTAAACCAAGTCGTGTCGCAGACTGAACTTTTTTGCAAAGCGGCAGGATTCAAACTAAACAAACACAAGTGCCAACTACTAACCATTGGAACATGGAACAACCTCACACCATGCCCGATACACAAAACAGAAGACAGTTTGAAAATACTGGGACTACAGTTTGACAAACAGATGGACGGGACAAAACAATGGGAAAACACAACCAAAAAAATAGAGAACAAAATCAACTTCTGGGCACTGAGACAGCTCACGATGGAAGGAAAGGTGCTACTCATGAAAGCGGTCTTTCTCCCAATACTGCTGTTCCTAGCACTGATCTTTCCTCCAAAAATGAAACAAGCACAAAAAATACAAAGACTAATGTTCCATTTCCTATGGAACTCGAAGATGGATCGAGTAGCGAGAAAGACAATGTACAAGATAAAGGAGAGAGGAGGAAGAGGCGTACCGGAAATACAAAGCTTCCTTACAGGACACTACGTAGGGTTTTGCCTAAACACACTGAAACACTCGGCATCAATGGCAGTGCACTTCATAAGGTATGCAACAGCGAACATACTGGAAAGACACAAAATCATACCGAGAAGCAACACACTGCCAAAAGCAATGGAGACACCTCGCTTTTACAAAAGCTTCGGCAATTTCCTGTCAACAGTGGAGGATCAAGAACTCTTAACGAAAATATGGGTGGAACCCAGAGACATACTAAAACAAAAAAGGCTAAATGAAACCCCGGAACCAGTGGGTAACCTAGGGGGAAATAAACTGGACAAAGTGTGGAAAACTTTTTCAAAGGCAAGAGTAACGAACGCGCAGAGGGACATAAACTGGCAGCTACTCACAAATGCACTGCCATTGAAAGCCTTTATGCACAGAAGAAAACTGGCCAAAAAAGCAACATGCCCTAGAGAGCAATGCGCTCAGGACGAATCAACACTACACTTTGTGTGGAATTGTGCATTTGCAAAACAAGTGTGGGAAAAACTGGAAACACTGATTTTTGCAATCACAGGAGAACAGACCCTGACGTTCGAATCCATCTTGACAGGGATACAGGAGGGAGGAGGGAAACAAGAGAAAATTCTTTTTCACCAAATTACATCAGCAACGAAAGAAGCCTTATGGAAGGCCAGAACATTACTAGTGCTACAGCACAAAAACATCACTCCAGAGGAGTGTGTAAAGTTAGCGTTGTGTTTTTTATACACATATTACTGTCTTGATGCCAAAGTCAAGGGCAAACAAGAGGCACAAAACATTTGGCAACAAGACAACTGGAGAACGTTAACTATTTAACTAATCTGGGTTAGGGAGAGCAGTTTGCTCAAAGTCTTTCTTTTTGACAGTTTTTTAACCAAATTCAATTTTAATTCGTGAAAATCTTTTAATTCGAGAACTAATTGGCGTATAGTCGCAAGTAGTATATACTACTTTGCTGGAGGAAAGGGACGGTTGTAAGGGGAGATGTGGAGACCGTTCAAAAAAAAAAAAAAAAAAAAAAAAAAAAATCTGTTCTTATCAGTTTGATATCTGATACGTCCTCTATCTGGGGACCATATATTAAATTGATTTTTGGAACAGGGAGATGGAATGGGAGCTTGCTCTGTCCACTCCACGCATCAACCTGGTATTGCAGTACCTCCAGGACTGGTGCACTTCCCCACTCGGGGAAAACAAAGCTGTCAAAAAGAAAGACTTGGGCGATTCTTGAAAAAGAAGAGCACACACGGCAAAATATATCTGTACTTATGCAAATTATTTTTTTTATTTATTTATTTTTTTTTTTCCCTTTCTTCCTTCTTTTTTGTTTAGATGTCCTGTTGAACATTCCGTGTCTTGGAGCAAGTTGTCGGAAGGAAAAAAGTCTGCCGTTTGGCTCCTTTTTCAGGGGAGCCGCCAGCCAGCCAGCCAGCCAGCCAGCCAGCCAGCCAGCCAGCCGGAGGAGGAGGAGAGCATGGGGGACACTGTCCTTGCCCTGCTTCCTTCCTTCCTTCCTTCCTCGCCCCTGCCGGCCCCTGCCGGCCACGAACGGCCAAGCCTTATCTAAGGTGGGCGCTCGGAGGAGCCTGCCCCCCGGGCAGCTCGGGGTGACTTTGGGCCCTGGCAGCGAGGCTGCTGGAGATGTGGGGGCGGAGCCATGCAAAAACGGACCCGGGGCTGCTGGTCTTTCATGCAAACGCACGCTAGGCCCGGCCGCCTCCGAGGTGCCTGGGAGTCTACGGCAGAGGGCGACTCCGAGTCAGCGGGGGAGCTGCCGAGCAGCGCTCTTTCCGACGGACCCTTTCGGGGCATCGCTTCTCGGCCTTTTGGCTAAGATCAAGTGTAGTATCTGTTCTTATCAGTTTAATATCTGATACGTCCTCTATCTGGGGACCATATATTAAATTGATTTTTGGAACAGGGAGATGGAATGGGAGCTTGCTCTGTCCACTCCACGCATCAACCTGGTATTGCAGTACCTCCAGGACTGGTGCACTTCCCCACTCGGGGAAAACAAAGCTGTCAAAAAGAAAGACTTGGGCGATTCTTGAAAAAGAAGAGCACACACGGCAAAATATATCTGTACTTATGCAAATTATTTTTTTTATTTATTTATTTTTTTTTTTCCCTTTCTTCCTTCTTTTTTGTTTAGATGTCCTGTTGAACATTCCGTGTCTTGGAGCAAGTTGTCGGAAGGAAAAAAGTCTGCCGTTTGGCTCCTTTTTCAGGGGAGCCGCCAGCCAGCCAGCCAGCCAGCCAGCCAGCCAGCCAGCCGGAGGAGGAGGAGAGCATGGGGGACACTGTCCTTGCCCTGCTTCCTTCCTTCCTTCCTTCCTCGCCCCTGCCGGCCCCTGCCGGCCACGAACGGCCAAGCCTTATCTAAGGTGGGCGCTCGGAGGAGCCTGCCCCCCGGGCAGCTCGGGGTGACTTTGGGCCCTGGCAGCGAGGCTGCTGGAGATGTGGGGGCGGAGCCATGCAAAAACGGACCCGGGGCTGCTGGTCTTTCATGCAAACGCACGCTAGGCCCGGCCGCCTCCGAGGTGCCTGGGAGTCTACGGCAGAGGGCGACTCCGAGTCAGCGGGGGAGCTGCCGAGCAGCGCTCTTTCCGACGGACCCTTTCGGGGCATCGCTTCTCGGCCTTTTGGCTAAGATCAAGTGTAGTAGCTAAGATCAAGTGTAGTATATTTTGTGTTTTGAGCCCTTTTCAAGGGAGGTTTTATCTCCAGGAAAGTTTGGCGATTTATACAATCACAACTACACAATGACTTAAGCTCTCTCTTGCACAACAGAGAGCCCAGCAGAAGTGTGTTGTCACACCCCCGCGCCGCGAGGTGGGCAACGGTACGCAGTCCGCCTAGGGGCCTGACCCCGAATCGGACTGGAAAGATAGACCCGAATCTTTTTCCTTCCACAGGAGTTCTATTTTTGTTTAAGCTTTATGCTAATTTTATGCAAGAAAACAGACAGAATGATTCCTTTTCAGTAGAAAGACTTTTTTCTCCAAAATGGACAAAATACCAAGGAGTATACCTCCTGCCACAGAATTAAGACATTCGATCAGAATAACTGTTGATCACAATGTCAGCCAGGAAAAAGATTTTGATTATGTAATCAAACAAATTTTAATTGAAACCTTAAAAGTTCAAAAAAGCAGCCTGTTCTGCATACAAGAGCACAAGAATGCCAATGCTTATGACATAACATTTATAGATGAAGCGGCGGCGATTACAGCCCACGAAAATTCTAAAATACCGAATCCAACACTTGATGGAGTTAAAATAGAATTATGTCATGTGCGCCAAGATACACCACTGACGGTGCATATGTATAATCCCTTTGTTTCAGTGGAAGCAATAACTGGATGGCTAAGCACCTATTGTGAAGAAGTCAAAGGAGGATACCCATTAAAGAACAAATATAATATCTTTAATGGGAATAGAAGATTCACAGTGGTATTGAGAAAAGATGCAAATGGCATAGGGGGACTTAGACACCCACCAGCCATGTTTGAATTCAACAAACATAAAGGATACCTATATTACCCGAGTCAGCCTTTATTCTGCAGATTTTGCAGAAACTTTGGTCACGTGAAGCAATTTTGCCCAAAAGACGCTTGCAAAAATTGCGCAAGCAGAAGTCACAAGGTGGCAGCCTGTGACAAACCAATACAATGCACCGAGTGTCAGCAAAAAGGACATTATGCAGAAATATGTCCACAGCGCAAATTATCATATGCGCAGACGGTCAAAAGGACGGGAGAAATAAGCGCAGAAGAAGAGCTGGAAAATATGCATGTGGATTTCGACCTAAATGAACTTTTGCAGCAGGAGAAAAGCGCACAAGACAATTTATGCGAAGCCATGAATAATGACCCTACAGCTTCAAGAGAAGCCAAATTATTGGGACCTAAAGCATTCATAACGACACAAACACACAAAAGCGTGACCGCAGACAAGACTCAGGAAGAAAAAAGCGAGGCGATGGAAGCGGGTGCATCCAGACAGGAGCATCCAACTAACACGCCACCTAGATGTAGAGAGGAGAATGCATCCACTTCAGAGAAAGGGGAAAAACAGAAAGAAGCGCTCGCTCAGGCGGAGAGCCCAAATGAGAGCCTGATGAGCGTAGAAGAACAAGGGAAAAGCACCAAAACGCCCCCTAGTGGCGAAAACGACCAAAACACCAGCGAAGCATGGAGAAAGGGAATTTTTCCTGCATTCGTGGTAAAAAATATCCTGAGCACGAGTGGAGCCCAAAAACAAGACAAAAACAAAAAAAGTGGCACCCCAGGGCTCATTGTGTCGAGCTTCGACTCAGGAAGCGAAAGTAGTACAAACAAGGACAAAGAGAGAACAGACATGCAAAAAGGAGCAACAAACAACACGCTAAGCAGCGAAGTTATCCTGAGTCATCTAAAAAATAGAGGGAGCGAGAAAAGCCAAGCCGGACTTCCAAACCCGGCATTGCCGCACCCAAGTGTGTTACCCTTTCTATCACCGAAAGACTTCGGGTATAACAAGACAAATAGTGAAAAAACACCTCCCTTACCAGAAATGCATGACAAAACAGAAGTAGAAGAGACCCAACTCTCCCAAGAAGCGGAGCACATAAGACTATCGCTAACCCCGAACCTAGCCGAACTACAACAGGTAGTAGAGGCGGGCGAAGCGTTAGCAACTAAGACAAAACACATATTTGCCCAAAACAAAGAGGACGAAGGATGGACAACGCAAAGGAAAAAGCATAGAAAAAGATCCAACACAGCAAGAAGCAGAAACAACACCCCAACAAACACAGAACAAAGCAAGAAGGATACACACGACAGGGACACAAGGGACACAAGAGAAGAGTCCTACACACCCATGGAATGTCTTAGTGACTCATCGGAAAACTCAGACAATGAGGAAGAAGAAAACACAGACAGTTTACACAGAACACCTTCTGCTTTTAGAAAGATGGAAAAAGAAGCCTCCAGAGCGAGGAGCAGATCGAGCCAAAGAGAAGGCAGAACAACACAACCCAAAAAATAATAATGGGGGGTCTAAAAATAGCAACACTAAACGTAAGAAGCATAAATAATATCACAAAAAGACTGACGCTATTAGCATACTTAACCACAGTACCGTGTGACATCTTTTGTCTACAGGAATGTGGTCTAAGCTGGGACGCAACCAACAAAGGATGGGGAAAAGATTGGACAAGCGGACCATCCTTTTGGTCAGGCTCCAACATAAACAAGAACGCGGGTACAGCAATCTTGTTCAAAACACACGCAGCCACGAACATAAAGTATGTGGAAATACATCCTGGACGGATACTACAGGTGCTTTTCTCATGGCACGGTATCCAACACAACCTCGTGAGTGTATATGCAGATGCAAAGAAACAAGAACGCATAGCTCTGTTACAAGAACTACGCAACTTTTGCACTGGAAACACCCCTTTGATCATAGCGGGGGATTTCAATTGCACAATACAAAAAGAGGATCGAGTGCGGACCGGTTCACAAGCAACGTCGAAGAACCGAGACCCATCGTCCAAAATACTCAAAAGTATCATAAGTGACTTAAACTTAAATGATACACACGCATCTACCAATACACCGGGGACAGCCTTAACATATAGGGCTGAAAACGGGTTGGTACAGTCCCGTATAGACTTTATATTCACATCTAAGAACTTTGGGATAAACAAAACCGAAGTGAAACCGAACCTGTTCTCAGACCACCACCTAATCACCACGGAAGTAACATTAAAGGAATACCCCCCAAAACAACGCAACGCATGGTCACTTAACGTAAACCTCTTGCAGGACGAAACAACCTGTAAAAAATACAGACCATTGCTAAAAGAGTGGGTATCCCAACATATGTTATACGAAGACAAAAGAGAGTGGTGGGAGGACATCAAAGAAAGAACCAGAGAGTTCTTTAAAAAAAGCGGACATATAGCAGCAAGAAAACGGAACGAGACTTACAGGAACCTGTTAGGCACACAACAAACCCTACACCTTCTGCAAGAGAGAGGGGTAGACGTCCAAGATGACCTCGAGGACGTAAAAGAAAAAATCCAGAAATGGATGCATGATAAAGGAAGGACTATTATCTTCAACTCTAGGGTGAAAGAATTTGAAGAGAACGAGAAATGCACACGTTTCTTCTTCAAAGCAGCACAACATCAGAAGGTTTTACCTACTGAATTCAGAGACTCAAGAGAGAAGACAAGGAACACGGTATCAGGGTTGCTAGAAGTAGCACAATCCTTTTACGCAGACTTGTATTCTCCAAAACAGTTGGACGAAGAACAGACAAGTGAGTTTGAGAGAGCTGTTCAAGACAACATAAGTACCGATCAAAAAGCAGACATGATTGAGCCTTTCACGTTACAAGAAATACACAAAGCAGTGATGAGTGCTGCCAAGAGGAAAACACCAGGAAGCGATGGCTTACCATGCGAATGGTATAGCACCTTCTGGGACATCCTAGGACCGGCAGTACTGGAGCTAGTAAACGTGGTCTTTCAAACTAGAGAGCTAGCCCCCAGCATGAAACAGGGGATCATCACTTTGCTATACAAAAAAGGAGACAAAGCGGACGTCAAAAACTGGAGACCGATAACATTACTAAATGCAGATTACAAAATATTAGCTAAAGTCATTGCTAACAGACTAAGAGCAGTAATCAGGCACTTAGTGCATCCAGACCAGACGTGCGCAGTCCCAGGCAGACGAATACATGAAAGCCTACTGATTGTAAGAGACTCAATACAATCAGCAAAAGATCGAGGAACGCCTTTGGGGGTTCTAAGCCTAGATTTTGAAAAGGCATACGACAGAGTCTCTCACCCATTCATGTTGAAGATAATGGAGAAAATGGGTTGCCCTAAACCCTTTTTAACACACATCTCCACGCTATACGCTGGAGTCTACAGTCAAGTCCGCATCAACGGGGAGTTGACTGAACAAATCCCAATATTATCAGGGGTCAGGCAGGGATGTCCCCTATCAGCACTTTTATACATCTGTGCAGTGGAACCTTTACACATCAGATTGAGGTCACACAAAGACATAACAGGAGCCCCAGTACCAGGGACCCCGGAACAAGTAAAGACCATTGGGTACATGGACGACGTGACAGCTTTATGCAAAGACGCCAAATCCGTAAACCAAGTCGTGTCGCAGACTGAACTTTTTTGCAAAGCGGCAGGATTCAAACTAAACAAACACAAGTGCCAACTACTAACCATTGGAACATGGAACAACCTCACACCATGCCCGATACACAAAACAGAAGACAGTTTGAAAATACTGGGACTACAGTTTGACAAACAGATGGACGGGACAAAACAATGGGAAAACACAACCAAAAAAATAGAGAACAAAATCAACTTCTGGGCACTGAGACAGCTCACGATGGAAGGAAAGGTGCTACTCATGAAAGCGGTCTTTCTCCCAATACTGCTGTTCCTAGCACTGATCTTTCCTCCAAAAATGAAACAAGCACAAAAAATACAAAGACTAATGTTCCATTTCCTATGGAACTCGAAGATGGATCGAGTAGCGAGAAAGACAATGTACAAGATAAAGGAGAGAGGAGGAAGAGGCGTACCGGAAATACAAAGCTTCCTTACAGGACACTACGTAGGGTTTTGCCTAAACACACTGAAACACTCGGCATCAATGGCAGTGCACTTCATAAGGTATGCAACAGCGAACATACTGGAAAGACACAAAATCATACCGAGAAGCAACACACTGCCAAAAGCAATGGAGACACCTCGCTTTTACAAAAGCTTCGGCAATTTCCTGTCAACAGTGGAGGATCAAGAACTCTTAACGAAAATATGGGTGGAACCCAGAGACATACTAAAACAAAAAAGGCTAAATGAAACCCCGGAACCAGTGGGTAACCTAGGGGGAAATAAACTGGACAAAGTGTGGAAAACTTTTTCAAAGGCAAGAGTAACGAACGCGCAGAGGGACATAAACTGGCAGCTACTCACAAATGCACTGCCATTGAAAGCCTTTATGCACAGAAGAAAACTGGCCAAAAAAGCAACATGCCCTAGAGAGCAATGCGCTCAGGACGAATCAACACTACACTTTGTGTGGAATTGTGCATTTGCAAAACAAGTGTGGGAAAAACTGGAAACACTGATTTTTGCAATCACAGGAGAACAGACCCTGACGTTCGAATCCATCTTGACAGGGATACAGGAGGGAGGAGGGAAACAAGAGAAAATTCTTTTTCACCAAATTACATCAGCAACGAAAGAAGCCTTATGGAAGGCCAGAACATTACTAGTGCTACAGCACAAAAACATCACTCCAGAGGAGTGTGTAAAGTTAGCGTTGTGTTTTTTATACACATATTACTGTCTTGATGCCAAAGTCAAGGGCAAACAAGAGGCACAAAACATTTGGCAACAAGACAACTGGAGAACGTTAACTATTTAACTAATCTGGGTTAGGGAGAGCAGTTTGCTCAAAGTCTTTCTTTTTGACAGTTTTTTAACCAAATTCAATTTTAATTCGTGAAAATCTTTTAATTCGAGAACTAATTGGCGTATAGTCGCAAGTAGTATATACTACTTTGCTGGAGGAAAGGGACGGTTGTAAGGGGAGATGTGGAGACCGTTCAAAAAAAAAAAAAAAAAAAAAAAAAAAAATCTGTTCTTATCAGTTTGATATCTGATACGTCCTCTATCTGGGGACCATATATTAAATTGATTTTTGGAACAGGGAGATGGAATGGGAGCTTGCTCTGTCCACTCCACGCATCAACCTGGTATTGCAGTACCTCCAGGACTGGTGCACTTCCCCACTCGGGGAAAACAAAGCTGTCAAAAAGAAAGACTTGGGCGATTCTTGAAAAAGAAGAGCACACACGGCAAAATATATCTGTACTTATGCAAATTATTTTTTTTATTTATTTATTTTTTTTTTTCCCTTTCTTCCTTCTTTTTTGTTTAGATGTCCTGTTGAACATTCCGTGTCTTGGAGCAAGTTGTCGGAAGGAAAAAAGTCTGCCGTTTGGCTCCTTTTTCAGGGGAGCCGCCAGCCAGCCAGCCAGCCAGCCAGCCAGCCAGCCAGCCAGCCGGAGGAGGAGGAGAGCATGGGGGACACTGTCCTTGCCCTGCTTCCTTCCTTCCTTCCTTCCTCGCCCCTGCCGGCCCCTGCCGGCCACGAACGGCCAAGCCTTATCTAAGGTGGGCGCTCGGAGGAGCCTGCCCCCCGGGCAGCTCGGGGTGACTTTGGGCCCTGGCAGCGAGGCTGCTGGAGATGTGGGGGCGGAGCCATGCAAAAACGGACCCGGGGCTGCTGGTCTTTCATGCAAACGCACGCTAGGCCCGGCCGCCTCCGAGGTGCCTGGGAGTCTACGGCAGAGGGCGACTCCGAGTCAGCGGGGGAGCTGCCGAGCAGCGCTCTTTCCGACGGACCCTTTCGGGGCATCGCTTCTCGGCCTTTTGGCTAAGATCAAGTGTAGTATCTGTTCTTATCAGTTTAATATCTGATACGTCCTCTATCTGGGGACCATATATTAAATTGATTTTTGGAACAGGGAGATGGAATGGGAGCTTGCTCTGTCCACTCCACGCATCAACCTGGTATTGCAGTACCTCCAGGACTGGTGCACTTCCCCACTCGGGGAAAACAAAGCTGTCAAAAAGAAAGACTTGGGCGATTCTTGAAAAAGAAGAGCACACACGGCAAAATATATCTGTACTTATGCAAATTATTTTTTTTATTTATTTATTTTTTTTTTTCCCTTTCTTCCTTCTTTTTTGTTTAGATGTCCTGTTGAACATTCCGTGTCTTGGAGCAAGTTGTCGGAAGGAAAAAAGTCTGCCGTTTGGCTCCTTTTTCAGGGGAGCCGCCAGCCAGCCAGCCAGCCAGCCAGCCAGCCAGCCAGCCGGAGGAGGAGGAGAGCATGGGGGACACTGTCCTTGCCCTGCTTCCTTCCTTCCTTCCTTCCTCGCCCCTGCCGGCCCCTGCCGGCCACGAACGGCCAAGCCTTATCTAAGGTGGGCGCTCGGAGGAGCCTGCCCCCCGGGCAGCTCGGGGTGACTTTGGGCCCTGGCAGCGAGGCTGCTGGAGATGTGGGGGCGGAGCCATGCAAAAACGGACCCGGGGCTGCTGGTCTTTCATGCAAACGCACGCTAGGCCCGGCCGCCTCCGAGGTGCCTGGGAGTCTACGGCAGAGGGCGACTCCGAGTCAGCGGGGGAGCTGCCGAGCAGCGCTCTTTCCGACGGACCCTTTCGGGGCATCGCTTCTCGGCCTTTTGGCTAAGATCAAGTGTAGTATCTGTTCTTATCAGTTTAATATCTGATACGTCCTCTATCTGGGGACCATATATTAAATTGATTTTTGGAACAGGGAGATGGAATGGGAGCTTGCTCTGTCCACTCCACGCATCAACCTGGTATTGCAGTACCTCCAGGACTGGTGCACTTCCCCACTCGGGGAAAACAAAGCTGTCAAAAAGAAAGACTTGGGCGATTCTTGAAAAAGAAGAGCACACACGGCAAAATATATCTGTACTTATGCAAATTATTTTTTTTATTTATTTATTTTTTTTTTTCCCTTTCTTCCTTCTTTTTTGTTTAGATGTCCTGTTGAACATTCCGTGTCTTGGAGCAAGTTGTCGGAAGGAAAAAAGTCTGCCGTTTGGCTCCTTTTTCAGGGGAGCCGCCAGCCAGCCAGCCAGCCAGCCAGCCAGCCAGCCAGCCGGAGGAGGAGGAGAGCATGGGGGACACTGTCCTTGCCCTGCTTCCTTCCTTCCTTCCTCGCCCCTGCCGGCCCCGAACGGCCAAGCCTTATCTAAGGTGGGCGCTCGGAGGAGCCTGCCCCCCGGGCAGCTCGGGGTGACTTTGGGCCCTGGCACTGAGGCTGCTGGAGATGTGGGGGCGGAGCCATGCAAAAACGGACCCGGGGCTGCTGGTCTTTCATGCAAACGCACGCTAGGCCCGGCCGCTAATACACAGAGAGAAACGATCCTCCACTGTGCAGCTGCAGGGCAATGACTCACACTGCAGTCTGAGTCATTGCCCGAGTGGATTTTCTCCATGACTTTGTGCATAATGTCATTTACAACCCACTGCTGAGTGGGCATGAACGCAGGACGTTCTGTTTTTTACCACTGACCACACCAATGAGACTCGCCCTGATGAAGGAAATAATTTCCGAAAGGCATTGGCTTTTTTAGTCTAATACATGTGGATTGTGGCAACTGCTTCCTCACTAAGGATTATTAGTGATAGCTTTTTGTTTGAACTACTATGGATAAATCATTTTTGATATGAATCAGAAAGACTCATCTTCCTTTCTCTAAGAAGTATGGTATATTATGGATACTTGAACATATTGTTGTGAATCAGATATAAATACGTGCCCATCTTGGGCCCCATATGAGAGCGGTTGTGTGACCCAGTATTATTACTTGGTCTCCAGCGTGTGTTGCAATTATAAGTCCGGGTGTCTCCAGACTTGTCACAGCCAGCTCCTTTTCAATTGGATGTATATTCTTTTTTGAAACATTTGATTTTTACTTGAATATTCTGAACATTTTTGAATACATGGTGGTGCCCACTCTCTTCTCTGTTTGTGCTCCTTTTGAGCTGCCACAGTCTCCATTGCCTCCACCTGTGCTGATTGTGTCCACCTGTGGCAGGTGGGAACACTGCTCAGTTCTCTTAACGGGTGGTTCGCGATGCCGGTATTAGCACCATGGCGGTAAGGGGTTTGGGGGGCTTTACCATGCCGCTATTGGCATGTCCACTAGCCTTGTGATGCTGTGCCAATAGCGGCATGGCGTCATTTACGGGATGGAGGGTCGCGCGCACGCGGCCTGCCCGCTATTAGTGGCACCGTACTTAGCGGTGCCGCTAATAGCGGTGAGCCGGGTCGTAATCCGCATGGGGATTGAACGTTACCGGTATTCTGTTACCAGCAACGTTAAATCCATAACGCCTACCGTGTAATGAGGCCCTATATCTCAACGTTATATCAGAACGCATTTAGCCAAGTGAGAGTGAATGGTCGTCTCTCCGACAAAATACCAATACTGTCAGGTGTAAGACAAGGATGTCCTCTATCAGCCATCCTATACATCTGTTCAATTGAACCACTACACAGGAAAATAAAAAGTGATCAACAAATTCAACGAGCATTCATACCAGGACTACCAAAAGAACAGGCCAAATGCATGGGGTACATGGATGACGTTATGGTGCTATGCACAAATGCACAATCAATTAACAGGGCCCTTGATCACACAACGTTTTTGCAAAGCTGCAGGTTTTTTAAAAAAAAACAAAGCAAAAAGCAACCTATTGACCACAGGTGCCTGGGACAATCTAGCAAAATGTGAGGTCCAAAAAACAACAAACACAATGGTATCCACTTTCAAATGTGACATACTATCATGGAACAAACTTCAAGCAAAGCTAGAAAATAAAGTACATTTTTGGAAAACCAGGCAACTGTCGATAGAAGGAAAATTACTTTTGATTAAGGCAGTTCTAATGCCTATGATATTTTTCATAGCATTGGTCTTCCCGCCTACAAACATCCAAACAAAGAGACTTCAAAGATTATTCTTTGAGTTCATATGGAACTCCAAAATGGATTGTTTACGGAGAGACATTCTACATAAAAAAAACAGTTTTGCCTATACATTACATATTTTTCTGTATCAATACGATTAAACTCAATCCAAAGCGGCCGTATACATTAAATATGCAACTAGCTGCCTCCTGCACAAATACAAATTCATCCAAGCTTCAAATATCAGTCCTAGAGCTCTGGATCCACCAAGATCAAGAACTTTTCACAACCTTTTTACCACAAATACATAACTTAGACTCAGCAAAACAAGACATTGTGTACCCGAACCTGATATTAAAAGAGATGGTTGAAACAGAAACACCGGAACCAGTGGGATATCTCTCTGGAACGCATTTGGAGAAAACTTGGGCCTTGCTATCCAATTCAAAAATCACTAATGAACAAAAAGACATTGCTTGGCTTGCCCTGCACAATGCATTACCCTTAAAAGCTTTCATGCATAGAATATGTTTGGCAGTATCAGCAGAATGCCCAAGAAACAGATGCAATCACGATGAGACAACGCTACATTTTTTTGTGTAATTGCCCGTTTGCTGCCCAAGGGTGGATCCTGGTGGATTCTGATCAATCCTCTTCTTACTGCATTAACGGGCCAGCAAGACATAACCTTTGACAAAGTTATTACGCGGATTGGAGGGGGAGGAGGGAAAGAAAAATTTGCAAGTTTTTATAAAATCACTGCTTCCACAAAACAAGCGTTGTGGAAAGCAAGATGTCTGGTAGTGCTCCAGCACAAAGAGATAACCCCTCAAGAATGTGTACAACTGATGTTGTGTCACTTGTACACATACTTTTGTGTTGCTGCCAAGAAATCCAACACAAGTGAAGCTAACGATTACTGGCAACAAGACAAAGTGGAGGACTCTCACTACGTAAATGATCTGGGGTAGAGTGAGCTAGCTTACAGTCTCTCTTTTTGACAGTTTTTTTAATCTAAATTCAAGTTTAACTTGAAAACGTTTTAATTGGCTTATAATCGCAGATTGGATTTTTCCAATTTGCTGGAGGAATGGGACGGTTGTAAGGGGAGATGTGGAGACCGTTAAAAAAGAAAAAAAGAAATTTTGAAGGCAAGGCATGCTTTAGTGCTCAGACACTTAGTTTTTTCTGCTTGGGAAACGGTTACGATTGCTCAGGTGGAGCTAAAGAATTATTATGTGAAGGATTCGGCCAAGTTGAGTCAAGCGGATTTGCAGCTTAAATGGGCTTATAAACCTCCATGAGAGGTCAGTGCAGTTGTAGACTTCTGTCCCTATTTATCTAGGGGCAGTTACAAATATATGCTTAACAGGAATTGATCTTGAGATTTTGCAGGAGAAAAGACTTCAAAAATGGACAACAGTTTAAGGTGCAGTTGTAGACTCCTGTCCTAAACGGGGGCAGTTGCAGACTCCTGCTATCCAGGAATTGATCTTAAGGCTTTGCAGGAGGTTTCAAGAATGGATGTCAGTCAGAGGTGGGCACTTATAGACTCCTGCTCAGTGAGTGGTTGTAGACTCCTGCTCATTTGGACAATTTGTGCTTCTGTTATCAAGGAAAGAGTTTTGGTTGGTTAATTTATTTTGTCTTTTAAGAAGCACTTGAAGACTACTATCAAAATCTGTTAAGATGCATATATAATTTGTTATATTTGTATTTGTGCAAGAATATTTGCATTCAGGCAGTGGTAGCCTTACATAAAGGCCTAAATCCCTGCTTGTGGTAATCAGAGCCATTACAAGGCATGCACCTGAACTTAAAGGGGGTTGCCTTTTTATTTAGGGGCCCTAGGAGATTGATTTTAGTAGGCCTGTATATTCATTATGTCAATCAATAAGTTCTTGGTACAGGGGATTAGTGGACATGGAACTAGTAGGGAGCAATTTATTACTCGATGGATTTGAATGAAAGAGTTTGTTCAGACTCCATTATTGCTCAGTTGCCAGAATACTGGTGAAAGCATGGAAATATAGAGTAAACTCAATATTTAGGTTGGCCTTCTTGGGTGGGAAGTGATGGTGGACTCCCTATAAGAGTTATAGAGGCCTAATCATAAAATTTAAGGGATATTTGAAAAACACCCTTTTATATTGGTTCCTGGAATGGCGACTCTTCAAGAGAAGAACTACATAGAGAACACTAATGGTAGTGAAGTGAAGATGGAGGGGGTGTTTGGTTTGGACACTTTGTTTTGGTGCCAGGGCAAGAAAGGTATGGGACTCTCAAAGAGCAGTTTATATATAGGAAAGGTCAATTGATCTGTATAAACATTTTTTTTTTATTTTGGAGGATAGTTATAAGGCTTCCCTATACAGGAAGTTGGACATCGGGTTTGTTGGATTTTTTTTAAGGGTTTTTATTTTTGGCCAGCGACCGTAGTCATATTGTTCTTTTGATTATCAGGCATTAGTTTGTTTTCACCACAGTTTGGTTCCTTGTCTCAGTTCATGTGTAGAGTTGTGTTTTAAATAAATGTTACCATGATTTTGGTGTTATAACCATATTGTTAACATGTGGAGTTTTAATAAATACACTTTTGATATAAAAAATGTGAGGATTTTTCTTTACAGATGAGATTTGGTTCACAGGTTTCAGATTTTTGTTCGTTTATATATATTTTTCCAATGATGGAAGACTGCGGCAACGCCTCTTTTTGGAACTTGGAAGGTTAAAATAGCCTTCAAAATCTAGAACTTTCAAAAAACAATACCTCCAGCTACAGAGTTAAGAAACTCCATGCACATTACTGTTGATGCAAACCACAGCAAAGAAAAAGATTTTGATTATGTGGTGAAAACCATATTGTTTGAAGTTTTGAAAGTACAAAGTTATAGGCCGATTCATGGAATCAACGTGCGCCGAAAAAACGGCGAAAACGTGCGATTCGCAGAGAAACAGCGAAAATCGCAGTGCAAGTGCGATTATCGCACAGAAAACATTGCACATCAATTCATGGAAGTCCGTGCACGCGCGAAATGTGGGATGTGCGCTGAGAAAGTGCGCGGCGCACGCTGGCGCACAGGTCAACGAACGCCGTGCGATAAGGCCACAGCGAATTCGCACATAGCGCGGCGCACATAACAAAAGTAGGCGTAACACGGGGCGTCACACGCAGAATGGGGACCAACTAGTGAAAATGTGGGCGTCATGGGGGAAGTACAGGAGGCAAGTGCGCAGAACGCCCACACGCTCGCCTACAACACGTATTCATGGAATCGAATAGGCAAAAACAGCGCACGGCCAAAGACGCGCACAGGCCCATACATGTCCGCCACACGAAAGCAGGCGTAGCGTCCCTGCGCAGGAAAAACAGGTACGCCAAACTCCTACACGCGCGAGAAAGCCCACACGCGATCGGGCCTGGGGGAGCGTGTGCGTGTATTTCAGGGGCGCGCGGGTGTTTTCACACGCGATCGGGCCTGGGGGAGCGTGCCACGTGTATTCCAGGGGTCGCGTGAAGTTTTTCACGCGATCAGGCCGGGGGGGGAGCGGGGTACCACTCACCGTCTGCCTTGCATGTAGAAGAACGCGTAGCCAACACCCGCTGTGAAGTAATAGCGTGTGAACCCCAACGGATGGAAAACACACGCACCGCACGAAAAGCACGTACAGAGCAGTGTAAAGGCATGCGGGATCTCCAAGCCCTGCCAGGGCAACGCCCGTGCGTGAAACGCCACAGACGCGCTTACGCTGTAAGGGCCTTTGGTCCAATGAAATCACGTACGCGCGCTTACGCGCTAAGGCATGAAATCGCTTAAGCGCTAAGGCCTTTTCCTCGAATTTCACGCTGACGTGCAGGATTTTCACGTGCCAAATCACTCCGTATCAAGCTGGCCACGCGAAAACACATGGAAGACCACGCTCCTGCCCAGAAGGCCGAATCACTGCCCCCCAGTGCCCCGAGCAGCCTCCCACGGGCCATCTGCTGCTGCCTGCCTGCCTGCCTGCTGCCACCGTGCCCTGCCATTTGGTGCCTGCACATCAGCCATCTGCAGGGGTCCAGTTGCTGTGTCCACCTCTGCTGGAACAGAAGACTCCCGACTCGGATAACATCGCTCCACAGCCCAGCCCCAGGACCCAGTTGCCCACCCACTCCTGCCCCTTGGGTTGCCATGTCGGGCACATCAACATCTGGCACCAGTGGCAACCCCCGGCCAGAGGGGCACCAGCTTCACTGCCACCGAAGTTGGTGTCCTGGTGGAGCAAGTCCTGGGGCAGTATGATGCCCTCTTCGGATCGTCCCGCGCCAACAAGGAAGGAGGGGAGAGGATCTGGGCCGACTGTGTGGTTGCCATCAACGCGGAGGGGGTGGCAACCCGCACCATCCAGAAGGTCAATTAGCGCTGGGAGGACTTGAGGTCCAGGACCCTCATAAAGGCCCGGCGCCTCGTGGAGGGGGGCTGGGGCCGCATGAGTTCCATCCAGATGAGGGTCCTGGAACGCATACACCCAGCGCTCCACGCCCAGGTCCTTGAGAGGGAGACCCGTCTGGAGTTGAGCGGTAAGTGGCCAAGCATTGCTGTGTGAGACAGGGCATGTTGCAGTGTGCTGGTTGTCTGATACTTGCCTGCATGTGTGACATAGGCCATGTACGCATGTATGTGTGCAGGGACATCATGGTAATGCATGTGCGACCAGTAATGTGTGAACCGCACGGTTGTTGCATGTGTTTAAATGCGACATAGGGAGCCCTGTGCAGATTGCACACATGAGAGCATGGCAGTCTCTGTTCCTGGACATGGGTGGGGGTGAGGGATGGGTGCTGATGCCAGGTACATATATGGTATCCATGTCTGTGTGCCTGACCTGCGTGTCTGTGACTTGTGAATGCCATGGATGCATGACACGTCTGACAATTTACAGATTCACTGATGCAGCCTAGTCATCCTTGTATGCACTGTGATTGGGGTGTACGGGGCCAGATGGATGTGACTGAGGTGAAGTGTGTGCATGTGATAGGCATGACCCATGATGCATGTGAGTACCATTACATTGTATATTTCGGGAGTCCATTGGACATGTATGGAAATGTCCATGGCATGCACCATGACTGTCACTGTGTGTGTTTTGCCTGGACTGACGTGTTGTGGAGTGACATGATGGAAGTGTACTTTGACAGTGGCACTCATCTGCTATTGCTTCCTGTCTAGGGGACCATTGTACAGTACCCTGATGCCTGTGTTCTATGTCTCCCTCTACGCAGCGGCTAGTGAAGAAGAGGGCGGAGACGGCGCTGTGGAGCAAGGCGGCGGGGATGCCCCCACGGCTGCAGCGGAAGGGGTGGGTGAGCCCCCACAGGGGCCTGCTACGGCGGTAGACGGTGAGGAGCCATCCAGGTTGGTGGCTTCCACAGAGGAGGCTGCCACTGAGGCGCACATGGGGCCTGGTGGGGGCATCCCTGCTGTGCAAGTGGTGCAGTCCAGGGGCAGGTGCAGTCCAGGGGCAGGAGGCAGCACAGGTCACCGTGGAGGGGCCTGTGCATGTCGCGGTCCCTGACCCTGTGGGTGCACCACCATGCACCAGCAGGGATGCCCCATCCCAGGCCCGTCCGCAGGTAGAGGGGATGTCCATGTCATCTGACTCCCCTCCACCTGCGGACGAGGGGACCCCTGGCCGTATGGAGAAGGTCCTGATTGGGGTCGCGATGCGCACGGCTGTGATTCGTGATGCCGTGCGTGCTTCCCAGGAGGAACGCGCACGTCATCACGAAGAGCACCGTGCCGACGTGGCCCAATTGGGATCGTACATGTTCGGGGGTTTCCTGCATGTGTCGGCCAATCTGGCGGCCCTCTCCTCCTCTGTGGAGACTATATGCCAGTCGTTCTCCTTGCCGTCTTCCGGCCCAGATGCCACCAGGGCCCCCTGTGGACCTGCCCTGACCAATGCAGCCAGCTCAGTGGGGATCCCATCCCTGCCACAGTCGGGAGTCAGAGGTCCAGCAGGGGTGGACACCACAGCAACTGGACCCCAGCAGATGGAGGATGTGACGGCATCATCGGGCAGGGCACGTGCACGACGGCGTCGGTGGTGGTGGTTTCCATCAGCCTGGATGCCGTCGTGCTGGCACAGGCAGTTGCGTCGGAGGCAGCAGCAGGCTCAACGTGGGAGGCATCATGGCTCGGGACCATCAACATCAGGGGTGCAGGCATCGGCCGGAGGGCAGGAGAACCCTGGAATGGGAGTGGCTTCCGTGTGGGAGCGGTTGTGCCAGCAGATAGGTGCGGAGCGGCAGCGGGCAGAGGAGGAACGGCTCACAATGGTCAGGGCGGAGGACTCCATGCGGAGGGCGCTGAGGCGGGCTGAGTGCCTCGAGGGTCTTCGCAGGGAGTTGGAGCTGGACACTGCATTATCCCTGCGGGACCTCGGGGCCAGGGAACATGCCCGCCTCCAAGCCATTGAACAGGAGTTCGATGATGCCCTGGCCCATGACAACAACCAGTGAGCCGTCGGACTAGCCCGCTGCCCTTGTAAATAGTTATGTAGTTAGTGTTAGGTTTCCTTTGCTTTTTTATTTATTTTGGACCTTTTGGACAATGGGCCACATTTTTGTATAGTTTCATTTTATTAGGTATTATTTTTATGTAGGTTTCATTTCTTCAGTTGGGATCATGGACCCTGTTTATCTGTATATAGTTGACTGTTGGATTTTTTTCTTTTTTTTTGATTTACCCATGGAGCAATGGTTTTCGGTTTTGGTTTTACCTTGGATTTTCTTTCTTTAACTGTGACTTTGGACACCTTTCCTTTGCATTATGATTTGTCGTTTTTCATTATTTTACGGACATGCTGTTTTTGGTTTTTGATTCCCATTGTCATTTGTTTATTTTTTATTCCATTCATGCTGTTTTTAATACATTTTATTCATCAAAATTCAATGTGTAGTATCTCATTGGTATCATGCATATCCTGATATGGGTTTTGAGATTCACCGACACCCATTGGGTGTATGTGAGGGCCATGTGTTCATTTCCAAACTTGCTATTGGGGTTCTATCATGTCATTGCCATTTCTAAGTGGGTGGATGCAGTACTCGAGTGGGTGTTTTGCATTTGGAGGCTGACCATAAGGGCCAGGGATCTAGATTGTGATGACATGTTGGCTGGGGGACATGTGTGGGGGCCTGCTGGCAGGTGCCCCGCAATGCTGGGGGGTGGGGGTGCAGGGGGACATGAGTGGGGGCCTGCTGGCAGGTGCCCCGCAATGCTGGGGGTGGAGGTGCAGGGGGACATGAGTGGGACATGAGTGGGGGCCTGCTGGCAGGTGCCCCGCTATGCTGGGGGTGGAGGTGCAGGGGGACATGAGTGGGACATGAGTGGGGGCCTGCTGGCAGGTGCCCCGCAATGCTGGGGGTGGAGGTGCAGGGGGACATGAGTGGGGGCCTGCTGGCAGGTGCCCTGCAATGCTGGGGGTGGGGGTGCAAGGGGACATGAGTTGGTGATCAGTAGTGCAAGGAGACATGTGCCTTTGCTGGGGGGCATGCCCATGTTGGGTGGGCTGCCTGCGGGACATGACCAGGGATGCAGGGTAGTCCCCTGTGGTGTGGGCTGCCTGCAGGGGCCGTGGAGGGTGTACAGGGGACACCTGGGAGGACCCACACTGCCAAATCACATGTAGGACTCCCTGGCACCCCTGAAATACATGTACCCTGCTGGAATCGCATGTGAAAATTCTCGCGCACCCCTGAAATACACGCGCCCAGGCCAATCGCGTGTGGAACTTCTCGCGCTCCCCCAGGCCCGATCGCGTGTGAAACCACCCGCGAGCCCCTGAAATACACGCGCCCAGGCCAATCGCGTGTGGAACTTCTCGCGCATCCCTGAATTACGCGCGCCCAGGCCAATCGCGTGTGGAACCACCCGCGAGCCCCTGAAATACACGTGCCCAGGCCAATCGCATGTGGAACTTCTCACGCACCCCTGTAATACACGCACACGCTCCCCCAGGCCAGGTCGCGTGTGAAACTTCTCGCACTGGTACAGGGTTGGCCCAGCCCTTTGCGATGGTTTTGCGATCTTGATGGCTTTTCCTTGCGCGAGGGGGTTCTTGGGGGCGTAACTGGCGCTGCTGCAGGGTCGCTGCGCCACTCTGCACCACGTCTGCTTTTGGAGGTGGGAATCCATGAATACGCTGTGCGCGGAAATTGATTTTATTGCACGCGGCTGGCGCAGACATTCGCACGGGCACGCTGTGCACCAGCCGCGTGCGACACTTTTGAGAGGAATTACATGAATCGGCCTGTTAATCTCTTCTGCATACAAAAGCGCACAGAAGTGCAAACACCTATGACTTCACACTCACAGAAGAGCCAGAAGCTATTACGCACATGAGAACTCAACAATTCCACACCCTGCCCTCAGTGGAGTAAAAGTAGAGTTGTGTCATGTAAGGCAAGAAACTCCAATAACAGTACATATGTGCAACCCTTTTGTGACAGCTGAAGCCATATCTAACTGGCTAGGTTTGTATTGTGAACAAATAAAAAAAAAAAAGGTGGCTTTCCCTTGAAGAACAAATTTAATATTTTCAATGGAAGCAGAAGATTTAGTGTAGTCCTAAACTAAAAAAAATACCCTAATGGTATTGGAGCACTCAAACACGCACCAGCAATGGTGGATTTCAACAAACACAAAGGGTATTTTATACTACCCAAACCAGCCACTTGTTTTTGCAGGTTTTGCCGGAATTTTGGTAATTTAAAACAACAATGTCCGAAAGATGCGTGTAAGAACTGTTCGAGTCGAGAGCATAAAACAAATGCATGTGATAAGCCGTTCCAATGTGAGGACTGTGGCTTATGTGGGCATTATAAAAAATATGCCCAAATAGAAAACCTACGTATGCACAAACTGAGAAACACAAGCGAAATTACAGTTGATGAAATAGACATTAGGAATATCGAAATGGATTTGGGCGAGGCTGCAAATCCAGTGCATAATCCCCAAAGTGAAGTAGAACATAAGGATTTCGACAGTGGAGAAGGAACATCCTAGCGTGCACCCGTGGGCCCAGCTAAACTGAAGGAGGCGAAGCGCGCTGAAAAAGAAAAAAGAAAATGGCTGCCGTGGCCCAAAATGCAAAGAAACAGCGGAATTGGTGCACGACGACCATGAAACTGAAATCCTAAAAATAGCTGCAGAGCAATCAGCGCACATGTTAGATATGGACGGGAGTGCACACGAAGGCTCACGTCCCACAGGCGCACTCTCTCGGGGTGAAAAGTATATTACATCCCCAATAACAAATCCGGCTTACCTACAGAAGGAAAAAGAAACGGCCAGTGAATACGGGATAGAAACGCACAACAAGAAAAAGGCAAATAAACACGCCGAGGCGGATAAGCACAAGACGACAAACAAAATGATAATTGAAAAACAAGCAAAAAACCGGGGAAAAACAACTGGGATGAAAACCAATTGAAGAGAAAAGATACCTCAGAGCAAAAACAGACACAAACAGACTTACAAAACACAGGTAATAGTAATATTACCACTCTGCCCCTAGAGGAAAGAAAAGAGCAGCACCAACAAAAAAAATATAATGGGGATGTTAAGGATAGCTACTCTTAATACAAGAGGTATTAATAATATAACAAAACGCTTGGCTTTGTTTGCATACTTGGCAATAGTGCCTTGTGACATTTTTTGCTTACAAGAATGTGGCATGGAATGAGATGTAACTAACAATAAATGGTGCGAGGATTGGATGAAAGCACCTTCTATCTGGTCAGGGTCCAAAATAAACAAGAACGCAGGCGCAGCAGTCTTGTTCAATTCCAAAACAATGTCAGAAGTTGGACATGTCAAATTGGTCCCTGGAAGAATCCTTCAGGTGTCAATTAAATGGCACGACATACAACAGAGAATCCTGAGTGTTTATGCAGATGCAAAAAAACCAGGATTGCCTATCCCCGTTTCCGAATGTCCACACCTTTTGCACAGGGAATAACCCCTTTGATCGTATTGGGTGATTTCAACTGCATACTGTGTCCAGAGGATAGAGTGAGAAGAGGCACCCCAGCTGGATCAGCAAACCAGGACCCTTCCTCCAAAACTCTGCAAGAATCATTGAAGATTTTAAACTAACTGACACACATGCAAGAAAGACACTCTTCTCAGACCATAATTTAATAATATCAGAAATATCCCTAGAAGAATACCCACCAAAAAACCGCAACTCATGGTCCCTCAATTTACAATTGTCACAAGATGAAAACATAGCTAGCAAATACCGACCCTTACTACAAGAGTGGGTATCACAACATGCTCTGTACCCAACACCACAAGAATGGTGGGAAGATATAAAAATAAGGACAAAAGAATTCTTTACAAAAAGTGGCCAAATAGTTGCTAGCCAACGCAATAAAGCTTACAGAATCTTATTGGGTAGACAGCAGACACTGCCCAAACTACAGGAAATGGGAGTAGATATAGAGGATGATTTATACACAATTAAAAGCGAGATACAGGCATGGATGCATGAAAAAGGGAAAATCATATTGAACTCTAGGGTGAAAGACTTTGAGGAAAACGAGAAATGTACGTGGTTTTTCTTCAAAGCAGCGCAAATTCAGAGGGCCATACCCACTGAATTTAGAGACTAAAGAGGTGTTACAAAACAAAGTACAAGGGATGTTGACAGTTGCACATGACTTCTACAAAGACTTGTACACACCGAAACAGTTGGACGAGGAACAAGTAGAGGCTTTCAAAAGTCCCGTTCAAGACAACTTAGACGCAGAACAAAAGGAGGACATGATAGCACCCTTCACATTGGAGGTTGTGCGCAAGGCAGCATACACGGCGGCGAATGGTAAAACACTGGGTAGTGATGGGTTAGCAAGCGAGTGGTATACCACCTTTCTGGGAAATACTAGGACCAGCAACACTAGAGGTGGTCAATAACCGCTTTAATTCACAGGATTTAACACCAAGTATGAAACAAGGCATTATCACACTGTTGTACAAAAAAGTTGACAACACCGATGTGAGTAATTGGAGACCCATCACGCTGCTAAATGCGGACTATAAAATATTAGCGAAAGTAATAGCTAATCGCTTAAGAGCAGTAGCCCGAGTGTTGGTGCATGCAGACCAGACGTGCGCCGTCCCTGGACGCTGTATACATGAAAGCCTGCTGATTTTAAGATATGCAATACAATCAGCAAAAGACAGAAAAATCCTTGGGAGTCTTGGGGCTAGATTTTGAAAAAGCGTATGACAGTCTCCCACCCTTTCATGTTGACAATTTTGGAAAAAATGGGGTGCCCAACACCTTTCCTAGGATTTATAAGTACGTGTACTCCGGAGTATTCAGTCAGGTACGCATAAATGGAGAACTGACTAACCAGATGCCAATATTATCAGGGGTAAGGCAGGGATGCCCTCTATCAGCACTATTACATTTATGTGCAATTGAGCCCCTACACATTAGACTCAGAGCACGCACAGAAATAGAGGGAGCGCCGGTTCCAGGTACACCATTGCAAGTGAAAACAATCGGGTACATGGATGACGTCACAGTATTATTCATGGACGCTCAATCTGTGAACCAAGTGCTAACCCAAACAGACTTATTCTGCAAGGCAGCAGGCTTTAAACTAAACACCCACAAATGTGAGTTATAAACGGTGGGAGCATGGGATAATCTGACACCATGCCTGGTGAACAGATCGGAAGAAAAGATCAAAGTCTCAGGGCTAGTATTTAACAAACAAATGGATGGGCCAGAACAATGGTCCAACATATCACAAAAAGCAGAGAAACTTCTGGGCAATGAGAAGCCTAAGTATGGAAGGGAAAATATTGCTCATGAAGGCAGTATTACTACCACTGCTTCCCTTTTTAGCATTGGCGTTTCCCCCAAACCACAGACAAACTCAGCGCCTACAGAGAACCTTTCTTAATTTTCTGTGTAGATCAAAAATGGATTGTGTACAGCGGTCTACGATGTATAAACTAAAGACTTTTGGGGGAAGAGGTGTTCCCAACCTGGAGCAATTTCTCACAGGACAGTATGTGGGGTTTTTAATAAATACAGTCAACCACTCATCATTGGCAGCTGCTATAAGATAAGATATGCAGCAGCGAACACTCTGGAAAGGTTCCATACAATTCCAAGAAGTGACCTATTACACAAAGCTTTGGACCTACAGGCATTTACAAAAGTCTCAAGAAATGTCTACCCATGGTGCACCCAGCAGAACTTTTGACAAAGTTATGGGTGGAGCCCAAAGACTATCAAAAATATAAGATTAAAAGAGTCTCCAGAACCAGTAGGGAACCTGGGAGGAAAAAAACTGGATAAAGTTTGGAAAGTGTTTTCAGACTCCAAAATAAACACTCAGAAGGACGTAAACTGGCTTTTGCCATTAAATGCACTCCCTTTAAAAGTATTCATGCATAGAAGAAGGTTGGCCAGATCCAAGGAATGCCCTAGAGGGGGTTGTGCAAGTGATGAAAGTACTCTGCATTTTTTGTGGCGTTGTAACTTTGCTGAACAAATTTGGGAATCCCTTCAACCCTTAGCCCATGCTATCACAGGAGTACAGACACTCATATTTGAGGCAGTACTGACAGGCATACAAGAGGGGAGAGGGGGGGGGGGCGGGGGGAGAGGAGAAAAAGAAATTTCACCAAATTGTTATCTGTAAAAGAAGCCTTATGGAAGGCGACGTCATTACTAGTGCTAGAGCACAAGGACATATCTACACAGGAATGTGTCAGTTTAGCGTTGTGTTCCCTTTACACATATTGCCTTGATGCCAAAGATCAGGGGGAGGAAGAGGCACAAACACTTTGGCATCAAGGCAGATGGAGAACGCTAACTACTTAATCAATCTGGGTTAGGGTGAGCTTTGCTCGGTCTTTCTTTTTCATAGTTTTTCATTCAAACTCACTTTTAATTCGAGAACATTTGTTATTTGGCACACTAATTGACGTATAGTCGCAATTCGATTTTTCCAATTAGCTGGAGGAATTAAACGGTTGTAAGGAGAGATGTGGAGACGGTTCAAAAAAAAAAAAGTGGTTATTATTTTGGAAGGAACACCATTTGAAACATAGATCTGAGACCCCACTGCACTACCGGGGAGGAAGCCGTCACCCACGCTCCCTGAGGAAGAGGGGGGGGGGGGTTGGCTAGTCCCACCACCAGGATCTCGTTTGAGAATAGGCCCGAGTGGAAGCATAGATTTTTAAGGAAATCTTATCTTTTCTGCGGTATGCAAAGTGGCTGCACAGGCAAGGCATTGTGGGTCTAAAGGCGCAATCTGAGCCTTAGCACCATCATGTCTCTGCCACCACAGACCATACCCCCAGCAAATCAGTTGCGCAACTCAATAAGGATCATTGTACTTCCTGAAGTACAAGAAGAAAAGGACATTTATTATGTTGTCACAACTATTCTGTTTGACACATTAAAGGTTGAGAAAGAGAAAATATATTGCATGCAAGAACATAAGTATGCAAACACTTATTTAACTCTGCCATGTAAGGAAAGACATTCCAATTAGGGTACACATGTACAACCCCTTTGTCTCTGCTGACAAAATAGCCAACTGGCTCCTTATCTATTGTGATAAAATCAGAGGAGGACAAGAACTTTGGGATTTTTAATGGTAACAGAAGATTTAATGTTACATTAAAGAATAGTAGTTCAGGAAATGGAGGCTTGTGCCATCCCCTAGGAGTATTCGAAATAAATGAGCAAAGTTGATATTTATATGATCCAATCCAACCTATGTTTTGCAGGTTCTGCTGCAATTTCAGCCATGTAAAGCAAAATTGCCCAAAGGACAAATGCAGAAATTGTGGAAATAAAGACCATAAGGAATCTCAGTGCAATCAACCGATTAAATGCAGAAATTGCAGTAAAGAGGGTCATATTTCTATGGAGTGCCCTGATATACAGACTTATGGACAGAAAGCTCCTAATGGAACTAATTTGTTTTCAGACACAAGCAGGAATGACACCTTCATACAGTGCTCCTGTCAATATTAGTGTTAGTAACAGTCTACAGAAAGAACCAACAGATATTGAAAAAAGAGCTACAAAAACATGAAGGCTGCATAAAGCAAGAAATATTAAATAGATGGCCATCAGGCCCTGCATCCAAAGAGTCCTCTCCAATTCCTTCTCCAAAGAAACTGTGCAGTGCATAAATATGCCAGGTCGAGATTGACAGTGAGAAAAACACCACAAGTGAGGTAGGATTCACCTCAAGTACACCTGAAATAGATATCAGCTCTGGAGAAATAGTAGAGGGGACTCCTATCTAAGAAGACATTCCAGACGGACAGCCCCCCCTACTGGCAGAAATGAAAATGTCACAATTTCTGAAAGAAATGCAAGACATGGAAGTTTCCACACCAGAAAATGAAAGCGCCCTGCATCAACAGTACAAGTCTCAAAACCAGTAACGCCTAAAGAATTAAATAGTCAAAAAATACATTTGATCAAGGAAAACAACAAAAAATAAAGAAAACAAATGTCAAAACTATCCTCAGTAACCTCTAAAATCACCACTTGCGCAAATGAGTCACCAACTCTCCGAGAATAGTCATACAACTCCAACACATATGGTCGTACCACCACGTAAAAACGTAATTTGACAGCACCACTTCAAAATGTACACAGATGTCCAAGTAAACACAGGAATGCACAAGCTTCTCTGCATACCCTTTACAAACAGGACACGGTTAACAGTTTGAATACGCCACCTGGTATCTAACTGCAATCTGAATACGACAATGTTATTTGCAGCATCACAACTACCCACCTCAACCTTCAACTACTGTGCTACAAACATAGCTTCACACACTTCCAAACTATGACCAGTTACAGTACACCAACAGGTATGTAACTACAGTCAGAATTCTGCATTAGCACAGAACATTGTCATAATACTAGCAAACCAGCAGCAGCAACCAAACGCATGAACAAACCGTGGTACAAAAAGGAAGCAGGAAAACATTTACAAATAACCACCTGCTATACAACGCCACCCATCCTACCAACATGTATAGTCCAGATATCGTACACCCTTACATTTCCTCCTACTTGAAGAGTACACCTTACAAAGTGCTCTAACCACTTCAAATGTCACTATCATTCATTGTGCACCATAGAAGCAACGAAATGTCAAAGTTTGTTTTTAATCCAGCATGGAATTTTTTCCCCACAGACCTAATGATTATGCAACAAACCGCAGGAACTGCGCTGATTGCACAGTACACTGGTTCAAAGCATAGTACTTACGACGTACTGGTTATGAGGGTCCACAAAATAAAGAAACGTATGCTATGTAGTGGACTGCAAACTAACAAAATACCTGTGCTAACACATTCTGTTCTCTTTTCCCACAGATAATGGAGCAACCAGTACCACATTTTACACTATTACACAAAACAGTGCAGGCCTGCCTCAATCCAAATAGTAAGTCTGCGACTATTGCTATTATACTTCTGCACAATATCCAAAGTGCAATAAGTGCACTTATTTCTGCTATACACATACCAATACCACCATTTACAATGGACACCTATATTACACTATGCAGCTTGTGCCTATGCCCTAGACGCTTCACTACGCCCTGTACATTGTAGGGCTTCCAGCCATACACTTAACATTGTACACCCTGCCCACTATTGCCGTTGCACTGCAGAACTATACATAAAACATCTATCCATGTACCACTAACCCCACACATAACACAGCCACCTCCTACACCTTAGCAACTACAGTTGACATTGGCTGCTATTTGTTACACAAAATACATAACCTGTTTCCTACGTACGTACACCCAAGCCTATCATAAGTGCACACACTGAACAAACAGCCCTACAGTAACCTACCATACAATGTGCACAATCACAACAATGCAAATTCATGCATGCATCAATATATCTTACATAACTGTCCTAACTGCTGCAGGATTTGGCTCCTTGCTTTCCACTGGCACCGTGTAGGCCATTAGGTCATTTTCATTGTTATGAACACCATTTCCAAGAAACACATCCCACCCATATTTCACAGTAGCTCATGCAGCATAGCTCCCCAGCCGTACTGCAACCACTGCCTTACTGCTTAACTTTTTAAACTTGTTTCCTTTTTTTATTGTGTAAAGGAAACACCATTTAAAGCCCATAACCGCCTTACAATGTTAGACAAACGTTCACACTAACTGCTTTCCTTTCCTGAACAGTAGCCCCAAACAAGGTCATGCAGCACCACACAAAACTGCGTACGATGGACCAAACGTCTTCTGAAACAGCGAACACAGTCGGACATTACTCACCATTGCCTGTTAACACTGCATATATAACTGGTCCTTACCCACTGGACAAGCACATTTTATGAATTTTGCCATCTGTGCATTCACAGGACCATTTGTATGGCACGATCATTTCAACTTGTACATTGCACTACCTTCACCGTAATGACACTACAAACATTTGTAAATACATACTACAATCGAAACACGTTGCCCGCTGATTCCTTTTTTTTCCTGCATCATCTCCAGAAATCGAAACCTAACATACCTCTCCTTCAACAGAACACATGCTCATTATACAACAGCCTTGAGGGGGAAGGAGGTTTAGCTCCAAGGTCAGATATTGCATAGCAAAAAGAAATACAGAACTTACACTACAGTTCCTCTGTCCATGTGCCCCCAAAGGTAGTCTGCAACGATCCCATACGGCATACACTGCAATTTCACAACTACCCAATAGAAGCATGGAATTTGCCAAAATTATGTAAGTACACCTTTACATCACATGTGCATTACGATTAACATTTATTAACGTGCTCCTCAGTACGCATATTTAACAATTTACTCTACCGCTCACTACCTTACATGAACCTTTGTGATGGCAGTAAAAAAACGCTGTTACATTGCCATGTCTCCACCATTCTCAGTAAATTGGAAATGTCATTGTACTTGCTTTTGCTGCCATTCTTTCCCACCCCCTCCAAATGCACACATACAATGCAAGACGAACATGGAACGCAAGTCGTACAGTAAAGCACCACACCTTCTGTGCACTTGTACACTGCTGCATTCCCTGTTCTGCCCTTTGTATGCCCTATCGCACAATTACTATGTCTACCCACCCTCAGTGTACTGTACGTAATAACGGCCACAGGTGCATGCAGCGGTTAATCGGCACAAAAACATCTACCAATCACATTTCATTGAGACACTTCTTACCAAAGCCGCTCCTCCATTCTCCAGCAATCCGAGGTGACCCCCATTACGTTTCTTATTGTATTACTTCCTTTGCACGCACAAACAGACCCATTGTACCATGGGTCCAACTACACTGGCTACCACTTTTGTAAAAAGGAAACACATGAACACAGCATCTAGTCTTAACGGTTCCAAGACATTTTCTTGTGTGCAGCCAATATGGCCCGGTATGTCCACTTGCAGTTCCTGCTATACAAACCAACCGGCAAACCTTTACACTAAGCCATTCCAGAGGCACCAGATGCTACCTTCGCTACCTTTCAAAGAAAATGTATTCTTCCACACGGGCCAACAAGCACCACTACATACTCCTTTTCCCACTTTGCTAGACGAAAACAGAAGTACAGGAACGCACAGACGGCATTGCTCACTGGATTTTGATTGTGAAATAAAAGAGCAGTGAATGCACCAACCGGCACGTTGTCTTTTTCCTTTGGCAAAATAAAGCACTTCCAACCACTCACTGTATTGTTAGTAAAGTAGGGAATGTTCTGGAAGTGTATACTGTGTGCGCATGTCCGCTTTTGCTTATGTTGTTCCTTTCCAGAGCTACATGCTCACATGACAGAGTGCGCTACGCTTGGCACGCACATAAAATAAATACCTGGACTGGACGCTGTGAGGAACGACTGTCCACAAGTGAAGTCACAGACGGCAGTGAATGGTGTATGCAGCACACAGACATAGCTAACGGAAGCGATGCACAAATTAAAATTGTACACACTAACCGCTCCACCCACTTCCGTTGCCCATCTCTACAAGTACGCCAAAAAAGGTAACAGTCTGATGGCCTGCCATCCTGTATATAGCTTGACTTAACAGCGTTCATGTTATCGGCTGCAAATGTATGTATGTTGGACTGTACATTATCCATACTTTACATGTGTAATGCTTATTAACTCGTGTCATGGCGCACTACCTTCCTTCGCTCTCAAAGTACAGGGTATTACGAGAGGTATACCATACTGTACATTAATTGTGGCATCTCAGTACATGAATGGAAAAAGGCCAATGACGTTCACCATATTCAAGTGCAGTCACTTCACGCTACCTCTACTTGCAAAATGTCCTCCACAACCATGCTGTCACATTAAGCACCCACAGGAGACATACATATTTCCAACCGCGCACGCTGCAGTTACACATCAGTATAATAATTGACCCAAAGAAGGCAACATTCTGAAACCTACTTCCAAACAATGTCCACATTGTTACTTCAAACACCCGTAGCAATCCATACAAGGCAGTAGGCGCTTGTCACTCCAAACACAACATGGTACACTGTTTACAGAAATGCCTATATCATCTGCAATACACGCCCCATCCCTAATAGGCTCTGAAGGTTGTTGCCTGCACACCTACCCCAGAACTTATATGTTAGTATCTGCGTACATGGGCCATGTCGCAAACGTCACGCAGTGAAACAATCCTTTCATGTCCCACTTTCTTACTACATTCCCTGAAGCAAAGCTCTGTTCACGTCCACACCACTCCTAAAGCAAATGGTGTCTTATCTCACCCATTCTCCTTTACGAACTGGACCATGTCCTCCACAGTGATTCTGCAAAGGCGGGAACCTTACGACACTTACATATGTGCAAATGTACTGTATGGCACAAGATATGCTAATAATAAATTATGCAAATGACCTAAGACAAAGTGAAAGTACTCTTTGTACATATGTCTGCAATCCACATACAAATATCACAGTACTCCCATGCATAGCAGCATTGCGTTGCCGGTTTGTTAACAGGCTACTCCTTCACCACACCCACTGCAAAGCAATAGAACCATGCATGGAACATGTCACCACTTAACTTTTCTGTCCACGCATACATATCAATTCAGTAATGAACACAAACAAGGCAACTTTCTGTTACCTACTTTCAACCAGTGCCCACCCTGTAATCTCCAAGGGCCCCAGCCATGCACACAAGGCAGTGTGGGTTTTGCAGGCACAATACAACATAGCACTTCCACTGCAAATATCCTCATATTACCTCCAATGCACTCCCCAGCCCCAATGGAGTCTGCCTGCACTCACCAAAAAAATGATAGTCGTCCTACAAGTACCCACCGATAAAGTATATGCGAGTACCCAGGGGCGCCGAGTACGGGGGGGCTATGGGGCCCGACCCCCCCCCGGCAAAATCAAGTGGGGGCTGAGCCCCCCCCCGGGCCGGAGAGAAGTGATGCAGTATCGATGGCCCTTTCCATCGATACTGCATCACTTTAATTTGGCCCGGGTAAAAGCGCGAGAACGTCCGATTAAGCCCTCCCCTCCAGGACATACACCAATAGGAGCCCTATTGGTGTATGTCCTGGAGGGGAGGGCTTAGGGGCGAACCGGAAGCTTCTGTGTTTTGCTTCCGGTTGGCCCATGTTTAAAGCAGGAGCAGCATCCATCGCATCCAGCAAGCAGAGAGAGCAGTACGTTCGGAAAACGGCAGCAGCAGGTAAGTGATTTTATTTTTGTTTTGTGGCCATGGTTAGGGGGTGGGCGCAAATGTTTGTTGATTTTGTCGGGGGTGGGCTCGGGCCCCGAAATTATTCTGTTAATATTTATGAGGCTCACACAACCATGTGAACCTGGGACATAGGTTTATATGCGATTACCAGAAATCCATGCAGCGTGGCACTGGTTATGTCTGGTGCCATGGATTTATCATAACATCCAATTCTGCGTGTTATTTAATAGGCAACCATTGCATATGCTGAGCAAGGGGGGAGTTGTGATAGCAGGGGTTCAGGTTAACCGTGTCCTGGCTACTGTTCATGAGTTGAATCCATTTCACGATTGTGACCTTCAGTGTTTAATTGGTGGAATTCCCACAGACCAGGAAACAGCTGAAAAGACTAAGGAGCTTTGTTAAATCTTTAAATAAGCAGTGAGTTTGTTATGTGTGTGTAAGAGTCGAGGGCCGTTTGGAAAAGCAGTTACATATAAGAAGGTAAGATTCATGGTGACAAACTGTACCTGGAGCAGTCCATGGTTACCCTGGTTCCTAGATATGCCAGTGCCCAGAGGCCTTCCCTCAGTGCATATCTCCCACAACTGCTATGCACTGTGCATAGCATGGTTATGCTAGTTCCTAGATATGCCAGTTCCCAATAGATTTGCCTTATTGCATTGCTCCAACAACTGCTATGCCCCATGCATAGCTTGGTGTATTCCATGGTTATCCTGGTTCTTACATATGCCGGTGCTCGATGTTGTTGCCTTAGTGCTTAGCTCCTGCAACTCTGTCCCTTATGCATAGCAGGAGTGTTCCATGGCCACCCTGGGTCCCACATTGGGCGGGAATGTCATGGGTGCAAGCCCGGGGTGCATGCAGTCCTGTTAGGTGGACCATGGTTCTTCAAAAGGGAGAAGGATATATCCGGCAGTGTTGTGATAATTAGGCTCCCTTTCCAGGGCCGACTTGGAGAAGTTCAAGTTAGTACACAATGTAATGTTGGATTCCCGAGGGGCTCAAGAATGTGCTTGGTTTATCCTGGCAGTTTTGGGCTCATTTGCCTGGGACCTCTACACTTTGTGCCCCAGGTAAAACTACAGAACGTTAATTCTGTGACTGCAAAGCCTGAGCCATGAGTGGCAGAGTCCAGGACAGACTGTGTATAAAGGTGAATGTTGTTGGTAACAGGAGGCACAGGAATGGAGTGGCCAATCAAGAGTGTGTTTATATCATGTTAGGCTGGTTATGTTGGTTGTACAGCACTCATACAGTGGTAGAGCAGTCTCATAGCTCTGAGTTTAAGGGTAAGAGCGGGTGCACAAGAGGGAGGATGAAAGCAACAGGGGAGGGATGGACTGAACCAAGAGAGGAGCGTTCTGCTTTCAAATGCTCCAAGAGACTGCATGGTGTAGAAGGACCGTTTTGTGGTTGATGAGTTCCGCTGAGCCCATGAAGATCTGCCAGCTAGCGCTTGCAGTAGGGTGGTGTGTGGTGTCCAGTCAGCCTGCTCCCCCTCATCTGCCTATTCCAAGTGCACACTGTAAGAGAGAGATGGAGATATGGGGCCTATCTCCAGAGACCAATGCTCGGAGGGCAGGCAGGGGGTCTTTTTTTACGGCCTTGTTATGCCTGCATGCTTTGCTGTGAATGATGCTTATGTCTTGTAGACGGGGGGGAGGAAGTGGGGAGGGGAGGGGCAGGAGTTTTATGGATATTTCCCCACAGCCCACTCCCAAGATAAAGTATTTGTCTGGCTCAGCAGCCGAGTGGAGGGGTGCAGTGGAAAGAAAAGTCGGCAGCAGATGCTTGATTGTCTAATTTGTGGATATGTAAACTGTTAATAATGCATTGTGTGCTTCATATTTTCTCTAGATGCTGGTTTGAAACAGTGGCTTCTGTGTTGTGAATACAATAAGGCAGTATAAAGAGGTGTATGCTTGTTTCTTGGAAGGTAAGACGTTAAGCATAAGTGCGGTGCACTTTGTCTTACTGACTCCTTCATTTTTTGAATAAGTGGTGTTTCAAATGAATGTTGAAAACCAGGAAAGTGGGAGTTTTTAAAACATGGAGACAACCATGGCTATAACTTTTAGACGCAAGTGCTTCCATTAGTCCCAAACATCGCCTGGGTAACTGCTTTTTATCATTGTACACTACTTTACCAGAATGAACACTCTTCTCCCAAGTCTGAAACCACACTTGATTGCATTATACTTCACCAGAACATCTGATGTGTCCACTGAAAGGTTTAAGATTAAGCCACATCCCTAACTATCTGGTTACCCAGAGGTAACATCTTAGCAAATGTCACTTGGGTATGGCATCTTTACAGTAGGTTAATGCAAGAGGTGCCAGCCATAATAGCCAGGGTGCCTCTATACAGCATTTGAAGTGTATGGGGTCATAAATAATGGACACAATGATATGCACGATGTGCAGGATGCTATGTACTAGCTTCTTGTTTCCAAGTGGGAGAATCATAGGTCATCAAATCATAAGAAACCTATGGATATCTACTGTGAAATTACCAGGCATCTGGACCTCGTGGCCCTTGGAAAAAGACAAAACTAAAGATCACCCCCTGAAGGTGATACATTGATTGGTGATGAACTAAACCTAATACAACGTAAAGTTACTAAGCACAAATAGAAATATAAGAAAATGTCTTGCATCAAGAAATACATTTTGCATGGATTATAGCAACCAATTTTCTTTCTTGCAGTTGTATGCCAGTTAGATGTTTTCTGAGACATTAGACATAGCAGCGACCGCTTAACCCACGTCCCCTGGAAAAGACGCAAAGTGATCATGGAGAGGTTTATTACAAGAACCCCTGCTAAACCAAAGCAGAGTTCCCATGTGTCTGACGAAGCAGTTGTAGCAATTTCGAGCTCCACAGTTGCATCAATCTGCCAGGCACAATGCGTGATAAGTATACCAGATGCGCCTACAGTCATTGATGTTGGCAGCATCAATGTGACACAAGAATGCTGCCCAAACATGAGTGATTTGAATGTTTTTAAGTCCCAGCAGGGCCGCACTTTTCAAAAGAAATGGTTAGAAATGTATAATTGGCTTAAATATGAGTCTGTTCAAAAATGTTCTGTAAGGTATGTCAGTCTGCTGATGAAAAGGGCGTGCCATTGCCAAAAAGTAGCCGTGATAAGGATGCCTGGAATGCTTTTGTTAAACATGGCTTTAATAATTTTAAGACGGCCATAGAGAGATGTAACGGGCATCAGACTTCAAATCTTCATCGGGCGGCTGCAATGGTGCTAGTATCTGTGGAAAGGGGTACAAATGTTGTAGCAGCTCTGTCGAATATCTTGACCACATTGTTGGCTTTAGCTCGGCAAGGTCTTGCAATTCGGGGCCATACTGATGAGGACTCTAATTTAAATGCAATTCTGTCGCTTTGTGGAAGTGATGTCCCAGAACTTCAAACTTGGCTTCAAAGAACAGAATACAAATGGATGTCGCATGACATAGTAAATGAAATGCTGACAATTATGTCAATCTGCTCCGTGGTCTAATGAAAGAGATTCATGATGCAAAATTCTTTTCGATTATTTTGGATGAGACTGCTGATGTGTCAATAAAAGAGCAGGCCTCTATAGTCTTTTGTATTGCAAAAGAGGATCTTCAGGTAGGAGATTTTTTTGGGCTTTTATCAAACGTCTAGCACTACATCACAAACTCTGTTTACCATTTTAAAAGATGTTCTCCTGAGGTTTGGCTATGAAATGGAAAACTGTCGGGGGCAGTGTTATGATGGTGCTTCCAATATGGCTGGACATTCGACATGGTTTGCAGACATTGGTGCAGGAGGTGGCAGCTTGAGCTATTTATTTGCACTGCTTTGCACACAATCTGAACTTAGTAGTTCAGGATGCAGCTATGGGCATTGCCAAGTTCAAGGATCTGTTGGTATTTGTAAGGGAATTGATTGGGTTCATTCGAAATTCCCCAAAACGGCTTGCTTGTTTTGAACGTTGTCAAGAAGAAGGGAGTGTCAAACTGCTTCCATTCTGCCCTACCCGATGGACCGTTCCAGCAAAATCTTTGAAGACTGTACTAGCTAACTACAGTTCTGTAATTGAATTTCTGGGACTTGCAGCCAGTGACCACAATGAAGCGGGAGCAAAAGCACATGGGTTGCACTTGCAGCTCCATAAACTCGAAACCTATCTAGGTCTTCATCTTCTGTACTTGGTATTTTCCCGTGTTGAAACTGAACACTGCTCTACAGAAGGTCAATTTAAGGTTTCATGAAGCAGCGGTTAGGATTGAAAACCTTAAGACCATAGTTGCACAACTGCGTGAGGGATTTGGAGACTTCTTCTCAAAAACCACATCAGCGGCCAATGATTTAGATGTGGAACTAGAGGAACATTTTGTGCAAAGAAGGGCCAGGAAAATCCCACGGCGCCTGGGTGAAGGGTCAGTTCCTCATGTTTGAGTCTCCCAAAGACCTCTATAGACAAGGTTATTATGAACTCATGGACCGTACATTGGTAGCTTTGTCAGAACGTTTCAATACAACTGCATGTGACCATATGGTTAACATTGAAAAATTTGTTACAGGGAATGCCACCAGTGATTATGTCATTAATTTTTATAAGACTGACTTCCATGAATGCAATCTAGAGTTGCATAGAAATATGTTCCTTGAACTTATACAGAGGGCTAAGACTCTGGTTATGTGTTTTCAGGATGTCCTTGACTTGTTCCAAGGTGAAAGGGGTCGTCCTATGCGCAATTTGTTCCCAGAACTGGCACGACTGCTTCAGATTGCAGTAACCATCCCTGTATCCTCTTGTTCTTCGGAGCTTTCATTTTCATGCCTTCGGCGCATCAAACCCTACCTGAGAGCTACAATGGGCCAAGCTCGATTAAATGCTGTTGCTTTGCTACATGGACACAAATATGAAGCTGCACATTTGGATGTTGAGGCCATTGCAGATGAATTTATTCAACGAACTATTGTCCGTAAAAATACATTTAGCCTGGGGAAGGTGCTGCAATGAAAACAGTTCACCTGTTCTCCTCTACAGCAGCACTATTGTAAGTTTGAATTGTTGATGCTTTGCTGAACTATGGGACCACACACGTCTTGCTTGGTAGTTTCTAATCGGTAAACGTCTTTACTTCTCGTTTCTCTTGAATTGGGAACTTTTTTTTGGTGGAGGTGGTGGTACTCCACCTTGCAGCTGTACCTTCTGTTTAGCAATCATTTCATTCTCCCATGTTGCTCTGCCTTTTGAGAGAGGGCTACTCCAACCTGGATGATTATAGAGGGGTGGAGTAGGGGCAGTGATGGCTAACTGGAATGCAACTTGAAGGCTTAAATCTCCTTCTTTCTTGACTTTAGTATATGCAGTACATGCTAGCCAATGACCCTACCCCCGCGTGCCGTTGCATTAAGTTGGCGACTATATGCACATTTTCGGTCATGTAACTGCCAGTGATGTCACTTCCTGTATTTGGCCCCCCCCCCGGGAAATTCATAAGTCGGCTCCCCTGTGAGTACCTGCATACAAATTCTTTCCATGTGCTAATGTCTTACTGGGCTCCCTAAAACAAGGCTGTGCCCAAGCCCTACGCTCTTGGGTACATAGGCAGAGGCCTATGGCCTCCGCCCATACGCCCAATAGCCTACTCCTTCATCACACCCACTAAAATGCAATATAGACATGCATGCTACCATTTGGCCAGATACCTTTCCCGACTACCAGTACGTATGGGTACACTAACAAACTCACACAACACTACATTCTCCAACCTACTTCCAACCAGTGGCCAAACTGTTACATGCAATAGCCCTAGCCATGCACACAATCCAGTACACCTTTACAGGCAAAACACACCATCATACATCAACTGCAAATACCCTCATATTTTCCAATTCACACCCCATCCCCAATGCACTCTACCTGTACTCAATGCACTCTTTCTACATATGTGTGCAATTCACACACCATTATCACAGTCCTCTCATACATGCCTACATGGCATTTCAGGTATTGTGCCGAACACCTATGCTACTCTTTGTACATGTGTGCAATCCACATACCAATATCACAGTACTCCCATACATTACAGCATTTCGTTGTGGTTTTATTGCCAACAGCCCACTCCTTCGCCACACCCACTGCAAAGCAATGGAGCCATTCATGGAAACATGTGAGCACTTATCTTTCCTACTTCCAACCAGTAGCCACCCTGTTATGTCCAAGGGCCCCAGCCATGCACACAAGCCATTAGGGGTTTTGCAGGCACAACACAACATAGCACTCTGACTGCAAATATCCTCATTATCTCCAGTGCACTCCCCATCCCCAATGGAGGCTGCCTGCACTCACCGAAAAATTATAGTGACCACTACAACTGCCAACCGATACAGTATATGTGAGTACCTCTATACAAATTCCTTCCATGTGCAAATGTCGGACTGCCCTTCCTACACCAAGGCTGTGCCCAAGGCCTAGACTCTTGGGTACATAGGCGGAGTCCTACAGCCTCCACCCATGCACCCAAAAATCCACACCTTCAACACACTCAGTAAAATGCAATCGAGGCATGCATGGTACCATCTGGCCACATACCTTTCCTGACTACCGGAACGTATGGGCACACCAACGACCTCACACAACGCTGCAAGCAAGCAAACATCTTGCCACAAAACCACCGCCGCAAAACAACGTAAACACACTAAGTCAACATAACCACTGGCAGCCGTGTGCTACAGCAGAAAGCATTTCCACTAGCTTTTCTTCGCTCTCTTTAACCCAGCCAAACCTCGCCCAACTTTTCAGGGGAGCAGCCAGTCAGCCAGCCTGACAACAATGGAGGAGACGGGGGACACTGTCCTTGCGCTGCATTGCCCCTGCCGGCCACGAACGGCCAAGCCTTATCTAAGGGGTGCACTCGGGGGGATCCTACCCCGAGAGCAGTTCGGGGTGACATTCGGCCCTGGCACCGATGGAAATGTGGGGGCGGAGCCATGCAAAAATGTACCTACCCTACCGCTGGGCCTGCTAGTCTCATGCAAACGCTAGGCCCGGCCAAGGAGTCTGCAGCAGAGCGTGGCTGAGTCAGCAGGAGAGCTGATCAGTGGTCTTCCAGCGGACCCTTTCGGGGCATCGCTTCTCGGCCTTTGGGCAAAGAGAGTGCAGGGACTTCCTTCGTAGTCTGGCTTGTCCAGTCCGGAGAGACTCTTTGCAGCTGAACCCCACAGGCCCACGGATCTGGGGGTGGGCTACTGATCCTGCTTTGAAAGGTCTGGAACTTTCGTTACTCGGCTTGGGACCTTGTTCCGCATAGAGGTGGAAGCAGTCACCCTCTCTCCCTGAGGAGGGGGTTGGCTAGCACCATCATTTGGATTTCGTTTGGGAGGATTGGAGCAGTGCGCTTCGGGCCTTTCCGTCATTATGGCTGCACCACCACGGACCATACAGCCAGCGACGCAGTTGCGTAATTCTGCTCTGAATTACAGTTCAGCAGGAAGTTCTCGAGGTGAAGGATTTTGACTATGTTCTCAAGAATGTTCTTTTTGATGCTCTACAAGTGGAGAAGAACACGGTTTATTGCATGCAGGAGCACAGGTATGCCAATACCTATGATTTCACCTTTGTAGATGCGGCCTCTTCCATCAGTGCTCATGAAACCTACAAGGTGGAAAAAAAGAAGAATGTTTTGAAGGGTATACTGGTTGAACTTTATGTTCGTCAGACGGTGCCTTTGACAGTCCACATGTATAACCCGTTTGTGTCTGCAGATAAGATCAGCAACTGTCTAATAACATATTGTGATGAGGTGAAAGGTGGTCATGAACAAAAAAAATATGTTTGGCTACTTTAATGGCAATAGAAGGTTTGTAGTTGTGCTGAAGAAAAACACAGCAGGAATATGAGGACTGTGTTACCCCCAGGGGTTTTCAAGATAAATGATCAAAATGGGTACCTTAATTACCCCAATCAGAGTTTTTTGCAGGAAATTTGGACATGTGAAGCAAAATTGTCCAAAGGATAAATGTCGGAATTGCGGTAGCACTGAGCATAAGTTTGCGAATTGTGATAAGCCTTTGCGATGTAGCCATTGCTATGGACTATCCGACTACTCCCCGTACATATGCACAAGCGGCAGGTGGGGATGATGTTTACAAGGAGTATCACGAAAGATCCGCACGTCTGACTGACACAGTGGAGAAATTGAGAGAAAGGGAGGATACGGTTGAAGAGGCAGTAGATGTGTCACCTGATCTGAGGAAAGAGGAAGTCTTAGAAATAGTACGCGAAATGGTGAAGTGATGGCCGAGAGGCCCTGAGAAGGGTGGTAAAGGTGTGTCGTGTTTATCTGAGAATGATGAGGTTGGCTGAGTGTTTTATACATCTTTGTGAAACAAGAGATGTCCTTGGTACGCCAGCAGAGTTGGCTTTAGAATATCATGATTTTCGGCAGTCTTCAGCCAGCACTGTTATTTCAGAGGCAGGTGTTGTGTTGCAAGAGGATGTGTTACCTGTTGGAATGGATTTGGAATCTGGAATGTCTCTGGAAGGTGAGATTCCATCTATATTGTCCTCTGGTGACAGGGATGTGAAAGAGAATATGGAGTTCATGAAGAGTGAGAGTACATCTTCTTTGGGAATTGATGTATTATTATTACCGGCTCAGATTTCAGTTCCTTCTCTTCCGTTGCCACCACGAGTCAAGGAACAATCAGAGCGGGACAGAGTTACTGTTTTGCAGACCAATAAATGTATGGGTAAAGCAGAGGTGGCCTGAAGTACCATTGTGAGTTCCAAGAAGGGTAAGATTAAAGGTGTTAGTTCGGATTTGGCTGAACCACGTGTCCTCATTAGTACACAGGATGTAGATACTTCGAACATTTATGATATTTTGCAGAGTGATTCTTTGGACCCTGTGGACCCTGTGGATTCACAAGTTCTTGTGAAAAATAGTCCTCTTACCGATTCTTCATCAGAACCAGAGAGTGAGGAAGAGGAGGTTCGGCCTTTTCAAAGAGGCTCAAGGCGTCAGCGGAGGAAACCAAAAGCAGACCGGAGTCGGTCCGTGCTCAGAGAAGCAAGGTTATCTTTAAAACCAAACCAATGATGGAGCCTCTTAAAGCTGCTACCTTGAGAGTTGCGACCCTCAATGTGCGAGGGATTACCTTGTGATGTGTTTTGTTTGCAGGAATGTGCTATGTCTTGGGATGTTTCTAATGCTAAGTAGAGTGCGGACTGGACGAGAGTCTATCTTTCCGGTCGGGCTCCAACGTGAACAGAAACGCAGGCACTGCTGTGTTGCTGAATTCTCACTTGATGTCTGATGTTAGACTTGTGGAGTTGATTTCAGGTTGAGTCATCCGAGTGTCTTTTAATTGGCATAATATTCACCACCGGCTGATTAGTGTGTATGATGATGTACACAAACAGGACCAGATTTCTTTGTTCCAGTCGTTGCAGACTTTTTGTGCAGGAGGTGCTCCTTTGATGGTCATGGGTGACTTCAATTGTATTTTGCAATCTGCAGGTAGGGTGCGGGGAGGTGTTCCGGTTGGTACAGGGAACCAGGATATCTCGTCCAAAGTCTTGAAGGAGTTGAAGATTTGTACCTTATAGACACTCATGCAGTTCACAATGCTCCAGGTTCTGTGTTCACTTATCGTGAAAATAATGGTTTGGTCCAATCTCAGATTGACTTTATTTTTGTATCTAAGGCGTTCACTACGAGCGTTACGGAGGTGGTGCCTACCCTTTATTCGGATCACCATCTGGCGATTTCCACTGTAATGTTGCCATCTTATTTACCGAGTGGTCGTAATTCATGGACGTTAAATGTTCAGTTGTTAAAAGATGAGGAAACGTACACCCACTTTCACCTCCTGCTTCGGGAGTGGGTGTTGCAGCGCAATTTTTACCCTTCTGTCCAAGATTGGTGGGAAGATATTAAGAGGAGAACAAAAAGGTTTTTCATTAGCAGTGGTCAAGAGGCTGCGAGGAAACGCAACTCTGTATATAAGATGTTGGTGGGTTCCCAACAGACATTACATCAGTTGCAGGATATGGGGGTGGAAGTTCAGGATGAATTGGATGCTGTAAAAAGGGACATACAAGGATGGATACATGAGAAGGGGAAGTCTATTTTTAATTCCAGAGTTAAGAATTTTGAAGAGGATGAAAAATGTTCAAAGCTGCGTATTATCAGAAGGTAGTGCCAACTGAGTTTTTTGACACACAGGGGGTGGTGCAGGACACAACACAGGGGATGTTGGCAGTCACGCATGCTTTTTATTCTGATTTGTATTTACCAAAGGTGTTGGATGAAGAGCAGGTGGAATCCTTTAGGGCCACCGAACAAGATAAATTGGAGGCAGTTCAAAAGGTCACAATACTGGAGCCTTTTACTTTAGAGGAAGTGCGAGTTGCGGTGATGGCTGCTGCACAAGTGAAGGCCCCGGGTAGCGATGGTCTCCCGTGTGAGTGGTATACCACTTTTTGGGATATTTTGGGTCCAGTGGTCTTGGAAGTTTTGGATGTTTATTTTGAATCAGGCAATTTGGTCTCCAGTATGCAACAAGGTATCCTTACCCTTTTATACAAAAAAGGTGACAAAACGGACATCAGGAATTGGCGGCCGATTACTTTGTTAAATATGGATTATAAAATGTTGGCAAATGTTATTGCTAATCGCCTTAGGGCTGTAATTCAGAGCCTGGTGCATGCTGACCAGACTTGCGCAGTCCCGGGGTGGCGTATCCATGAAAGTTTATTGGTTGTCCGGGATTCAGTGCAGTCAGCTATTGACCGAGGGACATCCTTGGGGGTTCTTGGGTTAGATTTTGAGAAGGCTTATGACCAGTTTCTCATAAGTTCATGTTGAGTATTTTGAAGAAAATGGGTTGTCCTGTTCGTTTTTTGAGTATTGTTTCCACACTCTATGCAGGAGTTTTTAGTCCAATCCGGATTAATGGAGTATTGACGGGTAGAGTGCCGATTTTGTCAGGAGTGAGGCAAGGTTGTCCTTTGTCAGCCTTGTTATATGTTTGTGCGATAGAGCCCCTGCATATTAGACTTCATGACTATCCAGGGATAGTGGGAGCTCCAATCCCGGGGACACCAATCCAGGCAAAGACTATTGGGTATATGGATGACGTTACTGCTTTATGCAGAGATGCTCAATCAATCGGGTGTTGGTACAAACAGAATTGTTTTGTCGAGCTATAGGTTTTAAGTTAAACACTCGCAAGTGTGAGTTACTGACTGTAGGCTCATGGGATAACTTGCTTCTTTGCCCCGTTTGCAGAGCTGTAGAAGGGGTGAAAGTGCTAGGTGTAGTCTTTAATGAACGTATGGATGGGGCGGAGCAGTGGTTGGCTGCAACAAAAAGAGTGGAAAAAAAGGTTGGTTTGTGGGCTCTACGGAGTCTGTCAATTGAAGGGAAGATACTGCTGATGAAAGCAGTGCTCCTGCCTATTTTACTTTTTTTGGCTTTAGTTTCTCCCCCCCCCATGGTACGACAAACCCAGCAGTTACAAAGACTTTTCTTTTTTTTATGGCGCTCGAAAATGGATCGAGTGAAAAGGAGTACCATGTATAAACCTAAGACATTTGGGGGTAGAGGGGTTCCAAACTTGGAACTTTTTCTTAAAGGGCATTATGTTGGTTTTTGTGTAAATACTTTAAAGCATTCAGCATCGTTGGCAGCACCCTTGGTAAGGTACGCATCGGCAAATATACTGGAAAGATTTCTTGTTATTTCACGCAGCAATGTGTTGCCAAAAGCATTGATATTACCAACCTTTCATCACTGTTTTGATCCATTCTTGCCCTTGGTGTCTCCTATAGAGTTGTTGCACACAAAATGGATGGTCCCCCAAGATATTTTGATGGCGCTCCATTTGAAAGATATGCCTGAACCGGTGGGTAATCTGGGGGGGGGGGGGGGCAAGGTTGTTGAGGGTGTGGGAGAGTTTTTCATCTGCTAAAGTGACTAACGTGCAAAAGGATATCAATTGGTTGATTTTGGTGGACGCATTGGCACTGAAAGCTTTTATGCATCAGAGGCAGTTGGTCAGGTCAGCAGTGTGTCCAAGGGAGGGTTGCTCACATGATGAGACGACCTTCCATTTCATGTGGCAGTGTGGTTTTTTAGCACAAGTGTATGATTTGTTCCAGCCCTTGATTTTTGCCGTAACAGGGGTGCAGTTTTGAAATGGCGCTCATTGGGTTTCAGTGGAGGAGGAAAAAGTTAAATAGACTTTTCGACCAGATTACCTCATCCATAAAGGAAGCCTTACGGAAGACTATATCGTTTCTGGTTTGGCAGCATAAATCCATTTCCCCGCAGGAGTGTGCTAAATTGGCGTTGTGTTTTTTGTATAAGTATTTTTTCATAGATGCCAAGCGCAGCAGCTTTGGCAGCAGGGCAATTGGCAAGCATTGACATCCTAGAATCTGGGATAGTGTGAGTTTATGCACACATTTTTTCACAGTTTTTTTCTACAAATGTATTTTTGATTAGTGAACATTTTAGCGTTTGATTGGCTTTTTTTGATTTGTTGTTGGTTTTGTAATTTTTTTTTCAAAATTGGAGGATTGGGACAGGTAAAGGGGTGATGTGGAGACCGTAAAAAAAAAGAAAACAAAAACACTTATTATTGTCTTGATGCCAAAGACAAGGGAAAGGAGGAGGCACAAATACTTTGGCAACAAGACAATTGGAGAACGCTAACCATTTGAATAATCTGGGTTCGATTTTTATTCCAGTTTACCAATTTTTCTTTTTCCGATGATGGAAGATTGCCACCTTAAAATACTTTAATTTTTTTATTTTTATTTTATTTCTTTATACGGTTTATGCAAACCTTTAGAAGAAAACAAACAAACGCACAGTGATAGCCCCCCTCCACATCTTAATGTTCGCCTTTAAGGATGGTCCTTCTCACTGCGTATACTTTAAGCTTTGAAACAAACTTTAAAATGGAGAAAATACCAAGAACAATCCCACCAGCAACTGAATTGAGACACTCAATCAGAATAACAGTAGATCATAATATAAGTCAAGAAAAAGACTGACTACATAGTCAAAACCGTCTTAATTGAAACCTTGAAAATAGAAAAAAGTAAGTTAGTCTGCATTCAGGAGCATATGAATGCCAATACATATGACATTACATTCATAGATAAAGCTGCAGCCATAACGGCGCATGAAAACTCAAAATTACCAAACCCCACACTAAATGGGGTTAAAGTAGAACTTTGCCATGTGAGACAGGACACACCACTAACTGTACATATGTACAACCCTTTTGTTTCTGTAGAGGCAATAACTACCTGGTTAAGCATATACTGTGAGGAAGTAAAAGTAGGTTTTTCCATTGAAAAATAAATACAACTTCTTCAATGGGAACAGCAGATTCACAGTAATATTAAGAAAAGATGCCAACGGCATAGAAGGACTAAAACACCCTCCCGCCATGTTTAAGTTTAATAAACATAAAGGGTATTTATATTACCCCAGTCAACCCTTATTCTGTAGATTTTACAGACATTTTTGACACGTCAAGCAATATTGCCCCAAAGATGCATGTCAAAACTGCGCAAGCAGCGAGCACAAAGTGGCTTCATGTGACAAAACTTTACACTGCAATGATTGTAACCAGGATGGGAACTATATGGACATTTGCCCAAAACGAAAATTGTCCTACGTCCTACGCACAAACAGTCCAAAAAAATGGGCGAGCTCAGCGCAGATGAATTGGAAAATATGCATGTGGATATAGACATCAGTGAAATCATAAACAGTGGCAGAGATCCACAAGATTACTTACAACCAGAAGCAGATATGAAAGAGGAACAAGCGGGTCCGTCAACGCGGGACCACAAGATGCTGGGGCCAAGAAAAATCATGGAGCTAATAAACACGGACAAAGCAGCCGCGAATAAAAGAATGGAGAAGAATGCTGAGGCAGAGCACACGATGGTTGCGAGTGCACAACAATGCTCATATCCTCCCAGCACGCCACCTGGGGACGGAAATGAGAATGCACTTGCCGGCACAGGACAGAGAGCCACAATGAGTGCAGATGAACAAGGGGGACACAGCAATATGCCCTCTACAGGTGAAAGCACTCAAATCAGGAGCGAAAACTTTTCAAATGCGAAAATGTCCGCATTTGTCATAAAAAACATATGGAGCATGAGCGGAACACAGAAAGGAGAAATAAACCTGCAAAGCAGCACACCGCAACTCATGGTGTCCCCGTTTGACACGCAGAGTGGGAACAGTGCAAGCAGTGAGCACGTAATATCTGACACACAAGAGGAACTACAAAAACACGCTTTAAGCAGCGACGTGATTTTAAATCACCTAACGAACAGAAATAGCTCAAGCACACAAAGGGGCATTGTCCACTGCAGTACCACATCCTAGTGCACTACCGTTCCTAACACCACAGGACTTTGGATACAACGCACCAGGGAGCAACAGGACACCACCTTTACCCAGACTAGGAGGGAAAACAGGTGGAAGAAACTGTTGTCACGCAAGAGTTGCAACAAACAAGCTTGTAAGCCACACCAGGCTTGTCTGACCTACAGCAAGTTGTGGAAGCTGGAGAAGCTTTAGCCATAAAGACAAAACAAATATTAGTGGAGAACAAAGATGAAGAGGGCTGGACAGTACTAGCAAGAAAAAAAACAGAAAGAAAATGATAGCAGCAAGAAGAACACACCCACATACACAGAGAGCACCACAGTCAGCTCACTTGATAAAGAAGCATCCAACATGTCATGAACACCTGTAGAATGCCTCAGTGACTCAGAGAACTCAGAGGAAATAGAACAAACAGGCAGTTTACATAGAACACCTACAGTGTTCAGAAAAATGGAAAAGTTAGCAACAAGAGTCAGAAGCCGATCCAGAACAAGAGAGGCTAGAGCAACACTCCAAAAAATAATAATGGGGGTACAGAAAATAGCAACACTAAATGTAAGAGGAATAAATAATATCACTAAGCAACTAGCTTAATTTGCTTACCTAACCACAATTCCTTGTGATATCATTTGTTTACAGGAATGTGGTTTAAACTGGGATGTAACCAACAAAGGATGGAGCAAAGATTGGATGTGCAGACCATCTATCTGCTCTGGCTCCAATATAAACAAGAATGCAGGCACAGCAGTCTTGTTCAATTTACGCGCGGCCACTGATATTAGACATGCAGAATTAACTCCAGGCCGGATACTGCAAGTAAACTTCTCATGGGTAAACTTCTCATGGTACGGTATCCAACATACTCATAAGTGTATATGCAGATGCAAAAAAAACAAGAACGCTTAACCCTGTTACAAGGATTACGCAATTTCTGTACTGGAAATTCCCCTTCGATTTTTGCTGGGGATTTCAATTGCACAATAAATAGGATAGAGTATGAAAAGGCACCCCAGCTGTTTCAGCAAACTGGGACCCATCGTCCAAAATCCTGAAAAGTATTGTTGAAGATCTCAATCTAACCAATAGACACGCATCTCGCAACGTACCAGGGTCGGCCCTAACATATAGGGCAGACAACGGTTTGGTACAATCTCAAATAGATTTCATCTTTACATCCAAAAACTTTGAAATAGTCAAAACTGAAGTGAAACCAAACCTTTTTTCAGACCACCACTTAATAACAACGGAAGTAACTTTAAAAGAGTACCCTCCAAAACAACAAAACGCTTGGTCACTAAACGTAAACCTATTACAAGACAAAACAATGACAGGTTTAGACCACTGCTTAAAGACTGGGTATCACAGCACGTTACTCTCTAATAGACAAGAGTGGTGGGAGGATATTAAGGAAAGAAGTAGAGAGTTTTTTTTTTTTTAAAAGTGGCAGTATGGCTGTGAGACAGCGAAATGAAGCATACAAAACTTTGCTAGGCAAACAAACACTACACCTACTCCAGGAAATGGGAGTAGATGTCCTAAATGAACTAGAAAAAGTAAAAAACGAAATTCAGGCATGGATGCATAAGAAAGGGAGAACCATCATCTTCAACTCAAGAGTGAAAGATTTTGAGGAAAACGAGAAATGCACTCACTTTTTCTTCAAAGCAGCACAACATCAGAAGGTTTTACCTACTGAGTTTAGAAACTCACAAGAAGTAACAAGGGACACAGTATCAGGAATGCTTGAAATAGTGCAAACCTTTTACTCACCAAAGCCATTGGACGAACAGCTGATAAAATAGCCAACTGGCTTCTCACGTATTGTGATAAAATTAGGAGGTGATCAAGAACTGAAAAAATCAATTCGGAATCTTTAAATGGCTATAGGTTTAATGTCATGCTAAAGAAAAATCCTTCAGGGATTGGAGCTTATGTCACCCTCCTAGTGTATTCACAATTAATGAGCAGAATGGATATTTATATTGTCCTAACCAGCCCATGTTTTGCTGCAATTTTGGACATGTAAAACAAAACTACCCCAAGGACAAATGTAGAAATTGCAGCAAGAAAGACCACAAGGAAGCCCGATGTGACAAACCATTCAGATGCAAAAATTGCAATTAAGAGGGTCATATCACTATGGAGTGTCCTGAAACTCCCCAGACTTATGCTCAAAAAGCAGCTGGGGCTGCTAATATGTTTGCTGATGCAAACACTGATAAAAGGCCTTCTTACAGCACTCCCAGCAATTTTCGTGCAAGTTCCAGCACAGAAAATGGTCCTAGGAAATTGAAAAAGAAAAACTAAAACATGAGGCTTTACTCAAGGCACAGGAAATACTAAACAGATGGCCAACAGGCCCTGCATCAAAAAACACCTCACCTGTTCAAAACAGGAAGAAGCTGCAATGTTCAGTAAGGAAACAAACAGGAAATAGAGCAGTGCATACCTTTTGCATCCGATTATGCAAATTCGCCTGCACTACCCAAAAATCCTGGGGAAAAATGGGAAAAGCAGACACTTTTCAGGAGGGTTTCTCTCTAGGAAAGATACTGCAAATTATGTACAACCATAACTACTTATCTTAATTCCTCTATTGCACGTAATCTTTTGCTTTCACAGGTGTTGTATTTTTACCCAGATTTTATGCACATTTCTACAACAATGGAAGGCAGAGTCCTTTTTTGGTTTTTGAAAGGGTAGATAGCATAGACACAAATGGAGAATGTACAAAGGACAATACCTCCTGCTACTGAACTACGGAATTCCATAAGAATTACTGTTGAGCTCAAATACAGTAAAGAAAAAGATTTTGACTACGTAGTCAAAACTATTCTTTTTGAAGTGTTAAAAGTCCAAAGAGACACTTTATTCTGTATTCAAGAACACAGAAGCGCTAATACATATGATTTCACCTTTACTGAAGAGCCAGCTGCAATCACAGCACATGAAAACTCGAAAAATGCACATCCAGCCCTGACCGATGTAAAGGTTGAGTTATGTCATGTGCGCCAAGAAACCCCATTAACTATGCACATGTATAATCCCTTTGTCACAGCAGAGGCAATAGCAAATTGGTTAGGTTTGTACTGTGAGCAGGTTAAAGGAGGCACCCCATTTAAAAATTAATATTTTGAATGGGAGCAGACGTTTTACAGTAGTCTTAAAGAAAGACCCAAATAGTATTGGGGGGTCTGAAACATCCACCAGCAATGGTGGACTTCAACAAACAAAAGGGATATTTGTACTACCCGAACCAACCTCTTTTTTGTAGGTTCAGTAGGAGTTTTGGCCACCTAAAGCAATAGTGCCCCAAGGACGCTTGCAGGAATTGTGCAAGCAGAGAGCATCAGACCAACATGTGTGACAAGCCCTTTCTGTGCGAGGACTGCGGTCTGTGTGGTCACAAGACATTTGCCCGAACAGGAAACCCACATATGCACAAAAAGTGCGAAAACCGAGTGAAATCATCGCGGACGATTTAAATATTAGCAACAATGAGATGGATCTGGGAGAAGCGGCTAATCGAGCCAATGAGCAGCAGGGAGAAGATCAGGACAAAGACATCTCAAACGGAGATGAGGGAACCTCAGCCCGTGATCCAGTAGGCCCCAAACGACTGGAGGAGGTGCGTCACGCAAAGAAAAACAAAATGACGGCCGCGTCGAATAAAAATGCACAAATACCGGCAGAAATGAGAGAAGACACCACACTTATTGACATCATAAAGCGGGCAGCAGAGTAGACTGTCCAAGTTCTCAATATCGAGGCACAAGCACAGGAAGACACACGCTGTGTAAGTGCGCCCCCTAAGATATGATGAAAGTAGTGCAGCGGATGCAGCTTTGCCCAGTTTTTTGACAAAGGGGAAAAGCGTACATACGCCAAGCGTGGACACAGGAAAAGGGAGCATTGGACACTCAAAGGAGGCGCACCCTACAGGCGAAACCATACATGAAAAAAAAGTAAAACAAAACAATGCGGATGCGAGTCAAAAACACGGCGAAATGCAAGATTTGCAGAGTGGGCAAGAAAAAAAAGAGTAAGATGCAAAAAATCAAAAGACTCAGCAAACTGACTCGCAGAGCAGAGAAAAGGTCTCACCAATCACACCGCTGCTCATGGTATCACCATTTGATACCATCACTGCCAAAAGCACGCAGAACTCGCTAATAGTGGTGGAGACACAGCTTGATTCCCAGGAAATGGAACAAGAGTCTTGCACAGGAGGAGCAGAGGGGGAGTACGCTTACGCAGACCCAGAGTCATATTCCACTCCTGTTTTATCCACTGTAGAAGACATGATCCAAGAGACAACGCCACAAGGTGGTTCTGGGAGCAGGGGTAAGCCCCAGCGAGGTCCTAAGCTTCCAGGACTACCTGTCATGCGAGGTATTCCTCCTAACATTCATCTCGCAGGCCCTCTGCGAGAAATATTGGGACATCTTCCAAGGGAAGAAAAAGGAGGCCCCATACAGCACGTTCGAGATGGAGACGCAACGGGAGTCACGAGAGAGAAGGATAACGGTAGAGATGACCAACCCACACGTCTCAGAATCGGACATAGGCGCCCTGCTGAAGCGGTATGGCACCATCAAGGATGGGCCCACCAAAATCAGGGACGCCAATGGGGTTTGGAACACCTCATGGAGGGCCACGCTAGAACTCGATCAGGGCTTCGGAGGTCGAGATGACCTAAAACACCTGCCATCGGTGTTGTACCTCGGAGCAGATGAAGGGAGGATAAGGTACCAGGGACAACCCTTCACCTGCAGGAAATGCAATGGCAAGGGACACAAAGCCAACGCATGCCCCCAGCCATTCTGCCGGAAATGCATGGGGACAGACCACGACACATAGGAGTGCACGGGACAGAAAAGGTGTAATTTCTGCGGCACACAAGGGCACACATACTACGGGTGCCCGTACTCGGCCAAGTCCTACGCCCAAGCGGCAAGCGGAGCAGTCAAGGTGCTGCAGCCGACCGGTAGGCCAACGACCGAGGCGGCTAAGGCACCGCCAAGGAACAGGAGAACAGTCATCAGCAAAAAGGCCTCGGACGGGCTGATGACCCTGATGACGGAGATCAGGAACGAGGGCCTGGAAAGAGAACGGGCACAGCAGGCACAGGAAAAGGCTAAACCGAGCAAGGCACACCCGGAGAAAGCGGCAAACCCGCAGACCCGGACAAAGCCGAGCACGGCAGAGCCAACCCCCGGACCAACCCTGGTCATCACGATACCGACAGAGCCGGAAGGACCAACCCTGGTCGCCGCGGCACCGGCAAAACCGGAGGTAGCTGGAACCACCACCCCAGCTCCTCAGGCCCCAGCCACGGGGCCACCCGAGGCAGAGGAGGAGGCGACAGCACCCGAAACGACAGAGGCAGCTGTACCACAAGCCCCTCAAACAACAGCCACGATACATCCCCACCCCTCCAAAGTGGAAGACCTCTCGGACCCCGAAGACCAAGGGAAAGGCCGGGCAAAAGGGAAGAGAAGGTCCAAGCTAAGGAGGGACAGAAAAGGGAAGCAGGCAAAGGATGGGTCTGGCAGACTCAGGAGCAGAAGCAGGTCCGACCGCAAAGCTGCGTCAGAACAAGCTGATGAGGAAAGCGGGAAGGAGAGCCCCGTGCGGCTCTCCCGGGCCATGAAGAGGATGGCCCTGCAAGCCAGGGTAGACCTCCTCAAAGGAAACAAGGCAGGAGCAAGAGAAGAGGTGGTGGTGATCCCCGGCTCAGACTCCGAGGAGGAGGACGACGACTGCACACCCCTCAGCGAGATCGCGCTCCTGCACCAGCGGCTAAGGACAATAGAAATGCTGCAAAGCCTGGAGAGGCCGAGCAGCTGGAAAACGGACAAGGACAAGGAGGGGCCGGGCACAGACTCAGACTCAGACGGAATGGAACTCGAGGGGGAGGGATGTTCGGAGCAGGATTGACCCAAGATCCGAACAAGAACACCCCCTCAGAGAACCAGAACCCGTAGCTTACGCATTGCAAGATGGCCATATCACTGCTCACCTTGAATGTCAGAAGCTTGAAGGACAGGACCCGAAGGGCAGGCACAATGAGCTATCTGGCAGCCCAGAACTGCGATGTGTGCTTCGCCCAGGAATGTGGAATACCGTATGACCGGTCGTACAAACAACTCGAGGAAGAGTGGAGTCACGGGCCGTCCTTCTGGTCAGGAGGGAACGACTGCAAATCCTCAGGAGTGGCCATCCTTGTAAGGGGAAGGCACTTCACAGCTGAATCAGTAACAGAGCAGGTGAACGGCAGAGTGCTGTCCGTCGACGGCTCATGGGCAGGAGAACCCGTACGGCTGATCAATGTGTATGCCCCCCCGACCAAGAATGAAAGGTTAGAAGTCTTCGAAAACCTGAGACTGCTGCTCGTTACCTCCAGGACCATCCTGATGGGGGGTGACTTCAACTGCACCATCGAGGAGGGCGGACGCACGGGCCCCGGCTCTGCAGGAATGGACGCAACGTCCCGGCTGCTCCGGGGGATTGTCGAGGAGTCCTCCCTGAGGGATGTCATCGGGGCCATGGGGGCGAACGCCAGGAACTACTCCTGGAGTTGGCCCGATGGCTCTGTGCGCTCCAGGATCGACTTCGTCTTCACCTCCCAGACGGTAAAGCCGGTACAAAGCTCCATGGTTGCCGTACACTTCACCGACCACAGAGCAATCAGCTTCACAGGGGAACTTTCGGGGAAGTTCCCAACCGGGCCGGGATCCTGGAAGGTGAACTGCACGCTGCTGGAAAGCGAAGAGGCTAAGGCAAACCTCAGGCTAGCATACGCAGAGTCCGGAGCTTCTTCCAGGGTGTCAGCAGGGCTGCGGCATGGGAAAAGAAGAGGACATTCAGGGCCCTGCAATCGCGGTTGCAGGGACTGATCGACCTCGAGCTCAGAGGCTGGGACGTGCAAGACGACCTAGAGGAAACCAGGAGAGGTCTAGACAACCACTTCCAGGCGGAAGCTAGGAAAGTCATGTTCCGTTCCAGGGTCGAGCGACTTGAGAAGGACGAAAAATGCAACGCATTTTTCTTCAAGAAGCTACACTCCACTACCACACCCCTACTGGAACTACGGGACCCAGAGGGAAACCTCCAAGACGAGAAAGAACTGGTGATGAAGGTCGTCACAGACTTCTACAGCAGCCTCTACTCGCCTAAGGTGTCGGAGAGAGCCCAGGCAGACAAGTTTCTGGCTGGGATCTCGAGGACACTGGGACCGGAGGAAAGAGAGGGCCTGAACGCTCCCTTCACGCTGGGGGAGCTGCACCAGGCGGCCACCTCCTTCAAACGCGGCAAGACCCCGGGCTGTGACGGGCTCCCAGTGGAACTCTACACCGAACTCTGGGACCAGATCGGGCCGGACTTGCTCGCGCTATACGAGGAGATGGCGGAGAAGGGCAGCATGCCACGGACCCTGAGGGAAGGTACGATTGCCCTCTTGTACAAGCAAAAGGGAGAGAGAGATGACCTCAAAAACTGGAGACCCATCTCGCTCCTAAACGTGGACTACAAGATCCTGGCAAAAGTGATGGCAAACCGGCTCAAGAAGGTAATCGGGAAGCTAGTCCACCCGGACCAGTCGTGCGGGATACCAGGGCGCCAGATAGCAGACAGCTTGGCCCTGGTCAGAGACACAATCGAGTAAGTCAGGGACCGCAGGGTCCGAGCGCCCCTGGTAAGCCTAGATCAGGAAAAGGCTTTCGATAGAGTGTCCCACGAGTTCATGGACCGTGCCCTGCGAGCGATGGGTCTGGGAGACTTCTTCTGTGACATGGTGCGGACCATGTACCGAGACATCTTCAGCAGCGCAATGGTAAACGGGTGGAAGTCGGACTCCTTCCCGGTGGAGTCGGGTGTCAGACAGGGCTGCCCACTCTCATCCTTGCTGTTCGTCTGCGTCATCGAGCTCCTGGCGGAACACATCCGGCAAAACAAGGACATACAAGGGGTGAAAGTGCCAGGAAGCGAAGGCAAGGGGGAAGTGAAGTGCTCCCTGTACATGGACGACGTTACCGTCTTCTGCACAGACGGGTGCTCGGTCAAGGCCCTCGTAAGGACCTGAGAGGACTTCGGCAAGGCATCAGGGGCCAAGATAAACTGCACCAAGTCAGAGGCCATGCTCTTCGGAGACTGGGACCCAACGTATGACCCTCTGCCCTTCCCCATCAGACCGGTCCACATGAAAATCCTGGGTGTGTGGTTCGGCTACGAAGGGGCCGCGAAAAGGTCATGGGACGAGCGCGTGGCGAAAGCCAAACAAAAACTAGGGCTATGGAGCCTGCGGAGGCTGACCATAGAGGGGAAGACGCTGGCTCTGGCGAACGACGTGCTCCCGGTCCTACAGTACCTTGCACAGGTCTGGCCAGTGCCGAAGTCCACCGCAAAAACCATCACGAGGATGGTATTCTACTTCATCTGGAACTCCAAGATGGATAGGGTGAAGAGAGCAACCATGATCAAGACACACAACAAAGGCGGGAAGGGGGTGCCGGCCATCCCCACCATGCTGAGAGGCTTCTTCACCTGCAACTGCGTGAGGCTCACGCTGAGGAGCAGTGATGAAAGTCACGTAGGCTTCCTGATGGCCCGCTTTTTCCTACTCCCGGTATGGCGGAGGCTGGGATGGGTGGTGTGGGACGCCAGGATCCCATACAACTGGACGGCCCCCTGGTACAACGCTGAGGCGGAGCGTTTTGTACGGGAATTCCAGCTGGAGGCGGCGGCGCCGGACCAGTGGAAGAATGGGGCCATCCACAAAAGCATTCGTGACAGGGACGTTTGCGAGCAGATCAGGACCCTATAATCAGAGGCCGCAGAGCGCGTATGGGGCAATGTGGCATCGAAACGGCTCACGAACAAGCACTAAGACGTAGCCTGGATGGCCATCCAGGGAGGTCTGCCGGTGCGAGCGTTCATGCACGCCAGAGGCCTCAACCGCTTCAAAAACTGCACGGCGGACAAGACAGAGTACCACCTCCTATGGGATTGCCCCTACGCACGCAACTTGATGCAGGACTTGGCCACGGAACTAGGGGGCACGATCCCGACAGCAAACATCAATGCCGACGCAGTGATGTACGGTTTGTTCCCTGGGACCCACGCACAGGAAGACATGCAGGCCTGCTGGAGAATCCTGTGCTGCGTAAAACATGTGCTCCTATTTTCCAGAAACCGCCTGGTGGTAGGGAAGAAAGAGATGACGACGGAATCCTGCCGCCGGATGGTCCATAGCCTCCTGAGAGACTACGCAATCATCGACGGGCCGGAGGACGACAGCAACGACGAAGGAGAGTGAGTAAACGTACATTTACACAACATGTTCTTGTGCTTTTTCTCAAACAGGACCCACCTCTGAGTGGAGAAAACGAAGGAATCGTCGGCCGCACGCGAGGCGGCATGACGAGGATACGTAAGTAATGTACACCATAACTTAACACGACCTGTTTTCTTTCCAGCGGAAAAGGTCGACAAAGTCAGGCTCGGGCACAAGCGTCTAGGGAGACCGTGCTCTAAGCCTCCCTTTTTGACAGTTTCTAAACCAATACACGGATAACCCGTGAGAACCTTTAATTGGAAAACTAATTGGCATATAGTCGCAATGTAGCAAATCCTACCTTGCTGGAGGAATGGGACGGTTGTAAGGGGAGATGTGGAGACCGTTCAAAAAAAAAAAAATCTGTTCTTATCAGTTTAATATCTGATACGTCCTCTATCTGGGGACCATATATTAAATTGATTTTTGGAACAGGGAGATGTAATGGGAGCTTGCTCTGTCCACTCCAAACAAATACAATATTTTTAATGGGAATAGAAGATTTACAGTAGTTTTAAGAAAAGATGCGAACGGCATAGGGGGGCTTAGACACCCACCAGCCATGTTCGAATTTAACAAGCACAAAGGCTACTTATATTATCCAAGCCAACCTTTGTTCTGCAGATTTTGCAGAAATTTTGGCCATGTGAACCAATTCTGCCCAAAAGACGCCTGTAAAAATTGCGCAAGTAGAAACCACAAAGTGGCAGCATGTGACAAGCCACTACAATGCACCGAATGCCAACAGAAAGGACACTACGCAGATATATGCCCACAACGCAAATTATCATATGCGCAGACAGTCAAAAAAACCGGGGACATCAGCGCAGAAGAAGAATTGGAAAACATGCATGTAGACTTTGATTTAAACGAGATTTTACAACAGGAGAAAAATAACCAAGACAATTTATGCGAAGACATAAATAATGACCATACAGATTCAAGAGAAGACAGATTATTGGGCCCAAAAGCGTTTATAACAACACAAGCAGACAAAAACATGATCACGAGTAAGACACAAAAAGAAAATAAAGAAGAAAACGGAGAGGCAATGGAAGCGGGTGCTTCCAAGCAAGAGCATCCAGCAGGCACGCCACCTAGATGTGGCGATGAGAATGCACCCGAATCAGGAAAGGGAAAAAAAGCAGAAAAAAGCCCACGCACGGGCTGAGGAACAAAATGAGAACCCGATGAGCACAGAGGAGCAGGGGAAGAGCACCGAAGCGCCCTCTAGTGGTGAAAACGAACCAAATACTAGCGAAGCATGGAAAAATGGGATTTTTCCGGCTTTTGTTATAAAAAATATTTTGAGCACGAGTGGGTCCCTAAAACAGGACAAGAATAAAAAAAGTGGTACCCCAGGACTCATGCTGTCAAGTTTTGACTCAACAGGTGAAAGCAACACGAATAATGACAGATACCAGACACACAAAAAAGAGCAACAAATAACACCCTAAGCAGCGAAATCATTTTAAGTCATTTAAAAAAGCAGAGGTAGTGAGAAAACCCAATCTGGACCTCTAAACCTAGCGATGATGCACCCAAGCGTACTACCTTTTTTATCACCAAAGGACTTTGGGTATAATGCAACTAACAGCGAAAAAACTCCCCCCCTGCAAGAAATACAGGACAAGATGGAAATAGAAGAAACCCAACTCTCCCAAGAAGCGGACTGCCTAAGGCTATCGCTAACCCCTAACCTGGCAGAACTACAACAGGTGGTGGAGGCGGGTGAAGCCTTAGCTACAAAAACAAAATACATCCTCTCTCAAAACAAAGAGGAAGAAGGGTGGACAACGCAAAGGAAAAAACATAGAAAAAAGTTAACCACCACAAGAAGCAGAAATAATACCCCAACAACCTCAGAGCTAAGCAAAAAAGACACACAAGACAAAGACACAAGAGAAGGGTCCTACACTCCCTTGGAATGCCTCAGCGACTCTTCAGAAAATTCAGACAATGAAGAAGAAGAAAATACAGATAGCTTACATAGAACGCCATCTGCTTACAGAAAAATGGAAAAAGAAGCTTCCAGAGCTAGAAGCAGATCTAGTCAAAGAGACAAGAACAACACAACCCAAAAAACAATAATGGGGGGTTTAAAAATAGCAACACTAAACGTAAGAGGTATAAATAATATTACAAAAAGACTAGCATTACTAGCATACTTAACCACAATACCGTGCGACATCATCTGCTTGCAGGAATGTGGTCTAAGCTGGGACGCAACCAACAAAGGATGAAAAAAAGATTGGACAAGCGGACCATCCTTTTGGTCAGGCTCCAACATAAACAAGAACGCGGGTACAGCAATCTTGTTTAAAACTCACGTAGCCACAGACAAAGCATGTGGAAATACATCCTGGTCGGATACTACAAGTGTTTTTTTTCATGGCACGGTATCCAACACAATCTTTTAAGTGTATACGCAGATGCAAAGAAACAAGAACGCATAGCTCTGTTACAAGAACTACGCAATTTTTGCACCGGAAACACTCCTCTAATCATAGCGGGAGATTTCAACTGCACAATACAAAAAGAAGACCGAGTGCGGACAGGTTCGCAAGCAACGACGAAGAACCGAGACCCATCGTCCAAAATACTCAAAAGTATCATAAGTGACCTAAACTTAACTGATACACATGCATCTGGCAATATACCGGGGACAGCCTTAACATATAGAGCTGAAAATGGGTTGGTACAGTCCCGTATAGATTTTATATTCACATCCAAAAACTTCGGCATCAACAAAACCGAAGTGAAACCAAATCTGTTCTCAGACCACCACCTAATCACCACAGAAATAACATTAAAGGAGTACACTCCAAAACAACGCAATGCGTGGTCACTTAATGTAAACCTCTTACAGGACGAAAAAATCTGTAAAAAATACAGACCATTGCTAAAGGATTGGGTATCTCAACATATGTTATACGAAGACAAAAGAGAGTGGTGGGAGGACATTAAAGAAAGAACCAGGGAGTTCTTTAAAAAGAGCGGACACACGGCAGCAAGAAAACGGAATGAGACCTACAGAAACCTGTTAGGCACACAACAAACACTACACTTACTACAGGAGAGAGGGGTAGACGTCCAAGATGACCTAGAAGAAATAAAAGACAAAATCCAGAAATGGATGCATGATAAAGGGAAAACTATTATCTTCAACTCAAGGGTGAAAGAATTTGAAGAGAACGAGAAATGCACACGTTTCTTCTTCAAAGCAGCACAACATCAGAAGGTTTTACCTTCTGAATTCAGAGACTCAAGGGAGGAAACAAGGAACACAGTATCAGGATTGCTAGAGGTAGCACAATTCTTTTACGCAGACTTGTATTCTCCAAAACAGTTGGACGAAGAACAGACAATTGATTTCGGAAAAGCTGTTCAAGACAACATAAGTACCGATCAAAAAGCAGACATGGTCGAGCCATTCACGTTACAAGAAACGCACAAAGCGGTGATGAGTGCTGCAAAGGGGAAAACACCGGGAAGTGATGGTCTGCCATGCGAATGGTACAGCACTTTCTGGGATATCCTAGGACCGGCAGTACTAGAACTAGTGAACGTGGTCTTCCAAACTAGAGAACTAACCCCCAGCATGAAACAGGGGATCATCACTTTGCTATACAAAAAAGGGGACAAAGCAGACGTCAAAAACTGGAGACCGATAACATTGCTAAATGCAGATTACAAAATATTAGCAAAAATTATTGCTAACAGATTAAGAGCAGTAATCAGGCACTTAGTACATCCAGACCAGACGTGCGCTGTCCCGGGCAGACGTATACATGAAAGCCTGCTGATCGTTCGAGACTCGATACAATCAGCAAAAGATCGAGGAACACCTTTGGGGGTTCTAAGCCTAGATTTTGAAAAGGCATACGACAGAGTCTCTCACCCATTTATGTTGAAGATAATGGAGAAAATGGGTTGCCCAAAACCCTTTCTAACACACATCTCCACGCTATACGCTGGAGTCTATAGTCAAGTCCGCATCAACGGGGAGTTGACTAAACAAATTCCAATACTATCAGGGGTTAGACAGGGATGTCCGTTATCAGCACTTCTGTACATCTGTGCGGTAGAACCCTTACATATCAGGCTGAAGTCACATAAAGACATGGCAGGAGCCCCAGTGCCAGGGACCCCAGAGCAAGAAAAAACCATAGGGTACATGGACGACGTAACAGCTTTGTGCAGAGATGCCAAATCGGTGAACCAGGTCGTGACACAGACTGAACTTTTTTGCAAAGCGGCAGGATTCAAACTGAACAAACACAAGTGCCAACTACTAACGATAGGAACATGGAACAATCTCACTCCATGCCCCGTAAACAAAACAGAAGACAGTTTGAAGATACTGGGACTGCTGTTTGACAAACAGATGGACGGGACAAAACAATAGGAAAGCACAACGCAGAAAATAGAGAAAAAAATCAATTTCTGGGCTTTGAGACAGTTAACGATAGAAGGGAAAGTGCTGCTCATGAAAGCAGTCATCCTACCGCTGTTGCTGTTTTTGGCACTGATCTTCCCACCAAAAATTAAGCAGACGCGAAAAATACAAAGACTGATGTTCTACTTCTTATGGAACTCAAAGATGGACCGCGTCGCAAGAAAGACTATGTACAAAATAAAGGAGAGAGGAGGAAGGGGTGTACCAGAAATACAAGACTTCCTTACAGGACACTATGTAGGGTTTTGCTTAAACACGCTGAAGCACTCAGCATCGATGGCAGCGCCTTTCATAAGGTACGCAATAGCGAACATATTGGAAAAGCACAAGATAATACCGAGAAGTAATACACTACCAAAAGCAATGGAAACGCCTTTTTTCTATAAAAGCATCAGCAATTTCCTGCCAACAGTGGAAGATCAAGAACTCTTAACAAAAATATGGGTGGAACCCAGAGACATACTAAAACAAAAAAGACTAAATGAAACCCCGGAACCGGTGGGCAACCTAGGGGGAAACAAACTAGACAAAGTTTGGAAAACCTTTGCGAAAGCAAAAATAACGAACACCCAAAGAGACATAAACTGGCAGCTACTAACAAACGCACTGCCTTTGAAATCCTTCATGCACAGGAGAAAACTTGCCACAACAGCAACATGCCCTAGAGAACAATGTATGCAAGACGAATCAACACTACATTTTGTTTGGAATTGCGCGTTTGCCAAACAAGTGTCGGCAAAACTTGAAGTACTGACCTTCGCTCTCACAGGAAAGCAGACTTTAACTTTCAAATCCATTTTGACAGGGATACAGGAGGGAGGAGGGAAACAAGAAAAAATACTTTTCTACCAAATCACATCTACAGCAAAAGAAGCCTTGTGGAAAGCTAGATCACTACTAGTGCTACAGCACAAAAACATAACTCCAGAGGAGTGTGTGAAGTTAGCGTTGTGTTATTTATACACATATTACTGTCTTGATGCCAAAGACAAGGGTAAACAAGAAGCAGAAAAGATTTGGCAACAAGACAACTGGCGAACGCTAACTGTTTAACCAATCTGGGTTAGGGAGAGCTTTAGCTCAAAGTCTTTCTTTTGACAGTTTTTTAACCAAATTCTATTTTAATTCGTGACAAACTTTTAATTGGAGAACTAATTGGCGTATAGTTGCAAGTAGTATAAACTACCTTGCTGGAGGAAAGGGACGGTTGTAAGGGGAGATGTGGAGACCGTTCAAAAAAAAAAAAAATCTGTTCTTATCAGTTTAATATCCGATACGTCCTCTATCTGGGGACCATATCTTAAATTGATTTTTGGAACAGGGAGATGGAATGGGAGCTTGCTCTGTCCACTCCACGCATCAACCTGGTATTGCAGTACCTCCAGGACTGGTGCACTTCCCCACTCGGGGAAAACAAAGCTGTCAAAAAGAAAGACTTGGGCGATTCTTGAAAAAGAAGAGCACACGGCAAAATATAGCAAAATATATCTGTACTTGTGCAAATAATTTTTTTTTTTTTTTCCTTCTTTTTTGTTTAGATGTCCTGTTGAACATTCCGTGTCTTGGAGCAAGTTGTCGGAAGGAAAAAAGTCTGCCGTTTGGCTCCTTTTTCAGGGGAGCCAGCCAGCCAGCCAGCCAGCCAGCCGGAGGAGGATAGCATGGGGGACACTGTCCTTGCCCTGCTTCCTTCCTTCCTTCCTTCCTCGCCCCTGCCGGCCACGAACGGCCAAGCCTTATCTAAGGTGGGCGCTCGGAGGAGCCTGCCCCCCGGGCAGCTCGGGGTGACTTTGGGCCCTGGCAGCGAGGCTGCTGGAGATGTGGGGGCGGAGCCATGCAAAAACGGACCCGGGGCTGCTGGTCTTTCATGCAAACGCACGCTAGGCCCGGTCGCCTCCGAGGTGCCTGGGAGTCTACGGCAGAGGGCGACTCCGAGTCAGCGGGGGAGCTGCCGAGCAGCGCTCTTTCCGACGGACCCTTTCGGGGCATCGCTTCTATGATGACTTAAGCTCTCTACTGCACAACAGAGAGCCCAGCACACCCCCGCGCCGCGAGGTGGGCAGCCGTATGCAGTCCGCCTAGAGGCCTGACCCCGAAGCGGACTGGAAAAATAGACCCGAATCTTTTCCTTCCACAGGTTTATTATTTTTGATTCAACAATACTCCTTTCGGAACCATAAGGGGGGAATACACATCTCTCTTATATAATGGCTCAGGCAGCAAAAATCATACCACCTGCAACACAGTTGCGCAATTCTATAAGAATAACTATCTTACCAGAGGCGCAATCTGAAAAAGACATTTATTATGTAGTTACAAATATCTTATTTGGAACATTGAAGATTGAGAAAGACAAAATATACTGCATGCAGGAACACAAGAATGCACACACATATGACATCACCTTCGCTGAAGAAACTGCATGCATCACCACCCATGAAAACTATAAGATTGAGAAGATTGCTAGTAATGAGACCCTGAAAGGTGTGGAGATTGAACTTTGCCACATAAGACAAGAAATACCGATCACTGTACACATGTACAATCCATTTGTCTCTGCAGACAAAATAGCCAACTGGCTTCTCACATATTGTGACAAGATTAGAGGTGGCCATGAGCTAAAAAACCAATTTGGCATTTTTAATGGAAATAGAAGATTCAATGTAACTTTAAAAAAGAACCCTTCTGGAATTGGAGGATTATGCCATCCTCCTAGTGTGTTCAATATTAATGAACAGAATGGATATTTGTATTATCCAAACCAGCCAATGTTCTGCCGTTTGTGTCACAATTTTGGCCATGTTAAGCAAAATTGTCCCAAAGACAAATGCAGAAATTGCGGCAAAAAGGACCACAAAGAAGCGCAAAGTGACCAGCCATATCGATGCAGAAATTGCAATCAAGAGGGCCATTCCACTACTGAGTGTCCCATTTTTCCCCAGACTTATGCACAAAAAGCAGCTGGGGCTGCGAAGATAATTTCAGATGTCTTCACTGATAACACCCCTTCCACAAGCACTCCCGACAAGGTTAGTGCAACTTCCAGAAAATCCCCAGAAGACATTGAGAAAGAACTTCAAAAACACGAAGCGCTACTTAAAACAAAAGAGATATTAAACAGATGGCCTAAAGGACCTACATCAAAAGATGAAACCGCAAAGCCGCAAGAAGAACACAACTAGCAAACAGAGCAGTGCATGAATTTTGCATCTAATTATGCAAATTCTACCGTTTTACCCATAATACCTAGCAATACCGAAACAAACACCCTAAGTGGCATAGGCAATCCCGCAGATATACCAGTCGTGGGGGAGGCAGCAGGAGTAACTGAGAATCCTATGCATCTGCCCCCTAGTGGCGAAAAAGAGAACACCACCTTTTCTGACCAAGAAATGGAAAAAATTGATATTTCCAACACAGAGCAGGAAAGTGGAAATCATGTCTCGCCAACAGTAGGCAGCCTAAAAACTGCTAAACAAAAAAATATATCAAAAATATCTAAGCAAAGAAAATAATAAACAAACAAATAAGAAACCTTCACAGAGCCCAATAACAGAAACACCCCCTTCACAACTACCAACTACCTCCAAAATTCCCACAACCCCTCAGAAAGCAACAGCAGAGAGAGATAGAGCAACTCTTCTGCAAGTGTGCAAAACAAACAATGATGCTCAAGCAGCATGGACCAACATTGTGCACAAGAAACTAAAAAATAGAAATGATAAAGTTGAGTCCCCTATGGAAGTTACTCAACCATCACCCATGATTGAAACATGCACATCAAATTTATTCGATGTGCTGCAGTGTGATGTACTGGACCCAATGGACACACCAAGCCAGGAAAGAAGCAGAGTACTCTCAGATTCTTCAACAGAATCGGAAGATGAAGACACAAACTCATCTCAAAGAGGACTGAAAAAACAACGCAAAAGAACCAAATCAGACCGGAGTAGATCTTTGGTCAGACAACACAAGTTAACACCTAAATAATAACCATCATGGATACTTTAAAAATCATTACTTTTAACGTAAGAGGCATAAATGACGTTGTAAAAAGAACAACATTGTTGGCATTCTTAGCAACATTAACTGCGGACATCATCTGTCTACAAGAGTGTGGATTACAATGGGAACCCACACTAACAAAATGGCAAAAAGACTGGACGATGGGTCCATCTCTATGGTCGGGAAGTACAGCCAACAAGAACGCGGGTACTGCAGTCTTGTGCAAGGCGCAAAACATTCACATACAATCCAACAAAGAAATTATACCTGGGAGAATTTTACAAATTGATTTTCTTTTTCAAGAAACGAAACATAGACTTTTCAGCGTATACGCTGATGCCATCAAGAAAGATCGAATCAAGACCTTTGAAACACTAAAAATCTTTTTAGTCGGCACAGTACCCACCATAATTGCAGGAGATTTCAACTGCATTTTGCACCAGGCTGATCGGAAATCAAAAACTAATCAGCAAAAAGCACAACAACTAGATACATCTTCCAAAAAACTACAAGAAATCTTAGAAGATTGCCAACTAAAAGACACTCATGCTGCCAAAAATCCACCCGGCTCCATGATGACATGGAGAGATGCCACAGGACAAACTGAATCTCGAATAGACTTTATTTTCACCACAAAACATTTCGGAATACATACTACCGAAACTCTTGTGAACTTATTTTCAGATCACAAAATCATTGTATCACATTTAACTAAAGCGGACTACCCACCAAAAACACAAAACACATGGTCGTTAAACATAACACTACTTGAAGATAAAGATATTGTCGAACGCTACAAAACGACACTACAACAGTGGATCAAAAATAAAAGCCAATCACAAAGTATTTCTGACTGGTGGGAAGACACCAAAAAGAAAACCAAATATTTCTTCATCAAGGAAGGGAAGAACAAAGCATACAGAAAAAACGAAGACTATAGACTCTTGGTGGGATGTTTACAAACCCTTCATCAATTACAAGACATGGGTGTGGACGTCAAGCAAGAGAAAGTTAATACGCAAGAGAAGATCCAGAAATGGCTAACAGACAAATGCAAAACGATAATTTTTAACTCTAAAGTCAAGGACTACGAGGAAAATGAAAAATGCTCTCGTTTTTTCTTCAAAAAAACAAACACAGTCAAACTCATACCGAAAGCTTTCATAGACAAGGATGGCATAAGACAAACATCCCAACGTGGTATAGAACAAGTAGCGGAACAATTCTACCAAGATTTATACACCCCAAAAGAGCTGGATGAAAAACAAATACGGCATTTTGAATCGTTAATCCAGGACAACCTTTCGATAGACCAAAAAAAGAGACTTCAGGATCAATTATCTCCATTAGAGATTTTTGAAGCCACCAAACAACTATCAAAAAATAAAACACCAGGCAGCGACGGATTACCAGCAGAATGGTACATCGCTTTCTGGAACGAAGTTAGTCCTCAACTTCTCAAAGTGTACAAAGAAAGCTTGGACAACCATTTATTACCAACTACTATGACGCAAAGCATTATCACGCTACTACATAAGAAAGGCTGCAAGGAGGACATCAAAAATTGGAGGCCTATCTCCCTGCTGAATGTAGATTATAAAATATTAGCCAAAGTGGTCGCTAATCGAATGAAAACAGTCATTTCGACACTCATTCAAGAAGACCAAACATGCGCTGTCCCACACAGACGCATACATGAAAGTCTTGTAACCATTAGAGACTCCATCGATCACACAATACAGAGGAAAACATCCCTAGGAGTCATGTCCTTGGATTTTGAAAAAGCATATGACAGAGTGTCACATACTTTCATTAAAAGAATATTATCAAAAATGGGATGTCCACAAAAACTCATCGAACACATATCGACCTTATACCAGAATGCATTCAGCCAAATACGAGTCAATGGACACCTCTCCGGAAAAATCGCTATACTGTCAGGGGTAAGACAAGGATGTCCCCTCTCAGCCATCCTATACATCTGTGCAATCGAGCCCTTACACAGACAAATCAGAAATGATTCAAACATACAAGGAGCGTTCATACCAGGACTTCCAAATGAACAAGCTAAATGTATGGGGTACATGGATGACGTTACAGTGCTCTGTACGAACGCACAATCCATCAACAAGACCATCAAACATACAGAAGATTTTTGCAAGGCGGCAGGCTTCAAAATAAACAAAGGGAAAAGCAACCTGCTAACCATAGGCATATGGGACAACCTAGCAAAATGCGAAGTGACAAAAGTGTCAGACACAATTAAAGTACTAGGTATTCACTTCCAAACAAAACAACCAGGAACACTAGCGTGGAGCAAAGTAATAGAGAAAATAGAAAACAAAATCATCTTTTGGAAAATAAGACAACTCACCATTGAAGGAAAACTACTACTTATCAAAGCAGTTTTAATGCCCATAATACTATTTGTGGCTATAGTATTTCCACCAACAAATACACAAACAAAAAAACTACAAGCACCGTTTTTCACATTCATATGGAACTCCAAAATTGATCGCCTACGTAGAGACATTCTGTACAAGAAACAAACTAACGGAGGAAGAGACATTCCTAATCTGCACATCGTCCTGCCAGTACACTATATATGTTTCTGCATCAATACGTTGAAGCACTCGCAGTCGAAGGCAGCAGTCTATATCAAATATGCCATCAGCCGCCTCCTGCACAAGTATAAATATATACAATCCACAAACATCAGCCCAAGAGCTCTAGACCCACCGAAAGCATATCAAAGGTTCAAAAGTTTTCTACCAAAAATGCAACATCTGGAAAGTTCGAAACAACACATTTTATACCCTAAATGGATTTTACAAGACATGGCAGAAACCGAAACACCAGAGCCAGTGGCAAACCTTTCTGGAGACCACTTAGAGAAAACTTGGAATTTGTTATCCAAATCAAACATCACAAATGAACAAAAAGACATTGCCTGGCTTGCATTACACAATGCACTCCCCTTAAAGGCATTCATGCACAGAAGAAGACTGGCAGTATCGGCAGAATGTCCCAGGAACAGATGTAAACATGAAGAGACTACTCTACATTTCATATGGAACTGTCTTTTTGCGGCACAAGTTTGGGTTCTGGTAAAGCCACTGTTGGCCGCACTAACCAAACATCATCATGTATCCTTTGATCAAGTCCTCACAGGGATTGGAGGGGGTGGAGGGAAAGAAAATGCAGCGCGCTTTTATAAAATCACTGCTTCCACGAAACAAGCCCTGTGGAAAGCAAGATGCCTGGTTGTACTCCAGCATAAAGAGATAAGCCCTCAAGAATGTGTGCAACTGATGCTGTGTCACTTGTACACATACTTTTGTGTTGATGCCAAGAAATCTGATAAAAACACAGCTGACGATTATTGGCAACAGGACAAGTGGAGGACTCTCACCACATAAATAATCCTGGATAGAGTGAGTACTCACTCACTATTATTCTTCTTTTTGACAGCAAGTTTTTTATCCAAATTCAAGTTTAATTCGAAAAATTTTTTAATTGGCGTATAGTCGCGGATTGGATTTTTTCAATTCGCTGGAGGAATGGGACGGTTGTAAGGGGAGATGTGGAGACCGTTCAAAAAAAAAAAAAAAATCTGTTCTTATCAGTTTAATATCTGATACGTCCTCTATCTGGGGACCATATATTAAATTGATTTTTGGAACAGGGAGATGGAATGGGAGCTTGCTCTGTCCACTCCACGCATCAACCTGGTATTGCAGTACCTCCAGGACTGGTGCACTTCCCCACTCGGGGAAAACAAAGCTGTCAAAAAGAAAGACTTGGGCGATTCTTGAAAAAGAAGAGCACACACGGCAAAATATAGCAAAATATATCTGTACTTATGCAAATCATTTTTTTTTTTTTCCTTCTTTTTTGTTTAGATGTCCTGTTGAACATTCCGTGTCTTGGAGCAAGTTGTCGGAAGGAAAAAAGTCTGCCGTTTGGCTCCTTTTTCAGGGGAGCCAGCCAGCCAGCCAGCCGGAGGAGGAGAGCATGGGGGACACTGTCCTTGCCCTGCTTCCTTCCTTCCTCGCCCCTGCCGGCCACGAACGGCCAAGCCTTATCTAAGGTGGGCGCTCGGCTCCTTTTTCAGGGGAGCTGGAAAGGCAAAATCGAGCAGGGGCCATCCTAGACATGGCAGAGAGCTCAGGGCAGCAAGGCGAAGCGCTGGTCCAAGGGGGACAATGCCCCCACGAGGACTCCATGGAAGTGGGGCCGGCGCTAGCAGCAGAGACACCCAGCGGGGTGGACCCGGCGACAGGGGCCGGGCGAAAACCAGCGACAGGGGCTGGGAACACCCCGACCCCCCTGCCCAGGGGAATCCCAACGGCAGGGGCTGGGGGAAACCCGGCAACAGGGGCCGGAAGAGCTGGAAAAGGAGACCCAGGGACCCAGGCGGGGGCACCCCCAACAGCAGGAAAAGGCGGCAGCGAGGCACAGCCCAGCCGCCCCAGTACAGCTGGAGGGAAAGGAGGCACCTCACCGGTCACCAGTCACCAGTGGGACCCAACCAGCGGCCGGAGGCCCAGGACCAGGGCAGAAAGACAAGCCAGGGACCTCCGGCAAGGCGACAGGGGCCAAGCCAGACCCCCAGGGCAAGGCGACAGGGGCCAAACCCGGGGGAAACGGCTCGGCCTGGGCGAGAAAGCCCTACCCCTTGAACCACAGGATGAAACAGACCATCCGGATGCAGGTCAAGGAGGTCGACGGCAAGCGGGCAATGCTTGACCGCAAGATGTGCTGGGACAAGGTGGTTCTGGGAGCAGGGGTAAGCCCCAGCGAGGTCCTAAGCTTCCAGGACTACCTGTCATGCGGGGTCTTCCTCCCAACATTCATCTCGCAGGCCCTCTGTGAGAAATATTGGGACATTTTCCAAGGGAAGAAAAAGGAGGCCCCGTACAGCACGTTCGAGATGGAGACGCAACGGGAGTCACGAGAGAGAAGGATAACGGTAGAGATGACCAACCCGCACGTCTCAGAATCGGACATAGGCGCCCTGCTGAAGCGGTATGGCACCATCAAGGATGGGCCCACCAAAATCAGGGACGCCAATGGGGTTTGGAACACCTCATGGAGGGCCACGCTAGAACTCGAACAGGGCTTCGGAGGTCGAGATGACCTAAAGCACCTGCCATCGGTGTTCTACCTCGGAGCAGATGAAGGGAGGATAAGGTACCAGGGACAACCCTTCACCTGCAGGAAATGCAATGGCGAGGGACACAAAGCCAACGCATGCCCCCAGCCATTCTGCTGGAAATGCAGGGGGACAGACCACGACACATACGAGTGCACGGGACAGAAAAGGTGTAATTTCTGCGGCACACAAGGGCACACGTACTACGGGTGCCCGTACTCGGCCAAGTCCTACGCCCTAGCGGCAAGCGGAGCAGTCAAGGTGCTGCAGCCGACCGGTAGGCCAACGACCGAGGCGGCTAAGGCACCGCCAAGGGACAGGAGAACAGTCATCAGCAAAAAGGCCTCGGACGGGCCGATGACCCTGATGACGGAGATCAGGAATGAGGGCCTGGAAAGAGAACGGGCACAGAAAGCACAGGAAAAGGCTAACCCGAGCAAGGCACACCCAGAGAAAGCGGCAACCCCGCAGACCCGGGTAAAGCCGAGCACGGCAGAGCCAGCCCCAGGACCAACCCTGGTCATCACGATACCGACAGAGCCGGAAGGACCAACCCTGGTCGCCGCGACACCGGCAAAACCGGAGGTAGCTGGAACCACCACCCCAGCTCCTCAGGCCCCAGCCACGGGGCCACCCGCAGAGGGGGAGCCGACAGCACCCGAAACGACAGAGGCAGCTGCACCACAAGCCCCCCAAACGGCAGCCACGATACATCCCCCCCCTCCAAAGTGGAAGACCTCTCGGACCCCGAAGACCAAGGGAGCGCCCGGGCAAAAGGGAAGAGAAAGTCCAAGCTAAGGAGGGACAGAAAAGGGAAGCAGGAAAAGGATGGGTCTGGCAGACTCAGGAGCAGAAGCAGGTCCGACTGCGAAGCTGCGTCAGAACAAGCTGACGAGGAAAGCGGGAAGGAGAGCCCCGTGCGACTCTCCCGGGCCATGAGAAGGATGGCCCTGCAAGCCAGGGTAGACCTCCTCAAAGGAAACAACGCAAGAGCAAGAGAAGAGGTGGTGATCCCCAGCTCGGACTCCGAGGAGGAGGACGACAGCACACCCCTCAGCGAGATCGCGCTCCTGCACCAACGACTAAGGACAATAGAAATGCTGCAAAGCCTGGAAGGCCCGAGCAGCGGGAATACGGACAAGGACAAGGAGGGGCCGGGCACGGACTCGGACTCAGACGGAATGGAACTCGAGGGGGAGGGGCTTTCGGAGCAGGACTGATCCAAGATCCGAACAAGAACAACCCCTCAGAGAAACCAGAACCCGTATCTTACGCATTGCAAGATGGCCATATCACTGCTCACCTTGAATGTCAGAAGCTTGAAGGACAGGACCCGAAGGGCAGGCACAATGAGCTATCTGGCAGCCCAGAACTGCGATGTGTGCTTCGCCCAGGAATGTGGAATACCGTATGACCGCTCGTACAAACAACTCGAGGAGGAGTGGAGTCACGGGCCGTCCTTCTGGTCAGGAGGGAACGACTGCAAATCCTCAGGAGTGGCCATCCTTGTAAGGGGAAGGCACTTCACAGCTTAATCAGTAACAGAGCAGGTGAACGGCAGAGTGCTGTCCATCGACGGCTCATGGGCAGGAGAACCCGTACGGCTGATCAATGTGTATGCCCCCCGACCAAGAATGAACGGTTAGAAGTCTTCGAAAACCTGAGACCGCTGCTCGTTACCTCCAGGACCATCCTGATGGGGGGTGACTTCAACTGCACCATAGAGGAGGGCGGACGCACGGGCCCCGGCTCTGCAGGAATGGACGCAACGTCCCGGCTGCTCTGGGAGATTGTCGGGGAGTCCTCCCTGAGGGATGTCATCGGGGGCATGGGGGCGAACGCCAGGAACTACTCCTGGAGTAGGCCCGATGGCTCTGTGCGCTCCAGGATCGACTTCGTCTTCACCTCCCAGACGGTAAAGCCGGTACAAAGCTCCATGGTTGCCGTACACTTCACCGACCACAGAGCAATCAGCTTCACAGGGGAACTTTCGGGGAAGTTCCCAGCCGGGCCGGGATCCTGGAAGCTGAACTGCACGCTGCTGGAAAGCGAAGAGGCTAAGGCAAACCTCAGGTTAGCATACGCAGAGTGGAGGAGCATGAAGGACTGCTTTCAATCCACGGGGGAGTGGTGGGAGTGGGTCAAGACCCAGGTCCGGAGCTTCTTCCAGGGTGTCAGCAGGGCTGCGGCACGGGAAAAGAAGAGGACATTCAGGGCCCTGCAATCGCGGTTGCAGGGACTGTTCGACCTCGAGCTCAGAGGCTGGGACGTGCAAGACGACCTAGAGGAAACCAGGAGAGGTCTGGAAAACCACTTCCAGGCGGAAGCTAGGAAAGTCATGTTCCGTTCCAGGGTCGAGCGACTTGAGAAGGACGAAAAATGCAACGCATTTTTCTTCAAGAAGCTACACTCCACTACCACACCCCTACTGGAACTACGGGACCCAGAGGGAAACCTCCAAGACGAGAAAGAACTGGTGATGAAGGTCGTCACGGACTTCTACAGCAGCCTCTTCTCGCCTAAGGCGTCGGAGGGAGCCCAGGCAGACAGGTTTCTGGCTGGGATCTCGAGGACACTGGGACCGGAGGAAAGAGGGCCTGAACGCACCCTTCACGCTAGGGGAGCTGCACCAGGCGGCCACCTCCTTCAAACGCGGCAAGACCCCGGGCTGTGACGGGCTCCCAGTGGAACTCTACACCGAACTCTGGGACCAGATCGGGCCGACTTGCTCGCGCTATACGAGGAGATGGCGGAGAAGGGCAGCATGCCACAGACCCTGAGGGAAGGTACGATTGCCCTCTTGTACAAGCAAAAGGGAGAGAGAGATGACCTCAAAAACTGGAGACCGATAACATTGCTAAATGCAGATTACAAAATATTAGCAAAAGTTATTGCCAACAGATTAAGAGCAGTAATCGGGCACTTAGTACATCCAGACCAGACGTGCGCTGTCCCGGGCAGATGCATACATGAAAGCCTACTGATCGTTCGAGACTCGATACAATCAGCAAAAGATCGAGGAACGCCTTTGGGGGTTCTAAGCCTAGATTTTGAAAAGGCATACGACAGTCTCTCACCCATTTATGTTGAAGATAATGGAGAAAATGGGTTGCCCAAAACCCTTTCTAACACACATCTCCACGCTATAACGCTGGAGTCTATAGTCAAGTCTGCATCAACGGGGAGTTGACTGAACAAATTCCAATATTATCAGGGGTTAGGCAGGGATGTCCGTTATCAGCACTTCTGTACATCTGTGTGGTAGAACCCTTACATATCGGACTGAGGTCACAAAGAGATAGCAGGAGCCCCAGTGCCGGGGACCCCAGAGCAAGTAAAAACCATAGGGTACATGGACGACATAACAGCTTTGTGCAAAGACGCCAAATCTGTGAACCAGGTCGTGACACAGACTGAACTTTTTTGCAAAGCGGCAGGATTCAAACTGAACAAACATAAGTGCCAATTACTAACGATAGGAACATGGAACAATCTCACACCATGCCCTGTAAACAAAACAGAAGACAGTTTGAAGATACTGGGACTGCTGTTTGACAAACAGATGGACGGGACAAAACAATGGGAAAGCACAACGCAGAAAATAGAGAAAAAAATCAATTTCTGGGCTTTGAGACAGCTAACGATAGAAGGGAAGGTGCTGCTCATGAAAGCAGTCATCCTCCCATTGTTGCTGTTTTTGGCACTGATCTTCCCACCAAAAATTAAGCAGGTGCGAAAAATACAAAGACTGATGTTCTACTTCTTATGGAACTCAAAGATGGACCGCGTCGCAAGAAAGACTATGTATAAAATAAAGGAGAGAGGAGGAAGGGGTGTACCAGAAATACAAGACTTCCTTACAGGACACTATGTAGGGTTTTGCTTAAACACGCTGAAGCACGCAGCATCGATGGCAGCGCCGTTCATAAGGTACGCAATAGCGAACATATTGGAAAAGCACAAGATAATACCGAGAAGTAATACACTACCAAAAGCAATGGAAACACCTTTTTTCTACAAAAGCATCGGCAATTTCCTGCCAACAGTGGAAGATCAAGAACTTTAAAAAAAAATATGGGTGGAACCCAGAGACATGCTAAAACAAAAAAGACTAAATGAAACCCCGGAACCAGTGGGCAACCTAGCGGGAAACAAACTAGACAAAGTTTGGAAAACCTTTGCGAAAGCAAAAGTAACGAACACCCAGAGAGACATAAACTGGCAGCTACTAACAAACGCACTGCCTTTGAAATCCTTCATGCACAGGAGAAAACTTGCCAAAACAGCAACATGCCCTAGAGAACAATGTATGCAAGACGAATCAACACTACATTTCGTTTGGAATTGCGCGTTTGCCAAACAAGTGTGGGCAAAACTTGAAATTCTGACTTTCGCTCTCACAGGAGAGCAGACCTTAACTTTCAAATCGATTTTGACAGGGATACAGGAGGGAGGGAGGAGGGAAACAAGAAAAAATCCTTTTCTATCAAATCACATCTGCAACAAAAGAAGCCTTGTGGAAAGCTAGATCACTACTAGTGCTATAGCACAAAAACATAACTCCAGAGGAGTGTGTTAAGTTAGCGTTGTGTTATTTATACACATATTACTGTCTTGAGGCCAAAGACAAGGGTAAACAAGAGGCACAAAAGATTTGGCAACAAGACAACTGGCGAACGCTAACTGTTTAACCAATCTGGGTTAGGGAGAGCTTTAGCTCAAAGTCTTTCTTTTGACAGTTTTTTAACCAAATTCTATTTTAATTCGTGACAAACTTTTAATTGGAGAACTAATTGGCGTATAGTTGCAAGTAGTATAAACTACCTTGCTGGAGGAAAGGGACGGTTGTAAGGGGAGATGTGGAGACCGGTCAAAAAGAAAAAATCCGTTCTTATCAGTTTAATATCTGATACGTCCTCTATCTGGGGACCATATATTAAATTGATTTTTGGAACAGGGAGATGGAATGGGAGCTTGCTCTGTCCACTCCACGCATCAACCTGGTATTGCAGTACCTCCAGGACTGGTGCACTTCCCCACTCGGGGAAAACAAAGCTGTCAAAAAGAAAGACTTGGGCGATTCTTGAAAAAGAAGAGCACACACGGCAAAATATATCTGTACTTATGCAAATTATTTTTTTTATTTATTTTTTTTTTCCCTTTCTTCCTTCTTTTTTGTTTAGATGTCCTGTTGAACATTCCGTGTCTTGGAGCAAGTTGTCGGAAGGAAAAAAGTCTGCCGTTTGGCTCCTTTTTCAGGGGAGCCGCCAGCCAGCCGGAGGAGGAGAGCATGGGGGACACTGTCCTTGCCCTGCTTCCTTCCTCGCCCCTGCCGGCCCCGAACGGCCAAGCCTTATCTAAGGTGGGCGCTCGGAGGAGCCTGCCCCCCCCCAGGCAGCTCGGGGTGACTTTGGGCCCTGGCACCGAGGCTGCTGGAGATGTGGGGGCAGAGCCATGCAAAAACGGACCCGGGGCTGCTGGTCTTTCATGCAAACGCACGCTAGGCCCGGCTGCCTCCGAGGTGCCTGGGAGTCTACGGCAGAGGGCGACTCCGAGTCAGCGGGGGAGCTGCCGAGCAGCGCTCTTTCCGACGGACCCTTTCGGGCCATCGCTCACCTACCGCCCTCGACGAAAGTGCAGATTGCACCTCCGCCCTCCTGCTGCATGCAAATAGCGGTCACCGCAAATAGTGGTGACCGTTAAATTGCGGAACCAGAAATAGCGTCATCGCACAGGAACGGGAAAAGAGCACGGCGGCCATCTTTAAAAACACAATCCATTGCCATCCTCTGCCCCCTGGACCCGTTTTGAGGTGTTTGCAGTTCAAAATCATCCGGGACACCTGCATCATGCCCAAGGCATTAAAAAAAAAGTACTGACAGGCAGCGCAAGGAGAAATTTACAGCAGAGGAATTGAATATGCTGACACAGACCCTGGCTGAGAAAGCAGAGGTTGTTTTGGCAAATGACATGCGGCGGCCAACACTACTCCAAAAAAAAGCCATCTGGGTTCAAGTTGCAGTCAAAGTCAGTGCAGTGAGCACCAGCACCCGCACGGTGCGCGAGTGCAGGAAGAGGTGGGACGACAGACTGCGGGTGAGGGGCATCCTTGCGGAAAACCACCGCATTGCCAGTGCAGGTGGAGCTGGTTCACCTATCAGACTAAAAGAATGGGAGGTGACCTGTGGAAACCTGATTGCTGTGGAATCCATTGAGGGAGTAGGCACCATGGAGCACGGCTTGGGTACCACTTCGGATGGAGGTGAGTGTACACATGACAGGATGTGATGTGAATGTACTGTTCCCCCATATGTGAGCACAGACTCCCCTCATGCATGGACACACATCCACACATGCCTCCATCCCTCACCATGTCAGTGTCAGACCCAAACACACACACATGCACACATCACCAGATACAAGTTCCAAACACAACCATGCATGGATGAGGCACTGAACTGGCACATCACCTGCATCCACAACTACTAAGTCCCAATGGCCAAAACTGCATCATTTATGTAATCTGCATTAAGTATATTGAAACACAACCAATGCCATCCCCCTTCTTGTCCCTGACAGGCTCACATACATATGGTGAGGATGCCGCTAATGCATCCCAGGCACAAGCTACGAGTAAGAGGCCAAGGGCACAGGACTCGGAGGACACCCCCACAACATCCAGGGGTAAGGGGGGGAAGGTCACACCTGATGAGTGGGAAATATCGTAGGAGTGCCACTGCCAGGGCAGAAGTAGCTGCACCACAAACTGCAGCCCCACCACCGGAGGTGAACCCACAGGCACCAATACCAGCCACCGAGGGCCCACCATCAGCTGCAGCAAGCTCCGCTAGTGAGGCAGCCGCCACTGCCCCCCTATCTGATCCTGAGGACACCCTAGTTGGGCCAATGGAGATGCACACCCCAAGTCCCCCTAGAACTCCAGAGCCAGCACAATTCCAGACACCTGGGTCTGATGTGACTGTTGAGGACAACAATCCAGCCATTATGTCCCCCATGGTGGCTTCACCTGCTGCAGTGGATGCATTTGAGGGCACAGCATCCAGTACACCATCACCCAGCACTGCCCTCCAACTGACCACCATCCTGCAGCGTCAACACGAACTGACTGTGCTGGTTGGCCAGCATGTTGAGGAGGCTGCCCATCTCAGGGAGAATATTGTGGAGACGGCGAAGCACTCCACTGAGAGGATGGACGCAAACACTGACAGGCTGTGTAACGAGATATCCAGGCTCAGGGTGGTCCTCCTCGCATGGCCGACACAATGGACCGCCACTTCTCACAACCAGGTGTTAGGGAGAATTCTCTGTTTAGGCTGAATTTCCTAACATAGTGAGTCCCCCAGCAGCTTTGCTGGATTTCTGGAGTTTGTTTTTTTCCATCCTGCCAAGAGTGAGACTCTTTTCCTCCCACTCTTGGACATGAATGTGTGTAATTCCTTTGAATGTCAATGTGTTCTATGGGCTATGGGGTCTTTTACTCCATAGGGTCTCATATGTTTTTCTATGTGTGTTACACCGCACCCTATGTGCCGTAACACTGGGGCGTCCTAGCGGACCTCCATCATAGACTCCATACCCGGGGACTGACTACTGTTTCCCCGGGCATGTAAAGTCACCATTGGCTTTAATAGACCTCAATTTACTAACAGAACTAGTACAAACCATCTTATTGTGGATGTACTAGTAGGGGTAATTCGATTACTCCTGGATCTGTTATTCGAGGGGGCACTGTCCCGTCCCCTCTCGTCGAGTTTTGGCTGGTGGCAGTGGAAACTACTTGTTATGTCCGACCCCGAACATAACCCTATGGGATTCGTCCCATTGTTAGAGATTGATACTGTTTCTCATTAATCTCTAACGTACCACCGGTCTACTTATCTTAAATAAGTTTATCGGATGGTATTTTCTGCCAGAACTCGGTTTGTAAAATGGCGTCTGTGTTCGTCTCTGTGACTCCTAAACCAAAGGTTGAGCCCTTTGTTCCACTTTTGGCGGGCCTCTGTACAGAGACCCTCCAAAGTGGTGCCATTCTGTCTGGGTTACCACTGGGGTGTGGGAGGGGTTTTAGGCACCCTGGACCGAGTTGCCTTGCCAACTCCGGTCGCACTCTGGTGTGATTGGCCCAAGTGGTGAGCCTTCCCGCTCACCACTTAGCATGTGTTGATTGACAGCTAGGCTGAATGAATGGGGGTTTTCTGCATAAAAGCAGGGCTTTTGGGACTGGATCTTCAGAAGTCGCCACAGGACCTAAGAATCCGACGAGGGTAAAGCTGAGCGGACCTGCAACGATGACACCTCCGGTGGAGCCCTGCGGAACCGACTCACCACTTCCCGACGACAGAGGAGATCTCCCTGCCAGAGAGTCTCTTCCCCTGACTGGTGGGAACAACCAGTCCCCTTTGCTTTTTCTTCGCCTCAGGACGCAGTGGTCGAATTGCCCGTGCAGAGCACCTCGGCAACCGGATAGCCACTACCCCTGTACCGCGACCAAAAGGTGGTGCCTTGTGACAGAGCACTCCGCGGCTGGTCTCTTCCCTGGTGGTGCACCGGACTTCACTTTTCTTCGACGACGAGATCTCTACTCTTGGCAAAGACCCGACGTGCATCCACCACCAGGAACAACCGCCCCCGCCGGAGCGGTCTCTCCACAAACAAGGTACCGTGTCCGCCTGGCTTCCCTTTCGATCGGTTCGAGTGAGGTGTCTTAATCCTCTCCTTTGGGTCGCCTCCAAGCTTTCTCACGTATTGTTCTGAACTGGTTCAATCTGCCGATAACAATTTGCTACAAAGACTCGAACGCATTTCCACTTACAGACTTTTTGGGACATATCGCCTTGCCTCTCCCCGAGTGGGCCTGGCCTCTGAACTTTATGATCTATTGTGGTTCTTGCCTACTTGCCTTGCATTTTTCCGTGAAGTATTGAACTGTGTTGATTTCGTAACCTGCTTATTTTTCTCTCCCGTCCTAACTAATATTAGAGTGTCATCTAGGTTGAGGCATACACCTCTGTCTGCAAATAAGTGGTGCCGGTAGAACCTAGACCTGTCGAAATATTGTTAGGGGGATTGACCGTTTCTTCTTCGTAGAGTAATTGTATTTGACTTGTTTGCCGTCATAGTGCCATAGTGTTTTCGATAGATGTTTCGTTATAAATAAATACCTTAATATCTTTACACTGAGCCTCGTTGCGTGTTTGCTTGTCTTACGGTGAAGAATTGCCCTATATTGTATACTCCACATACTGCTTGACTCTTCTTGAGGGAAGTCTGACTGCTCAGCCACAGCTACCAAGTGAATCTGTGTGGTACAGACTGCTACCAAGTGGGTTTACTGCCAAACACCTGTAGTCCTAAGCCTTTTGAAGTGGTCCCAGAGGGAACTGCACAGGTTTCCGCTTAACACAAGGCCAGTCTGCCCCATCGTCATCTACCGGCTCTAGACAGACAAGCCCCCTCCGGCGCTCAACACGCACCGCCAAGCGCACGTCTGCCCATCCTCCAAATGCTGCTACAGACAATGGCAAATAGGGGTCAATGGAGATTCCTCTGCGTGCATGGGCCAACGCAAACATGGCAGACACATGAGGGACGGGTGGGGGGTGACGGTAAAGGATGTTATGGGTCTGTTGTGGGGGAAGGGTGTTATGGGTCTGTTGTGGGGGAAGGGTGTTATGGGTCTGTTGTGGGGGCTGGGGGGATGTTTGGGGACTTGCACTTTATCACCTTTCCGTTACTCAATACACTGGTTTCTGATCGAAACACAGGCTTGGACATCTTCATTGTGTTTGTGTACTTTATTGGCGACAGGGTCCATTGCGTGCTTCCAAACATACACCAGTGCATTACTACCCATATCGATGTGACAGTACGAAAACATGTTCTTCAGAATATTTGGTTGATCAGATGCTGTCTCACAGCACGTCCCTCCTGCCCATCCCCTCTTGCAAGACCTGCATCCCCTTCACCTCCGTCCTCATCACCATCATCATCCTCATCAGGTGCTTCTATTTCAACGTCAGGGGGCAGTGGCACATTCCGTCTGATACACATATTGTGCAGCATGACACATGCCATGGTGATCTTGGCCACCTTCTCATGTCCATACAGGAGAGCGCCAGCAGACCTGCAAATGCACCTAAACGTGACTTCAAAAGGCCAAAAGTCTGCTCGATCACGATGCGGGTACGGGTATGTGCATGATTGTATTCCTCCTCGTGCCTGTTCTGTGGGTTCCGAAGAGAACTGAGCAGTGTTCCCACCTGCCACAGGTGGACACAATCAGCACAGGTGGAGGCAATGGAGACTGTGGCAGCTCAAAAGGAGCACAAACAGAGAAGAGAGTGGGCACCACCATGTATTCAAAAATGTTCAGAATATTCAAGTAAAAATCAAATGTTTCAAAAAAGAATATACATCCAATTGAAAAGGAGCTGGCTGTGACAAGTCTGGAGACACCCGGACTTATAATTGCAACACACGCTGGAGACCAAGTAATAATACTGGGTCACACAACCGCTCTCATATGGGGCCCAAGATGGGCACGTATTTATATCTGATTCACGACAATATGTTCAAGTATCCATAATATACCATACTTCTTAGAGAAAGGAAGATGAGTCTTTCTGATTCATATCAAAAATGATTTATCCATAGTAGTTCAAACAAAAAGCTATCACTAATAATCCTTAGTGAGGAAGCAGTTGCCACAATCCACATGTATTAGACTAAAAAAGCCAATGCCTTTCGGAAATTATTTCCTTCATCAGGGCGAGTCTCATTGGTGTGGTCAGTGGTAAAAAACAGAACGTCCTGCGTTCATGCCCACTCAGCAGTGGGTTGTAAATGACATTATGCACAAAGTCATGGAGAAAATCCACTCGTGCTTACAAGGAAACCAATCTTGTAATACACAGAGAGAAACGATCCTCCACTGTGCAGCTGCAGGGCAATGACTCACACTGCAGTCTGAGTCATTGCCCGAGTGGATTTTCTCCATGACTTTGTGCATAATGTCATTTACAACCCACTGCTGAGTGGGCATGAACGCAGGACGTTCTGTTTTTTACCACTGACCACACCAATGAGACTCGCCCTGATGAAGGAAATAATTTCCGAAAGGCATTGGCTTTTTTAGTCTAATACATGTGGATTGTGGCAACTGCTTCCTCACTAAGGATTATTAGTGATAGCTTTTTGTTTGAACTACTATGGATAAATCATTTTTGATATGAATCAGAAAGACTCATCTTCCTTTCTCTAAGAAGTATGGTATATTATGGATACTTGAACATATTGTCGTGAATCAGATATAAATACGTGCCCATCTTGGGCCCCATATGAGAGCGGTTGTGTGACCCAGTATTATTACTTGGTCTCCAGCGTGTTTTGCAATTATAAGTCCGGGTGTCTCCAGACTTGTCACAGCCAGCTCCTTTTCAATTGGATGTATATTCTTTTTTGAAACATTTGATTTTTACTTGAATATTCTGAACATTTTTGAATACATGGTGGTGCCCACTCTCTTCTCTGTTTGTGCTCCTTTTGAGCTGCCACAGTCTCCATTGCCTCCACCTGTGCTGATTGTGTCCACCTGTGGCAGGTGGGAACACTGCTCAGTTCTCTTAACGGGTGGTTCGGGGTTTGGGGGGCTTTACCATGCCGCTATTGGCATGTCCACTAGCCTTGTGATGCTGTGCCAATAGCGGCATGGCGTCATTTACGGGATGGAGGGTCGCGCGCACGCGGCCTGCCCGCTATTAGTGGCACCGTACTTAGCGGTGCCGCTAATAGCGGTGAGCCGGGTCGTAATCCGCATGGGGATTGAACGTTACCGGTATTCTGTTACCAGCAACGTTAAATCCATAACGCCTACCGTGTAATGAGGCCCTATATCTCAACGTTATATCAGAACGCATTTAGCCAAGTGAGAGTGAATGGTCGTCTCTCCGACAAAATACCAATACTGTCAGGTGTAAGACAAGGATGTCCTCTATCAGCCATCCTATACATCTGTTCAATTGAGTGATCAACAAATTCAACGAGCATTCATACCAGGACTACCAAAAGAACAGGCCAAATGCATGGGGTACATGGATGACGTTATGGTGCTATGCACAAATGCACAATCAATTAACAGGGCCCTTGATCACACAACGTTTTTGCAAAGCTGCAGGTTTTTTAAAAAAAAACAAAGCAAAAAGCAACCTATTGACCACAGGTGCCTGGGACAATCTAGCAAAATGTGAGGTCCAAAAAACAACAAACACAATGGTATCCACTTTCAAATGTGACATACTATCATGGAACAAACTTCAAGCAAAGCTAGAAAATAAAGTACATTTTTGGAAAACCAGGCAACTGTCGATAGAAGGAAAATTACTTTTGATTAAGGCAGTTCTAATGCCTATGATATTTTTCATAGCATTGGTCTTCCCGCCTACAAACATCCAAACAAAGAGACTTCAAAGATTATTCTTTGAGTTCATATGGAACTCCAAAATGGATTGTTTACGGAGAGACATTCTACATAAAAAAAACAGTTTTGCCTATACATTACATATTTTTCTGTATCAATACGATTAAACTCAATCCAAAGCGGCCGTATACATTAAATATGCAACTAGCTGCCTCCTGCACAAATACAAATTCATCCAAGCTTCAAATATCAGTCCTAGAGCTCTGGATCCACCAAGATCAAGAACTTTTCACAACCTTTTTACCACAAATACATAACTTAGACTCAGCAAAACAAGACATTGTGTACCCGAACCTGATATTAAAAGAGATGGTTGAAACAGAAACACCGGAACCAGTGGGATATCTCTCTGGAACGCATTTGGAGAAAACTTGGGCCTTGCTATCCAATTCAAAAATCACTAATGAACAAAAAGACATTGCTTGGCTTGCCCTGCACAATGCATTACCCTTAAAAGCTTTCATGCATAGAATATGTTTGGCAGTATCAGCAGAATGCCCAAGAAACAGATGCAATCACGATGAGACAACGCTACATTTTTTTGTGTAATTGCCCGTTTGCTGCCCAAGGGTGGATCCTGGTGGATTCTGATCAATCCTCTTCTTACTGCATTAACGGGCCAGCAAGACATAACCTTTGACAAAGTTATTACGCGGATTGGAGGGGGAGGAGGGAAAGAAAAATTTGCAAGTTTTTATAAAATCACTGCTTCCACAAAACAAGCGTTGTGGAAAGCAAGATGTCTGGTAGTGCTCCAGCACAAAGAGATAACCCCTCAAGAATGTGTACAACTGATGTTGTGTCACTTGTACACATACTTTTGTGTTGCTGCCAAGAAATCCAACACAAGTGAAGCTAACGATTACTGGCAACAAGACAAAGTGGAGGACTCTCACTACGTAAATAATCTGGGGTAGAGTGAGCTAGCTTACAGTCTCTCTTTTTGACAGTTTTTTTAATCTAAATTCAAGTTTAACTTGAAAACGTTTTAATTGGCTTATAATCGCAGATTGGATTTTTCCAATTTGCTGGAGGAATGGGACGGTTGTAAGGGGAGATGTGGAGACCGTTAAAAAAGAAAAAAAGAAAATTTGAAGGCAAGGCATGCTTTAGTGCTCAGACACTTAGTTTTTTCTGCTTGGGAAACGGTTACGATTGCTCAGGTGGAGCTAAAGAATTATTATGTGAAGGATTCGGCCAAGTTGAGTCAAGCGGATTTGCAGCTTAAATGGGCTTATAAACCTCCATGAGAGGTCAGTGCAGTTGTAGACTTCTGTCCCTATTTATCTAGGGGCAGTTACAAATATATGCTTAACAGGAATTGATCTTGAGATTTTGCAGGAGAAAAGACTTCAAAAATGGACAACAGTTTAAGGTGCAGTTGTAGACTCCTGTCCTAAACGGGGGCAGTTGCAGACTCCTGCTATCCAGGAATTGATCTTAAGGCTTTGCAGGAGGTTTCAAGAATGGATGTCAGTCAGAGGTGGGCACTTATAGACTCCTGCTCAGTGAGTGGTTGTAGACTCCTGCTCATTTGGACAATTTGTGCTTCTGTTATCAAGGAAAGAGTTTTGGTTGGTTAATTTATTTTGTCTTTTAAGAAGCACTTGAAGACTACTATCAAAATCTGTTAAGATGCATATATAATTTGTTATATTTGTATTTGTGCAAGAATATTTGCATTCAGGCAGTGGTAGCCTTACATAAAGGCCTAAATCCCTGCTTGTGGTAATCAGAGCCATTACAAGGCATGCACCTGAACTTAAAGGGGGTTGCCTTTTTATTTAGGGGCCCTAGGAGATTGATTTTAGTAGGCCTGTATATTCATTATGTCAATCAATAAGTTCTTGGTACAGGGGATTAGTGGACATGGAACTAGTAGGGAGCAATTTATTACTCGATGGATTTGAATGAAAGAGTTTGTTCAGACTCCATTATTGCTCAGTTGCCAGAATACTGGTGAAAGCATGGAAATATAGAGTAAACTCAATATTTAGGTTGGCCTTCTTGGGTGGGAAGTGATGGTGGACTCCCTATAAGAGTTATAGAGGCCTAATCATAAAATTTAAGGGATATTTGAAAAACACCCTTTTATATTGGTTCCTGGAATGGCGACTCTTCAAGAGAAGAACTACATAGAGAACACTAATGGTAGTGAAGTGAAGATGGAGGGGGTGTTTGGTTTGGACACTTTGTTTTGGTGCCAGGGCAAGAAAGGTATGGGACTCTCAAAGAGCAGTTTATATATAGGAAAGGTCAATTGATCTGTATAAACATTTTTTTTTATTTTGGAGGATAGTTATAAGGCTTCCCTATACAGGAAGTTGGACATCGGGTTTGTTGGATTTTTTTTAAGGGTTTTTATTTTTGGCCAGCGACCGTAGTCATATTGTTCTTTTGATTATCAGGCATTAGTTTGTTTTCACCACAGTTTGGTTCCTTGTCTCAGTTCATGTGTAGAGTTGTGTTTTAAATAAATGTTACCATGATTTTGGTGTTATAACCATATTGTTAACATGTGGAGTTTTAATAAATACACTTTTGATATAAAAAATGTGAGGATTTTTCTTTACAGATGAGATTTGGTTCACAGGTTTCAGATTTTTGTTCGTTTATATATATTTTTCCAATGATGGAAGACTGCGGCAACGCCTCTTTTTGGAACTTGGAAGGTTAAAATAGCCTTCAAAATCTAGAACTTTCAAAAAACAATACCTCCAGCTACAGAGTTAAGAAACTCCATGCACATTACTGTTGATGCAAACCACAGCAAAGAAAAAGATTTTGATTATGTGGTGAAAACCATATTGTTTGAAGTTTTGAAAGTACAAAGTTATAGGCCGATTCATGGAATCAACGTGCGCCGAAAAAACGGCGAAAACGTGCGATTCGCAGAGAAACAGCGAAAATCGCAGTGCAAGTGCGATTATCGCACAGAAAACATTGCACATCAATTCATGGAAGTCCGTGCACGCGCGAAATGTGGGATGTGCGCTGAGAAAGTGCGCGGCGCACGCTGGCGCACAGGTCAACGAACGCCGTGCGATAAGGCCACAGCGAATTCGCACATAGCGCGGCGCACATAACAAAAGTAGGCGTAACACGGGGCGTCACACGCAGAATGGGGACCAACTAGTGAAAATGTGGGCGTCATGGGGGAAGTACAGGAGGCAAGTGCGCAGAACGCCCACACGCTCGCCTACAACACGTATTCATGGAATCGAATAGGGAAAAACAGCGCACGGCCAAAGACGCGCACAGGCCCATACATGTCCGACACACGAAAGCAGGCGTAGCGTCCCTGCGCAGGAAAAACATGTACGCCAAACTCCTACACGCGCGAGAAAGCCCACACGCGATCGGGCCTGGGGGAGCGTGTGCGTGTATTTCAGGGGTGCGCGTGAAGTTCCACACGCGATTGGCCTGGGCGCGTGTATTTCAGGGGCTCGCGGGTGTTTTCACACGCGATCGGGCCTGGGGGAGCGTGCCACGTGTATTCCAGGGGTCGCGTGAAGTTTTTCACGCGATCAGGCCTGGGGGGGGAGCGGGGTACCACTCACCGTCTGCCTTGCATGTAGAAGAACGCGTAGCCAACACCCGCTGTGAAGTAATAGCGTGTGAACCCCAACGGATGGAAAACACACGCACCGCACGAAAAGCACGTACAGAGCAGTGTAAAGGCATGCGGGATCTCCAAGCCCTGCCAGGGCAACGCCCGTGCGTGAAACGCCACAGACGCGCTTACGCTGTAAGGGCCTTTGGTCCAATGAAATCACGTACGCGCGCTTACGCGCTAAGGCATGAAATCGCTTAAGCGCTAAGGCCTTTTCCTTGAATTTCACGCTGACGTGCAGGATTTTCACGTGCCAAATCACTCCGTATCAAGCTGGCCACGCGAAAACACATCGAAGACCACGCTCCTGCCCAGAAGGCCGAATCACTGCCCCCCAGTGCCCCGAGCAGCCTCCCACGGGCCATCTGCTGCTGCCTGCCTGCCTGCTGCCACCGTGCCCTGCCATTTGGTGCCTGCACATCAGCCATCTGCAGGGGTCCAGTTGCTGTGTCCACCTCTGCTGGAACAGAAGACTCCCGACTCGGATAACATCGCTCCACAGCCCAGCCCCAGGACCCAGTTGCCCACCCACTCCTGCCCCTGGGGTTGCCATGTCGGGCACATCAACATCTGGCACCAGTGGCAACCCCCGGCCAGAGGGGCACCAGCTTCACTGCCACCGAAGTTGGTGTCCTGGTGGAGCAAGTCCTGGGGCAGTATGATGCCCTCTTCGGATCGTCCCGCGCCAACAAGGAAGGAGGGGAGAGGATCTGGGCCGACTGTGTGGTTGCCATCAACGCGGAGGGGGTGGCAACCCGCACCATCCAGAAGGTCAATTAGCGCTGGGAGGACTTGAGGTCCAGGACCCTCATAAAGGCCCGGCGCCTCGTGGAGGGGGGCTGGGGCCGCATGAGTTCCATCCAGATGAGGGTCCTGGAACGCGTACACCCAGCGCTCCACGCCCAGGTCCTTGAGAGGGAGACCCGTCTGGAGTTGAGCGGTAAGTGGCCAAGCATTGCTGTGTGAGACAGGGCATGTTGCAGTGTGCTGGTTGTCTGATACTTGCCTGCATGTGTGACATAGGCCATGTACGCATGTATGTGTGCAGGGACATCATGGTAATGCATGTGCGACCAGTAATGTGTGAACCGCACAGTTGTTGCATGTGTTTAAATGCGACATAGGGAGCCCTGTGAAGATTGCACACATGAGAGCATGGCAGTCTCTGTTCCTGGACATGGGTGGGGGTGAGGGATGGGTGCTGATGCCAGGTACATATATGGTATCCATGCCTGTGTGCCTGACCTGCGTGTCTGTGACTTGTGAATGCCATGGATGCATGACACGTCTGACAATTTACAAATTCACTGATGCAGCCTAGTCATCCTTGTATGCACTGTGATTGGGGTGTACGGGGCCAGATGGATGTGACTGAGGTGAAGTGTGTGCATGCGATAGGCATGACCCATGATGCATGTGAGTACCATTACATTGTATATTTCGGGAGTCCATTGGACATGTATGGAAATGTCCATGGCATGCACCATGACTGTCACTGCGTGTGTTTTGCCTGGACTGACGTGTTGTGGAGTGACATGATGGAAGTGTACTTTGACAGTGGCACTCATCTGCTATTGCTTCCTGTCTAGGGGACCATTGTACAGTACCCTGATGCCTGTGTTCTATGTCTCCCTCTACGCAGCGGCTAGTGAAGAAGAGGGCGGAGACGGCGCTGTGGAGCAAGGCGGCGTGGATGCCCCCACGGCTGCAGCGGAAGGGGTGGGTGAGCCCCCACAGGGGCCTGCTACGGCGGTAGACGGTGAGGAGCCATCCAGGTTGGTGGCCGCCACTGAGGCGCACATGGGGCCTGGTGGGGGCATCCCTGCTGTGCAAGTGGTGCAGTCCAGGGGCAGGTGCAGACCAGGGGCAGGGGCAGGAGGCAGCACAGGTCACCGTGGAGGGGCCTGTGCATGTCGCGGTCCCTGACCCTGTGGGTGCACCACCATGCACCAGCAGGGATGCCCCGTCCCAGGCCCGTCCGCAGGTAGAGGGGATGTCCATGTCATCTGACTCCCCTCCACCTGCGGACGAGGGGACCCCTGGCCGTATGGAGAAGGTCCTGATTGGGGTCGCGATGCGCACGGCTGTGATTCGTGATGCCGTGCGTGCTTCCCAGGAGGAACACGCACGTCATCACGAAGAGCACCGTGCCAACGTGGCCCAATTGGGATCGTACATGTTCGGGGGTTTCCTGCATGTGTCGGCCAATCTGGCGGCCCTCTCCTCCTCTGTGGAGACTATACGCCAGTCGTTCTCCTTGCCGTCTTCCGGCCCAGATGCCACCAGGGCCCCCTGTGGACCTGCCCTGACCAATGCAGCCAGCTCAGTGGGGATCCCATCCCTGCCACAGTCGGGAGTCAGAGGTCCAGCAGGGGTGGACACCACAGCAACTGGACCCCAGCAGATGGAGGATGTGACGGCATCATCGGGCAGGGCACGTGCACGACGGCGTCGGTGGTGGTTTCCATTAGCCTGGATGCCGTCGTGCTGGCACAGGCAGTTGCGTCGGAGGCAGCAGCAGGCTCAACGTGGGAGGCATCATGGCTCGGGGCCATCAACATCAGGGGTGCAGGCATCGGCCGGAGGGCAGGAGAACCCTGGAATGGGAGTGGCTTCCGTGTGGGAGCGGTTGTGCCAGCAGATAGGTGCAGCTTCCGTGTGGGAGCGGTTGTGCCAGCAGATAGGTGCGGAGCGGCAGCGGGCAGAGGAGGAACGGCTCACAATGGTCAGGGCGGAGGACTCCATGCGGAGGGCGCTGAGGCGGGCTGAGTGCCTCGAGGGTCTTCGCAGGGAGTTGGAGCTGGACACTGCATTATCCCTGCGGGACCTCGGGGCCAGGGAACATGCCCGCCTCCAAGCCATTGAACAGGAGTTCGATGATGCCCTGGCCCATGACAACAACCAGTGAGCCGTCGGACTAGCCCGCTGCCCTTGTAAATAGTTATGTAGTTAGTGTTAGGTTTCCTTTGCTTTTTTATTTATTTTGGACCTTTTGGACAATGGGCCACATTTTTGTATAGTTTCATTTTATTAGGTATTATTTTTAGGTAGGTTTCATTTCTTCAGTTGGGATCATGGACCCTGTTTATCTGTATATAGTTGACTGTTGGATTTTTTTCTTTTTTTTTGATTTACCCATGGAGCAATGGTTTTCGGTTTTGGTTTTACCTTGGATTTTCTTTCTTGAACTGTGACTTTGGACACCTTTCCTTTGCATTATGATTTGTCGTTTTTCATTATTTTACGGACATGCTGTTTTTGGTTTTTGATTCCCATTGTCATTTGTTTATTTTTTATTCCATTCATGCTGTTTTTAATACATTTTATTCATCAAAATTCAATGTGTAGTATCTCATTGGTATCATGCATATCCTGATATGGGTTTTGAGATTCACCGACACCCATTGGGTGTATGTGAGGGCCATGTGTTCATTTCCAAACTTCCTATTGGGGTTCTATCATGTCATTGCCATTTCTAAGTGGGTGGATGCAGTACTCGAGTGGGTGTTTTGCATTTGGAGGCTGACCATAAGGGCCAGGGATCTAGATTGTGATGACATGTTGGCTGGGGGACATGTGTGGGGGCCTGCTGGCAGGTGCCCCGCAATGTTGGGGGGTGGGGGTGCAGGGGGACATGAGTGGGACATGAGTGGGGGCCTGCTGGCAGGTGCCCCGCAATGCTGGGGGTGGAGGTGCAGGGGGACATGAGTGGGACATGAGTGGGGGCCTGCTGGCAGGTGCCCCGCTATGCTGGGGGTGGAGGTGCAGGGGGACATGAGTGGGACATGAGTGGGGGCCTGCTGGCAGGTGCCCCGCTATGCTGGGGGTGGAGGTGCAGGGGGACATGAGTGGGGGCCTGCTGGCAGGTGCCCTGCAATGCTGGGGGTGGGGGTGCAAGGGGACATGAGTTGGTGATCAGTAGTGCAAGGAGACATGTGCCTTTGCTGGGGGGCATGCCCATGTTGGGTGGGCTGCCTGCGGGACATGACCAGGGATGCAGGGTAGTCCCCTGTGGTGTGGGCTGCCTGCAGGGGCCGTGGAGGGTGTACAGGGGACACCTGGGAGGACCCACACTGCCAAATCACATGTAGGACTCCCTGGCACCCCTGAAATACATGTACCCTGCTGGAATCGCATGTGAAAATTCTCGCGCACCCCTGAAATACACGCGCCCAGGCCAATCACGTGTGGAACTTCTCGCGCTCCCCCAGGCCCGATCGCGTGTGAAACCACCCGCGAGCCCCTGAAATACACGCACCCAGGCCAATCGCATGTGGAACTTCTCACGCACCCCTGTAATACACGCACACGCTCCCCCAGGCCAGGTCGCGTGTGAAACTTCTCGCACTGGTACAGGGTTGGCCCAGCCCTTTGCGATGGTTTTGCGATCTTGATGGCTTTTCCTTGCGCGAGGGCGTTCTTGGGGGCGTAACTGGCGCTGCTGCAGGGTCGCTGCGCCACTCTGCGCCACGTCTGCTTTTGGAGGTGGGAATCCATGAATACGCTGTGCGCGGAAATTGATTTTATTGCACGCGGCTGGCGCAGACATTCGCACGGGCACGCTGTGCACCAGCCGCGTGCGACACTTTTGAGAGGAATTACATGAATCGGCCTGTTAATCTCTTCTGCATACAAAAGCGCACAGAAGTGCAAACACCTATGACTTCACACTCACAGAAGAGCCAGAAGCTATTACGCACATGAGAACTCAACAATTCCACACCCTGCCCTCAGTGGAGTAAAAGTAGAGTTGTGTCATGTAAGGCAAGAAACTCCAATAACAGTACATATGTGCAACCCTTTTGTGACAGCTGAAGCCATATCTAACTGGCTAGGTTTGTATTGTGAACAAATAAAAAAAAAAAAGGTGGCTTTCCCTTGAAGAACAAATTTAATATTTTCAATGGAAGCAGAAGATTTAGTGTAGTCCTAAACTAAAAAAAATACCCTAATGGTATTGGAGCACTCAAACACGCACCAGCAATGGTGGATTTCAACAAACACAAAGGGTATTTTATACTACCCAAACCAGCCACTTTTTTTTGCAGGTTTTGCCGGAATTTTGGTCATTTAAAACAACAATGTCCGAAAGATGCGTGTAAGAACTGTTCGAGTCGAGAGCATAAAACAAATGCATGTGATAAGCCGTTCCAATGTGAGGACTGTGGCTTATGTGGGCATTATAAAAAATATGCCCAAATAGAAAACCTACGTATGCACAAACTGAGAAACACAAGCGAAATTACAGTTGATGAAATAGACATTAGGAATATCGAAATGGATTTGGGCGAGGCTGCAAATCCAGTGCATAATCCCCAAAGTGAAGTAGAACATAAGGATTTCGACAGTGGAGAAGGAACATCCTAGCGTGCACCCGTGGGCCCAGCTAAACTGAAGGAGGCGAAGCGCGCTGAAAAAGAAAAAAGAAAATGGCTGCCGTGGCCCAAAATGCAAAGAAACAGCGGAATTGGTGCACGACGACCATGAAACTGAAATCCTAAAAATAGCTGCAGAGCAATCAGCGCACATGTTAGATATGGACGGGAGTGCACACGAAGGCTCACGTCCCACAGGCGCACTCTCTCGGGGTGAAAAGTATATTACATCCCCAATAACAAATCCGGCTTACCTACAGAAGGAAAAAGAAACGGCCAGTGAATACGGGATAGAAACGCACAACAAGAAAAAGGCAAATAAACACGCCGAGGCGGATAAGCACAAGACGACAAACAAAATGATAATTGAAAAACAAGCAAAAAACCGGGGAAAAACAACTGGGATGAAAACCAATTGAAGAGAAAAGATACCTCAGAGCAAAAACAGACACAAACAGACTTACAAAACACAGGTAATAGTAATATTACCACTCTGCCCCTAGAGGAAAGAAAAGAGCAGCACCAACAAAAAAAATATAATGGGGATGTTAAGGATAGCTACTCTTAATACAAGAGCTATTAATAATATAACAAAACGCTTGGCTTTGTTTGCATACTTGGCAATAGTGCCTTGTGACATTTTTTGCTTACAAGAATGTGGCATGGAATGAGATGTAACGAACAATAAATGGTGCGAGGATTGGATGAAAGCACCTTCTATCTGGTCAGGGTCCAAAATAAACAAGAATGCAGGCGCAGCAGTCTTGTTCAATTCCAAAACAATGTCAGAAGTTGGACATGTCAAATTGGTCCCTGGAAGAATCCTTCAGGTGTCAATTAAATGGCACGACATACAACAGAGAATCCTGAGTGTTTATGCAGATGCAAAAAAACAGGATTGCCTATCCCCGTTTCCGAATGTCCACACCTTTTGCACAGGGAATAACCCCTTTGATCGTATTGGGTGATTTCAACTGCATACTGTGTCCAGAGGATAGAGTGAGAAGAGGCACCCCAGCTGGATCAGCAAACCAGGACCCTTCCTCCAAAACTCTGCAAGAATCATTGAAGATTTTAAACTAACTGACACACATGCAGTGCATATTGCACCAGGATCAGCCTTAACCTACCGAGACAACACCGGTTCAGTGCAATTCCGAATAGATTTTATTCTAGCATCAGAAAAGTGGGTAAAACAGAACTTAAAAAGACACTCTTCTCAGACCATAATTTAATAATATCAGAAATATCCCTAGAAGAATACCCACCAAAAAACCGCAACTCATGGTCCCTCAATTTACAATTGTCACAAGATGAAAACATAGCTAGCAAATACCGACCCTTACTACAAGAGTGGGTATCACAACATGCTCTGTACCCAACACCACAAGAATGGTGGGAAGATATAAAAATAAGGACAAAAGAATTCTTTACAAAAAGTGGCCAAATAGTTGCTAGCCAACGCAATAAAGCTTACAGAATCTTATTGGGTAGACAGCAGACACTGCCCAAACTACAGGAAATGGGAGTAGATATAGAGGATGATTTAGACACAATTAAAAGCGAGATACAGGCATGGATGCATGAAAAAGGGAAAATCATATTGAACTCTAGGGTGAAAGACTTTGAGGAAAACGAGAAATGTACGTGGTTTTTCTTCAAAGCAGCGCAAATTCAGAGGGCCATACCCACTGAATTTAGAGACTAAAGAGGTGTTACAAAACAAAGTACAAGGGATGTTGACAGTTGCACATGACTTCTACAAAGACTTGTACACACCGAAACAGTTGGACGAGGAACAAGTAGAGGCTTTCAAAAGTCCCATTCAAGACAACTTAGACGCAGAACAAAAGGAGGACATGATAGCACCCTTCACATTGGAGGTTGTGCGCAAGGCAGCATACACGGCGGCGAATGGTAAAACACTGGGTAGTGATGGGTTAGCAAGCGAGTGGTATACCACCTTTCTGGGAAATACTAGGACCAGCAACACTAGAGGTGGTCAATAACCGCTTTAATTCACAGGATTTAACACCAAGTATGAAACAAGGCATTATCACACTGTTGTACAAAAAAGTTGACAACACCGATGTGAGGAATTGGAGACCCATCACGCTGCTAAATGCGGACTATAAAATATTAGCGAAAGTAATAGCTAATCGCTTAAGAGCAGTAGCCCGAGTGTTGGTGCATGCAGACCAGACGTGCGCCGTCCCCGGACGCTGTATACATGAAAGCCTGCTGATTTTAAGATATGCAATACAATCAGCAAAAGACAGAAACATCCTTGGGAGTCTTGGGGCTAGATTTTGAAAAAGCGTATGACAGTCTCCCACCCTTTCATGTTGACAATTTTGGAAAAAATGGGGTGCCCAACACCTTTCCTAGGATTTATAAGTACGTGTACTCCGGAGTATTCAGTCAGGTACGCATAAATGGAGAACTGACTAACCAGATGCCAATATTATCAGGGGTAAGGCAGGGATGCCCTCTATCAGCACTATTACATTTATGTGCAATTGAGCCCCTACACAGAAATAGAGGGAGCGCCGGTTCCAGGTACACCATTGCAAGTGAAAACAATCGGGTACATGGATGACGTCACAGTATTATTCATGGACGCTCAATCTGTGAACCAAGTGCTAACCCAAACAGACTTATTCTGCAAGGCAGCAGGCTTTAAACTAAACACCCACAAATGTGAGTTATAAATGGTGGGAGCATGGGATAATCTGACACCATGCCTGGTGAACAGATCGGAAGAAAAGATCAAAGTCTCAGGGCTAGTATTTAACAAACAAATGGATGGGCCAGAACAATGGTCCAACATATCACAAAAAGCAGAGAAACTTCTGGGCAATGAGAAGCCTAAGTATGGAAGGGAAAATATTGCTCATGAAGGCAGTATTACTACCACTGCTTCCCTTTTTAGCATTGGCGTTTCCCCCAAACCACAGACAAACTCAGCGCCTACAGAGAACCTTTCTTAATTTTCTGTGTAGATCAAAAATGGATTGTGTACAGCGGTCTACGATGTATAAACTAAAGACTTTTGGGGGAAGAGGTGTTCCCAACCTGGAGCAATTTCTCACAGGACAGTATGTGGGGTTTTTAATAAATACAGTCAACCACTCATCATTGGCAGCTGCTATAAGATAAGATATGCAGCAGCGAACACTCTGGAAAGGTTCCATACAATTCCAAGAAGTGACCTACTACACAAAGCTTTGGACCTACAGGCATTTACAAAAGTCTCAAGAAATGTCTACCCATGGTGCACCCAGCAGAACTTTTGACAAAGTTATGGGTGGAGCCCAAAGACTATCAAAAATATAAGATTAAAAGAGTCTCCAGAACCAGTAGGGAACCTGGGAGGAAAAAAACTGGATAAAGTTTGGAAAGTGTTTTCAGACTCCAAAATAAACACTCAGAAGGACGTAAACTGGCTTTTGCCATTAAATGCACTCCCTTTAAAAGTATTCATGCATAGAAGAAGGTTGGCCAGATCCAAGGAATGCCCTAGAGGGGGTTGTGCAAGTGATGAAAGTACTCTGCATTTTTTGTGGCGTTGTAACTTTGCTGAACAAATTTGGGAATCCCTTCAACCCTTAGCCCATGCTATCACAGGAGTACAGACACTCATATTTGAGGCAGTACTGACAGGCATACAAGAGGGGAGAGGGGGGGGGGGCGGGGGGAGAGGAGAAAAAGAAATTTCACCAAATTGTTATCTGTAAAAGAAGCCTTATGGAAGGCGACGTCATTACTAGTGCTAGAGCACAAGGACATATCTACACAGGAATGTGTCAGTTTAGCGTTGTGTTCCCTTTACACATATTGCCTTGATGCCAAAGATCAGGGGGAGGAAGAGGCACAAACACTTTGGCATCAAGGCAGATGGAGAACGCTAACTACTTAATCAATCTGGGTTAGGGTGAGCTTTGCTCGGTCTTTCTTTTTCATAGTTTTTCATTCAAACTCACTTTTAATTCGAGAACATTTGTTATTTGGCACACTAATTGACGTATAGTCGCAATTGGATTTTTCCAATTAGCTGGAGGAATTAAACGGTTGTAAGGAGAGATGTGGAGACCGTTCAAAAAAAAAAAAAGTGGTTATTATTTTGGAAGGAACACCATTTGAAACATAGATCTGAGACCCCACTGCACTACCGGGGAGGAAGCCGTCATCCACGCTCCCTGAGGAAGAGGGGGGGGGGGGGTTGGCTAGTCCCACCACCAGGATCTCGTTTGAGAATAGGCCCGAGTGGAAGCATAGATTTTTAAGGAAATCTTATCTTTTCTGCGGTATGCAAAGTGGCTGCACAGGCAAGGCATTGTGGGTCTAAAGGCGCAATCTGAGCCTTAGCACCATCATGTCTCTGCCACCACAGACCATACCCCCAGCAAATCAGTTGCGCAACTCAATAAGGATCATTGTACTTCCTGAAGTACAAGAAGAAAAGGACATTTATTATGTTGTCACAACTATTCTGTTTGACACATTAAAGGTTGAGAAAGAGAAAATATATTGCATGCAAGAACATAAGTATGCAAACACTTATATCACCTTTTCAGATGAAGCAGCATGCATCACTGCTCATGAAAATGATAAAATTGCAAAAATTGCAAATTAAGCCTTAAAAAGGCATAGAAATTTAACTCTGCCATGTAAGGAAAGACATTCCAATTAGGGTACACATGTACAACCCCTTTGTCTCTGCTGACAAAATAGCCAACTGGCTCCTTATCTATTGTGATAAAATCAGAGGAGGACAAGAACTTTGGGATTTTTAATGGTAACAGAAGATTTAATGTTACATTAAAGAATAGTAGTTCAGGAAATGGAGGCTTGTGCCATCCCCTAGGAGTATTCGAAATAAATGAGCAAAATTGATATTTATATGATCCAATCCAACCTATGTTTTGCAGGTTCTGCTGCAATTTCAGCCATGTAAAGCAAAATTGCCCAAAGGACAAATGCAGAAATTGTGGAAATAAAGACCATAAGGAATCTCAGTGCAATCAACCGATTAAATGCAGAAATTGCAGTAAAGAGGGTCATATTTCTATGGAGTGCCCTGATATACAGACTTATGGACAGAAAGCTCCTAATGGAACTAATTTGTTTTCAGACACAAGCAGGAATGACACCTTCATACAGTGCTCCTGTCAATATTAGTGTTAGTAACAGTCTACAGAAAGAACCAACAGACATTGAAAAAGAGCTACAAAAACATGAAGGCTGCATAAAGCAAGAAATATTAAATAGATGGCCATCAGGCCCTGCATCCAAAGAGTCCTCTCCAATTCCTTCTCCAAAGAAACTGTGCAGTGCATAAATATGCCAGGTCGAGATTGACAGTGAGAAAAACACCACAAGTGAGGTAGGATTCACCTCAAGTACACCTGAAATAGATATCAACTCTGGACAAATAGTAGAGGGGACTCCTATCTAAGAAGACATTCCAGACGGACAGCCCCCCCTACTGGCAGAAATGAAAATGTCACAATTTCTGAAAGAAATGCAAGACATGGAAGTTTCCACACCAGAAAATGAAAGCGCCCTGCATCAACAGTACAAGTCTCAAAACCAGTAACGCCTAAAGAATTAAATAGTCAAAAAATACATTTGATCAAGGAAAACAACAAAAGATAAAGAAAACAAATGTCAAAACTATCCTCAGTAACCTCTAAAATCACCACTTGCGCAAATGAGTCACCAACTCTCCGAGAATAGTCATACAACTCCAACACATATGGTCGTACCACCACGTAAAAACGTAATTTGACAGCACCACTTCAAAATGTACACAGATGTCCAAGTAAACACAGGAATGCACAAGCTTCTCTGCATACCCTTTACAAACAGGACACGGTTAACAGTTTGAATACGCCACCTGGTATCTAACTGCAATCTGAATACGACAATGTTATTTGCAGCATCACAACTACCCACCTCAACCTTCAACTACTGTGCTACAAACATAGCTTCACACACTTCCAAACTATGACCAGTTACAGTACACCAACAGGTATGTAACTACAGTCAGAATTCTGCATTAGCACAGAACATTGTCATAATACTAGCAAACCAGCAGCAGCAACCAAACGCATGAACAAACCGTGGTACAAAAAGGAAGCAGGAAAACAATTACAAATAACCACCTGCTATACAACGCCACCCATCCTACCAACATGTATAGTCCAGATATCGTACACCCTTACATATCCTCCTACTTGAAGAGTACACCTTACAAAGTGCTCTAACCACTTCAAATGTCACTATCATTCATTGTGCACCATAGAAGCAACGAAATGTCAAAGTTTGTTTTTAATCCAGCATGGAATTTTTTCCCCACAGACCTAATGATTATGCAACAAACCGCAGGAACTGCGCTGATTGCACAGTACACTGGTTCAAAGCATAGTACTTACGACGTACTGGTTATGAGGGTCCACAAAATAAAGAAACGTATGCTATGTAGTGGACTGCAAACTAACAAAATACCTGTGCTAACACATTCTGTTCTCTTTTCCCACAGATAATGGAGCAACCAGTACCACATTTTACACCATTACACAAAACAGTGCAGGCCTGCCTCAATCCAAATAGTAAGTCTGCGACTATTGCTATTATACTTCTGCACAATATCCAAAGTGCAATAAGTGCACTTATTTCTGCTATACACATACCAATACCACCATTTACAATGGACACCTATATTACACTATGCAGCTTGTGCCTATGCCCTAGACGCTTCACTACACCCTGTACATTGTAGGGCTTCCAGCCATACACTTAACATTGTACACCCTGCCCACTATTGCCGTTGCACTGCAGAACTATACATAAAACATCTATCCATGTACCACTAACCCCACACATAACACAGCCACCTCCTACACCTTAGCAACTACAGTTGACATTGGCTGCTATTTGTTACACAAAATACATAACCTGTTTCCTACGTACGCACACACTGAACAAACAGCCCTACAGTAACCTACCATACAATGTGCACAATCACAACAATGCAACTTCATGCATGCATCAATATATCTTACATAACTGTCCTAACTGCTGCAGGATTTGGCTCCTTGCTTTCCACTGGCACCGTGTAGGCCATTAGGTCATTTTCATTGTTATGAACACCATTTCCAAGAAACACATCCCACCCATATTTCACAGTAGCTCATGCAGCATAGCTCCCCAGCTGTACTGCAACCACTGCCTTACTGCTTAACTTTTTAAACTCGTTTCCTTTTTTTATTGTGTAAAGGAAACACCATTTAAAGCCCATAACCGCCTTACAATGTTAGACAAACGTTCACACTAACTGCTTTCCTTTCCTGAACAGTAGCCCCAAACAAGGTCATGCAGCACCACACAAAACTGCGTACGATGGACCAAACGTCTTCTGAAACAGCGAACACAGTCGGACATTACTCACCATTGCCTGTTAACACTGCATATATAACTGGTCCTTACCCACTGGACAAGCACATTTTATGTATTTTGCCATCTGTGCATTCACAGGACCATTTGTATGGCACGATCATTTCAACTTGTACATTGCACTACCTTCACCGTAATGACACTACAAACATTCGTAAATACATACTACAATCGAAACACGTTGCCCGCTGATTCCTTTTTTTTCCTGCATCATCTCCAGAAATCGAAACCTAACATACCTCTCCTTCAACAGAACACATGCTCATTATACAACAGCCTTGAGGGGGAAGGAGGTTTAGCTCCAAGGTCAGATATTGCATAGCAAAAAGAAATACAGAATTTACACTACAGTTCCTCTGTCCATGTGCCCCCAAAGGTAGTCTGCAACGATCCCATACGGCATACACTGCAATTTCACAACTACCCAATAGAAGCATGGAATTTGCCAAAATTATGTAAGTACACCTTTACATCACATGTGCATTACGATTAACATTTATTAACGTGCTCCTCAGTACGCATATTTAACAATTTACTCTACCGCTCACTACCTTACATGAACCTTTGTGATGGCAGTAAAAAAAACGCTGTTACATTGCCATGTCTTCACCATTCTCAGTAAATTGGAAATGTCATTGTACTTGCTTTTGCTGCCATTCTTTCCCACCCCCTCCAAATGCACACATACAATGCAAGACGAACATGGAACGCAAGTCGTACAGTAAAGCACCACACCTTCTGTGCACTTGTACACTGCTGCATTCCCTGTTCTGCCCTTTGTATGCCCTATCGCACAATTACTACGTCTACCCACCCTCAGTGTACTGTACGTAATAACGGCCACAGGTGCATGCAGCGGTTAACCGGCACAAAAACATCTACCAATCACATTTCATTGAGACACTTCTTACCAAAGCCGCTCCTCCATTCTCCAGCAATCCGAGGTGACCCCCATTACGTTTCTTATTGTATTACTTCCTTTGCACGCACACACAGACCCATTGTACCATGGGTCCAACTACACTGGCTACCACTTTTGTAAAAAGGAAACACATGAACACAGCATCTAGTCTTAACGGTTCCAAGACATTTTCTTGTGTGCAGCCAATATGGCCCGGTATGTCCACTTGCAGTTCCTGCTATACAAACCAACCGGCAAACCTTTACACTAAGCCATTCCAGAGGCACCAGATGCTACCTTCGCTACCTTTCAAAGAAAATGTATTCTTCCACACGGGCCAACAAGCACCACTACATACTCCTTTTCCCACTTTGCTAGACGAAAACAGAAGTACAGGAACGCACAGACGGCATTGCTCACTGGATTTTGATTGTGAAATAAAAGAGCAGTGAATGCACCAACCGGCACGTTGTCGTTTTCCTTTGGCAAAATAAAGCACTTCCAACCACTCACTGTATTGTTAGTAAAGTAGGGAATGTTCTGGAAGTGTATACTGTGTGCGCATGTCCGCTTTTGCTTATGTTGTTCCTTTCCAGAGCTACATGCTCACATGACAGAGTGCGCTACGCTTGGCACGCACATAAAATAAATACCTGGACTGGACGCTGTGAGGAACGACTGTCCACAAGTGAAGTCACAGACGGCAGTGAATGGTGTATGCAGCACACAGACATAGCTAACGGAAGCGATGCACAAATTAAAATTGTACACACTAACCGCTCCACCCACTTCCGTTGCCCATCTCTACAAGTACGCCAAAAAAGGTAACAGTCTGATGGCCTGCCATCCTGTATATAGCTTGACTTAACAGCGTTCATGTTATCGGCTGCAAATGTATGTATGTTGGACTGTACATTATCCATACTTTACATGTGTAATGCTTATTAACTCGTGTCATGGCGCACTACCTTCCTTCGCTCTCAAAGTACAGGGTATTACGAGAGGTATACCATACTGTACATTAATTGTGGCATCTCAGTACGTGAATGGAAAAAGGCCAATGACGTTCACCATATTCAAGTGCAGTCACTTCACGCTACCTCTACTTGCAAAATGTCCTCCACAACCATGCTGTCACATTAAGCACCCACAGGAGACATACATATTTCCAACCGCGCACGCTGCAGTTACACATCAGTATAATAATTGACCCAAAGAAGGCAACATTCTGAAACCTACTTCCAAACAATGTCCACATTGTTACTTCAAACACCCGTAGCAATCCATACAAGGCAGTAGGCGCTTGTCACTCCAAACACAACATGGTACACTGTTTACAGAAATGCCTATATCATCTGCAATACACGCCCCATCCCTAATAGGCTCTGAAGGTTGTTGCCTGCACACCTACCCCAGAACTTATATGTTAGTATCTGCGTACATGGGCCATGTCGCAAACGTCACGCAGTGAAACAATCCTTTCATGTCCCACTTTCTTACTACATTCCCTGAAGCAAAGCTCTGTTCACGTCCACACCACTCCTAAAGCAAATGGTGTCTTATCTCACCCATTCTCCTTTACGAACTGGACCATGTCCTCCACAGTGATTCTGCAAAGGCGGGAACCTTACGACACTTACATATATGCAAATGTACTGTATGGCACAAGATATGCTAATAATAAATTATGCAAATGACCTAAGACAAAGTGAAAGTACTCTTTGTACATATGTCTGCAATCCACATACAAATATCACAGTACTCCCATGCATAGCAGCATTGCGTTGCCGGTTTGTTAACAGGCTACTCCTTCACCACACCCACTGCAAAGCAATAGAACCATGCATGGAACATGTCACCACTTAACTTTTCTGTCCACGCATACATATCAATTCAGTAATGAACACAAACAAGGCAACTTTCTGTTACCTACTTCCAACCAGTGCCCGCCCTGTAATCTCCAAGGGCCCCAGCCATGCACACAAGGCAGTGTGGGTTTTGCAGGCACAATACAACATAGCACTTCCACTGCAAATATCCTCATATTACCTCCAATGCACTCCCCAACCCCAATGGAGTCTGCCTGCACTCACCAAAAAAATGATAGTCGTCCTACAAGTACCCACCGATAAAGTATATGCGAGTACCCAGGGGCGCAGAGTACGGGGGGGCTACGGGGCCCGACCCCCCCCGGCAAAATCAAGTGGGGGCTGAGCCCCCCCCACCCCCCGGGCCGGAGAGAAGTGATGCAGTATCGATGGCCCTTTCCATCGATACTGCATCACTTTAATTTGGCCCGGGTAAAAGCGCGAGAACGTCCGATTAAGCCCTCCCCTCCAGGACATACACCAATAGGAGCCCTGTTGGTGTATGTCCTGGAGGGGAGGGCTTAGGGGCAAACCGGAAGCTTCTGTGTTTTGCTTCCGGTTGGCCCATGTTTAAAGCAGGAGCGGCATCCATCGCATCCAGCAAGCAGAGAGAGCAGTATGTTCGGAAAACGGCAGCAGCAGGTAAGTGATTTTATTTTTGTTTTGTGGCCATGGTTAGGGGGTGGGCGCGAATGTTTGTTGATTTTGTCGGGGGTGGGCTCGGGCCCCGAAATTATTCTGTTAATATTTATGAGGCTCACACAACCATGTGAACCTGGGACATAGGTTTATATGCGATTACCAGAAATCCATGCAGCGTGGCACTGGTTATGTCTGGTGCCATGGATTTATCATAACATCCAATTCTGCGTGTTATTTAATAGGCAACCATTGCATATGCTGAGCAAGGGGGGAGTTGTGATAGCAGGGGTTCAGGTTAACCGTGTCCTGGCTACTGTTCATGAGTTGAATCCATTTCACGATTGTGACCTTCAGTGTTTAATTGGTGGAATTCCCACAGACCAGGAAACAGCTGAAAAGACTAAGGAGCTTTGTTCAATCTTTAAATAAGCAGTGAGTTTGTTATGTGTGTGTAAGAGTCGAGGGCCGTTTGGAAAAGCAGTTACATATAAGAAGGTAAGATTCATGGTGACAAACTGTACCTGGAGCAGTCCATGGTTACCCTGGTTCCTAGATATGCCAGTGCCCAGAGGCCTTCCCTCAGTGCATATCTCCCACAACTGCTATGCACTGTGCATAGCATGGTTATGCTAGTTCCTAGATATGCCAGTTCCCAATAGATTTGCCTTATTGCATTGCTCCAACAACTGCTATGCCCCATGCATAGCTTGGTGTATTCCATGGTTATCCTGGTTCTTACATATGCCGGTGCTCGATGTTGTTGCCTTAGTGCTTAGCTCCTGCAACTCTGTCCCTTATGCATAGCAGGAGTGTTCCATGGCCACCCTGGGTCCCACATTGGGCGGGAATGTCATGGGTGCAAGCCCGGGGTGCATGCAGTCCTGTTAGGTGGACCATGGTTCTTCAAAAGGGAGAAGGATATATCCGGCAGTGTTGTGATAATTAGGCTCCCTTTCCAGGGCCGACTTGGAGAAGTTCAAGTTAGTACACAATGTAATGTTGGATTCCCGAGGGGCTCAAGAATGTGCTTGGTTTATCCTGGCAGTTTTGGGCTCATTTGCCTGGGACCTCTACACTTTGTGCCCCAGGTAAAACTACAGAACGTTAATTCTGTGACTGCAAAGCCTGAGCCATGAGTGGCAGAGTCCAGGACAGACTGTGTATAAAGGTGAATGTTGTTGGTAACAGGAGGCACAGGAATGGAGTGGCCAATCAAGAGTGTGATTATATCATGTTAGGCTGGTTATGTTGGTTGTACAGCACTCATACAGTGGTAGAGCAGTCTCATAGCTCTGAGTTTAAGGGTAAGAGCGGGTGCACAAGAGGGAGGATGAAAGCAACAGGGGAGGGATGGACTGAACCAAGAGAGGAGCGTTCTGCTTTCAAATGCTCCAAGAGACTGCATGGTGTAGAAGGACCGTTTTGTGGTTGATGAGTTCCGCTGAGCCCATGAAGATCTGCCAGCTAGCGCTTGCAGTAGGGTGGTGTGTGGTGTCCAGTCAGCCTGCTCCCCCTCATCTGCCTATTCCAAGTGCACACTGTAAGAGAGAGATGGAGATATGGGGCCTATCTCCAGAGACCAATGCTCGGAGGGCAGGCAGGGGGTCTTTTTTTACGGCCTTGTTATGCCTGCATGCTTTGCTGTGAATGATGCTTATGTCTTGTAGACGGGGGGGAGGAAGTGGGGAGGGGAGGGGCAGGAGTTTTATGGATATTTCCCCACAGCCCACTCCCAAGATAAAGTATTTGTCTGGCTCAGCAGCCGAGTGGAGGGGTGCAGTGGAAAGAAAAGTCGGCAGCAGATGCTTGATTGTCTAATTTGTGGATATGTAAACTGTTAATAATGCATTGTGTGCTTCATATTTTCTCTAGATGCTGGTTTGAAACAGTGGCTTCTGTGTTGTGAATACAATAAGGCAGTATAAAGAGGTGTATGCTTGTTTCTTGGAAGGTAAGACGTTAAGCATAAGTGCGGTGCACTTTGTCTTACTGACTCCTTCATTTTTTGAATAAGTGGTGTTTCAAATGAATGTTGAAAACCAGGAAAGTGGGAGTTTTTAAAACATGGAGACAACCATGGCTATAACTTTTAGACGCGAGTGCTTCCATTAGTCCCAAACATCGCCTGGGTAACTGCTTTTTATCATTGTACACTACTTTACCAGAATGAACACTCTTCTCCCAAGTCTGAAACCACACTTGATTGCATTATACTTCACCAGAACATCTGATGTGTCCACTGAAAGGTTTAAGATTAAGCCACATCCCTAACTATCTGGTTACCCAGAGGTAACATCTTAGCAAATGTCACTTGGGTATGGCATCTTTACAGTAGGTTAATGCAAGAGGTGCCAGCCATAATAGCCAGGGTGCCTCTATACAGCATTTGAAGTGTATGGGGTCATAAATAATGGACACAATGATATGCACGATGTGCAGGATGCTATGTACTAGCTTCTTGTTTCCAAGTGGGAGAATCATAGGTCATCAAATCATAAGAAACCTATGGATATCTACTGTGAAATTACCAGGCATCTGGACCTCGTGGCCCTTGGAAAAAGACAAAACTAAAGATCACCCCCTGAAGGTGATACATTGATTGGTGATGAATTAAACCTAATACAACGTAAAGTTACTAAGCACAAATAGAAATATAAGAAAATGTCTTGCATCAAGAAATACATTTTGCATGGATTATAGCAACCAATTTTCTTTCTTGCAGTTGTATGCCAGTTAGATGTTTTCTGAGACATTAGACATAGCAGCGACCGCTTAACCCACGTCCCCTGGAAAAGACGCAAAGTGATCATGGAGAGGTTTATTACAAGAACCCCTGCTAAACCAAAGCAGAGTTCCCATGTGTCTGACGAAGCAGTTGTAGCAATTTCGAGCTCCACAGTTGCATCAATCTGCCAGGCACAATGCGTGATAAGTATACCAGATGCGCCTACAGTCATTGATGTTGGCAGCATCAATGTGACACAAGAATGCTGCCCAAACATGAGTGATTTGAATGTTTTTAAGTCCCAGCAGGGCCGCACTTTTCAAAAGAAATGGTTAGAAATGTATAATTGGCTTAAATATGAGTCTGTTCAAAAATGTTCTGTAAGGTATGTCAGTCTGCTGATGAAAAGGGCGTGCCATTGCCAAAAAGTAGCCGTGATAAGGATGCCTGGAATGCTTTTGTTAAACATGGCTTTAATAATTTTAAGACGGCCATAGAGAGATGTAACGGGCATCAGACTTCAAATCTTCATCGGGCGGCTGCAATGGTGCTAGTATCTGTGGAAAGGGGTACAAATGTTGTAGCAGCTCTGTCGAATATCTTGACCACATTGTTGGCTTTAGCTCGGCAAGGTCTTGCAATTCGGGGCCATACTGATGAGGACTCTAATTTAAATGCAATTCTGTCGCTTTGTGGAAGTGATGTCCCAGAACTTCAAACTTGGCTACAAAGAACAGAATACAAATGGATGTCGCATGACATAGTAAATGAAATGCTGGCAATTATGTCACATCATTTGCTCCGTGGTCTAATGAAAGAGATTCATGATGCAAAATTCTTTTCGATTATTTTGGATGAGACTGCTGATGTGTCAATAAAAGAGCAGGCCTCTATAGTCTTTTGTATTGCAAAAGAGGATCTTCAGGTAGGAGATTTTTTTGGGCTTTTATCAAACGTCTAGCACTACATCACAAACTCTGTTTACCATTTTAAAAGATGTTCTCCTGAGGTTTGGCTATGAAATGGAAAACTGTCGGGGGCAGTGTTATGATGGTGCTTCCAATATGGCTGGACATTCGACATGGTTTGCAGACATTGGTGCAGGAGGTGGCAGCTTGAGCTATTTATTTGCACTGCTTTGCACACAATCTGAACTTAGTAGTTCAGGATGCAGCTATGGGCATTGCCAAGTTCAAGGATCTGTTGGTATTTGTAAGGGAATTGATTGGGTTCATTCGAAATTCCCCAAAACGGCTTGCTTGTTTTGAACGTTGTCAAGAAGAAGGGAGTGTCAAACTGCTTCCATTCTGCCCTACCCGATGGACCGTTCCAGCAAAATCTTTGAAGACTGTACTAGCTAACTACAGTTCTGTAATTGAATTTCTGGGACTTGCAGCCGGTGACCACAATGAAGCGGGAGCAAAAGCACATGGGTTGCACTTGCAGCTCCATAAACTCGAAACCTATCTAGGTCTTCATCTTCTGTACTTGGTATTTTCCCGTGTTGAAACTGAACACTGCTCTACAGAAGGTCAATTTAAGGTTTCATGAAGCAGCGGTTAGGATTGAAAACCTTAAGACCATAGTTGCACAACTGCGTGAGGGATTTGGAGACTTCTTCTCAAAAACCACATCAGCGGCCAATGATTTAGATGTGGAACTAGAGGAACATTTTGTGCAAAGAAGGGCCAGGAAAATCCCACGGCGCCTGGGTGAAGGGTCAGTTCCTCATGTTTTTGAGTCTCCCAAAGACCTCTATAGACAAGGTTATTATGAACTCATGGACCGTACATTGGTAGCTTTGTCAGAACGTTTCAATACAACTGCATGTGACCATATGGTTAACATTGAAAAATTTGTTACAGGGAATGCCACCAGTGATTATGTCATTAATTTTTATAAGACTGACTTCCATGAATGCAATCTAGAGTTGCATAGAAATATGTTCCTTGAACTTATACAGAGGGCTAAGACTCTGGTTATGTGTTTTCAGGATGTCCTTGACTTGTTCCAAGGTGAAAGGGGTCGTCCTATGCGCAATTTGTTCCCAGAACTGGCACGACTGCTTCAGATTGCAGTAACCATCCCTGTATCCTCTTGTTCTTCGGAGCTTTCATTTTCATGCCTTCGGCGCATCAAACCCTACCTGAGAGCTACAATGGGCCAAGCTCGATTAAATACTGTTGCTTTGCTACATGGACACAAATATGAAGCTGCACATTTGGATGTTGAGGCCATTGCAGATGAATTTATTCAACGAACTATTGTCCGTAAAAATACATTTAGCCTGGGGAAGGTGCTGCAATGAAAACAGTTCACCTGTTCTCCTCTACAGCAGCACTATTGTAAGTTTGAATTGTTGATGCTTTGCTGAACTATGGGACCACACACGTCTTGCTTGGTAGTTTCTAATCGGTAAACGTCTTTACTTCTCGTTTCTCTTGAATTGGGAACTTTTTTTTGGTGGAGGTGGTGGTACTCCACCTTGCAGCTGTACCTTCTGTTTAGCAATCATTTCATTCTCCCATGTTGCTCTGCCTTTTGAGAGAGGGCTACTCCAACCTGGATGATTATAGAGGGGTGGAGTAGGGGCAGTGATGGCTAACTGGAATGCAACTTGATGGCTTAAATCTCCTTCTTTCTTGACTTTAGTATATGCAGTACATGCTAGCCAATGACCCTACCCCCGCGTGCCGTTGCATTAAGTTGGCGACTATATGCACATTTTCGGTCATGTAACTGCCAGTGATGTCACTTCCTGTATTTGGCCCCCCCCCCCCGGGAAATTCATAAGTCAAGTCGGCTCCCCTGTGAGTACCTGCATACAAATTCTTTCCATGTGCTAATGTCTTACTGGCCTCCCTAAAACAAGGCTGTGCCCAAGCCCTACGCTCTTGGGTACATAGGCAGAGGCCTATGGCCTCCGCCCATACGCCCAATAGCCTACTCCTTCATCACACCCACTAAAATGCAATATAGACATGCATGCTACCATTTGGCCAGATACCTTTCCCGACTACCAGTACGTATGGGTACACTAACAAACTCACACAACACTACATTCTCCAACCTACTTCCAACCAGTGGCCAAACTGTTACATGCAATAGCCCTAGCCATGCACACAATCCAGTACACCTTTACAGGCAAAACACACCATCATACATCAACTGCAAATACCCTCATATTTTCCAATTCACACCCCATCCCCAATGCACTCTACCTGTACTCAATGCACTCTTTCTACATATGTGTGCAATTCACACACCATTATCACAGTCCTCTCATACATGCCTACATGGCATTTCAGGTATTGTGCCGAACACCTATGCTACTCTTTGTACATGTGTGCAATCCACATACCAATATCACAGTACTCCCATACATTACAGCATTTCGTTGTGGTTTTATTGCCAACAGCCCACTCCTTCGCCACACCCACTGCAAAGCAATGGAGCCATTCATGGAAACATGTGAGCACTTATCTTTCCTACTTCCAACCAGTAGCCACCCTGTTATGTCCAAGGGCCCCAGCCATGCACACAAGCCATTAGGGGTTTTGCAGGCACAACACAACATAGCACTCTGACTGCAAATATCCTCATTATCTCCAGTGCACTCCCCATCCCCAATGGAGGCTGCCTGCACTCACCGAAAAATTATAGTGACCACTACAACTGCCAACCGATACAGTATATGTGAGTACCTCTATACAAATTCCTTCCATGTGCAAATGTCGGACTGCCCTTCCTACACCAAGGCTGTGCCCAAGGCCTAGACTCTTGGGTACATAGGCGGAGTCCTACAGCCTCCACCCATGCACCCAAAAATCCACACCTTCAACACACTCAGTAAAATGCAATCGAGGCATGCATGGTACCATCTGGCCACATACCTTTCCTGACTACCGGAACGTATGGGTACACCAACGACCTCACACAACGCTGCAAGCAAGCAAACATCTTGCCACAAAACCACCGCCGCAAATCAACGTAAACACACTAAGTCAACATAACCACTGGCAGCCGTGTGCTACAGCAGAAAGCATTTCCACTAGCTTTTCTTCGCTCTCTTTAACCCAGCCAAACCTCGCCCAACTTTTCAGGGGAGCAGCCAGTCAGCCAGCCTGACAACAGAGGAGGAGACGGGGGACACTGTCCTTGCGCTGCATTGCCCCTGCCGGCCACGAACGGCCAAGCCTTATCTAAGGGGTGCACTCGGGGGGATCCTACCCCGAGAGCAGTTCGGGGTGACATTCGGCCCTGGCACCGATGGAAATGTGGGGGCGGAGCCATGCAAAAATGTACCTACCCTACCGCTGGGCCTGCTAGACTCATGCAAACGCTAGGCCCGGCCAAGGAGTCTGCAGCAGAGCGTGGCTGAGTCAGCAGGAGAGCTGATCAGTGGTCTTCCAGCGGACCCTTTCGGGGCATCGCTTCTCGGCCTTTGGGCAAAGAGAGTGCAGGGACTTCCTTCGTAGTCTGGCTTGTCCAGTCCGGAGAGACTCTTTGCAGCTGAACCCCACAGGCCCACGGATCTGGGGGTGGGCTACTGATCCTGCTTTGAAAGGTCTGGAACTTTCGTTACTCGGCTTGGGACCTTGTTCCGCATAGAGGTGGAAGCAGTCACCCTCTCTCCCTGAGGAGGGGGTTGGCTAGCACCATCATTTGGATTTCGTTTGGGAGGATTGGAGCAGTGCGCTTCGGGCCTTTCCGTCATTATGGCTGCACCACCACGGACCATACAGCCAGCGACGCAGTTGCGTAATTCTGCTCTGAATTACAGTTCAGCAGGAAGTTCTCGAGGTGAAGGATTTTGACTATGTTCTCAAGAATGTTCTTTTTGATGCTCTACAAGTGGAGAAGAACACGGTTTATTGCATGCAGGAGCACAGGTATGCCAATACCTATGATTTCACCTTTGTAGATGCGGCCTCTTCCATCAGTGCTCATGAAACCTACAAGGTGGAAAAAAAGAAGAATGTTTTGAAGGGTATACTGGTTGAACTTTATGTTCGTCAGACGGTGCCTTTGACAGTCCACATGTATAACCCGTTTGTGTCTGCAGATAAGATCAGCAACTGTCTAATAACATATTGTGATGAGGTGAAAGGTGGTCATGAACAAAAAAAATATTTTTGGCTACTTTAATGGCAATAGAAGGTTTGTAGTTGTGCTGAAGAAAAACACAGCAGGAATATGAGGACTGTGTTACCCCCAGGGGTTTTCAAGATAAATGATCAAAATGGGTACCTTTATTACCCCAATCAGAGTTTTTTGCAGGAAATTTGGACATGTGAAGCAAAATTGTCCAAAGGATAAATGTCGGAATTGCGGTAGCACTGAGCATAAATTTGCGAATTGTGATAAGCCTTTGCGATGTAGCCATTGCTATGGACTATCCGACTACTCCCCGTACATATGCACAAGCGGCAGGTGGGGATGATGTTTACAAGGAGTATCACGAAAGATCCGCACGTCTGACTGACACAGTGGAGAAATTGAGAGAAAGGGAGGATACGGTTGAAGAGGCAGTAGATGTGTCACCTGATCTGAGGAAAGAGGAAGTCTTAGAAATAGTACGAGAAATGGTGAAGTGATGGCCGAGAGGCCCGGAGAAGGGTGGTAAAGGTGTGTCGTGTTTATCTGAGAATGATGAGGTTGGCTGAGCGTTTTATACATCTTTGTGAAACAAGAGATGTCCTTGGTACGCCAGCAGAGTTGGCTTTAGAATATCATGATTTTCGGCAGTCTTCAGCCAGCACTGTTATTTCAGAGGCAGGTGTTGTGTTGCAAGAGGATGTGTTACCTGTTGGAATGGATTTGGAATCTGGAATGTCTCTGGAAGGTGAGATTCCATCTATATTGTCCTCTGGTGACAGGGATGTGAAAGAGAATATGGAGTTCATGAAGAGTGAGAGTACATCTTCTTTGGGAATTGATGTATTATTATTACCGGCTCAGATTTCAGTTCCTTCTCTTCCGTTGCCACCACGAGTCAAGGAACAATCAGAGCGGGACAGAGTTACTGTTTTGCAGACCAATAAATGTATGGGTAAAGCAGAGGTGGCCTGAAGTACCATTGTGAGTTCCAAGAAGGGTAAGATTAAAGGTGTTAGTTCGGATTTGGCTGAACCACGTGTCCTCATTAGTACACAGGATGTAGATACTTCGAACATTTATGATATTTTGCAGAGTGATTCTTTGGACCCTGTGGACCCTGTGGATTCACAAGTTCTTGTGAAAAATAGTCCTTTTACCGATTCTTCATCAGAACCAGAGAGTGAGGAAGAGGAGGTTCGGCCTTTTCAAAGAGGCTCAAGGCGTCAGCGGAGGAAACCAAAAGCAGACCGGAGTCGGTCCGTGCTCAGAGAAGCAAGGTTATCTTTAAAACCAAACCAATGATGGAGCCTCTTAAAGCTGCTACCTTGAGAGTTGCGACCCTCAATGTGCGAGGGATTACCTTGTGATGTGTTTTGTTTGCAGGAATGTGCTATGTCTTGGGATGTTTCTAATGCTAAGTAGAGTGCGGACTGGACGAGAGTCTATCTTTCCGGTCGGGCTCCAACGTGAACAGAAACGCAGGCACTGCTGTGTTGCTGAATTCTCACTTGATGTCTGATGTTAGACTTGTGGAGTTGATTTCAGGTTGAGTCCTCCGAGTGTCTTTTAATTGGCATAATATTCACCACCGGCTGATTAGTGTGTATGATGATGTACACAAACAGGACCAGATTTCTTTGTTCCAGTCGTTGCAGACTTTTTGTGCAGGAGGTGCTCCTTTGATGGTCATGGGTGACTTCAATTGTATTTTGCAATCTGCAGGTAGGGTGCGGGGAGGTGTTCCGGTTGGTACAGGGAACCAGGATATCTCGTCCAAAGTCTTGAAGGAGTTGAAGATTTGTACCTTATAGACACTCATGCAGTTCACAATGCTCCAGGTTCTGTGTTCACTTATCGTGAAAATAATGGTTTGGTCCAATCTCAGATTGACTTTATTTTTGTATCTAAGGCGTTCACTACGAGCGTTACGGAGGTGGTGCCTACCCTTTATTCGGATCACCATCTGGCGATTTCCACTGTAATGTTGCCATCTTATTTACCGAGTGGTCGTAATTCATGGACGTTAAATGTTCAGTTGTTAAAAGATGAGGAAACGTACACCCGCTTTCACCTCCTGCTTCGGGAGTGGGTGTTGCAGCGCAATTTTTACCCTTCTGTCCAAGATTGGTGGGAAGATATTAAGAGGAGAACAAAAAGGTTTTTCATTAGCAGTGGTCAAGAGGCTGCGAGGAAACGCAACTCTGTATATAAGATGTTGGTGGGTTCCCAACAGACATTACATCAGTTGCAGGATATGGGGGTGGAAGTTCAGGATGAATTGGATGCTGTAAAAAGGGACATACAAGGATGGATACATGAGAAGGGGAAGTCTATTTTTAATTCCAGAGTTAAGAATTTTGAAGAGGATGAAAAATGTTCAAAGCTGCGTATTATCAGAAGGTAGTGCCAACTGAGTTTTTTGACACACAGGGGGTGGTGCAGGACACAACACAGGGGATGTTGGCAGTCACGCATGCTTTTTATTCTGATTTGTATTTACCAAAGGTGTTGGATGAAGAGCAGGTGGAATCCTTTAGGGCCACCGAACAAGATAAATTGGAGGCAGTTCAAAAGGTCACAATACTGGAGCCTTTTACTTTAGAGGAAGTGCGAGTTGCGGTGATGGCTGCTGCACAAGTGAAGGCCCCGGGTAGCGATGGTCTCCCGTGTGAGTGGTATACCACTTTTTGGGATATTTTGGGTCCAGTGGTCTTGGAAGTTTTGGATGTTTATTTTGAATCAGGCAATTTGGTCTCCAGTATGCAACAAGGTATCCTTACCCTTTTATACAAAAAAGGTGACAAAACGGACATCAGGAATTGGCGGCCGATTACTTTGTTAAATATGGATTATAAAATGTTGGCAAATGTTATTGCTAATCGCCTTAGGGCTGTAATTCAGAGCCTGGTGCATGCTGACCAGACTTGCGCAGTCCCGGGGTGGCGTATCCATGAAAGTTTATTGGTTGTCCGGGATTCAGTGCAGTCAGCTATTGACCGAGGGACATCCTTGGGGGTTCTTGGGTTAGATTTTGAGAAGGCTTATGACCAGTTTCTCATAAGTTCATGTTGAGTATTTTGAAGAAAATGGGTTGTCCTGTTCGTTTTTTGAGTATTGTTTCCACACTCTATGCAGGAGTTTTTAGTCAAATCCGGATTAATGGAGTATTGACGGGTAGAGTGCCGATTTTGTCAGGAGTGAGGCAAGGTTGTCCTTTGTCAGCCTTGTTATATGTTTGTGCGATAGAGCCCCTGCATATTAGACTTCATGACTATCCAGGGATAGTGGGAGCTCCAATCCCGGGGACACCAATCCAGGCAAAGACTATTGGGTATATGGATGACGTTACTGCTTTATGCAGAGATGCTCAATCAATCGGGTGTTGGTACAAACAGAATTGTTTTGTCGAGCTATAGGTTTTAAGTTAAACACTCGCAAGTGTGAGTTACTGACTGTAGGCTCATGGGATAACTTGCTTCTTTGCCCCGTTTGCAGAGCTGTAGAAGGGGTGAAAGTGCTAGGTGTAGTCTTTAATGAACGTATGGATGGGGCGGAGCAGTGGTTGGCTGCAACAAAAAGAGTGGAAAAAAAGGTTGGTTTGTGGGCTCTACGGAGTCTGTCAATTGAAGGGAAGATACTACTGATGAAAGCAGTGCTCCTGCCTATTTTACTTTTTTTGGCTTTAGTTTCTCCCCCCCCCATGGTACGACAAACCCAGCAGTTACAAAGACTTTTCTTTTTTTTATGGCGCTCGAAAATGGATCGAGTGAAAAGGAGTACCATGTATAAACCTAAGACATTTGGGGGTAGAGGGGTTCCAAACTTGGAACTTTTTCTTAAAGGGCATTATGTTGGTTTTTGTGTAAATACTTTAAAGCATTCAGCATCGTTGGCAGCACCCTTGGTAAGGAACGCATCAGCAAATATACTGGAAAGATTTCTTGTTATTTCACGCAGCAATGTGTTGCCAAAAGCATTGATATTACCAACCTTTCATCACTGTTTTGATCCATTCTTGCCCTTGGTGTCTCCTATAGAGTTGTTGCACACAAAATGGATGGTCCCCCAAGATATTTTGATGGCGCTCCATTTGAAAGATATGCCTGAACCGGTGGGTAATCTGGGGGGGGGGGGCAAGGTTGTTGAGGGTGTGGGAGAGTTTTTCATCTGCTAAAGTGACTAACGTGCAAAAGGATATCAATTGGTTGATTTTGGTGGACGCATTGGCACTGAAAGCTTTTATGCATCAGAGGCAGTTGGTCAGGTCAGCAGTGTGTCCAAGGGAGGGTTGCTCACATGATGAGACGACCTTCCATTTCATGTGGCAGTGTGGTTTTTTAGCACAAGTGTATGATTTGTTCCAGCCCTTGATTTTTGCCGTAACAGGGGTGCAGTTTTGAAATGGCGCTCATTGGGTTTCAGTGGAGGAGGAAAAAGTTAAATAGACTTTTCGACCAGATTACCTCATCCATAAAGGAAGCCTTACGGAAGACTATATCGTTTCTGGTTTGGCAGCATAAATCCATTTCCCCGCAGGAGTGTGCTAAATTGGCGTTGTGTTTTTTGTATAAGTATTTTTTCATAGATGCCAAGCGCAGCAGCTTTGGCAGCAGGGCAATTGGCAAGCATTGACATCCTAGAATCTGGGATAGTGTGAGTTTATGCACACATTTTTTCACAGTTTTTTTCTACAAATGTATTTTTGATTAGTGAACATTTTAGCGTTTGATTGGCTTTTTTTGATTTGTTGTTGGTTTTGTAATTTTTTTTTCAAAATTGGAGGATTGGGACAGGTAAAGGGGTGATGTGGAGACCGTAAAAAAAAAAGAAAACAAAAACACTTATTATTGTCTTGATGCCAAAGACAAGGGAAAGGAGGAGGCACAAATACTTTGGCAACAAGACAATTGGAGAACGCTAACCATTTGAATAATCTGGGTTCGATTTTTATTCCAGTTTACCAATTTTTCTTTTTCCGATGATGGAAGATTGCCACCTTACAATACTTTAATTTTTTTATTTTTATTTTATTTCTTTATACGGTTTATGCAAACCTTTAGAAGAAAACAAACAAACGCACAGTGATAGCTCCCCTCCACATCTTAATGTTCGCCTTTAAGGATGGTCCTTCTCACTGCGTATACTTTAAGCTTTGAAACAAACTTTAAAATGGAGAAAATACCAAGAACAATCCCACCAGCAACTGAATTGAGACACTCAATCAGAATAACAGTAGATCATAATATAAGTCAAGAAAAAGACTGACTACATAGTCAAAACCGTCTTAATTGAAACCTTGAAAATAGAAAAAAGTAAGTTAGTCTGCATTCAGGAGCATATGAATGCCAATACATATGACATTACATTCATAGATAAAGCTGCAGCCATAACGGCGCATGAAAACTCAAAATTACCAAACCCCACACTAAATGGGGTTAAAGTAGAACTTTGCCATGTGAGACAGGACACACCACTAACTGTACATATGTACAACCCTTTTGTTTCTGTAGAGGCAATAACTACCTGGTTAAGCATATACTGTGAGGAAGTAAAAGTAGGTTTTTCCATTGAAAAATAAATACAACTTCTTCAATGGGAACAGCAGATTCACAGTAATATTAAGAAAAGATGCCAACGGCATAGAAGGACTAAAACACCCTCCCGCCATGTTTAAGTTTAATAAACATAAAGGGTATTTATATTACCCCAGTCAACCCTTATTCTGTAGATTTTACAGAAATTTTTGACACGTCAAGCAATATTGCCCCAAAGATGCATGTCAAAACTGCGCAAGCAGCGAGCACAAAGTGGCTTCATGTGACAAAACTTTACACTGCAATGATTGTAACCAGGATGGGAACTATATGGACATATGCCCAAAACGAAAATTGTCCTACGCACAAACAGTCCAAAAAAATGGGCGAGCTCAGCGCAGATGAATTGGAAAATATGCATGTGGATATAGACATCAGTGAAATCATAAACAGTGGCAGAGATCCACAAGATTACTTACAACCAGAAGCAGATATGAAAGAGGAACAAGCGGGTCCGTCAACGCGGGACCACAAGATGCTGGGGCCAAGAAAAATCATGGAGCTAATAAACACGGACAAAGCAGCCGCGAATAAAAGAATGGAGAAGAATGCTGAGGCAGAGCACACGATGGTTGCGAGTGCACAACAATGCTCATATCCTCCCAGCACGCCACCTGGGGACGGAAATGAGAATGCACTTGCCGGCACAGGACAGAGAGCCACAATGAGTGCAGATGAACAAGGGGGACACAGCAATATGCCCTCTACAGGTGAAAGCACTCAAATCAGGAGCGAAAACTTTTCAAATGCGAAAATGTCCGCATTTGTCATAAAAAACATATGGAGCATGAGCGGAACACAGAAAGGAGAAATAAACCTGCAAAGCAGCACACCGCAACTCATGGTGTCCCCGTTTGACACGCAGAGTGGGAACAGTGCAAGCAGTGAGCACGTAATATCTGACACACAAGAGGAACTACAAAAACACGCTTTAAGCAGTGACGTGATTTTAAATCACCTAACGAACAGAAATAGCTCAAGCACACAAAGGGGCATTGTCCACTGCAGTACCACATCCTAGTGCACTACCGTTCCTAACACCACAGGACTTTGGATACAACGCACCAGGGAGCAACAGGACACCACCTTTACCCAGACTAGGAGGGAAAACAGGTGGAAGAAACTGTTGTCACGCAAGAGTTGCAACAAACAAGCTTGTAAGCCACACCAGGCTTGTCTGACCTACAGCAAGTTGTGGAAGCTGGAGAAGCTTTAGCCATAAAGACAAAACAAATATTAGTGGAGAACAAAGATGAAGAGGGCTGGACAGTACTAGCAAGAAAAAAAACAGAAAGAAAATGATAGCAGCAAGAAGAACACACCCACATACACAGAGAGCACCACAGTCAGCTCACTTGATAAAGAAGCATCCAACATGTCATGAACACCTGTAGAATGCCTCAGTGACTCAGAGAACTCAGAGGAAATAGAACAAACAGGCAGTTTACATAGAACACCTACAGTGTTCAGAAAAATGGAAAAGTTAGCAACAAGAGTCAGAAGCCGATCCAGAACAAGAGAGGCTAGAGCAACACTCCAAAAAATAATAATGGGGGTACAGAAAATAGCAACACTAAATGTAAGAGGAATAAATAATATCACTAAGCAACTAGCTTAATTTGCTTACCTAACCACAATTCCTTGTGATATCATTTGTTTACAGGAATGTGGTTTAAACTGGGATGTAACCAACAAAGGATGGAGCAAAGATTGGATGTGCAGACCATCTATCTGCTCTGGCTCCAATATAAACAAGAATGCAGGCACAGCAGTCTTGTTCAATTTACGCGCGGCCACTGATATTAGACATGCAGAATTAACTCCAGGCCGGATACTGCAAGTAAACTTCTCATGGTACGGTATCCAACATACTCATAAGTGTATATGCAGATGCAAAAAAAACAAGAACGCTTAACCCTGTTACAAGGATTACGCAATTTCTGTACTGGAAATTCCCCTTCGATTTTTGCTGGGGATTTCAATTGCACAATAAATAGGATAGAGTATGAAAAGGCACCCCAGCTGTTTCAGCAAACTGGGACCCATTGTCCAAAATCCTGAAAAGTATTGTTGAAGATCTCAATCTAACCAATAGACACGCATCTCGCAACGTACCAGGGTCGGCCCTAACATATAGGGCAGACAACGGTTTGGTACAATCTCAAATAGATTTCATCTTTACATCCAAAAACTTTGAAATAGTCAAAACTGAAGTGAAACCAAACCTTTTTTCAGACCACCACTTAATAACAACGGAAGTAACTTTAAAAGAGTACCCTCCAAAACAACAAAACGCTTGGTCACTAAACGTAAACCTATTACAAGACAAAACAATGACAGGTTTAGACCACTGCTTAAAGACTGGGTATCACAGCACATTACTCTCTAATAGACAAGAGTGGTGGGAGGATATTAAGGAAAGAAGTAGAGAGTTTTTTTTTTTTTTTAAAGTGGCAGTATAGCTGTGAGACAGCGAAATGAAGCATGCAAAACTTTGCTAGGCAAACAAACACTACACCTACTCCAGGAAATGGGAGTAGATGTCCTAAATGAACTAGAAAAAGTAAAAAACGAAATTCAGGCATGGATGCTTAAGAAAGGGAGAACCATCATCTTCAACTCAAGAGTGAAAGATTTTGAAGAAAACGAGAAATGCACTCACTTTTTCTTCAAAGCAGCACAACATCACAAGGTTTTACCTACTGAGTTTAGAAACTCACAAGAAGTAACAAGGGACACAGTATCAGGAATGCTTGAAATAGTGCAAACCTTTTACTCACCAAAGCCATTGGACGAACAGCTGATAAAATAGCCAACTGGCTTCTCACTTATTGTGATAAAATTAGGAGGTGATCAAGAACTGAAAAAATCAATTCGGAATCTTTAAATGGCTATAGGTTTAATGTCATGCTAAAGAAAAATCCTTCAGGGATTGGAGCTTATGTCACCCTCCTAGTGTATTCACAATTAATGAGCAGAATGGATATTTATATTGTCCTAACCAGCCCATGTTTTGCTGCAATTTTGGACATGTAAAACAAAACTACCCCAAGGACAAATGTAGAAATTGCAGCAAGAAAGACCACAAGGAAGCCCGATGTGACAAACCATTCAGATGCAAAAATTGCAATTAAGAGGGTCATATCACTATGGAGTGTCCTGAAACTCCCCAGACTTATGCTCAAAAAGCAGCTGGGGCTGCTAATATGTTTGCCGATGCAAACACTGATAAAAGGCCTTCTTACAGCACTCCCAGCAATTTTCGTGCAAGTTCCAGCACAGAAAATGGTCCTAGGAAATTGAAAAAGAAAAACTAAAACATGAGGCTTTACTCAAGGCACAGGAAATACTAAACAGATGGCCAACAGGCCCTGCATCAAAAAACACCTCACCTGTTCAAAACAGGAAGAAGCTGCAATGTTCAGTAAGGAAACAAACAGGAAATAGAGCAGTGCATACCTTTTGCATCCGATTATGCAAATTCGCCTGCACTACCCAAAAATCCTGGGGAAAAATGGGAAAAGCAGACACTTTTCAGGAGGGTTTCTCTCTAGGAAAGATACTGCAAATTATGTACAACCATAACTACTTATCTTAATTCCTCTATTGCACTTAATCTTTTGCTTTCACAGGTGTTGTATTTTTACCCAGATTTTATGCACATTTCTACAACAATGGAAGGCAGGGTCCTTTTTTGGTTTTTGAAAGGGTAGATAGCTTAGACACAAATGGAGAATGTACAAAGGACAATACCTCCTGCTACTGAACTACGGAATTCCATAAGAATTACTGTTGAGCTCAAATACAGTAAAGAAAAAGATTTTGACTACGTAGTCAAAACTATTCTTTTTGAAGTGTTAAAAGTCCAAAGAGACACTTTATTCTGTATTCAAGAACACAGAAGCGCTAATACATATGATTTCACCTTTACTGAAGAGCCAGCTGCAATCACAGCACATGAAAACTCGAAAAATGCACATCCAGCCCTGACCGATGTAAAGGTTGAGTTATGTCATGTGCGCCAAGAAACCCCATTAACTATGCACATGTATAATCCCTTTGTCACAGCAGAGGCAATAGCAAATTGGTTAGGTTTGTACTGTGAGCAGGTTAAAGGAGGCACCCCATTTAAAAATTAATATTTTTAATGGGAGCAGACGTTTTACAGTAGTCTTAAAGAAAGACCCAAATAGTATTGGGGGGTCTGAAACATCCACCAGCAATGGTGGACTTCAACAAACATAAGGGATATTTGTACTACCCGAACCAACCTCTTTTTTGTAGGTTCAGTAGGAGTTTTGGCCACCTAAAGCAATAGTGCCCCAAGGACGCTTGCAGGAATTGTGCAAGCAGAGAGCATCAGACCAACATGTGTGACAAGCCCTTTCTGTGCGAGGACTGCGGTCTGTGTGGTCACAAGACATTTGCCCGAACAGGAAACCCACATATGCACAAAAAGTGTGAAAACCGAGTGAAATCATTGCGGACGATTTAAATATTAGCAACAATGAGATGGATCTGGGAGAAGCGGCTAATTGAGCCAATGAGCAGCAGGGAGAAGATCAGGACAAAGACATCTCAAACGGAGATGAGGGAACCTCAGCCCGTGATCCAGTAGGCCCCAAACGACTGGAGGAGGTGCGTCACGCAAAGAAAAACAAAATGACGGCCGCGTCGAATAAAAATGCACAAATACCGGCAGAAATGAGAGAAGACACCACACTTATTGACATCATAAAGCGGGCAGCAGAGTAGACTGTCCAAGTTCTCAATATCGAGGCACAAGCACAGGAAGACACACGCTGTGTAAGTGCGCCCCCTAAGATATGATGAAAGTAGTGCAGCGGATGCAGCTTTGCCCAGTTTTTTGACAAAGGGGAAAAGCGTACATACGCCAAGCGTGGACACAGGAAAAGGGAGCATTGGACACTCAAAGGAGGCGCACCCTACAGGCGAAACCATACATGAAAAAAAAGTAAAACAAAACAATGCGGATGCGAGTCAAAAACACGGCGAAATGCAAGATTTGCAGAGTGGGCAAGAAAAAAAAGAGTAAGATGCAAAAAATCAAAAGACTCAGCAAACTGACTCGCAGAGCAGAGAAAAGGTCTCACCAATCACACCGCTGCTCATGGTATCACCATTTGATACCATCACTGCCAAAAGCACGCAGAACTCGCTAATAGTGGTGGAGACACAGCTTGATTCCCAGGAAATGGAACAAGAGTCTTGCACAGGAGGAGCAGAGGGGGAGTACGCTTACGCAGACCCAGAGTCATATTCCACTCCTGTTTTATCCACTGTAGAAGACATGATCCAAGAGACAACGCCACAAGGTGGTTCTGGGAGCAGGGGTAAGCCCCAGCGAGGTCCTAAGCTTCCAGGACTACCTGTCATGCGAGGTATTCCTCCTAACATTCATCTCGCAGGCCCTCTGCGAGAAATATTGGGACATCTTCCAAGGGAAGAAAACGGAGGCCCCATACAGCACGTTCGAGATGGAGACGCAACGGGAGTCACGAGAGAGAAGGATAACGGTAGAGATGACCAACCCACACGTCTCAGAATCGGACATAGGCGCCCTGCTGAAGCGGTATGGCACCATCAAGGATGGGCCCACCAAAATCAGGGACGCCAATGGGGTTTGGAACACCTCATGGAGGGCCACGATAGAACTCGATCAGGGCTTCGGAGGTCGAGATGACCTAAAACACCTGCCATCGGTGTTCTACCTCGGAGCAGATGAAGGGAGGATAAGGTACCAGGGACAACCCTTCACCTGCAGGAAATGCAATGGCAAGGGACACAAAGCCAACGCATGCCCCCAGCCATTCTGCCGGAAATGCAGGGGGACAGACCACGACACATACGAGTGCACGGGACAGAAAAGGTGTAATTTCTGCGGCACACAAGGGCACACGTACTACGGGTGCCCGTACTCGGCCAAGTCCTACGCCCAAGCGGAGCAGTCAAGGTGCTGCAGCCGACCGGTAGGCCAACGACCGAGGCGGCTAAGGCACCGCCAAGCGACAGGAGGACAGTCATCAGCAAAAAGACCTCGGACTGGCTGATGACCCTGATGACGGAGATCAGGAACGAGGGCCTGGAAAGAGAACGGGCACAGCAGGCACAGGAAAAGGCTAAACCGAGCAAGGCACACCCGGAGAAAGCGGCAAACCCGCAGACCCGGACAAAGCCGAGCACGGCAGAGCCAACCCCCGGACCAACCCTGGTCATCACGATACCGACAGAGCCGGAAGGACCAACCCTGGTCGCCGCGGCACCGGCAAAACCGGAGGTAGCTGGAACCACCACCCCAGCTCCTCAGGCCCCAGCCACGGGGCCACCCGAGGCAGAGGAGGAGGCGACAGCACCCGAAACGACAGAGGCAGCTGTACCACAAGCCCCTCAAACAACAGCCACGATACATCCCCACCCCTCCAAAGTGGAAGACCTCTCGGACCCCGAAGACCAAGGGAAAGGCCGGGCAAAAGGGAAGAGAAGGTCCAAGCTAAGGAGGGACAGAAAAGGGAAGCAGGCAAAGGATGGGTCTGGCAGACTCAGGAGCAGAAGCAGGTCCGACCGCGAAGCTGCGTCAGAACAAGCTGAGGAAAGCGGGAAGGAGAGCCCCGTGCGGCTCTCCCGGGCCATGAAGAGGATGGCCCTGCAAGCCAGGGTAGACCTCCTCAAAGGAAACAAGGCAGGAGCAAGAGAAGAGGTGGTGGTGATCCCCGGCTCGGACTCCGAGGAGGAGGACGACGACTGCACACCCCTCAGCGAGATCGCGCTCCTGCACTAGCGGCTAAGGACAATAGAAATGCTGCAAAGCCTGGAGAGGCCGAACAGCTGGAAAACGGACAAGGACAAGGAGGGGCCGGGCACAGACTCAGACTCAGACGGAATGGAACTCGAGGGGGAGGGATGTTCGGAGCAGGATTGACCCAAGATCCGAACAAGAACACCCCCTCAGAGAACCAGAACCCGTAGCTTACGCATTGCAAGATGGCCATATCACTGCTCACCTTGAATGTCAGAAGCTTGAAGGACAGGAACCGAAGGGCAGGCACAATGAGCTATCTGGCAGCCCAGAACTGCGATGTGTGCTTCGCCCAGGAATGTGGAATACCGTATGACCGGTCGTACAAACAACTCGAGGAAGAGTGGAGTCACGGGCCGTCCTTCTGGTCAGGAGGGAACGACTGCAAATCCTCAGGAGTGGCCATCCTTGTAAGGGGAAGGCACTTCACAGCTGAATCAGTAACAGAGCAGGTGAACGGCAGAGTGCTGTCCGTCGACGGCTCATGGGCAGGAGAACCCGTACGGCTGATCAATGTGTATGCCCCCCCGACCAAGAATGAAAGGTTAGAAGTCTTCGAAAACCTGAGACTGCTGCTCGTTACCTCCAGGACCATCCTGATGGGGGGGTGACTTCAACTGCACCATCGAGGAGGGCGGACGCACGGGCCCCGGCTCTGCAGGAATGGACGCAACGTCCCGGCTGCTCCGGGGGATTGTCGAGGAGTCCTCCCTGAGGGATGTCATCGGGGCCATGGGGGCGAACGCCAGGAACTACTCCTGGAGTTGGCCCGATGGCTCTGTGCGCTCCAGGATCGACTTCGTCTTCACCTCCCAGACGGTAAAGCCGGTACAAAGCTCCATGGTTGCCGTACACTTCACCGACCACAGAGCAATCAGCTTCACAGGGGAACTTTCGGGGAAGTTCCCAACCGGGCCGGGATCCTGGAAGCTGAACTGCACGCTGCTGGAAAGCGAAGAGGCTAAGGCAAACCTCAGGCTAGCATACGCAGAGTCCGGAGCTTCTTCCAGGGTGTCAGCAGGGCTGCGGCATGGGAAAAGAAGAGGACATTCAGGGCCCTGCAATCGCGGTTGCACGGACTGATCGACCTCGAGCTCAGAGGCTGGGACGTGCAAGACGACCTAGAGGAAACCAGGAGAGGTCTAGACAACCACTTCCAGGCGGAAGCTAGGAAAGTCATGTTCCGTTCCAGGGTCGAGCGACTTGAGAAGGACGAAAAATGCAACGCATTTTTCTTCAAGAAGCTACACTCCACTACCACACCCCTACTGGAACTACGGGACCCAGAGGGAAACCTCCAAGACGAGAAAGAACTGGTGATGAAGGTCGTCACAGACTTCTACAGCAGCCTCTACTCGCCTAAGGTGTCGGAGAGAGCCCAGGCAGACAAGTTTCTGGCTGGGATCTCGAGGACACTGGGACCGGAGGAAAGAGAGGGCCTGAACGCTCCCTTCACGCTGGGGGAGCTGCACCAGGCGGCCACCTCCTTCAAACGCGGCAAGACCCCGGGCTGTGACGGGCTCCCAGTGGAACTCTACACCGAACTCTGGGACCAGATCGGGCCGGACTTGCTCGCGCTATACGAGGAGATGGCGGAGAAGGGCAGCATGCCACGGACCCTGAGGGAAGGTACGATTGCCCTCTTGTACAAGCAAAAGGGTGAGAGAGATGACCTCAAAAACTGGAGACCCATCTCGCTCCTAAACGTGGACTACAAGATCCTGGCAAAAGTGATGGCAACCCGGCTCAAGAAGGTAATCGGGAAGCTAGTCCACCCGGACCAATCGTGCGGGATACCAGGGCGCCAGATAGCGGACAGCTTGGCCCTGGTCAGAGACACGATCGAGTACGTCAGGGACCGCAGGATCCGAGCGGCCCTGGTATGCCTCGATCAGGAAAAGGCTTTCGATAGAGTGTCCCACGAGTTCATGGACCGTGCCCTGCGAGCGATGGGTCTGGGAGACTTCTTCTGTGACATGGTGCGGACCATGTACCGAGACATCTTCAGCAGCGCAATGGTAAACGGGTGGAAGGCGGACTCCTTCCCGGTGGAGTCAGGTGTCAGACAGGGCTGTCCACTCTCACCCTTGCTGTTCGTCTGCGTCATCGAGCTCCTGGCGGAACACATCCGGCAAAACAAGGACATACGAGGGGTGAAAGTGCCGGGCAGCGAAGGCAAGGGGGAAGTGAAGTGCTCCCTGTACATGGACGACGTTACCGTCTTCTGCACAGACGGGTGCTCGGTCAAGGCCCTCGTAAGGACCTGCGAGGACTTCGGCAAGGCGACAGGGGCCAAGATAAACTGCACCAAGTCAGAGGCCATGCTCTTCGGAGACTGGGACCCAACGTATGACCCTCTGCCCTTCCCCATCAGACCGGTCCACATGAAAATCCTGGGTGTGTGGTTCGGCTACGAGGGGGCCGCAAGAAGGTCATGGGACGAGCGTGTGGCGAAAGCCAAACAAAAACTAGGGCTATGGAGCTTGCGGAAGCTGACCATAGAGGGGAAGACGCTGGCTCTGGCGAACAACGTGCTCCCGGTCCTACAGCACCTGGCACAGGTCTGGCCGGTGCCGAAGTCCACCGCAAAAACCATCACGAGGATGGTATTCTACTTCATCTGGAACTCCAAGATGGATAGGGTGAAGAGAGCAACCATGATCAAGACACACGACAAAGGCGGGAAGGGGGTGCCGGACATCCCCACCATGCTGAGAGGCTTCTTCACCTGCAACTGCGTGAGGCTCACGCTGAGGAGCAGTGATGAAAGTCACGTAGGCTTCCTGATGGCCCGCTTCTTCCTACTCCCGGTATGGCGGAGGCTGGGATGGGTGGTGTGGGACACCAGGATCCCATACAACTGGACGGCCCCCTGGTACTACGCTGAGGCGGAGCGTTTTGTACGGGAATTCCAGCTGGAGGCGGCGGCGCCGGACCAGTGGAAGAATGGGGCCATCCACAAAAGCATTCGTGACAGGGACGTTTGCGAGCCGATCAGGACCCTATCATCCGAGGCCGCAGAGCGCGTATGGGGCAATGTGGCATCGAAACGGCTCACAAACAAGCACAAAGACATAGCCTGGATGGCCATCCAGGGAGGTCTACCGGTGCGAGCGTTCATGCACGCCAGAGGTCTCAACCGCTTCAAAAACTGCCCCCGGGGCTGCACGGCAGACGAGACAGAGTACCATCTCCTCTGGGATTGCCCCTACGCACGCAACTTGATGCGGGACTTGGCCACGGAACTAGGGGGCAAGATCCCGACAGCAAACATCAATGCCGACGCAGTGATGTACGGTTTGTTCCCGGGGACCCACGCACAGGAAGACATCCAGGCCTGCTGGAGAATCCTGTGCTGCGTAAAAGATGTGCTCCTATTTTCCAGAAACCGCCTGGTGGTAGGGAAGAAATACAACGACGGAATCCTGCCGCCAGATGATCCACAGCCTCCTGAGAGACTACGCAATCATCGACGGGCCAGAGGACGACAACGAAGAAGAGTGAGTAAACGTACATTTACACAACATGTTCTTGTGCTTTTTCTCAAACAGGACCCACCTCTGAGTGGAGAAAACGAAGGAATCGTCGGCCGCACGCGAGGCGGCATGACGAGGATACGTAAGTAATGTACACCATAACCTAACACGACCTGTTTCCTTTCCAGCTGAAAAGGTCGACAAAGTCAGGCTCGGGCACAAGCGTCTAGGGAGACCGTGCTCGAAGCCTCCCTTTTTGACAGTTTCCAAACCAATACACGGATAACCTGTGAGAACCTTTAATTGGAAACCTAATTGGCATATAGTCGCAATGTAGTACATCCTACCTTGCTGGAAGAATGGGACGGTTGTAAGGGGAGATGTGGAGACCGTACAAAAAAAAAATCTGTTCTTATCAGTTTAATATCTGATACGTCCTCTATCTGGGGACCATATATTAAATTGATTTTTGGAACAGGGAGATGGAATGGGAGCTTGCTTTGTCCACTCCACACATCAACCTGGTATTGCAGTACCTCCAGGACTGGTGCACTTCCCCACTCGGGGAAAACAAAGCTGTCAAAAAGAAAGACTTGGGCGATTCTTGAAAAAGAGCACACACGGCAAAATATAGCAAAATATATCTGTACTTATGCAAATAATTTTTTTTTCCCCTTTCTTCCTTCTTTTTTGTTTAGATGTCCTGTTGAACATTCCGTGTCTTGGAGCAAGTTGTCGGAAGGAAAAAAGTCTGCCGTTTGGCTCCTTTTTCAGGGGAGCAGCCAGCCAGACAGCCAGCCGGAGGAGGAGAGCATGGGGGACACTGTCCTTGCCCTGCTTCCTTCCTTCCTTCCTCGCCCCTGCCGGCCCCGAACGGCCAAGCCTTATCTAAGGTGGGCGCTCGGAGGAGCCTGCCCCCCAGGCAGCTCGGGGTGACTTTGGGCCCTGGCACCGAGGCTGCTGGAGATGTGGGGGCGGAGCCATGCAAAAACAGACCCGGGGCTGCTGGTCTTTCATGCAAACGCACGCTAGGCCCGGCTGCCTCCGAGGTGCCTGGGAGTCTACGGCAGAGGGCGACTTCGAGTCAGCGGGGGAGCTGCCGAGCAGCGCTCTTTCCGACGGACCCTTTCGGGGCATCGCTTCTCGGCCTTTTGGCTAAGATCAAGTGCAGAGAGTCAACTGGTTAACTGGCTTGTCCGGTACAGGAGGACTTCTCTTTGCAGCTGATACCCCCGGACCTACGGGTCTGAGGGTGGGCTTCTGATCTTGCTAAGAAGGTTCGAGAACTTTCGTCACTCTGTTATTGGTTTCGGAAGAAGAAGGAGGTAGTCACCCTCTCTCCTGGGGAAGGAGAGAGGGGTGACTTGCATCAAAACGAGAGGAATTTGGCTGCTTTATCCAGGATGGCGATGCCCTCGAGAAATATACCACCGGCAACAGAATTAAGGAATTCGATTCGGATATCAGTTCAGCATGGATATACAACGGAAAAGGATTTTGACTTTGTCAAAAAGGTACTTTTTGATGCATTACAAGTAGATAAAAGTACAGTGTATTGTATGCATGAGCATAGACAGTTTTTTACATATGACTTTACCTTTATGGATGAAATATCATCTTTGAATGCACATGAAGTTTATAAGGCGGATAAAGAAAAGAATAAAATTTTGGAAGGTGTTTTAGTCGAATTGTGTTATGTTCGGCAGAAGATACCGCTAACGGTGCACATGTACAATCCGTTTGTGCCAGCCGAAAGTATAAAAAATTGGCTCTCAACTTATTGTGAGGAAGTAAGAGGAGGGCACGAGATGAAAAACGTTTGGTTTCTTTAATGGGAACCGAAGATTTGTATTAGTGTTAAAAAAAGATCCGGTGCAAGTAGGAGGAGTGTGTCATCCTCCGGGAGTTTTCAAAATCCAGGATCAAAGTGGTTATTTGTATTATCCAAGTCAGCCTGAATTTTGTAGAAAATTTGGGCACACTAAACAGAAGTGTCCAAAGGATAAGTGTAGAAATTGTGGAAGTTCAAGCCACAAAATGGCAAATTGCGATATTCCAATAAGATGTAGTTATTGTGATCTTGAAGGACATGTGGCAGAGAATTGTCCGGATACCACAAAAACGTATGCTCAAGCTGCCAGTGTGAATACTGATTTCTATACTTATCGTGGTGAAAGTGATCAGAGGAGAGTTGATGAAGAAAATCTGAGAAAGAAGGAAGATATTTTGGAGAGTGGGGTCGGTGGAGAAAGGAATGAAGATGGAACAGATTCTATGAAAAGAAGGGTTTTGGAAGAAGTGAAACAACGGATAAGTAGAAGACTAATAGGTCTAAAAGGCAGTAAACAGATTTCAGTTCAGGAATTTGAGGATTTGGTTGGAGCGTTTATGCAGGATTGTGAAAAGAGAGAAAATGTGGGTACTGTGGAGGATTTGACCATGGAGTTTCTGCAGAAACGGGTATAGTATTCTCAAAGTGATGACGAGATATTACAGGAAGAATTAGTTCAGAGTGGAGGTGAAGATGTTGGTATATTGGATGAAGAGGTTGAAATGATGGAAAAAGAGGAAACGGTAACAGTAAGAAGTAAAGGACAGTCGGATAGAGATAGAGCTACTATTGATCAAATGAATAAATGTACGGGACGGGCAGAGTTAAATTGGACGCAAATAGTAAAAAAGCCAAGTAAAGTAGTAATGGAAGAGAGAAGTAAAGTACAGGAACAACTGGAGAGATCGGAAGTGGAAACTATGAATAAGTATGAAGTTTTGCAAGAGGAAATTGCAGATCCAGTATTTTTTTTTCCTACACAGGAATTGGATGTAGAACAAGATAGTGGAAGTGAGGGAACACGGATGAGTTTCAGAGGAAATTTGCGTAAAGAGAAAAAAAAGAATAAAGACCATAGTCGGTCTGATCACGGAAAATGATGAAGAAAGGGTGTATATAATTGGGTTTTGTGATGGAGCCTGTCAATAATGCTACCTTGTGAGTGGCTACTCTGAATGTGAGAGGAATTAATAGTAGTACGAAAAGAGTAGCATTGTTCGCATTCTTAGCGACAATTTCATGTGATATATTTTGTTTACAGGAGTGTGCCATGTCATGGGATAGGACAAATCAGAGATGGTGTTCAGAGTGGACAAATGGTATATCAATTTGGTCAGGAGCAAATGATAATAAGAATGCGGGTACAGCGATTTTATTTAATTCCCATTTAATGATGAATGTGAAGCATGTGGAGTTGATTCCTGTGCGTATATTACAAGTGTCTTTTGAATGGCAGAACACAGTACATAAATTATTAAGTATATATGCGAATGCAAAGTTAAGAGAAAGGGTTTGTTTGTTTCAGAGTCTGCAGTCTTTTTGTGTGGGAAGTACCCCGTTGATAGTGGCAGGGGACTTTAATTGTATATTACACCCAGCAGATAGGATAAGAAGTGGTAGACCAGTGTGTGAAGGAAATAAAGACACATCGTCTAAATTATTGAAAGAATTAATAGATGATTTACAACTTATAGATACACATGCTGTACATAATGATCCAGGGACGAGGCTTACTTATAGTGAAAATAATGGGTTAGTATTATCTAGGATTGATTATGTTTTTGTATCGAAAATTTTTGTAATAGACGATACGGAAATTATTCCTACTCTTTTTTCAGATAATCATTTAGTACTTTCTACAATCAAGTTATTGTCTTACACACCAAAGAAGAAGAGTTTGTGGAAGTTAAATGTACAATTGTTAAAAAATGAGGATATATGTTTACGTTTTAGACATTTATTGAAACAGTGGGTGTCGCAGTAGGAGTCTCATCCTTCCATATTAGATTGGTGGGAAGAGACGAAATTAAAAACGAAAAAGTTTTTTATAGAATGTGGTCAGGAAAATGCTAAGAATAATAATTTTGTTTACAGAATGTTAGTGGGATCACAGCAAACATTACATCAATTACAGGATATGGGAGTAGAGGTACAAGAGGAATTGGATTTTGTAAAAAGAGATATACAAAAATGGATGGAGGAGAGAGGAAAGACGATTATTTTTAATGCAAGAATAAGAAATTTTGAGGAAGATGAGAAGTGTACACGGTTTATTTTTAAATCAGCCCTTTTTCAAAGAGAGAGTTCTGTAGAATTTAATAATACACAAGGAGTAGTACGAGATAGTTTGAATAATAGTTTGAATATTGCACAGGAGTTTTATTCGGAACTATATTCTCAGAAAGTGTTAAATAAGGAACAGGGAGAAAAGTTTTGTGAGCCTATACGAGATTCATTAGGGACATTGCAAAAAAAAAAAATGGTGGAAACTTTTTCATTGGAAGAAGTAAGTTTAGCAGTGATGTCAACTGCGCAGGGTAAGTCACCAGGTAGTGACGGACTCCCAAGTGAATGGTATGTTAAATTTTGGGATATTTTGGGTCCAGTATTGGTGGAGGTGGCGGATGTGGTGTTTAATACGGGAAGATTGAGTTCAAGTATGCGAAAAGGTATAATAACTTTAATATATAAAAAAAAAAAGGAGATAGATATAAAAAACTGGTGGCCAATTACCTTATTGAATATAGATTATAAAATTTTGGCTAAGGTAATTGCAAATCGCCTTAGGGCGGTAATAAAAGATTTAGTACAGGCTGAACAGACATGTGCAATTCCAGGAAGACGTATTCATGAAAGTTTGTTGATTCGTGATTCTATATGTGCAGCTAAAGAAAGAGGGACATCTTTAAGAGTTTTAAGTTTGGATTTTGAGAAGGCATATGATAGGGTTTCACATGAATTTATGTTGAAAGTGTTGGGAAAGATGGGATGTCCGAGTCGTTTTTTAGATTTTGTTTCTACTTTGTATAATGGGGCTTTTAGTCAAGTTCGTTTAAATGGTGTGTTGTCCGGAAAGATACCGATTTTGTCTGGAGTAAGACAAGGGTGCCCGTTATCGGCATTGATTTATGTGTGTGCGATAGAACCATTGCACATAAGTATACAGGATCATTTAGGTATTGTGGGTGCTCCAGTTCCAGGAACAAAAATACAAGCAAAATCCATAGGTTATATGGATGACGTAACTGTTTTGTGTAGAGACGCTCAGTCGGTGGGACATGCAGTTTCACTCACTGAGTTGTTTTTTCAAGCAGCAGGGTTTAAGTTAAATACTAATAAGTGTAAATTGTTTACGGTAGGGGTATGGGATAATTTGTATTCTTGTCCGGTTAGTAGAGTTGGGAAAGGAATACACGTGTTGGGAGTAGAATTTAATAGTTGTATGGATGGTTTGGAACAATGGGAAAAAGTAGTAAAAAAAGTGGAGAATAAGGTGTGTTTTTGGAAATTAAGGAGTTTGACGATTGAAGGAAAAGTCATGCTAATGAAAGCGGTATTATTGCCTATTGTACTTTTTTTGGCATTGGTTTTTCCACCTACAATAAGACAAATTGTGAGATTACAGCGTTTGTTTTTTTTTATTGTTATGGGGTTCTAAAATGGACAAAGTACGCAGACATGTAATGTATAAACCCCAGATGTTAGGTGGTAGAGGAGTTCCAAATTTAGAATTATTTTTAATAGGGCATTATGTGGGGTTTTGTGTGAATACAGTAAAGCATTCTAAATCGTTGGCAGTTTTTTTTGTAAAATATGCCACAGCAAATGTCTTAGAACGTTTTCGAATAATACCACGGAGTAATTTATTACCAAAGGCGTGGTCATTATCAGTTTTTTATTTATGTTTCCAGAGTTTTTTGCCGTTAGTATATCCATTAGAATTGTTATATGAGGAAAGAATGGATCCCAAGAAGATTTTGAAAACATTACAGCAAAGGGAATTGCCTGAGCCAGTAGGTAATTTGGGAGGTCCAAGATTGTTAAGGGTGTGGAATTTTTTTTCAAGTACTGCAGTTACAAATAAACAAAAAGATATAAATTGGTTGATGTTAGTGAATGCTCTTCCATTAAAAGATTTTATGTATCGGAGGCAAATATCGAAAACGGCAGTGTGCCCGAGGGAAGGGTGTGCGCAAATTGAGACAATTTACCATTTCATATGGCAATGTAATTATGTAACTCAAGTGTGGGAGTTATTTTATCCTTTGATTTTTGCTTTAACTGGGGTAAGGAATGTTACGTATGATATGGTATTGTTGGGTTATCAGTGGAAGGGAGAGGTTTTGAATAATAGGCTCCTTTATCAGATTGTTTCATCGATAAAGGAGGCTTTATGGAAATCTAGAGTTATGTTAGTTATGCAACATACTTTTGTTTCTCCTCAAGATTGTGTAAAATTGGCGTTAAGTTGTTTGTATACATATTATTGCTTAGATGTAAAGGTTTTGGGGGAAACGCAAGCTCAATATATGTGGCAACAGAGAAATTGTAGACTTTTAACATCTTAGGCCATGTGGTATTGAACCTTGAAATTGTGAAGGTGAAAAAGATGTGAATATGGAGTATTTGTGTTTTATTTTTGTCGATTGGCTTTTTTGATTCTGTAATTTTTTTTCAATTTTTATAAAATTGGAGGATTGGGACGGTTAAAGGGGTGACGAGGAGACCGTATTTAAAAAAAAAAAAATCTGTTCTTATCTTTTTTTGATTTGAATTAATACTATAGGCACTGGTGATCATTTCTGGCGCATAGGTGGATTTATGCTGGAGAATTTATTCTCCTAACACCTTACCCAGGATCCTTTTTGGACTCGGCCCTTTGAGGTGGGGATTTATGCTTGGTTGCTTGCAGCCATAACCCACTTCCTAGCGCTTGGCAGGACAAAAAGTGACCCAGTAGGACTCGGAGTGCAATTTCCGAATTTTCGCAGGCTTTTTGGCTCCTTTTTCAGGGGAGCTGGAAAGGCAAAATCGAGCAGGGGCCATCCTAGACATGACAGAGAACTCAGGGCAGCAAGGCGAAGCGCTGGTCCAAGGGGGACAAGGCCCCCACGAGGACTCCATGGAAGTGGGGCCGGCGCTAGCAGCAGAGACACCCAGCAGGGTGGACCCGGCGACAGGGGCTGGGAACACCCCGACCCCCCTGCCCAGGGGAATCCCAACGGCAGGGGCTGGGGGAAACCCGGCAACAGGGGCCGGAAGAGCTGGAAAAGGAGACCCTGGGACCCAGGCGGGGGCACCCCCAACAGCAGGAAAAGGCGGCAGCGAAGCACAGCCCAGCCGCCCCAGTACAGTGGTAGGGAAAGGAGGTCACCAGTGGGACCGGTCACCAGTGGGACCCAACCAGTGGCCGGAGGCCCAGGACCAGGGCAGAAAGACAAGCCAGGGACCTCCGGCAAGGCGACAGGGGCCAAGCCAGACCCCCATGGCAAGGCGACAGGGGCCAAACCCGGGGGAAACGGCTCGGCCTGGGTGAGCAAGCCCTACCCCTTGAACCACTGGATGAAACAGACCATCCGGATGCAGGTCAAGGAGGTCGACGGCAAGCGGGCAATGCTTGACCGCAAGATGTGCTGGGACAAGGTGGTTCTGGGAGCAGGGGTAAGCCCCAGCGAGGTCCTAAGCTTCCAGGACTACCTGTCATGCGGGGTCTTCCTCCTAACATTCATCTCGCAGGCCCTCTGCGAGAAATATTGGGACATCTTCCAAGGGAAGAAAAAGGAGGCCCCATACCGCACGTTCGAGATGGAGACGCAACGGGAGTCACGAGAGAGAAGGATAACGGTAGAGATGACCAACCCACACATCTCAGAATCGGACATAGGCGCCCTGCTGAAGCGGTATGGCACCATCAAGGATGGGCCCACCAAAATCAGGGACGCCAATGGGGTTTGGAACACCTCATGGAGGGCCACGCTAGAACTCGATCAGGGATTCGGAGGTCGAGATGACCTAAAACACCTGCCATCGGTGTTCTACCTCGGAGCAGATGAAGGGAGGATAAGGTACCAGGGACAACCCTTCACCTGCAGGAAATGCAATGGCGAGGGACACAAAGCCAACGCATGCCCCCAGTCATTCTGCCGGAAATGCAGGGGGACAGACCACGACACATACGAGTGCACGGGACAGAAAAGGTGTAATTTCTGCGGCACACAAGGGCACACGTACTACGGGGGCCCGTGCTCGCCCAAGTCCTACGCCCAAGCGGCAAGCGGAGCAGTCAAGGTGCTGCAGCCGACCGGTAGGCCAACGACCGAGGCGGCTAAGGCACCGCCAAGGGACAGGAGAACAGTCATCAGCAAAAAGGCCTCGGACGGGCTGATGACCCTGATGACGGAGATCAGGAACGAGGGCCTGGAAAGAGAACGGGCACAGCAGGCACAGGAAAAGGCTAACCCGAGCAAGGCACACCTGGAGAAAGCGGCAACCCCGCAGACCCGGACAAAGCCGAGCACGGCAGAGCCAACCCCCGGACCAACCCTGGTCATCACGATACCGACAGAGCCGGAAGGACCAACCCTGGTCGCCGCGGCACCGGCAACACCGGAGGCAGCTGGAACCCCAGCTCCAGAGCCGGAGAAACCAACCCTGGTTGCCCCGGCACCTGCAAAACCAGAGGTAGCTGGAACCACCACCCCAGCTCCTCAGGCCCCAGCCACGGGGCCACCCGAGGCAGAGGAGGAGGAGGAGGCGACAGCACCCGAAACGACAGAGGCAGCTGTACCACAAGCCCCTCAAACAACAGCCACGATACATCCCCACCCCTCCAAAGTGGAAGACCTCTCAGACCCCGAAGACCAAGGGAGCGCCCGGGCAAAAGGGAAGAGAAAGTCCAAGCTAAGGAGGGACAGAAAAGGGAAGCAGGAAAAGGATGGGTCTGGCAGACTCAGGAGCAGAAGCAGGTCCGACCGCGAAGCTGCGTCAGAACAAGCTGACGAGGAAAGCGGGAAGGAGAGCCCCGTGCGACTCTCCCGGGCCATGAGGAGGATGGCCCTGCAAGCCAGGGTAGACCTCCTCAAAGGAAACAACACAAGAGCAAGAGAAGAGGTGGTGGTGATCCCCAGCTCAGACTCCGAGGAGGAGGACGCCGACAACACACCCCTCAGCGAGATCGCGCTCCTGCACCAACGACTAAGGACAATAGAAATGCTGCAAAGCCTGGAAGGCCCGAGCAGCCGGAATACGGACAAGGACAAGGAGGGGCCGGACAAGGACAAGGAGGGGCCGGGCACGGACTCGGACTCAGACGGAATGGAACTCGAGGGGGAGGGGCTTTCGGAGCAGGACTGATCCAAGAACCGAACAAGAACACCCCCTCAGAGAAACCAGAACCCGTAGCTTACGCATTGCAAGATGGCCATATCACTGCTCAACTTGAATGTCAGAAGCTTGAAGGACAGGACCCGAAGGGCAGGCACAATGAGCTATCTGGCAGCCCAGAACTGCGATGTGTGCTTCGCCCAGGAATGTGGCATACCGTATGACCGGTCGTACAAACAACTCGAGGAGGAGTGGAGTCACGGGCCGTCCTTCTGGTCAGGAGGGAACGACTGCAAATCCTAAGGAATGGCCATCCTTGTAAGGGGAAGGCACTTCACAGCTGAATCAGTAACAGAGCAGGTGAACGGCAGAGTGCTGTCCATCGACGGCTCATGGGCAGGAGAACCTGTACGGCTGATATGTGTATGCCCCCCCGACCAAGAATGAACAGTTAGAAGTCTTCGAAAACCTGAGACTGCTGCTCGTTACCTCCAGGACCATCCTGATGGGGGGGTGACTTCAACTGCACCATAAAGGAGGGCGGACGCACGGGCCCCGGCTCTGCAGGAATGGACGCAATGTCCCGGCTGCTCCGGGAGATTGTCGGGGAGTCCTCCCTGAGGGATGTCATCGGGGGCATGGGGGCGAACGCCAGGAACTACTCCTGGAGTAGGCCCGATGGCTCGACTTCGTCTTCACCTCCCGGACGGTAAAGCCGGTACAAAGCTCCATGGTTGCCGTACACTTCACCGACCACAGAGCAATCAGCTTCACAGGGGAACTTTCGGGGAAGTTCCCAGCCGGCCCGGGATCCTGGAAGCTGAACTGCACGCTGCTGGAAAACGAAGAGGCTAAGGCAAACCTCAGGCTAGCATACGAAGAGTGGAGGAGCATGAAGGACTGCTTTCAATCCACGGGGGAGTGGTGGGAGTGGGTCAAGACCCAGGTCCAGAGCTTCTTCCAGGGTGTCAGCAGGGCTGCGGCACGGGAAAAGAAGAGGACATTCAGGGCCCTGCAATCGCGGTTGCAGGGACTGTTCAACCTCGAGCTCAGAGGGTGGGACGTGCAAGACGACCTAGAGGAAACCAGGAGAGGTCTAGACAACCACTTCCAGGCGGAAGCTAGGAAAGTCATGTTCCGTTCCAAGGTCGAGCGACTTGAGAAGGACGAAAAATGCAACGCATTTTTCTTCAAGAAGCTACACTCCACTACCACACTCCTACTGGAACTACGGGACCCAGAGGGAAACCTCCAAGACGAGAAAGAACTGGTGATGAAGGTCGTCACAGACTTCTACAGCAGCCTCTACTTGCCTAAGGCGTCAGAGGGAGCCCAGGCAGACAAGTTTCTGGCTGGGATCTCGAGGACACTGGGACCGGAGGAAAGAGAGGGCCTGAACGCACCCTTCACGCTAGGGGAGCTGCACCAGGCAGCCACCTCCTTCAAACGCGGCAAGACCCCGGGCTGTGAAGGGCTCCCAGTGGAACTCTACACCGAACTCTGGGACCAGATCGGGCCGGACTTGCTCGCGCTATACGAGGAGATGGCGGAGAAGGGCAGCATGCCACGGACCCTGAGGGAAGGTACGATTGCCCTCTTGTACAAGCAAAAGGGAGAGAGAGATGACCTCAAAAACTGGAGACCCATCTCGCTCCTAAACGTGGACTACAAGATCCTGGCAAAAGTGATGGCAAACCGGCTCAAGAAGGTAATCGGGAAGCTAGTCCACCCGGACCAGTCGTGCGGGATACCAGGGCGCCAGATAGCAGACAGCTTGGCCCTGGTCAGAGACACAATCGAGTAAGTCAGGGACCGCAGGGTCCGAGCGGCCCTGGTAAGCCTAGATCAGGAAAAGGCTTTCGATAGAGTGTCCCACGAGTTCATGGACCGTGCCCTGCGAGCGATGGGTCTGGGAGACTTCTTCTGTGACATGGTGCGGACCATGTACCGAGACATCTTCAGCAGCGCAATGGTAAACGGGTGGAAGTCGGACTCCTTCCCGGTGGAGTCGGGTGTCAGACAGGGCTGCCCACTCTCATCCTTGCTGTTCGTCTGCGTCACCGAGCTCCTGGCGGAACACATCCGGCAAAACAAGGACATACAAGGGGTGAAAGTGCCAGGAAGCGAAGGCAAGGAGGAAGTGAAGTGCTCCCTGTACATGGACGACGTTACCGTCTTCTGCACAGACGGGTGCTCGGTCAAGGCCCTCGTAAGGACCTGCGAGGACTTCGGCAAGGCATCAGGGGCCAAGATAAACTGCACCAAGTCAGAGGCCATGCTCTTCGGAGACTGGGACCCAACGTATGACCCTCTGCCCTTCCCCATCAGACCGGTCCACATGAAAATCCTGGGTGTGTGGTTCGGCTACGAAGGGGCCGCGAAAAGGTCATGGGACGAGCGCGTGGCGAAAGCCAAACAAAAACTAGGGCTATGGAGCCTGCGGAGGCTGACCATAGAGGGGAAGACGCTGGCTCTGGCAAACGACGTGCTCCCGGTCCTACAGTACCTTGCACAGGTCTGGCCAGTGCTGAAGTCTACCGCAAAAACCATCACGAGGATGGTATTCTACTTCATCTGGAACTCCAAGATGGATAGGGTGAAGAGAGCAACCATGATCAAGACACACGACAAAGGCGGGAAGGGGGGTGCCGGCCATCCCCACCATGCTGAGAGGCTTCTTCACCTGCAACTGCGTGAGGCTCACGCTGAGGAGCAGTGATGAAAGTCACGTAGGCTTCCTGATGGCCCGCTTTTTCCTACTCCCGGTATGGCGGAGGCTGGGATGGGTGGTGTGGGACGCCAGGATCCCATACAACTGGACGGCCCCCTGGTACAACGCTGAGGCGGAGCGTTTTGTACGGGAATTCCAGCTGGAGGCGGCGGCGCCGGACCAGTGGAAGAATGGGGCCATCCACAAAAGCATTCGTGACAGGGACGTTTGCGAGCAGATCAGGACCCTATCATCAGAGGCCGCAGAGCGCGTATGGGGCAATGTGGCATCGAAACGGCTCACGAACAAGCACAAAGACGTAGCCTGGATGGCCATCCAGGGAGGTCTACCGGTGCGAGCGTTCATGCACGCCAGAGGTCTCAACCGCTTCAAAAACTGCACGGCGGACAAGACAGAGTACCACCTCCTCTGGGATTGCCCCTACGCACGCAACTTGATGCGGGACTTGGCCACGGAACTAGGGGGCACGATCCCGACAGCAAACATCAATGCCGACGCAGTGATGTACGGTTTGTTCCCTGGGACCCACGCACAGGAAGACATGCAGGCCTGCTGGAGAATCCTGTGCTGCGTAAAACATGTGCTCCTATTTTCCAGAAACCACCTGGTGGTAGGGAAGAAAGAGATGACGATGGAATCCTGCCGCCGGATGGTCCATAGCCTCCTGAGAGACTACGCAATCATCGACGGGCCGGAGGACGACAGCAACGACGAAGGAGAGCGAGTAAACGTACATTTACACAACATGTTCTTGTGCTTTTTCTCAAACAGGACCCACCTCTGAGTGGAGAAAACGAAGGAATCGTCGGCCGCACGCGAGGCGGCATGACGAGGATACGTAAGTAATGTACACCATAACTTAACACGACCTGTTTCCTTTCCAGCGGAAAAGGTCGACAAAGTCAGGCTCGGGCACAAGCGTCTAGGGAGACCGTGCTCTAAGCCTCCCTTTTTGACAGTTTCTAAACCAATACACGGATAACCCGTGAGAACCTTTAATTGGAAAACTAATTGGCATATAGTCGCAATGTAGCACATCCTACCTTGCTGGAGGAATGGGACGGTTGTAAGGGGAGATGTGGAGACCGTTCAAAAAAAAAAAAATCTGTTCTTATCAGTTTAATATCTGATACGTCCTCTATCTGGGGACCATATATTAAATTGATTTTTGGAACAGGGAGATGGAATGGGAGCTTGCTCTGTCCACTCCAAACAAATACAATATTTTTAATGGGAATAGAAGATTTACAGTAGTTTTAAGAAAAGATGCGAACGGCATAGGGGGGCTTAGACACCCACCAGCCATGTTCGAATTTAACAAGCACAAAGGCTACTTATATTATCCAAGCCAACCTTTGTTCTGCAGAAATTTTGGCCATGTGAACCAATTCTGCCCAAAAGACGCCTGTAAAAATTGCGCAAGTAGAAACCACAAAGTGGCAGCATGTGACAAGCCACTACAATGCACCGAATGCCAACAGAAAGGACACTACGCAGATATATGCCCACAACGCAAATTATCATATGCGCAGACAGTCAAAAAAACCGGGGACATCAGCGCAGAAGAAGAATTGGAAAACATGCATGTAGACTTTGATTTAAACGAGATTTTACAACAGGAGAAAAATAACCAAGACAATTTATGCGAAGACATAAATAATGACCATACAGATTCAAGAGAAGACAGATTATTGGGCCCAAAAGCGTTTATAACAACACAAGCAGACAAAAACATGATCACGAGTAAGACACAAAAAGAAAATAAAGAAGAAAACGGAGAGGCAATGGAAGCGGGTGCTTCCAAGCAAGAGCATCCAGCAGGCACGCCACCTAGATGTGGCGATGAGAATGCACCCGAATCAGGAAAGGGAAAAAAAGCAGAAAAAAGCCCACGCACGGGCTGAGGAACAAAATGAGAACCCGATGAGCACAGAGGAGCAGGGGAAGAGCACCGAAGCGCCCTCTAGTGGTGAAAACGAACCAAATACTAGCGAAGCATGGAAAAATGGGATTTTTCCGGCTGTTATAAAAAATATTTTGAGCACGAGTGGGTCCCTAAAACAGGACAAGAATAAAAAAAGTGGTACCCCAGGACTCATGCTGTCAAGTTTTGACTCAACAGGTGAAAGCAACACGAATAATGACAGAGATACCAGACACACAAAAAAGAGCAACAAATAACACCCTAAGCAGCGAAATCATTTTAAGTCATTTAAAAAAACAGAGGTAGTGAGAAAACCCAATCTGGACCTCTAAACCTAGCGATGATGCACCCAAGCGTACTACCTTTTTTATCACCAAAGGACTTTGGGTATAATGCAACTAACAGCGAAAAAACTCCCCCCCTGCAAGAAATACAGGACAAGACGGAAATAGAAGAAACCCAACTCTCCCAAGAAGCGGACTGCCTAAGGCTATCGCTAACCCCTAACCTGGCAGAACTACAACAGGTGGTGGAGGCGGGTGAAGCCTTAGCTACAAAAACAAAATACATCCTCTCTCAAAACAAAGAGGAAGAAGGGTGGACAACGCAAAGGAAAAAACATAGAAAAAATTAACCACCACAAGAAGCAGAAATAATACCCCAACAACCTCAGAGCTAAGCAAAAAAGACACACAAGACAAAGACACAAGAGAAGGGTCCTACACTCCCTTGGAATGCCTCAGCGACTCTTCAGAAAATTCAGACAATGAAGAAGAAGAAAATACAGATAGCTTACATAGAACGCCATCTGCTTACAGAAAAATGGAAAAAGAAGCTTCCAGAGCTAGAAGCAGATCTAGTCAAAGAGACAAGAACAACACAACCCAAAAAACAATAATGGGGGGTTTAAAAATAGCAACACTAAACGTAAGAGGTATAAATAATATTACAAAAAGACTAGCATTACTAGCATACTTAACCACAATACCGTGCGACATCATCTGCTTGCAGGAATGTGGTCTAAGCTGGGACGCAACCAACAAAGAATGGAAAAAAGATTGGACAAGCGGACCATCCTTTTGGTCAGGCTCCAACATAAACAAGAACGCGGGTACAGCAATCTTGTTTAAAACTCACGTAGCCACAGACAAAGCATGTGGAAATACATCCTGGTCGGATACTACAAGTGTTTTTTTTCATGGCACGGTATCCAACACAATCTTTTAAGTGTATACGCAGATGCAAAGAAACAAGAACGCATAGCTCTGTTACAAGAACTACGCAATTTTTGCACCGGAAACACTCCTCTAATCATAGCGGGAGATTTCAACTGCACAATACAAAAAGAAGACAGAGTGCGGACAGGTTCGCAAGCAACGACGAAGAACCGAGACCCATCGTCCAAAATACTCAAAAGTATCATAAGTGACCTAAACTTAACTGATACACATGCATCTGGCAATATACCGGGGACAGCCTTAACATATAGAGCTGAAAATGGGTTGGTACAGTCCCGTATAGATTTTATATTCACATCCAAAAACTTCGGCATCAACAAAACCGAAGTGAAACCAAATCTGTTCTCAGACCACCACCTAATCACCACAGAAATAACATTAAAGGAGTACACTCCAAAACAACGCAATGCGTGGTCACTTAATGTAAACCTCTTACAGGACGAAAAAATCTGTAAAAAATACAGACCATTGCTAAAGGATTGGGTATCTCAACATATGTTATACGAAGACAAAAGAGAGTGGTGGGAGGACATTAAAGAAAGAACCAGGGAGTTCTTTAAAAAGAGCGGACACACGGCAGCAAGAAAACGGAATGAGACCTACAGAAACCTGTTAGGCACACAACAAACACTACACTTACTACAGGAGAGAGGGGTAGACGTCCAAGATGACCTAGAAGAAATAAAAGACAAAATCCAGAAATGGATGCATGATAAAGGGAAAACTATTATCTTCAACTCAAGGGTGAAAGAATTTGAAGAGAACGAGAAATGCACACGTTTCTTCTTCAAAGCAGCACAACATCAGAAGGTTTTACTTTCTGAATTCAGAGACTCAAGGGAGGAAACAAGGAACACAGTATCAGGATTGCTAGAGGTAGCACAATTCTTTTACGCAGACTTGTATTCTCCAAAACAGTTGGACGAAGAACAGACAATTGATTTCGGAAAAGCTGTTCAAGACAACATAAGTACCGATCAAAAAGCAGACATGGTCGAGCCATTCACGTTACAAGAAACGCACAAAGCGGTGATGAGTGCTGCAAAGGGGAAAACACCGGGAAGTGATGGTCTGCCATGCGAATGGTACAGCACTTTCTGGGATATCCTAGGACCGGCAGTACTAGAACTAGTGAACGTGGTCTTCCAAACTAGAGAACTAACCCCCAGCATGAAACAGGGGATGATCACTTTGCTATACAAAAAAGGGGATAAAGCGGACGTCAAAAACTGGAGACCGATAACATTGCTAAATGCAGATTACAAAATATTAGCAAAAGTTATTGCTAACAGATTAAGAGCAGTAATCAGGCACTTAGTACATCCAGACCAGACGTGCGCTGTCCCGGGCAGACGCATACATGAAAGCCTGCTGATCGTTCGAGACTCGATACAATCAGCAAAAGATCGAGGAACACCTTTGGGGGTTCTAAGCCTAGATTTTGAAAAGGCATACGACAGAGTCTCTCACCCATTTATGTTGAAGATAATGGAGAAAATGGGTTGCCCAAAACCCTTTCTAACACACATCTCCACGCTATACGCTGGAGTCTATAGTCAAGTCCGCATCAACGGGGAGTTGACTAAACAAATTCCAATACTATCAGGGGTTAGACAGGGATGTCCGTTATCAGCACTTCTGTACATCTGTGCGGTAGAACCCTTACATATCAGGCTGAAGTCACATAAAGACATGGCAGGAGCCCCAGTGCCAGGGACCCCAGAGCAAGAAAAAACCATAGGGTACATGGACGACGTAACAGCTTTGTGCAGAGATGCCAAATCGGTGAACCAGGTCGTGACACAGACTGAACTTTTTTGCAAAGCGGCAGGATTCAAACTGAACAAACACAAGTGCCAACTACTAACGATAGGAACATGGAACAATCTCACTCCATGCCCTGTAAACAAAACAGAAGACAGTTTGAAGATACTGGGACTGCTGTTTGACAAACAGATGGACGGGACAAAACAATAGGAAAGCACAACGCAGAAAATAGAGAAAAAAATCAATTTCTGGGCTTTGAGACAGTTAACGATAGAAGGGAAAGTGCTGCTCATGAAAGCAGTCATCCTACCGCTGTTGCCGTTTTTGGCACTGATCTTCCCACCAAAAACTAAGCAGACGCGAAAAATACAAAGACTGATGTTCTACTTCTTATGGAACTCAAAGATGGACCGCGTCGCAAGAAAGACTATGTACAAAATAAAGGAGAGAGGAGGAAGGGGTGTACCAGAAATACAAGACTTCCTTACAGGACACTATGTAGGGTTTTGCTTAAACACGCTGAAGCACTCAGCATCGATGGCAGCGCCTTTCATAAGGTACGCAATAGCGAACATATTGGAAAAGCACAAGATAATACCGAGAAGTAATACACTACCAAAAGCAATGGAAACGCCTTTTTTCTATAAAAGCATCAGCAATTTCCTGCCAACAGTGGAAGATCAAGAACTCTTAACAAAAATATGGGTGGAACCCAGAGACATACTAAAACAAAAAAGACTAAATGAAACCCCGGAACCGGTGGGCAACCTAGGGGGAAACAAACTAGACAAAGTTTGGAAAACCTTTGCGAAAGCAAAAATAACGAACACCCAAAGAGACATAAACTGGCAGCTACTAACAAACGAACTGCCTTTGAAATCCTTCATGCACAGGAGAAAACTTGCCAAAACAGCAACATGCCCTAGAGAACAATGTATGCAAGACGAATCAACACTACATTTTGTTTGGAATTGCGCGTTTGCCAAACAAGTGTGGGCAAAACTTGAAGTACTGACCTTCGCTCTCACAGGAAAGCAGACCTTAACTTTCGAATCGATTTTGACAGGGATACAGGAGGGAGGAGGGAAACTAGAAAAAATCCTTTTCTATCAAATCACATCTGCAGCAAAAGAAGCCTTGTGGAAAGCTAGATCACTACTAGTGCTACAGCACAAAAACATAACTCCAGAGGAGTGTGTTAAGTTAGCGTTGTGTTATTTATACACATATTACTGTCTTGATGCCAAAGACAAGGGTAAACAAGAGGCACAAAAGATTTGGCAACAAGACAACTGGCGAACGCTAACTGTTTAACCAATCTGGGTTAGGGAGAGCTTTAGCTCAAAGTCTTTCTTTTGACAGTTTTTTAACCAAATTCTATTTTAATTCGTGACAAACTTTTAATTGGAGAACTAATTGGCGTATAGTTGCAAGTAGTATAAACTACTTTGCTGGAGGAAAGGGACGGTTGTAAGGGGAGATGTGGAGACCGTTCAAAAAAAAAAAAAATCTGTTCTTATCAGTTTAATATCTGATACGTCCTCTATCTGGGGACCATATAGTAAATTGATTTTTGGAACAGGGAGATGGAATGGGAGCTTGCTCTGTCCACTCCACGCATCAACCTGGTATTGCAGTACCTCCAGGACTGGTGCACTTCCCCACTCGGGGAAAACAAAGCTGTCAAAAAGAAAGACTTGGCGATTCTTGAAAAAGAAGAGCGCACACGGCAAAATATATCTGTACTTATGCAAATTAATTTTTTTTATTTTTTTTTTTCCCTTTCTTCCTTCTTTTTTGTTTAGATGTCCTGTTGAACATTCTGTGTCTTGGAGCAAGTTGTCGGAAGGAAAAAAGTCTGCCGTTTGGCTCCTTTTTCAGGGGAGCCGCCAGCCAGCCAGCCAGCCAGCCGGAGGAGGAGAGCATGGGGGACACTGTCCTTGCCCTCCTTCCTTCCTTCCTTCCTTCCTTCCTTCCTTCCTTCCTTCCTTCCTTCCTTCCTTCCTTCCTTCCTTCCTTCCTTCCTTCCTTCCTTCCTTCCTTCCTTCCTTCCTTCCTTCCTTCCTTCCTTCCTTCGCCCCTGCCGGCCCCGAACGGCCAAGCCTTATCTAAGGTGGGCGCTCGGAGGAGCCTGCCCCCCCCAGGCAGCTCGGGGTGACTTTGGGCCCTGGCACCGAGGCTGCTGGAGATGTGGGGGCGGAGCCATGCAAAAACGGACCCGGGGCTGCTGGTCTTTCATGCAAACGCACGCTAGGCCCGGCCGCCTCCGAGGTGCCTGGGAGTCTACGGCAGAGGGCGACTCCGAGTCAGCGGGGGAGCTGCCGAGCAGCGCTCTTTCCGACGGACCCTTTCGGGGCATCGCTTTTCGGCCTTTTGGCTCTTTTCAAGGGAGGTTTTATCTCCAGGAAAGTTATGGCAAATTATACGATCACAACTATTTTGACTTAAGCTCTCTACTGCACAACAGAGAGCCCAGTAGAGGTGTTGCTGTCACACACCCGCGCCACGAGGTGGGCAGCGGTACGCAGTAGAGCCTCGTGTTCTTGGAGTTCTTTTTCAATGTCTGCAGGAGATTTCCCAGAAGTTGCACTAACATTGCTGGGAGTGCTTGTAGAAGGCCTGTTATCTGTAAAGACATCTGGAAGTATCTTCGCAGCCCCAGCTGCTTTTTGAGCATACGTCTGGGGAAAAATGGGGCACTCTATAGTGAAGTGTCCTTCTTGATTGCAATTTTTGCATCGGTATGGCTGCTCACACTGTGCCTCCTTATGGTCCTTTTTGCCGCAATTTCTACATTTGTCCTTTGGGCAGTTTTGTTTAACATGCCCAAAATTGCAACAAAAACGGCAGAACATGGGTTGATTTGGATAGTATAAATATCCATTCTGTTCATTAATGTTAAACACACTGGGAGGATGGCATAATCCTCCAATTCCAGAAGGGTTCTTCTTTAATGTCACATTACACCTTCTATTGCCATTAAAGTTGCCAAATTGGTTTTTTAGCTCATGTCCACCTCGAATTTTATCACAGTATGTGAGAAGCCAGTTGGCTATTTTATCTGCAGATACAAATGGGTTGTACATGTGTACTGTGATGGGTATTTCTTGTCTTATGTGGCAAAGTTCAATATCTACACCTTTCAGAACTTCATTATTACTATTTTTGTTAATTTTATAGTTCTCATGAGCGGTGATGCACGCAGCTTCTTCTGAGAAGGTAATATCATATGTATATGCATGCTTGTGTTCTTGCATGCAGTACATCTTGTCTTTCTCTATATGTAATGTTCCAAATAAGATATTTGTAACAACATAATAAATGTCTTTCTTGTTGAGCCTCAGGTAATATTGTTATTCTTATAGAATTGCGCAACTGCGTTGCAGGTGGTATGGTCTTTGATGGCTGAGCCATGGTGTAAGAGCGGTGGTACACCCCCCTATAGGATCAAAAAAGGAGCATTGATAATGGCCTCCATTTTTGGAAGAATTTGCATATCTGTGTTTTAAATTAAAATGGAAATCCTGCGGAAGGAAAAAGATTCGGGTCTATTTTTCCAATCCGCTTCGGGGAAGGAGATTTTAAGCAGATGGCCAAAAGGACCAGCATCAAAAAACACCCTTCCTATACAAAATATGAAGAAAAGCGAAGCCGCTAAACCGCAAGACGGCCGCAAACAGGAAACAGAGCAGTGCATGAATTTAGCATCTAATTATGCAAATTCGACTATTTTACCCATAAATCCTAAAGAAACAGAAACAAACACCCTAAGTGACACAGGCAATTCCACAAATGCATCAGTTTTTGAATCCAGACCAGTTGAAATGCAGGAGGAGATTGCAGGAGTTACAGAGAATCCTAGCGAACAGCTCCCTAGCGGTGAAAACGGGAATGTCACTGTTTCGGACCAAGAAATGGAAAAAATGGATGTTTCCAACCCAGAACAAGAAAGTGAAAGTGATGTTTCGCCGACCGTATGCAGCCAGAAAACTGCAATACCAAAGCAAAAAAATATACCAAAAACATCTATAAACAAAGACAATAATAAGCATACAAATAAGAAACCTTCACAAAGTCCTATATCCGAAACACCCCCTTCCCAACTACCTCCAAAATCCCTGCAACTCCCCAGAAAACCACCACGGAAAGAGATAGAGCAACACTTCTGCAAGTGTGCAAAACAAACAATGAGGCCCAAACAGCATGGAGCACCATTGTACACAACAAGAAACAGAGAAACAAAAATGACAAAGCTGAGTCCCCCATGGAAATCAGTCAACCAGCAACTGTTATTGAAACGTGCACATCAAATTTATTCGATGTGCTGCTATGTGATGTTCTAGACCCAATAGACACACCAAGCCAAGAAAAAAACACAGTGCTCTCAGATTCTTCATCTGAATCTGAAGAAGAAGACACAAATACAACGCAAAGAGGGCAGAAAAAGCACCGAAAGCGAACAAAGTCAGACCGTAGTAGATCGGTGGTCAGACAACACAAGTCAACACCTAAATAAATATCATCATGAATACTTTAAAAATCATTAATTTCAACGTAAGAGGCATCAACGACGTTGTTAAGAGAACCACCTTTTTGGCCTTCTTAGCGACATTGACTGCAGATATTATTTGTCTGCAAGAGTGTGGATTACACTGGGACCCAACACTAGCCAAATGGCAAAAGACTGGCCTATGGGCCCATCTCTATGGTCGGGAAGTACAGTCAATAAAAATGCAGGTACAGCAGTGTTGTTCAAGACACAAAACATTACCATACAATCTAGCAAAGAAATTATACCTGGAAGAATACTCCAAGTTGATTTTCTCTTCCAAGAAACAGAACATAGACTTTTCAGCGTCTACGCTGATGCGACTAAGAAAGACAGAATAAAGACCTTCGAAACACTGAAAATCTTCCTAATTGGCACAGAACCCACCATAATTGCAGGAGATTTCAACTGCATTTTGCACCCTGCTGATCGGAAATCTAAAGCAAATCAGCGAGAAGCACAAAAACTGGATACTTCATCAAAAAGACTACAAGAAATTTTAGAAGATTGCCAACTAAAAGACACTCATGCAGTCAATAAACCACCTGGCTCTATGATGTCATGGAGAGACACCGCAGGACAAACAGAATCCCGCTTAGACTATATATTCACCACGAAACATTTCAGAACACATGCAACAGAAACCCTTGTGAACTTATTTTCGGATCACAAAATCATCGTGTCACATCTAACAAAAGCAGACTACCTACCAAAAAAACAAAACACATGGGCCCTGAACACTACACTACTCGAAGATAAAGACATTGTTCAACGCTACAAAACTGCACTACATCAATGGGTAAATAACAAAAGCCACTCACAAAGCATTTCTGACTGGTGGGAGGATATCAAAAAGAAAACAAAATATTTCTTCATCAAAGAAGGAAAAAATAAGCATACAAAAAAAATGAAGACTATAGACTCTTGGTGGGATGTCTACAAACCCTTCATCAATTACAAGACATGGGAATAGACGTCAACCAAGAGAAAAATAATATACAAGACAGGATCCAGAAATGGCTAACGGACAAATGCAAGACTATCATTTTTAACTCTAAAGTAAAGGCCTATGAAGAAAATGAAAAATGCTCTCGCTTCTTCTTTAAAAAAACAAATACGGCTAAAGTCATACCAAAAGCATTCATAGACCAGGACGGCATAAGACAGACAAACATCCCAACACGGTATGGAACAAGTCGCCGAACAATTTTATCAAGATCTATATACTCCAAAAGAACTGGATGAAGAACAAATACTGCATTTCGAATCACTAATCCAAGATAACCTTTCTATCGACCAAAAAACGAGTCTTCAGGATCAGTTATCTCCTTTAGAGGTACTCGATGCCACTAAACAATTGTCAAAAAACAAAACACCAGGCAGCGACGGACTACCAACAGAATGGTACATCGCTTTCTGGAACGAAATTAGTCCCCACCTTCTTAAAGTCTACAAGGAAAGCTTAGACAACAACGTATTACCAACAACTATGACCCAAAGCAGAATCACTCTACTACACAAAAAAGGCTGCAAGGAGGACATCAAAAATTGGAGACCTATATCTCTGCTGAATGTAGACTATAAAATATTAGCAAAAGTCGTAGCAAATAGAATGAAAACAGTCATTTCATCACTCATTCAAGAAGACCAAACATGCGCTGTCCCACACAGACGCATACACGAAAGCCTTTTGACCCTTAGAGACTCCATTGAACACACAGTACAGAGGAAATCATCCCTAGGCGTTACGTCCTTGGATTTTGAAAAGGCCTACGACAGAGTGTCCATTACGTTCATTAAAAGGATATTATCAAAAATGGGGTGCCCACAGAAAATCATTGAATACATATCGACCCTATATCAGAATGCCTTCAGCCAGTTGCGAGTAAATGGACACCTCTCTGGAAGAATAGCGATACTGTCAGGGGTAAGACAAGGATGCCCCCTATCAGCCATCCTATACATCTGTGCAATTGAGCCTTTACACAGGAAAATCAAAAACGACCAGAATATCCAAGGAGCATTCATACCAGGACTACCAAAGGAACAGGCTAAATGTATGGGGTACATGGACGATGTTACAGTGCTCTGTACGAACGCACAATCAACAAAGCCATTCAACACACAGAAGATTTTTGCAAGGCGGCAGGCTTTAAAATAAACAAAGAAAAAAGCAACCCGTTAACCATAGGCACCTGGGACAACCTAGCTAAATGTGAAGTGACGAAAGTGGCAGACACAATCAAAGTACTAGGCATCCACTTCCAAACCAGACAACCTGGGATACTGGCGTGGAATAAAGTACAGGAGAAATTAGAAAACAAAATAGTCTTTTGGAAATCAAGACAACTCTCCATTGAAGGGAAACTACTTCTAATCAAAGCAGTTTTAATGCCTATAATATTATTCGTGGCATTAGTATTTCCACCCACAAGTACACAAACAAAAAAACTACAAAGACTATTTTTCAAATTCATATGGAACTCTAGCATGGATCGGCTACGTAGAGACATTCTACACAAAAAACAAAACAATGGAGGAAGAGAAATTCCTAATCTACACACAGTCCTGCCAGTGCACTATATATGTTTCTGCATAAATACTTTGAAGCATTCGCAGTCGAAGGCAGCAGTATATATTAAATACGCTATCAGCCGCCTCCTGCATAAATACAAATATATCCAATCCACAAACATCAGCCCAAGAGCTCTAGACCCACCAAAGTCATACGAAATATTCTAAATTTTTCTCCCAAAAATACAACATCTAGAAGCTTCAAAACAATACATTTTGTATCCTAAATGGATTTTACAAGAGATGGTAGAAACCGAAACCACAGAGCCAGTGGGAAACCTTTCTGGAGATCATTTGGAAAAAACTTGGAACTTGTTATCCACATCGAAAATCACAAACGAACAGAAAGACATTGCCTGGCTTGCATTACACAATGCGCTCCCCTTAAAGGCATTCATGCCCAAAAGACGACTGGCAGTATCTGCGGAATGTCCTAGGAGCAGATGCAAACATGAAGAGACTACTCTACACTTCATATGGAATTGTCTTTTTGCAGCGCAAGTTTGGATTCTAGTAAAGCCACTTTTGGCTGCACTAACCAAACATCAACATGTATCCTTTGACCAAGTACTCACAGGGATTGGAGGGGGTGGAGGGAAAGAAAATGCAGCACATTTTTACAAAATCACAGCTTCCACGAAACAAGCTTTGTGGAAAGCAAGATGCCTGGTTGTACTCCAGCATAAAGAGATAACCCCTCAAGAATGTGTACAACTGATGCTGTGTCACTTGTACACATACTTTTGTGTTGATGCCAAGAAATCAGATAAAAATACAGCTAACGATTATTGGCAACAAGACAAGTGGAGGAATCTCACCACTTGAATAATCCGGGATAGAGTGAGTACTCACTCACAGTCTCTTCTTTTTGACAGCAAGTTTTTTATCCAAATTCAAGTTTAATTTGAAACTTTTTTAATTGGCGTATAGTCGCGGATTGGATTTTTCCAATTTGCTGGAGGAATGGGACGGTTGTAAGGGGAGAAGTGGAGACCGTTCAAAAAAGAAAAAAAAAAATCTGTTCTTATCCGAGTGCGATTTCCGAATTTTCGCGGGCCTTTTGGCTCATTTTTCAGGGGAGCTGGAAAGGCAAAATCGAGCAGGGGCCATCCTAGACATGGCAGAGAGCTCAGGGCAGCAAGGCGAAGCGCTGGTCCAGGGGGGACAAGGGCCCCACGATGACTCCATGGAAGTGGGGCCGGCGCTAGCGGCAGAGACACCCAGCGGGGTGGACCCGGCGACAGGGGCCGGGCGAAAACCAGCGACAGGGGCTGGGAACACCCCGACCCCCCTGCCCAGGGGAATCCCAACAGCAGGGACTGGGGGAAACCCGGCAACAGGGGCCGGAAGAGCTGGAAAAGGAGACCCAGGGACCCAGGCGGGGGCACCCCCAACAGCAGGAAAAGGCGGCAGCGAGGCACAGCCCGGCCACCCCAGTACAGCTGGAGGGAAAGGAGGCGCCTCACCGGGCACCAGCGGGACCCAACCAGTGGCCGGAGGCCCAGGACCAGGGCAGAAAGACAAGCCAGGGACCTCCGGCAAGGCGACAGGGGCCAAGCCAGACCCCCAGGGCAAGGCGACAGGGGCCAAACCCGGGGGGGAACGGCTCGGCCTGGGCGAGCAAGCCCTACCCCTTGAACCACCGGATGAAACAGACCATCCGGATGCAGGTCAAGGAGGTTGACGGCAAGCGGGCAATGCTTGACCGCAAGATGTGCTGGGACAAGGTGGTTGTGGGAGCAGGGGTAAGCCCCAACGAGGTCCTAAGCTTCCAGGACTACCTGTCATGCGGGGTCTTCCTCCTAACATTCATCTCGCAGGCCCTCTGCGAGAAGTATTGGGACATCTTCCAAGGGAAGAAAAAGGAAGCCCCGTACAGCACGTTCGAGATGGAGACGCAACGGGAGTCACGAGAGAGAAGGATAACGGTAGAGATGACCAACCCGCACGTCTCAGAATCGGACATAGGCGCCCTGCTGAAGCGGTATGGCACCATCAAGGATGGGCCCACCAAAATCAGGGACGCCAATGGGGTTTGGAACACCTCATGGAGGGCCACGCTAGAACTCGAACAGGGCTTCGGAGGTCGAGATGACCTAAAGCACCTGCCATTGGTGTTCTACCTCGGAGCAGATGAAGGGAGGATAAGGTACCAGGGACAACCCTTCACCTGCAGGTAATGCGATGGCGAGGGACACAAAGCCAACGCATGCCCCCAGCCATTCTGCCGGAAATGCAGGGGGACAGACCACGACACATACGAGTGCACGGGACAGAAAAGGTGTAATTTCTGCGGCACACAAGGGCACATGTACTACGGGTGCCCGTACTCGGCCAAGTCCTACGCCCTAGTGGCAAGCGGAGCAGTCAAGGTGCTGCAGCCGACCGGTAGGCCAACGACTGAGGCGGCTAAGGCACCGCCAAGGGACAGGAGAACAGTCATCAGCAAAAAGGCCTCGGACAGGCTGATGACCCTGATGACGGAGATCAGGAACGAGGGCCTGGAAAGAGAACGGGCACAGAAGGCACAGGAAAAGGCTAACCCGAGCAAGGCACACCCGGAGAAAGCGGCAACCCCGCAGACCCGGGTAAAGCCGAGCACGGCAGAGCCAACCCCAGGACCAACCCTGGTCACCACGAGACCGGCAATACCGGAGGGAGCTGGAACCCCCACCCCAGCCCCAGAGCCGGAGAAAACAACCCCGGCCGCCGCGACACCGGCAAAACCGGAGGTAGCTGAAACCACTACCCCAGTTCCTCAGGCCCCAGCCACGGGGCCACCCGAGGCAGAGGAGGAGGCGACAGCACCCGAAACGACAGAGACAGCTGTACCACAAGCCCCTCAAACGACAGCCACGATACATCCCCTCCCCTCCCCTCCAAAGTGGAAGACCTCTCGGACCCCGAAGACCAAGGAAATGCCCGGGCAAAAGGGAAGAGAAAGTCCAAGCTAAGGAGAGACAGAAAAGGGAAGCAGGCAAAGGATGGGTCTGGCAGACTCAGGAGCAGAAGAAGGTCCGACCGCGAAGCTGCGTCAGAACAAGCCGACGAGGAAAGCGGGAAGGAGAGCCCCGTGCGACTCTCCCGGGCCATGAGGAGGATGGCCCTGCAAACCAGGGCAGACCTCCTCAAAGGAAACAACGCAGGAGCAAGAGAAGAGGTGGTGGTGATCCCCGGCTCGGACTCCGAGGAGGAGGACGACGACAGCACACCCCTCAGCGAGATCGCGCTCCTGCACCAACGGCTAAGGACAATTGAAATGCTGCAAAGCCTGGAAGGGCCGAGCAGCTGGAAAACGGACAAGGACAAGGAGGGGCCGGGCACGGACTCAGACTCAGACGGAATGGAACTCGAGGGGGAGGGATGTTCGGAGCAGGATTGATCCAAGATCCGAACAAGAACACCCCCTCAGAGAACCAGAACCCGTAGCTTACGCATTGCAAGATGGCCATATCACCGCTCACCTTGAATGTCAGAAGCTTGAAGGACAGGACCCGAAGTGCAGGCACAATGTTACTGCTCTGTTACTGATTCAGCTGTGAAGTGCCTTCCCCTTACAAGGATGGCCACTCCTGAGGATTTGCAGTCGTTCCCTCCTGACCAGAAGGACGGCCCGTGACTCCACTCCTCCTCGAGTTGTTTGTACGACCGGTCATACGGTATTCCACATTCCTGGGCGAAGCACACATCGCAGTTCTGGGCTGCGGCACGGGAAAAGAAGAGGACATTCAGGGCCCTGCAATCGCGGTTGCAGGGACTGTTCGACCTCGAGCTCAGAGGCTGGGACGTGCAAGACGACCTAGAGGAAACCAGGAGAGGTCTAGACAACCACTTCCAGGCGGAAGCTAGGAAAGTCATGTTCCGTTCCAGGGTCGAGCGACTTGAGAAGGACGAAAAATGCAACGCATTTTTCTTCAAGAAGCTACACTCCACTACCACACCCCTACTGGAACTACGGGACCCAGAGGGAAACCTCCAAGACGAGAAAGAGCTGGTGATGAAGGTCGTCACAGACTTCTACAGCAGCCTCTACTCGCCTAAGGCGTCGGAGGGAGCCCAGGCAGACAAGTTTCTGGCTGGGATCTCGAGGACACTGGGACCGGAGGAAAGAGAGGGCCTGAACGCTCCCTTCACGCTGGGGGAGCTGCACCAGGCGGCCACCTCCTTCAAACGCGGCAAGACCCCGGGCTGTGACGGGCTCCCAGTGGAACTCTACACCGAACTCTGGGACCAGATCGGGCCGGACTTGCTCGCGCTATACGAGGAGATGGCGGAGAAGGGCAGCATGCCACGGACCCTGAGGGAAGGTACGATTGTCCTCTTGTAAAAGCAAAAGGGAGAGAGAGATGACCTCAAAAACTGGAGACCCATCTCGCTCCTAAACGTGGACTACAAGATCCTGGCAAAAGTGATGGCAAACCGGCTCAAGAAGGTAATCGGGAAGCTGGTCCACCCGGACCAGTCGTGCGTGATACCAGGGCGCCAGATAGCGGACAGCTTGGCCCTGGTCAGAGACACGATCGAATACGTCAGAGACCGCAGGGTCCGAGCGGCCCTGGTAAGCCTCGATCAGGAAAAGGCTTTCGATAGAGTGTCCCACGAGTTCATGGACCGTGCCCGGCGAGCGATGGGTCTGGGAGACTTCTTCTGTGACATGGTGCGGACCATGTACTGAGACATCTTCAGCAGCGCAATGGTAAACGGGTGGAAGGCGGACTCCTTCCCGGTGGAGTCAGGTGTCAGACAGGGCTGCCCATTCTCACCCTTGCTGTTCGTCTGCGTCATCGAGCTCCTGGCGGAACACATCCGGCAAAACAAGGACATACGAGGGGTGAAAGTGCCAGGGAGCGAAGGCAAGGGGGAAGTGAAGTGCTCCCTGTACATGGACGACGTTACCGTCTTCTGCACAGATCAAGGCCCTCGTAAGGACCTGCGAGGACTTCGGCAAGGCGTCAGGGGCCAAGATAAACTGCACCAAGTCAGAGGCCATGCTCTTCGGAGACTGGGACCCAACGTCTGACCCTCTGCCCTTCCCCATCAGACCGGTCCACATGAAAATCCTGGGTGTGTGGTTCGGCTACGAGGGGGCCGCGAAAAGGTCATGGGACGAGCGCGTGGCGAAAGCCAAACAAAAACTAGGGCTATGGAGCCTGCGGAGGCTGAACATAGAGGGGAAGACGCTGGCTCTGGCGAATGACGTGCTCCCGGTCCTACAGTACCTAGCACAGGTCTGGCCGGTGCCGAAGTCCACTGCAAAAACCATCACGAGGATGGTATTCTACTTCATCTGGAACTCCAAGATGGATAGGGTGAAGAGAGCAACCATGATCAAGACACACGACAAAGGCGGGAAGGGGGTGCCGGACATCCCCACCATGCTGAGAGGCTTCTTCACCTGCAACTGCGTGAGGCTCACGCTGAGGAGCAGTGATGAAAGTCACGTAGGTTTCCTGATGGCCCGCTTCTTCCTACTCCCGGTATGGCGGAGGCTGAGATGGGTGGTGTGGGACGCCAGGATCCCATACAACTGGACGGCCCCCTGGTACTACGCTGAGGCGGAGCGTTTTGTACGAGAATTCCAGCTGGAGGCGGCGGCGGGACCAGTGGAAGAATGGGGCCATCCACAAAAGCATTCGTGACAGGGACGTTTGCGAGCAGATCAGGACCCTATCATCAGAGGCCGCAGAGCGCGTATGGGGCAATGTGGCATCGAAACGGCTCACGAACAAGCACAAAGATGTAGCCTGGATGGCCATCCAGGGAGGTCTACCGGTGCGAGCGTTCATGCACGCCAGGGGTCTCAACCGCTTCAGAAACTGCCCCCGGGGCTGCACGGCGGACGAGACAGAGTACCACCTCCTCTGGGATTGCCCCTACGCACGCAACTTGATGCGGGACTTGGCCACGGAACTAGGGGGCAAGATCCCGACAGCAAACATCAATGCCGACGCAGTGATGTACGGTTTGTTCCCGGGGACCCACGCACAGGAAGACACCCAGGCCTGCTGGAGAATCCTGTGCTGCGTAAAAGATGTGCTCCTATTTTCCAGAAACCGCCTGGTGGTAGGGAAGAAAGAGACGACGACGGAATCCTGCCGCCGGATGGTCCACAGCCTCCTGAGAGACTACGCAATCATCGACGGGCCGGAGGACGACAGCAACGACGACGACGACGGAGAGTGAGTAAACGTACATTTACACAACATGTTCTTGTGCTTTTTCTCAAACAGGACCCACCTCTGAGTGGAGAAAACGAAGGAATCGTCGGCCGCACGCGAGGCAGCATGACGAGGATACGTAAGTAATGTACACCATAACTTAACACGACCTGTTTTCTTTCCAGCGGAAAAGGTCGACAAAGTCAGGCTCGGGCACAAGCGTCTAGGGAGACCGTGCTCGAAGCCTCCCTTTTTGACAGTTTCTAAACCAATACACGGATAACCCGTGAGAACCTTTAATTGGAAAACTAATTGGCATATAGTCGCAATGTAGTACATCCTACCTTGCTGGAGGAATGGGACGGTTGTAAGGGGAGATGTGGAGACCGTTAAAAAAAAAAAAAAAAATCTGTTCTTATCTTTTTTTTGGATTTGAATTAATACTATAGGCACTGGTGATCATTTCTGGCGCATAGGTGGATTTATGCTGGAGAATTTATTCTCCTAACACCTTACCCAGGATCCTTTTTGGACTCGGCCCTTTGAGGTGGGGATTTATGCTTGGTTGCTTGCAGCCATAACCCACTTCCTAGCGCTTGGCAGGACAAAAAGTGACCCAGTAGGACTCGGAGTGCGATTTCCGAATTTTCGCGGGCTTTTAGGCTCCTTTTTCAGGGGAGCTGGAAAGGCAAAATCGAGCAGGGGCCATCCTAGACATGGCAGAGAGCTCAGGGCAGCAAGGCGAAGCGCTGGTCCAAGGGGGACAATGCCCCCACGAGGACTCCATGGAAGTGGGGCCGGCGCTAGCAGCAGAGACACCCAGCGGGGTGGACCCGGCGACAGGGGCCGGGCGAAAACCAGCGACAGGGGCTGGGAACGCCCCGACCCCCCTGCCCAGGGGAATCCCAACGGCAGGGGCTGGGGGAAACCCGGCAACAGGGGCCGGAAGAGCTGGAAAAGGAGACCCAGGGACCCAGGCGGGGGCACCCCCAACAGCAGGAAAAGGCGGCAGCGAGGCACAGCCCAGCCACCCCAGTACAGCTGGAGGGAAAGGAGGCACCTCACCGGTCACCAGTCACCAGTGGGACCCAACCAGCGGCCGGAGGCCCAGGACCAGGGCAGAAAGACAAGCCAGGGACCTCCGGCAAGGCGACAGGGGCCAAGCCAGACCCCCAGGGCAAGGTGACAGGGGCCAAACCCGGGGGAAACGGCTCGGCCTGGGCGAGAAAGCCCTACCCCTTGAACCACAGGATGAAACAGACCATCCGGATGCAGGTCAAGGAGGTCGACGGCAAGCGGGCAATGCTTGACCGCAAGATGTGCTGGGACAAGGTGGTTCTGGGAGCAGGGGTAAGCCCCAGCGAGGTCCTAAGCTTCCAGGACTACCTGTCATGCGGGGTCTTCCTCCCAACATTCATCTCGCAGGCCCTCTGCGAGAAATATTGGGACATTTTCCAAGGGAAGAAAAAGGAGGCCCCGTACAGCACGTTCGAGATGGAGACGCAACGGGAGTCACGAGAGAGAAGGATAACGGTAGAGATGACCAACCCGCACGTCTCAGAATCGGACATAGGCGCCCTGCTGAAGCGGTATGGCACCATCAAGGATGGGCCCACCAAAATCAGGGACGCCAATGGGGTTTGGAACACCTCATGGAGGGCCACGCTAGAACTCGAACAGGGCTTCGGAGGTCGAGATGACCTAAAGCACCTGCCATCGGTGTTCTACCTCGGAGCAGATGAAGGGAGGATAAGGTACCAGGGACAACCCTTCACCTGCAGGAAATGCAATGGCGAGGGACACAAAGCCAACGCATGCCCCCAGCCATTCTGCTGGAAATGCAGGGGGACAGACCACGACACATACGAGTGCACGGGACAGAAAAGGTGTAATTTCTGCGGCACACAAGGGCACACGTACTACGGGTGCCCGTACTCGGCCAAGTCCTACGCCCTAGCGGCAAGCGGAGCAGTCAAGGTGCTGCAGCCGACCGGTAGGCCAACGACCGAGGCGGCTAAGGCACCGCCAAGGGACAGGAGAACAGTCATCAGCAAAAAGGCCTCGGATGGGCCGATGACCCTGATGACGGAGATCAGGAATGAGGGCCTGGAAAGAGAACGGGCACAGAAAGCACAGGAAAAGGCTAACCCGAGCAAGGCACACCCAGAGAAAGCGGCAACCCCGCAGACCCGGGTAAAGCCGAGCACGGCAGAGCCAGCCCCAGGACCAACCCTGGTCATCACGATACCGACAGAGCCGGAAGGACCAACCCTGGTCGCCGCGACACCGGCAAAACCGGAGGTAGCTGGAACCACCACCCCAGCTCCTCAGGCCCCAGCCACGGGGCCACCCGCAGAGGGGGAGCCGACAGCACCCGAAACGACAGAGGCAGCTGCACCACAAGCCCCCCAAACGGCAGCCACGATACATCCCCCCCTCCAAAGTGGAAGACCTCTCGGACCCCGAAGACCAAGGGAGCGCCCGGGCAAAAGGGAAGAGAAAGTCCAAGCTAAGGAGGGACAGAAAAGGGAAGCAGGAAAAGGATGGGTCTGGCAGACTCAGGAGCAGAAGCAGGTCCGACTGCGAAGCTGCGTCAGAACAAGCTGACGAGGAAAGCGGGAAGGAGAGCCCCGTGCGACTCTCCCGGGCCATGAGAAGGATGGCCCTGCAAGCCAGGGTAGACCTCCTCAAAGGAAACAACGCAAGAGCAAGAGAAGAGGTGGTGATCCCCAGCTCGGACTCCGAGGAGGAGGACGACAGCACACCCCTCAGCGAGATCGCGCTCCTGCACCAACGACTAAGGACAATAGAAATGCTGCAAAGCCTGGAAGGCCTGAGCAGCGGGAATACGGACAAGGACAAGGAGGGGCCGGGCACGGACTCGGACTCAGACGGAATGGAACACGAGGGGGAGGGGCTTTCGGAGCAGGACTGATCCAAGATCCGAACAAGAACAACCCCTCAGAGAAACCAGAACCCGTATCTTACGCATTGCAAGATGGCCATATCACTGCTCACCTTGAATGTCAGAAGCTTGAAGGACAGGACCCGAAGGGCAGGCACAATGAGCTATCTGGCAGCCCAGAACTGCGATGTGTGCTTCGCCCAGGAATGTGGAATACCGTATGACCGCTCGTACAAACAACTCGAGGAGGAGTGGAGTCACGGGCCGTCCTTCTGGTCAGGAGGGAACGACTGCAAATCCTCAGGAGTGGCCATCCTTGTAAGGGGAAGGCACTTCACAGCTTAATCAGTAACAGAGCAGGTGAACGGCAGAGTGCTGTCCATCGACGGCTCATGGGCAGGAGAACCCGTACGGCTGATCAATGTGTATGCCCCCCGACCAAGAATGAACGGTTAGAAGTCTTCGAAAACCTGAGACCGCTGCTCGTTACCTCCAGGACCATCCTGATGGGGGGTGACTTCAACTGCACCATAGAGGAGGGCGGACGCACGGGCCCCGGCTCTGCAGGAATGGACGCAACGTCCCGGCTGCTCCGGGAGATTGTCGGGGAGTCCTCCCTGAGGGATGTCATCGGGGGCATGGGGGCGAACGCCAGGAACTACTCCTGGAGTAGGCCCGATGGCTCTGTGCGCTCCAGGATCGACTTCGTCTTCACCTCCCAGACGGTAAAGCCGGTACAAAGCTCCATGGTTGCGGTACACTTCACCGACCACAGAGCAATCAGCTTCACAGGGGAACTTTCGGGGAAGTTCCCAGCCGGGCCGGGATCCTGGAAGCTGAACTGCACGCTGCTGGAAAGCGAAGAGGCTAAGGCAAACCTCAGGTTAGCATACGCAGAGTGGAGGAGCATGAAGGACTGCTTTCAATCCACGGGGGAGTGGTGGGAGTGGGTCAAGACCCAGGTCCGGAGCTTCTTCCAGGGTGTCAGCAGGGCTGCGGCACGGGAAAAGAAGAGGACATTCAGGGCCCTGCAATCGCGGTTGCAGGGACTGTTCGACCTCGAGCTCAGAGGCTGGGACGTGCAAGACGACCTAGAGGAAACCAGGAGAGGTCTGGAAAACCACTTCCAGGCGGAAGCTAGGAAAGTCATGTTCCGTTCCAGGGTCGAGCGACTTGAGAAGGACGAAAAATGCAACGCATTTTTCTTCAAGAAGCTACACTCCACTACCACACCCCTACTGGAACTACGGGACCCAGAGGGAAACCTCCAAGACGAGAAAGAACTGGTGATGAAGGTCGTCACGGACTTCTACAGCAGCCTCTTCTCGCCTAAGGCGTCGGAGGGAGCCCAGGCAGACAGGTTTCTGGCTGGGATCTCGAGGACACTGGGACCGGAGGAAAGAGGGCCTGAACGCACCCTTCACGCTAGGGGAGCTGCACCAGGCGGCCACCTCCTTCAAACGCGGCAAGACCCCGGGCTGTGACGGGCTCCCAGTGGAACTCTACACCGAACTCTGGGACCAGATCGGGCCGACTTGCTCGCGCTATACGAGGAGATGGCGGAGAAGGGCAGCATGCCACAGACCCTGAGGGAAGGTACGATTGCCCTCTTGTACAAGCAAAAGGGAGAGAGAGATGACCTCAAAAACTGGAGACCGATAACATTGCTAAATGCAGATTACAAAATATTAGCAAAAGTTATTGCCAACAGATTAAGAGCAGTAATCAGGCACTTAGTACATCCAGACCAGACGTGCGCTGTCCCGGGCAGACGCATACATGAAAGCCTACTGATCGTTCGAGACTCGATACAATCAGCAAAAGATCGAGGAAAGCCTTTGGGGGTTCTAAGCCTAGATTTTGAAAAGGCATACGACAGTCTCTCACCCATTTATGTTGAAGATAATGGAGAAAATGGGTTGCCCAAAACCCTTTCTAACACACATCTCCACGCTATAACGCTGGAGTCTATAGTCAAGTCCGCATCAACGGGGAGTTGACTGAACAAATTCCAATATTATCAGGGGTTAGGCAGGGATGTCCGTTATCAGCACTTCTGTACATCTGTGCGGTAGAACCCTTACATATCGGACTGAGGTCACAAAGACATAGCAGGAGCCCCAGTGCCGGGGACCCCAGAGCAAGTAAAAACCATAGGGTACATGGACGACGTAACAGCTTTGTGCAAAGACGCCAAATCTGTGAACCAGGTCGTGACACAGACTGAACTTTTTTGCAAAGCGGCAGGATTCAAACTGAACAAACATAAGTGCCAATTACTAACGATAGGAACATGGAACAATCTCACACCATGCCCTGTAAACAAAACAGAAGACAGTTTGAAGATACTGGGACTGCTGTTTGACAAACAGATGGACGGGACAAAACAATGGGAAAGCACAACGCAGAAAATAGAGAAAAAAATCAATTTCTGGGCTTTGAGACAGCTAACTATAGAAGGGAAGGTGCTGCTCATGAAAGCAGTCATCCTCCCATTGTTGCTGTTTTTGGCACTGATCTTCCCACCAAAAATTAAGCAGGTGCGAAAAATACAAAGACTGATGTTCTACTTCTTATGGAACTCAAAGATGGACCGCGTCGCAAGAAAGACTATGTATAAAATAAAAGAGAGAGGAGGAAGGGGTGTACCAGAAATACAAGACTTCCTTACAGGACACTATGTAGGGTTTTGCTTAAACACGCTGAAGCACTCAGCATCGATGGCAGCGCCGTTCATAAGGTACGCAATAGCGAACATATTGGAAAAGCACAAGATAATACCGAGAAGTAATACACTACCAAAAGCAATGGAAACACCTTTTTTCTACAAAAGCATCGGCAATTTCCTGCCAACAGTGGAAGATCAAGAACTTTAAAAAAAAATATGGGTGGAACCCAGAGACATGCTAAAACAAAAAAGACTAAATGAAACCCCGGAACCAGTGGGCAACCTAGGGGGAAACAAACTAGACAAAGTTTGGAAAACCTTTGCGAAAGCAAAAGTAACGAACACCCAGAGAGACAAACTGGCAGCTACTAACAAACGCACTGCCTTTGAAATCCTTCATGCACAGGAGAAAACTTGCCAAAACAGCAACATGCCCTAGAGAACAATGTATGCAAGACGAATCAACACTACATTTCGTTTGGAATTGCGCGTTTGCCAAACAAGTGTGGGCAAAACTTGAAATTCTGACTTTCGCTCTCACAGGAGAGCAGACCTTAACTTTCGAATCGATTTTGACAGGGATACAGGAGGGAGGGAGGAGGGAAACAAGAAAAAATCCTTTTCTATCAAATCACATCTGCAACAAAAGAAGCCTTGTGGAAAGCTAGATCACTACTAGTGCTATAGCACAAAAACATAACTCCAGAGGAGTGTGTTAAGTTAGCGTTGTGTTATTTATACACATATTACTGTCTTGATGCCAAAGACAAGGGTAAACAAGAGGCACAAAAGATTTGGCAACAAGACAACTGGCGAACGCTAACTGTTTAACCAATCTGGGTTAGGGAGAGCTTTAGCTCAAAGTCTTTCTTTTGACAGTTTTTTAACCAAATTCTTTTTTAATTTGTGACAAACTTTTAATTGGAGAACTAATTGGCGTATAGTTGCAAGTAGTATAAACTACCTTGCTGGAGGAAAGGGACGGTTGTAAGGGGAGATGTGGAGACCGGTCAAAAAGAAAAAATCCGTCTTATCAGTTTAATATCTGATACGTCCTCTATCTGGGGACCATATATTAAATTGATTTTTGGAACAGGGAGATGGAATGGGAGCTTGCTCTGTCCACTCCACGCATCAACCTGGTATTGCAGTACCTCCAGGACTGGTGCACTTCCCCACTCGGGGAAAACAAAGCTGTCAAAAAGAAAGACTTGGGCGATTCTTGAAAAAGAAGAGCACACACGGCAAAATATATCTGTACTTATGCAAATTATTTTTTTTATTTATTTTTTTTTTTCCCCTTTCTTCCTTCTTTTTTGTTTAGATGTCCTGTTGAACATTCCGTGTCTTGGAGCAAGTTGTCGGAAGTGAAAAAGTCTGCCGTTTGGCTCCTTTTTCAGGGGAGCCGCCAGCCAGCCAGCCAGCCAGCCGGAGGAGGAGAGCATGGGGGACACTGTCCTTGCTCTGCTTCCTTCCTTCCTTCCTCGCCCCTGCCGGCCCCGAACGGCCAAGCCTTATCTAAGGTGGGCGCTCGGAGGAGCCTGCCCCCCCCAGGCAGCTCGGGGTGACTTTGGGCCCTGGCACCGAGGCTGCTGGAGATGTGGGGGCAGAGCCATGCAAAAACGGACCCGGGGCTGCTGGTCTTTCATGCAAACGCACGCTAGGCCCGGCTGCCTCCGAGGTGCCTGGGAGTCTACGGCAGAGGGCGACTCCGAGTCAGCGGGGGAGCTGCCGAGCAGCGCTCTTTCCGACGGACCCTTTCGGGGCATCGCTCACCTACCGCCCTCAACGAAAGTGCATATTGCACCTCCGCCCTCCTGCTGCATGCAAATAGCGGTCACCGCAAATAGCGGTGACCGTTAAATTGCGGAACAACCGTTAAATTGCGGAACCAGAAATAGCGTCATCGCACAGGAACGGGAAAAGAGCACGGCGGCCATCTTTAAAAACACAATCCATTGCCATCCTCTGCCCCCTGGACCCGTTTTGAGGTGTTTGCAGTTCAAAATCATCCGGGACACCTGCATCATGCCCAAGGCATTAAAAAAAAAGTACTGACAGGCAGCGCAAGGAGAAATTTACAGCAGAGGAATTGAATATGCTGACACAGACCCTGGCTGAGAAAGCAGAGGTTGTTTTTGCAAATGACATGCGGCGGCCAACACTACTCCAAAAAAAAGCCATCTGGGTTCAAGTTGCAGTCCAAGTCAGTGCAGTGAGCACCAGCACCCGCACGGTGCGCGAGTGCAGGAAGAGGTGGGACGACAGACTGCGGGTGAGGGGCATCCTTGCGGAAAACCACCGCATTGCCAGTGCAGGTGGAGCTGGTTCACCAATCAGACTAAAAGAATGGGAGGTGACCTGTGGAAACCTGATTGCTGTGGAATCCATTGAGGGAGTAGGCACCATGGAGCACGGCTTGGGTACCACTTCGGATGGAGGTGAGTGTACACATGACAGGATGTGATGTGAATGTACTGTTCCCCCATATGTGAGCACAGACTGCCCTCATGCATGGACACACATCTACACATGCCTCCATCCCTCACCATGTCAGTGTCAGACCCAAACACACACATGCACACATCACCAGATACAAGTTCCAAACACAACCATGCATGGATGAGGCACTGAACTGGCACATCACCTGCATCCACAACTACTAAGTCCCAATGGCCAAAACTGCATCATTTATGTAATCTGCATTAAGTATATTGAAACACAACCAATGCCATCCCCCTTCTTGTCCCTGACAGGCTCACATACATATGGTGAGGATGCCGCTAATGCATCCCAGGCACAAGCTACGAGTAAGAGGCCAAGGGCACAGGACTCGGAGGACACCCCCACAACATCCAGGGGTAAGGGGGGGAAGGTCACACCTGATGAGTGGGAAATATCGTAGGAGTGCCACTGCCAGGGCAGAAGTAGCTGCACCACAAACTGCAGCCCCACCACCGGAGGTGAACCCACAGGCACCAATACCAGCCACCGAGGGCCCACCATCAGCTGCAGCAAGCTCTGCTAGTGAGGCAGCCGCCACTGCCCCCCTATCTGATCCTGAGGACACCCTAGTTGGGCCAATGGAGATGCACACCCCAAGTCCCCCTAGAACTCCAGAGCCAGCACAATTCCAGACACCTGGGTCTGATGTGACTGTTGAGGACAACAATCCAGCCATTATGTCCCCCATGGTGGCTTCACCTGCTGCAGTGGATGCATTTGAGGGCACAGCATCCAGTACACCATCACCCAGCACTGCCCTCCAACTGACCACCATCCTGCAGCGTCAACACGAACTGACTGTGCTGGTTGGCCAGCATGTTGAGGAGGCTGCCCATCTCAGGGAGAATATTGTGGAGACGGCGAAGCACTCCACTGAGAGGATGGACGCAAACACTGACAGGCTGTGTAACGAGATATCCAGGCTCAGGGTGGTCCTCCTCGCATGGCCGACACAATGGACCGCCACTTCTCACAACCAGGTGTTAGGGAGAATTCTCTGTTTAGGCTGAATTTCCTAACATAGTGAGTCCCCCAGCAGCTTTGCTGGATTTCTGGAGTTTGTTTTTTTCCATCCTGCCAAGAGTGAGACTCTTTTCCTCCCACTCTTGGACATGAATGTGTGTAATTCCTTTGAATGTCAATGTGTTCTATGGGCTATGGGGTCTTTTACTCCATAGGGTCTCATATGTTTTTCTATGTGTGTTACACCGCACCCTATGTGCCGTAACACTGGGGCGTCCTAGCGGACCTCCATCATAGACTCCATACCCGGGGACTGACTACTGTTTCCCCGGGCATGTAAAGTCACCATTGGCTTTACTAGACCTCAATTTACTAACAGAACTAGTACAAACCATCTTATTGTGGATGTACTAGTAGGGGTAATTCGATTACTCCTGGATCTGTTATTCGAGGGGGCACTGTCCCGTCCCCCCTCGTCGAGTTTTGGCTGGTGGCAGTGGAAACTACTTGTTATGTCCGACCCCGAACATAACCCTATGGGATTCGTCCCATTGTTAGAGATTGATACTGTTTCTCATTAATCTCTAACGTACCACCGGTCTACTTATCTTAAATAAGTTTATCGGATGGTATTTTCTGCCAGAACTCGGTTTGTAAAATGGCGTCTGTGTTCGTCTCTGTGACTCCTAAACCAAAGGTTGAGCCCTTTGTTCCACTTTTGGCGGGCCTCTGTACAGAGACCCTCCAAAGTGGTGCCATTCTGTCTGGGTTACCACTGGGGTGTGAGAGGGGGTTTAGGCACCCTGGACCGAGTTGCCTTGCCAACTCCGGTCGCACTCTGGTGTGATTGGCCCAAGTGGTGAGCCTCCCCGCTCACCACTTAGCATGTGTTGATTGACAGCTAGGCTGAATGAATGGGGGTTTTCTGCATAAAAGCAGGGCTTTTGGGACTGGATCTTCAGAAGTCGCCACAGGACCTAAGAATCCGACGAGGGTAAAGCTGAGCGGACCTGCAACGATGACACCTCCGGTGGAGCCCTGCGGAACCGACTCACCACTTCCCGACGACAGAGGAGATCTCCCTGCCGGAGAGTCTCTTCCCCTGACTGGTGGGAACAACCAGTCCCCTTTGCTTTTTCTTCGCCTCAGGGCGCAGTGGTCGAATTGCCCGTGCAGAGCACCTCGGCAACCGGATAGCCACTACCCCTGTACCGCGACCAAAAGGTGGTGCCTTGTGACAGAGCACTCCGCGGCTGGTCTCTTCCCTGGTGGTGCACCGGACTTCACTTTTCTTCGACGACGAGATCATCTCTACTCTTGGCAAAGACCCGACGTGCATCCACCACCAGGAACAACTGCCCCCCGCCGGAGCGGTCTCTCCACAAACAAGGTACCGTGTCCGCCTGACTTCCCTTTCGATCGGTTCGAGTGAGGTGTCTTAATCCTCTCCTTTGGGTCGCCTCCAAGCTTTCTCACGTATTGTTCTGAACTGGTTCAATCTGCCGATAACAATTTGCTACAAAGACTCGAACGCATTTCCACTTACAGACTTTTTGGGACATATCGCCTTGCCTCTCCCCGAGTGGGCCTGGCCTCTGAACTTTATGATCTATTGTGGTTCTTGCCTACTTGCCTTGCATTTTTCCGTGAAGTATTGAACTGTGTTGATTTCGTAACCTGCTTATTTTTCTCTCCCGTCCTAACTAATATTAGAGTGTCATCTAGGTTGAGGCATACACCTCTGTCTGCAAATAAGTGGTGCCGGTAGAACCTAGACCTGTCGAAATATTGTTAGGGGGATTGACCGTTTCTTCTTCGTAGAGTAATTGTATTTGACTTGTTTGCCGTGATAGTGCCATAGTGTTTTCGATAGATGTTTCGTTATAAATAAATACCTTAATATCTTTACACTGAGCCTCGTTGCGTGTTTGCTTGTCTTACGGTGAAGAATTGCCCTATATTGTATACTCCACATACTGCTTGACTCTTCTTGAGGGAAGTCTGACTGCTCAGCCACAGCTACCAAGTGAATCTGTGTGGTACAGACTGCTACCGAGTGGGTTTACTGCCAAACACCTGTAGTCCTAAGCCTTTTGAAGTGGTCCCAGAGGGAACTGCACAGGTTTCCGCTTAACACCAGGCCAGTCTGCCCCATCGTCATCTACCGGCTCTAGTCAGACAAGCCCCCTCCGGCGCTCAACACGCACCGCCAAGCGCACGTCTGCCCATCCTCCAAATGCTGCTACAGACAATGGCAAATAGGGGTCAATGGAGATTCCTCTGCGTGCATGGGCCAACGCAAACATGGCAGACACATGAGGGACGGGTGGGGGGTGGGGGGGAAGGATGTTATGGGTCTGTTGTGGGGGAAGGATGTTATGGGTCTGTTGTGGGGGGAAGGGTGTTATGGGTCTGTTGTGGGGGGAAGGGTGTTATGGGTCTGTTGTGGGGGCTGGGGGGATGTTTGGGGACTTGCACTTTATCACCTTTCCGTTACTCAATACACTGGTTTCTGATCGAAACACAGGCTTGGACATCTTCATTGTGTTTGTGTACTTTATTGGCGACAGGGTCCATTGCGTGCTTCCAAACATACACCAGTGCATTACTACCCATATCGATGTGACAGTACGAAAACATGTTCTTCAGAATATTTGGTTGATCAGATGCTGTCTCACAGCACGTCCCTCCTGCCCATCCCCTCTTGCAAGACCTGCATCCCCTTCACCTCCGTCCTCATCACCATCATCATCCTCATCAGGTGCTTCTATTTCAACGTCAGGGGGCAGTGGCACATTCCGTCTGATACACATATTGTGCAGCATGACACATGCCATGGTGATCTTGGCCACCTTCTCATGTCCATACAGGAGAGCGCCAGCAGACCTGCAAATGCACCTAAACGTGACTTCAAAAGGCCAAAAGTCTGCTCGATCACGATGCGGGTACGGGTATGTGCATGATTGTATTCCTCCTCGTGCCTGTTCTGTGGGTTCCGTACAGGTGTGAGGAGCCAGGTCTTCAGGGGATAGCCCGCATCACCTGTATGGGGGAACAAACGGGGTCCTGTTACTGTTCACCTCAAGTGCGTCCTGTTCATATCACACAAATTGACATTGCATTGTGATTCAAGTACACAATTCACAGCATACATGACAGCAATGTGCAAGTGGGAGGTCGACCCTGCAAGTGGACATGCCCCATTGATGCCTCCAACAGTAATTGACATGCCCTGGGTGAGGCGAGGTCTTCGGTGTCCCTGGGCCCAGGCAGATTTGGTTCAACACTGCTGGTGTACTGCCATTCCAACATTGATGTTGCCATGCAGAGAGGCATCACTGCAGTGGTGCTATAGGTGCGTGGTGAAATGCTATGGCTAGGGGTGATCCCTTTGCATGCATTATAGGGCACATTGCATTATTGATGTTGTGCTGGACTAATTCAGGATGACTATCTTGATGGCATGTGTGAAATGTTTGTATTTTGTGGCCATGAATGTTGTGCAATGTGTATGTGGATGGATGTTTAATGTTACTAGACCTGGAATGTCATCTGTGTTGTGTAGCTTATACTCTTATACTTGCATGTCGGTTCATCTCAAGTACGTTGCCGCCTTCCCAGATGGGCATTGGCGTACATCTGTATGTGCATTTTGCCGACAGCCGACAAGCTACACCCATTTCGGGTATGTATCTCCCCCCCCCCCCAATCACACCCAGTTGGAGTATGTATCTCCCCCCCCCCAATCACGCTGCCATGTGCTTGCCCTGCTACGCACCAAGTGCCACGAAAGTGGTGCGGGTTGTCGCTCCATGTAGCGTGGGATAGTTGAGTTCCGCAGGACCATGGAATCATGGGTTGATCCGGGAAATCGGGCACAGCAATGTGTGATTATCTTGTTGGCGTCACATACCATTTGGACATTGATTGAGTGGAATTGCTTCCTGTTTCGGTAGACTACTTCATTGTGATGTGGGACCACCAATTCCACATGGGTACAGTCGATGGCCCTGATGCAACTTGGGATGCCTGCCAGTGAATAGAAGCCAACTTTTTTTGTTTGCAATATCCTGGGCAGTCCGTGGCATGTATATGTGTTCAGGTGCATGCTTCAGGAGGGCATCGAGTACCTGGTTCAGCGTGCGGGAGAATACTGGTTGTGAGATGACATGCATCTGTGCCACTGTATGCTGGTAGGTGCCTGTGGCCAGGAAGTAGAGCACACTCACCACCTTCAGTAGCGGGGGGATGGCAGTTCTGATGTCTATGAGGCTCACAATGTCGTTGTGTATCAGGTCCACGATGCTGGTGATGGTATCCCGGTCCAGACGGTACAGGGTGTGTATCTGCTCAGGGGTTAGGTTGAATGGACTGGCTCGTGCCTCTGTGGTATGATTAGGTGCCATGGTGGTGCTTGCTGTGCCTGTCTTGCCCTCCTCCTCCTCCGTCTCCTTTGTGCTGCCTGTTGTTGCAGCTGCGCTGCAATTAGGTCCTCCAGGCCATGTAATGCTGCCAGTATTGGAACCATCTTGGTGTGGGAAGGGGTGTGGTGTGCTCCTTTTGAGCTCACGCTGGAGACCAAGTAATAATACTGGGTCACACAACCGCTCTCATATGGGGCCCAAGATGGGCACGTATTTATATCTGATTCACGACAATATGTTCAAGTATCCATAATATACCATACTTCTTAGAGAAAGGAAGATGAGTCTTTCTGATTCATATCAAAAATGATTTATCCATAGTAGTTCAAACAAAAAGCTATCACTAATAATCCTTAGTGAGGAAGCAGTTGCCACAATCCACATGTATTAGACTAAAAAAGCCAATGCATTTCGGAAATTATTTCCTTCATCAGGGCGAGTCACATTGGTGTGGTCAGTGGTAAAAAACAGAACGTCCTGCGTTCATGCCCACTCAGCAGTGGGTTGTAAATGACATTATGCACAAAGTCATGGAGAAAATCCACTCGTGCTTACAAGGAAACCAATCTTGTAATACACAGAGAGAAACGATCCTCCACTGTGCAGCTGCAGGGCAATGACTCACACTGCAGTCTGAGTCATTGCCCGAGTGGATTTTCTCCATGACTTTGTGCATAATGTCATTTACAACCCACTGCTGAGTGGGCATGAACGCAGGACGTTCTGTTTTTTACCACTGACCACACCAATGAGACTCGCCCTGATGAAGGAAATAATTTCCGAAAGGCATTGGCTTTTTTAGTCTAATACATGTGGATTGTGGCAACTGCTTCCTCACTAAGGATTATTAGTGATAGCTTTTTGTTTGAACTACTATGGATAAATCATTTTTGATATGAATCAGAAAGACTCATCTTCCTTTCTCTAAGAAGTATGGTATATTATGGATACTTGAACATATTGTCGTGAATCAGATATAAATACGTGCCCATCTTGGGCCCCATATGAGAGCGGTTGTGTGACCCAGTATTATTACTTGGTCTCCAGCGTGTGTTGCAATTATAAGTCCGGGTGTCTCCAGACTTGTCACAGCCAGCTCCTTTTCAATTGGATGTATATTCTTTTTTGAAACATTTGATTTTTACTTGAATATTCTGAACATTTTTGAATACATGGTGGTGCCCACTCTCTTCTCTGTTTGTGCTCCTTTTGAGCTGCCACAGTCTCCATTGCCTCCACCTGTGCTGATTGTGTCCACCTGTGGCAGGTGGGAACACTGCTCAGTTCTCTTAACGGGTGGTTCGCGATGCCGGTATTAGCACCATGGCGGTAAGGGGTTTGGGGGGCTTTACCATGCCGCTATTGGCATGTCCACTAGCCTTGTGATGCTGTGCCAATAGCGGCATGGCGTCATTTACGGGATGGAGGGTCGCGCGCACGCGGCCTGCCCGCTATTAGTGGCACCGTACTTAGCGGTGCCGCTAATAGCGGTGAGCCGGGTCGTAATCCGCATGGGGATTGAACGTTACCGGTATTCTGTTACCAGCAACGTTAAATCCATAACGCCTACCGTGTAATGAGGCCCTATATCTCAACGTTATATCAGAACGCATTTAGCCAAGTGAGAGTGAATGGTCGTCTCTCCGACAAAATACCAATACTGTCAGGTGTAAGACAAGGATGTCCTCTATCAGCCATCCTATACATCTGTTCAATTGAACCACTACACAGGAAAATAAAAAGTGATCAACAAATTCAACGAGCATTCATACCAGGACTACCAAAAGAACAGGCCAAATGCATGGGGTACATGGATGACGTTATGGTGCTATGCACAAATGCACAATCAATTAACAGGGCCCTTGATCACACAACGTTTTTGCAAAGCTGCAGGTTTTTTAAAAAAAAACAAAGCAAAAAGCAACCTATTGACCACAGGTGCCTGGGACAATCTAGCAAAATGTGAGGTCCAAAAAACAACAAACACAATGGTATCCACTTTCAAATGTGACATACTATCATGGAACAAACTTCAAGAAAAGCTAGAAAATAAAGTACATTTTTGGAAAACCAGGCAACTGTCGATAGAAGGAAAATTACTTTTGATTAAGGCAGTTCTAATGCCTATGATATTTTTCATAGCATTGGTCTTCCCGCCTACAAACATCCAAACAAAGAGACTTCAAAGATTATTCTTTGAGTTCATATGGAACTCCAAAATGGATTGTTTACGGAGAGACATTCTACATAAAAAAACAGTTTTGCCTATACATTACATATTTTTCTGTATCAATACGATTAAACTCAATCCAAAGCGGCCGTATACATTAAATATGCAACTAGCTGCCTCCTGCACAAATACAAATTCATCCAAGCTTCAAATATCAGTCCTAGAGCTCTGGATCCACCAAGATCAAGAACTTTTCACAACCTTTTTACCACAAATACATAACTTAGACTCAGCAAAACAAGACATTGTGTACCCGAACCTGATATTAAAAGAGATGGTTGAAACAGAAACACCAGAACCAGTGGGCTATCTCTCTGGAACGCATTTGGAGAAAACTTGGGCCTTGCTATCCAATTCAAAAATCACTAATGAACAAAAAGACATTGCTTGGCTTGCCCTGCACAATGCATTACCCTTAAAAGCTTTCATGCATAGAATATGTTTGGCAGTATCAGCAGAATGCCCAAGAAACAGATGCAATCACGATGAGACAACGCTACATTTTTTTGTGTAATTGCCCGTTTGCTGCCCAAGGGTGGATCCTGGTGGATCCTGATCAATCCTCTTCTTACTGCATTAACGGGCCAGCAAGACATAACCTTTGACAAAGTTATTACGCGGATTGGAGGGGGAGGAGGGAAAGAAAAATTTGCAAGTTTTTATAAAATCACTGCTTCCACAAAACAAGCGTTGTGGAAAGCAAGATGTCTGGTAGTGCTCCAGCACAAAGAGATAACCCCTCAAGAATGTGTACAACTGATGTTGTGTCACTTGTACACATACTTTTGTGTTGCTGCCAAGAAATCCAACACAAGTGAGGCTAACGATTACTGGCAACAAGACAAAGTGGAGGACTCTCACTACGTAAATGATCTGGGGTAGAGTGAGCTAGCTTACAGTCTCTCTTTTTGACAGTTTTTTTAATCTAAATTCAAGTTTAACTTGAAAACGTTTTAATTGGCTTATAATCGCAGATTGGATTTTTCCAATTTGCTGGAGGAATGGGACGGTTGTAAGGGGAGATGTGGAGACCGTTAAAAAAGAAAAAAAGAAATTTTGAAGGCAAGGCATGCTTTAGTGCTCAGACACTTAGTTTTTTCTGCTTGGGAAACGGTTACGATTGCTCAGGTGGAGCTAAAGAATTATTATGTGAAGGATTCGGCCAAGTTGAGTCAAGCGGATTTGCAGCTTAAATGGGCTTATAAACCTCCATGAGAGGTCAGTGCAGTTGTAGACTTCTGTCCCTATTTATCTAGGGGCAGTTACAAATATATGCTTAACAGGAATTGATCTTGAGATTTTGCAGGAGAAAAGACTTCAAAAATGGACAACAGTTTAAGGTGCAGTTGTAGACTCCTGTCCTAAACGGGGGCAGTTGCAGACTCCTGCTATCCAGGAATTGATCTTAAGGCTTTGCAGGAGGTTTCAAGAATGGATGTCAGTCAGAGGTGGGCACTTATAGACTCCTGCTCAGTGAGTGGTTGTAGACTCCTGCTCATTTGGACAATGTGTGCTTCTGTTATCAAGGAAAGAGTTTTGGTTGGTTAATTTATTTTGTCTTTTAAGAAGCACTTGAAGACTACTATCAAAATCTGTTAAGATGCATATATAATTTGTTATATTTGTATTTGTGCAAGAATATTTGCATGCAGGCAGTGGTAGCCTTACATAAAGGCCTAAATCCCTGCTTGTGGTAATCAAAGCCATTACAAGGCATGCACCTGAACTTAAAGGGGGTTGCCTTTTTATTTAGGGGCCCTAGGAGATTGATTTTAGTAGGCCTGTATATTCATTATGTCAATCAATAAGTTCTTGGTACAGGGGATTAGTGGACATGGAACTAGTAGGGAGCAATTTATTACTCGATGGATTTGAATGAAAGAGTTTGTTCAGACTCCATTATTGCTCAGTTGCCAGAATACTGGTGAAAGCATGGAAATATAGAGTAAACTCAATATTTAGGTTGGCCTTCTTGGGTGGGAAGTGATGGTGGACTCCCTATAAGAGTTATAGAGGCCTAATCATAAAATTTAAGGGATATTTGAAAAACACCCTTTTATATTGGTTCCTGGAATGGCGACTCTTCAAGAGAAGAACTACATAGAGAACACTAATGGTAGTGAAGTGAAGATGGAGGGGGTGGTTGGTTTGGACACTTTGTTTTGGTGCCAGGGCAAGAAAGGTATGGGACTCTCAAAGAGCAGTTTATATATAGGAAAGGTCAATTGATCTGTATAAACATTTTTTTTTTATTTTGGAGGATAGTTATAAGGCTTCCCTATACAGGAAGTTGGACATCGGGTTTGTTGGATTTTTTTTTAAGGGTTTTTATTTTTGGCCAGCGACCGTAGTCATATTGTTCTTTTGATTATCAGGCATTAGTTTGTTTTCACCACAGTTTGGTTCCTTGTCTCAGTTCATGTGTAGAGTTGTGTTTTAAATAAATGTTACCATGATTTTGGTGTTATAACCATATTGTTAACATGTGGAGTTTTAATAAATACACTTTTGATATAAAAAATGTGAGGATTTTTCTTTACAGATGAGATTTGGTTCACAGGTTTCAGATTTTTGTTCGTTTATATATATTTTTCCAATGATGGAAGACTGCGGCAACGCCTCTTTTTGGAACTTGGAAGGTTAAAATAGTCTTCAAAATCTAGAACTTTCAAAAAACAATACCTCCAGCTACAGAGTTAAGAAACTCCATGCACATTACTGTTGATGCAAACCACAGCAAAGAAAAAGATTTTGATTATGTGGTGAAAACCATATTGTTTGAAGTTTTGAAAGTACAAAGTTATAGGCCGATTCATGGAATCAACGTGCGCCGAAAAAACGGCGAAAACGTGCGATTCGCAGAGAAACAGCGAAAATCGCAGTGCAAGTGCGATTATCGCACAGAAAACATTGCACATCAATTCATGGAAGTCCGTGCACGCGCGAAATGTGGGATGTGCGCTGAGAAAGTGCGCGGCGCACGCTGGCGCACAGGTCAACGAACGCCGTGCGATAAGGCCACAGCGAATTCGCACATAGCGCGGCGCACATAACAAAAGTAGGCGTAACACGGGGCGTCACACGCAGAATGGGGACCAACTAGTGAAAATGTGGGCGTCATGGGGGAAGTACAGGAGGCAAGTGCGCAGAACGCCCACACGCTCGCCTACAACACGTATTCATGGAATCGAATAGGCAAAAACAGCGCACGGCCAAAGACGCGCACAGGCCCATACATGTCCGCCACACGAAAGCAGGCGTAGCGTCCCTGCGCAGGAAAAACAGGTACGCCAAACTCCTACACGCGCGAGAAAGCCCACACGCGATCGGGCCTGGGGGAGAGTGTGCGTGTATTTCAGGGGTGCGCGGGTGTTTTCACACGCGATCGGGCCTGGGGGAGCGTGCCACGTGTATTCCAGGGGTCGCGTGAAGTTTTTCACGCGATCAGGCCTGGGGGGGGAGCGGGGTACCACTCACCGTCTGCCTTGCATGTAGAAGAACGCGTAGCCAACACCCGCTGTGAAGTAATAGCGTGTGAACCCCAACGGATGGAAAACACACGCACCGCACGAAAAGCACGTACAGAGCAGTGTAAAGGCATGCGGGATCTCCAAGCCCTGCCAGGGCAACGCCCGTGCGTGAAACGCCACAGACGCGCTTACGCTGTAAGGGCCTTTGGTCCAATGGAATCACGTACGCGCGCTTACGCGCTAAGGCATGAAATCGCTTAAGCGCTAAGGCCTTTTCCTCGAATTTCACGCTGACGTGCAGGATTTTCACGTGCCAAATCACTCCGTATCAAGCTGGCCACGCGAAAACACATGGAAGACCACGCTCCTGCCCAGAAGGCCGAATCACTGCCCCCCAGTGCCCCGAGCAGCCTCCCACGGGCCATCTGCTGCTGCCTGCCTGCCTGCTGCCACCGTGCCCTGCCATTTGGTGCCTGCACATCAGCCATCTGCAGGGGTCCAGTTGCTGTGTCCACCTCTGCTGGAACAGAAGACTCCCGACTCGGATAACATCGCTCCACAGCCCAGCCCCAGGACCCAGTTGCCCACCCACTCCTGCCCCTGGGGTTGCCATGTCGGGCACATCAACATCTGGCACCAGTGGCAACCCCCGGCCAGAGGGGCACCAGCTTCACTGCCACCGAAGTTGGTGTCCTGGTGGAGCAAGTCCTGGGGCAGTATGATGCCCTCTTCAGATCGTCCCGCGCCAACAAGGAAGGAGGGGAGAGGATCTGGGCCGACTGTGTGGTTGCCATCAACGCGGAGGGGGTGGCAACCCGCACCATCCAGAAGGTCAATTAGCGCTGGGAGGACTTGAGGTCCAGGACCCTCATAAAGGCCCGGCGCCTCGTGGAGGGGGGCTGGGGCCGCATGAGTTCCATCCAGATGAGGGTCCTGGAACGCGTACACCCAGCGCTCCACGCCCAGGTCCTTGAGAGGGAGACCCGTCTGGAGTTGAGCGGTAAGTGGCCAAGCATTGCTGTGTGAGACAGGGCATGTTGCAGTGTGCTGGTTGTCTGATACTTGCCTGCATGTGTGACATAGGCCATGTACGCATGTATGTGTGCAGGGACATCATGGTAATGCATGTGCGACCAGTAATGTGTGAACCGCACGGTTGTTGCATGTGTTTAAATGCGACATAGGGAGCCCTGTGCAGATTGCACACATGAGAGCATGGCAGTCTCTGTTCCTGGACATGGGTGGGGGTGAGGGATGGGTGCTGATGCCAGGTACATATATGGTATCCATGTCTGTGTGCCTGACCTGCGTGTCTGTGACTTGTGAATGCCATGGATGCATGACACGTCTGACAATTTACAGATTCACTGATGCAGCCTAGTCATCCTTGTATGCACTGTGATTGGGGTGTACGGGGCCAGATGGATGTGACTGAGGTGAAGTGTGTGCATGTGATAGGCATGACCCATGATGCATGTGAGTACCATTACATTGTATATTTCGGGAGTCCATTGGACATGTATGGAAATGTCCATGGCATGCACCATGACTGTCACTGTGTGTGTTTTGCCTGGACTGACGTGTTGTGGAGTGACATGATGGAAGTGTACTTTGACAGTGGCACTCATCTGCTATTGCTTCCTGTCTAGGGGACCATTGTACAGTACCCTGATGCCTGTGTTCTATGTCTCCCTCTACGCAGCGGCTAGTGAAGAAGAGGGCGGAGACGGCGCTGTGGAGCAAGGCGGCGGGGATGCCCCCACGGCTGCAGCGGAAGGGGGCGGGTGAGCCCCCACAGGGGCCTGCTACGGCGGTAGACGGTGAGGAGCCATCCAGGTTGGTGGCTTCCACAGAGGAGGCTGCCACTGAGGCGCACATGGGGCCTGGTGGGGGCATCCCTGCTGTGCAAGTGGTGCAGTCCAGGGGCAGGTGCAGTCCAGGGGCAGGGCAGGAGGCAGCACAGGTCACCGTGGAGGGGCCTGTGCATGTCGCGGTCCCTGACCCTGTGGGTGCACCACCATGCACCAGCAGGGATGCCCCATCCCAGGCCCGTCCGCAGGTAGAGGGGATGTCCATGTCATCTGACTCCCCTCCACCTGCGGACGAGGGGACCCCTGGCCGTATGGAGAAGGTCCTGATTGGGGTCGCGATGCGCACGACTGTGATTCGTGATGCCGTGCGTGCTTCCCAGGAGGAACACGCACGTCATCACGAAGAGCACCGTGCCGACATGGCCCAATTGGGATCGTACATGTTCGGGGGTTTCCTGCATGTGTCGGCCAATCTGGCGGCCCTCTCCTCCTCTGTGGAGACTATATGCCAGTCGTTCTCCTTGCCGTCTTCCGGCCCAGATGCCACCAGGGCCCCCTGTGGACCTGCCCTGACCAATGCAGCCAGCTCAGTGGGGATCCCATCCCTGCCACAGTCGGGAGTCAGAGGTCCAGCAGGGGTGGACACCACAGCAACTGGACCCCAGCAGATGGAGGATGTGACGGCATCATCGGGCAGGGCACGTGCACGACGGCGTCGGTGGTGGTGGTTTCCATCAGCCTGGATGCCGTCGTGCTGGCACAGGCAGTTGCGTCGGAGGCAGCAGCAGGCTCAACGTGGGAGGCATCATGGCTCGGGACCATCAACATCAGGGGTGCAGGCATCGGCCGGAGGGCAGGAGAACCCTGGAATGGGAGTGGCTTCCGTGTGGGAGCGGTTGTGCCAGCAGATAGGTGCGGAGCGGCAGCGGGCAGAGGAGGAACGGCTCACAATGGTCAGGGCGGAGGACTCCATGCGGAGGGCGCTGAGGCGGGCTGAGTGCCTCGAGGGTCTTCGCAGGGAGTTGGAGCTGGACACTGCATTATCCCTGCGGGACCTCGGGGCCAGGGAACATGCCCGCCTCCAAGCCATTGAACAGGAGTTCGATGATGCCCTGGCCCATGACAACAACCAGTGAGCCGTCGGACTAGCCCGCTGCCCTTGTAAATAGTTATGTAGTTAGTGTTAGGTTTCCTTTGCTTTTTTATTTATTTTGGACCTTTTGGACAATGGGCCACATTTTTGTATAGTTTCATTTTATTAGGTATTATTTTTATGTAGGTTTCATTTCTTCAGTTGGGATCATGGACCCTGTTTATCTGTATATAGTTGACTGTTGGATTTTTTTCTTTTTTTTTGATTTACCCATGGAGCAATGGTTTTCGGTTTTGGTTTTACCTTGGATTTTCTTTCTTTAACTGTGACTTTGGACACCTTTCCTTTGCATTATGATTTGTCGTTTTTCATTATTTTACGGACATGCTGTTTTTGGTTTTTGATTCCCATTGTCATTTGTTTATTTTTTATTCCATTCATGCTGTTTTTAATACATTTTATTCATCAAAATTCAATGTGTAGTATCTCATTGGTATCATGCATATCCTGATATGGGTTTTGAGATTCACCGACACCCATTGGGTGTATGTGAGGGCCATGTGTTCATTTCCAAACTTGCTATTGGGGTTCTATCATGTCATTGCCATTTCTAAGTGGGTGGATGCAGTACTCGAGTGGGTGTTTTGCATTTGGAGGCTGACCATAAGGGCCAGGGATCTAGATTGTGATGACATGTTGGCTGGGGGACATGTGTGGGGGCCTGCTGGCAGGTGCCCCGCAATGCTGGGGGGTGGGGGTGCAGTGGGACATGAGTGGGGGCCTGCTGGCAGGTGCCCCGCAATGCTGGGGGTGGAGGTGCAGGGGGACATGAGTGGGACATGAGTGGGGGCCTGCTGGCAGGTGCCCCGCTATGCTGGGGGTGGAGGTGCAGGGGGACATGAGTGGGACATGAGTGGGGGCCTGCTGGCAGGTGCCCCGCAATGCTGGGGGTGGAGGTGCAGGGGGACATGAGTGGGGGCCTGCTGGCAGGTGCCCTGCAATGCTGGGGGTGGGGGTGCAAGGGGACATGAGTTGGTGATCAGTAGTGCAAGGAGACATGTGCCTTTGCTGGGGGGCATGCCCATGTTGGGTGGGCTGCCTGCGGGACATGACCAGGGATGCAGGGTAGTCCCCTGTGGTGTGGGCTGCCTGCAGGGGCCGTGGAGGGTGTACAGGGGACACCTGGGAGGACCCACACTGCCAAATCACATGTAGGACTCCCTGGCACCCCTGAAATACATGTACCCTGCTGGAATCGCATGTGAAAATTCTCGCGCACCCCTGAAATACACGCGCCCAGGCCAATCGCGTGTGGAACTTCTCGCGCTCCCCCAGGCCCGATCGCGTGTGAAACCACCCGCGAGCCCCTGAAATACACGCGCCCAGGCCAATCGCGTGTGGAACTTCTCGCGCATCCCTGAATTACACGCGCCCAGGCCAATCGCGTGTGGAACCACCCGCGAGCCCCTGAAATACACGTGCCCAGGCCAATCGCATGTGGAACTTCTCACGCACCCCTGTAATACACGCACACGCTCCCCCAGGCCAGGTCGCGTGTGAAACTTCTCGCACTGGTACAGGGTTGGCCCAGCCCTTTGCGATGGTTTTGCGATCTTGATGGCTTTTCCTTGCGCGAGAGGGTTCTTGGGGGCGTAACTGGCGCTGCTGCAGGGTCGCTGCGCCACGTCTGCTTTTGGAGGTGGGAATCCATGAATACGCTGTGCGCGGAAATTGATTTTATTGCACGCGGCTGGCGCAGACATTCGCACGGGCACGCTGTGCACCAGCCGCGTGCGACACTTTTGAGAGGAATTACATGAATCGGCCTGTTAATCTCTTCTGCATACAAAAGCGCACAGAAGTGCAAACACCTATGACTTCACACTCACAGAAGAGCCAGAAGCTATTACGCACATGAGAACTCAACAATTCCACACCCTGCCCTCAGTGGAGTAAAAGTAGAGTTGTGTCATGTAAGGCAAGAAACTCCAATAACAGTACATATGTGCAACCCTTTTGTGACAGCTGAAGCCATATCTAACTGGCTAGGTTTGTATTGTGAACAAATAAAAAAAAAAAAGGTGGCTTTCCCTTGAAGAACAAATTTAATATTTTCAATGGAAGCAGAAGATTTAGTGTAGTCCTAAACTAAAAAAAATACCCTAATGGTATTGGAGCACTCAAACACGCACCAGCAATGGTGGATTTCAACAAACACAAAGGGTATTTTATACTACCCAAACCAGCCACTTTTTTTTGCAGGTTTTGCCGGAATTTTGGTAATTTAAAACAACAATGTCCGAAAGATGCGTGTAAGAACTGTTCGAGTCGAGAGCATAAAACAAATGCATGTGATAAGCCGTTCCAATGTGAGGACTGTGGCTTATGTGGGCATTATAAAAAATATGCCCAAATAGAAAACCTACGTATGCACAAACTGAGAAACACAAGCGAAATTACAGTTGATGAAATAGACATTAGGAATATCGAAATGGATTTGGGCGAGGCTGCAAATCCAGTGCATAATCCCCAAAGTGAAGTAGAACATAAGGATTTCGACAGTGGAGAAGGAACATCCTAGCGTGCACCCGTGGGCCCAGCTAAACTGAAGGAGGCGAAGCGCGCTGAAAAAGAAAAAAGAAAATGGCTGCCGTGGCCCAAAATGCAAAGAAACAGCGGAATTGGTGCACGACGACCATGAAACTGAAATCCTAAAAATAGCTGCAGAGCAATCAGCGCACATGTTAGATATGGACGGGAGTGCACACGAAGGCTCACGTCCCACAGGCGCACTCTCTCGGGGTGAAAAGTATATTACATCCCCAATAACAAATCCGGCTTACCTACAGAAGGAAAAAGAAACAGCCAGTGAATACGGGATAGAAACGCACAACAAGAAAAAGGCAAATAAACACGCCGAGGCGGATAAGCACAAGACGACAAACAAAATGATAATTGAAAAACAAGCAAAAAAACGGGGAAAAACAACTGGGATGAAAACCAATTGAAGAGAAAAGATACCTCAGAGCAAAAACAGGCACAAACAGACTTACAAAACACAGGTAATAGTAATATTACCACTCTGCCCCTAGAGGAAAGAAAAGAGCAGCACCAACAAAAAAAATATAATGGGGATGTTAAGGATAGCTACTCTTAATACAAGAGCTATTAATAATATAACAAAACGCTTGGCTTTGTTTGCATACTTGGCAATAGTGCCTTGTGACATTTTTTGCTTACAAGAATGTGGCATGGAATGAGATGTAACGAACAATAAATGGTGCGAGGATTGGATGAAAGCACCTTCTATCTGGTCAGGGTCCAAAATAAACAAGAACGCAGGCGCAGCAGTCTTGTTCAATTCCAAAACAATGTCAGAAGTTGGACATGTCAAATTGGTCCCTGGAAGAATCCTTCAGGTGCCAATTAAATGGCACGACATACAACAGAGAATCCTGAGTGTTTATGCAGATGCAAAAAAAACAGGATTGCCTATCCCCGTTTCCGAATGTCCACACCTTTTGCACAGGGAATAACCCCTTTGATCGTATTGGGTGATTTCAACTGCATACTGTGTCCAGAGGATAGAGTGAGAAGAGGCACCCCAGCTGGATCAGCAAACCAGGACCCTTCCTCCAAAACTCTGCAAGAATCATTGAAGATTTTAAACTAACTGACACACATGCAAGAAAGACACTCTTCTCAGACCATAATTTAATAATATCAGAAATATCCCTAGAAGAATACCCACCAAAAAACCGCAACTCATGGTCCCTCAATTTACAATTGTCACAAGATGAAAACATAGCTAGCAAATACCGACCCTTACTACAAGAGTGGGTATCACAACATGCTCTGTACCCAACACCACAAGAATGGTGGGAAGATATAAAAATAAGGACAAAAGAATTCTTTACAAAAAGTGGCCAAATAGTTGCTAGCCAACGCAATAAAGCTTACAGAATCTTATTGGGTAGACAGCAGACACTGCCCAAACTACAGGAAATGGGAGTAGATATAGAGGATGATTTAGACACAATTAAAAGCGAGATACAGGCATGGATGCATGAAAAAGGGAAAATCATATTGAACTCTAGGGTGAAAGACTTTGAGGAAAACGAGAAATGTACGTGGTTTTTCTTCAAAGCAGCGCAAATTCAGAGGGCCATACCCACTGAATTTAGAGACTAAAGAGGTGTTACAAAACAAAGTACAAGGGATGTTGACAGTTGCACATGACTTCTACAAAGACTTGTACACACCGAAACAGTTGGACGAGGAACAAGTAGAGGCTTTCAAAAGTCCCGTTCAAGACAACTTAGACGCAGAACAAAAGGAGGACATGATAGCACCCTTCACATTGGAGGTTGTGCGCAAGGCAGCATACACGGCGGCGAATGGTAAAACACTGGGTAGTGATGGGTTAGCAAGCGATTGGTATACCACCTTTCTGGGAAATACTAGGACCAGCAACACTAGAGGTGGTCAATAACCGCTTTAATTCACAGGATTTAACACCAAGTATGAAACCAGGCATTATCACACTGTTGTACAAAAAAGTTGACAACACCGATGTGAGGAATTGGAGACCCATCACGCTGCTAAATGCGGACTATAAAATATTAGCGAAAGTAATAGCTAATCGCTTAAGAGCAGTAGCCCGAGTGTTGGTGCATGCAGACCAGATGTGCGCCGTCCCTGGACGCTGTATACATGAAAGCCTGCTGATTTTAAGATATGCAATACAATCAGCAAAAGACAGAAAAATCCTTGGGAGTCTTGGGGCTAGATTTTGAAAAAGCGTATGACAGTCTCCCACCCTCTCATGTTGACAATTTTGGAAAAAATGGGGTGCCCAACACCTTTCCTAGGATTTATAAGTACGTGTACTCCGGAGTATTCAGTCAGGTACGCATAAATGGAGAACTGACTAACCAGATGCCAATATTATCAGGGGTAAGGCAGGGATGCCCTCTATCAGCACTATTACATTTATGTGCAATTGAGCCCCTACACATTAGACTCAGAGCACGCACAGAAATAGAGGGAGCGCCGGTTCCAGGTACACCATTGCAAGTGAAAACAATCGGGTACATGGATGACGTCACAGTATTATTCATGGACGCTCAATCTGTGAACCAAGTGCTAACCCAAACAGACTTATTCTGCAAGGCAGCAGGCTTTAAACTAAACACCCACAAATGTGAGTTATAAATGGTGGGAGCATGGGATAATCTGACACCATGCCTGGTGAACAGATCGGAAGAAAAGATCAAAGTCTCAGGGCTAGTATTTAACAAACAAATGGATGGGCCAGAACAATGGTCCAACATATCACAAAAAGCAGAGAAACTTCTGGGCAATGAGAAGCCTAAGTATGGAAGGGAAAATATTGCTCATGAAGGCAGTATTACTACCACTGCTTCCCTTTTTAGCATTGGCGTTTCCCCCAAACCACAGACAAACTCAGCGCCTACAGAGAACCTTTCTTAATTTTCTGTCTAGATCAAAAATGGATTGTGTACAGCGGTCTACGATGTATAAACTAAAGACTTTTGGGGGAAGAGGTGTTCCCAACCTGGAGCAATTTCTCACAGGACAGTATGTGGGGTTTTTAATAAATACAGTCAACCACTCATCATTGGCAGCTGCTATAAGATAAGATATGCAGCAGCGAACACTCTGGAAAGGTTCCATACAATTCCAAGAAGTGACCTATTACACAAAGCTTTGGACCTACAGGCATTTACAAAAGTCTCAAGAAATGTCTACCCATGGTGCACCCAGCAGAACTTTTGACAAAGTTATGGGTGGAGCCCAAAGACTATCAAAAATATAAGATTAAAAGAGTCTCCAGAACCAGTAGGGAACCTGGGAGGAAAAAAACTGGATAAAGTTTGGAAAGTGTTTTCAGACTCCAAAATAAACACTCAGAAGGACGTAAACTGGCTTTTGCCATTAAATGCACTCCCTTTAAAAGTATTCATGCATAGAAGAAGGTTGGCCAGATCCAAGGAATGCCCTAGAGGGGGTTGTGCAAGTGATGAAAGTACTCTGCATTTTTTGTGGCGTTGTAACTTTGCTGAACAAATTTGGGAATCCCTTCAACCCTTAGCCCATGCTATCACAGGAGTACAGACACTCATATTTGAGGCAGTACTGACAGGCATACAAGAGGGGAGAGGGGGGGGGGGGGCGGGGGGAGAGGAGAAAAAGAAATTTCACCAAATTGTTATCTGTAAAAGAAGCCTTATGGAAGGCGACGTCATTACTAGTGCTAGAGCACAAGGACATATCTACACAGGAATGTGTCAGTTTAGCGTTGTGTTCCCTTTACACATATTGCCTTGATGCCAAAGATCAGGGGGAGGAAGAGGCACAAACACTTTGGCATCAAGGCAGATGGAGAACGCTAACTACTTAATCAATCTGGGTTAGGGTGAGCTTTGCTCGGTCTTTCTTTTTCATAGTTTTTCATTCAAACTCACTTTTAATTCGAGAACATTTGTTATTTGGCACACTAATTGACGTATAGTCGCAATTCGATTTTTCCAATTAGCTGGAGGAATTAAACGGTTGTAAGGAGAGATGTGGAGACGGTTCAAAAAAAAAAAAGTGGTTATTATTTTGGAAGGAACACCATTTGAAACATAGATCTGAGACCCCACTGCACTACCGGGGAGGAAGCCGTCACCCACGCTCCCTGAGGAAGAGGGGGGGGGGGGGGGTTGGCTAGTCCCACCACCAGGATCTCGTTTGAGAATAGGCCCGAGTGGAAGCATAGATTTTTAAGGAAATCTTATCTTTTCTGCGGTATGCAAAGTGGCTGCACAGGCAAGGCATTGTGGGTCTAAAGGCGCAATCTGAGCCTTAGCACCATCATGTCTCTGCCACCACAGACCATACCCCCAGCAAATCAGTTGCGCAACTCAATAAGGATCATTGTACTTCCTGAAGTACAAGAAGAAAAGGACATTTATTATGTTGTCACAACTATTCTGTTTGACACATTAAAGGTTGAGAAAGAGAAAATATATTGCATGCAAGAACATAAGTATGCAAACACTTATATCACCTTTTCAGATGAAGCAGCATGCATCACTGCTCATGAAAATGATAAAATTGCAAAAATTGCAAATTAAGCCTTAAAAAGGCATAGAAATTTAACTCTGCCATGTAAGGAAAGACATTCCAATTAGGGTACACATGTACAACCCCTTTGTCTCTGCTGACAAAATAGCCAACTGGCTCCTTATCTATTGTGATAAAATCAGAGGAGGACAAGAACTTTGGGATTTTTAATGGTAACAGAAGATTTAATGTTACATTAAAGAATAGTAGTTCAGGAAATGGAGGCTTGTGCCATCCCCTAGGAGTATTCGAAATAAATGAGCAAAGTTGATATTTATATGATCCAATCCAACCTATGTTTTGCAGGTTCTGCTGCAATTTCAGCCATGTAAAGCAAAATTGCCCAAAGGACAAATGCAGAAATTGTGGAAATAAAGACCATAAGGAATCTCAGTGCAATCAACCGATTAAATGCAGAAATTGCAGTAAAGAGGGTCATATTTCTATGGAGTGCCCTGATATACAGACTTATGGACAGAAAGCTCCTAATGGAACTAATTTGTTTTCAGACACAAGCAGGAATGACACCTTCATACAGTGCTCCTGTCAATATTAGTGTTAGTAACAGTCTACAGAAAGAACCAACAGATATTGAAAAAAGAGCTACAAAAACATGAAGGCTGCATAAAGCAAGAAATATTAAATAGATGGCCATCAGGCCCTGCATCCAAAGAGTCCTCTCCAATTCCTTCTCCAAAGAAACTGTGCAGTGCATAAATATGCCAGGTCGAGATTGACAGTGAGAAAAACACCACAAGTGAGGTAGGATTCACCTCAAGTACACCTGAAATAGATATCAGCTCTGGAGAAATAGTAGAGGGGACTCCTATCTAAGAAGACATTCCAGACGGACAGCCCCCCCTACTGGCAGAAATGAAAATGTCACAAATTCTGAAAGAAATGCAAGACATGGAAGTTTCCACACCAGAAAATGAAAGCGCCCTGCATCAACAGTACAAGTCTCAAAACCAGTAACGCCTAAAGAATTAAATAGTCAAAAAATACATTTGATCAAGGAAAACAACAAAAAATAAAGAAAACAAATGTCAAAACTATCCTCAGTAACCTCTAAAATCACCACTTGCGCAAATGAGTCACCAACTCTCCGAGAATAGTCATACAACTCCAACACATATGGTCGTACCACCACGTAAAAACGTAATTTGACAGCACCACTTCAAAATGTACACAGATGTCCAAGTAAACACAGGAATGCACAAGCTTCTCTGCATACCCTTTACAAACAGGACACGGTTAACAGTTTGAATACGCCACCTGGTATCTAACTGCAATCTGAATACGACAATGTTATTTGCAGCATCACAACTACCCACCTCAACCTTCAACTACTGTGCTACAAACATAGCTTCACACACTTCCAAACTATGACCAGTTACAGTACACCAACAGGTATGTAACTACAGTCAGAATTCTGCATTAGCACAGAACATTGTCATAATACTAGCAAACCAGCAGCAGCAACCAAACGCATGAACAAACCGTGGTACAAAAAGGAAGCAGGAAAACATTTACAAATAACCACCTGCTATACAACGCCACCCATCCTACCAACATGTATAGTCCAGATATCGTACACCCTTACATTTCCTCCTACTTGAAGAGTACACCTTACAAAGTGCTCTAACCACTTCAAATGTCACTATCATTCATTGTGCACCATAGAAGCAACGAAATGTCAAAGTTTGTTTTTAATCCAGCATGGAATTTTTTCCCCACAGACCTAATGATTATGCAACAAACCGCAGGAACTGCGCTGATTGCACAGTACACTGGTTCAAAGCATAGTACTTACGACGTACTGGTTATGAGGGTCCACAAAATAAAGAAACGTATGCTATGTAGTGGACTGCAAACTAACAAAATACCTGTGCTAACACATTCTGTTCTCTTTTCCCACAGATAATGGAGCAACCAGTACCACATTTTACACTATTACACAAAACAGTGCAGGCCTGCCTCAATCCAAATAGTAAGTCTGCGACTATTGCTATTATACTTCTGCACAATATCCAAAGTGCAATAAGTGCACTTATTTCTGCTATACACATACCAATACCACCATTTACAATGGACACCTATATTACACTATGCAGCTTGTGCCTATGCCCTAGACGCTTCACTACACCCTGTACATTGTAGGGCTTCCAGCCATACACTTAACATTGTACACCCTGCCCACTATTGCCGTTGCACTGCAGAACTATACATAAAACATCTATCCATGTACCACTAACCCCACACATAACACAGCCACCTCCTACACCTTAGCAACTACAGTTGACATTGACTGCTATTTGTTACACAAAATACATAACCTGTTTCCTACGTACGTACACCCAAGCCTATCATAAGTGCACACACTGAACAAACAGCCCTACAGTAACCTACCATACAATGTGCACAATCACAACAATGCAAATTCATGCATGCATCAATATATCTTACATAACTGTCCTAACTGCTGCAGGATTTGGCTCCTTGCTTTCCACTGGCACCGTGTAGGCCATTAGGTCATTTTCATTGTTATGAACACCATTTCCAAGAAACACATCCCACCCATATTTCACAGTAGCTCATGCAGCATAGCTCCCCAGCCGTACTGCAACCACTGCCTTACTGCTTAACTTTTTAAACTCGTTTCCTTTTTTTATTGTGTAAAGGAAACACCATTTAAAGCCCATAACCGCCTTACAATGTTAGACAAACGTTCACACTAACTGCTTTCCTTTCCTGAACAGTAGCCCCAAACAAGGTCATGCAGCACCACACAAAACTGCGTACGATGGACCAAACGTCTTCTGAAACAGCGAACACAGTCGGACATTACTCACCATTGCCTGTTAACACTGCATATATAACTGGTCCTTACCCACTGGACAAGCACATTTTATGTATTTTGCCATCTGTGCATTCACAGGACCATTTGTATGGCACGATCATTTCAACTTGTACATTGCACTACCTTCACCGTAATGACACTACAAACATTTGTAAATACATACTACAATCGAAACACGTTGCCCGCTGATTCCTTTTTTTTCCTGCATCATCTCCAGAAATCGAAACCTAACATACCTCTCCTTCAACAGAACACATGCTCATTATACAACAGCCTTGAGGGGGAAGGAGGTTTAGCTCCAAGGTCAGATATTGCATAGCAAAAAGAAATACAGAACTTACACTACAGTTCCTCTGTCCATGTGCCCCCAAAGGTAGTCTGCAACGATCCCATACGGCATACACTGCAATTTCACAACTACCCAATAGAATCATGGAATTTGCCAAAATTATGTAAGTACACCTTTACATCACATGTGCATTACGATTAACATTTATTAACGTGCTCCTCAGTACGCATATTTAACAATTTACTCTACCGCTCACTACCTTACATGAACCTTTGTGATGGCAGTAAAAAAAACGCTGTTACATTGCCATGTCTCCACCATTCTCAGTAAATTGGAAATGTCATTGTACTTGCTTTTGCTGCCATTCTTTCCCACCCCCTCCAAATGCACACATACAATGCAAGACGAACATGGAACGCAAGTCGTACAGTAAAGCACCACACCTTCTGTGCACTTGTACACTGCTGCATTCCCTGTTCGGCCCTTTGTATGCCCTATCGCACAATTACTACGTCTACCCACCCTCAGTGTACTGTACGTAATAACGGCCACAGGTGCATGCAGCGGTTAACCGGCACAAAAACATCTACCAATCACATTTCATTGAGACACTTCTTACCAAAGCCGCTCCTCCATTCTCCAGCAATCCGAGGTGACCCCCATTACGTTTCTTATTGTATTACTTCCTTTGCACGCACACACAGACCCATTGTACCATGGGTCCAACTACACTGGCTACCACTTTTGTAAAAAGGAAACACATGAACACAGCATCTAGTCTTAACGGTTCCAAGACATGTTCTTGTGTGCAGCCAATATGGCCCGGTATGTCCACTTGCAGTTCCTGCTATACAAACCAACCGGCAAACCTTTACACTAAGCCATTCCAGAGGCACCAGATGCTACCTTCGCTACCTTTCAAAGAAAATGTATTCTTCCACACGGGCCAACAAGCACCACTACATACTCCTTTTCCCACTTTGCTAGACGGAAACAGAAGTACAGGAACGCACAGACGGCATTGCTCACTGGATTTTGATTGTGAAATAAAAGAGCAGTGAATGCACCAACCGGCACGTTGTCTTTTTCCTTTGGCAAAATAAAGCACTTCCAACCACTCACTGTATTGTTAGTAAAGTAGGGAATGTTCTGGAAGTGTATACTGTGTGCGCATGTCCGCTTTTGCTTATGTTGTTCCTTTCCAGAGCTACATGCTCACATGACAGAGTGCGCTACGCTTGGCACGCACATAAAATAAATACCTGGACTGGACGCTGTGAGGAACGACTGTCCACAAGTGAAGTCACAGACGGCAGTGAATGGTGTATGCAGCACACAGACATAGCTAACGGAAGCGATGCACAAATTAAAATTGTACACACTAACCGCTCCACCCACTTCCGTTGCCCATCTCTACAAGTACGCCAAAAAAGGTAACAGTCTGATGGCCTGCCATCCTGTATATAGCTTGACTTAACAGCGTTCATGTTATCGGCTGCAAATGTATGTATGTTGGACTGTACATCATCCATACTTTACATGTGTAATGCTTATTAACTCGTGTCATGGCGAACTAACTTCCTTCGCTCTCAAAGTACAGGGTATTACGAGAGGTATACCATACTGTACATTAATTGTGGCATCTCAGTACATGAATGGAAAAAGGCCAATGACGTTCACCATATTCAAGTGCAGTCACTTCACGCTACCTCTACTTGCAAAATGTCCTCCACAACCATGCTGTCACATTAAGCACCCACAGGAGACATACATATTTCCAACCGCGCACGCTGCAGTTACACATCAGTATAATAATTGACCCAAAGAAGGCAACATTCTGAAACCTACTTCCAAACAATGTCCACATTGTTACTTCAAACACCCGTAGCAATCCATACAAGGCAGTAGGCGCTTGTCACTCCAAACACAACATGGTACACTGTTTACAGAAATGCCTATATCATCTGCAATACACGCCCCATCCCTAATAGGCTCTGAAGGTTGTTGCCTGCACACCTACCCCAGAACTTATATGTTAGTATCTGCGTACATGGGCCATGTCGCAAACGTCACGCAGTGAAACAATCCTTTCATGTCCCACTTTCTTACTACATTCCCTGAAGCAAAGCTCTGTTCACGTCCACACCACTCCTAAAGCAAATGGTGTCTTATCTCACCCATTCTCCTTTACGAACTGGACCATGTCCTCCACAGTGATTCTGCAAAGGCGGGAACCTTACGACACTTACATATGTGCAAATGTACTGTATGGCACAAGATATGCTAATAATAAATTATGCAAATGACCTAAGACAAAGTGAAAGTACTCTTTGTACATATGTCTGCAATCCACATACAAATATCACAGTACTCCCATGCATAGCAGCATTGCGTTGCCGGTTTGTTAACAGGCTACTCCTTCACCACACCCACTGCAAAGCAATAGAACCATGCATGGAACATGTCACCACTTAACTTTTCTGTCCACGCATACATATCAATTCAGTAATGAACACAAACAAGGCAACTTTCTGCTACCTACTTTCAACCAGTGCCCACCCTGTAATCTCCAAGGGCCCCAGCCATGCACACAAGGCAGTGTGGGTTTTGCAGGCACAATACAACATAGCACTTCCACTGCAAATATCCTCATATTACCTCCAATGCACTCCCCAGCCCCAATGGAGTCTGCCTGCACTCACCAAAAAAATGATAGTCGTCCTACAAGTACCCACCGATAAAGTATATGCGAGTACCCAGGGGCGCCGAGTACGGGGGGGCTACGGGGCCCGACCCCCCCCCGGCAAAATCAAGTGGGGGCTGAGCCCCCCCCCCCCCCCGGGCCGGAGAGAAGTGATGCAGTATCGATGGCCCTTTCCATCGATACTGCATCACTTTAATTTGGCCCGGGTAAAAGCGCGAGAACGTCCGATTAAGCCCTCCCCTCCAGGACATACACCAATAGGAGCCCTATTGGTGTATGTCCTGGAGGGGAGGGCTTAGGGGCGAACCGGAAGCTTCTGTGTTTTGCTTCCGGTTGGCCCATGTTTAAAGCAGTAGCAGCATCCATCGCATCCAGCAAGCAGAGAGAGCAGTACGTTCGGAAAACGGCAGCAGCAGGTAAGTGATTTTATTTTTGTTTTGTGGCCATGGTTAGGGGGTGGGCGCAAATGTTTGTTGATTTTGTCGGGGGTGGGCTCGGGCCCCGAAATTATTCTGTTAATATTTATGAGGCTCACACAACCATGTGAACCTGGGACATAGGTTTATATGCGATTACCAGAAATCCATGCAGCGTGGCACTGGTTATGTCTGGTGCCATGGATTTATCATAACATCCAATTCTGCGTGTTATTTAATAGGCAACCATTGCATATGCTGAGCAAGGGGGGAGTTGTGATAGCAGGGGTTCAGGTTAACCGTGTCCTGGCTACTGTTCATGAGTTGAATCCATTTCACGATTGTGACCTTCAGTGTTTAATTGGTGGAATTCCCACAGACCAGGAAACAGCTGAAAAGACTAAGGAGCTTTGTTCAATCTTTAAATAAGCAGTGAGTTTGTTATGTGTGTGTAAGAGTCGAGGGCCGTTTGGAAAAGCAGTTACATATAAGAAGGTAAGATTCATGGTGACAAACTGTACCTGGAGCAGTCCATGGTTACCCTGGTTCCTAGATATGCCAGTGCCCAGAGGCCTTCCCTCAGTGCATATCTCCCACAACTGCTATGCACTGTGCATAGCATGGTTATGCTAGTTCCTAGATATGCCAGTTCCCAATAGATTTGCCTTATTGCATTGCTCCAACAACTGCTATGCCCCATGCATAGCTTGGTGTATTCCATGGTTATCCTGGTTTTTACATATGCCGGTGCTCGATGTTGTTGCCTTAGTGCTTAGCTCCTGCAACTCTGTCCCTTATGCATAGCAGGAGTGTTCCATGGCCACCCTGGGTCCCACATTGGGCGGGAATGTCATGGGTGCAAGCCCGGGGTGCATGCAGTCCTGTTAGGTGGACCATGGTTCTTCAAAAGGGAGAAGGATATATCCGGCAGTGTTGTGATAATTAGGCTCCGTTTCCAGGGCCGACTTGGAGAAGTTCAAGTTAGTACACAATGTAATGTTGGATTCCCGAGGGGCTCAAGAATGTGCTTGGTTTATCCTGGCAGTTTTGGGCTCATTTGCCTGGGACCTCTACACTTTGTGCCCCAGGTCAAACTACAGAATGTTAATTCTGTGACTGCAAAGCCTGAGCCATGAGTGGCAGAGTCCAGGACAGACTGTGTATAAAGGTGAATGTTGTTGGTAACAGGAGGCACAGGAATGGAGTGGCCAATCAAGAGTGTGTTTATATCATGTTAGGCTGGTTATGTTGGTTGTACAGCACTCATACAGTGGTAGAGCAGTCTCATAGCTCTGAGTTTAAGGGTAAGAGCGGGTGCACAAGAGGGAGGATGAAAGCAACAGGGGAGGGATGGACTGAACCAAGAGAGGAGCGTTCTGCTTTCAAATGCTCCAAGAGACTGCATGGTGTAGAAGGACCGTTTTGTGGTTGATGAGTTCCGCTGAGCCCATGAAGATCTGCCAGCTAGCGCTTGCAGTAGGGTGGTGTGTGGTGTCCAGTCAGCCTGCTCCCCCTCATCTGCCTATTCCAAGTGCACACTGTAAGAGAGAGATGGAGATATGGGGCCTATCTCCAGAGACCAATGCTCGGAGGGCAGGCAGGGGGTCTTTTTTTACGGCCTTGTTATGCCTGCATGCTTTGCTGTGAATGATGCTTATGTCTTGTAGACGGGGGGGAGGAAGTGGGGAGGGGAGGGGCAGGAGTTTTATGGATATTTCCCCACAGCCCACTCCCAAGATAAAGTATTTGTCTGGCTCAGCAGCCGAGTGGAGGGGTGCAGTGGAAAGAAAAGTCGGCAGCAGATGCTTGATTGTCTAATTTGTGGATATGTAAACTGTTAATAATGCATTGTGTGCTTCATATTTTCTCTAGATGCTGGTTTGAAACAGTGGCTTCTGTGTTGTGAATACAATAAGGCAGTATAAAGAGGTGTATGCTTGTTTCTTGGAAGGTAAGACGTTAAGCATAAGTGCGGTGCACTTTGTCTTACTGACTCCTTCATTTTTTGAATAAGTGGTGTTTCAAATGAATGTTGAAAACCAGGAAAGTGGGAGTTTTTAAAACATGGAGACAACCATGGCTATAACTTTTAGACGCGAGTGCTTCCATTAGTCCCAAACATCGCCTGGGTAACTGCTTTTTATCATTGTACACTACTTTACCAGAATGAACACTCTTCTCCCAAGTCTGAAACCACACTTGATTGCATTATACTTCACCAGAACATCTGATGTGTCCACTGAAAGGTTTAAGATTAAGCCACATCCCTAACTATCTGGTTACCCAGAGGTAACATCTTAGCAAATGTCACTTGGGTATGGCATCTTTACAGTAGGTTAATGCAAGAGGTGCCAGCCATAATAGCCAGGGTGCCTCTATACAGCATTTGAAGTGTATGGGGTCATAAATAATGGACACAATGATATGCACGATGTGCAGGATGCTATGTACTAGCTTCTTGTTTCCAAGTGGGAGAATCATAGGTCATCAAATCATAAGAAACCTATGGATATCTACTGTGAAATTACCAGGCATCTGGACCTCGTGGCCCTTGGAAAAAGACAAAACTAAAGATCACCCCCTGAAGGTGATACATTGATTGGTGATGAACTAAACCTAATACAACGTAAAGTTACTAAGCACAAATAGAAATATAAGAAAATGTCTTGCATCAAGAAATACATTTTGCATGGATTATAGCAACCAATTTTCTTTCTTGCAGTTGTATGCCAGTTAGATGTTTTCTGAGACATTAGACATAGCAGCGACCGCTTAACCCACGTCCCCTGGAAAAGACGCAAAGTGATCATGGAGAGGTTTATTACAAGAACCCCTGCTAAACCAAAGCAGAGTTCCCATGTGTCTGACGAAGCAGTTGTAGCAATTTCGAGCTCCACAGTTGCATCAATCTGCCAGGCACAATGCGTGATAAGTATACCAGATGCGCCTACAGTCATTGATGTTGGCAGCATCAATGTGACACAAGAATGCTGCCCAAACATGAGTGATTTGAATGTTTTTAAGTCCCAGCAGGGCCGCACTTTTCAAAAGAAATGGTTAGAAATGTATAATTGGCTTAAATATGAGTCTGTTCAAAAATGTTCTGTAAGGTATGTCAGTCTGCTGATGAAAAGGGCGTGCCATTGCCAAAAAGTAGCCGTGATAAGGATGCCTGGAATGCTTTTGTTAAACATGGCTTTAATAATTTTAAGACGGCCATAGAGAGATGTAACGGGCATCAGACTTCAAATCTTCATCGGGCGGCTGCAATGGTGCTAGTATCTGTGGAAAGGGGTACAAATGTTGTAGCAGCTCTGTCGAATATCTTGACCACATTGTTGGCTTTAGCTCGGCAAGGTCTTGCAATTCGGGGCCATACTGATGAGGACTCTAATTTAAATGCAATTCTGTCGCTTTGTGGAAGTGATGTCCCAGAACTTCAAACTTGGCTTCAAAGAACAGAATACAAATGGATGTCGCATGACATAGTAAATGAAATGCTGGCAATTATGTCACATCATTTGCTCCGTGGTCTAATGAAAGAGATTCATGATGCAAAATTCTTTTCGATTATTTTGGATGAGACTGCTGATGTGTCAATAAAAGAGCAGGCCTCTATAGTCTTTTGTATTGCAAAAGAGGATCTTCAGGTAGGAGATTTTTTTGGGCTTTTATCAAACGTCTAGCACTACATCACAAACTCTGTTTACCATTTTAAAAGATGTTCTCCTGAGGTTTGGCTATGAAATGGAAAACTGTCGGGGGCAGTGTTATGATGGTGCTTCCAATATGGCTGGACATTCGACATGGTTTGCAGACATTGGTGCAGGAGGTGGCAGCTCGAGCTATTTATTTGCACTGCTTTGCACACAATCTGAACTTAGTAGTTCAGGATGCAGCTATGGGCATTGCCAAGTTCAAGGATCTGTTGGTATTTGTAAGGGAATTGATTGGGTTCATTCGAAATTCCCCAAAATGGCTTGCTTGTTTTGAACGTTGTCAAGAAGAAGGGAGTGTCAAACTGCTTCCATTCTGCCCTACCCGATGGACCGTTCCAGCAAAATCTTTGAAGACTGTACTAGCTAACTACAGTTCTGTAATTGAATTTCTGGGACTTGCAGCCAGTGACCACAATGAAGCGGGAGCAAAAGCACATGGGTTGCACTTGCAGCTCCATAAACTCGAAACCTATCTAGGTCTTCATCTTCTGTACTTGGTATTTTCCCGTGTTGAAACTGAACACTGCTCTACAGAAGGTCAATTTAAGGTTTCATGAAGCAGCGGTTAGGATTGAAAACCTTAAGACCATAGTTGCACAACTGCGTGAGGGATTTGGAGACTTCTTCTCAAAAACCACATCAGCGGCCAATGATTTAGATGTGGAACTAGAGGAACATTTTGTGCAAAGAAGGGCCAGGAAAATCCCACGGCGCCTGGGTGAAGGGTCAGTTCCTCATGTTTGAGTCTCCCAAAGACCTCTATAGACAAGGTTATTATGAACTCATGGACCGTACATTGGTAGCTTTGTCAGAACGTTTCAATACAACTGCATGTGACCATATGGTTAACATTGAAAAATTTGTTACAGGGAATGCCACCAGTGATTATGTCATTAATTTTTATAAGACTGACTTCCATGAATGCAATCTAGAGTTGCATAGAAATATGTTCCTTGAACTTATACAGAGGGCTAAGACTCTGGTTATGTGTTTTCAGGATGTCCTTGACTTGTTCCAAGGTGAAAGGGGTCGTCCTATGCGCAATTTGTTCCCAGAACTGGCACGACTGCTTCAGATTGCAGTAACCATCCCTGTATCCTCTTGTTCTTCGGAGCTTTCATTTTCATGCCTTCGGCGCATCAAACCCTACCTGAGAGCTACAATGGGCCAAGCTCGATTAAATGCTGTTGCTTTGCTACATGGACACAAATATGAAGCTGCACATTTGGATGTTGAGGCCATTGCAGATGAATTTATTCAACGAACTATTGTCCGTAAAAATACATTTAGCCTGGGGAAGGTGCTGCAATGAAAACAGTTCACCTGTTCTCCTCTACAGCAGCACTATTGTAAGTTTGAATTGTTGATGCTTTGCTGAACTATGGGACCACACACGTCTTGCTTGGTAGTTTCTAATCGGTAAACGTCTTTACTTCTCGTTTCTCTTGAATTGGGAACTTTTTTTTGGTGGAGGTGGTGGTACTCCACCTTGCAGCTGTACCTTCTGTTTAGCAATCATTTCATTCTCCCATGTTGCTCTGCCTTTTGAGAGAGGGCTACTCCAACCTGGATGATTATAGAGGGGTGGAGTAGGGGCAGTGATGGCTAACTGGAATGCAACTTGAAGGCTTAAATCTCCTTCTTTCTTGACTTTAGTATATGCAGTACATGCTAGCCAATGACCCTACCCCCGCGTGCCGTTGCATTAAGTTGGCGACTATATGCACATTTTCGGTCATGTAACTGCCAGTGATGTCACTTCCTGTATTTGGGCCCCCCCCCCCCCGGGAAATTCATAAGTCGGCTCCCCTGTGAGTACCTGCATACAAATTCTTTCCATGTGCTAATGTCTTACTGGCCTCCCTAAAACAAGGCTGTGCCCAAGCCCTACGCTCTTGGGTACATAGGCAGAGGCCTATGGCCTCCGCCCATACGCCCAATAGCCTACTCCTTCATCACACCCACTAAAATGCAATATAGACATGCATGCTACCATTTGGCCAGATACCTTTCCCGACTACCAGTACGTATGGGTACACTAACAAACTCACACAACACTACATTCTCCAACCTACTTCCAACCAGTGGCCAAACTGTTACATGCAATAGCCCTAGCCATGCACACAATCCAGTACACCTTTACAGGCAAAACACACCATCATACATCAACTGCAAATACCCTCATATTTTCCAATTCACACCCCATCCCCAATGCACTCTACCTGTACTCAATGCACTCTTTCTACATGTGTGCGCAATTCACACACCATTATCACAGTCCTCTCATACATGCCTACATGGCATTTCAGGTATTGTGCCGAACACCTATGCTACTCTTTGTACATGTGTGCAATCCACATACCAATATCACAGTACTCCCATACATTACAGCATTTCGTTGTGGTTTTATTGCCAACAGCCCACTCCTTCGCCACACCCACTGCAAAGCAATGGAGCCATTCATGGAAACATGTGAGCACTTATCTTTCCTACTTCCAACCAGTAGCCACCCTGTTATGTCCAAGGGCCCCAGCCATGCACACAAGCCATTAGGGGTTTTGCAGGCACAACACAACATAGCACTCTGACTGCAAATATCCTCATTATCTCCAGTGCACTCCCCATCCCCAATGGAGGCTGCCTGCACTCACCGAAAAATTATAGTGACCACTACAACTGCCAACCGATACAGTATATGTGAGTACCTCTATACAAATTCCTTCCATGTGCAAATGTCGGACTGCCCTTCCTACACCAAGGCTGTGCCCAAGGCCTAGACTCTTGGGTACATAGGCGGAGTCCTACAGCCTCCACCCATGCACCCAAAAATCCACACCTTCAACACACTCAGTAAAATGCAATCGAGGCATGCATGGTACCATCTGGCCACATACCTTTCCTGACTACCGGAACGTATGGGCACACCAACGACCTCACACAACGCTGCAAGCAAGCAAACATCTTGCCACAAAACCACCGCCGCAAAACAACGTAAACACACTAAGTCAACATAACCACTGGCAGCCGTGTGCTACAGCAGAAAGCATTTCCACTAGCTTTTCTTCGCTCTCTTTAACCCAGCCAAACCTCGCCCAACTTTTCAGGGGAGCAGCCAGTCAGCCAGCCTGACAACAGAGGAGGAGACGGGGGACACTGTCCTTGCGCTGCATTGCCCCTGCCGGCCACGAACGGCCAAGCCTTATCTAAGGGGTGCACTCGGGGGGATCCTACCCCGAGAGCAGTTCGGGGTGACATTCGGCCCTGGCACCGATGGAAATGTGGGGGCGGAGCCATGCAAAAATGTACCTACCCTACCGCTGGGCCTGCTAGTCTCATGCAAACGCTAGGCCCGGCCAAGGAGTCTGCAGCACAGCGTGGCTGAGTCAGCAGGAGAGCTGATCAGTGGTCTTCCAGCGGACCCTTTCGGGGCATCGCTTCTCGGCCTTTGGGCAAAGAGAGTGCAGGGACTTCCTTCGTAGTCTGGCTTGTCCAGTCCGGAGAGACTCTTTGCAGCTGAACCCCACAGGCCCACGGATCTGGGGGTGGGCTACTGATCCTGCTTTGAAAGGTCTGGAACTTTCGTTACTCGGCTTGGGACCTTGTTCCGCATAGAGGTGGAAGCAGTCACCCTCTCTCCCTGAGGAGGGGGTTGGCTAGCACCATCATTTGGATTTCGTTTGGGAGGATTGGAGCAGTGCGCTTCGGGCCTTTCCGTCATTATGGCTGCACCACCACGGACCATACAGCCAGCGACGCAGTTGCGTAATTCTGCTCTGAATTACAGTTCAGCAGGAAGTTCTCGAGGTGAAGGATTTTGACTATGTTCTCAAGAATGTTCTTTTTGATGCTCTACAAGTGGAGAAGAACACGGTTTATTGCATGCAGGAGCACAGGTATGCCAATACCTATGATTTCACCTTTGTAGATGCGGCCTCTTCCATCAGTGCTCATGAAACCTACAAGGTGGAAAAAAAGAAGAATGTCTTGAAGGGTATACTGGTTGAACTTTATGTTCGTCAGACGGTGCCTTTGACAGTCCACATGTATAACCCGTTTGTGTCTGCAGATAAGATCAGCAACTGTCTAATAACATATTGTGATGAGGTGAAAGGTGGTCATGAACAAAAAAAATATGTTTGGCTACTTTAATGGCAATAGAAGGTTTGTAGTTGTGCTGAAGAAAAACACAGCAGGAATATGAGGACTGTGTTACCCCCAGGGGTTTTCAAGATAAATGATCAAAATGGGTACCTTTATTACCCCAATCAGAGTTTTTTGCAGGAAATTTGGACATGTGAAGCAAAATTGTCCAAAGGATAAATGTCGGAATTGCGGTAGCACTGAGCATAAGTTTGCGAATTGTGATAAGCCTTTGCGATGTAGCCATTGCTATGGACTATCCGACTACTCCCCGTACATATGCACAAGCGGCAGGTGGGGATGATGTTTACAAGGAGTATCACGAAAGATCCGCACGTCTGACTGACACAGTGGAGAAATTGAGAGAAAGGGAGGATACGGTTGAAGAGGCAGTAGATGTGTCACCTGATCTGAGGAAAGAGGAAGTCTTAGAAATAGTACGCGAAATGGTGAAGTGATGGCCGAGAGGCCCTGAGAAGGGTGGTAAAGGTGTGTCGTGTTTATCTGAGAATGATGAGGTTGGCTGAGTGTTTTATACATCTTTGTGAAACAAGAGATGTCCTTGGTACGCCAGCAGAGTTGGCTTTAGAATATCATGATTTTCGGCAGTCTTCAGCCAGCACTGTTATTTCAGAGGCAGGTGTTGTGTTGCAAGAGGATGTGTTACCTGTTGGAATGGATTTGGAATCTGGAATGTCTCTGGAAGGTGAGATTCCATCTATATTGTCCTCTGGTGACAGGGATGTGAAAGAGAATATGGAGTTCATGAAGAGTGAGAGTACATCTTCTTTGGGAATTGATGTATTATTATTACCGGCTCAGATTTCAGTTCCTTCTCTTCCGTTGCCACCACGAGTCAAGGAACAATCAGAGCGGGACAGAGTTACTGTTTTGCAGACCAATAAATGTATGGGTAAAGCAGAGGTGGCCTGAAGTACCATTGTGAGTTCCAAGAAGGGTAAGATTAAAGGTGTTAGTTCGGATTTGGCTGAACCACGTGTCCTCATTAGTACACAGGATGTAGATACTTCGAACATTTATGATATTTTGCAGAGTGATTCTTTGGACCCTGTGGACCCTGTGGATTCACAAGTTCTTGTGAAAAATAGTCCTCTTACCGATTCTTCATCAGAACCAGAGAGTGAGGAAGAGGAGGTTCGGCCTTTTCAAAGAGGCTCAAGGCGTCAGCGGAGGAAACCAAAAGCAGACCGGAGTCGGTCCGTGCTCAGAGAAGCAAGGTTATCTTTAAAACCAAACCAATGATGGAGCCTCTTAAAGCTGCTACCTTGAGAGTTGCGACCCGCAATGTGCGAGGGATTACCTTGTGATGTGTTTTGTTTGCAGGAATGTGCTATGTCTTGGGATGTTTCTAATGCTAAGTAGAGTGCGGACTGGACGAGAGTCTATCTTTCCGGTCGGGCTCCAACGTGAACAGAAACGCAGGCACTGCTGTGTTGCTGAATTCTCACTTGATGTCTGATGTTAGACTTGTGGAGTTGATTTCATGTTGAGTCATCCGAGTGTCTTTTAATTGGCATAATATTCACCACCGGCTGATTAGTGTGTATGATGATGTACACAAACAGGACCAGATTTCTTTGTTCCAGTCGTTGCAGACTTTTTGTGCAGGAGGTGCTCCTTTGATGGTCATGGGTGACTTCAATTGTATTTTGCAATCTGCAGGTAGGGTGCGGGGAGGTGTTCCGGTTGGTACAGGGAACCAGGATATCTCGTCCAAAGTCTTGAAGGAGTTGAAGATTTGTACCTTATAGACACTCATGCAGTTCACAATGCTCCAGGTTCTGTGTTCACTTATCGTGAAAATAATGGTTTGGTCCAATCTCAGATTGACTTTATTTTTGTATCTAAGGCGTTCACTACGAGCGTTACGGAGGTGGTGCCTACCCTTTATTCGGATCACCATCTGGCGATTTCCACTGTAATGTTGCCATCTTATTTACCGAGTGGTCGTAATTCATGGACGTTAAATGTTCAGTTGTTAAAAGATGAGGAAACGTACACCCGCTTTCACCTCCTGCTTCGGGAGTGGGTGTTGCAGCGCAATTTTTACCCTTCTGTCCAAGATTGGTGGGAAGATATTAAGAGGAGAACAAAAAGGTTTTTCATTAGCAGTGGTCAAGAGGCTGCGAGGAAACGCAACTCTGTATATAAGATGTTGGTGGGTTCCCAACAGACATTACATCAGTTGCAGGATATGGGGGTGGAAGTTCAGGATGAATTGGATGCTGTAAAAAGGGACATACAAGGATGGATACATGAGAAGGGGAAGTCTATTTTTAATTCCAGAGTTAAGAATTTTGAAGAGGATGAAAAATGTTCAAAGCTGCGTATTATCAGAAGGTAGTGCCAACTGAGTTTTTTGACACACAGGGGGTGGTGCAGGACACAACACAGGGGATGTTGGCAGTCACGCATGCTTTTTATTCTGATTTGTATTTACCAAAGGTGTTGGATGAAGAGCAGGTGGAATCCTTTAGGGCCACCGAACAAGATAAATTGGAGGCAGTTCAAAAGGTCACAATACTGGAGCCTTTTACTTTAGAGGAAGTGCGAGTTGCGGTGATGGCTGCTGCACAAGTGAAGGCCCCGGGTAGCGATGGTCTCCCGTGTGAGTGGTATACCACTTTTTGGGATATTTTGGGTCCAGTGGTCTTGGAAGTTTTGGATGTTTATTTTGAATCAGGCAATTTGGTCTCCAGTATGCAACAAGGTATCCTTACCCTTTTATACAAAAAAGGTGACAAAACGGACATCAGGAATTGGCGGCCGATTACTTTGTTAAATATGGATTATAAAATGTTGGCAAATGTTATTGCTAATCGCCTTAGGGCTGTAATTCAGAGCCTGGTGCATGCTGACCAGACTTGCGCAGTCCCGGGGTGGCGTATCCATGAAAGTTTATTGGTTGTCCGGGATTCAGTGCAGTCAGCTATTGACCGAGGGACATCCTTGGGGGTTCTGGGGTTAGATTTTGAGAAGGCTTATGACCAGTTTCTCATAAGTTCATGTTGAGTATTTTGAAGAAAATGGGTTGTCCTGTTCGTTTTTTGAGTATTGTTTCCACACTCTATGCAGGAGTTTTTAGTCAAATCCGGATTAATGGAGTATTGACGGGTAGAGTGCCGATTTTGTCAGGAGTGAGGCAAGGTTGTCCTTTGTCAGCCTTGTTATATGTTTGTGCGATAGAGCCCCTGCATATTAGACTTCGTGACTATCCAGGGATAGTGGGAGCTCCAATCCCGGGGACACCAATCCAGGCAAAGACTATTGGGTATATGGATGACGTTACTGCTTTATGCAGAGATGCTCAATCAATCGGGTGTTGGTACAAACAGAATTGTTTTGTCGAGCTATAGGTTTTAAGTTAAACACTCGCAAGTGTGAGTTACTGACTGTAGGCTCATGGGATAACTTGCTTCTTTGCCCCGTTTGCAGAGCTGTAGAAGGGGTGAAAGTGCTAGGTGTAGTCTTTAATGAACGTATGGATGGGGCGGAGCAGTGGTTGGCTGCAACAAAAAGAGTGGAAAAAAAGGTTGGTTTGTGGGCTCTACGGAGTCTGTCAATTGAAGGGAAGATACTGCTGATGAAAGCAGTGCTCCTGCCTATTTTACTTTTTTTGGCTTTAGTTTCTCCCCCCCCCATGGTACGACAAACCCAGCAGTTACAAAGACTTTTCTTTTTTTTATGGCGCTCGAAAATGGATCGAGTGAAAAGGAGTACCATGTATAAACCTAAGACATTTGGGGGTAGAGGGGTTCCAAACTTGGAACTTTTTCTTAAAGGGCATTATGTTGGTTTTTGTGTAAATACTTTAAAGCATTCAGCATCGTTGGCAGCACCCTTGGTAATGTACGCATCGGCAAATATACTGGAAAGATTTCTTGTTATTTCACGCAGCAATGTGTTGCCAAAAGCATTGATATTACCAACCTTTCATCACTGTTTTGATCCATTCTTGCCCTTGGTGTCTCCTATAGAGTTGTTGCACACAAAATGGATGGTCCCCCAAGATATTTTGATGGCGCTCCATTTGAAAGATATGCCTGAACCGGTGGGTAATCTGGGGGGGGGGCAAGGTTGTTGAGGGTGTGGGAGAGTTTTTCATCTGCTAAAGTGACTAACGTGCAAAAGGATATCAATTGGTTGATTTTGGTGGACGCATTGGCACTGAAAGCTTTTATGCATCAGAGGCAGTTGGTCAGGTCAGCAGTGTGTCCAAGGGAGGGTTGCTCACATGATGAGACGACCTTCCATTTCATGTGGCAGTGTGGTTTTTTAGCACAAGTGTATGATTTGTTCCAGCCCTTGATTTTTGCCGTAACAGGGGTGCAGTTTTGAAATGGCGCTCATTGGGTTTCAGTGGAGGAGGAAAAAGTTAAATAGACTTTTCGACCAGATTACCTCATCCATAAAGGAAGCCTTACGGAAGACTATATCGTTTCTGGTTTGGCAGCATAAATCCATTTCCCCGCAGGAGTGTGCTAAATTGGCGTTGTGTTTTTTGTATAAGTATTTTTTCATAGATGCCAAGCGCAGCAGCTTTGGCAGCAGGGCAATTGGCAAGCATTGACATCCTAGAATCTGGGATAGTGTGAGTTTATGCACACATTTTTTCACAGTTTTTTTCTACAAATGTATTTTTGATTAGTGAACATTTTAGCGTTTGATTGGCTTTTTTTGATTTGTTGTTGGTTTTGTAATTTTTTTTTCAAAATTGGAGGATTGGGACAGGTAAAGGGGTGATGTGGAGACCGTAAAAAAAAAAGAAAACAAAAACACTTATTATTGTCTTGATGCCAAAGACAAGGGAAAGGAGGAGGCACAAATACTTTGGCAACAAGACAATTGGAGAACGCTAACCATTTGAATAATCTGGGTTCGATTTTTATTCCAGTTTACCAATTTTTCTTTTTCCGATGATGGAAGATTGCCACCTTAAAATACTTTAATTTTTTTATTTTTATTTTATTTCTTTATACGGTTTATGCAAACCTTTAGAAGAAAACAAACAAACGCACAGTGATAGCCCCCCTCCACATCTTAATGTTCGCCTTTAAGGATGGTCCTTCTCACTGCGTATACTTTAAGCTTTGAAACAAACTTTAAAATGGAGAAAATACCAAGAACAATCCCACCAGCAACTGAATTGAGACACTCAATCAGAATAACAGTAGATCATAATATAAGTCAAGAAAAAGACTGACTACATAGTCAAAACCGTCTTAATTGAAACCTTGAAAATAGAAAAAAGTAAGTTAGTCTGCATTCAGGAGCATATGAATGCCAATACATATGACATTACATTCATAGATAAAGCTGCAGCCATAACGGCGCATGAAAACTCAAAATTACCAAACCCCACACTAAATGGGGTTAAAGTAGAACTTTGCCATGTGAGACAGGACACACCACTAACTGTACATATGTACAACCCTTTTGTTTCTGTAGAGGCAATAACTACCTGGTTAAGCATATACTGTGAGGAAGTAAAAGTAGGTTTTTCCATTGAAAAATAAATACAACTTCTTCAATGGGAACAGCAGATTCACAGTAATATTAAGAAAAGATGCCAACGGCATAGAAGGACTAAAACACCCTCCCGCCATGTTTAAGTTTAATAAACATAAAGGGTATTTATATTACCCCAGTCAACCCTTATTCTGTAGATTTTACAGACATTTTTGACACGTCAAGCAATATTGCCCCAAAGATGCATGTCAAAACTGCGCAAGCAGCGAGCACAAAGTGGCTTCATGTGACAAAACTTTACACTGCAATGATTGTAACCAGGATGGGAACTATATGGACATATGCCCAAAACGAAAATTGTCCTACGTCCTACGCACAAACAGTCCAAAAAAATGGGCGAGCTCAGCGCAGATGAATTGGAAAATATGCATGTGGATATAGACATCAGTGAAATCATAAACAGTGGCAGAGATCCACAAGATTACTTACAACCAGAAGCAGATATTAAAGAGGAACAAGCGGGTCCGTCAACGCGGGACCACAAGATGCTGGGGCCAAGAAAAATCATGGAGCTAATAAACACGGACAAAGCAGCCGCGAATAAAAGAATGGAGAAGAATGCTGAGGCAGAGCACACGATGGTTGCGAGTGCACAACAATGCTCATATCCTCCCAGCACGCCACCTGGGGACGGAAATGAGAATGCACTTGCCGGCACAGGACAGAGAGCCACAATGAGTGCAGATGAACAAGGGGGACACAGCAATATGCCCTCTACAGGTGAAAGCACTCAAATCAGGAGCGAAAACTTTTCAAATGCGAAAATGTCCGCATTTGTCATAAAAAACATATGGAGCATGAGCGGAACACAGAAAGGAGAAATAAACCTGCAAAGCAGCACACCGCAACTCATGGTGTCCCCGTTTGACACGCAGAGTGGGAACAGTGCAAGCAGTGAGCACGTAATATCTGACACACAAGAGGAACTACAAAAACACGCTTTAAGCAGCGACGTGATTTTAAATCACCTAACGAACAGAAATAGCTCAAGCACACAAAGGGGCATTGTCCACTGCAGTACCACATCCTAGTGCACTACCGTTCCTAACACCACAGGACTTTGGATACAACGCACCAGGGAGCGACAGGACACCACCTTTACCCAGACTAGGAGGGAAAACAGGTGGAAGAAACTGTTGTCACGCAAGAGTTGCAACAAACAAGCTTGTAAGCCACACCAGGCTTGTCTGACCTACAGCAAGTTGTGGAAGCTGGAGAAGCTTTAGCCATAAAGACAAAACAAATATTAGTGGAGAACAAAGATGAAGAGGGCTGGACAGTACTAGCAAGAAAAAAAACAGAAAGAAAATGATAGCAGCAAGAAGAACACACCCACATACACAGAGAGCACCACAGTCAGCTCACTTGATAAAGAAGCATCCAACATGTCATGAACACCTGTAGAATGCCTCAGTGACTCAGAGAACTCAGAGGAAATAGAACAAACAGGCAGTTTACATAGAACACCTACAGTGTTCAGAAAAATGGAAAAGTTAGCAACAAGAGTCAGAAGCCGATCCAGAACAAGAGAGGCTAGAGCAACACTCCAAAAAATAATAATGGGGGTACAGAAAATAGCAACACTAAATGTAAGAGGAATAAATAATATCACTAAGCAACTAGCTTAATTTGCTTACCTAACCACAATTCCTTGTGATATCATTTGTTTACAGGAATGTGGTTTAAACTGGGATGTAACCAACAAAGGATGGAGCAAAGATTGGATGTGCAGACCATCTATCTGCTCTGGCTCCAATATAAACAAGAATGCAGGCACAGCAGTCTTGTTCAATTTACGCGCGGCCACTGATATTAGACATGCAGAATTAACTCCAGGCCGGATACTGCAAGTAAACTTCTCATGGGTAAACTTCTCATGGTACGGTATCCAACATACTCATAAGTGTATATGCAGATGCAAAAAAAACAAGAACGCTTAACCCTGTTACAAGGATTACGCAATTTCTGTACTGGAAATTCCCCTTCGATTTTTGCTGGGGATTTCAATTGCACAATAAATAGGATAGAGTATGAAAAGGCACCCCAGCTTTTTCAGCAAACTGGGACCCATCGTCCAAAATCCTGAAAAGTATTGTTGAAGATCTCAATCTAACCAATAGACACGCATCTCGCAACGTACCAGGGTCGGCCCTAACATATAGGGCAGACAACGGTTTGGTACAATCTCAAATAGATTTCATCTTTACATCCAAAAACTTTGAAATAGTCAAAACTGAAGTGAAACCAAACCTTTTTTCAGACCACCACTTAATAACAACGGAAGTAACTTTAAAAGAGTACCCTCCAAAACAACAAAGCGCTTGGTCACTAAACGTAAACCTATTACAAGACAAAACAATGACAGGTTTAGACCACTGCTTAAAGACTGGGTATCACAGCACGTTACTCTCTAATAGACAAGAGTGGTGGGAGGATATTAAGGAAAGAAGTAGAGAGTTTTTTTTTTTTTTAAAAGTGGCAGTATAGCTGTGAGACAGCGAAATGAAGCATACAAAACTTTGCTAGGCAAACAAACACTACACCTACTCCAGGAAATGGGAGTAGATGTCCTAAATGAACTAGAAAAAGTAAAAAACGAAATTCAGGCATGGATGCATAAGAAAGGGAGAACCATCATCTTCAACTCAAGAGTGAAAGATTTTGAAGAAAACGAGAAATGCACTCACTTTTTCTTCAAAGCAGCACAACATCAGAAGGTTTTACCTACTGAGTTTAGAAACTCACAAGAAGTAACAAGGGACACAGTATCAGGAATGCTTGAAATAGTGCAAACCTTTTACTCACCAAAGCCATTGGACGAACAGCTGATAAAATAGCCAACTGGCTTCTCACTTATTGTGATAAAATTAGGAGGTGATCAAGAACTGAAAAAATCAATTCGGAATCTTTAAATGGCTATAGGTTTAATGTCATGCTAAAGAAAAATCCTTCAGGGATTGGAGCTTATGTCACCCTCCTAGTGTATTCACAATTAATGAGCAGAATGGATATTTATATTGTCCTAACCAGCCCATGTTTTGCTGCAATTTTGGACATGTAAAACAAAACTACCCCAAGGACAAATGTAGAAATTGCAGCAAGAAAGACCACAAGGAAGCCCGATGTGACAAACCATTCAGATGCAAAAATTGCAATTAAGAGGGTCATATCACTATGGAGTGTCCTGAAACTCCCCAGACTTATGCTCAAAAAGCAGCTGGGGCTGCTAATATGTTTGCTGATGCAAACACTGATAAAAGGCCTTCTTACAGCACTCCCAGCAATTTTCGTGCAAGTACCAGCACAGAAAATGGTCCTAGGAAATTGAAAAAGAAAAACTAAAACATGAGGCTTTACTCAAGGCACAGGAAATACTAAACAGATGGCCAACAGGCCCTGCATCAAAAAACACCTCACCTGTTCAAAACAGGAAGAAGCTGCAATGTTCAGTAAGGAAACAAACAGGAAATAGAGCAGTGCATACCTTTTGCATCCGATTATGCAAATTCGCCTGCACTACCCAAAAATCCTGGGGGAAAATGGGAAAAGCAGACACTTTTCAGGAGGGTTTCTCTCTAGGAAAGATACTGCAAATTATGTACAACCATAACTACTTATCTTAATTCCTCTATTGCACGTAATCTTTTGCTTTCACAGGTATTGTATTTTTACCCAGATTTTATGCACATTTCTACAACAATGGAAGGCAGAGTCCTTTTTTGGTTTTTGAAAGGGTAGATAGCATAGACACAAATGGAGAATGTACAAAGGACAATACCTCCTGCTACTGAACTACGGAATTCCATAAGAATTACTGTTGAGCTCAAATACAGTAAAGAAAAAGATTTTGACTACGTAGTCAAAACTATTTTTTTGAAGTGTTAAAAGTCCAAAGAGACACTTTATTCTGTATTCAAGAACACAGAAGCGCTAATACATATGATTTCACCTTTACTGAAGAGCCAGCTGCAATCACAGCACATGAAAACTCGAAAAATGCACATCCAGCCCTGACCGATGTAAAGGTTGAGTTATGTCATGTGCGCCAAGAAACCCCATTAACTATGCACATGTATAATCCCTTTGTCACAGCAGAGGCAATAGCAAATTGGTTAGGTTTGTACTGTGAGCAGGTTAAAGGAGGCACCCCATTTAAAAATTAATATTTTGAATGGGAGCAGACGTTTTACAGTAGTCTTAAAGAAAGACCCAAATAGTATTGGGGGGTCTGAAACATCCACCAGCAATGGTGGACTTCAACAAACATAAGGGATATTTGTACTACCCGAACCAACCTCTTTTTTGTAGGTTCAGTAGGAGTTTTGGCCACCTAAAGCAATAGTGCCCCAAGGACGCTTGCAGGAATTGTGCAAGCAGAGAGCATCAGACCAACATGTGTGACAAGCCCTTTCTGTGCGAGGACTGCGGTCTGTGTGGTCACAAGACATTTGCCCGAACAGGAAAACCACATATGCACAAAAAGTGCGAAAACCGAGTGAAATCATCGCGGACGATTTAAATATTAGCAACAATGAGATGGATCTGGGAGAAGCGGCTAATCGAGCCAATGAGCAGCAGGGAGAAGATCAGGACAAAGACATCTCAAACGGAGATGAGGGAACCTCAGCCCGTGATCCAGTAGGCCCCAAACGACTGGAGTAGGTGCGTCACGCAAAGAAAAACAAAATGACGGCCGCGTCGAATAAAAATGCACAAATACCGGCAGAAATGAGAGAAGACACCACACTTATTGACATCATAAAGCGGGCAGCAGAGTAGACTGTCCAAGTTCTCAATATCGAGGCACAAGCACAGGAAGACACACGCTGTGTAAGTGCGCCCCCTAAGATATGATGAAAGTAGTGCAGCGGATGCAGCTTTGCCCAGTTTCTTGACAAAGGGGAAAAGCGTACATACGCCAAGCGTGGACACAGGAAAAGGGAGCATTGGACACTCAAAGGAGGCGCACCCTACAGGCGAAACCATACATGAAAAAAAAGTAAAACAAAACAATGCGGATGCGAGTCAAAAACACGGCGAAATGCAAGATTTGCAGAGTGGGCAAGAAAAAAAAGAGTAAGATGCAAAAAATCAAAAGACTCAGCAAACTGACTCACAGAGCAGAGAAAAGGTCTCACCAATCACACCGCTGCTCATGGTATCACCATTTGATACCATCACTGCCAAAAGCACGCAGAACTCGCTAATAGTGGTGGAGACACAGCTTGATTCCCAGGAAATGGAACAAGAGTCTTGCACAGGAGGAGCAGAGGGGGAGTACGCTTACGCAGACCAAGAGTCATATTCCACTCCTGTTTTATCCACTGTAGAAGACATGATCCAAGAGACAACGCCACAAGGTGGTTCTGGGAGCAGGGGTAAGCCCCAGCGAGGTCCTAAGCTTCCAGGACTACCTGTCATGCGGGGTCTTCCTCCCAACATTCATCTCGCAGGCCCTCTGTGAGAAATATTGGGACATTTTCCAAGGGAAGAAAAAGGAGGCCCCGTACAGCACGTTCGAGATGGAGACGCAACGGGAGTCACGAGAGAGAAGGATAACGGTAGAGATGACCAACCCGCACGTCTCAGAATCGGAGATAGGCGCCCTGCTGAAGCAGTATGGCACCATCAAGGATGGGCCCACCAAAATCAGGGACGCCAATGGGGTTTGGAACACCTCATGGAGGGCCACGCTAGAACTCGATCAGGGCTTCGGAGGTCGAGATGACCTAAAACACCTGCCATCGGTGTTGTACCTCGGAGCAGATGAAGGGAGGATAAGGTACCAGGGACAACCCTTCACCTGCAGGAAATGCAATGGCAAGGGACACAAAGCCAACGCATGCCCCCAGCCATTCTGCCGGAAATGCATGGGGACAGACCACGACACATAGGAGTGCACGGGACAGAAAAGGTGTAATTTCTGCGGCACACAAGGGCACACATACTACGGGTGCCCGTACTCGGCCAAGTCCTACGCCCAAGCGGCAAGCGGAGCAGTCAAGGTGCTGCAGCCGACCGGTAGGCCAACGACCGAGGCGGCTAAGGCACCGCCAAGGAACAGGAGAACAGTCATCAGCAAAAAGGCCTCGGACGGGCTGATGACCCTGATGACGGAGATCAGGAACGAGGGCCTGGAAAGAGAACGGGCACAGCAGGCACAGGAAAAGGCTAAACCGAGCAAGGCACACCCGGAGAAAGCGGCAAACCCGCAGACCCGGACAAAGCCGAGCACGGCAGAGCCAACCCCCGGACCAACCCTGGTCATCACGATACCGACAGAGCCGGAAGGACCAACCCTGGTCGCCGCGGCACCGGCAAAACCGGAGGTAGCTGGAACCACCACCCCAGCTCCTCAGGCCCCAGCCACGGGGCCACCCGAGGCAGAGGAGGAGGCGACAGCACCCGAAACGACAGAGGCAGCTGTACCACAAGCCCCTCAAACAACAGCCACGATACATCCCCACCCCTCCAAAGTGGAAGACCTCTCGGACCCCGAAGACCAAGGGAAAGGCCGGGCAAAAGGGAAGAGAAGGTCCAAGCTAAGGAGGGACAGAAAAGGGAAGCAGGCAAAGGATGGGTCTGGCAGACTCAGGAGCAGAAGCAGGTCCGACCGCGAAGCTGCGTCAGAACAAGCTGATGAGGAAAGCGGGAAGGAGAGCCCCGTGCGGCTCTCCCGGGCCATGAAGAGGATGGCCCTGCAAGCCAGGGTAGACCTCCTCAAAGGAAACAAGGCAGGAGCAAGAGAAGAGGTGGTGGTGATCCCCGGCTCAGACTCCGAGGAGGAGGACGACGACTGCACACCCCTCAGCGAGATCGCGCTCCTGCACCAGCGGCTAAGGACAATAGAAATGCTGCAAAGCCTGGAGAGGCCGAGCAGCTGGAAAACGGACAAGGACAAGGAGGGGCCGGGCACAGACTCAGACGGAATGGAACTCGAGGGGGAGGGATGTTCGGAGCAGGATTGACCCAAGATCCGAACAAGAACACCCCCTCAGAGAACCAGAACCCGTAGCTTATGCATTGCAAGATGGCCATATCACTGCTCACCTTGAATGTCAGAAGCTTGAAGGACAGGACCCGAAGGGCAGGCACAATGAGCTATCTGGCAGCCCAGAACTGCGATGTGTGCTTCGCCCAGGAATGTGGAATACCGTATGACCGGTCGTACAAACAACTCGAGGAAGAGTGGAGTCACGGGCCGTCCTTCTGGTCAGGAGGGAACGACTGCAAATCCTCAGGAGTGGCCATCCTTGTAAGGGGAAGGCACTTCACAGCTGAATCAGTAACAGAGCAGGTGAACGGCAGAGTGCTGTCCGTCGACGGCTCATGGGCAGGAGAACCCGTACGGCTGATCAATGTGTATGCCCCCCCGACCAAGAATGAAAGGTTAGAAGTCTTCGAAAACCTGAGACTGCTGCTCGTTACCTCCAGGACCATCCTGATGGGGGGTGACTTCAACTGCACCATCGAGGAGGGCGGACGCACGGGCCCCGGCTCTGCAGGAATGGACGCAACGTCCCGGCTGCTCCGGGGGATTGTCGAGGAGTCCTCCCTGAGGGATGTCATCGGGGCCATGGGGGCGAACGCCAGGAACTACTCCTGGAGTTGGCCCGATGGCTCTGTGCGCTCCAGGATCGACTTCGTCTTCACCTCCCAGACGGTAAAGCCGGTACAAAGCTCCATGGTTGCCGTACACTTCACCGACCACAGAGCAATCAGCTTCACAGGGGAACTTTCGGGGAAGTTCCCAACCGGGCCGGGATCCTGGAAGCTGAACTGCACGCTGCTGGAAAGCGAAGAGGCTAAGGCAAACCTCAGGCTAGCATACGCAGAGTCCGGAGCTTCTTCCAGGGTGTCAGCAGGGCTGCGGCATGGGAAAAGAAGAGGACATTCAGGGCCCTGCAATCGCGGTTGCAGGGACTGATCGACCTCGAGCTCAGAGGCTGGGACGTGCAAGACGACCTAGAGGAAACCAGGAGAGGTCTAGACAACCACTTCCAGGCGGAAGCTAGGAAAGTCATGTTCCGTTCCAGGGTCGAGCGACTTGAGAAGGACGAAAAATGCAACGCATTTTTCTTCAAGAAGCTACACTCCACTACCACACCCCTACTGGAACTACGGGACCCAAAGGGAAACCTCCAAGACGAGAAAGAACTGGTGATGAAGGTCGTCACAGACTTCTACAGCAGCCTCTACTCGCCTAAGGTGTCGGAGAGAGCCCAGGCAGACAAGTTTCTGGCTGGGATCTCGAGGACACTGGGACCGGAGGAAAGAGAGGGCCTGAACGCTCCCTTCACGCTGGGGGAGCTGCACCAGGCGGCCACCTCCTTCAAACGCGGCAAGACCCCGGGCTGTGACGGGCTCCCAGTGGAACTCTACACCGAACTCTGGGACCAGATCGGGCCGGACTTGCTCGCGCTATACGAGGAGATGGCGGAGAAGGGCAGCATGCCACGGACCCTGAGGGAAGGTACGATTGCCCTCTTGTACAAGCAAAAGGGAGAGAGAGATGACCTCAAAAACTGGAGACCCATCTCGCTCCTAAACGTGGACTACAAGATCCTGGCAAAAGTGATGGCAAACCGGCTCAAGAAGGTAATCGGGAAGCTAGTCCACCCGGACCAGTCGTGCGGGATACCAGGGCGCCAGATAGCAGACAGCTTGGCCCTGGTCAGAGACACAATCGAGTAAGTCAGGGACCGCAGGGTCCGAGCGGCCCTGGTAAGCCTAGATCAGGAAAAGGCTTTCGATAGAGTGTCCCACGAGTTCATGGACCGTGCCCTGCGAGCGATGGGTCTGGGAGACTTCTTCTGTGACATGGTGCGGACCATGTACCGAGACATCTTCAGCAGCGCAATGGTAAACGGGTGGAAGTCGGACTCCTTCCCGGTGGAGTCGGGTGTCAGACAGGGCTGCCCACTCTCATCCTTGCTGTTCGTCTGCGTCATCGAGCTCCTGGCGGAACACATCGGCAAAACAAGGACATACAAGGGGTGAAAGTGCCAGGAAGCGAAGGCAAGGGGGAAGTGAAGTGCTCCCTGTACATGGACGACGTTACCGTCTTCTGCACAGACGGGTGCTCGGTCAAGGCCCTCGTAAGGACCTGCGAGGACTTCGGCAAGGCATCAGGGGCCAAGATAAACTGCACCAAGTCAGAGGCCATGCTCTTCGGAGACTGGGACCCAACGTATGACCCTCTGCCCTTGCCCATCAGACCGGTCCACATGAAAATCCTGGGTGTGTGGTTCGGCTACGAAGGGGCCGCGAAAAGGTCATGGGACGAGCGCGTGGCGAAAGCCAAACAAAAACTAGGGCTATGGAGCCTGCGGAGGCTGACCATAGAGGGGAAGACGCTGGCTCTGGCGAACGACGTGCTCCCGGTCCTACAGTACCTTGCACAGGTCTGGCCAGTGCCGAAGTCCACCGCAAAAACCATCACGAGGATGGTATTCTACTTCATCTGGAACTCCAAGATGGATAGGGTGAAGAGAGCAACCATGATCAAGACACACAACAAAGGCGGGAAGGGGGTGCCGGCCATCCCCACCATGCTGAGAGGCTTCTTCACCTGCAACTGCGTGAGGCTCACGCTGAGGAGCAGTGATGAAAGTCACGTAGGCTTCCTGATGGCCCGCTTTTTCCTACTCCCGGTATGGCGGAGGCTGGGATGGGTGGTGTGGGACGCCAGGATCCCATACAACTGGACGGCCCCCTGGTACAACGCTGAGGCGGAGCGTTTTGTACGGGAATTCCAGCTGGAGGCGGCGGCGCCGGACCAGTGGAAGAATGGGGCCATCCACAAAAGCATTCGTGACAGGGACGTTTGCGAGCAGATCAGGACCCTATAATCAGAGGCCGCAGAGCGCGTATGGGGCAATGTGGCATCGAAACGGCTCACGAACAAGCACTAAGACGTAGCCTGGATGGCCATCCAGGGAGGTCTACCGGTGCGAGCGTTCATGCACGCCAGAGGCCTCAACCGCTTCAAAAACTGCACGGCGGACAAGACAGAGTACCACCTCCTATGGGATTGCCCCTACGCACGCAACTTGATGCAGGACTTGGCCACGGAACTAGGGGGCACGATCCCGACAGCAAACATCAATGCCGACGCAGTGATGTACGGTTTGTTCCCTGGGACCCACGCACAGGAAGACATGCAGGCCTGCTGGAGAATCCTGTGCTGCGTAAAACATGTGCTCCTATTTTCCAGAAACCGCCTGGTGGTAGGGAAGAAAGAGATGACGACGGAATCCTGCCGCCGGATGGTCCATAGCCTCCTGAGAGACTACGCAATCATCGACGGGCCGGAGGACGACAGCAACGACGAAGGAGAGTGAGTAAACGTACATTTACACAACATGTTCTTGTGCTTTTTCTCAAACAGGACCCACCTCTGAGTGGAGAAAACGAAGGAATCGTCGGCCGCACGCGAGGCGGCATGACGAGGATACGTAAGTAATGTACACCATAACTTAACACGACCTGTTTCCTTTCCAGCGGAAAAGGTCGACAAAGTCAGGCTCGGGCACAAGCGTCTAGGGAGACCGTGCTCTAAGCCTCCCTTTTTGACAGTTTCTAAACCAATACACGGATAACCCGTGAGAACCTTTAATTGGAAAACTAATTGGCATATAGTCGCAATGTAGCACATCCTACCTTGCTGGAGGAATGGGACGGTTGTAAGGGGAGATGTGGAGACCGTTCAAAAAAAAAAAAAAAATCTGTTCTTATCAGTTTAATATCTGATACGTCCTCTATCTGGGGACCATATATTAAATTGATTTTTGGAACAGGGAGATGTAATGGGAGCTTGCTCTGTCCACTCCAAACAAATACAATATTTTTAATGGGAATAGAAGATTTACAGTAGTTTTAAGAAAAGATGCGAACGGCATAGGGGGGCTTAGACACCCACCAGCCATGTTCGAATTTAACAAGCACAAAGGCTACTTATATTATCCAAGCCAACCTTTGTTCTGCAGATTTTGCAGAAATTTTGGCCATGTGAACCAATTCTGCCCAAAAGACGCCTGTAAAAATTGCGCAAGTAGAAACCACAAAGTGGCAGCATGTGACAAGCCACTACAATGCACCGAATGCCAACAGAAAGGACACTACGCAGATATATGCCCACAACGCAAATTATCATATGCGCAGACAGTCAAAAAAACCGGGGACATCAGCGCAGAAGAAGAATTGGAAAACATGCATGTAGACTTTGATTTAAACGAGATTTTACAACAGGAGAAAAATAACCAAGACAATTTATGCGAAGACATAAATAATGACCATACAGATTCAAGAGAAGACAGATTATTGGGCCCAAAAGCGTTTATAACAACACAAGCAGACAAAAACATGATCACGAGTAAGACACAAAAAGAAAATAAAGAAGAAAACGGAGAGGCAATGGAAGCGGGTGCTTCCAAGCAAGAGCATCCAGCAGGCACGCCACCTAGATGTGGCGATGAGAATGCACCCGAATCAGGAAAGGGAAAAAAGCAGAAAAAAGCCCACGCACGGGCTGAGGAACAAAATGAGAACCCGATGAGCACAGAGGAGCAGGGGAAGAGCACCGAAGCGCCCTCTAGTGGTGAAAACGAACCAAATACTAGCGAAGCATGGAAAAATGGGATTTTTCCGGCTTTTGTTATAAAAAATATTTTGAGCACGAGTGGGTCCCTAAAACAGGACAAGAATAAAAAAAGTGGTACCCCAGGACTCATGCTGTCAAGTTTTGACTCAACAGGTGAAAGCAACACGAATAATGACAGATACCAGACACACAAAAAAGAGCAACAAATAACACCCTAAGCAGCGAAATCATTTTAAGTCATTTAAAAAAGCAGAGGTAGTGAGAAAACCCAATCTGGACCTCTAAACCTAGCGATGATGCACCCAAGCGTACTACCTTTTTTATCACCAAAGGACTTTGGGTATAATGCAACTAACAGCGAAAAAACTCCCCCCCTGCAAGAAATACAGGACAAGATGGAAATAGAAGAAACCCAACTCTCCCAAGAAGCGGACTGCCTAAGGCTATCGCTAACCCCTAACCTGGCAGAACTACAACAGGTGGTGGAGGCGGGTGAAGCCTTAGCTACAAAAACAAAATACATCCTCTCTCAAAACAAAGAGGAAGAAGGGTGGACAACGCAAAGGAAAAAACATAGAAAAAAGTTAACCACCACAAGAAGCAGAAATAATACCCCAACAACCTCAGAGCTAAGCAAAAAAGACACACAAGACAAAGACACAAGAGAAGGGTCCTACACTCCCTTGGAATGCCTCAGCGACTCTTCAGAAAATTCAGACAATGAAGAAGAAGAAAATACAGATAGCTTACATAGAACGCCATCTGCTTACAGAAAAATGGAAAAAGAAGCTTCCAGAGCTAGAAGCAGATCTAGTCAAAGAGACAAGAACAACACAACCCAAAAAACAATAATGGGGGGTTTAAAAATAGCAACACTAAACGTAAGAGGTATAAATAATATTACAAAAAGACTAGCATTACTAGCATACTTAACCACAATACCGTGCGACATCATCTGCTTGCAGGAATGTGGTCTAAGCTGGGACGCAACCAACAAAGGATGAAAAAAAGATTGGACAAGCGGACCATCCTTTTGGTCAGGCTCCAACATAAACAAGAACGCGGGTACAGCAATCTTGTTTAAAACTCACGTAGCCACAGACAAAGCATGTGGAAATACATCCTGGTCGGATACTACAAGTGTTTTTTTTCATGGCACGGTATCCAACACAATCTTTTAAGTGTATACGCAGATGCAAAGAAACAAGAACGCATAGCTCTGTTACAAGAACTACGCAATTTTTGCACCGGAAACACTCCTCTAATCATAGCGGGAGATTTCAACTGCACAATACAAAAAGAAGACCGAGTGCGGACAGGTTCGCAAGCAACGACGAAGAACCGAGACCCATCGTCCAAAATACTCAAAAGTATCATAAGTGACCTAAACTTAACTGATACACATGCATCTGGCAATATACCGGGGACAGCCTTAACATATAGAGCTGAAAATGGGTTGGTACAGTCCCGTATAGATTTTATATTCACATCCAAAAACTTCGGCATCAACAAAACCGAAGTGAAACCAAATCTGTTCTCAGACCACCACCTAATCACCACAGAAATAACATTAAAGGAGTACACTCCAAAACAACGCAATGCGTGGTCACTTAATGTAAACCTCTTACAGGACGAAAAAATCTGTAAAAAATACAGACCATTGCTAAAGGATTGGGTATCTCAACATATGTTATACGAAGACAAAAGAGAGTGGTGGGAGGACATTAAAGAAAGAACCAGGGAGTTCTTTAAAAAGAGCGGACACACGGCAGCAAGAAAACGGAATGAGACCTACAGAAACCTGTTAGGCACACAACAAACACTACACTTACTACAGGAGAGAGGGGTAGACGTCCAAGATGACCTAGAAGAAATAAAAGACAAAATCCAGAAATGGATGCATGATAAAGGGAAAACTATTATCTTCAACTCAAGGGTGAAAGAATTTGAAGAGAACGAGAAATGCACACGTTTCTTCTTCAAAGCAGCACAACATCAGAAGGTTTTACCTTCTGAATTCAGAGACTCAAGGGAGGAAACAAGGAACACAGTATCAGGATTGCTAGAGGGAGCACAATTCTTTTACGCAGACTTGTATTCTCCAAAACAGTTGGACGAAGAACAGACAATTGATTTCGGAAAAGCTGTTCAAGACAACATAAGTACCGATCAAAAAGCAGACATGGTCGAGCCATTCACGTTACAAGAAACGCACAAAGCGGTGATGAGTGCTGCAAAGGGGAAAACACCGGGAAGTGATGGTCTGCCATGCGAATGGTACAGCACTTTCTGGGATATCCTAGGACCGGCAGTACTAGAACTAGTGAACGTGGTCTTCCAAACTAGAGAACTAACCCCCAGCATGAAACAGGGGATCATCACTTTGCTATACAAAAAAGGGGACAAAGCAGACGTCAAAAACTGGAGACCGATAACATTGCTAAATGCAGATTACAAAATATTAGCAAAAATTATTGCTAACAGATTAAGAGCAGTAATCAGGCACTTAGTACATCCAGACCAGACGTGCGCTGTCCCGGGCAGACGTATACATGAAAGCCTGCTGATCGTTCGAGACTCGATACAATCAGCAAAAGATCGAGGAACACCTTTGGGGGTTCTAAGCCTAGATTTTGAAAAGGCATACGACAGAGTCTCTCACCCATTTATGTTGAAGATAATGGAGAAAATGGGTTGCCCAAAACCCTTTCTAACACACATCTCCACGCTATACGCTGGAGTCTATAGTCAAGTCTGCATCAACGGGGAGTTGACTAAACAAATTCCAATACTATCAGGGGTTAGACAGGGATGTCCGTTATCAGCACTTCTGTACATCTGTGCGGTAGAACCCTTACATATCAGGCTGAAGTCACATAAAGACATGGCAGGAGCCCCAGTGCCAGGGACCCCAGAGCAAGAAAAAACCATAGGGTACATGGACGACGTAACAGCTTTGTGCAGAGATGCCAAATCGGTGAACCAGGTCGTGACACAGACTGAACTTTTTTGCAAAGCGGCAGGATTCAAACTGAACAAACACAAGTGCCAACTACTAACGATAGGAACATGGAACAATCTCACTCCATGCCCCGTAAACAAAACAGAAGACAGTTTGAAGATACTGGGACTGCTGTTTGACAAACAGATGGACGGGACAAAACAATAGGAAAGCACAACGCAGAAAATAGAGAAAAAAATCAATTTCTGGGCTTTGAGACAGTTAACGATAGAAGGGAAAGTGCTGCTCATGAAAGCAGTCATCCTACCGCTGTTGCTGTTTTTGGCACTGATCTTCCCACCAAAAATTAAGCAGACGCGAAAAATACAAAGACTGATGTTCTACTTCTTATGGAACTCAAAGATGGACCGCGTCGCAAGAAAGACTATGTACAAAATAAAGGAGAGAGGAGGAAGGGGTGTACCAGAAATACAAGACTTCCTTACAGGACACTATGTAGGGTTTTGCTTAAACACGCTGAAGCACTCAGCATCGATGGCAGCGCCTTTCATAAGGTACGCAATAGCGAACATATTGGAAAAGCACAAGATAATACCGAGAAGTAATACACTACCAAAAGCAATGGAAACGCCTTTTTTCTATAAAAGCATCAGCAATTTCCTGCCAACAGTGGAAGATCAAGAACTCTTAACAAAAATATGGGTGGAACCCAGAGACATACTAAAACAAAAAAGACTAAATGAAACCCCGGAACCGGTGGGCAACCTAGGGGGAAACAAACTAGACAAAGTTTGGAAAACCTTTGCGAAAGCAAAAATAACGAACACCCAAAGAGACATAAACTGGCAGCTACTAACAAACGCACTGCCTTTGAAATCCTTCATGCACAGGAGAAAACTTGCCAAAACAGCAACATGCCCTAGAGAACAATGTATGCAAGACGAATCAACACTACATTTTGTTTGGAATTGCGCGTTTGCCAAACAAGTGTCGGCAAAACTTGAAGTACTGACCTTCGCTCTCACAGGAAAGCAGACTTTAACTTTCAAATCCATTTTGACAGGGATACAGGAGGGAGGAGGGAAACAAGAAAAAATACTTTTCTACCAAATCACATCTACAGCAAAAGAAGCCTTGTGGAAAGCTAGATCACTACTAGTGCTACAGCACAAAAACATAACTCCAGAGGAGTGTGTGAAGTTAGCGTTGTGTTATTTATACACATATTACTGTCTTGATGCCAAAGACAAGGGTAAACAAGAAGCAGAAAAGATTTGGCAACAAGACAACTGGCGAACGCTAACTGTTTAACCAATCTGGGTTAGGGAGAGCTTTAGCTCAAAGTCTTTCTTTTGACAGTTTTTTAACCAAATTCTATTTTAATTCGTGACAAACTTTTAATTGGAGAACTAATTGGCGTATAGTTGCAAGTAGTATAAACTACCTTGCTGGAGGAAAGGGACGGTTGTAAGGGGAGATGTGGAGACCGTTCAAAAAAAAAAAAAATCTGTTCTTATCAGTTTAATATCCGATACGTCCTCTATCTGGGGACCATATCTTAAATTGATTTTTGGAACAGGGAGATGGAATGGGAGCTTGCTCTGTCCACTCCACGCATCAACCTGGTATTGCAGTACCTCCAGGACTGGTGCACTTCCCCACTCGGGGAAAACAAAGCTGTCAAAAAGAAAGACTTGGGCGATTCTTGAAAAAGAAGAGCACACACGGCAAAATATATCTGTACTTATGCAAATTATTTTTTTTAAATTTATTTATTTATTTTTTATGTTGGTGAATAGGGATTATTTATTTATGTAATTAGGTTATTTGTTCATGAGTGTTTCTGCATTTAGTGTTTTTTAAGAGGGCTTTTTTGAGGTGGGTCAACCTTTAGGTAGCTTGTGGGTTGGTTTATTTATTATTGTTAGGTGGTTTTTGTTTTCTCTAAGTGGGGTTTGACTGAGTGGAACATTGTAGGATAGTGTGTGTACTTTAGAGTTTTTTTTTTTTTTTTTGCCTTCTGGGCATATTGCAAGGAGCCATGGCGAATAGTAAATTTGCAGGGAAGCAGCACTTTTGTGTCCACTTCCAACTAAAGAAAAAATATTCAGAGGAGGGACCTGACAAGTTAGACATAACAAGGGATGACTTTTGTAGGCTAATTCTCAAAAAGACTTTGCAAATTTCGGTGGATGACATTTTTTGTATGATTTCTCTGCCTTCGGGGCATGCCTGGGAGGTTAGTTTTAGAGGACCTTCAGAATTCAATCATTTTTGGGACCTTTGCAACATTAAGAAAGACAGTGCAGAATTGGAGTTTTTTGAGGTACAGTCTCTTTCTGAATTGAGTAATAAAGTAGTCATTATTAAAATGTACAATGAAACAGCACAGGAACAGGATTTGAGATTCTGGTTGGCCAGAAATTGTGAGAGTGTGGGCAGTTTGGAAAAGGTGAGGGATGCTAATGGGATCTGGAACTGTTCATGGAGGGCAAATGTGAAATTGTTTTCAGACCCTAGGGGGATTGCAGGATTAAAGCATTTACCTCCGACCTTTGTGTTAGGCTTGAATAGGGCTTTTGTGTTTTATTCAGTTCAGCCCAAAGTTTGTAGGCGTTGTGGTGAGGAAGGTCACAATCAAAATGAATGTTCTAAGGTCATGTGCATGAACTGTAAGGAAGAGGGGCATGTATTAAGAGATTGCCGTAAGGCCAAGATGTGCAATCTGTGTAACAAAGGTCATTTGTATAGAGATTGCCCGGACAGTTTTGCTAATGCTTTGAGACAAACAAAGAAACGGGGGATGGAGGAAAGATTGAAGGAGAGGTCAAGTGATGAGAGTACAAGTTTATTGCAGAAGTATCTACAAAGGCAAAGTTTGTTCATGACTAAGAAGGATGATGAAGGTAGTGTGGTGGCGGATAAGGGGAAGGAAGGGGAAGAAGGAAAGGGCAAAGGTAAGGGGTTGGTGGAGGTGGAAGTAGTCAATGAGGAAGGTCATTCTAAAATTTTGTTGTGTGAACCAGTAGAGAGAATTTAAAGGATTAAAGATAGGGAGCAGGAGATGGTAGAGTCACAGGCATCGTTGTCTGAGAGTGTTATACTGGAGGTGCAGTGTGATCCAGGTCATGATGATGAAGGAAAAGTTGTTGAGCAGAAAGAAGATAAGAGGGTGATACAGGGTAAGGACCCACTTTTTCAGTCCCAGCATACAGAGACAAATACTCAATCTGGAGAGCAAGAGTTGGAATCAACTCCAGGATTGAGAGAAAAGGAAAAAGATGTTGAGAGGTTGTCATCCAATTTGAGAAAGTTGTCTAGGAAAAGGCTTGTTGATCCTGGGACAGTGGGGGTGAACAAGTGGAAAAGGAGAGGGAGGGGGAGGAGAGGTAAAGGGTTACCTCTCTCGGATTCAGAGGAAGAGGATGAAATGGTAGGGGGAGAGGCTGAGGAAATGGTGAAGGAGAGAAGGGTGGGGTTGGGGGTTGCAACCTCCAATAGGTATGAGGCCTTAGAGATAGATGAAGGTAGTGTTTTAGAGTTGGATGAATTGGAATTAAATTCACCCACTAGGCCTGAACAATGATTTGGAAGTTTTTACTTTTGCCAATAATGGCACTGTGCATTTGTACGGTCAATATCCGCAGCATTTACAGTACCTTGAGAAGCAGAACGGTGATAAGCCATTTGGAAAGTTTGAACTGTGATATTATTTGCCTACAAGAGTGTAATCTGCCTTTTCAAGTTAAATATGACAAATGGGAGGCTTTATGGAAGAAGGGCCCTTCACTATGGTCTGGGTCTGATGAGAACAAAAATGATGGGATTGCTGTTTTATTTACGAATCATGGTTTTCAGATCACAAAGCATATTATAGTTAAAGCGGGGAGGGTTATGCAAATGGAGTGTATTCATGGTGGGGTTGAATTCATACTCACAAATGTTTATGCATATAATGATAAGAATGAAAGAAGTGTTTTATTTGATCTCCTGGCACCTTATCTGTTGGTAAGGAAGCCTCAGATTCTGGTGGGAGACTTTAACACTGCTCTGGACTCCAATGATGTAGCTTTGCAGGTTAATTTTGACAAAAATGTTAATGTACTGAAAAAAATCATATCTGACTGATCTGAGTGATGCCTATCGACGGAAACATCCAGATGAAAGTGGTTATACGTGGTCAAGACCAGCAACAGGAGAACAAAGCAGGATTGATTATGTTTTTGTTAGCAAAGATTTTGATATTGACATGGTACACTTATCGGATCTCCTTTTTACAGATCATAGGTCTTTGGAAGCGAAGCTTGTGGTGGACATGATGGCGCCGAGGGGAAAAGGGGTGTGGAAGCTGAACATAAGTATTTTGGAGGACCAGGTTTGTGTTCAGCAGTTTAAAGTTTTTTATCAAGGGGTGACAGCATTGAAATGTTTCTTTGACTCGACAATGGAGTGGTGGCTAGATGCTAAACCAAGATTTAAGTTGTTTTTATAGAGTACACAAAGAGAAAACAGAGGAGAGAGGATGCCTTATTAAAAGCGTTACAGAGGAAGGCGAATAGGCTTCTTAAAATGAGGCGCCTGGGCCTAAAAGTGGAGGAGGAGTTGGATGAAGTCAAGATGGCAATTAATAAGATTCACAGGCAAAGAGTTGAAAAAATCATGTTTTTGAGTAAAGTAGAAAAATTAGAAAAGGATGAAAAGTGTACCAGTTTCTTTTTTAATCAAGTCAAGAGTCAGAACAATAATGTGATCCAGGCATGGTTTGATGAGAATAATCAAGTTAGATCAGACGTGCCTTCATTACTTAAAATTGCAGAATCATTCTATGAAAATCTCTATCAGGAAAAATCATTGGACCAAGTAAAGATTCAGCAATTATGTAATTATCTGACAGATAACTTATCAAATGATCAGAAAGAACGACTAGAGAGACCTTTGGATGGCAAGGAAGTAGAGTCGGCATTAGCTGAGACCAAGAGTAAAATGTCACCAGGCCTAGATGGCCTGCCATATGAGTTTTATAAAACTTTTTGGCAAACTATTGGGGTAGATTTGATGGGTTTATATACCGAGTGTAATCATGCTTTGTTTTTACCCGAATCTTTTAATCACGGTCTAATTACATTGATTTTTAAGAAAGGAGATAGAAGAGACATAAAAAATTGGAGACCAATCACGTTATTAAATTGTGACTATAAGATTTATGCCAAGTGTCTAGCTAATCGTCTCAATGAATGTATTAAATATATGATTTCCAACTCACAATTATGTGCTATACCGGGAAGAAACATTGCGGAGGGTTTAATCATGACCAGGGATTTGATTGAATATATGAAGGAAAGAAATTTACCTTTATTAATCATAATCTTGACTTTGAAAAAGCCTATGATAATGTCGCTCATGTCCTGATTACTAAAGCTTTGATTGCATTAGGTGTTCCTCCCACCTTTGTTAAGTGGGTAGAGAGTATGTATAAAAATGCAAAGAGTAGAATCATGGTAAACGGTCATTTATCAAGAAGTATATGGATTCGGAGTGGAGTGAGACAGGGGTGTCTCTTGTCCCCTTTGATTTTTATTTGTGCAATCGAGGTCCTTAGTTTAACTGTCAATCATGACCACTCTATTGTGGGACTACACATTCCGGGGGGTGGAGGGGAAGTTTTAAAAACAATGATGTATATGGATGATGTAACACTGTTTGTTAAAGATGAGCTTTCTGCCACCAAAGCCATGGACAAAGTTCAGTTTTTGTCAAGTGTCAGGAGCAGTTTTAAATTTTGATAAAAGTACATGTTTAATGTTTGGTACATGGAAGAGTAGGCCTTGTGCCTATTTGTCTTATGCGGAGGAGGTGGAGATTCTAGGTCTCCCTTTCTCAAGAGAGGGTAATGTTTTGAAAATGTGGAAAGAGAAATTTACCAAAGTTAATAAGGCGCTTGCCCTATGGAATCAAAGGGATTTGTCTATGGGGGGAAGAGTTTTAGTTATTCAATCTGTGGTCATACCGATGCTTTTATATTTCTCAGTTGTGTTCCCACCTTCACGCCGCATATTGATGATGTTGAACAGGAGGATTGCCATCTTTTTCTGGCACAGCAAGGCAGAGAAACTACAGAGGGAAGTATTGTTTCTGTTATGTGAAAAAGGTGGTTTTCATTTACCGGACGTAAGAGTTATTTTGCCTTTGTTTTTTGTAGTTAAACATGTACAGATCTTTTTTGGAAATCCAAGTATAGCCAATTTTTTGGTTCAATATAACATGGGCTCCATCTTAAGGACCCTAAAAATGTGTCGCCAATCTTTTAATTCAGTGTTTGCCTTCAATCATAATGTATATTATAATGATGTCTTGGAGATTATCAGAAAGTTTTCTTTGCATGAGCTAGAAATGAGTTCATGGAATTCTTTTAAAGAAGTGGTCCTTTATATTGATAATAAAAAACCTATTTTTTGTCCTAGAAGGATCTCAGAAGAAGTGGCGGTAGAAGCATGGAAACAGATTCACAGGAAAGAGCTTGGTAACTGGCATCAGGAGCTGAACTGGCAGGCAGCACATGAGGTTTTGCCTGTCAAAAGAACCATGTTCACTAGGTCGCTGGCCGTTACTCCTTTGTGCCCTAGAGGGTGTCAGGTTGAGGAGACAGTAGAGCATGCTTTATGGGACTGTCCTTTTGCCAGGGAGGTGTGGGTAGGTTCGGTGGATTTGATGGTACCCTACATTGACCCTGTTCAGGTGGATGCAAAGATGGTAATCTTTGACAAACATATCGGGCCTTGGCAGGCTAATAAATGGGAACAATTGTGGATCACAATTTCTTGCGTAAAGATGGCCATTTGGAAAGCAAGAAATGCTTTAGTGCTCAGACACTTTCTCTTCTCTTCCTGGGAAACTGTCAAAATTGCTAAAGTGGAATTGAGAAACTATTATGTAAAGGATTCGGTAAAACTGAGCCAAACAGATTTGCAGAGTAAATGGGCGTATAAACCTCCATGAGGGGTTAAGTGTATACTCTTGTTCTTATGGTACTTACATCCTTTTCAACAGAAGCAGGTGAGATTTTACAAAAAAGAAAGACTTCAATAATGAACAAAAATATGAAGATGCAGTTGTAGTCTCCTGTTCCTGTGGGACCGGTGGACAGTTGCAGACTCCTGCTTTTCAAAATCTGAACTCATGTGCAAGAAGGTCTTCATGAATGTAACTGTTTAAAATGCAGTTGTAGACTCCTGTCCCGCTTACTCTAGGGGGCAGTGGCAGACTCCTGCTTATTAGAGATGGATTTTATGGTTTTTCAGGAGAAAGACTTCAGGAATGGAAATCTACCTAAGGTGCAGTTGTAGACTCCTGTCCCTATTGGATCTGGGGGACAGTTGAAGACTCCTGCTTACCAGAATTACACTTTATTTCCTTGCAGGCGAAAAGACTTTGAGAACAATCATCAGCTCAATGTATGTCGTTGTAGACTCCTGTCCTAAAAGGGGACAGTTGAAGACTCTTGTATTCCAGGAAATTATTTGAATTCTTTTGCAGGAAAAATTCAAGAAGTGTTATTGGTCAAGAGATGAGCAGTGGTAGACTCCTACTTGGTGAATGGTGGTAGTCTCCTGCTTATTTGGTCTTTTCAATTAAGAAAACCTTTTGCATTTGAAGTCCTAGCAAAAGCTGTTAAAAGGTATACATACTTATGTTGGCGTAAGATTATTTGTCCAGGCAGTGGTTGCCTTATATCAGGGGTCCCCAACCTTTTGTGCGCAATGAGCAAAATGTGCATATCAAATTAAATGGTAAGCAACATCAATTTTTCGACAGAACATATCAGTGCTGAGTTGGCGGAAAAATGACTGCAACACGAATTACAAATTTAATAAACTAAAGACTGCTAATAGAACATTTTAATTTGCAGTACAAGTTATCTAGAGCACGTGCAATTTTAACAAAAATACATTTACAATGCCTTTCACTTATTTTGACATTAAGTGGTTGTTTATAGGAAATGTTGAGGAAATTGAGTTGCGACCAGTCAAGTTGTTCAAAAATATAGTCCGACTAAAATAAAGCCTACATGTAATGACCAGTATTACTCAATATTTATTTAATTTGATTTCTTCATTAAGTTAGCAACATTTAAACCCATGTATCGTATTTCATAATATTCCTATAGAACAATCCCAAAATAAAAAAGCAGCTTTAACAAATTCAAAGATGCTATATATAAAAACCGGATCAATGACAAATGAATATAAAATGTACCGACTACCATTTTGCAGGCACACTGTGTTTCCTCCTGCACTCCTACATTTATTGAGGGATGGGTACATTTAAACGTACCAATAGCATCAGCTTCCTGCATTCTGGGGATCTTATTTCCCATATTTCTTCTTGTCGTCTTCTATGTGTATGTAAGTCTACATATAAGCTAAAGAAGGCAGCTTATGCATATTTTCTACATCTTCCTCTCTCCCCAATGGACAAACTCTTGCTTTAAGAAATACTTTGCGTCAACCTAATGTGCCAAATGTAGTTATATCCCACTCCCCCTATCTAAATGGACAGTGCCTTAAAACCCACGTCCATCCCCAAGCACCACAAGTGTTTTTCTTTTTTTCTTTTTTTTTTTAAACCAGAGGAGGCCTCAATGATTTGCTTTTAATAAATAAGTAAAACATCTTAACTGGCCCGACACCTTTAAACTAACACCTCAAATTCAGCTCATAAGGTGCTACAAGGTGTACCTTGAGGCCGAACTGGTAATGGCACAGGAATTAATTTTGCAACTCCTCCTGGACATTACAGTTTGAACCACCCCAGATGTTCCTGCCATAAAATATCAGGAGCAGACCTGTGCCTTATATACCTCCAGGCACTTGTCCAATCTGAATGCCCCAAGCTTGAAATAACAATGTAAATAGCCCTTTGATCCTTAATGATGCCCTTTTAGCTGTCTCCTTAAAATGGACCCAAACAGCACTCTCTGATAAGAGTAGGCTCAAATCAAAAAGAGAGTATCTCTTCATCTCTACATTCATTTAAACACCAGCTACAAGGCTTCATCCTTTTCCAGAACACCATCATCTTTGTTTTTATTATATTTAATTTCAAACTATAGTTAGCAAAATAGTCATTTGTGTATAGCAGGCCCTGTTGGAGACCTGCCGTCTTCAAGTCCAAAATAGCAGTGTCATCAGCATAAAGAAGCATGCTATAAAATGTCCCCTTCAGAGAGGGTGGATTAACTTTCCTAAGAGAAGTACTATAGTCAAAGTCTTAAAGGAATAAATAGGGCCCACCTGACATCCCTGCTTCACCTTTACTGGTGGGGAAAAACAATGTATAATTGCCCTATCCTGTAGATTGGACCGACACAGATGTCTGCGTATCACATTTGGATAAGATTTAATAAACCATTAAGGACCCCAATACAATTTAAATGATGCCACAATATGATTCCATCAATCAAATGAAATGCTTTCTCCAAATCTGAAAAAGGGCACAAATAATCTTCCCCCCCTTAACCTTACCATATTTCTCTTTGCTCAGAGTGAAGCAGTGGTCCACACACGTAAGCCCTCCCCTGAAACTCATCTGGGAGGGCTTCAAGATATTGTTACTCTGAGCCCACATCTCCAGTCTGAGCGACAAACATTTGGAGAATATCTTACTGGCAATTTTTAGACTATAACCATGGGGGGCTGGTGATGTCCTTCAAAAAAGCTTCCATTATTTCTCAATACATTCTTTTTTGTGTTTCTTTTGAAACTATAAATCTGACCAGCTTTGTGCACCACTCATTAAATCATGTATCATTTTCTTTTCGAGATTCTACATTCTGCATCGAACCATGGGGCATTCCTTTATAACCTGGACCTCCTGAACTGGGAGACGCTGTTTGCCAATATTTCAGTCCCGGATAGTTTTAACCAAAGACTCAAACAAACCAACACTTCTGTATGTGGCCTCTGATCTGTTTAACAGTTTTGAGAGAATATCTTAATTTCTTGTGAATTAGTCATTCTTTCCAATGCTTCCTTATTGCGCGTAGGCATCGCCAACCAGCCCCTCTGGCTGTTGGACATCATCTCTGTGGTGCCTACACCCCTGACCATTGGAAAACGAACTCGTGAGGATAGTAATCACTCTGTTCAATCAGAAATGCAAACGTTCATAACATTCCTGAAGAAAAAACAGTCCATAATACAGCAATCAATGACTGAGGAACAGTAACACTGGTCTTGTATGCTTAAGAATGCACCATTTACCACTAAAGGTTCCAGAAAATCCCTGGCAGAATCTCAAAGTACACCTGAAAATCAGTTATTCATTTGTGGCCAATTTTACTGTCCAAATATTTGCACTAAATTTCTTGGAAATATTTTGCTCAAGAACTCGAAGCCCTGTCAATGTTTATTCAGTCAGACTATATTTTTGAACAATTTGACTGGTCGCAACTCAATTTCCTCAACATTTCCTATAAACAACCACTTAATGTCAAAATAAGTGAAAGGCATTGTAAATGTATTTTTGCTAAAATTGCACGTGCTCTAGATAACTTGTACTGCAAATTAAAATGCTCTATTAGCAGTCTTTAGTTTATTAAATTTGTAATTCATGTTGCAGTCATTTTTCCGCCAACTCAGCACCGATATGTTCTGTCGAAAAATTGATGTTGCTTACCATTTAATTTGATATGCACATTTTGCTCATTGCGTACAAAAGGTTGGGGACCCCTGCTTTACATCCTAAGAATCATTTTTTCATGTAATGCCAAATAGTGCATTCTAAAGACCCTGGGGCCTATTACTTTGGTGAAAAAGAGGTTAGGAATAAAAACGATAATTTTCTAAAGGATTTGGAACCTTTCATCTCTGCACCAAAGGGATTTTACACAAAACATAGTGGCAAACATTGGTAAAAACATTGAGCATTTGACGACCACTTCATAGAGTGGTGTGTTGGTGTTAGCTGGGCATTTGGATTCATTGGCCTCATTTCGAGTCCGACGGTAACCGTGCTGGAAAAACCAGCAGGCTACCGCTGGACCCGTATTACCATTCCACCTCTGTGATTCCTGGAATCACTGGGGCATTACGACCCCGATGACCCGGGAATTCCGGAGGTGGAATTCTGCAAGTCCCCATTCCCATGGAGTCCCATAGGACTCCATGGGGATGGGGACAATGGAAACACTGGTTCCGTCTATGACGGAGCCGGTGTTTCCATTTGCACCTGCAGGCGGGTGGCATTCAGACCTGGCGGGAGTGACACCTCCCGCCTGCAGGACTCTGAATCAGCCGGTCCGGAAAGAACGGTGGCGTTTTTACTGCTACTGTTCTTTCCGGACCGGCAGGGTCGTAATGAGGCCCATTGGCTTGTTAATTTAAAAGTATTAACAGTAACTTAATTGGAATTGAACATAGGGCAAATTAATAATGAAAACTGTGTCATGCATTTGCCTTATCGGCCCATTCTCCAAGTGCCAGATTGAGAGAGTCTCAAACAATGACAATGTTGGCATCAAACACAAACGTGACTTGTACAAAAAGCAGTGCATGCAAATTATGAATAAAGGAAGGTTGGGTATGTGTGCCAGGTATTTGTCCATTATGCTCCTGCTATCTATACAAAGGAATAGAATAGGACCATTTCCTCCAGGACACAAACAAGGTTCAATTATTTGGCTCATTAATACATCAGCTGGGCAAAGTATTTGAAGATGACAGGGTTTTAACAACGACACTGCTTTAATAAGTAAGGACATTTACTGAAAAATAATTTGCATGGTGGCAACAAACTCAAATGTTGCATCTACAAAAATAAGCCAATTGGAACCACAGCAGGCTCATTGGCCAACATTCTTGCACAGTCCAGGTCTCTGTCCTGGCTCTAACGCTACTGAGGTCTCATCCATTCAGCACCTCCTTCTAGGCCTAGACACCATGGCCCAAAACAACTGGCGAGCAACAATTTACGGTGCCGCGAGCAACATGTTGCTCCCGAGCTACACGTTGGGGATCACTGCCTTATATAAAGGCCCAAATCCCTGCTTGTGATGAGCAAAGCCATTATAAGGCAAAAATACACCTGAACTTGTAGGGGGTTGTTTTTTATCCTGAGGCCTAGGAGAATGACATACTGAAAACGTGGGCCTACTAATAAATACTTGGTATAGGGGATTAGAGTACATGGAAGGGAGTTAGTTAATCATTTGAGAGCTCTGAAAGAAAGGGAGGTTTTGTTCAGACTCCAAGTTTTATTGCTTTAAATTGTCAGAACATTAGTGAAGGCATATAAAGTGAGCTCTTTATTTATTTGACATTCTTGGGAAGATAGTGGACTCCCTATAAAGGTTGTTGAGGTTCTAAAACATTAGGTTTAGGACACCTTTTCACAGAGAACACTAATGATACTGGATTAATGAGGGAAGGGGAGTTTTGTGTCTGGACACTTTTGTTTTTGGTGCCAAAGCAAGTAAGATTAGGACTCTCAAAGAGAGCAGTGAAGGTCAGTTGACCTATATAAATAGTTTTAAAAGGTACCCTTTTATAATTGTCTCTGAAATAGTGACTCTTTAGGAGAATAGTTAAATGGAGAATACCAATGACTGTGGATTAATGAAGGAAGGGGAGTTTTTGTCTGGACACTTGTCTTTGGTGCCAGTGCAAGTAAAATATAGGACTCTCAGAGAAAGTAGTGAAGGTCAGTTGACCTAAAGACATCCTTTTATATTTGTTTCTATGATAGTGACTCTGTAAGGGAATATTTATATAGAGATCACCAATAACAGTGGATTAATGAAGAAAGGGGTTTTTCTCTGGAGACTATTATTTTTTGGTGCTAGGGTAAGAAAAGTAGGATAAGTCTTTTGATTTGGACAATGAATTTATTGGACATCCTTTTTACTTTTCAAGAGAATAACCATATATAGAGCAATAATGGAGGAAGGGGCGTTCTTTGGTTGGACATCTTTTTACACTTACTACAAGAGAGGGGTAGACGTCCAAGATGACCTCGAAGACGTAAAGGACAAAATCCAGAAATGGATGCACGATAAAGGGAAAACTATTATCTTCAACTCAAGGGTGAAAGAATTTGAAGAGAACGAGAAATGCACACGTTTCTTCTTCAAAGCAGCACAACATCAGAAGGTTTTACCTACTGAATTCAGAGACTCAAGAGAGGAAACAAGGAACACGGTATCAGGATTGCTAGAGGTAGCACAATCCTTTTACGCAGGCTTGTATTCTCCAAAACAGTTGGACGAAGAACAGACAATTGATTTCGGAAAAGCTGTTCAAGACAACATAAGTACCGATCAAAAAGCAGACATGGTCGAGCCATTCACGTTACAAGAAACGCACAAAGCAGTGATGAGTGCTGCAAAGGGGAAAACACCGGGAAGTGATGGTCTACCATGGTACAGCACTTTCTGGGATATTCTAGGACCGGCAGTACTAGAACTAGTGAACGTGGTCTTCCAAACTAGAGAACTAGCCCCCAGCATGAAACAGGGGAACTAGCCCCCAGCATGAAACAGGGGATGATCACTTTGCTATACAAAAAAGGGGATAAAGCGGACGTCAAAAAATGGAGACCGATAACATTGCTAAATGCAGATTACAAAATATTAGCAAAAGTTATTGCTAACAGATTAAGAGCAGTAATCAGGCACTTAGTACATCCAGACCAGACGTGCGCTGTCCCGGGCAGACGCATACATGAAAGCCTACTGATCGTTCGAGACTCGATACAATCAGCAAAAGATCGAGGAATGCCTTTGGGGGTTCTAAGCCTAGATTTCGAAAAGGCATACGACAGAGTCTCTCACCCATTTATGTTGAAGATAATGGAGAAAATGGGTTGCCCAAAACCCTTTCTAACACACATCTCCACTCTATACGCTGGAGTCTACAGTCAAGTCCGCATCAACGGGGAGCTGACTGAACAAATTCCAATATTATCAGGGGTTAGGCAGGGATGTCCGTTATCAGCACTTCTGTACATCTGTGCGGTAGAACCCTTACATATCAGACTGAGGTCACACAAAGACAGAGCAGGAGCCCCAGTGCCGGGGACCCCAGAGCAAGTAAAAACCATAGGGTACATGGACGACGTAACAGCTTTGTGCAAAGATGCAAAATCTGTGAACCAGGTCGTGACACAGACTGAACTTTTTTGCAAAGCGGCAGGATTCAAACTGAACAAACATAAGTGCCAATTACTAACGATAGGAACATGGAACAATCTCACACCATGCCCTGTAAACAAAACAGAAGACAGTTTGAAGATACTGGGACTGCTGTTTGACAAACAGATGGACGGGAGAAAACAATGGGAAAGCACAACGCAGAAAATAGAGAAAAAAATCAATTTCTGGGCTTTGAGACAGCTAACGATAGAAGGGAAAGTGCTGCTCATGAAAGCAGTCATCCTCCCACTGTTGCTGTTTTTGGCACTGATCTTCCCACCAAAAATCAAGCAGGCGCGAAAAATACAAAGACTGATGTTCTACTTCTTATGGAACTCAAAGATGGACCGCGTCGCAAGAAAGACTATGTACAAAATAAAGGAGAGAGGAGGAAGGGGTGTACCAGAAATACAAGACTTCCTTACAGGACACTATGTAGGGTTTTGCTTAAACACGCTAAAGCACTCAGCATCGATGGCAGCGCCGTTTATAAGGTACGCAACAGCAAACATATTGGAAAAGCACAAGATAATACCGAGAAGTAATACACTACCAAAACCAATGGAAACGCCTTTTTTCTACAAAAGCATCGGCAATTTCCTGCCAACAGTGGAAGATCAAGAACTTTTAACTAAAATATGGGTGGAACCCAGAGACATGCTAAAACAAAAAAGACTAAATGAAACCCCGGAACCAGTGGGCAACCTAGGGGGAAACAAACTAGACAAAGTTTGGAAAACCTTTGCGAAAGCAAAAGTAACGAACACCCAGAGAGACATAAACTGGCAGCTACTAACAAACGCACTGCCTTTAAAATCCTTCATGCACAGGAGAAAACTTGCCAAAACAGCAACATTCCCTAGAGAATAATGTATGCAAGACGAATCAACACTACATTTCGTTTGGAATTGCGCGTTTGCCAAACAAGTGTGGGCAAAACTTGAAATTCTGACTTTCGCTCTCACAGGAGAGCAGACCTTAACTTTCGAATCGATTTTGACAGGGATACAGGAGGGAGGAGGGAAACTAGAAAAAATCCTTTTCTATCAAATCACATCTGCAGCAAAAGAAGCCTTGTGGAAAGCTAGATCACTACTAGTGCTACAGCACAAAAACATAACTCCAGAGGAGTGTGTTAAGTTAGCGTTGTGTTATTTATACACATATTACTGTCTTGATGCCAAAGACAAGGGTAAACAAGAGGCACAAAAGATTTGGCAACAAGACAACTGGCGAACGCTAACTGTTTAACCAATCTGGGATAGGGAGAGCTTTAGCTCAAAGTCTTTCTTTTGACAGTTTTTTAACCAAATTCTATTTTAATTCGTGACAAACTTTTAATTGGAGAACTAATTGGCGTATAGTTGCAAGTAGTATAAACTACTTTGCTGGAGGAAAGGGACGGTTGTAAGGGGAGATGTGGAGACCGTTCAAAAAAAATAAAAAATCTGTTCTTATCAGTTTAATATCTGATACGTCCTCTATCTGGGGACCATATATTAAATTGATTTTTGGAACAGGGAGATGGAATGGGAGCTTGCTCTGTCCACTCCACGCATCAACCTGGTATTGCAGTACCTCCAGGACTGGTGCACTTCCCCACTCGGGGAAAACAAAGCTGTCAAAAAGAAAGACTTGGCGATTCTTGAAAAAGAAGAGCACACGGCAAAATATATCTGTACTTATGCAAATTAATTTTTTTTATTTATTTTTTTTCCCTTTCTTCCTTCTTTTTTGTTTAGATGTCCTGTTGAACATTCTGTGTCTTGGAGCAAGTTGTCGGAAGGAAAAAAGTCTGCCGTTTGGCTCCTTTTTCAGGGGAGCCGCCAGCCAACCAGCCGGAGGAGGAGAGCATGGGGGACACTCTCCCTCCCTTCCTCCCTTCCTCCCTTCCTTGAACGGCCAAGCCTTATCTAAGGTTGGCGCTCGGAGGAGCCTGCCCCCCCCAGGCAGCTCGGGGTGACTTTGGGCCCTGGCACCGAGGCTGCTGGAGATGTGGGGGCGGAGCCATGCAAAAACGGACCCGGGGCTGCTGGTCTTTCATGCAAACGCACACTAGGCCCGGCCGCCTCCGAGGTGCCTGGGAGTCTACGGCAGAGGGCGACTCCGAGTCAGCGGGGGAGCTGCCGAGCAGCGCTCTTTCCGACGGACCCTTTCGGGGCATCGCTTTTCGGCCTTTTGGCTCTTTTCAAGGGAGGTTTTATCTCCAGGAAAGTTATGGCAAATTATACGATCACAACTATTTTGACTTAAGCTCTCTACTGCACAACAGAGAGCCCAGTAGAGGTGTTGCTGTCACACACCCGCGCCGCGAGGTGGGCAGCGGTACGCAGTAGAGCCTCGTGTTCTTGGAGTTCTTTTTCAATGTCTGCAGGAGATTTCCCAGAAGTTGCACTAACATTGCTGGGAGTGCTTGTAGAAGGCCTGTTATCTGTAAAGACATCTGGAAGTATCTTCGCAGCCCCAGCTGCTTTTTGAGCATACGTCTGGGGAAAAATGGGGCACTCTATAGTGAAGTGTCCTTCTTGATTGCAATTTTTGCATCGGTTTGGCTGCTCACACTGTGCCTCCTTATGGTCCTTTTTGCCGCAATTTCTACATTTGTCCTTTGGGCAGTTTTGTTTAACATGCCCAAAATTGCGACAAAAACGGCAGAACATGGGTTGATTTGGATAGTATAAATATCCATTCTGTTCATTAATGTTAAACACACTGGGAGCATGGCATAATCCTCCAATTCCAGAAGGGTTCTTCTTTAATGTCACATTACACCTTCTATTGCCATTAAAGATGCCAAATTGGTTTTTTAGCTCATGTCCACCTCGAATTTTATCACAGTATGTGAGAAGCCAGTTGGCTATTTTATCTGCAGATACAAATGGGTTGTACATGTGTACTGTGATGGGTATTTCTTGTCTTATGTGGCAAAGTTCAATATCTACACCTTTCAGAACTTCATTATTACTATTTTTGTTAATTTTATAGTTCTCATGAGCGGTGATGCACGCAGCTTCTTCTGAGAAGGTAATATCATATGTATATGCATGCTTGTGTTCTTGCATGCAGTATATCTTGTCTTTCTCTATATGTAATGTTCCAAATAAGATATTTGTAACAACATAATAAATGTCTTTCTTGTTGAGCCTCAGGTAATATTGTTATTCTTATAGAATTGCGCAACTGCGTTGCAGGTGGTATGGTCTTTGATGGCTGAGCCATGGTGTAAGAGCGGTGGTACACCCCCCTATAGGATCAAAAAAGGAGCATTGATAATGGCCTCCATTTTTGGAAGAATTTGCATATCTGTGTTTTAAATTAAAATGGAAATCCTGCGGAAGGAAAAAGATTCGGGTCTATTTTTCCAATCCGCTTCGGGGTAGGAGATTTTAAGCAGATGGCCAAAAGGACCAGCATCAAAAAACACCCTTCCTATACAAAATATGAAGAAAACCGAAGCCGCTAAACCGCAAGACGGCCGCAAACAAGAAACAGAGCAGTGCATGAATTTAGCATCTAATTATGCAAATTCGACTATTTTACCCATAAATCCTAAAGAAACAGAAACAAACACCCTAAGTGACACAGGCAATTCCACAAATGCATCAGTTTTTGAATCCAGACCAGTTGAAATGCAGGAGGAGATTGCAGGAGTTACAGAGAATCCTAGCGAACTGCCCCCTAGCGGTGAAAACGGGAATGTCACTGTTTCCGACCAAGAAATGGAAAAAATGGATGTTTCCAACCCAGAACAAGAAAGTGAAAGTGATGTTTCGCAGACCGTATGCAGCCAGAAAACTGCAATACCAAAGCAAAAAAATATACCAAAAACATCTATAAACAAAGACAATAATAAGCAAAAAAATAAGAAACCTTCACAAAGTCCTATATCCGAAACACCCCCTTCCCAACTACCTCCAAAATCCCTGCAACTCCCCAGAAAACCACCACGGAAAGAGATAGAGCAACACTTCTGCAAGTGTGCAAAACAAACAATGAGGCCCAAACAGCATGGAGCACCATTGTACACAACAAGAAACAGAGAAACAAAAATGACAAAGCTGAGTCCCCCATGGAAATCAGTCAACCAGCAACTGTTATTGAAACGTGCACATCAAATTTATTCGATGTGCTGCTATGTGATGTTCTAGACCCAATAGACACACCAAGCCAAGAAAAAAACACAGTGCTCTCAGATTCTTCATCTGAATCTGAAGAAGAAGACACAAATACAACGCAAAGAGGGCAGAAAAAGCACCGAAAGCGAACAAAGTCAGACCGTAGTAGATCGGTGGTCAGACAACACAAGTCAACACCTAAATAAATATCATCATGAATACTTTAAAAATCATTAATTTCAACGTAAGAGGCATCAACGACGTTGTTAAGAGAACCACCTTTTTGGCCTTCTTAGCGACATTGACTGCAGATATTATTTGTCTGCAAGAGTGTGGATTACACTGGGACCCAACACTAGCCAAATGGCAAAAGACTGGCCTATGGGCCCATCTCTATGGTCGGGAAGTACAGTCAATAAAAATGCAGGTACAGCAGTGTTGTTCAAGACACAAAACATTACCATACAATCTAGCAAAGAAATTATACCTGGAAGAATACTCCAAGTTGATTTTCTCTTCCAAGAAACAGAACATAGACTTTTCAGCGTCTACGCTGATGCGACTAAGAAAGACAGAATAAAGACCTTCGAAACACTGAAAATCTTCCTAATTGGCACAGAACCCACCATAATTGCAGGAGATTTCAACTGCATTTTGCACCCTGCTGATCGGAAATCTAAAGCAAATCAGCGAGAAGCACAAAAACTGGATACTTCATCAAAAAGACTACAAGAAATTTTAGAAGATTGCCAACTAAAAGACACTCATGCAGTCAATAAACCACCTGGCTCTATGATGTCATGGAGAGACACCGCAGGACAAACAGAATCCCGCATAGACTATATATTCACCACAAAACATTTCAGAACACATGCAACAGAAACCCTTGTGAACTTATTTTCGGATCACAAAATCATCGTGTCACATCTAACAAAAGCAGACTACCTACCAAAAAAACAAAACACATGGGCCCTGAACACTACACTACTCGAAGATAAAGACATTGTTCAACGCTACAAAACTGCACTACATCAATGGGTAAATAACAAAAGCCACTCACAAAGCATTTCTGACTGGTGGGAGGATATCAAAAAGAAAACAAAATATTTCTTCATCAAAGAAGGAAAAAATAAAGCATACAAAAAAAATGAAGACTATAGACTCTTGGTGGGATGTCTACAAACCCTTCATCAATTACAAGACATGGGAATAGACGTCAACCAAGAGAAAAATAATATACAAGACAGGATCCAGAAATGGCTAACGGACAAATGCAAGACTATCATTTTTAACTCTAAAGTAAAGGCCTATGAAGAAAATGAAAAATGCTCTCGCTTCTTCTTTAAAAAAACAAATACGGCTAAAGTCATACCAAAAGCATTCATAGACCAGGACGGCATAAGACAGACAAACATCCCAAGACGGTATGGAACAAGTCGCCGAACAATTTTATCAAGATCTATATACTCCAAAAGAACTGGATGAAGAACAAATACTGCATTTCGAATCACTAATCCAAGATAACCTTTCTATCGACCAAAAAACGAGTCTTCAGGATCAGTTATCTCCTTTAGAGGTACTCAATGCCACTAAACAATTGTCAAAAAACAAAACACCAGGCAGCGACGGACTACCAACAGAATGGTACATCGCTTTCTGGAACGAAATTAGTCCCCACCTTCTTAAAGTCTACAAGGAAAGCTTAGACAACAACGTATTACCAACAACTATGACCCAAAGCAGAATCACTCTACTACACAAAAAAGGCTGCAAGGAGGACATCAAAAATTGGAGACCTATATCTCTGCTGAATGTAGACTATAAAATATTAGCAAAAGTCGTAGCAAATAGAATGAAAACAGTCATTTCATCACTCATTCAAGAAGACCAAACATGCGCTGTCCCACACAGACGCATACACGAAAGCCTTTTGACCCTTAGAGACTCCATTGAACACACAGTACAGAGGAAATCATCCCTAGGCGTTACGTCCTTGGATTTTGAAAAGGCCTACGACAGAGTGTCCATTACGTTCATTAAAAGGATATTATCAAAAATGGGGTGCCCACAGAAAATCATTGAATACATATCAACCCTATATCAGAATGCCTTCAGCCAGGTGCGAGTAAATGGACACCTCTCTGGAAGAATAGCGATACTGTCAGGGGTAAGACAAGGATGCCCCCTATCAGCCATCCTATACATCTGTGCAATTGAGCCTTTACACAGGAAAATCAAAAACGACCAGAATATCCAAGGAGCGTTCATACCAGGACTACCAAAGGAACAGGCTAAATGTATGGGGTACATGGACGATGTTACAGTGCTCTGTACGAACGCACAATCAACAAAGCCATTCAACACACAGAAGATTTTTGCAAGGCGGCAGGCTTTAAAATAAACAAAGAAAAAAGCAACCCGTTAACCATAGGCACCTGGGACAACCTAGCTAAATGTGAAGTGACGAAAGTGGCAGACACAATCAAAGTACTAGGCATCCACTTCCAAACCAGACAACCTGGGATACTGGCGTGGAATAAAGTACAGGAGAAATTAGAAAACAAAATAGTCTTTTGGAAATCAAGACAACTCTCCATTGAAGGGAAACTACTTCTAATCAAAGCAGTTTTAATGCCTATAATATTATTCGTGGCATTAGTATTTCCACCCACAAGTACACAAACAAAAAAACTACAAAGACTATTTTTCAAATTCATATGGAACTCTAGCATGGATCGGCTACGTAGAGACATTCTACACAAAAAACAAAACAATGGAGGAAGAGAAATTCCTAATCTACACACAGTCCTGCCAGTGCACTATATATGTTTCTGCATAAATACTTTGAAGCATTCGCAGTCGAAGGCAGCAGTATATATTAAATACGCTATCAGCCGCCTCCTGCATAAATACAAATATATCCAATCCACAAACATCAGCCCAAGAGCTCTAGACCCACCAAAGTCATACGAAATATTCTAAATTTTTCTCCCAAAAATACAACATCTAGAAGCTTCAAAACAATACATTTTGTATCCTAAATGGATTTTACAAGAGATGGTAGAAACCGAAACCACAGAGCCAGTGGGAAACCTTTCTGGAGATCATTTGGAAAAAACTTGGAACTTGTTATCCACATCGAAAATCACAAACGAACAGAAAGACATTGCCTGGCTTGCATTACACAATGCGCTCCCCTTAAAGGCATTCATGCCCAAAAGACGACTGGCAGTATCTGCGGAATGTCCTAGGAGCAGATGCAAACATGAAGAGACTACTCTACACTTCATATGGAATTGTCTTTTTGCAGCGCAAGTTTGGATTCTAGTAAAGCCACTTTTGGCTGCACTAACCAAACATCAACATGTATCCTTTGACCAAGTACTCACAGGGATTGGAGGGGGTGGAGGGAAAGAAAATGCAGCACATTTTTACAAAATCACAGCTTCCACGAAACAAGCTTTGTGGAAAGCAAGATGCCTGGTTGTACTCCAGCATAAAGAGATAACCCCTCAAGAATGTGTACAACTGATGCTGTGTCACTTGTACACATACTTTTGTGTTGATGCCAAGAAATCAGATAAAAATACAGCTAACGATTATTGGCAACAAGACAAGTGGAGGAATCTCACCACTTGAATAATCCGGGATAGAGTGAGTACTCACTCACAGTCTCTTCTTTTTGACAGCAAGTTTTTTATCCAAATTCAAGTTTAATTTGAAACTTTTTTAATTGGCGTATAGTCGCGGATTGGATTTTTCCAATTTGCTGGAGGAATGGGACGGTTGTAAGGGGAGAAGTGGAGACCGTTCAAAAAAGAAAAAAAATCTGTTCTTATCCGAGTGCGATTTCCGAATTTTCGCGGGCCTTTTGGCTCATTTTTCAGGGGAGCTGGAAAGGCAAAATCGAGCAGGGGCCATCCTAGACATGGCAGAGAGCTCAGGGCAGCAAGGCGAAGCGCTGGTCCAGGGGGGACAAGGGCCCCACGATGACTCCATGGAAGTGGGGCCGGCGCTAGCGGCAGAGACACCCAGCGGGGTGGACCCTGCGACAGGGGCCGGGCGAAAACCAGCGACAGGGGCTGGGAACACCCCGACCCCCCTGCCCAGGGGAATCCCAACAGCAGGGGCTGGGGGAAACCCGGCAACAGGGGCCAGAAGAGCTGGAAAAGGAGACCCAGGCGGGGGCACCCCCAACAGCAGGAAAAGGCGGCAGCGAGGCACAGCCCGGCCACCCCAGTACAGCTGGAGGGAAAGGAGGCGCCTCACCGGGCACCAGCGGGACCCAACCAGTGGCCGGAGGCCCAGGACCAGGGCAGAAAGACAAGCCAGGGACCTCCGGCAAGGCGACAGGGGCCAAGCCAGACCCCCAGGGCAAGGCGACAGGGGCCAAACCCGGGGGGGGAACGGCTCATCCTGGGCGAGCAAGCCCTACCCCTTGAACCACCGGATGAAACAGACCATCCGGATGCAGGTCAAGGAGGTCGACGGCAAGCGGGCAATGCTTGACCGCAAGATGTGCTGGGACAAGGTGGTTGTGGGAGCAGGGGTAAGCCCCAACGAGGTCCTAAGCTTCCAGGACTACCTGTCATGCGGGGTCTTCCTCCTAACATTCATCTCGCAGGCCCTCTGCGAGAAGTATTGGGACATCTTCCAAGGGAAGAAAAAGGAAGCCCCGTAGAGCACGTTCGAGATGGAGACGCAACGGGAGTCACGAGAGAGAAGGATAACGGTAGAGATGACCAACCCGCACGTCTCAGAATCGGACATAGGCGCCCTGCTGAAGCGGTATGGCACCATCAAGGATGGGCCCACCAAAATCAGGGACGCCAATGGGGTTTGGAACACCTCATGGAGGGCCACGCTAGAACTCGAACAGGGCTTCGGAGGTCGAGATGACCTAAAGCACCTGCCATCGGTGTTCTACCTCGGAGCAGATGAAGGGAGGATAAGGTACCAGGGACAACCCTTCACCTGCAGGAAATGCGATGGCGAGGGACACAAAGCCAACGCATGCCCCCAGCCATTCTGCCGGAAATGCAGGGGGACAGACCACGACACATACGAGTGCACGGGACAGAAAAGGTGTAATTTCTGCGGCACACAAGGGCACATGTACTACGGGTGCCCGTACTCGGCCAAGTCCTACGCCCAAGTGGCAAGCGGAGCAGTCAAGGTGCTGCAGCCGACCGGTAGGCCAACGACTGAGGCGGCTAAGGCACCGCCAAGGGACAGGAGAACAGTCATCAGCAAAAAGGCCTCGGACAGGCTGATGACCCTGATGACGGAGATCAGGAACGAGGGCCTGGAAAGAGAACGGGCACAGAAGGCACAGGAAAAGGCTAACGCGAGCAAGGCACACCTGGAGAAAGCGGCAACCCCGCAGACCCGGGTAAAGCCGAGCACGGCAGAGCCAACCCCAGGACCAACCCTGGTCACCACGAGACCGGCAATACCGGAGGGAGCTGGAACCCCCACCCCAGCTCCAGAGCCGGAGAAAACAACCCCGGCCGCCGCGACACCGGCAAAACCGGAGGTAGCTGAAACCACTACCCCAGTTCCTCAGGCCCCAGCCACGGGGCCACCCGAGGCAGAGGAGGAGGCGACAGCACCCGAAACGACAGAGGCAGCTGTACCACAAGCCCCTCAAACGACAGCCACGATACATCCCCTCCCCTCCCCTCCAAAGTGGAAGACCTCTCGGACCCCGAAGACCAAGGGAATGCCCGGGCAAAAGGGAAGAGAAAGTCCAAGCTAAGGAGGGACAGAAAAGGGAAGCAGGCAAAGGATGGGTCTGGCAGACTCAGGAGCAGAAGCAGGTCCGACCGCGAAGCTGCGTCAGAACAAGCCGACGAGGAAAGCGGGAAGGAGAGCCCCGTGCGACTCTCCCGGGCCATGAGGAGGATGGCCCTGCAAACCAGGGTAGACCTCCTCAAAGGAAACAACGCAGGAGCAAGAGAAGAGGTGGTGGTGATTCCCGGCTCGGACTCCGAGGAGGAGGACGACGACAGCACACCCCTCAGCGAGATCGCGCTCCTGCACTAACGGCTAAGGACAATTGAAATGCTGCAAAGCCTGGAAGGGCCGAGCAGCTGGAAAACGGACAAGGACAAGGAGGGGCCGGGCACGGACTCAGACTCAGACGGAATGGAACTCGAGGGGGAGGGATGTTCGGAGCAGGATTGATCCAAGATCCGAACAAGAACACCCCCTCAGAGAACCAGAACCCGTAGCTTACGCATTGCAAGATGGCCATATCACCGCTCACCTTGAATGTCAGAAGCTTGAAGGACAGGACCCGAAGGGCAGGCACAATGTTACTGCTCTGTTACTGATTCAGCTGTGAAGTGCCTTCCCCTTACAAGGATGGCCACTCCTGAGGATTTGCAGTCGTTCCCTCCTGACCAGAAGGACGGCCCGTGACTCCACTCCTCCTCGAGTTGTTTGTACGACCGGTCATACGGTATTCCACATTCCTGGGCGAAGCACACATCGCAGTTCTGGGCTGCGGCACGGGAAAAGAAGAGGACATTCAGGGCCCTGCAATCGCGGTTGCAGGGACTGTTCGACCTCGAGCTCAGAGGCTGGGACGTGCAAGACGACCTAGAGGAAACCAGGAGAGTTCTAGACAACCACTTCCAGGCGGAAGCTAGGAAAGTCATGTTCCGTTCCAGGGTCGAGCGACTTGAGAAGGACGAAAAATGCAACGCATTTTTCTTCAAGAAGCTACACTCCACTACCACACCCCTACTGGAACTACGGGACCCAGAGGGAAACCTCCAAGACGAGAAAGAGCTGGTGATGAAGGTCGTCACAGACTTCTACAGCAGCCTCTACTCGCCTAAGGCGTCGGAGGGAGCCCAGGCAGACAGGTTTCTGGCTGGGATCTCGAGGACACTGGGACCGGAGGAAAGAGAGGGCCTGAACGCTCCCTTCACGCTGGGGGAGCTGCACCAGGCGGCCACCTCCTTCAAACGCGGCAAGACCCCGGGCTGTGACGGGCTCCCAGTGGAACTCTACACCGAACTCTGGGACCAGATCGGGCCGGACTTGCTCGCGCTATACGAGGAGATGGCGGAGAAGGGCAGCATGCCACGGACCCTGAGGGAAGGTACGATTGTCCTCTTGTAAAAGCAAAAGGGAGAGAGAGATGACCTCAAAAACTGGAGACCCATCTCGCTCCTAAACGTGGACTACAAGATCCTGGCAAAAGTGATGGCAAACCGGCTCAAGAAGGTAATCGGGAAGCTAGTCCACCCGGACCAGTCGTGCGTGATACCAGGGCGCCAGATAGCGGACAGCTTGGCCCTGGTCAGAGACATGATCGAATACGTCAGGGACCGCAGGGTCCGAGCGGCCCTGGTAAGCCTCGATCAGGAAAAGGCTTTCGATAGAGTGTCCCACGAGTTCATGGACCGTGCCCTGCGAGCGATGGGTCTGGGAGACTTCTTCTGTGACATGGTGCGGACCATGTACCGAGACATCTTCAGCAGCGCAATGGTAAACGGGTGGAAGGCGGACTCCTTCCCGGTGGAGTCAGGTGTCAGACAGGGCTGCCCACTCTCACCCTTGCTGTTCGTCTGCGTCATCGAGCTCCTGGCGGAACACATCCGGCAAAACAAGGACATACGAGGGGTGAAAGTGCCAGGGAGCGAAGGCAAGGGGGAAGTGAAGTGCTCCCTGTACATGGACGACGTTACCGTCTTCTGCACAGATCAAGGCCCTCGTAAGGACCTGCGAGGACTTCGGCAAGGCGTCAGGGGCCAAGATAAACTGCACCAAGTCAGAGGCCATGCTCTTCGGAGACTGGGACCCAACGTCTGACCCTCTGCCCTTCTCCATCAGACCGGTCCACATGAAAATCCTGGGTGTGTGGTTCGGCTACGAGGGGGCCGCGAAAAGGTCATGGGACGAGCGCGTGGCGAAAGCCAAACAAAAACTAGGGCTATGGAGCCTGCGGAGGCTGAACATAGAGGGGAAGATGCTGGCTCTGGCGAATGACGTGCTCCCGGTCCTACAGTACCTAGCACAGGTCTGGCCGGTGCCGAAGTCCACTGCAAAAACCATCACGAGGATGGTATTCTACTTCATCTGGAACTCCAAGATGGATAGGGTGAAGAGAGCAACCATGATCAAGACACACGACAAAGGCGGGAAGGGGGTGCCGGACATCCCCACCATGCTGAGAGGCTTCTTCACCTGCAACTGCGTGAGGCTCACGCTGAGGAGCAGTGATGAGTCACGTAGGTTTCCTGATGGCCCGCTTCTTCCTACTCCCGGTATGGCGGAGGCTGAGATGGGTGGTGTGGGACGCCAGGATCCCATACAACTGGACGGCCCCCTGGTACTACGCTGAGGCGGAGCGTTTTGTACGAGAATTCCAGCTGGAGGCGGCGGCGGGACCAGTGGAAGAATGGGGCCATCCACAAAAGCATTCGTGACAGGGACGTTTGCGAGCAGATCAGGACCCTATCATCAGAGGCCGCAGAGCGCGTATGGGGCAATGTGGTATCGAAACGGCTCACGAACAAGCACAAAGACGTAGCCTGGATGGCCATCCAGGGAGGTCTACCGGTGCGAGCGTTCATGCACGCCAGGGGTCTCAACCGCTTCAAAAACTGCCCCCGGGGCTGCACGGCGGACGAGACAGAGTACCACCTCCTCTGGGATTGCCCCTACGCACGCAACTTGATGCGGGACTTGGCCACGGAACTAGGGGGCAAGATCCCGACAGCAAACATCAATGCCGACGCAGTGATGTACGGTTTGTTCCCAGGGACCCACGCACAGGAAGACACCCAGGCCTGCTGGAGAATCCTGTGCTGCGTAAAAGATGTGCTCCTATTTTCCAGAAACCGCCTGGTGGTAGGGAAGAAAGAGACGACGACGGAATCCTGCCGCCGGATGGTCCACAGCCTCCTGAGAGACTACGCAATCATCGACGGGCCGGAGGACGACAGCAACGACGACGACGACGGAGAGTGAGTAAACGTACATTTACACAACATGTTCTTGTGCTTTTTCTCAAACAGGACCCACCTCTGAGTGGAGAAAACGAAGGAATCGTCGGCCGCACGCGAGGCAGCATGACGAGGATACGTAAGTAATGTACACCATAACTTAACACGACCTGTTTTCTTTCCAGCGGAAAAGGTCGACAAAGTCAGGCTCGGGCACAAGCGTCTAGGGAGACCGTGCTCGAAGCCTCCCTTTTTGACAGTTTCTAAACCAATACACGGATAACCCGTGAGAACCTTTAATTGGAAAACTAATTGGCATATAGTCGCAATGTAGTACATCCTACCTTGCTGGAGGAATGGGACGGTTGTAAGGGGAGATGTGGAGACCGTTAAAAAAAAAAAAAAAAATCTGTTCTTATCTTTTTTTTGGATTTGAATTAATACTATAGGCACTGGTGATCATTTCTGGCGCATAGGTGGATTTATGCTGGAGAATTTATTCTCCTAACACCTTACCCAGGATCCTTTTTGGACTCGGCCCTTTGAGGTGGGGATTTATGCTTGGTTGCTTGCAGCCATAACCCACTTCCTAGCGCTTGGCAGGACAAAAAGTGACCCAGTAGGACTCGGAGTGCGATTTCCGAATTTTCGCGGGCTTTTAGGCTCCTTTTTCAGGGGAGCTGGAAAGGCAAAATCGAGCAGGGGCCATCCTAGACATGGCAGAGAGCTCAGGGCAGCAAGGCGAAGCGCTGGTCCAAGGGGGACAATGCCCCCACGAGGACTCCATGGAAGTGGGGCCGGCGCTAGCAGCAGAGACACCCAGCGGGGTGGACCCGGCGACAGGGGCCGGGCGAAAACCAGCGACAGGGGCTGGGAACACCCCGACCCCCCTGCCCAGGGGAATCCCAACGGCAGGGGCTGGGGGAAACCCGGCAACAGGGGCCGGAAGAGCTGGAAAAGGAGACCCAGGGACCCAGGCGGGGGCACCCCCAACAGCAGGAAAAGGCGGCAGCGAGGCACAGCCCAGCCACCCCAGTACAGCTGGAGGGAAAGGAGGCACCTCACCGGTCACCAGTCACCAGTGGGACCCAACCAGCGGCCGGAGGCCCAGGACCAGGGCAGAAAGACAAGCCAGGGACCTCCGGCAAGGCGACAGGGGCCAAGCCAGACCCCCAGGGCAAGGCGACAGGGGCCAAACCCGGGGGAAACGGCTCGGCCTGGGCGAGAAAGCCCTACCCCTTGAACCACAGGATGAAACAGACCATCCGGATGCAGGTCAAGGAGGTCCACGGCAAGCGGGCAATGCTTGACCGCAAGATGTGCTGGGACAAGGTGGTTCTGGGAGCAGGGGTAAGCCCCAGCGAGGTCCTAAGCTTCCAGGACTACCTGTCATGCGGGGTCTTCCTCCTAACATTCATCTCGCAGGCCCTCTGCGAGAAATATTGGGACATTTTCCAAGGGAAGAAAAAGGAGGCCCTGTACAGCACGTTCGAGATGGAGACGCAACGGGAGTCACGAGAGAGAATGATAACGGTAGAGATGACCAACCCGCACGTCTCAGAATCGGACATAGGCGCCCTGCTGAAGCGGTATGGCACCATCAAGGATGGGCCCACCAAAATCAGGGACGCCAATGGGGTTTGGAACACCTCATGGAGGGCCACCCTAGAACTCGAACAGGGCTTCGGAGGTCGAGATGACCTAAAGCACCTGCCATTGGTGTTCTACCTCGGAGCAGATGAAGGGAGGATAAGGTACCAGGGACAACCCTTCACCTGCAGGAAATGCAATGGCGAGGGACACAAAGCCAACGCATGCCCCCAGCCATTCTGCTGGAAATGCAGGGGGACAGACCACGACACATACGAGTGCACGGGACAGAAAAGGTGTAATTTCTGCGGCACACAAGGGCACACGTACTACGGGTGCCCGTACTCGGCCAAGTCCTACGCCCTAGCGGCAAGCGGAGCAGTCAAGGTGCTGCAGCCGACCGGTAGGCCAACGACCGAGGCGGCTAAGGCACCGCCAAGGGACAGGAGAACAGTCATCAGCAAAAAGGCCTCGGACGGGCCGATGACCCTGATGACGGAGATCAGGAATGAGGGCCTGGAAAGAGAATGGGCACAGAAAGCACAGGAAAAGGCTAACCCGAGCAAGGCACACCCAGAGAAAGCGGCAACCCCGCAGACCCGGGTAAAGCCGAGCACGGCAGAGCCAGCCCCAGGACCAACCCTGGTCATCACGATACCGACAGAGCCGGAAGGACCAACCCTGGTCGCCGCGACACCGGCAAAACCGGAGGTAGCTGGAACCACCACCCCAGCTCCTCAGGCCCCAGCCACGGGGCCACCCGCAGAGGGGGAGCCGACAGCACCCGAAACGACAGAGGCAGCTGCACCACAAGCCCCCCAAACGGCAGCCACGATACATCCCCCCCCCCTCCAAAGTGGAAGACCTCTCGGACCCCGAAGACCAAGGGAGCGCCCGGGCAAAAGGGAAGAGAAAGTCCAAGCTAAGGAGGGACAGAAAAGGGAAGCAGGAAAAGGATGGGTCTGGCAGACTCAGGAGCAGAAGCAGGTCCGACCGCGAAGCTGCGTCAGAACAAGCTGACGAGGAAAGCGGGAAGGAGAGCCCCGTGCGACTCTCCCGGGCCATGAGAAGGATGGCCCTGCAAGCCAGGGTAGACCTCCTCAAAGGAAACAACGCAAGAGCAAGAGAAGAGGTGGTGATCCCCAGCTCGGACTCCGAGGAGGACGACGACAGCACACCCCTCAGCGAGATCGCGCTCCTGCACCAACGACTAAGGACAATAGAAATGCTGCAAAGCCTGGAAGGCCCGAGCAGCGGGAATACGGACAAGGACAAGGAGGGGCCGGGCACGGACTCGGACTCAGACGGAATGGAACTCGAGGGGGAGGGGCTTTCGGAGCAGGACTGATCCAAGATCCGAACAAGAACAACCCCTCAGAGAAACCAGAACCCGTAGCTTACGCATTGCAAGATGGCCATATCACTGCTCACCTTGAATGTCAGAAGCTTGAAGGACAGGACCCGAAGGGCAGGCACAATGAGCTATCTGGCAGCCCAGAACTGCGATGTGTGCTTCGCCCAGGAATGTGGAATACCGTATGACCGCTCGTACAAACAACTCGAGGAGGAGTGGAGTCACGGGCCGTCCTTCTGGTCAGGAGGGAACGACTGCAAATCCTCAGGAGTGGCCATCCTTGTAAGGGGAAGGCACTTCACATCTTAATCAGTAACAGAGCAGGTGAACGGCAGAGTGCTGTCCATCGACGGCTCATGGGCAGGAGAACCCGTACGGCTGATCAATGTGTATGCCCCCCCGACCAAGAATGAACGGTTAGAAGTCTTCGAAAACCTGAGACCGCTGCTCGTTACCTCCAGGACCATCCTGATGGGGGGTGACTTCAACTGCACCATAGAGGAGGGCGGACGCACGGGCCCCGGCTCTGCAGGAATGGACGCAACGTCCCGGCTGCTCCGGGAGATTGTCGGGGAGTCCTCCCTGAGGGATGTCATCGTGGGCATGGGTGCGAACGCCAGGAACTACTCCTGGAGTAGGCCCGATGGCTCTGTGCGCTCCAGGATCGACTTTGTCTTCACCTCCCAGACGGTAAAGCCGGTACAAAGCTCCATGGTTGCCGTACACTTCACCGACCACAGAGCAATCAGCTTCACAGGGGAACTTTCGGGGAAGTTCCCAGCCGGGCCGGGATCCTGGAAGCTGAACTGCACGCTGCTGGAAAGCGAAGAGGCTAAGGCAAACCTCAGGCTAGCATACGCAGAGTGGAGGAGCATGAAGGACTGCTTTCAATCCACGGGGGAGTGGTGGGAGTGGGTCAAGACCCAGGTCCGGAGCTTCTTCCAGGGTGTCAGCAGGGCTGCGGCACGGGAAAAGAAGAGGACATTCAGGGCCCTGCAATCGCGGTTGCAGGGACTGTTCGACCTCGAGCTCAGAGGCTGGGACGTGCAAGACGACCTAGAGGAAACCAGGAGAGGTCTGGAAAACCACTTCCAGGCGGAAGCTAGGAAAGTCATGTTCCGTTCCAGGGTCGAGCGACTTCAGAAGGACGAAAAATGCAACGCATTTTTCTTCAAGAAGCTACACTCCACTACCACACCCCTACTGGAACTACGGGACCCAGAGGGAAACCTCCAAGACGAGAAAGAACTGGTGATGAAGGTCGTCACGGACTTCTACAGCAGCCTCTTCTCGCCTAAGGCGTCGGAGGGAGCCCAGGCAGACAGGTTTCTGGCTGGGATCTCGAGGACACTGGGACCGGAGGAAAGAGGGCCTGAACGCACCCTTCACGCTAGGGGAGCTGCACCAGGCGGCCACCTCCTTCAAACGCGGCAAGACCCCGGGCTGTGACGGGCTCCCAGTGGAACTCTACACCGAACTCTGGGACCAGATCGGGCCGACTTGCTCGCGCTATACGAGGAGATGGCGGAGAAGGGCAGCATGCCACAGACCCTGAGGGAAGGTACGATTGCCCTCTTGTACAAGCAAAAGGGAGAGAGAGATGACCTCAAAAACTGGAGACCGATAACATTGCTAAATGCAGATTACAAAATATTAGCAAAAGTTATTGCCAACAGATTAAGAGCAGTAATCGGGCACTTAGTACATCCAGACCAGACGTGCGCTGTCCCGGGCAGATGCATACATGAAAGCCTACTGATCGTTCGAGACTCGATACAATCAGCAAAAGATCGAGGAACGCCTTTGGGGGTTCTAAGCCTAGATTTTGAAAAGGCATACGACAGTCTCTCACCCATTTATGTTGAAGATAATGGAGAAAATGGGTTGCCCAAAACCCTTTCTAACACACATCTCCACGCTATAACGCTGGAGTCTATAGTCAAGTCCGCATCAACGGGGAGTTGACTGAACAAATTCCAATATTATCAGGGGTTAGGCAGGGATGTCCGTTATCAGCACTTCTGTACATCTGTGCGGTAGAACCCTTACATATCGGACTGAGGTCACAAAGACATAGCAGGAGCCCCAGTGCCGGGGACCCCAGAGCAAGTAAAAACCATAGGGTACATGGACGACGTAACAGCTTTGTGCAAAGACGCCAAATCTGTGAACCAGGTCGTGACACAGACTGAACTTTTTTGCAAAGCGGCAGGATTCAAACTGAACAAACATAAGTGCCAATTACTAACGATAGGAACATGGAACAATCTCACACCATGCCCTGTAAACAAAACAGAAGACAGTTTGAAGATACTGGGACTGCTGTTTGACAAACAGATGGACGGGACAAAACAATGGGAAAGCACAACGCAGAAAATAGAGAAAAAAATCAATTTCTGGGCTTTGAGACAGCTAACGATAGAAGGGAAGGTGCTGCTCATGAAAGCAGTCATCCTCCCATTGTTGCTGTTTTTGGCACTGATCTTCCCACCAAAAATTAAGCAGGTGCGAAAAATACAAAGACTGATGTTCTACTTCTTATGGAACTCAAAGATGGACCGCGTCGCAAGAAAGACTATGTATAAAATAAAGGAGAGAGGAGGAAGGGGTGTACCAGAAATACAAGACTTCCTTACAGGACACTATGTAGGGTTTTGCTTAAACACGCTGAAGCACGCAGCATCGATGGCAGCGCCGTTCATAAGGTACGCAATAGCGAACATATTGGAAAAGCACAAGATAATACCGAGAAGTAATACACTACCAAAAGCAATGGAAACACCTTTTTTCTACAAAAGCATCGGCAATTTCCTGCCAACAGTGGAAGATCAAGAACTTTAAAAAAAAATATGGGTGGAACCCAGAGACATGCTAAAACAAAAAAGACTAAATGAAACCCCGGAACCAGTGGGCAACCTAGCGGGAAACAAACTAGACAAAGTTTGGAAAACCTTTGCGAAAGCAAAAGTAACGAACACCCAGAGAGACATAAACTGGCAGCTACTAACAAACGCACTGCCTTTGAAATCCTTCATGCACAGGAGAAAACTTGCCAAAACAGCAACATGCCCTAGAGAACAATGTATGCAAGACGAATCAACACTACATTTCGTTTGGAATTGCGCGTTTGCCAAACAAGTGTGGGCAAAACTTGAAATTCTGACTTTCGCTCTCACAGGAGAGCAGACCTTAACTTTCGAATCGATTTTGACAGGGATACAGGAGGGAGGGAGGAGGGAAACAAGAAAAAATCCTTTTCTATCAAATCACATCTGCAACAAAAGAAGCCTTGTGGAAAGCTAGATCACTACTAGTGCTATAGCACAAAAACATAACTCCAGAGGAGTGTGTTAAGTTAGCGTTGTGTTATTTATACACATATTACTGTCTTGAGGCCAAAGACAAGGGTAAACAAGAGGCACAAAAGATTTGGCAACAAGACAACTGGCGAACGCTAACTGTTTAACCAATCTGGGTTAGGGAGAGCTTTAGCTCAAAGTCTTTCTTTTGACAGTTTTTTAACCAAATTCTATTTTAATTCGTGACAAACTTTTAATTGGAGAACTAATTGGCGTATAGTTGCAAGTAGTATAAACTACCTTGCTGGAGGAAAGGGACGGTTGTAAGGGGAGATGTGGAGACCGGTCAAAAAGAAAAAATCCGTTCTTATCAGTTTAATATCTGATACGTCCTCTATCTGGGGACCATATATTAAATTGATTTTTGGAACAGGGAGATGGAATGGGAGCTTGCTCTGTCCACTCCACGCATCAACCTGGTATTGCAGTACCTCCAGGACTGGTGCACTTCCCCACTCGGGGAAAACAAAGCTGTCAAAAAGAAAGACTTGGGCGATTCTTGAAAAAGAAGAGCACACACGGCAAAATATATCTGTACTTATGCAAATTATTTTTTTTATTTATTTTTTTTTTCCCTTTCTTCCTTCTTTTTTGTTTAGATGTCCTGTTGAACATTCCGTGTCTTGGAGCAAGTTGTCGGAAGGAAAAAAGTCTGCCGTTTGGCTCCTTTTTCAGGGGAGCCGCCAGCCAGCCGGAGGAGGAGAGCATGGGGGACACTGTCCTTGCCCTGCTTCCTTCCTTCCTTCCTTCCTCGCCCCTGCCGGCCCCGAACGGCCAAGCCTTATCTAAGGTGGGCGCTCGGAGGAGCCTGCCCCCCCCAGGCAGCTCGGGGTGACTTTGGGCCCTGGCACCGAGGCTGCTGGAGATGTGGGGGCAGAGCCATGCAAAAACGGACCCGGGGCTGCTGGTCTTTCATGCAAACGCACGCTAGGCCCGGCTGCCTCCGAGGTGCCTGGGAGTCTACGGCAGAGAGCGACTCCGAGTCAGCGGGGGAGCTGCCGAGCAGCGCTCTTTCCGACGGACCCTTTCGGGCCATCGCTCACCTACCGCCCTCGACGAAAGTGCAGATTGCACCTCCGCCCTCCTGCTGCATGCAAATAGCGGTCACCGCAAATAGCGGTGACCGTTAAATTGCGGAACCAGAAATAGCGTCATCGCACAGGAACGGGAAAAGAGCACGGCGGCCATCTTTAAAAACACAATCCATTGCCATCCTCTGCCCCCTGGACCCGTTTTGAGGTGTTTGCAGTTCAAAATCATCCGGGACACCTGCATCATGCCCAAGGCATTAAAAAAAAAGTACTGACAGGCAGCGCAAGGAGAAATTTACAGCAGAGGAATTGAATATGCTGACACAGACCCTGGCTGAGAAAGCAGAGGTTGTTTTTGCAAATGACATGCAGCGGCCAACACTACTCCAAAAAAAAGCCATCTGGGTTCAAGTTGGTCAAAGTCAGTGCAGTGAGCACCAGCACCCGCACGGTGCGCGAGTGCAGGAAGAGGTGGGACGACAGACTGCAGGTGAGGGGCATCCTTGCGGAAAACCACCGCATTGCCAGTGCAGGTGGAGCTGGTTCACCAATCAGACTAAAAGAATGGGAGGTGACCTGTGGAAACCTGATTGCTGTGGAATCCATTGAGGGAGTAGGCACCATGGAGCACGGCTTGGGTACCACTTCGGATGGAGGTGAGTGTACACATGACAGGATGTGATGTGAATGTACTGTTCCCCCATATGTGAGCACAGACTCCCCTCATGCATGGACACACATCCACACATGCCTCCATCCCTCACCATGTCAGTGTCAGACCCAAACACACACACATGCACACATCACCAGATACAAGTTCCAAACACAACCATGCATGGATGAGGCACTGAACTGGCACATCACCTGCATCCACAACTACTAAGTCCCAATGGCCAAAACTGCATCATTTATGTAATCTGCATTAAGTATATTGAAACACAACCAATGCCATCCCCCTTCTTGTCCCTGACAGGCTCACATACATATGGTGAGGATGCCGCTAATGCATCCCAGGCACAAGCTACGAGTAAGAGGCCAAGGGCACAGGACTCGGAGGACACCCCCACAACATCCAGGGGTAAGGGGGGGAAGGTCACACCTGATGAGTGGGAAATATCGTAGGAGTGCCACTGCCAGGGCAGAAGTAGCTGCACCACAAACTGCAGCCCCACCACCGGAGGTGAACCCACAGGCACCAATACCAGCCACCGAGGGCCCACCATCAGCTGCAGCAAGCTCCGCTAGTGAGGCAGCCGCCACTGCCCCCCTATCTGATCCTGAGGACACCCTAGTTGGGCCAATGGAGATGCACACCCCAAGTCCCCCTAGAACTCCAGAGCCAGCACAATTCCAGACACCTGGGTCTGATGTGACTGTTGAGGACAACAATCCAGCCATTATGTCCCCCATGGTGGCTTCACCTGCTGCAGTGGATGCATTTGAGGGCACAGCATCCAGTACACCATCACCCAGCACTGCCCTCCAACTGACCACCATCCTGCAGCGTCAACACGAACTGACTGTGCTGGTTGGCCAGCATGTTGAGGAGGCTGCCCATCTCAGGGAGAATATTGTGGAGACGGCGAAGCACTCCACTGAGAGGATGGACGCAAACACTGACAGGCTGTGTAACGAGATATCCAGGCTCAGGGTGGTCCTCCTCGCATGGCCGACACAATGGACCGCCACTTCTCACAACCAGGTGTTAGGGAGAATTCTCTGTTTAGGCTGAATTTCCTAACATAACATTTCCCCCAGCAGCTTTGCTGGATTTCTGGAGTTTGTTTTTTTCCATCCTGCCAAGAGTGAGACTCTTTTCCTCCCACTCTTGGACATGAATGTGTGTAATTCCTTTGAATGTCAATGTGTTCTATGGGCTATGGGGTCTTTTACTCCATAGGGTCTCATATGTTTTTCTATGTGTGTTACACCGCACCCTATGTGCCGTAACACTGGGGCGTCCTAGCGGACCTCCATCATAGACTCCATACCCGGGGACTGACTACTGTTTCCCCGGGCATGTAAAGTCACCATTGGCTTTACTAGACCTCAATTTACTAACAGAACTAGTACAAACCATCTTATTGTGGATGTACTAGTAGGGGTAATTCGATTACTCCTGGATCTGTTATTCGAGGGGGCACTGTCCCGTCCCCCCTCGTCGAGTTTTGGCTGGTGGCAGTGGAAACTACTTGTTATGTCCGACCCCGAACATAACCCTATGGGATTCGTCCCATTGTTAGAGATTGATACTGTTTCTCATTAATCTCTAACGTACCACCGGTCTACTTATCTTAAATAAGTTTATCGGATGGTATTTTCTGCCAGAACTCGGTTTGTAAAATGGCGTCTGTGTTCGTCTCTGTGACTCCTAAACCAAAGGTTGAGCCCTTTGTTCCACTTTTGGCGGGCCTCTGTACAGAGACCCTCCAAAGTGGTGCCATTCTGTCTGGGTTACCACTGGGGTGTGGGAGGGGTTTTAGGCACCCTGGACCGAGTTGCCTTGCCAACTCCGGTCGCACTCTGGTGTGATTGGCCCAAGTGGTGAGCCTTCCCGCTCACCACTTAGCATGTGTTGATTGACAGCTAGGCTGAATGAATGGGGGTTTTCTGCATAAAAGCAGGGCTTTTGGGACTGGATCTTCAGAAGTCGCCACAGGACCTAAGAATCCGACGAGGGTAAAGCTGAGCGGACCTGCAACGATGACACCTCCGGTGGAGCCCTGCGGAACCGACTCACCACTTCCCGACGACAGAGGAGATCTCCCTGCCAGAGAGTCTCTTCCCCTGACTGGTGGGAACAACCAGTCCCCTTTGCTTTTTCTTCGCCTCAGGACGCAGTGGTCGAATTGCCCGTGCAGAGCACCTCGGCAACCGGATAGCCACTACCCCTGTACCGCGACCAAAAGGTGGTGCCTTGTGACAGAGCACTCCGCGGCTGGTCTCTTCCCTGGTGGTGCACCGGACTTCACTTTTCTTCGACGACGAGATCATCTCTACTCTTGGCAAAGACCCGACGTGCATCCACCACCAGGAACAACCGCCCCCGCCGGAGCGGTCTCTCCACAAACAAGGTACCGTGTCCGCCTGGCTTCCCTTTCGATCGGTTCGAGTGAGGTGTCTTAATCCTCTCCTTTGGGTCGCCTCCAAGCTTTCTCACGTATTGTTCTGAACTGGTTCAATCTGCCGATAACAATTTGCTACAAAGACTCGAACGCATTTCCACTTACAGACTTTTTGGGACATATCGCCTTGCCTCTCCCCGAGTGGGCCTGGCCTCTGAACTTTATGATCTATTGTGGTTCTTGCCTACTTGCCTTGCATTTTTCCGTGAAGTATTGAACTGTGTTGATTTCGTAACCTGCTTATTTTTCTCTCCCGTCCTAACTAATATTAGAGTGTCATCTAGGTTGAGGCATACACCTCTGTCTGCAAATAAGTGGTGCCGGTAGAACCTAGACCTGTCGAAATATTGTTAGGGGGATTGACCGTTTCTTCTTCGTAGAGTAATTGTATTTGACTTGTTTGCCGTCATAGTGCCATAGTGTTTTCGATAGATGTTTCGTTATAAATAAATACCTTAATATCTTTACACTGAGCCTCGTTGCGTGTTTGCTTGTCTTACGGTGAAGAATTGCCCTATATTGTATACTCCACATACTGCTTGACTCTTCTTGAGGGAAGTCTGACTGCTCAGCCACAGCTACCAAGTGAATCTGTGTGGTACAGACTGCTACCAAGTGGGTTTACTGCCAAACACCTGTAGTCCTAAGCCTTTTGAAGTGGTCCCAGAGGGAACTGCACAGGTTTCCGCTTAACACAAGGCCAGTCTGCCCCATCGTCATCTACCGGCTCTAGACAGACAAGCCCCCTCCGGCGCTCAACACGCACCGCCAAGCGCACGTCTGCCCATCCTCCAAATGCTGCTACAGACAATGGCAAATAGGGGTCAATGGAGATTCCTCTGCGTGCATGGGCCAACGCAAACATGGCAGACACATGAGGGACGGGTGGGGGGTGACGGTAAAGGATGTTATGGGTCTGTTGTGGGGGAAGGGTGTTATGGGTCTGTTGTGGGGGAAGGGTGTTATGGGTCTGTTGTGGGGGCTGGGGGGATGTTTGGGGACTTGCACTTTATCACCTTTCCGTTACTCAATACACTGGTTTCTGATCGAAACACAGGCTTGGACATCTTCATTGTGTTTGTGTACTTTATTGGCGACAGGGTCCATTGCGTGCTTCCAAACATACACCAGTGCATTACTACCCATATCGATGTGACAGTACGAAAACATGTTCTTCAGAATATTTGGTTGATCAGATGCTGTCTCACAGCACGTCCCTCCTGCCCATCCCCTCTTGCAAGACCTGCATCCCCTTCACCTCCGTCCTCATCACCATCATCATCCTCATCAGGTGCTTCTATTTCAACGTCAGGGGGCAGTGGCACATTCCGTCTGATACACATATTGTGCAGCATGACACATGCCATGGTGATCTTGGCCACCTTCTCATGTCCATACAGGAGAGCGCCACCAGACCTGCAAATGCACCTAAACGTGACTTCAAAAGGCCAAAAGTCTGCTCGATCACGATGCGGGTACGGGTATGTGCATGATTGTATTCCTCCTCGTGCCTGTTCTGTGGGTTCCGAAGAGAACTGAGCAGTGTTCCCACCTGCCACAGGTGGACACAATCAGCACAGGTGGAGGCAATGGAGACTGTGGCAGCTCAAAAGGAGCACAAACAGAGAAGAGAGTGGGCACCACCATGTATTCAAAAATGTTCAGAATATTCAAGTAAAAATCAAATGTTTCAAAAAAGAATATACATCCAATTGAAAAGGAGCTGGCTGTGACAAGTCTGGAGACACCCGGACTTATAATTGCAACACACGCTGGAGACCAAGTAATAATACTGGGTCACACAACCGCTCTCATATGGGGCCCAAGATGGGCACGTATTTATATCTGATTCACGACAATATGTTCAAGTATCCATAATATACCATACTTCTTAGAGAAAGGAAGATGAGTCTTTCTGATTCATATCAAAAATGATTTATCCATAGTAGTTCAAACAAAAAGCTATCACTAATAATCCTTAGTGAGGAAGCAGTTGCCACAATCCACATGTATTAGACTAAAAAAGCCAATGCCTTTCGGAAATTATTTCCTTCATCAGGGCGAGTCTCATTGGTGTGGTCAGTGGTAAAAAACAGAACGTCCTGCGTTCATGCCCACTCAGCAGTGGGTTGTAAATGACATTATGCACAAAGTCATGGAGAAAATCCACTCGTGCTTACAAGGAAACCAATCTTGTAATACACAGAGAGAAACGATCCTCCACTGTGCAGCTGCAGGGCAATGACTCACACTGCAGTCTGAGTCATTGCCCGAGTGGATTTTCTCCATGACTTTGTGCATAATGTCATTTACAACCCACTGCTGAGTGGGCATGAACGCAGGACGTTCTGTTTTTTACCACTGACCACACCAATGAGACTCGCCCTGATGAAGGAAATAATTTCCGAAAGGCATTGGCTTTTTTAGTCTAATACATGTGGATTGTGGCAACTGCTTCCTCACTAAGGATTATTAGTGATAGCTTTTTGTTTGAACTACTATGGATAAATCATTTTTGATATGAATCAGAAAGACTCATCTTCCTTTCTCTAAGAAGTATGGTATATTATGGATACTTGAACATATTGTCGTGAATTAGATATAAATACGTGCCCATCTTGGGCCCCATATGAGAGCGGTTGTGTGACCCAGTATTATTACTTGGTCTCCAGCGTGTTTTGCAATTATAAGTCCGGGTGTCTCCAGACTTGTCACAGCCAGCTCCTTTTCAATTGGATGTATATTCTTTTTTGAAACATTTGATTTTTACTTGAATATTCTGAACATTTTTGAATACATGGTGGTGCCCACTCTCTTCTCTGTTTGTGCTCCTTTTGAGCTGCCACAGTCTCCATTGCCTCCACCTGTGCTGATTGTGTCCACCTGTGGCAGGTGGGAACACTGCTCAGTTCTCTTAACGGGTGGTTCGGGGTTTGGGGGGCTTTACCATGCCACTATTGGCATGTCCACTAGCCTTGTGATGCTGTGCCAATAGCGGCATGGCGTCATTTACGGGATGGAGGGTCGCGCGCACGCGGCCTGCCCGCTATTAGTGGCACCGTACTTAGCGGTGCCGCTAATAGCGGTGAGCCGGGTCGTAATCCGCATGGGGATTGAACGTTACCGGTATTCTGTTACCAGCAACGTTAAATCCATAACGCCTACCGTGTAATGAGGCCCTATATCTCAACGTTATATCAGAACGCATTTAGCCAAGTGAGAGTGAATGGTCGTCTCTCCGACAAAATACCAATACTGTCAGGTGTAAGACAAGGATGTCCTCTATCAGCCATCCTATACATCTGTTCAATTGAACCACTACACAGGAAAATAAAAAGTGATCAACAAATTCAACGAGCATTCATACCAGGACTACCAAAAGAACAGGCCAAATGCATGGGGTACATGGATGACGTTATGGTGCTATGCACAAATGCACAATCAATTAACAGGGCCCTTGATCACACAACGTTTTTGCAAAGCTGCAGGTTTTTTAAAAAAAAACAAAGCAAAAAGCAACCTATTGACCACAGGTGCCTGGGACAATCTAGCAAAATGTGAGGTCCAAAAAACAACAAACACAATGGTATCCACTTTCAAATGTGACATACTATCATGGAACAAACTTCAAGCAAAGCTAGAAAATAAAGTACATTTTTGGAAAACCAGGCAACTGTCGATAGAAGGAAAATTACTTTTGATTAAGGCAGTTCTAATGCCTATGATATTTTTCATAGCATTGGTCTTCCCACCTACAAACATCCAAACAAAGAGACTTCAAAGATTATTCTTTGAGTTCATATGGAACTCCAAAATGGATTGTTTACGGAGAGACATTCTACATAAAAAAACAGTTTTGCCTATACATTACATATTTTTCTGTATCAATACGATTAAACTCAATCCAAAGCGGCCGTATACATTAAATATGCAACTAGCTGCCTCCTGCACAAATACAAATTCATCCAAGCTTCAAATATCAGTCCTAGAGCTCTGGATCCACCAAGATCAAGAACTTTTCACAACCTTTTTACCACAAATACATAACTTAGACTCAGCAAAACAAGACATTGTGTACCCGAACCTGATATTAAAAGAGATGGTTGAAACAGAAACACCGGAACCAGTGGGATATCTCTCTGGAACGCATTTGGAGAAAACTTGGGCCTTGCTATCCAATTCAAAAATCACTAATGAACAAAAAGACATTGCTTGGCTTGCCCTGCACAATGCATTACCCTTAAAAGCTTTCATGCATAGAATATGTTTGGCAGTATCAGCAGAATGCCCAAGAAACAGATGCAATCACGATGAGACAACGCTACATTTTTTTGTGTAATTGCCCGTTTGCTGCCCAAGGGTGGATCCTGGTGGATTCTGATCAATCCTCTTCTTACTGCATTAACGGGCCAGCAAGACATAACCTTTGACAAAGTTATTACGCGGATTGGAGGGGGAGGAGGGAAAGAAAAATTTGCAAGTTTTTATAAAATCACTGCTTCCACAAAACAAGCGTTGTGGAAAGCAAGATGTCTGGTAGTGCTCCAGCACAAAGAGATAACCCCTCAAGAATGTGTACAACTGATGTTGTGTCACTTGTACACATACTTTTGTGTTGCTGCCAAGAAATCCAACACAAGTGAAGCTAACGATTACTGGCAACAAGACAAAGTGGAGGACTCTCACTACGTAAATAATCTGGGGTAGAGTGAGCTAGCTTACAGTCTCTCTTTTTGACAGTTTTTTTAATCTAAATTCAAGTTTAACTTGAAAACGTTTTAATTGGCTTATAATCGCAGATTGGATTTTTCCAATTTGCTGGAGGAATGGGACGGTTGTAAGGGGAGATGTGGAGACCGTTAAAAAAGAAAAAAAGAAATTTTGAAGGCAAGGCATGCTTTAGTGCTCAGACACTTAGTTTTTTCTGCTTGGGAAACGGTTACGATTGCTCAGGTGGAGCTAAAGAATTATTATGTGAAGGATTCGGCCAAGTTGAGTCAAGCGGATTTGCAGCTTAAATGGGCTTATAAACCTCCATGAGAGGTCAGTGCAGTTGTAGACTTCTGTCCCTATTTATCTAGGGGCAGTTACAAATATATGCTTAACAGGAATTGATCTTGAGATTTTGCAGGAGAAAAGACTTCAAAAATGGACAACAGTTTAAGGTGCAGTTGTAGACTCCTGTCCTAAACGGGGGCAGTTGCAGACTCCTGCTATCCAGGAATTGATCTTAAGGCTTTGCAGGAGGTTTCAAGAATGGATGTCAGTCAGAGGTGGGCACTTATAGACTCCTGCTCAGTGAGTGGTTGTAGACTCCTGCTCATTTGGACAATTTGTGCTTCTGTTATCAAGGAAAGAGTTTTGGTTGGTTAATTTATTTTGTCTTTTAAGAAGCACTTGAAGACTACTATCAAAATCTGTTAAGATGCATATATAATTTGTTATATTTGTATTTGTGCAAGAATATTTGCATTCAGGCAGTGGTAGCCTTACATAAAGGCCTAAATCCCTGCTTGTGGTAATCAGAGCCATTACAAGGCATGCACCTGAACTTAAAGGGGTTGCCTTTTTATTTAGGGGCCCTAGGAGATTGATTTTAGTAGGCCTGTATATTCATTATGTCAATCAATAAGTTCTTGGTACAGGGGATTAGTGGACATGGAACTAGTAGGGAGCAATTTATTACTCGATGGATTTGAATGAAAGAGTTTGTTCAGACTCCATTATTGCTCAGTTGCCAGAATACTGGTGAAAGCATGGAAATATAGAGTAAACTCAATATTTAGGTTGGCCTTCTTGGGTGGGAAGTGATGGTGGACTCCCTATAAGAGTTATAGAGGCCTAATCATAAAATTTAAGGGATATTTGAAAAACACCCTTTTATATTGGTTCCTGGAATGGCGACTCTTCAAGAGAAGAACTACATAGAGAACACTAATGGTAGTGAAGTGAAGATGGAGGGGGTGTTTGGTTTGGACACTTTGTTTTGGTGCCAGGGCAAGAAAGGTATGGGACTCTCAAAGAGCAGTTTATATATAGGAAAGGTCAATTGATCTGTATAAACATTTATTTTTATTTTGGAGGATAGTTATAAGGCTTCCCTATACAGGAAGTTGGACATCGGGTTTGTTGGATTTTTTTTAAGGGTTTTTATTTTTGGCCAGCGACCGTAGTCATATTGTTCTTTTGATTATCAGGCATTAGTTTGTTTTCACCACAGTTTGGTTCCTTGTCTCAGTTCATGTGTAGAGTTGTGTTTTAAATAAATGTTACCATGATTTTGGTGTTATAACCATATTGTTAACATGTGGAGTTTTAATAAATACACTTTTGATATAAAAAATGTGAGGATTTTTCTTTACAGATGAGATTTGGTTCACAGGTTTCAGATTTTTGTTCGTTTATATATATTTTTCCAATGATGGAAGACTGCGGCAACGCCTCTTTTTGGAACTTGGAAGGTTAAAATAGCCTTCAAAATCTAGAACTTTCAAAAAACAATACCTCCAGCTACAGAGTTAAGAAACTCCATGCACATTACTGTTGATGCAAACCACAGCAAAGAAAAAGATTTTGATTATGTGGTGAAAACCATATTGTTTGAAGTTTTGAAAGTACAAAGTTATAGGCCGATTCATGGAATCAACGTGCGCCGAAAAAACGGCGAAAACGTGCGATTCGCAGAGAAACAGCGAAAATCGCAGTGCAAGTGCGATTATCGCACAGAAAACATTGCACATCAATTCATGGAAGTCCGTGCACGCGCGAAATGTGGGATGTGCGCTGAGAAAGTGCGCGGCGCACGCTGGCGCACAGGTCAACGAACGCCGTGCGATAAGGCCACAGCGAATTCGCACATAGCGCGGCGCACATAACAAAAGTAGGCGTAACACGGGGCGTCACACGCAGAATGGGGACCAACTAGTGAAAATGTGGGCGTCATGGGGGAAGTACAGGAGGCAAGTGCGCAGAACGCCCACACGCTCGCCTACAACACGTATTCATGGAATCGAATAGGGAAAAACAGCGCACGGCCAAAGACGCGCACAGGCCCATACATGTCCGACACACGAAAGCAGGCGTAGCGTCCCTGCGCAGGAAAAACATGTACGCCAAACTCCTACACGCGCGAGAAAGCCCACACGCGATCGGGCCTGGGGGAGCGTGTGCGTGTATTTCAGGGGTGCGCGTGAAGTTCCACACGCGATTGGCCTGGGCGCGTGTATTTCAGGGGCTCGCGGGTGTTTTCACACGCGATCGGGCCTGGGGGAGCGTGCCACGTGTATTCCAGGGGTCGCGTGAAGTTTTTCACGCGATCAGGCCTGGGGGGGGAGCGGGGTACCACTCACCGTCTGCCTTGCATGTAGAAGAACGCGTAGCCAACACCCGCTGTGAAGTAATAGCGTGTGAACCCCAACGGATGGAAAACACACGCACCGCACGAAAAGCACGTACAGAGCAGTGTAAAGGCATGCGGGATCTCCAAGCCCTGCCAGGGCAACGCCCGTGCGTGAAACGCCACAGACGCGCTTACGCTGTAAGGGCCTTTGGTCCAATGAAATCACGTACGCGCGCTTACGCGCTAAGGCATGAAATCGCTTAAGCGCTAAGGCCTTTTCCTTGAATTTCACGCTGACGTGCAGGATTTTCACGTGCCAAATCACTCCGTATCAAGCTGGCCACGCGAAAACACATGGAAGACCACGCTCCTGCCCAGAAGGCCGAATCACTGCCCCCCCAGTGCCCCGAGCAGCCTCCCACGGGCCATCTGCTGCTGCCTGCCTGCCTGCTGCCACCGTGCCCTGCCATTTGGTGCCTGCACATCAGCCATCTGCAGGGGTCCAGTTGCTGTGTCCACCTCTGCTGGAACAGAAGACTCCCGACTCGGATAACATCGCTCCACAGCCCAGCCCCAGGACCCAGTTGCCCACCCACTCCTGCCCCTGGGGTTGCCATGTCGGGCACATCAACATCTGGCACCAGTGGCAACCCCCGGCCAGAGGGGCACCAGCTTCACTGCCACCGAAGTTGGTGTCCTGGTGGAGCAAGTCCTGGGGCAGTATGATGCCCTCTTCGGATCGTCCCGCGCCAACAAGGAAGGAGGGGAGAGGATCTGGGCCGACTGTGTGGTTGCCATCAACGCGGAGGGGGTGGCAACCCGCACCATCCAGAAGGTCAATTAGCGCTGGGAGGACTTGAGGTCCAGGACCCTCATAAAGGCCCGGCGCCTCGTGGAGGGGGGCTGGGGCCGCATGAGTTCCATCCAGATGAGGGTCCTGGAACGCGTACACCCAGCGCTCCACGCCCAGGTCCTTGAGAGGGAGACCCGTCTGGAGTTGAGCGGTAAGTGGCCAAGCATTGCTGTGTGAGACAGGGCATGTTGCAGTGTGCTGGTTGTCTGATACTTGCCTGCATGTGTGACATAGGCCATGTACGCATGTATGTGTGCAGGGACATCATGGTAATGCATGTGCGACCAGTAATGTGTGAACCGCACGGTTGTTGCATGTGTTTAAATGCGACATAGGGAGCCCTGTGAAGATTGCACACATGAGAGCATGGCAGTCTCTGTTCCTGGACATGGGTGGGGGTGAGGGATGGGTGCTGATGCCAGGTACATATATGGTATCCATGCCTGTGTGCCTGACCTGCGTGTCTGTGACTTGTGAATGCCATGGATGCATGACACGTCTGACAATTTACAAATTCACTGATGCAGCCTAGTCATCCTTGTATGCACTGTGATTGGGGTGTACGGGGCCAGATGGATGTGACTGAGGTGAAGTGTGTGCATGCGATAGGCATGACCCATGATGCATGTGAGTACCATTACATTGTATATTTCGGGAGTCCATTGGACATGTATGGAAATGTCCATGGCATGCACCATGACTGTCACTGCGTGTGTTTTGCCTGGACTGACGTGTTGTGGAGTGACATGATGGAAGTGTACTTTGACAGTGGCACTCATCTGCTATTGCTTCCTGTCTAGGGGACCATTGTACAGTACCCTGATGCCTGTGTTCTATGTCTCCCTCTACGCAGCGGCTAGTGAAGAAGAGGGCGGAGACGGCGCTGTGGAGCAAGGCGGCGGGGATGCCCCCACGGCTGCAGCGGAAGGGGTGGGTGAGCCCCCACAGGGGCCTGCTACGGCGGTAGACGGTGAGGAGCCATCCAGGTTGGTGGCTTCCACAGAGGAGGCCGCCACTGAGGCGCACATGGGGCCTGGTGGGGGCATCCCTGCTGTGCAAGTGGTGCAGTCCAGGGGCAGGTGCAGACCAGGGGCAGGGGCAGGAGGCAGCACAGGTCACCGTGGAGGGGCCTGTGCATGTCGCGGTCCCTGACCCTGTGGGTGCACCACCATGCACCAGCAGGGATGCCCCGTCCCAGGCCCGTCCGCAGGTAGAGGGGATGTCCATATCATCTGACTCCCCTCCACCTGCGGACGAGGGGACCCCTGGCCGTATGGAGAAGGTCCTGATTGGGGTCGCGATGCGCACGGCTGTGATTCGTGATGCCGTGCGTGCTTCCCAGGAGGAACACGCACGTCATCACGAAGAGCACCGTGCCGACGTGGCCCAATTGGGATCGTACATGTTCGGGGGTTTCCTGCATGTGTCGGCCAATCTGGCGGCCCTCTCCTCCTCTGTGGAGACTATACGCCAGTCGTTCTCCTTGCCGTCTTCCGGCCCAGATGCCACCAGGGCCCCCTGTGGACCTGCCCTGACCAATGCAGCCAGCTCAGTGGGGATCCCATCCCTGCCACAGTCGGGAGTCAGAGGTCCAGCAGGGGTGGACACCACAGCAACTGGACCCCAGCAGATGGAGGATGTGACGGCATCATCGGGCAGGGCACGTGCACGACGGCGTCGGTGGTGGTTTCCATTAGCCTGGATGCCGTCGTGCTGGCACAGGCAGTTGCGTCGGAGGCAGCAGCAGGCTCAACGTGGGAGGCATCATGGCTCGGGGCCATCAACATCAGGGGTGCAGGCATCGGCCGGAGGGCAGGAGAACCCTGGAATGGGAGTGGCTTCCGTGTGGGAGCGGTTGTGCCAGCAGATAGGTGCGGCTTCCGTGTGGGAGCGGTTGTGCCAGCAGATAGGTGCGGAGCGGCAGCGGGCAGAGGAGGAACGGCTCACAATGGTCAGGGCGGAGGACTCCATGCGGAGGGCGCTGAGGCGGGCTGAGTGCCTCGAGGGTCTTCGCAGGGAGTTGGAGCTGGACACTGCATTATCCCTGCGGGACCTCTGGGCCAGGGAACATGCCCGCCTCCAAGCCATTGAACAGGAGTTCGATGATGCCCTGGCCCATGACAACAACCAGTGAGCCGTCGGACTAGCCCGCTGTCCTTGTAAATAGTTATGTAGTTAGTGTTAGGTTTCCTTTGCTTTTTTATTTATTTTGGACCTTTTGGACAATGGGCCACATTTTTGTATAGTTTCATTTTATTAGGTATTATTTTTATGTAGGTTTCATTTCTTCAGTTGGGATCATGGACCCTGTTTATCTGTATATAGTTGACTGTTGGATTTTTTTCTTTTTTTTTGATTTACCCATGGAGCAATGGTTTTCGGTTTTGGTTTTACCTTGGATTTTCTTTCTTGAACTGTGACTTTGGACACCTTTCCTTTGCATTATGATTTGTCGTTTTTCATTATTTTACGGACATGCTGTTTTTGGTTTTTGATTCCCATTGTCATTTGTTTATTTTTTATTCCATTCATGCTGTTTTTAATACATTTTATTCATCAAAATTCAATGTGTAGTATCTCATTGGTATCATGCATATCCTGATATGGGTTTTGAGATTCACCGACACCCATTGGGTGTATGTGAGGGCCATGTGTTCATTTCCAAACTTGCTATTGGGGTTCTATCATGTCATTGCCATTTCTAAGTGGGTGGATGCAGTACTCGAGTGGGTGTTTTGCATTTGGAGGCTGACCATAAGGGCCAGGGATCTAGATTGTGATGACATGTTGGCTGGGGGACATGTGTGGGGGCCTGCTGGCAGGTGCCCCGCAATGCTGGGGGGTGGGGGTGCAGGGGGACATGAGTGGGACATGAGTGGGGGCCTGCTGGCAGGTGCCCCGCAATGCTGGGGGTGGAGGTGCAGGGGGACATGAGTGGGAAATGAGTGGGGGCCTGCTGGCAGGTGCCCCGCTATGCTGGGGGTGGAGGTGCAGGGGGACATGAGTGGGACATGAGTGGGGGCCTGCTGGCAGGTGCCCCGCTATGCTGGGGGTGGAGGTGCAGGGGGACATGAGTGGGGGCCTGCTGGCAGGTGCCCTGCAATGCTGGGGGTGGGGGTGCAAGGGGACATGAGTTGGTGATCAGTAGTGCAAGGAGACATGTGCCTTTGCTGGGGGGCATGCCCATGTTGGGTGGGCTGCCTGCGGGACATGACCAGGGATGCAGGGTAGTCCCCTGTGGTGTGGGCTGCCTGCAGGGGCCGTGGAGGGTGTACAGGGGACACCTGGGAGGACCCACACTGCCAAATCACATGTAGGACTCCCTGGCACCCCTGAAATACATGTACCCTGCTGGAATCGCATGTGAAAATTCTCGCGCACCCCTGAAATACACGCGCCCAGGCCAATCACGTGTGGAACTTCTCGCGCTCCCCCAGGCCCGATCGCGTGTGAAACCACCCGCGAGCCCCTGAAATACACGCGCCCAGGCCAATCGCGTGTGGAACTTCTCGCGCACCCCTGAATTACACGCGCCCAGGCCAATCGCGTGTGGAACTTCTCGCGCACCCCTCCAATACACGCACACGCTCCCCCAGGCCCGATCGCGTGTGAAACCACCCGCGAGCCCCTGCAATACACGCGCCCAGGCCAATCGCGTGTGGAACTTCTCGCGCACCCCTGAATTACACGCGCCCAGGCCAATCGCGTGTGGAACCACCCGCGAGCCCCTGAAATACACGCACCCAGGCCAATCGCATGTGGAACTTCTCACGCACCCCTGTAATACACGCACACGCTCCCCCAGGCCAGGTCGCGTGTGAAACTTCTCGCACTGGTACAGGGTTGGCCCAGCCCTTTGCGATGGTTTTGCGATCTTGATGGCTTTTCCTTGCGCGAGGGCGTTCTTGGGGGCGTAACTGGCGCTGCTGCAGGGTCGCTGCGCCACTCTGCGCCACGTCTGCTTTTGGAGGTGGGAATCCATGAATACGCTGTGCGCGGAAATTGATTTTATTGCACGCGGCTGGCGCAGACATTCGCACGGGCACGCTGTGCACCAGCCGCGTGCGACACTTTTGAGAGGAATTACATGAATCGGCCTGTTAATCTCTTCTGCATACAAAAGCGCACAGAAGTGCAAACACCTATGACTTCACACTCACAGAAGAGCCAGAAGCTATTACGCACATGAGAACTCAACAATTCCACACCCTGCCCTCAGTGGAGTAAAAGTAGAGTTGTGTCATGTAAGGCAAGAAACTCCAATAACAGTACATATGTGCAACCCTTTTGTGACAGCTGAAGCCATATCTAACTGGCTAGGTTTGTATTGTGAACAAATAAAAAAAAAAAAGGTGGCTTTCCCTTGAAGAACAAATTTAATATTTTCAATGGAAGCAGAAGATTTAGTGTAGTCCTAAACTAAAAAAAATACCCTAATGGTATTGGAGCACTCAAACACGCACCAGCAATGGTGGATTTCAACAAACACAAAGGGTATTTTATACTACCCAAACCAGCCACTTTTTTTTGCAGGTTTTGCCGGAATTTTGGTCATTTAAAACAACAATGTCCGAAAGATGCGTGTAAGAACTGTTCGAGTCGAGAGCATAAAACAAATGCATGTGATAAGCCGTTCCAATGTGAGGACTGTGGCTTATGTGGGCATTATAAAAAATATGCCCAAATAGAAAACCTACGTATGCACAAACTGAGAAACACAAGCGAAATTACAGTGGATGAAATAGACATTAGGAATATCGAAATGGATTTGGGCGAGGCTGCAAATCCAGTGCATAATCCCCAAAGTGAAGTAGAACATAAGGATTTCGACAGTGGAGAAGGAACATCCTAGCGTGCACCCGTGGGCCCAGCTAAACTGAAGGAGGCGAAGCGCGCTGAAAAAGAAAAAAGAAAATGGCTGCCGTGGCCCAAAATGCAAAGAAACAGCGGAATTGGTGCACAACGACCATGAAACTGAAATCCTAAAAATAGCTGCAGAGCAATCAGCGCACATGTTAGATATGGACGGGAGTGCACACGAAGGCTCACGTCCCACAGGCGCACTCTCTCGGGGTGAAAAGTATATTACATCCCCAATAACAAATCCGGCTTACCTACAGAAGGAAAAAGAAACGGCCAGTGAATACGGGATAGAAACGCACACCAAGAAAAAGGCAAATAAACACGCCGAGGCGGATAAGCACAAGACGACAAACAAAATGATAATTGAAAAACAAGCAAAAAACCGGGGAAAAACAACTGGGATGAAAACCAATTGAAGAGAAAAGATACCTCAGAGCAAAAACAGACACAAACAGACTTACAAAACACAGGTAATAGTAATATTACCACTCTGCCCCTAGAGGAAAGAAAAGAGCAGCACCAACAAAAAAAATATAATGGGGATGTTAAGGATAGCTACTCTTAATACAAGAGCTATTAATAATATAACAAAACGCTTGGCTTTGTTTGCATACTTGGCAATAGTGCCTTGTGCTATTTTTAGCTTACAAGAATGTGGCATGGAATGAGATGTAACGAACAATAAATGGTGCGAGGATTGGATGAAAGCACCTTCTATCTGGTCAGGGTCCAAAATAAACAAGAATGCAGGCGCAGCAGTCTTGTTCAATTCCAAAACAATGTCAGAAGTTGGACATGTCAAATTGGTCCCTGGAAGAATCCTTCAGGTGTCAATTAAATGGCACGACATACAACAGAGAATCCTGAGTGTTTATGCAGATGCAAAAAAACAGGATTGCCTATCCCCGTTTCCGAATGTCCACACCTTTTGCACAGGGAATAACCCCTTTGATCGTATTGGGTGATTTCAACTGCATACTGTGTCCAGAGGATAGAGTGAGAAGAGGCACCCCAGCTGGATCAGCAAACCAGGACCCTTCCTCCAAAACTCTGCAAGAATCATTGAAGATTTTAAACTAACTGACACACATGCAGTGCATATTGCACCAGGATCAGCCTTAACCTACCGAGACAACACCGGTTCAGTGCAATTCCGAATAGATTTTATTCTAGCATCAGAAAAGTGGGTAAAACAGAACTTAAAAAGACACTCTTCTCAGACCATAATTTAATAATATCAGAAATATCCCTAGAAGAATACCCACCAAAAAACCGCAACTCATGGTCCCTCAATTTACAATTGTCACAAGATGAAAACATAGCTAGCAAATACCGACCCTTACTACAAGAGTGGGTATCACAACATGCTCTGTACCCAACACCACAAGAATGGTGGGAAGATATAAAAATAAGGACAAAAGAATTCTTTACAAAAAGTGGCCAAATAGTTGCTAGCCAACGCAATAAAGCTTACAGAATCTTATTGGGTAGACAGCAGACACTGCCCAAACTACAGGAAATGGGAGTAGATATAGAGGATGATTTAGACACAATTAAAAGCGAGATACAGGCATGGATGCATGAAAAAGGGAAAATCATATTGAACTCTAGGGTGAAAGACTTTGAGGAAAACGAGAAATGTACGTGGTTTTTCTTCAAAGCAGCGCAAATTCAGAGGGCCATACCCACTGAATTTAGAGACTAAAGAGGTGTTACAAAACAAAGTACAAGGGATGTTGACAGTTGCACATGACTTCTACAAAGACTTGTACACACCGAAACAGTTGGACGAGGAACAAGTAGAGGCTTTCAAAAGTCCCATTCAAGACAACTTAGACGCAGAACAAAAGGAGGACATGATAGCACCCTTCACATTGGAGGTTGTGCGCAAGGCAGCATACACGGCGGCGAATGGTAAAACACTGGGTAGTGATGGGTTAGCAAGCGAGTGGTATACCACCTTTCTGGGAAATACTAGGACCAGCAACACTAGAGGTGGTCAATAACCGCTTTAATTCACAGGATTTAACACCAAGTATGAAACAAGGCATTATCACACTGTTGTACAAAAAAGTTGACAACACCGATGTGAGGAATTGGAGACCCATCACGCTGCTAAATGCGGACTATAAAATATTAGCGAAAGTAATAGCTAATCGCTTAAGAGCAGTAGCCCGAGTGTTGGTGCATGCAGACCAGACGTGCGCCGTCCCCGGACGCTGTATACATGAAAGCCTGCTGATTTTAAGATATGCAATACAATCAGCAAAAGACAGAAACATCCTTGGGAGTCTTGGGGCTAGATTTTGAAAAAGCGTATGACAGTCTCCCACCCTTTCATGTTGACAATTTTGGAAAAAATGGGGTGCCCAACACCTTTCCTAGGATTTATAAGTACGTGTACTCCGGAGTATTCAGTCAGGTACGCATAAATGGAGAACTGACTAACCAGATGCCAATATTATCAGGGGTAAGGCAGGGATGCCCTCTATCAGCACTATTACATTTATGTGCAATTGAGCCCCTACACAGAAATAGAGGGAGCGCCGGTTCCAGGTACACCATTGCAAGTGAAAACAATCGGGTACATGGATGACGTCACAGTATTATTCATGGACGCTCAATCTGTGAACCAAGTGCTAACCCAAACAGACTTATTCTGCAAGGCAGCAGGCTTTAAACTAAACACCCACAAATGTGAGTTATAAATGGTGGGAGCATGGGATAATCTGACACCATGCCTGGTGAACAGATCGGAAGAAAAGATCAAAGTCTCAGGGCTAGTATTTAACAAACAAATGGATGGGCCAGAACAATGGTCCAACATATCACAAAAAGCAGAGAAACTTCTGGGCAATGAGAAGCCTAAGTATGGAAGGGAAAATATTGCTCATGAAGGCAGTATTACTACCACTGCTTCCCTTTTTAGCATTGGCGTTTCCCCCAAACCACAGACAAACTCAGCGCCTACAGAGAACCTTTCTTAATTTTCTGTCTAGATCAAAAATGGATTGTGTACAGCGGTCTACGATGTATAAACTAAAGACTTTTGGGGGAAGAGGTGTTCCCAACCTGGAGCAATTTCTCACAGGACAGTATGTGGGGTTTTTAATAAATACGGTCAACCACTCATCATTGGCAGCTGCTATAAGATAAGATATGCAGCAGCGAACACTCTGGAAAGGTTCCATACAATTCCAAGAAGTGACCTACTACACAAAGCTTTGGACCTACAGGCATTTACAAAAGTCTCAAGAAATGTCTACCCATGGTGCACCCAGCAGAACTTTTGACAAAGTTATGGGTGGAGCCCAAAGACTATCAAAAATATAAGATTAAAAGAGTCTCCAGAACCAGTAGGGAACCTGGGAGGAAAAAAACTGGATAAAGTTTGGAAAGTGTTTTCAGACTCCAAAATAAACACTCAGAAGGACGTAAACTGGCTTTTGCCATTAAATGCACTCCCTTTAAAAGTATTCATGCATAGAAGAAGGTTGGCCAGATCCAAGGAATGCCCTAGAGGGGGTTGTGCAAGTGATGAAAGTACTCTGCATTTTTTGTGGCGTTGTAACTTTGCTGAACAAGTTTGGGAATCCCTTCAACCCTTAGCCCATGCTATCACAGGAGTACAGACACTCATATTTGAGGCAGTACTGACAGGCATACAAGAGGGGAGAGGGGGGGGGGGCGGGGGGAGAGGAGAAAAAGAAATTTCACCAAATTGTTATCTGTAAAAGAAGCCTTATGGAAGGCGACGTCATTACTAGTGCTAGAGCACAAGGACATATCTACACAGGAATGTGTCAGTTTAGCGTTGTGTTCCCTTTACACATATTGCCTTGATGCCAAAGATCAGGGGGAGGAAGAGGCACAAACACTTTGGCATCAAGGCAGATGGAGAACGCTAACTACTTAATCAATCTGGGTTAGGGTGAGCTTTGCTCGGTCTTTCTTTTTCATAGTTTTTCATTCAAACTCACTTTTAATTCGAGAACATTTGTTATTTGGCACACTAATTGACGTATAGTCGCAATTGGATTTTTCCAATTAGCTGGAGGAATTAAACGGTTGTAAGGAGAGATGTGGAGACCGTTCAAAAAAAAAAAAAAGTGGTTATTATTTTGGAAGGAACACCATTTGAAACATAGATCTGAGACCCCACTGCACTACCGGGGAGGAAGCCGTCATCCACGCTCCCTGAGGAAGAGGGGGGGGGGGGGGTTGGCTAGTCCCACCACCAGGATCTCGTTTGAGAATAGGCCCGAGTGGAAGCATAGATTTTTAAGGAAATCTTATCTTTTCTGCGGTATGCAAAGTGGCTGCACAGGCAAGGCATTGTGGGTCTAAAGGCGCAATCTGAGCCTTAGCACCATCATGTCTCTGCCACCACAGACCATACCCCCAGCAAATCAGTTGCGCAACTCAATAAGGATCATTGTACTTCCTGAAGTACAAGAAGAAAAGGACATTTATTATGTTGTCACAACTATTCTGTTTGACACATTAAAGGTTGAGAAAGAGAAAATATATTGCATGCAAGAACATAAGTATGCAAACACTTATATCACCTTTTCAGATGAAGCAGCATGCATCACTGCTCATGAAAATGATAAAATTGCAAAAATTGCAAATTAAGCCTTAAAAAGGCATAGAAATTTAACTCTGCCATGTAAGGAAAGACATTCCAATTAGGGTACACATGTACAACCCCTTTGTCTCTGCTGACAAAATAGCCAACTGGCTCCTTATCTATTGTGATAAAATCAGAGGAGGACAAGAACTTTGGGATTTTTAATGGTAACAGAAGATTTAATGTTACATTAAAGAATAGTAGTTCAGGAAATGGAGGCTTGTGCCATCCCCTAGGAGTATTCGAAATAAATGAGCAAAATTGATATTTATATGATCCAATCCAACCTATGTTTTGCAGGTTCTGCTGCAATTTCAGCCATGTAAAGCAAAATTGCCCAAAGGACAAATGCAGAAATTGTGGCAATAAAGACCATAAGGAATCTCAGTGCAATCAACCGATTAAATGCAGAAATTGCAGTAAAGAGGGTCATATTTCTATGGAGTGCCCTGATATACAGACTTATGGACAGAAAGCTCCTAATGGAACTAATTTGTTTTCAGACACAAGCAGGAATGACACCTTCATACAGTGCTCCTGTCAATATTAGTGTTAGTAACAGTCTACAGAAAGAACCAACAGACATTGAAAAAGAGCTACAAAAACATGAAGGCTGCATAAAGCAAGAAATATTAAATAGATGGCCATCAGGCCCTGCATCCAAAGAGTCCTCTCCAATTCCTTCTCCAAAGAAACTGTGCAGTGCATAAATATGCCAGGTCGAGATTGACAGTGAGAAAAACACCACAAGCGAGGTAGGATTCACCTCAAGTACACCTGAAATAGATATCAGCTCTGGAGAAATAGTAGAGGGGACTCCTATCTAAGAAGACATTCCAGACGGACAGCCCCCCCTACTGGCAGAAATGAAAATGTCACAATTTCTGAAAGAAATGCAAGACATGGAAGTTTCCACACCAGAAAATGAAAGCGCCCTGCATCAACAGTACAAGTATCAAAACCAGTAACGCCTAAAGAATTAAATAGTCAAAAAATACATTTGATCAAGGAAAACAACAAAAGATAAAGAAAACAAATGTCAAAACTATCCTCAGTAACCTCTAAAATCACCACTTGCGCAAATGAGTCACCAACTCTCCGAGAATAGTCATACAACTCCAACACATATGGTCGTACCACCACGTAAAAACGTAATTTGACAGCACCACTTCAAAATGTACACAGATGTCCAAGTAAACACAGGAATGCACAAGCTTCTCTGCATACCCTTTACAAACAGGACACGGTTAACAGTTTGAATACGCCACCTGGTATCTAACTGCAATCTGAATACGACAATGTTATTTGCAGCATCACAACTACCCACCTCAACCTTCAACTACTGTGCTACAAACATAGCTTCACACACTTCCAAACTATGACCAGTTACAGTACACCAACAGGTATGTAACTACAGTCAGAATTCTGCATTAGCACAGAACATTGTCATAATACTAGCAAACCAGCAGCAGCAACCAAACGCATGAACAAACCGTGGTACAAAAAGGAAGCAGGAAAACATTTACAAATAACCACCTGCTATACAACGCCACCCATCCTACCAACATGTATAGTCCAGATATCGTACACCCTTACATATCCTCCTACTTGAAGAGTACACCTTACAAAGTGCTCTAACCACTTCAAATGTCACTATCATTCATTGTGCACCATAGAAGCAACGAAATGTCAAAGTTTGTTTTTAATCCAGCATGGAATTTTTTCCCCACAGACCTAATGATTATGCAACAAACCGCAGGAACTGCGCTGATTGCACAGTACACTGGTTCAAAGCATAGTACTTACGACGTACTGGTTATGAGGGTCCACAAAATAAAGAAACGTATGCTATGTAGTGGACTGCAAACTAACAAAATACCTGTGCTAACACATTCTGTTCTCTTTTCCCACAGATAATGGAGCAACCAGTACCACATTTTACACCATTACACAAAACAGTGCAGGCCTGCCTCAATCCAAATAGTAAGTCTGCGACTATTGCTATTATACTTCTGCACAATATCCAAAGTGCAATAAGTGCACTTATTTCTGCTATACACATACCAATACCACCATTTACAATGGACACCTATATTACACTATGCAGCTTGTGCCTATGCCCTAGACGCTTCACTACACCCTGTACATTGTAGGGCTTCCAGCCATACACTTAACATTGTACACCCTGCCCACTATTGCCGTTGCACTGCAGAACTATACATAAAACATCTATCCATGTACCACTAACCCCACACATAACACAGCCACCTCCTACACCTTAGCAACTAGTTGACATTGGCTGCTATTTGTTACACAAAATACATAACCTGTTTCCTACGTACGCACACACTGAACAAACAGCCCTACAGTAACCTACCATACAATGTGCACAATCACAACAATGCAACTTCATGCATGCATCAATATATCTTACATAACTGTCCTAACTGCTGCAGGATTTGGCTCCTTGCTTTCCACTGGCACCGTGTAGGCCATTAGGTCATTTTCATTGTTATGAACACCATTTCCAAGAAACACATCCCACCCATATTTCACAGTAGCTCATGCAGCATAGCTCCCCAGCTGTACTGCAACCACTGCCTTACTGCTTAACTTTTTAAACTCGTTTCCTTTTTTTATTGTGTAAAGGAAACACCATTTAAAGCCCATAACCGCCTTACAATGTTAGACAAACGTTCACACTAACTGCTTTCCTTTCCTGAACAGTAGCCCCAAACAAGGTCATGCAGCACCACACAAAACTGCGTACGATGGACCAAACGTCTTCTGAAACAGCGAACACAGTCGGACATTACTCACCATTGCCTGTTAACACTGCATATATAACTGGTCCTTACCCACTGGACAAGCACATTATGTATTTTGCCATCTGTGCATTCACAGGACCATTTGTATGGCACGATCATTTCAACTTGTACATTGCACTACCTTCACCGTAATGACACTACAAACATTCGTAAATACATACTACAATCGAAACACGTTGCCCGCTGATTCCTTTTTTTTCCTGCATCATCTCCAGAAATCGAAACCTAACATACCTCTCCTTCAACAGAACACATGCTCATTATACAACAGCCTTGAGGGGGAAGGAGGTTTAGCTCCAAGGTCAGATATTGCATAGCAAAAAGAAATACAGAATTTACACTACAGTTCCTCTGTCCATGTGCCCCCAAAGGTAGTCTGCAACGATCCCATACGGCATACACTGCAATTTCACAACTACCCAATAGAAGCATGGAATTTGCCAAAATTATGTAAGTACACCTTTACATCACATGTGCATTACGATTAACATTTATTAACGTGCTCCTCAGTACGCATATTTAACAATTTACTCTACCGCTCACTACCTTACATGAACCTTTGTGATGGCAGTAAAAAAAACGCTGTTACATTGCCATGTCTCCACCATTCTCAGTAAATTGGAAATGTCATTGTACTTGCTTTTGCTGCCATTCTTTCCCACCCCCTCCAAATGCACACTGTCAATGCAAGACGAACATGGAACGCAAGTCGTACAGTAAAGCACCACACCTTCTGTGCACTTGTACACTGCTGCATTCCCTGTTCTGCCCTTTGTATGCCCTATCGCACAATTACTACGTCTACCCACCCTCAGTGTACTGTACGTAATAACGGCCACAGGTGCATGCAGCGGTTAACCGGCACAAAAACATCTACCAATCACATTTCATTGAGACACTTCTTACCAAAGCCGCTCCTCCATTCTCCAGCAATCCGAGGTGACCCCCATTACGTTTCTTATTGTATTACTTCCTTTGCACGCACACACAGACCCATTGTACCATGGGTCCAACTACACTGGCTACCACTTTTGTAAAAAGGAAACACATGAACACAGCATCTAGTCTTAACGGTTCCAAGACATTTTCTTGTGTGCAGCCAATATGGCCCGGTATGTCCACTTGCAGTTCCTGCTATACAAACCAACCGGCAAACCTTTACACTAAGCCATTCCAGAGGCACCAGATGCTACCTTCGCTACCTTTCAAAGAAAATGTATTCTTCCACACGGGCCAACAAGCACCACTACATACTCCTTTTCCCACTTTGCTAGACGAAAACAGAAGTACAGGAACGCACAGACGGCATTGCTCACTGGATTTTGATTGTGAAATAAAAGAGCAGTGAATGCACCAACCGGCACGTTGTCTTTTTCCTTTGGCAAAATAAAGCACTTCCAACCACTCACTGTATTGTTAGTAAAGTAGGGAATGTTCTGGAAGTGTATACTGTGTGCGCATGTCCGCTTTTGCTTATGTTGTTCCTTTCCAGAGCTACATGCTCACATGACAGAGTGCGCTACGCTTGGCACGCACATAAAATAAATACCTGGACTGGACGCTGTGAGGAACGACTGTCCACAAGTGAAGTCACAGACGGCAGTGAATGGTGTATGCAGCACACAGACATAGCTAACGGAAGCGATGCACAAATTAAAATTGTACACACTAACCGCTCCACCCACTTCCGTTGCCCATCTCTACAAGTACGCCAAAAAAGGTAACAGTCTGATGGCCTGCCATCCTGTATATAGCTTGACTTAACAGCGTTCATGTTATCGGCTGCAAATGTATGTATGTTGGACTGTACATTATCCATACTTTACATGTGTAATGCTTATTAACTCGTGTCATGGCGCACTACCTTCCTTCGCTCTCAAAGTACAGGGTATTACGAGAGGTATACCATACTGTACATTAATTGTGGCATCTCAGTACGTGAATGGAAAAAGGCCAATGACGTTCACCATATTCAAGTGCAGTCACTTCACGCTACCTCTACTTGCAAAATGTCCTCCACAACCATGCTGTCACATTAAGCACCCACAGGAGACATACATATTTCCAACCGCGCACGCTGCAGTTACACATCAGTATAATAATTGACCCAAAGAAGGCAACATTCTGAAACCTACTTCCAAACAATGTCCACATTGTTACTTCAAACACCCGTAGCAATCCATACAAGGCAGTAGGCGCTTGTCACTCCAAACACAACATGGTACACTGTTTACAGAAATGCCTATATCATCTGCAATACACGCCCCATCCCTAATAGGCTCTGAAGGTTGTTGCCTGCACACCTACCCCAGAACTTATATGTTAGTATCTGCGTACATGGGCCATGTCGCAAATGTCACGCAGTGAAACAATCCTTTCATGTCCCACTTTCTTACTACATTCCCTGAAGCAAAGCTCTGTTCACGTCCACACCACTCCTAAAGCAAATGGTGTCTTATCTCACCCATTCTCCTTTACGAACTGGACCATGTCCTCCACAGTGATTCTGCAAAGGCGGGAACCTTACGACACTTACATATGTGCAAATGTACTGTATGGCACAAGATATGCTAATAATAAATTATGCAAATGACCTAAGACAAAGTGAAAGTACTCTTTGTACATATGTCTGCAATCCACATACAAATATCACAGTACTCCCATGCATAGCAGCATTGCGTTGCCGGTTTGTTAACAGGCTACTCCTTCACCACACCCACTGCAAAGCAATAGAATCATGCATGGAACATGTCACCACTTAACTTTTCTGTCCACGCATACATATCAATTCAGTAATGAACACAATCAAGGCAACTTTCTGTTACCTACTTCCAACCAGTGCCCGCCCTGTAATCTCCAAGGGCCCCAGCCATGCACACAAGGCAGTGTGGGTTTTGCAGGCACAATACAACATAGCACTTCCACTGCAAATATCCTCATATTACCTCCAATGCACTCCCCAGCCCCAATGGAGTCTGCCTGCACTCACCAAAAAAATGATAGTCGTCCTACAAGTACCCACCGATAAAGTATATGCGAGTACCCAGGGGCGCAGAGTACGGGGGGGGCTACGGGGCCCGACCCCCCCGGCAAAATCAAGTGGGGGCTGAGCCCCCCCCCCGGGCCGGAGAGAAGTGATGCAGTATCGATGGCCCTTTCCATCGATACTGCATCACTTTAATTTGGCCCGGGTAAAAGCGCGAGAACGTCCGATTAAGCCCTCCCCTCCAGGACATACACCAATAGGAGCCCTGTTGGTGTATGTCCTGGAGGGGAGGGCTTAGGGGCAAACCGGAAGCTTCTGTGTTTTGCTTCCGGTTGGCCCATGTTTAAAGCAGGAGCGGCATCCATCGCATCCAGCAAGCAGAGAGAGCAGTATGTTCGGAAAACGGCAGCAGCAGGTAAGTGATTTTATTTTTGTTTTGTGGCCATGGTTAGGGGGTGGGCGCGAATGTTTGTTGATTTTGTCGGGGGTGGGCTCGGGCCCCGAAATTATTCTGTTAATATTTATGAGGCTCACACAACCATGTGAACCTGGGACATAGGTTTATATGCGATTACCAGAAATCCATGCAGCGTGGCACTGGTTATGTCTGGTGCCATGGATTTATCATAACATCCAATTCTGCGTGTTATTTAATAGGCAACCATTGCATATGCTGAGCAAGGGGGGAGTTGTGATAGCAGGGGTTCAGGTTAACCGTGTCCTGGCTACTGTTCATGAGTTGAATCCATTTCACGATTGTGACCTTCAGTGTTTAATTGGTGGAATTCCCACAGACCAGGAAACAGCTGAAAAGACTAAGGAGCTTTGTTCAATCTTTAAATAAGCAGTGAGTTTGTTATGTGTGTGTAAGAGTCGAGGGCCGTTTGGAAAAGCAGTTACATATAAGAAGGTAAGATTCATGGTGACAAACTGTACCCGGAGCAGTCCATGGTTACCCTGGTTCCTAGATATGCCAGTGCCCAGAGGCCTTCCCTCAGTGCATATCTCCCACAACTGCTATGCACTGTGCATAGCATGGTTATGCTAGTTCCTAGATATGCCAGTTCCCAATAGATTTGCCTTATTGCATTGCTCCAACAACTGCTATGCCCCATGCATAGCTTGGTGTATTCCATGGTTATCCTGGTTCTTACATATGCCGGTGCTCGATGTTGTTGCCTTAGTGCTTAGCTCCTGCAACTCTGTCCCTTATGCATAGCAGGAGTGTTCCATGGCCACCCTGGGTCCCACATTGGGCGGGAATGTCATGGGTGCAAGCCCGGGGTGCATGCAGTCCTGTTAGGTGGACCATGGTTCTTCAAAAGGGAGAAGGATATATCCGGCAGTGTTGTGATAATTAGGCTCCGTTTCCAGGGCCGACTTGGAGAAGTTCAAGTTAGTACACAATGTAATGTTGGATTCCCGAGGGGCTCAAGAATGTGCTTGGTTTATCCTGGCAGTTTTGGGCTCATTTGCCTGGGACCTCTACACTTTGTGCCCCAGGTCAAACTACAGAACGTTAATTCTGTGACTGCAAAGCCTGAGCCATGAGTGGCAGAGTCCAGGACAGACTGTGTATAAAGGTGAATGTTGTTGGTAACAGGAGGCACAGGAATGGAGTGGCCAATCAAGAGTGTGTTTATATCATGTTAGGCTGGTTATGTTGGTTGTACAGCACTCATACAGTGGTAGAGCAGTCTCATAGCTCTGAGTTTAAGGGTAAGAGCGGGTGCACAAGAGGGAGGATGAAAGCAACAGGGGAGGGATGGACTGAACCAAGAGAGGAGCGTTCTGCTTTCAAATGCTCCAAGAGACTGCATGGTGTAGAAGGACCGTTTTGTGGTTGATGAGTTCCGCTGAGCCCATGAAGATCTGCCAGCTAGCGCTTGCAGTAGGGTGGTGTGTGGTGTCCAGTCAGCCTGCTCCCCCTCATCTGCCTATTCCAAGTGCACACTGTAAGAGAGAGATGGAGATATGGGGCCTATCTCCAGAGACCAATGCTCGGAGGGCAGGCAGGGGGTCTTTTTTTACAGCCTTGTTATGCCTGCATGCTTTGCTGTGAATGATGCTTATGTCTTGTAGACGGGGGGGAGGAAGTGGGGAGCGGAGGGGCAGGAGTTTTATGGATATTTCCCCACAGCCCACTCCCAAGATAAAGTATTTGTCTGGCTCAGCAGCCGAGTGGAGGGGTGCAGTGGAAAGAAAAGTCGGCAGCAGATGCTTGATTGTCTAATTTGTGGATATGTAAACTGTTAATAATGCATTGTGTGCTTCATATTTTCTCTAGATGCTGGTTTGAAACAGTGGCTTCTGTGTTGTGAATACAATAAGGCAGTATAAAGAGGTGTATGCTTGTTTCTTGGAAGGTAAGACGTTAAGCATAAGTGCGGTGCACTTTGTCTTACTGACTCCTTCATTTTTTGAATAAGTGGTGTTTCAAATGAATGTTGAAAACCAGGAAAGTGGGAGTTTTTAAAACATGGAGACAACCATGGCTATAACTTTTAGACGCGAGTGCTTCCATTAGTCCCAAACATCGCCTGGGTAACTGCTTTTTATCATTGTACACTACTTTACCAGAATGAACACTCTTCTCCCAAGTCTGAAACCACACTTGATTGCATTATACTTCACCAGAACATCTGATGTGTCCACTGAAAGGTTTAAGATTAAGCCACATCCCTAACTATCTGGTTACCCAGAGGTAACATCTTAGCAAATGTCACTTGGGTATGGCATCTTTACAGTAGGTTAATGCAAGAGGTGCCAGCCATAATAGCCAGGGTGCCTCTATACAGCATTTGAAGTGTATGGGGTCATAAATAATGGACACAATGATATGCACGATGTGCAGGATGCTATGTACTAGCTTCTTGTTTCCAAGTGGGAGAATCATAGGTCATCAAATCATAAGAAACCTATGGATATCTACTGTGAAATTACCAGGCATCTGGACCTCGTGGCCCTTGGAAAAAGACAAAACTAAAGATCACCCCCTGAAGGTGATACATTGATTGGTGATGAACTAAACCTAATACAACGTAAAGTTACTAAGCACAAATAGAAATATAAGAAAATGTTTTGCATCAAGAAATACATTTTGCATGGATTATAGCAACCAATTTTCTTTCTTGCAGTTGTATGCCAGTTAGATGTTTTCTGAGACATTAGACATAGCAGCGACCGCTTAACCCACGTCCCCTGGAAAAGACGCAAAGTGATCATGGAGAGGTTTATTACAAGAACCCCTGCTAAACCAAAGCAGAGTTCCCATGTGTCTGACGAAGCAGTTGTAGCAATTTCGAGCTCCACAGTTGCATCAATCTGCCAGGCACAATGCGTGATAAGTATACCAGATGCGCCTACAGTCATTGATGTTGGCAGCATCAATGTGACACAAGAATGCTGCCCAAACATGAGTGATTTGAATGTTTTTAAGTCCCAGCAGGGCCGCACTTTTCAAAAGAAATGGTTAGAAATGTATAATTGGCTTAAATATGAGTCTGTTCAAAAATGTTCTGTAAGGTATGTCAGTCTGCTGATGAAAAGGGCGTGCCATTGCCAAAAAGTAGCCGTGATAAGGATGCCTGGAATGCTTTTGTTAAACATGGCTTTAATAATTTTAAGACGGCCATAGAGAGATGTAACGGGCATCAGACTTCAAATCTTCATCGGGCGGCTGCAATGGTGCTAGTATCTGTGGAAAGGGGTACAAATGTTGTAGCAGCTCTGTCGAATATCTTGACCACATTTGTTGGCTTTAGCTCGGCAAGGTCTTGCAATTCGGGGCCATACTGATGAGGACTCTAATTTAAATGCAATTCTGTCGCTTTGTGGAAGTGATGTCCCAGAACTTCAAACTTGGCTTCAAAGAACAGAATACAAATGGATGTCGCATGACATAGTAAATGAAATGCTGGCAATTATGTCACATCATTTGCTCCGTGGTCTAATGAAAGAGATTCATGATGCAAAATTCTTTTCGATTATTTTGGATGAGACTGCTGATGTGTCAATAAAAGAGCAGGCCTCTATAGTCTTTTGTATTGCAAAAGAGGATCTTCAGGTAGGAGATTTTTTTGGGCTTTTATCAAACGTCTAGCACTACATCACAAACTCTGTTTACCATTTTAAAAGATGTTCTCCTGAGGTTTGGCTATGAAATGGAAAACTGTCGGGGGCAGTGTTATGATGGTGCTTCCAATATGGCTGGACATTCGACATGGTTTGCAGACATTGGTGCAGGAGGTGGCAGCTTGAGCTATTTATTTGCACTGCTTTGCACACAATCTGAACTTAGTAGTTCAGGATGCAGCTATGGGCATTGCCAAGTTCAAGGATCTGTTGGTATTTGTAAGGGAATGGATTGGGTTCATTCGAAATTCCCCAAAACGGCTTGCTTGTTTTGAACGTTGTCAAGAAGAAGGGAGTGTCAAACTGCTTCCATTCTGCCCTACCCGATGGACCGTTCCAGCAAAATCTTTGAAGACTGTACTAGCTAACTACAGTTCTGTAATTGAATTTCTGGGACTTGCAGCCGGTGACCACAATGAAGCGGGAGCAAAAGCACATGGGTTGCACTTGCAGCTCCATAAACTCGAAAACCTATCTAGGTCTTCATCTTCTGTACTTGGTATTTTCCTGTGTTGAAACTGAACACTGCTCTACAGAAGGTCAATTTAAGGTTTCATGAAGCAGCGGTTAGGATTGAAAACCTTAAGACCATAGTTGCACAACTGCGTGAGGGATTTGGAGACTTCTTCTCAAAAACCACATCAGCGGCCAATGATTTAGATGTGGAACTAGAGGAACATTTTGTGCAAAGAAGGGCCAGGAAAATCCCACGGCGCCTGGGTGAAGGGTCAGTTCCTCATGTTTTTGAGTCTCCCAAAGACCTCTATAGACAAGGTTATTATGAACTCATGGACCGTACATTGGTAGCTTTGTCAGAACGTTTCAATACAACTGCATGTGACCATATGGTTAACATTGAAAAATTTGTTACAGGGAATGCCACCAGTGATTATGTCATTAATTTTTATAAGACTGACTTCCATGAATGCAATCTAGAGTTGCATAGAAATATGTTCCTTGAACTTATACAGAGGGCTAAGACTCTGGTTATGTGTTTTCAGGATGTCCTTGACTTGTTCCAAGGTGAAAGGGGTCATCCTATGCGCAATTTGTTCCCAGAACTGGCACGACTGCTTCAGATTGCAGTAACCATCCCTGTATCCTCTTGTTCTTCGGAGCTTTCATTTTCATGCCTTCGGCGCATCAAACCCTACCTGAGAGCTACAATGGGCCAAGCTCGATTAAATGCTGTTGCTTTGCTACATGGACACAAATATGAAGCTGCACATTTGGATGTTGAGGCCATTGCAGATGAATTTATTCAACGAACTATTGTCCGTAAAAATACATGTAGCCTGGGGAAGGTTCTGCAATGAAAACAGTTCACCTGTTCTCCTCTACAGCAGCACTATTGTAAGTTTGAATTGTTGATGCTTTGCTGAACTATGGGACCACACACGTCTTGCTTGGTAGTTTCTAATCGGTAAACGTCTTTACTTCTCGTTTCTCTTGAATTGGGAACTTTTTTTTGGTGGAGGTGGTGGTACTCCACCTTGCAGCTGTACCTTCTGTTTAGCAATCATTTCTTTCTCCCATGTTGCTCTGCCTTTTGAGAGAGGGCTACTCCAACCTGGATGATTATAGAGGGGTGGAGTAGGGGCAGTGATGGCTAACTGGAATGCAACTTGATGGCTTAAATCTCCTTCTTTCTTGACTTTAGTATATGCAGTACATGCTAGCCAATGACCCTACCCCCGCGTGCCGTTGCATTAAGTTGGCGACTATATGCACATTTTCGGTCATGTAACTGCCAGTGATGTCACTTCCTGTATTTGGCCCCCCCCCCCCCCCCGGGAAATTCATAAGTCGGCTCCCCTGTGAGTACCTGCATACAAATTCTTTCCATGTGCTAATGTCTTACTGGCCTCCCTAAAACAAGGCTGTGCCCAAGCCCTACGCTCTTGGGTACATAGGCAGAGGCCTATGGCCTCCGCCCATACGCCCAATAGCCTACTCCTTCATCACACCCACTAAAATGCAATATAGACATGCATGCTACCATTTGGCCAGATACCTTTCCCGACTACCAGTACGTATGGGTACACTAACAAACTCACACAACACTACATTCTCCAACCTACTTCCAACCAGTGGCCAAACTGTTACATGCAATAGCCCTAGCCATGCACACAATCCAGTACACCTTTACAGGCAAAACACACCATCATACATCAACTGCAAATACCCTCATATTTTCCAATTCACACCCCATCCCCAATGCACTCTACCTGTACTCAATGCACTCTTTCTACATATGTGTGCAATTCACACACCATTATCACAGTCCTCTCATACATGCCTACATGGCATTTCAGGTATTGTGCCGAACACCTATGCTACTCTTTGTACATGTGTGCAATCCACATACCAATATCACAGTACTCCCATTCATTACAGCATTTCGTTGTGGTTTTATTGCCAACAGCCCACTCCTTCGCCACACCCACTGCAAAGCAATGGAGCCATTCATGGAAACATGTGAGCACTTATCTTTCCTACTTCCAACCAGTAGCCACCCTGTTATGTCCAAGGGCCCCAGCCATGCACACAAGCCATTAGGGGTTTTGCAGGCACAACACAACATAGCACTCTGACTGCAAATATCCTCATTATCTCCAGTGCACTCCCCATCCCCAATGGAGGCTGCCTGCACTCACCGAAAAATTATAGTGACCACTACAACTGCCAACCGATACAGTATATGTGAGTACCTCTATACAAATTCCTTCCATGTGCAAATGTCGGACTGCCCTTCCTACACCAAGGCTGTGCCCAAGGCCTAGACTCTTGGGTACATAGGCGGAGTCCTACAGCCTCCACCCATGCACCCAAAAATCCACACCTTCAACACACTCAGTAAAATGCAATCGAGGCATGCATGGTACCATCTGGCCACATACCTTTCCTGACTACCGGAACGTATGGGTACACCAACGACCTCACACAACGCTGCAAGCAAGCAAACATCTTGCCACAAAACCACCGCCGCAAATCAACGTAAACACACTAAGTCAACATAACCACTGGCAGCCGTGTGCTACAGCAGAAAGCATTTCCACTAGCTTTTCTTCGCTCTCTTTAACCCAGCCAAACCTCGCCCAACTTTTCAGGGGAGCAGCCAGTCAGCCAGCCTGACAACAGAGGAGGAGACGGGGGACACTGTCCTTGCGCTGCATTGCCCCTGCCGGCCACGAACGGCCAAGCCTTATCTAAGGGGTGCACTCGGGGGGATCCTACCCCGAGAGCAGTTCGGGGTGACATTCGGCCCTGGCACCGATGGAAATGTGGGGGCGGAGCCATGCAAAAATGTACCTACCCTACCGCTGGGCCTGCTAGTCTCATGCAAACGCTAGGCCCGGCCAAGGAGTCTGCAGCAGAGCGTGGCTGAGTCAGCAGGAGAGCTGATCAGTGGTCTTCCAGCGGACCCTTTCGGGGCATCGCTTCTCGGCCTTTGGGCAAAGAGAGTGCAGGGACTTCCTTCGTAGTCTGGCTTGTCCAGTCCGGAGAGACTCTTTGCAGCTGAACCCCACAGGCCCACGGATCTGGGGGTGGGCTACTGATCCTGCTTTGAAAGGTCTGGAACTTTCGTTACTCGGCTTGGGACCTTGTTCCGCATAGAGGTGGAAGCAGTCACCCTCTCTCCCTGAGGAGGGGGTTGGCTAGCACCATCATTTGGATTTCGTTTGGGAGGATTGGAGCAGTGCGCTTCGGGCCTTTCCGTCATTATGGCTGCACCACCACGGACCATACAGCCAGCGACGCAGTTGCGTAATTCTGCTCTGAATTACAGTTCAGCAGGAAGTTCTCGAGGTGAAGGATTTTGACTATGTTCTCAAGAATGTTCTTTTTGATGCTCTACAAGTGGAGAGGAACACGGTTTATTGCATGCAGGAGCACAGGTATGCCAATACCTATGATTTCACCTTTGTAGATGCGGCCTCTTCCATCAGTGCTCATGAAACCTACAAGGTGGAAAAAAAGAAGAATGTTTTGAAGGGTATACTGGTTGAACTTTATGTTCGTCAGACGGTGCCTTTGACAGTCCACATGTATAACCCGTTTGTGTCTGCAGATAAGATCAGCAACTGTCTAATAACATATTGTGATGAGGTGAAAGGTGGTCATGAACAAAAAAAATATGTTTGGCTACTTTAATGGCAATAGAAGGTTTGTAGTTGTGCTGAAGAAAAACACAGCAGGAATATGAGGACTGTGTTACCCCCAGGGGTTTTCAAGATAAATGATCAAAATGGGTACCTTTATTACCCCAATCAGAGTTTTTTGCAGGAAATTTGGACATGTGAAGCAAAATTGTCCAAAGGATAAATGTCGGAATTGCGGTAGCACTGAGCATAAGTTTGCGAATTGTGATAAGCCTTTGCGATGTAGCCATTGCTATGGACTATCCGACTACTCCCCGTACATATGCACAAGCGGCAGGTGGGGATGATGTTTACAAGGAGTATCACGAAAGATCCGCACGTCTGACTGACACAGTGGAGAAATTGAGAGAAAGGGAGGATACGGTTGAAGAGGCAGTAGATGTGTCACCTGATCTGAGGAAAGAGGAAGTCTTAGAAATAGTACGAGAAATGGTGAAGTGATGGCCGAGAGGCCCTGAGAAGGGTGGTAAAGGTGTGTCGTGTTTATCTGAGAATGATGAGTTTGGCTGAGCGTTTTATACATCTTTGTGAAACAAGAGATGTCCTTGGTACGCCAGCAGAGTTGGCTTTAGAATATCATGATTTTCGGCAGTCTTCAGCCAGCACTGTTATTTCAGAGGCAGGTGTTGTGTTGCAAGAGGATGTGTTACCTGTTGGAATGGATTTGGAATCTGGAATGTCTCTGGAAGGTGAGATTCCATCTATATTGTCCTCTGGTGACAGGGATGTGAAAGAGAATATGGAGTTCATGAAGAGTGAGAGTACATCTTCTTTGGGAATTGATGTATTATTATTACCGGCTCAGATTTCAGTTCCTTCTCTTCCGTTGCCACCACGAGTCAAGGAACAATCAGAGCGGGACAGAGTTACTGTTTTGCAGACCAATAAATGTATGGGTAAAGCAGAGGTGGCCTGAAGTACCATTGTGAGTTCCAAGAAGGGTAAGATTAAAGGTGTTAGTTCGGATTTGGCTGAACCACGTGTCCTCATTAGTACACAGGATGTAGATACTTCGAACATTTATGATATTTTGCAGAGTGATTCTTTGGACCCTGTGGACCCTGTGGATTCACAAGTTCTTGTGAAAAATAGTCCTTTTACCGATTCTTCATCAGAACCAGAGAGTGAGGAAGAGGAGGTTCGGCCTTTTCAAAGAGGCTCAAGGCGTCAGCGGAGGAAACCAAAAGCAGACCGGAGTCGGTCCGTGCTCAGAGAAGCAAGGTTATCTTTAAAACCAAACCAATGATGGAGCCTCTTAAAGCTGCTACCTTGAGAGTTGCGACCCTCAATGTGCGAGGGATTACCTTGTGATGTGTTTTGTTTGCAGGAATGTGCTATGTCTTGGGATGTTTCTAATGCTAAGTAGAGTGCGGACTGGACGAGAGTCTATCTTTCCGGTCGGGCTCCAACGTGAACAGAAACGCAGGCACTGCTGTGTTGCTGAATTCTCACTTGATGTCTGATGTTAGACTTGTGGAGTTGATTTCAGGTTGAGTCCTCCGAGTGTCTTTTAATTGGCATAATATTCACCACCGGCTGATTAGTGTGTATGATGATGTACACAAACAGGACCAGATTTCTTTGTTCCAGTCGTTGCAGACTTTTTGTGCAGGAGGTGCTCCTTTGATGGTCATGGGTGACTTCAATTGTATTTTGCAATCTGCAGGTAGGGTGCGGGGAGGTGTTCCGGTTGGTACAGGGAACCAGGATATCTCGTCCAAAGTCTTGAAGGAGTTGAAGATTTGTACTTTATAGACACTCATGCAGTTCACAATGCTCCAGGTTCTGTGTTCACTTATCGTGAAAATAATGGTTTGGTCCAATCTCAGATTGACTTTATTTTTGTATCTAAGGCGTTCACTACGAGCGTTACGGAGGTGGTGCCTACCCTTTATTCGGATCACCATCTGGCGATTTCCACTGTAATGTTGCCATCTTATTTACCGAGTGGTCGTAATTCATGGACGTTAAATGTTCAGTTGTTAAAAGATGAGGAAACGTACACCCGCTTTCACCTCCTGCTTCGGGAGTGGGTGTTGCAGCGCAATTTTTACCCTTCTGTCCAAGATTGGTGGGAAGATATTAAGAGGAGAACAAAAAGGTTTTTCATTAGCAGTGGTCAAGAGGCTGCGAGGAAACGCAACTCTGTATATAAGATGTTGGTGGGTTCCCAACAGACATTACATCAGTTGCAGGATATGGGGGTGGAAGTTCAGGATGAATTGGATGCTGTAAAAAGGGACATACAAGGATGGATACATGAGAAGGGGAAGTCTATTTTTAATTCCAGAGTTAAGAATTTTGAAGAGGATGAAAAATGTTCAAAGCTGCGTATTATCAGAAGGTAGTGCCAACTGAGTTTTTTGACACACAGGGGGTGGTGCAGGACACAACACAGGGGATGTTGGCAGTCACGCATGCTTTTTATTCTGATTTGTATTTACCAAAGGTGTTGGATGAAGAGCAGGTGGAATCCTTTAGGGCCACCGAACAAGATAAATTGGAGGCAGTTCAAAAGGTCACAATACTGGAGCCTTTTACTTTAGAGGAAGTGCGAGTTGCGGTGATGGCTGCTGCACAAGTGAAGGCCCCGGGTAGCGATGGTCTCCCGTGTGAGTGGTATACCACTTTTTGGGATATTTTGGGTCCAGTGGTCTTGGAAGTTTTGGATGTTTATTTTGAATCAGGCAATTTGGTCTCCAGTATGCAACAAGGTATCCTTACCCTTTTATACAAAAAAGGTGACAAAACGGACATCAGGAATTGGCGGCCGATTACTTTGTTAAATATGGATTATAAAATGTTGGCAAATGTTATTGCTAATCGCCTTAGGGCTGTAATTCAGAGCCTGGTGCATGCTGACCAGACTTGCGCAGTCCCGGGGTGGCGTATCCATGAAAGTTTATTGGTTGTCCGGGATTCAGTGCAGTCAGCTATTGACCGAGGGACATCCTTGGGGGTTCTTGGGTTAGATTTTGAGAAGGCTTATGACCAGTTTCTCATAAGTTCATGTTGAGTATTTTGAAGAAAATGGGTTGTCCTGTTCGTTTTTTGAGTATTGTTTCCACACTCTATGCAGGAGTTTTTAGTCCAATCCGGATTAATGGAGTATTGACGGGTAGAGTGCCGATTTTGTCAGGAGTGAGGCAAGGTTGTCCTTTGTCAGCCTTGTTATATGTTTGTGCGATAGAGCCCCTGCATATTAGACTTCATGACTATCCAGGGATAGTGGGAGCTCCAATCCCGGGGACACCAATCCAGGCAAAGACTATTGGGTATATGGATGACGTTACTGCTTTATGCAGAGATGCTCAATCAATCGGGTGTTGGTACAAACAGAATTGTTTTGTCGAGCTATAGGTTTTAAGTTAAACACTCGCAAGTGTGAGTTACTGACTGTAGGCTCATGGGATAACTTGCTTCTTTGCCCCGTTTGCAGAGCTGTAGAAGGGGTGAAAGTGCTAGGTGTAGTCTTTAATGAACGTATGGATGGGGCGGAGCAGTGGTTGGCTGCAACAAAAAGAGTGGAAAAAAAGGTTGGTTTGTGGGCTCTACGGAGTCTGTCAATTGAAGGGAAGATACTACTGATGAAAGCAGTGCTCCTGCCTATTTTACTTTTTTTGGCTTTAGTTTCTCCCCCCCCCCATGGTACGACAAACCCAGCAGTTACAAAGACTTTTCTTTTTTTTATGGCGCTCGAAAATGGATCGAGTGAAAAGGAGTACCATGTATAAACCTAAGACATTTGGGGGTAGAGGGGTTCCAAACTTGGAACTTTTTCTTAAAGGGCATTATGTTGGTTTTTGTGTAAATACTTTAAAGCATTCAGCATCGTTGGCAGCACCCTTGGTAAGGTACGCATCGGCAAATATACTGGAAAGATTTCTTGTTATTTCACGCAGCAATGTGTTGCCAAAAGCATTGATATTACCAACCTTTCATCACTGTTTTGATCCATTCTTGCCCTTGGTGTCTCCTATAGAGTTGTTGCACACAAAATGGATGGTCCCCCAAGATATTTTGATGGCGCTCCATTTGAAAGATATGCCTGAACCGGTGGGTAATCTGGGGGGGGGGGGGCAAGGTTGTTGAGGGTGTGGGAGAGTTTTTCATCTGCTAAAGTGACTAACGTGCAAAAGGATATCAATTGGTTGATTTTGGTGGACGCATTGGCACTGAAAGCTTTTATGCATCAGAGGCAGTTGGTCAGGTCAGCAGTGTGTCCAAGGGAGGGTTGCTCACATGATGAGACGACCTTCCATTTCATGTGGCAGTGTGGTTTTTTAGCACAAGTGTATGATTTGTTCCAGCCCTTGATTTTTGCCGTAACAGGGGTGCAGTTTTGAAATGGCGCTCATTGGGTTTCAGTGGAGGAGGAAAAAGTTAAATAGACTTTTCGACCAGATTACCTCATCCATAAAGGAAGCCTTACGGAAGACTATATCGTTTCTGGTTTGGCAGCATAAATCCATTTCCCCGCAGGAGTGTGCTAAATTGGCGTTGTGTTTTTTGTATAAGTATTTTTTCATAGATGCCAAGCGCAGCAGCTTTGGCAGCAGGGCAATTGGCAAGCATTGACATCCTAGAATCTGGGATAGTGTGAGTTTATGCACACATTTTTTCACAGTTTTTTTCTACAAATGTATTTTTGATTAGTGAACATTTTAGCGTTTGATTGGCTTTTTTTGATTTGTTGTTGGTTTTGTAATTTTTTTTTCAAAATTGGAGGATTGGGACAGGTAAAGGGGTGATGTGGAGACCGTAAAAAAAAAAAGAAAACAAAAACACTTATTATTGTCTTGATGCCAAAGACAAGGGAAAGGAGGAGGCACAAATACTTTGGCAACAAGACAATTGGAGAACGCTAACCATTTGAATAATCTGGGTTCGATTTTTATTCCAGTTTACCAATTTTTCTTTTTCCGATGATGGAAGATTGCCACCTTACAATACTTTAATTTTTTTATTTTTATTTTATTTCTTTATACGGTTTATGCAAACCTTTAGAAGAAAACAAACAAACGCACAGTGATAGCTCCCCTCCACATCTTAATGTTCGCCTTTAAGGATGGTCCTTCTCACTGCGTATACTTTAAGCTTTGAAACAAACTTTAAAATGGAGAAAATACCAAGAACAATCCCACCAGCAACTGAATTGAGACACTCAATCAGAATAACAGTAGATCATAATATAAGTCAAGAAAAAGACTGACTACATAGTCAAAACCGTCTTAATTGAAACCTTGAAAATAGAAAAAAGTAAGTTAGTCTGCATTCAGGAGCATATGAATGCCAATACATATGACATTACATTCATAGATAAAGCTGCAGGCATAACGGCGCATGAAAACTCAAAATTACCAAACCCCACACTAAATGGGGTTAAAGTAGAACTTTGCCATGTGAGACAGGACACACCACTAACTGTACATATGTACAACCCTTTTGTTTCTGTAGAGGCAATAACTACCTGGTTAAGCATATACTGTTAGGAAGTAAAAGTAGGTTTTTCCATTGAAAAATAAATACAACTTCTTCAATGGGAACAGCAGATTCACAGTAATATTAAGAAAAGATGCCAACGGCATAGAAGGACTAAAACACCCTCCCGCCATGTTTAAGTTTAATAAACATAAAGGGTATTTATATTACCCCAGTCAACCCTTATTCTGTAGATTTTACAGAAATTTTTGACACGTCAAGCAATATTGCCCCAAAGATGCATGTCAAAACTGCGCAAGCAGCGAGCACAAAGTGGCTTCATGTGACAAAACTTTACACTGCAATGATTGTAACCAGGATGGGAACTATATGGACATATGCCCAAAACGAAAATTGTCCTACGCACAAACAGTCCAAAAAAATGGGCGAGCTCAGCGCAGATGAATTGGAAAATATGCATGTGGATATAGACATCAGTGAAATCATAAACAGTGGCAGAGATCCACAAGATTACTTACAACCAGAATCAGATATGAAAGAGGAACAAGCGGGTCCGTCAACGCGGGACCACAAGATGCTGGGGCCAAGAAAAATCATGGAGCTAATAAACACGGACAAAGCAGCCGCGAATAAAAGAATGGAGAAGAATGCTGAGGCAGAGCACACGATGGTTGCGAGTGCACAACAATGCTCATATCCTCCCAGCACGCCACCTGGGGACGGAAATGAGAATGCACTTGCCGGCACAGGACAGAGAGCCACAATGAGTGCAGATGAACAAGGGGGACACAGCAATATGCCCTCTACAGGTGAAAGCACTCAAATCAGGAGCGAAAACTTTTCAAATGCGAAAATGTCCGCATTTGTCATAAAAAACATATGGAGCATGAGCGGAACACAGAAAGGAGAAATAAACCTGCAAAGCAGCACACCGCAACTCATGGTGTCCCCGTTTGACACGCAGAGTGGGAACAGTGCAAGCAGTAGGCACGTAATATCTGACACACAAGAGGAACTACAAAAACACGCTTTAAGCAGTGACGTGATTTTAAATCACCTAACGAACAGAAATAGCTCAAGCACACAAAGGGGCATTGTCCACTGCAGTACCACATCCTAGTGCACTACCGTTCCTAACACCACAGGACTTTGGATACAACGCACCAGGGAGCAACAGGACACCACCTTTACCCAGACTAGGAGGGAAAACAGGTGGAAGAAACTGTTGTCACGCAAGAGTTGCAACAAACAAGCTTGTAAGCCACACCAGGCTTGTCTGACCTACAGCAAGTTGTGGAAGCTGGTGAAGCTTTAGCCATAAAGACAAAACAAATATTAGTGGAGAACAAAGATGAAGAGGGCTGGACAGTACTAGCAAGAAAAAAAACAGAAAGAAAATGATAGCAGCAAGAAGAACACACCCACATACACAGAGCACCACAGTCAGCTCACTTGATAAAGAAGCATCCAACATGTCATGAACACCTGTAGAATGCCTCAGTGACTCAGAGAACTCAGAGGAAATAGAACAAACAGGCAGTTTACATAGAACACCTACAGTGTTCAGAAAAATGGAAAAGTTAGCAACAAGAGTCAGAAGCCGATCCAGAACAAGAGAGGCTAGAGCAACACTCCAAAAAATAATAATGGGGGTACAGAAAATAGCAACACTAAATGTAAGAGGAATAAATAATATCACTAAGCAACTAGCTTAATTTGCTTACCTAACCACAATTCCTTGTGATATCATTTGTTTACAGGAATGTGGTTTAAACTGGGATGTAACCAACAAAGGATGGAGCAAAGATTGGATGTGCAGACCATCTATCTGCTCTGGCTCCAATATAAACAAGAATGCAGGCACAGCAGTCTTGTTCAATTTACGCGCGGCCACTGATATTAGACATGCAGAATTAACTCCAGGCCGGATACTGCAAGTAAACTTCTCATGGGTAAACTTCTCATGGTACGGTATCCAACATACTCATAAGTGTATATGCAGATGCAAAAAAAACAAGAACGCTTAACCCTGTTACAAGGATTACGCAATTTCTGTACTGGAAATTCCCCTTCGATTTTTGCTGGGGATTTCAATTGCACAATAAATAGGATAGAGTATGAAAAGGCACCCCAGCTGTTTCAGCAAACTGGGACCCATTGTCCAAAATCCTGAAAAGTAATGTTGAAGATCTCAATCTAACCAATAGACACGCATCTCGCAACGTACCAGGGTCGGCCCTAACATATAGGGCAGACAACGGTTTGGTACAATCTCAAATAGATTTCATCTTTACATCCAAAAACTTTGAAATAGTCAAAACTGAAGTGAAACCAAACCTTTTTTCAGACCACCACTTAATAACAACGGAAGTAACTTTAAAAGAGTACCCTCCAAAACAACAAAACGCTTGGTCACTAAACGTAAACCTATTACAAGACAAAACAATGACAGGTTTAGACCACTGCTTAAAGACTGGGTATCACAGCACATTACTCTCTAATAGACAAGAGTGGTGGGAGGATATTAAGGAAAGAAGTAGAGAGTTTTTTTTTTTTTTTAAAAGTGGCAGTATAGCTGTGAGACAGCGAAATGAAGCATGCAAAACTTTGCTAGGCAAACAAACACTACACCTACTCCAGGAAATGGGAGTAGATGTCCTAAATGAACTAGAAAAAGTAAAAAACGAAATTCAGGCATGGATGCTTAAGAAAGGGAGAACCATCATCTTCAACTCAAGAGTTCAAGATTTTGAAGAAAACGAGAAATGCACTCACTTTTTCTTCAAAGCAGCACAACATCAGAAGGTTTTACCTACTGAGTTTAGAAACTCACAAGAAGTAACAAGGGACACAGTATCAGGAATGCTTGAAATAGTGCAAACCTTTTACTCACCAAAGCCATTGGACGAACAGCTGATAAAATAGCCAACTGGCTTCTCACTTATTGTGATAAAATTAGGAGGTGATCAAGAACTGAAAAAATCAATTCGGAATCTTTAAATGGCTATAGGTTTAATGTCATGCTAAAGAAAAATCCTTCAGGGATTGGAGCTTATGTCACCCTCCTAGTGTATTCACAATTAATGAGCAGAATGGATATTTATATTGTCCTAACCAGCCCATGTTTTGCTGCAATTTTGGACATGTAAAACAAAACTACCCCAAGGACAAATGTAGAAATTGCAGCAAGAAAGACCACAAGGAAGCCCGATGTGACAAACCATTCAGATGCAAAAATTGCAATTAAGAGGGTCATATCACTATGGAGTGTCCTGAAACTCCCCAGACTTATGCTCAAAAAGCAGCTGGGGCTGCTAATATGTTTGCCGATGCAAACACTGATAAAAGGCCTTCTTACAGCACTCCCAGCAATTTTCGTGCAAGTTCCAGCACAGAAAATGGTCCTAAGAAATTGAAAAAGAAAAACTAAAACATGAGGCTTTACTCAAGGCACAGGAAATACTAAACAGATGGCCAACAGGCCCTGCATCAAAAAACACCTCACCTGTTCAAAACAGGAAGAAGCTGCAATGTTCAGTAAGGAAACAAACAGGAAATAGAGCAGTGCATACCTTTTGCATCCGATTATGCAAATTCGCCTGCACTACCCAAAAATCCTGGGGAAAAATGGGAAAAGCAGACACTTTTCAGGAGGGTTTCTCTCTAGGAAAGATACTGCAAATTATGTACAACCATAACTACTTATCTTAATTCCTCTATTGCACGTAATCTTTTGCTTTCACAGGTGTTGTATTTTTACCCAGATTTTATGCACATTTCTACAACAATGGAAGGCAGAGTCCTTTTTTGGTTTTTGAAAGGGTAGATAGCTTAGACACAAATGGAGAATGTACAAAGGACAATACCTCCTGCTACTGAACTACGGAATTCCATAAGAATTACTGTTGAGCTCAAATACAGTAAAGAAAAAGATTTTGACTACGTAGTCAAAACTATTCTTTTTGAAGTGTTAAAAGTCCAAAGAGACACTTTATTCTGTATTCAAGAACACAGAAGCGCTAATACATATGATTTCACCTTTACTGAAGAGCCAGCTGCAATCACAGCACATGAAAACTCGAAAAATGCACATCCAGCCCTGACCGATGTAAAGGTTGAGTTATGTCATGTGCGCCAAGAAACCCCATTAACTATGCACATGTATAATCCCTTTGTCACAGCAGAGGCAATAGCAAATTGGTTAGGTTTGTACTGTGAGCAGGTTAAAGGAGGCACTCCATTTAAAAATTAATATTTTTAATGGGAGCAGACGTTTTACAGTAGTCTTAAAGAAAGACCCAAATAGTATTGGGGGGTCTGAAACATCCACCAGCAATGGTGGACTTCAACAAACATAAGGGATATTTGTACTACCCGAACCAACCTCTTTTTTGTAGGTTCAGTAGGAGTTTTGGCCACCTAAAGCAATAGTGCCCCAAGGACGCTTGCAGGAATTGTGCAAGCAGAGAGCATCAGACCAACATGTGTGACAAGCCCTTTCTGTGCGAGGACTGCGGTCTGTGTGGTCACAAGACATTTGCCCGAACAGGAAACCCACATATGCACAAAAAGTGTGAAAACCGAGTGAAATCATCGCGGACGATTTAAATATTAGCAACAATGAGATGGATCTGGGAGAAGCGGCTAATCGAGCCAATGAGCAGCAGGGAGAAGATCAGGACAAAGACATCTCAAACGGAGATGAGGGAACCTCAGCCCGTGATCCAGTAGGCCCCAAACGACTGGAGGAGGTGCGTCACGCAAAGAAAAACAAAATGACGGCCGCGTCGAATAAAAATGCACAAATACCGGCAGAAATGAGAGAAGACACCACACTTATTGACATCATAAAGCGGGCAGCAGAGTAGACTGTCCAAGTTCTCAATATCGAGGCACAAGCACAGGAAGACACACGCTGTGTAAGTGCGCCCCCTAAGATATGATGAAAGTAGTGCAGCGGATGCAGCTTTGCCCAGTTTTTTGACAAAGGGGAAAAGCGTACATACGCCAAGCGTGGACACAGGAAAAGGGAGCATTGGACACTCAAAGGAGGCGCACCCTACAGGCGAAACCATACATGAAAAAAAAGTAAAAAAACAATGCGGATGCGAGTCAAAAACACGGCGAAATGCAAGATTTGCAGAGTGGGCAAGAAAAAAAAGAGTAAGATGCAAAAAATCAAAAGACTCAGCAAACTGACTCGCAGAGCAGAGAAAAGGTCTCACCAATCACACCGCTGCTCATGGTATCACCATTTGATACCATCACTGCCAAAAGCACGCAGAACTCGCTAATAGTGGTGGAGACACAGCTTGATTCCCAGGAAATGGAACAAGAGTCTTGCACAGGAGGAGCAGAGGGGGAGTACGCTTACGCAGACCCAGAGTCATATTCCACTCCTGTTTTACCCACTGTAGAAGACATGATCCAAGAGACAACGCCACAAGGTGGTTCTGGGAGCAGGGGTAAGCCCCAGCGAGGTCCTAAGCTTCCAGGACTACCTGTCATGCGAGGTATTCCTCCTAACATTCATCTCGCAGGCCCTCTGCGAGAAATATTGGGACATCTTCCAAGGGAAGAAAACGGAGGCCCCATACAGCACGTTCGAGATGGAGACGCAACGGGAGTCACGAGAGAGAAGGATAACGGTAGAGATGACCAACCCACACGTCTCAGAATCGGACATAGGCGCCCTGCTGAAGCGGTATGGCACCATCAAGGATGGGCCCACCAAAATCAGGGACGCCAATGGGGTTTGGAACACCTCATGGAGGGCCACGATAGAACTCGATCAGGGCTTCGGAGGTCGAGATGACCTAAAACACCTGCCATCGGTGTTCTACCTCGGAGCAGATGAAGGGAGGATAAGGTACCAGGGACAACCCTTCACCTGCAGGAAATGCAATGGCAAGGGACACAAAGCCAACGCATGCCCCCAGCCATTCTGCCGGAAATGCAGGGGGACAGACCACGACACATAGGAGTGCACGGGACAGAAAAGGTGTAATTTCTGCGGCACACAAGGGCACACGTACTACGGGTGCCCGTACTCGGCCAAGTCCTACGCCCAAGCGGCAAGCGGAGCAGTCAAGGTGCTGCAGCCGACCGGTAGGCCAACGACCGAGGCGGCTAAGGCACCGCCAAGGGACAGGAGAACAGTCATCAGCAAAAAGGCCTCGGACGGGCTGATGACCCTGATGACGGAGATCAGGAACGAGGGCCTGGAAAGAGAACGGGCACAGCAGGCACAGGAAAAGGCTAAACCGAGCAAGGCACACCCGGAGAAAGCGGCAAACCCGCAGACCCTGACAAAGCCGAGCACGGCAGAGCCAACCCCCGGACCAACCCTGGTCATCACGATACCGACAGAGCCGGAAGGACCAACCCTGGTCGCCGCGGCACCGGCAAAACCGGAGGTAGCTGGAACCACCACCCCAGCTCCTCAGGCCCCAGCCACGGGGCCACCCGAGGCAGAGGAGGAGGCGACAGCACCCGAAACGACAGAGGCAGCTGTACCACAAGCCCCTCAAACAACAGCCACGATACATCCCCACCCCTCCAAAGAGGAAGACCTCTCGGACCCCGAAGACCAAGGGAAAGGCCGGGCAAAAGGGAAGAGAAGGTCCAAGCTAAGGAGGGACAGAAAAGGGAAGCAGGCAAAGGATGGGTCTGGCAGACTCAGGAGCAGAAGCAGGTCCGACCGCGAAGCTGCGTCAGAACAAGCTGAGGAAAGCGGGAAGGAGAGCCCCGTGCGGCTCTCCTGGGCCATGAAGAGGATGGCCCTGCAAGCCAGGGTAGACCTCCTCAAAGGAAACAAGGCAGGAGCAAGAGAAGAGGTGGTGGTGATCCCCGGCTCGGACTCCGAGGAGGACGACAACGACGACTGCACACCCCTCAGCGAGATCGCGCTCCTGCACTAGCGGCTAAGGACAATAGAAATGCTGCAAAGCCTGGAGAGGCCGAACAGCTGGAAAACGGACAAGGACAAGGAGGGGCCGGGCACAGACTCAGACTCAGACGGAATGGAACTCGAGGGGGAGGGATGTTCGGAGCAGGATTGACCCAAGATCCGAACAAGAACACCCCCTCAGAGAACCAGAACCCGTAGCTTACGCATTGCAAGATGGCCATACCACTGCTCACCTTGAATGTCAGAAGCTTGAAGGACAGGACCCGAAGGGCAGGCACAATGAGCTATCTGGCAGCCCAGAACTGCGATGTGTGCTTCGCCCAGGAATGTGGAATACCGTATGACCGGTCGTACAAACAACTCGAGGAAGAGTGGAGTCACGGGCCGTCCTTCTGGTCAGGAGGGAACGACTGCAAATCCTCAGGAGTGGCCATCCTTGTAAGGGGAAGGCACTTCACAGCTGAATCAGTAACAGAGCAGGTGAACGGCAGAGTGCTGTCCGTCGACGGCTCATGGGCAGGAGAACCCGTACGGCTGATCAATGTGTATGCCCCCCCGACCAAGAATGAAAGGTTAGAAGTCTTCGAAAACCTGAGACTGCTGCTCGTTACCTCCAGGACCATCCTGATGGGGGGGTGACTTCAACTGCACCATCGAGGAGGGCGGACGCACGGGCCCCGGCTCTGCAGGAATGGACGCAACGTCCCGGCTGCTCCGGGGGATTGTCGAGGAGTCCTCCCTGAGGGATGTCATCGGGGCCATGGGGGCGAACGCCAGGAACTACTCCTGGAGTTGGCCCGATGGCTCTGTGCGCTCCAGGATCGACTTCGTCTTCACCTCCCAGACGGTAAAGCCGGTACAAAGCTCCATGGTTGCCGTACACTTCACCGACCACAGAGCAATCAGCTTCACAGGGGAACTTTCGGGGAAGTTCCCAACCGGGCCGGGATCCTGGAAGCTGAACTGCACGCTGCTGGAAAGCGAAGAGGCTAAGGCAAACCTCAGGCTAGCATACGCAGAGTCCGGAGCTTCTTCCAGGGTGTCAGCAGGGCTGCGGCATGGGAAAAGAAGAGGACATTCAGGGCCCTGCAATCGCGGTTGCACGGACTGATCGACCTCGAGCTCAGAGGCTGGGACGTGCAAGACGACCTAGAGGAAACCAGGAGAGGTCTAGACAACCACTTCCAGGCGGAAGCTAGGAAAGTCATGTTCCGTTCCAGGGTCGAGCGACTTGAGAAGGACGAAAAATGCAACGCATTTTTCTTCAAGAAGCTACACTCCACTACCACACCCCTACTGGAACTACGGGACCCAGAGGGAAACCTCCAAGACGAGAAAGAGCTGGTGATGAAGGTCGTCACAGACTTCTACAGCAGCCTCTACTCGCCTAAGGTGTCGGAGAGAGCCCAGGCAGACAAGTTTCTGGCTGGGATCTCGAGGACACTGGGACCGGAGGAAAGAGAGGGCCTGAACGCTCCCTTCACGCTGGGGGAGCTGCACCAGGCGGCCACCTCCTTCAAACGCGGCAAGACCCCGGGCTGTGACGGGCTCCCAGTGGAACTCTACACCGAACTCTGGGACCAGATCGGGCCGGACTTGCTCGCGCTATACGAGGAGATGGCGGAGAAGGGCAGCATGCCACGGACCCTGAGGGAAGGTACGATTGCCCTCTTGTACAAGCAAAAGGGTGAGAGAGATGACCTCAAAAACTGGAGACCCATCTCGCTCCTAAACGTGGACTACAAGATCCTGGCAAAAGTGATGGCAACCCGGCTCAAGAAGGTAATCGGGAAGCTAGTCCACCCGGACCAATCGTGCGGGATACCAGGGCGCCAGATAGCGGACAGCTTGGCCCTGGTCAGAGACACGATCGAGTACGTCAGGGACCGCAGGATCCGAGCGGCCCTGGTATGCCTCGATCAGGAAAAGGCTTTCGATAGAGTGTCCCACGAGTTCATGGACCGTGCCCTGCGAGCGATGGGTCTGGGAGACTTCTTCTGTGACATGGTGCGGACCATGTACCGAGACATCTTCAGCAGCGCAATGGTAAACGGGTGGAAGGCGGACTCCTTCCCGGTGGAGTCGGGTGTCAGACAGGGCTGTCCACTCTCACCCTTGCTGTTCGTCTGCGTCATCGAGCTCCTGGCGGAACACATCCGGCAAAACAAGGACATACGAGGGGTGAAAGTGCCGGGCAGCGAAGGCAAGGGGGAAGTGAAGTGCTCCCTGTACATGGACGACGTTACCGTCTTCTGCACAGACGGGTGCTCGGTCAAGGCCCTCGTAAGGACCTGCGAGGACTTCGGCAAGGCGACAGGGGCCAAGATAAACTGCACCAAGTCAGAGGCCATGCTCTTCGGAGACTGGGACCCAACGTATGACCCTCTGCCCTTCCCCATCAGACCGGTCCACATGAAAATCCTGGGTGTGTGGTTCGGCTACGAGGGGGCCGCGAGAAGGTCATGGGACGAGCGTGTGGCGAAAGCCAAACAAAAACTAGGGCTATGGAGCTTGCGGAAGCGGACCATAGAGGGGAAGACGCTGGCTCTGGCGAACAACGTGCTCCCGGTCCTACAGTACCTGGCACAGGTCTGGCCGGTGCCGAAGTCCACCGCAAAAACCATCACGACGATGGTATTCTACTTCATCTGGAACTCCAAGATGGATAGGGTGAAGAGAGCAACCATGATCAAGACACACGACAAAGGCGGGAAGGGGGTGCCGGACATCCCCACCATGCTGAGAGGCTTCTTCACCTGCAACTGCGTGAGGCTCACGCTGAGGAGCAGTGATGAAAGTCACGTAGGCTTCCTGATGGCCCGCTTCTTCCTACTCCCGGTATGGCGGAGGCTGGGATGGGTGGTGTGGGACACCAGGATCCCATACAACTGGACGGCCCCCTGGTACTACGCTGAGGCGGAGCGTTTTGTACGGGAATTCCAGCTGGAGGCGGCGGCGCCGGACCAGTGGAAGAATGGGGCCATCCACAAAAGCATTCGTGACAGGGACGTTTGCGAGCCGATCAGGACCCTATCATCCGAGGCCGCAGAGCGCGTATGGGGCAATGTGGCATCGAAACGGCTCACAAACAAGCACAAAGACATAGCCTGGATGGCCATCCAGGGAGGTCTACCGGTGCGAGCGTTCATGCACGCCAGAGGTCTCAACCGCTTCAAAAACTGCCCCCGGGGCTGCACGGCGGACGAGACAGAGTACCATCTCCTCTGGGATTGCCCCTACGCACGCAACTTGATGCGGGACTTGGCCACGGAACTAGGGGGCAAGATCCCGACAGCAAACATCAATGCCGACGCAGTGATGTACGGTTTGTTCCCGGGGACCCACGCACAGGAAGACATCCAGGCCTGCTGGAGAATCCTGTGCTGCGTAAAAGATGTGCTCCTATTTTCCAGAAACCGCCTGGTGGTAGGGAAGAAATACAACGACGGAATCCTGCCGCCAGATGATCCACAGCCTCCTGAGAGACTACGCAATCATCGACGGGCCAGAGGACGACAACGAAGAAGAGTGAGTAAACGTACATTTACACAACATGTTCTTGTGCTTTTTCTCAAACAGGACCCACCTCTGAGTGGAGAAAACGAAGGAATCGTCGGCCGCACGCGAGGCGGCATGACGAGGATACGTAAGTAATGTACACCATAACCTAACACGACCTGTTTCCTTTCCAGCTGAAAAGGTCGACAAAGTCAGGCTCGGGCACAAGCGTCTAGGGAGACCGTGCTCGAAGCCTCCCTTTTTGACAGTTTCCAAACCAATACACGGATAACCTGTGAGAACCTTTAATTGGAAAACTAATTGGCATATAGTCGCAATGTAGTACATCCTACCTTGCTGGAAGAATGGGACGGTTGTAAGGGGAGATGTGGAGACCGTACAAAAAAAAAATCTGTTCTTATCAGTTTAATATCTGATACGTCCTCTATCTGGGGACCATATATTAAATTGATTTTTGGAACAGGGAGATGGAATGGGAGCTTGCTTTGTCCACTCCACACATCAACCTGGTATTGCAGTACCTCCAGGACTGGTGCACTTCCCCACTCGGGGAAAACAAAGCTGTCAAAAAGAAAGACTTGGGCGATTCTTGAAAAAGAGCACACACGGCAAAATATAGCAAAATATATCTGTACTTATGCAAATAATTTTTTTTTCCCCTTTCTTCCTTCTTTTTTGTTTAGATGTCCTGTTGAACATTCCGTGTCTTGGAGCAAGTTGTCGGAAGGAAAAAAGTCTGCCGTTTGGCTCCTTTTTCAGGGGAGCAGCCAGCCAGACAGCCAGCCGGAGGAGGAGAGCATGGGGGACACTGTCCTTGCCCTGCTTCCTTCCTTCCTTCCTCGCCCCTGCCGGCCCCGAACGGCCAAGCCTTATCTAAGGTGGGCGCTCGGAGGAGCCTGCCCCGCAGGCAGCTCGGGGTGACTTTGGGCCCTGGCACCGAGGCTGCTGGAGATGTGGGGGCGGAGCCATGCAAAAACGGACCCGGGGCTGCTGGTCTTTCATGCAAACGCACGCTAGGCCCGGCTGCCTCCGAGGTGCCTGGGAGTCTACGGCAGAGGGCGACTTCGAGTCAGCGGGGGAGCTGCCGAGCAGCGCTCTTTCCGACGGACCCTTTCGGGGCATCGCTTCTCGGCCTTTTGGCTAAGATCAAGTGCAGAGAGTCAACTGGTTAACTGGCTTGTCCGGTACAGGAGGACTTCTCTTTGCAGCTGATACCCCCGGACCTACGGGTCTGAGGGTGGGCTTCTGATCTTGCTAAGAAGGTTCGAGAACTTTCGTCACTCTGTTATTGGTTTCGGAAGAAGAAGGAGGTAGTCACCCTCTCTCCTGGGGAAGGAGAGAGGGGTGACTTGCATCAAAACGAGAGGAATTTGGCTGCTTTATCCAGGATGGCGATGCCCTCGAGAAATATACCACCGGCAACAGAATTAAGGAATTCGATTCGGATATCAGTTCAGCATGGATATACAACGGAAAAGGATTTTGACTTTGTCAAAAAGGTACTTTTTGATGCATTACAAGTAGATAAAAGTACAGTGTATTGTATGCAGGAGCATAGACAGTTTTTTACATATGACTTTACCTTTATGGATGAAATATCATCTTTGAATGCACATGAAGTTTATAAGGCGGATAAAGAAAAGAACAAAATTTTGGAAGGTGTTTTAGTCGAATTGTGTTATGTTCGGCAGAAGATACCGCTAACGGTGCACATGTACAATCCGTTTGTGCCAGCCGAAAGTATAAAAAATTGGCTCTCAACTTATTGTGAGGAAGTAAGAGGAGGGCACGAGATGAAAAACGTTTGGTTTCTTTAATGGGAACCGAAGATTTGTATTAGTGTTAAAAAAAGATCCGGTGCAAGTAGGAGGAGTGTGTCATCCTCCGGGAGTTTTCAAAATCCAGGATCAAAGTGGTTATTTGTATTATCCAAGTCAGCCTGAATTTTGTAGAAAATTTGGGCACACTAAACAGAAGTGTCCAAAGGATAAGTGTAGAAATTGTGGAAGTTCAAGCCACAAAATGGCAAATTGCGATATTCCAATAAGATGTAGTTATTGTGATCTTGAAGGACATGTGGCAGAGAATTGTCCGGATACCACAAAAACGTATGCTCAAGCTGCCAGTGTGAATACGGATTTCTATACTTATCGTGGTGAAAGTGATCAGAGGAGAGTTGATGAAGAAAATCTGAGAAAGAAGGAAGATATTTTGGAGAGTGGGGTCGGTGGAGAAAGGAATGAAGATGGAACAGATTCTATGAAAAGAAGGGTTTTGGAAGAAGTGAAACAACGGATAAGTAGAAGACTAATAGGTCTAAAAGGCAGTAAACAGATTTCAGTTCAGGAATTTGAGGATTTGGTTGGAGCGTTTATGCAGGATTGTGAAAAGAGAGAAAATGTGGGTACTGTGGAGGATTTGACCATGGAGTTTCTGCAGAAACGGGTATAGTATTCTCAAAGTGATGACGAGATATTACAGGAAGAATTAGTTCAGAGTGGAGGTGAAGATGTTGGTATATTGGATGAAGAGGTTGAAATGATGGAAAAAGAGGAAACGGTAACAGTAAGAAGTAAAGGACAGTCGGATAGAGATAGAGCTACTATTGATCAAATGAATAAATGTACGGGACGGGCAGAGTTAAATTGGACGCAAATAGTAAAAAAGCCAAGTAAAGTAGTAATGGAAGAGAGAAGTAAAGTACAGGAACAACTGGAGAGATCGGAAGTGGAAACTATGAATAAGTATGAAGTTTTGCAAGAGGAAATTGCAGATCCAGTATTTTTTTTTCCTACACAGGAATTGGATGTAGAACAAGATAGTGGAAGTGAGGGAACACGGATGAGTTTCAGAGGAAATTTGCGTAAAGAGAAAAAAAAGAATAAAGACCATAGTCGGTCTGATCACGGAAAATGATGAAGAAAGGGTGTATATAATTGGGTTTTGTGATGGAGCCTGTCAATAATGCTACCTTGTGAGTGGCTACTCTGAATGTGAGAGGAATTAATAGTAGTACGAAAAGAGTAGCATTGTTCGCATTCTTAGCGACAATTTCATGTGATATATTTTGTTTACAGGAGTGTGCCATGTCATGGGATAGGACAAATCAGAGATGGTGTTCAGAGTGGACAAATGGTATATCAATTTGGTCAGGAGCAAATGATAATAAGAATGCGGGTACAGCGATTTTATTTAATTCCCATTTAATGATGAATGTGAAGCATGTGGAGTTGATTCCTGTGCGTATATTACAAGTGTCTTTTGAATGGCAGAACACAGTACATAAATTATTAAGTATATATGCGAATGCAAAGTTAAGAGAAAGGGTTTGTTTGTTTCAGAGTCTGCAGTCTTTTTGTGTGGGAAGTACCCCGTTGATAGTGGCAGGGGACTTTAATTGTATATTACACCCAGCAGATAGGATAAGAAGTGGTAGACCAGTGTGTGAAGGAAATAAAGACACATCGTCTAAATTATTGAAAGAATTAATAGATGATTTACAACTTATAGATACACATGCTGTACATAATGATCCAGGGACGAGGCTTACTTATAGTGAAAATAATGGGTTAGTATTATCTAGGATTGATTATGTTTTTGTATCGAACATTTTTGTAATAGACGATACGGAAATTATTCCTACTCTTTTTTCAGATAATCATTTAGTACTTTCTACAATCAAGTTATTGTCTTATACACCAAAGAAGAAGAGTTTGTGGAAGTTAAATGTACAATTGTTAAAAAATGAGGATATATGTTTACGTTTTAGACATTTATTGAAACAGTGGGTGTCGCAGTAGGAGTCTCATCCTTCCATATTAGATTGGTGGGAAGAGACGAAATTAAAAACGAAAAAGTTTTTTATAGAATGTGGTCAGGAAAATGCTAAGAATAATAATTTTGTTTACAGAATGTTAGTGGGATCACAGCAAACATTACATCAATTACAGGATATGGGAGTAGAGGTACAAGAGGAATTGGATTTTGTAAAAAGAGATATACAAAAATGGATGCAGGAGAGAGGAAAGACGATTATTTTTAATGCAAGAATAAGAAATTTTGAGGAAGATGAGAAGTGTACACGGTTTATTTTTAAATCAGCCCTTTTTCAAAGAGAGAGTTCTGTAGAATTTAATAATACACAAGGAGTAGTACGAGATAGTTTGAATAATAGTTTGAATATTGCACAGGAGTTTTATTCGGAACTATATTCTCAGAAAGTGTTAAATAAGGAACAGGGAGAAAAGTTTTGTGAGCCTATACGAGATTCATTAGGGACATTGCAAAAAAAAAAATGGTGGAAACTTTTTCATTGGAAGAAGTAAGTTTAGCAGTGATGTCAACTGCGCAGGGTAAGTCACCAGGTAGTGACGGACTCCCAAGTGAATGGTATGTTAAATTTTGGGATATTTTGGGTCCAGTATTGGTGGAGGTGGCGGATGTGGTGTTTAATACGGGAAGATTGAGTTCAAGTATGCGAAAAGGTATAATATAAAAAAAAAAAAGGAGATAGATATAAAAAACTGGTGGCCAATTACCTTATTGAATGTAGATTATAAAATTTTGGCTAAGGTAATTGCAAATCGCCTTAGGGCGGTAATAAAAGATTTAGTACAGGCTGAACAGACATGTGCAATTCCAGGAAGACGTATTCATGAAAGTTTGTTGATTCGTGATTCTATATGTGCAGCTAAAGAAAGAGGGACATCTTTAAGAGTTTTAAGTTTGGATTTTGAGAAGGCATATGATAGGGTTTCACATGAATTTATGTTGAAAGTGTTGGGAAAGATGGGATGTCCGAGTCGTTTTTTAGATTTTGTTTCTACTTTGTATAATGGGGCTTTTAGTCAAGTTCGTTTAAATGGTGTGTTGTCCGGAAAGATACCGATTTTGTCTGGAGTAAGACAAGGGTGCCCGTTATCGGCATTGATTTATGTGTGTGCGATAGAACCATTGCACATAAGTATACAGGATCATTTAGGTATTGTGGGTGCTCCAGTTCCAGGAACAAAAATACAAGCAAAATCCATAGGTTATATGGATGACGTAACTGTTTTGTGTAGAGACGCTCAGTCGGTGGGACATGCAGTTTCACTCACTGAGTTGTTTTTTCAAGCAGCAGGGTTTAAGTTAAATACTAATAAGTGTAAATTGTTTACGGTAGGGGTATGGGATAATTTGTATTCTTGTCCGGTTAGTAGAGTTGGGAAAGGAATACACGTGTTGGGAGTAGAATTTAATAGTTGTATGGATGGTTTGGAACAATGGGAAAAAGTAGTAAAAAAAGTGGAGAATAAGGTGTGTTTTTGGAAATTAAGGAGTTTGACGATTGAAGGAAAAGTCATGCTAATGAAAGCGGTATTATTGCCTATTGTACTTTTTTTGGCATTGGTTTTTCCACCTACAATAAGACAAATTGTGAGATTACAGCGTTTGTTTTTTTTTATTGTTATGGGGTTCTAAAATGGACAAAGTACGCAGACATGTAATGTATAAACCCCAGATGTTAGGTGGTAGAGGAGTTCCAAATTTAGAATTATTTTTAATAGGGCATTATGTGGGGTTTTGTGTGAATACAGTAAAGCATTCTAAATCGTTGGCAGTTTTTTTTGTAAAATATGCCACAGCAAATGTGTTAGAACGTTTTCGAATAATACCACGGAGTAATTTATTACCAAAGGCGTGGTCATTATCAGTTTTTTATTTATGTTTCCAGAGTTTTTTGCCGTTAGTATATCCATTAGAATTGTTATATGAGGAAAGAATGGATCCCAAGAAGATTTTGAAAACATTACAGCAAAGGGAATTGCCTGAGCCAGTAGGTAATTTGGGAGGTCCAAGATTGTTAAGGGTGTGGAATTTTTTTTCAAGTACTGCAGTTACAAATAAACAAAAAGATATAAATTGGTTGATGTTAGTGAATGCTCTTCCATTAAAAGATTTTATGTATCGGAGGCAAATATCGAAAACGGCAGTGTGCCCGAGGGAAGGGTGTGCGCAAATTGAGACAATTTACCATTTCATATGGCAATGTAATTATGTAACTCAAGTGTGGGAGTTATTTTATCCTTTGATTTTTGCTTTAACTGGGGTAAGGAATGTTACGTATGATATGGTATTGTTGGGTTATCAGTGGAAGGGAGAGGTTTTGAATAATAGGCTCCTTTATCAGATTGTTTCATCGATAAAGGAGGCTTTATGGAAATCTAGAGTTATGTTAGTTATGCAACATACTTTTGTTTCTCCTCAAGATTGTGTAAAATTGGCGTTAAGTTGTTTGTATACATATTATTGCTTAGATGTAAAGGTTTTGGGGGAAACGCAAGCTCAATATATGTGGCAACAGAGAAATTGTAGACTTTTAACATCTTAGGCCATGTGGTATTGAACCTTGAAATTGTGAAGGTGAAAAAGATGTGAATATGGAGTATTTGTGTTTTATTTTTGTCGATTGGCTTTTTTGATTCTGTAATTTTTTTTCAATTTTTATAAAATTGGAGGATTGGGACGGTTAAAGGGGTGACGAGGAGACCGTATTAAAAAAAAAAAAAATCTGTTCTTATCTTTTTTTGATTTGAATTAATACTATAGGCACTGGTGATCATTTCTGGCGCATAGGTGGATTTATGCTGGAGAATTTATTCTCCTAACACCTTACCCAGGATCCTTTTTGGACTCGGCCCTTTGAGGTGGGGATTTATGCTTGGTTGCTTGCAGCCATAACCCACTTCCTAGCGCTTGGCAGGACAAAAAGTGACCCAGTAGGACTCGGAGTGCAATTTCCGAATTTTCGCAGGCTTTTTGGCTCCTTTTTCAGGGGAGCTGGAAAGGCAAAATCGAGCAGGGGCCATCCTAGACATGACAGAGAACTCAGGGCAGCAAGGCGAAGCGCTGGTCCAAGGGGGACAAGGCCCCCACGAGGACTCCATGGAAGTGGGGCCGGCGCTAGCAGCAGAGACACCCAGCAGGGTGGACCCGGCGACAGGGGCTGGGAACACCCCGACCCCCCTGCCCAGGGGAATCCCAACGGCAGGGGCTGGGGGAAACCCGGCAACAGGGGCCGGAAGAGCTGGAAAAGGAGACCCTGGGACCCAGGCGGGGGCACCCCCAACAGCAGGAAAAGGCGGCAGCGAAGCACAGCCCAGCCGCCCCAGTACAGCTGGAGGGAAAGGAGGTCACCAGTGGGACCGGTCACCAGTGGGACCCAACCAGTGGCCGGAGGCCCAGGACCAGGGCAGAAAGACAAGCCAGGGACCTCCGGCAAGGCGACAGGGGCCAAGCCAGACCCCCAGGGCAAGGCGACAGGGGCCAAACCCGGGGGAAACGGCTCGGCCTGGGCGAGCAAGCCCTACCCCTTGAACCACTGGATGAAACAGACCATCCGGATGCAGGTCAAGGAGGTCGACGGCAAGCGGGCAATGCTTGACCGCAAGATGTGCTGGGAGCAGGGGTAAGCCCCAGCGAGGTCCTAAGCTTCCAGGACTACCTGTCATGCGGGGTCTTCCTCCTAACATTCATCTCGCAGGCCCTCTGCGAGAAATATTGGGACATCTTCCAAGGGAAGAAAAAGGAGGCCCCATACCGCACGTTCGAGATGGAGACGCAACGGGAGTCACGAGAGAGAAGGATAACGGTAGAGATGACCAACCCACACATCTCAGAATCGGACATAGGCGCCCTGCTGAAGCGGTATGGCACCATCAAGGATGGGCCCACCAAAATCAGGGACGCCAATGGGGTTTGGAACACCTCATGGAGGGCCACGCTAGAACTCGATCAGGGATTCGGAGGTCGAGATGACCTAAAACACCTGCCATCGGTGTTCTACCTCGGAGCAGATGAAGGGAGGATAAGGTACCAGGGACAACCCTTCACCTGCAGGAAATGCAATGGCGAGGGACACAAAGCCAACGCATGCCCCCAGCCATTCTGCCGGAAATGCAGGGGGACAGACCACGACACATACGAGTGCACGGGACAGAAAAGGTGTAATTTCTGCGGCACACAAGGGCACACGTACTACGGGGGCCCGTGCTCGCCCAAGTCCTACGCCCAAGCGGCAAGCGGAGCAGTCAAGGTGCTGCAGCCGACCGGTAGGCCAACGACCGAGGCGGCTAAGGCACCGCCAAGGGACAGGAGAACAGTCATCAGCAAAAAGGCCTCGGACGGGCTGATGACCCTGATGACGGAGATCAGGAACGAGGGCCTGGAAAGAGAACGGGCACAGCAGGCACAGGAAAAGGCTAACCCGAGCAAGGCACACCTGGAGAAAGCGGCAACCCCGCAGATCCGGACAAAGCCGAGCACGGCAGAGCCAACCCCCGGACCAACCCTGGTCATCACGATACCGACAGAGCCGGAAAGACCAACCCTGGTCGCCGCGGCACCGGCAACACCGGAGGCAGCTGGAACCCCAGCTCCAGAGCCGGAGAAACCAACCCTGGTTGCCCCGGCACCGGCAAAACCAGAGGTAGCTGGAACCACCACCCCAGCTCCTCAGGCCCCAGCCACGGGGCCACCCGAGGCAGAGGAGGAGGCGACAGCACCCGAAACGACAGAGGCAGCTGTACCACAAGCCCCTCAAACAACAGCCACGATACATCCCCACCCCTCCAAAGTGGAAGACCTCTCAGACCCCGAAGACCAAGGGAGCGCCCGGGCAAAAGGGAAGAGAAAGTCCAAGCTAAGGAGGGACAGAAAAGGGAAGCAGGAAAAGGATGGGTCTGGCAGACTCAGGAGCAGAAGCAGGTCCGACCGCGAAGCTGCGTCAGAACAAGCTGACGAGGAAAGCGGGAAGGAGAGCCCCGTGCGACTCTCCCGGGCCATGAGGAGGATGGCCCTGCAAGCCAGGGTAGACCTCCTCAAAGGAAACAACACAAGAGCAAGAGAAGAGGTGGTGGTGATCCCCAGCTCAGACTCCGAGGAGGAGGACGCCGACAACACACCCCTCAGCGAGATCGCGCTCCTGCACCAACGACTAAGGACAATAGAAATGCTGCAAAGCCTGGAAGGCCCGAGCAGCCGGAATACGGACAAGGACAAGGAGGGGCCGGACAAGGACAAGGAGGGGCCGGGCACGGACTCAGACGGAATGGAACTCGAGGGGGAGGGGCTTTCGGAGCAGGACTGATCCAAGAACCGAACAAGAACACCCCCTCAGAGAAACCAGAACCCGTAGCTTACGCATTGCAAGATGGCCATATCACTGCTCAACTTGAATGTCAGAAGCTTGAAGGACAGGACCCGAAGGGCAGGCACAATGAGCTATCTGGCAGCCCAGAACTGCGATGTGTGCTTCGCCCAGGAATGTGGCATACCGTATGACCGGTCGTACAAACAACTCGAGGAGGAGTGGAGTCACGGGCCGTCCTTCTGGTCAGGAGGGAACGACTGCAAATCCTAAGGAATGGCCATCCTTGTAAGGGGAAGGCACTTCACAGCTGAATCAGTAACAGAGCAGGTGAACGGCAGAGTGCTGTCCATCGACGGCTCATGGGCAGGAGAACCTGTACGGCTGATATGTGTATGCCCCCCGACCAAGAATGAACGGTTAGAAGTCTTCGAAAACCTGAGACTGCTGCTCGTTACCTCCAGGACCATCCTGATGGGGGGGTGACTTCAACTGCACCATAAAGGAGGGCGGACGCACGGGCCCCGGCTCTGCAGGAATGGACGCAATGTCCCGGCTGCTCCGGGAGATTGTCGGGGAGTCCTCCCTGAGGGATGTCATCGGGGGCATGGGGGCGAACGCCAGGAACTACTCCTGGAGTAGGCCCGATGGCTCGACTTCGTCTTCACCTCCCGGACGGTAAAGCCGGTACAAAGCTCCATGGTTGCCGTACACTTCACCGACCACAGAGCAATCAGCTTCACAGGGGAACTTTCGGGGAAGTTCCCAGCCGGCCCGGGATCCTGGAAGCTGAAATGCACGCTGCTGGAAAACGAAGAGGCTAAGGCAAACCTCAGGCTAGCATACGAAGAGTGGAGGAGCATGAAGGACTGCTTTCAATCCACGGGGGAGTGGTGGGAGTGGGTCAAGACCCAGGTCCAGAGCTTCTTCCAGGGTGTCAGCAGGGCTGCGGCACGGGAAAAGAAGAGGACATTCAGGGCCCTGCAATCGCGGTTGCAGGGACTGTTCGACCTCGAGCTCAGAGGGTGGGACGTGCAAGACGACCTAGAGGAAACCAGGAGAGGTCTAGACAACCACTTCCAGGCGGAAGCTAGGAAAGTCATGTTCCGTTCCAAGGTCGAGCGACTTGAGAAGGACGAAAAATGCAACGCATTTTTCTTCAAGAAGCTACACTCCACTACCACACCCCTACTGGAACTACGGGACCCAGAGGGAAACCTCCAAGACGAGAAAGAACTGGTGATGAAGGTCGTCACAGACTTCTACAGCAGCCTCTACTCGCCTAAGGCGTCAGAGGGAGCCCAGGCAGACAAGTTTCTGGCTGGGATCTCGAGGACACTGGGACCGGAGGAAAGAGAGGGCCTGAACGCACCCTTCACGCTAGGGGAGCTGCACCAGGCAGCCACCTCCTTCAAACGCGGCAAGACCCCGGGCTGTGAAGGGCTCCCAGTGGAACTCTACACCGAACTCTGGGACCAGATCGGGCCGGACTTGCTCGCGCTATACGAGGAGATGGCGGAGAAGGGCAGCATGCCACGGACCCTGAGGGAAGGTACGATTGCCCTCTTGTACAAGCAAAAGGGAGAGAGAGATGACCTCAAAAACTGGAGACCCATCTCGCTCCTAAACGTGGACTACAAGATCCTGGCAAAAGTGATGGCAAACCGGCTCAAGAAGGTAATCGGGAAGCTAGTCCACCCGGACCAGTCGTGCGGGATACCAGGGCGCCAGATAGCAGACAGCTTGGCCCTGGTCAGAGACACAATCGAGTAAGTCAGGGACCGCAGGGTCCGAGCGGCCCTGGTAAGCCTAGATCAGGAAAAGGCTTTCGATAGAGTGTCCCACGAGTTCATGGACCGTGCCCTGCGAGCGATGGGTCTGGGAGACTTCTTCTGTGACATGGTGCGGACCATGTACCGAGACATCTTCAGCAGCGCAATGGTAAACGGGTGGAAGTCGGACTCCTTCCCGGTGGAGTCGGGTGTCAGACAGGGCTGCCCACTCTCATCCTTGCTGTTCGTCTGCGTCATCGAGCTCCTGGCGGAACACATCCGGCAAAACAAGGACATACAAGGGGTGAAAGTGCCAGGAAGCGAAGGCAAGGGGGAAGTGAAGTGCTCCCTGTACATGGACGACGTTACCGTCTTCTGCACAGACGGGTGCTCGGTCAAGGCCCTCGTAAGGACCTGCGAGGACTTCGGCAAGGCATCAGGGGCCAAGATAAACTGCACCAAGTCAGAGGCCATGCTCTTCGGAGACTGGGACCCAACGTATGACCCTCTGCCCTTCCCCATCAGACCGGTCCACATGAAAATCCTGGGTGTGTGGTTCGGCTACGAAGGGGCCGCGAAAAGGTCATGGGACGAGCGCGTGGCGAAAGCCAAACAAAAACTAGGGCTATGGAGCCTGCGGAGGCTGACCATAGAGGGGAAGACGCTGGCTCTGGCAAACGACGTGCTCCCGGTCCTACAGTACCTTGCACAGGTCTGGCCAGTGCTGAAGTCTACCGCAAAAACCATCACGAGGATGGTATTCTACTTCATCTGGAACTCCAAGATGGATAGGGTGAAGAGAGCAACCATGATCAAGACACACGACAAAGGCGGGAAGGGGGTGCCGGCCATCCCCACCATGCTGAGAGGCTTCTTCACCTGCAACTGCGTGAGGCTCACGCTGAGGAGCAGTGATGAAAGTCACGTAGGCTTCCTGATGGCCCGCTTTTTCCTACTCCCGGTATGGCGGAGGCTGGGATGGGTGGTGTGGGACGCCAGGATCCCATACAACTGGACGGCCCCCTGGTACAACGCTGAGGCGGAGCGTTTTGTACGGGAATTCCAGCTGGAGGCGGCGGCGCCGGACCAGTGGAAGAATGGGGCCATCCACAAAAGCATTCGTGACAGGGACGTTTGCGAGTAGATCAGGACCCTATCATCAGAGGCCGCAGAGCGCGTATGGGGCAATGTGGCATCGAAACGGCTCACGAACAAGCACAAAGACGTAGCCTGGATGGCCATCCAGGGAGGTCTACCGGTGCGAGCGTTCATGCACGCCAGAGGTCTCAACCGCTTCAAAAACTGCACGGCGGACAAGACAGAGTACCACCTCCTCTGGGATTGCCCCTACGCACGCAACTTGATGCGGGACTTGGCCACGGAACTAGGGGGCACGATCCCGACAGCAAACATCAATGCCGACGCAGTGATGTACGGTTTGTTCCCTGGGACCCACGCACAGGAAGACATGCAGGCCTGCTGGAGAATCCTGTGCTGCGTAAAACATGTGCTCCTATTTTCCAGAAACCGCCTGGTGGTAGGGAAGAAAGAGATGACGATGGAATCCTGCCGCCGGATGGTCCATAGCCTCCTGAGAGACTACGCAATCATCGACGGGCCGGAGGACGACAGCAACGACGAAGGAGAGCGAGTAAACGTACATTTACACAACATGTTCTTGTGCTTTTTCTCAAACAGGACCCACCTCTGAGTGGAGAAAACGAAGGAATCGTCGGCCGCACGCGAGGCGGCATGACGAGGATACGTAAGTAATGTACACCATAACTTAACACGACCTGTTTCCTTTCCAGCGGAAAAGGTCGACAAAGTCAGGCTCGGGCACAAGCGTCTAGGGAGACCGTGCTCTAAGCCTCCCTTTTTGACAGTTTCTAAACCAATACACGGATAACCCGTGAGAACCTTTAATTGGAAAACTAATTGGCATATAGTCGCAATGTAGCACATCCTACCTTGCTGGAGGAATGGGACGGTTGTAAGGGGAGATGTGGAGACCGTTCAAAAAAAAAAAAAATCTGTTCTTATCAGTTTAATATCTGATACGTCCTCTATCTGGGGACCATATATTAAATTGATTTTTGGAACAGGGAGATGGAATGGGAGCTTGCTCTGTCCACTCCAAACAAATACAATATTTTTAATGGGAATAGAAGATTTACAGTAGTTTTAAGAAAAGATGCGAACGGCATAGGGGGGCTTAGACACCCACCAGCCATGTTCGAATTTAACAAGCACAAAGGCTACTTATATTATCCAAGCCAACCTTTGTTCTGCAGAAATTTTGGCCATGTGAACCAATTCTGCCCAAAAGACGCCTGTAAAAATTGCGCAAGTAGAAACCACAAAGTGGCAGCATGTGACAAGCCACTACAATGCACCGAATGCCAACAGAAAGGACACTACGCAGATATATGCCCACAACGCAAATTATCATATGCGCAGACAGTCAAAAAAACCGGGGACATCAGCGCAGAAGAAGAATTGGAAAACATGCATGTAGACTTTGATTTAAACGAGATTTTACAACAGGAGAAAAATAACCAAGACAATTTATGCGAAGACATAAATAATGACCATACAGATTCAAGAGAAGACAGATTATTGGGCCCAAAAGCGTTTATAACAACACAAGCAGACAAAAACATGATCACGAGTAAGACACAAAAAGAAAATAAAGAAGAAAACGGAGAGGCAATGGAAGCGGGTGCTTCCAAGCAAGAGCATCCAGCAGGCACGCCACCTAGATGTGGCGATGAGAATGCACCCGAATCAGGAAAGGGAAAAAAAGCAGAAAAAAGCCCACGCACGGGCTGAGGAACAAAATGAGAACCCGATGAGCACAGAGGAGCAGGGGAAGAGCACCGAAGCGCCCTCTAGTGGTGAAAACGAACCAAATACTAGCGAAGCATGGAAAAATGGGATTTTTCCGGCTGTTATAAAAAATATTTTGAGCACGAGTGGGTCCCTAAAACAGGACAAGAATAAAAAAAGTGGTACCCCAGGACTCATGCTGTCAAGTTTTGACTCAACAGGTGAAAGCAACACGAATAATGACAGAGATACCAGACACACAAAAAAGAGCAACAAATAACACCCTAAGCAGCGAAATCATTTTAAGTCATTTAAAAAAACAGAGGTAGTGAGAAAACCCAATCTGGACCTCTAAACCTAGCGATGATGCACCCAAGCGTACTACCTTTTTTATCACCAAAGGACTTTGGGTATAATGCAACTAACAGCGAAAAAACTCCCCCCCTGCAAGAAATACAGGACAAGACGGAAATAGAAGAAACCCAACTCTCCCAAGAAGCGGACTGCCTAAGGCTATCGCTAACCCCTAACCTGGCAGAACTACAACAGGTGGTGGAGGCGGGTGAAGCCTTAGCTACAAAAACAAAATACATCCTCTCTCAAAACAAAGAGGAAGAAGGGTGGACAACGCAAAGGAAAAAACATAGAAAAAAGTTAACCACCACAAGAAGCAGAAATAATACCCCCAACAACCTCAGAGCTAAGCAAAAAAGACACACAAGACAAAGACACAAGAGAAGGGTCCTACACTCCCTTGGAATGCCTCAGCGACTCTTCAGAAAATTCAGACAATGAAGAAGAAGAAAATACAGATAGCCTACATAGAACGCCATCTGCTTACAGAAAAATGGAAAAAGAAGCTTCCAGAGCTAGAAGCAGATCTAGTCAAAGAGACAAGAACAACACAACCCAAAAAACAATAATGGGGGGTTTAAAAATAGCAACACTAAACGTAAGAGGTATAAATAATATTACAAAAAGACTAGCATTACTAGCATACTTAACCACAATACCGTGCGACATCATCTGCTTGCAGGAATGTGGTCTAAGCTGGGACGCAACCAACAAAGAATGGAAAAAAGATTGGACAAGCGGACCATCCTTTTGGTCAGGCTCCAACATAAACAAGAACGCGGGTACAGCAATCTTGTTTAAAACTCACGTAGCCACAGACAAAGCATGTGGAAATACATCCTGGTCGGATACTACAAGTGTTTTTTTTCATGGCACGGTATCCAACACAATCTTTTAAGTGTATACGCAGATGCAAAGAAACAAGAACGCATAGCTCTGTTACAAGAACTACGCAATTTTTGCACCGGAAACACTCCTCTAATCATAGCGGGAGATTTCAACTGCACAATACAAAAAGAAGACCGAGTGCGGACAGGTTCGCAAGCAACGACGAAGAACCGAGACCCATCGTCCAAAATACTCAAAAGTATCATAAGTGACCTAAACTTAACTGATACACATGCATCTGGCAATATACCGGGGACAGCCTTAACATATAGAGCTGAAAATGGGTTGGTACAGTCCCGTATAGATTTTATATTCACATCCAAAAACTTCGGCATCAACAAAACCGAAGTGAAACCAAATCTGTTCTCAGACCACCACCTAATCACCACAGAAATAACATTAAAGGAGTACACTCCAAAACAACGCAATGCGTGGTCACTTAATGTAAACCTCTTACAGGACGAAAAAATCTGTAAAAAATACAGACCATTGCTAAAGGATTGGGTATCTCAACATATGTTATACGAAGACAAAAGAGAGTGGTGGGAGGACATTAAAGAAAGAACCAGGGAGTTCTTTAAAAAGAGCGGACACACGGCAGCAAGAAAACGGAATGAGACCTACAGAAACCTGTTAGGCACACAACAAACACTACACTTACTACAGGAGAGAGGGGTAGACGTCCAAGATGACCTAGAAGAAATAAAAGACAAAATCCAGAAATGGATGCATGATAAAGGGAAAACTATTATCTTCAACTCAAGGGTGAAAGAATTTGAAGAGAACGAGAAATGCACACGTTTCTTCTTCAAAGCAGCACAACATCAGAAGGTTTTACTTTCTGAATTCAGAGACTCAAGGGAGGAAACAAGGAACACAGTATCAGGATTGCTAGAGGTAGCACAATTCTTTTACGCAGACTTGTATTCTCCAAAACAGTTGGACGAAGAACAGACAATTGATTTCGGAAAAGCTGTTCAAGACAACATAAGTACCGATCAAAAAGCAGACATGGTCGAGCCATTCACGTTACAAGAAACGCACAAAGCGGTGATGAGTGCTGCAAAGGGGAAAACACCGGGAAGTGATGGTCTGCCATGCGAATGGTACAGCACTTTCTGGGATATCCTGGGACCGGCAGTACTAGAACTAGTGAACGTGGTCTTCCAAACTAGAGAACTAACCCCCAGCATGAAACAGGGGATCATCACTTTGCTATACAAAAAAGGGGACAAAGCAGACGTCAAAAACTGGAGACCGATAACATTGCTAAATGCAGATTACAAAATATTAGCAAAAATTATTGCTAACAGATTAAGAGCAGTAATCAGGCACTTAGTACATCCAGACCAGACGTGCGCTGTCCCGGGCAGACGCATACATGAAAGCCTGCTGATCGTTCGAGACTCGATACAATCAGCAAAAGATCGAGGAACACCTTTGGGGGTTCTAAGCCTAGATTTTGAAAAGGCATACGACAGAGTCTCTCACCCATTTATGTTGAAGATAATGGAGAAAATGGGTTGCCCAAAACCCTTTCTAACACACATCTCCACGCTATACGCTGGAGTCTATAGTCAAGTCCGCATCAACGGGGAGTTGACTAAACAAATTCCAATACTATCAGGGGTTAGACAGGGATGTCCGTTATCAGCACTTCTGTACATCTGTGCGGTAGAACCCTTACATATCAGGCTGAAGTCACATAAAGACATGGCAGGAGCCCCAGTGCCAGGGACCCCAGAGCAAGAAAAAACCATAGGGTACATGGACGACGTAACAGCTTTGTGCAGAGATGCCAAATCGGTGAACCAGGTCGTGACACAGACTGAACTTTTTTGCAAAGCGGCAGGATTCAAACTGAACAAACACAAGTGCCAACTACTAACGATAGGAACATGGAACAATCTCACTCCATGCCCCGTAAACAAAACAGAAGACAGTTTGAAGATACTGGGACTGCTGTTTGACAAACAGATGGACGGGACAAAACAATAGGAAAGCACAACGCAGAAAATAGAGAAAAAAATCAATTTCTGGGCTTTGAGACAGTTAACGATAGAAGGGAAAGTGCTGCTCATGAAAGCAGTCATCCTACCGCTGTTGCTGTTTTTGGCACTGATCTTCCCACCAAAAACTAAGCAGACGCGAAAAATACAAAGACTGATGTTCTACTTCTTATGGAACTCAAAGATGGACCGCGTCGCAAGAAAGACTATGTACAAAATAAAGGAGAGAGGAGGAAGGGGCGTACCAGAAATACAATACAAGACTTCCTTACAGGACACTATGTAGGGTTTTGCTTAAACACGCTGAAGCACTCAGCATCGATGGCAGCGCCTTTCATAAGGTACGCAATAGCGAACATATTGGAAAAGCACAAGATAATACCGAGAAGTAATACACTACCAAATGCAATGGAAACGCCTTTTTTCTATAAAAGCATCAGCAATTTCCTGCCAACAGTGGAAGATCAAGAACTCTTAACAAAAATATGGGTGGAACCCAGAGACATACTAAAACAAAAAAGACTAAATGAAACCCCGGAACCGGTGGGCAACCTAGGGGGAAACAAACTAGACAAAGTTTGGAAAACCTTTGCGAAAGCAAAAATAACGAACACCCAAAGAGACATAAACTGGCAGCTACTAACAAACGCACTGCCTTTGAAATCCTTCATGCACAGGAGAAAACTTGCCAAAACAGCAACATGCCCTAGAGAACAATGTATGCAAGACGAATCAACACTACATTTTGTTTGGAATTGCGCGTTTGCCAAACAAGTGTGGGCAAAACTTGAAGTACTGACCTTCGCTCTCACAGGAAAGCAGACCTTAACTTTCGAATCCATTTTGACAGGGATACAGGAGGGAGGAGGGAAACAAGAAAAAATACTTTTCTACCAAATCACATCTACAGCAAAAGAAGCCTTGTGGAAAGCTAGATCACTACTAGTGCTACAGCACAAAAACATAACTCCAGAGGAGTGTGTGAAGTTAGCGTTGTGTTATTTATACACATATTACTGTCTTGATGCCAAAGACAAGGGTAAACAAGAAGCAGAAAAGATTTGGCAACAAGACAACTGGCGAACGCTAACTGTTTAACCAATCTGGGTTAGGGAGAGCTTTAGCTCAAAGTCTTTCTTTTGACAGTTTTTTAACCAAATTCTATTTTAATTTGTGACAAACTTTTAATTGGAGAACTAATTGGCGTATAGTTGCAAGTAGTATAAACTACCTTGCTGGAGGAAAGGGACGGTTGTAAGGGGAGATGTGGAGACCGTTCAAAAAAAAAAAATCTGTTCTTATCAGTTTAATATCCGATACGTCCTCTATCTGGGGACCATATCTTAAATTGATTTTTGGAACAGGGAGATGGAATGGGAGCTTGCTCTGTCCACTCCACGCATCAACCTGGTATTGCAGTACCTCCAGGACTGGTGCACTTCCCCACTCGGGGAAAACAAAGCTGTCAAAAAGAAAGACTTGGGCGATTCTTGAAAAAGAAGAGCACACACGGCAAAATATATCTGTACTTTCAAATTATTTTTTTTAAATTTATTTATTTATTTTTTTTGTTGGTGAATTAGGGATTATTTATTTATGTAATTAGGTTATTTGTTCATGAGTGTGTCTGCATTTAGTGTTTTTTAAGAGGGCTTTTTTGAGGTGGGTCAACCTTTAGGTAGCTTGTGGGTTGGTTTATTTATTATTGTTAGGTGGTTTTTGTTTTCTCTAAGTGGGGTTTGACTGAGTGGAACATTGTAGGATAGTGTGTGTACTTTAGAGTTTTTTTTTTTTTTGCCTTCTGGGCATATTGCAAGGAGCCATGGTGAATAGTAAATTTGCAGGGAAGCAGCACTTTTGTGTCCACTTCCAACTAAAGAAAAAATATTCAGAGGAGGGACCTGACAAGTTAGACATAACAAGGGATGACTTTTGTAGGCTAATTCTCAAAAAGACTTTGCAAATTCCGGTGGATGACATTTTTTGTATGATTTCTCTGCCTTCGGGGCATGCCTGGGAGGTTAGTTTTAGAGGACCTTCAGAATTCAATCATTTTTGGGACCTTTGCAACATTAAGAAAGACAGTGCAGAATTGGAGTTTTTTGAGGTACAGTCTCTTTCTGAATTGAGTAATAAAGTAGTCATTATTAAAATGTACAATGAAACAGCACAGGAACAGGATTTGAGATTCTGGTTGGCCAGAAATTGTGAGAGTGTGGGCAGTTTGGAAAAGGTGAGGGATGCTAATGGGATCTGGAACTGTTCATGGAGGGCAAATGTGAAATTGTTTTCAGACCCTAGGGGGATTGCAGGATTAAAGCATTTACCTCCGACTTTTGTGTTAGGCTTGAATAGGGCTTTTGTGTTTTATTCAGGTCAGCCCAAAGTTTGTAGGCGTTGTGGTGAGGAAGGTCACAATCAAAATGAATGTTCTAAGGTCATGTGCATGTATCACAGGCATCGTTGTCTGAGAGTGTTATACTGGAGGTGCAGTGTGATCCAGGTCATGATGATGAAGGAAAAGTTGTTGAGCAGAAAGAAGATAAGAGGGTGATACAGGGTAAGGACCCACTTTTTCAGTCCCAGCATACAGAGACAAATACTCAATCTGGAGAGCAAGAGTTGGAATCAACTCCAGGATTGAGAGAAAAGGAAAAAGATGTTGAGAGGTTGTCATCCAATTTGAGAAAGTTGTCTAGGAAAAGGCTTGTTGATCCTGAGACAGTGGGGGTGAACAAGTGGAAAAGGAGAGGGAGGAGAGGTAAAGGGTTACCTCTCTCGGATTCAGAGGAAGAGGAGGAAATGGTAGGGGGAGAGGCTGAGGAAATGGTGAAGGAGAGAAGGGTGGGGTTGGGGGTTGCAACCTCCAATAGGTATGAGGCCTTAGAGATAGATGAAGGTAGTGTTTTAGAGTTGGATGAATTGGAATTAAATTCACCCACTAGGCCTGAACAATGATTTGGAAGTTTTTACTTTTGCCAATAATGGCACTGTGCATTTGTACGGTCAATATCCGCAGCATTTACAGTACCTTGAGAAGCAGAACGGTGATAAGCCATTTGGAAAGTTTGAACTGTGATATTATTTGCCTACAAGAGTGTAATCTGCCTTTTCAAGTTAAATATGACAAATGGGAGGCTTTATGGAAGAAGGGCCCTTCACTATGGTCTGGGTCTGATGAGAACAAAAATGATGGGATTGCTGTTTTATTTACGAATCATGGTTTTCAGATCACAAAGCATATTATAGTTAAAGCGGGGAGGGTTATGCAAATGGAGTGTATTCATGGTGGGGTTGAATTCATACTCACAAATGTTTATGCATATAATGATAAGAATGAAAGAAGTGTTTTATTTGATCTCCTGGCACCTTATCTGTTGGTAGGGAAGCCTCAGATTCTGGTGGGAGACTTTAACACTGCTCTGGACTCCAATGATGTAGCTTTGCAGGTTAATTTTGACAAAAATGTTAATGTACTGAAAAAAATCATATCTGACTGTGATCTGAGTGATGCCTATCGACGGAAACATCCAGATGAAAGTGGTTATACGTGGTCAAGACCAGCAACAGGAGAACAAAGCAGGATTGATTATGTTTTTGTTAGCAAAGATTTTGATATTGACATGGTACACTTATCGGATCTCCTTTTTACAGATCATAGGTCTTTGGAAGCGAAGCTTGTGGTGGACATGATGGCGCCGAGGGGAAAGGGGGTGTGGAAGCTGAACATAAGTATTTTGGAGGACCAGGTTTGTGTTCAGCAGTTTAAAGTTTTTTATCAAGGGGTGACAGCATTGAAATGTTTCTTTGACTCGACAATGGAGTGGTGGCTAGATGCTAAACCAAGATTTAAGTTGTTTTTATAGAGTACACAAAGAGAAAACAGAGGAGAGAGGATGCCTTATTAAAAGCGTTACAGAGGAAGGCGAATAGGCTTCTTAAAATGAGGCGCCTGGGCCTAAAAGTGGAGGAGGAGTTGGATGAAGTCAAGATGGCAATTAATAAGATTCACAGGCAAAGAGTTGAAAAAATCATGTTTTTGAGTAAAGTAGAAAAATTAGAAAAGGATGAAAAGTGTACCAGTTTCTTTTTTAATCAAGTCAAGAGTCAGAACAATAATGTGATCCAGGCATGGTTTGATGAGAATAATCAAGTTAGATCAGACGTGCCTTCATTACTTAAAATTGCAGAATCATTCTATGAAAATCTCTATCAGGAAAAATCATTGGACCAAGTAAAGATTCAGCAATTATGTAATTATCTGACAGATAACTTATCAAATGATCAGAAAGAACGACTAGAGAGACCTTTGGATGGCAAGGAAGTAGAGTCGGCATTAGCTGAGACCAAGAGTAAAAAGTCACCAGGCCTAGATGGCCTGCCATATGAGTTTTATAAAACTTTTTGGCAAACTATTGGGGTAGATTTGATGGGTTTATATACCGAGTGTAATCATGCTTTGTTTTTACCCGAATCTTTTAATCACGGTCTAATTACATTGATTTTTAAGAAAGGAGATAGAAGAGACATAAAAAATTGGAGACCAATCACGTTATTAAATTGTGACTATAAGATTTATGCCAAGTGTCTAGCTAATCGTCTCAATGAATGTATTAAATATATGATTTCCAACTCACAATTATGTGCTATACCGGGAAGAAACATTGCGGAGGGTTTAATCATGACCAGGGATTTGATTGAATATATGAAGGAAAGAAATTTACCTTTATTAATCATAATCTTGACTTTGAAAAAGCCTATGATAATGTCGCTCATGTCCTGATTACTAAAGCTTTGATTGCATTAGGTGTTCCTCCCACCTTTGTTAAGTGGGTAGAGAGTATGTATAAAAATGCAAAGAGTAGAATCATGGTAAACGGTCATTTATCAAGAAGTATATGGATTCGGAGTGGAGTGAGACAGGGGTGTCTCTTGTCCCCTTTGATTTTTATTTGTGCAATCGAGGTCCTTAGTTTAACTGTCAATCATGACCACTCTATTGTGGGACTACACATTCCGGGGGGTGGAGGGGAAGTTTTAAAAACAATGATGTATATGGATGATGTAACACTGTTTGTTAAAGATGAGCTTTCTGCCACCAAAGCCATGGACAAAGTTCAGTTTTTGTCAAGTGTCAGGAGCAGTTTTAAATTTTGATAAAAGTACATGTTTAATGTTTGGTACATGGAAGAGTAGGCCTTGTGCCTATTTGTCTTATGCGGAGGAGGTGGAGATTCTAGGTGTCCCTTTCTCAAGAGAGGGTAATGTTTTGAAAATGTGGAAAGAGAAATTTACCAAAGTTAATAAGGCGCTTGCCCTATGGAATCAAAGGGATTTGTCTATGGGGGGAAGAGTTTTAGTTATTCAATCTGTGGTCATACCGATGCTTTTATATTTCTCAGTTGTGTTCCCACCTTCACGCCGCATATTGATGATGTTGAACAGGAGGATTGCCATCTTTTTCTGGCACAGCAAGGCAGAGAAACTACAGAGGGAAGTATTGTTTCTGTTATGTGAAAAAGGTGGTTTTCATTTACCGGACGTAAGAGTTATTTTGCCTTTGTTTTTTGTAGTTAAACATGTACAGATCTTTTTTGGAAATCCAAGTATAGCCAATTTTTTGGTTCAATATAACATGGGCTCCATCTTAAGGACCCTAAAAATGTGTCGCCAATCTTTTAATTCAGTGTTTGCCTTCAATCATAATGTATATTATAATGATGTCTTGGAGATTATCAGAAAGTTTTCTTTGCATGAGCTAGAAATGAGTTCATGGAATTCTTTTAAAGAAGTGGTCCTTTATATTGATAATAAAAAACCTATTTTTTGTCCTAGAAGGATCTCAGAAGAAGTGGCGGTAGAAGCATGGAAACAGATTCACAGGAAAGAGCTTGGTAACTGGCATCAGGAGCTGAACTGGCAGGCAGCACATGAGGTTTTGCCTGTCAAAAGAACCATGTTCACTAGGTCGCTGGCCGTTACTCCTTTGTGCCCTAGAGGGTGTCAGGTTGAGGAGACAGTAGAGCATGCTTTATGGGACTGTCCTTTTGCCAGGGAGGTGTGGGTAGGTTCGGTGGATTTGATGGTACCCTACATTGACCCTGTTCAGGTGGATGCAAACATGGTAATCTTTGACAAACATATCGGGCCTTGGCAGGCTAATAAATGGGAACAATTGTGGATCACAATTTCTTGCGTAAAGATGGCCATTTGGAAAGCAAGAAATGCTTTAGTGCTCAGACACTTTCTCTTCTCTTCCTGGGAAACTGTCAAAATTGCTAAAGTGGAATTGAGAAACTATTATGTAAAGGATTCGGTAAAACTGAGCCAAACAGATTTGCAGAGTAAATGGGCGTATAAACCTCCATGAGGGGTTAAGTGTATACTCTTGTTCTTATGGTACTTACATCCTTTTCAACAGAAGCAGGTGAGATTTTACAAAAAAGAAAGACTTCAATAATGAACAACTTGACTGGTCGCAACTCAATTTCCTCAACATTTCCTATAAACAACCACTTAATGTCAAAATAAGTGAAAGGCATTGTAAATGTATTTTTGCTAAAATTGCACGTGCTCTAGATAACTTGTACTGCAAATTAAAATGCTCTATTAGCAGTCTTTAGTTTATTAAATTTGTAATTCGTGTTGCAGTCATTTTTCCGCCAACTCAGCACCGATATGTTCTGTCGAAAAATTGATGTTGCTTACCATTTAATTTGATATGCACATTTTGCTCATTGCGTACAAAAGGTTGGGGACCCCTGCTTTACATCCTAAGAATCATTTTTTCATGTAATGCCAAATAGTGCATTCTAAAGACCCTGGGGCCTATTACTTTGGTGAAAAAGAGGTTAGGAATAAAAACGATAATTTTCTAAAGGATTTGGAACCTTTCATCTCTGCACCAAAGGGATTTTACACAAAACATAGTGGCAAACATTGGTAAAAACATTGAGCATTTGACGACCACTTCATAGAGTGGTGTGTTGGTGTTAGCTGGGCATTTGGATTCATTGGCCTCATTTCGAGTCCGACGGTAACCGTGCTGGAAGCTACCGCCGGACCCGTATTACCATTCCACCTCTGTGATTCCTGGAATCACTGGGGCATTATGACCCCGATGACCCGGAGGTGGAATTCTGCAAGTCCCCATTCCCATGGAGTCCCATAGGACTCCATGGGGATGGGGACAATGGAAACACTGGTTCCGTCTATGACGGAGCCGGTGTTTCCATTTGCACCTGCAGGCGGGTGGCATTCAGACCTGGCGGGAGTGACACCTCCCGCCTGCAGGACTCTGAATCAGCCGGTCCGGAAAGAACGGTGGCGTTTTTACTGCTACTGTTCTTTCCGGACCGGCAGGGTCGTAATGAGGCCCATTGGCTTGTTAATTTAAAAGTATTAACAGTAACTTAATTGGAATTGAACATAGGGCAAATTAATAATGAAAACTGTGTCATGCATTTGCCTTATCAGCCCATTCTCCAAGTGCCAGATTGAGAGAGTCTCAAACAATGACAATGTTGGCATCAAACACAAACGTGACTTGTACAAAAAGCAGTGCATGCAAATTATGAATAAAGGAAGGTTGGGTATGTGTGCCAGGTATTTGTCCATTATGCTCCTGCTATCTATACAAAGGAATAGAATAGGACCATTTCCTCCAGGACACAAACAAGGTTCAATTATTTGGCTCATTAATACATCAGCTGGGCAAAGTATTTGAAGATGACAGGGTTTTAACAACGACACTGCTTTAATAAGTAAGGACATTTACTGAAAAATAATTTGCATGGTGGCAACAAACTCAAATGTTGCATCTACAAAAATAAGCCAATTGGAACCACAGCAGGCTCATTGGCCAACATTCTTGCACAGTCCAGGTCTCTGTCCTGGCTCTAACGCTACTGAGGTCTCATCCATTCAGCACCTCCTTCTAGGCCTAGACACCATGGCCCAAAACAACTGGCGAGCAACAATTTACGGTGCCGCGAGCAACATGTTGCTCCCGAGCTACACGTTGGGGATCACTGCCTTATATAAAGGCCCAAATCCCTGCTTGTGATGAGCAAAGCCATTATAAGGCAAAAATACACCTGAACTTGTAGGGGGTTGTTTTTTATCCTGAGGCCTAGGAGAATGACATACTGAAAACGTGGGCCTACTAATAAATACTTGGTATAGGGGATTAGAGTACATGGAAGGGAGTTAGTTAATCATTTGAGAGCTCTGAAAGAAAGGGAGGTTTTGTTCAGACTCCAAGTTTTATTGCTTTAAATTGTCAGAACATTAGTGAAGGCATATAAAGTGAGCTCTTTATTTATTTGACATTCTTGGGAAGATAGTGGACTCCCTATAAAGGTTGTTGAGGTTCTAAAACATTAGATTTAGGACACCTTTTCACAGAGAACACTAATGATACTGGATTAATGAGGGAAGGGGAGTTTTGTGTCTGGACACTTTTGTTTTTGGTGCCAGAGCAAGTAAGATTAGGACTCTCAAAGAGAGCAGTGAAGGTCAGTTGACCTATATAACTAGTTTTAAAAGGTACCCTTTTATAATTGTCTCTGAAATAGTGACTCTTTAGGAGAATAGTTAAATGGAGAATACCAATGACTGTGGATTAATGAAGGAAGGGGAGTTTTTGTCTGGACACTTGTCTTTGGTGCCAGAGCAAGTAAAATATAGGACTCTCAGAGAGAGTAGTGAAGGTCAGTTGACCTAAAGACATCCTTTCATATTTGTTTCTATGATAGTGACTCTGTAAGGGAATATTTATATAGAGATCACCAATAACAGTGGATTAATGAAGAAAGGGGTTTTTCTCTGGACACTATTATTTTTTGGTGCTAGGGTAAGAAAAGTAGGATAAGTCTTTTGATTTGGACAATGAATTTATTGGACATCCTTTTTACTTTTCAAGAGAATAACCATATATAGAGCAATAATGGAGGAAGGGGCGTTCTTTGGTTGGACATCTTTTTACACTTACTACAAGAGAGGGGTAGACGTCCAAGATGACCTCGAAGACGTAAAGGACAAAATCCAGAAATGGATGCACGATAAAGGGAAAACTATTATCTTCAACTCAAGGGTGAAAGAATTTGAAGAGAACGAGAAATGCACACGTTTCTTCTTCAAAGCAGCACAACATCAGAAGGTTTTACCTACTGAATTCAGAGACTCAAGAGAGGAAACAAGGAACACGGTATCAGGATTGCTAGAGGTAGCACAATCCTTTTACACAGGCTTGTATTCTCCAAAACAGTTGGACGAAGAACAGACAATTGATTTTGGAAAAGCTGTTCAAGACAACATAAGTACCGATCAAAAAGCAGACATGGTCGAGCCATTCACGTTACAAGAAACGCACAAAGCAGTGATGAGTGCTGCAAAGGGGAAAACACCGGGAAGTGATGGTCTACCATGGTACAGCACTTTCTGGGATATCCTAGGACCGGCAGTACTAGAACTAGTGAACGTGGTCTTCCAAACTAGAGAACTAGCCCCCAGCATGAAACAGGGGAACTAGCCCCCAGCATGAAACAGGGGATGATCACTTTGCTATACAAAAAAGGGGATAAAGCGGACGTCAAAAACTGGAGACCGATAACATTGCTAAATGCAGATTACAAAATATTAGCAAAAGTTATTGCTAACAGATTAAGAGCAGTAATCAGGCACTTAGTACATCCAGACCAGACGTGCGCTGTCCCGGGCAGACGCATACATGAAAGCCTACTGATCGTTCGAGACTCGATACAATCAGCAAAAGATCGAGGAATGCCTTTGGGGGTTCTAAGCCTAGATTTCGAAAAGGCATACGACAGAGTCTCTCACCCATTTATGTTGAAGATAATGGAGAAAATGGAGAAAATGGGTTGCCCAAAACCCTTTCTAACACACATCTCCACGCTATACGCTGGAGTCTACAGTCAAGTCCGCATCAACGGGGAGCTGACTGAACAAATTCCAATATTATCAGGGGTTAGGCAGGGATGTCCGTTATCAGCACTTCTGTACATCTGTGCGGTAGAACCCTTACATATCAGACTGAGGTCACACAAAGACAGAGCAGGAGCCCCAGTGCCGGGGACCCCAGAGCAAGTAAAAACCATAGGGTACATGGACGACGTAACAGCTTTGTGCAAAGATGCAAAATCTGTGAACCAGGTCGTGACACAGACTGAACTTTTTTGCAAAGCGGCAGGATTCAAACTGAACAAACATAAGTGCCAATTACTAACGATAGGAACATGGAACAATCTCACACCATGCCCTGTAAACAAAACAGAAGACAGTTTGAAGATACTGGGACTGCTGTTTGACAAACAGATGGACGGGAGAAAACAATGGGAAAGCACAACGCAGAAAATAGAGAAATAAAAAATAAATTTCTGGGCTTTGAGACAGCTAACGATAGAAGGGAAAGTGCTGCTCATGAAAGCAGTCATCCTCCCACTGTTGCTGTTTTTGGCACTGATCTTCCCACCAAAAATTAATGGAACTCAAAGATGGACCGCGTCGCAAGAAAGACTATGTACAAAATAAAGGAGAGAGGAAGAAGGGGTGTACCAGAAATACAAGACTTCCTTACAGGACACTATGTAGGGTTTTGCTTAAACACGCTGAAGCACTCAGCATCGATGGCAGCGCCGTTTATAAGGTACGCAACAGCAAACATATTGGAAAAGCACAAGATAATACCGAGAAGTAATACACTACCAAAACCAATGGAAACGCCTTTTTTCTACAAAAGCATCGGCAATTTCCTGCCAACAGTGGAAGATCAAGAACTTTTAACTAAAATATGGGTGGAACCCAGAGACATGCTAAAACAAAAAAGACTAAATGAAACCCCGGAACCAGTGGGCAACCTAGGGGGAAACAAACTAGACAAAGTTTGGAAAACCTTTGCGAAAGCAAAAGTAACGAACACCCAGAGAGACAAACTGGCAGCTACTAACAAACGCACTGCCTTTAAAATCCTTCATGCACAGGAGAAAACTTGCCAAAACAGCAACATTCCCTAGAGAATAATGTATGCAAGACGAATCAACACTACATTTCGTTTGGAATTGCGCGTTTGCCAAACAAGTGTGGGCAAAACTTGAAATTCTGACTTTCGCTCTCACAGGAGAGCAGACCTTAACTTTCGAATCGATTTTGACAGGGATACAGGAGGGAGGAGGGAAACTAGAAAAAATCCTTTTCTATCAAATCACATCTGCAGCAAAAGAAGCCTTGTGGAAAGCTAGATCACTACTAGTGCTACAGCACAAAAACATAACTCCAGAGGAGTGTGTTAAGTTAGCGTTGTGTTATTTATACACATATTACTGTCTTGATGCCAAAGACAAGGGTAAACAAGAGGCACAAAAGATTTGGCAACAAGACAACTGGCGAACGCTAACTGTTTAACCAATCTGGGTTAGGGAGAGCTTTAGCTCAAAGTCTTTCTTTTGACAGTTTTTTAACCAAATTCTATTTTAATTCGTGACAAACTTTTAATTGGAGAACTAATTGGCGTATAGTTGCAAGTAGTATAAACTACTTTGCTGGAGGAAAGGGACGGTTGTAAGGGGAGATGTGGAGACCGTTCAAAAAAAAAAAAAATCTGTTCTTATCAGTTTAATATCTGATACGTCCTCTATCTGGGGACCATATAGTAAATTGATTTTTGGAACAGGGAGATGGAATGGGAGCTTGCTCTGTCCACTCCACGCATCAACCTGGTATTGCAGTACCTCCAGGACTGGTGCACTTCCCCACTCGGGGAAAACAAAGCTGTCAAAAAGAAAGACTTGGCGATTCTTGAAAAAGAAGAGCACACACGGCAAAATATATCTGTACTTATGCAAATTAATTTTTTTTATTTTTTTTTTTCCCTTTCTTCCTTCTTTTTTGTTTAGATGTCCTGTTGAACATTCTGTGTCTTGGAGCAAGTTGTCGGAAGGAAAAAAGTCTGCCGTTTGGCTCCTTTTTCAGGGGAGCCGCCAGCCAGCCAGCCAGCCGGAGGAGGAGAGCATGGGGGACACTGTCCTTGCCCTGCTTCCTTCCTTCCTTTCTTCCTTCCTTCCTCGCCCCTGCCGACCCCGAACGGCCAAGCCTTATCTAAGGTGGGCGCTCGGAGGAGCCTGCCCCCCCAGGCAGCTCGGGGTGACTTTGGGCCCTGGCACCGAGGCTGCTGGAGATGTGGGGGCGGAGCCATGCAAAAACAGACCCGGTGCTGCTGGTCTTTCATGCAAACGCACGCTAGGCCCGGCCGCCTCCGAGGTGCCTGGGAGTCTACGGCAGAGGGCGACTCCGAGTCAGCGGGGGAGCTGCCGAGCAGCGCTCTTTCCGACGGACCCTTTCGGGGCATCGCTTTTCGGCCTTTTGGCTCTTTTCAAGGGAGGTTTTATCTCCAGGAAAGTTATGGCAAATTATACGATCACAACTATTTTGACTTAAGCTCTCTACTGCACAACAGAGAGCCCAGTAGAGGTGTTGCTGTCACACACCCGCGCCGCGAGGTGGGCAGCGGTACGCAGTAGAGCCTCGTGTTCTTGGAGTTCTTTTTCAATGTCTGCAGGAGATTTCCCAGAAGTTGCACTAACATTGCTGGGAGTGCTTGTAGAAGGCCTGTTATCTGTAAAGACATCTGGAAGTATCTTCGCAGCCCCAGCTGCTTTTTGAGCATACGTCTGGGGAAAAATGGGGCACTCTATAGTGAAGTGTCCTTCTTGATTGCAATTTTTGCATCGGTATGGCTGCTCACACTGTGCCTCCTTATGGTCCTTTTTGCCGCAATTTCTACATTTGACCTTTGGGCAGTTTTGTTTAACATGCCCAAAATTGCGACAAAAACGGCAGAACATGGGTTGATTTGGATAGTATAAATATCCATTCTGTTCATTAATGTTAAACACACTGGGAGGATGGCATAATCCTCCAATTCCAGAAGGGTTCTTCTTTAATGTCACATTACACCTTCTATTGCCATTAAAGATGCCAAATTGGTTTTTTAGCTCATGTCCACCTCGAATTTTATCACAGTATGTGAGAAGCCAGTTGGCTATTTTATCTGCAGATACAAATGGGTTGTACATGTGTACTGTGATGGGTATTTCTTGTCTTATGTGGCAAAGTTCAATATCTACACCTTTCAGAACTTCATTATTACTATTTTTGTTAATTTTATAGTTCTCATGAGCGGTGATGCACGCAGCTTCTTCTGAGAAGGTAATATCATATGTATATGCATGCTTGTGTTCTTGCATGCAGTATATCTTGTCTTTCTCTATATGTAATGTTCCAAATAAGATATTTGTAACAACATAATAAATGTCTTTCTTGTTGAGCCTCAGGTAATATTGTTATTCTTATAGAATTGCGCAACTGCGTTGCAGGTGGTATGGTCTTTGATGGCTGAGCCATGGTGTAAGAGCGGTGGTACACCCCCCTATAGGATCAAAAAAGGAGCATTGATAATGGCCTCCATTTTTGGAAGAATTTGCATATCTGTGTTTTAAATTAAAATGGAAATCCTGCGGAAGGAAAAAGATTCGGGTCTATTTTTCCAATCCGCTTCGGGGTAGGAGATTTTAAGCAGATGGCCAAAAGGACCAGCATCAAAAAACACCCTTCCTATACAAAATATGAAGAAAACCGAAGCCGCTAAACCGCAAGACGGCCGCAAACAAGAAACAGAGCAGTGCATGAATTTAGCATCTAATTATGCAAATTCGACTATTTTACCCATAAATCCTAAAGAAACAGAAACAAACACCCTAAGTGACACAGGCAATTCCACAAATGCATCAGTTTTTGAATCCAGACCAGTTGAAATGCAGGAGGAGATTGCAGGAGTTACAGAGAATCCTAGCGAACTGCCCCCTAGCGGTGAAAACGGGAATGTCACTGTTTCCGACCAAGAAATGGAAAAAATGGATGTTTCCAACCCAGAACAAGAAAGTGAAAGTGATGTTTCGCCGACTGTATGCAGCCAGAAAACTGCAATACCAAAGCAAAAAAATATACCAAAAACATCTATAAACAAAGACAATAATAAGCAAAAAAATAAGAAACCTTCACAAAGTCCTATATCCGAAACACCCCCTTCCCAACTACCTCCAAAATCCCTGCAACTCCCCAGAAAACCACCACGGAAAGAGATAGAGCAACACTTCTGCAAGTGTGCAAAACAAACAATGAGGCCCAAACAGCATGGAGCACCATTGTACACAACAAGAAACAGAGAAACAAAAATGACAAAGCTGAGTCCCCCATGGAAATCAGTCAACCAGCAACTGTTATTGAAACGTGCACATCAAATTTATTCGATGTGCTGCTATGTGATGTTCTAGACCCAATAGACACACCAAGCCAAGAAAAAAACAGTGCTCTCAGATTCTTCATCTGAATCTGAAGAAGAAGACACAAATACAACGCAAAGAGGGCAGAAAAAGCACCGAAAGCGAACAAAGTCAGACCGTAGTAGATCGGTGGTCAGACAACACAAGTCAACACCTAAATAAATATCATCATGAATACTTTAAAAATCATTAATTTCAACGTAAGAGGCATCAACGACGTTGTTAAGAGAACCACCTTTTTGGCCTTCTTAGCGACATTGACTGCAGATATTATTTGTCTGCAAGAGTGTGGATTACACTGGGACCCAACACTAGCCAAATGGCAAAAGACTGGCCTATGGGCCCATCTCTATGGTCGGGAAGTACAGTCAATAAAAATGCAGGTACAGCAGTGTTGTTCAAGACACAAAACATTACCATACAATCTAGCAAAGAAATTATACCTGGAAGAATACTCCAAGTTGATTTTCTCTTCCAAGAAACAGAACATAGACTTTTCAGCGTCTACGCTGATGCGACTAAGAAAGACAGAATAAAGACCTTCGAAACACTGAAAATCTTCCTAATTGGCACAGAACCCACCATAATTGCAGGAGATTTCAACTGCATTTTGCACCCTGCTGATCGGAAATCTAAAGCAAATCAGCGAGAAGCACAAAAACTGGATACTTCATCAAAAAGACTACAAGAAATTTTAGAAGATTGCCAACTAAAAGACACTCATGCAGTCAATAAACCACCTGGCTCTATGATGTCATGGAGAGACACCGCAGGACAAACAGAATCCCGCGTAGACTATATATTCACCACGAAACATTTCAGAACACATGCAACAGAAACCCTTGTGAACTTATTTTCGGATCACAAAATCATCGTGTCACATCTAACAAAAGCAGACTACCTACCAAAAAAACAAAACACATGGGCCCTGAACACTACACTACTCGAAGATAAAGACATTGTTCAACGCTACAAAACTGCACTACATCAATGGGTAAATAACAAAAGCCACTCACAAAGCATTTCTGACTGGTGGGAGGATATCAAAAAGAAAACAAAATATTTCTTCATCAAAGAAGGAAAAAATAAAGCATACAAAAAAAGTGAAGACTATAGACTCTTGGTGGGATGTCTACAAACCCTTCATCAATTACAAGACATGGGAATAGACGTCAACCAAGAGAAAAATAATATACAAGACAGGATCCAGAAATGGCTAACAGACAAATGCAAGACTATCATTTTTAACTCTAAAGTAAAGGCCTATGAAGAAAATGAAAAATACTCTCGCTTCTTCTTTAAAAAAACAAATACGGCTAAAGTCATACCAAAAGCATTCATAGACCAGGACGGCATAAGACACACAAACATCCCAACACGGTATGGAACAAGTCGCCGAACAATTTTATCAAGATCTATATACTCCAAAAGAACTGGATGAAGAACAAATACTGCATTTCGAATCACTAATCCAAGATAACCTTTCTATCAACCAAAAAACGAGTCTTCAGGATCAGTTATCTCCTTTAGAGGTACTCGATGCCACTAAACAATTGTCAAAAAACAAAACACCAGGCAGCGACGGACTACCAACAGAATGGTACATCGCTTTCTGGAACGAAATTAGTCCCCACCTTCTTAAAGTCTACAAGGAAAGCTTAGACAACAACGTATTACCAACAACTATGACCCAAAGCAGAATCACTCTACTACACAAAAAAGGCTGCAAGGAGGACATCAAAAATTGGAGACCTATATCTCTGCTGAATGTAGACTATAAAATATTTGCAAAAGTCGTAGCAAATAGAATGAAAACAGTCATTTCATCACTCATTCAAGAAGACCAAACATGCGCTGTCCCACACAGACGCATACACGAAAGCCTTTTGACCCTTAGAGACTCCATTGAACACACAGTACAGAGGAAATCATCCCTAGGCGTTACGTCCTTGGATTTTGAAAAGGCCTACGACAGAGTGTCCATTACGTTCATTAAAAGGATATTATCAAAAATGGGGTGCCCACAGAAAATCATTGAATACATATCGACCCTATATCAGAATGCCTTCAGCCAGGTGCGAGTAAATGGACACCTCTCTGGAAGAATAGCGATACTGTCAGGGGTAAGACAAGGATGCCCCCTATCAGCCATCCTATACATCTGTGCAATTGAGCCTTTACACAGGAAAATCAAAAACGACCAGAATATCCAAGGAGCGTTCATACCAGGACTACCAAAGGAACAGGCTAAATGTATGGGGTACATGGACGATGTTACAGTGCTCTGTACGAACGCACAATCAACAAAGCCATTCAACACAAAGAAGATTTTTGCAAGGCGGCAGGCTTTAAAATAAACAAAGAAAAAAGCAACCCGTTAACCATAGGCACCTGGGACAACCTAGCTAAATGTGAAGTGACGAAAGTGGCAGACACAATCAAAGTACTAGGCATCCACTTCCAAACCAGACAACCTGGGATACTGGCGTGGAATAAAGTACAGGAGAAATTAGAAAACAAAATAGTCTTTTGGAAATCAAGACAACTCTCCATTGAAGGGAAACTACTTCTAATCAAAGCAGTTTTAATGCCTATAATATTATTCGTGGCATTAGTATTTCCACCCACAAGTACACAAACAAAAAAACTACAAAGACTATTTTTCAAATTCATATGGAACTCTAGCATGGATCGGCTACGTAGAGACATTCTACACAAAAAAACAAAACAATGGAGGAAGAGAAATTCCTAATCTACACACAGTCCTGCCAGTGCACTATATATGTTTCTGCATAAATACTTTGAAGCATTCGCAGTCGAAGGCAGCAGTATATATTAAATACGCTATCAGCCGCCTCCTGCATAAATACAAATATATCCAATCCACAAACATCAGCCCAAGAGCTCTAGACCCACCAAAGTCATACGAAATATTCAAAATTTTTCTCCCAAAAATACAACATCTAGAAGCTTCAAAACAATACATTTTGTATCCTAAATGGATTTTACAAGAGATGGTAGAAACCGAAACCCCAGAGCCAGTGGGAAACCTTTCTGGTGATCATTTGGAAAAAACTTGGAACTTGTTATCCACATCGAAAATCACAAACGAACAGAAAGACATTGCCTGGCTTGCATTACACAATGCGCTCCCCTTAAAGGCATTCATGCCCAAAAGACGACTGGCAGTATCTGCGGAATGTCCTAGGAGCAGATGCAAACATGAAGAGACTACTCTACACTTCATATGGAATTGTCTTTTTGCAGCGCAAGTTTGGATTCTAGTAAAGCCACTTTTGGCTGCACTAACCAAAGATCAACATGTATCCTTTGACCAAGTACTCACAGGGATTGGAGGGGGTGGAGGGAAAGAAAATGCAGCACGTTTTTACAAAATCACAGCTTCCACGAAACAAGCTTTGTGGAAAGCAAGATGCCTGGTTGTACTCCAGCATAAAGAGATAACCCCTCAAGAATGTGTACAACTGATGCTGTGTCACTTGTACACATACTTTTGTGTTGATGCCAAGAAATCAGATAAAAATACAGCTAACGATTATTGGCAACAAGACAAGTGGAGGAATCTCACCACTTGAATAATCCGGGATAGAGTGAGTACTCACTCACAGTCTCTTCTTTTTGACAGCAAGTTTTTTATCCAAATTCAAGTTTAATTTGAAACTTTAATTGGCGTATAGTCGCGGATTGGATTTTTCCAATTTGCTGGAGGAATGGGACGGTTGTAAGGGGAGAAGTGGAGACCGTTCAAAAAAAGAAAAAAAAAAATCTGTTCTTATCTGAGTGCGATTTCCGAATTTTCGCGGGCCTTTTGGCTCATTTTTCAGGGAAGCTGGAAAGGCAAAATCGAGCAGGGGCCATCCTAGACATGGCAGAGAGCTCAGGGCAGCAAGGCGAAGCGCTGGTCCAGGGGGGACAAGGGCCCCACGATGACTCCATGGAAGTGGGGCCGGCGCTAGCGGCAGAGACACCCAGCGGGGTGGACCCGGCGACAGGGGCCGGGCGAAAACCAGCGACAGGGGCTGGGAACACCCCGACCCCCCTGCCCAGGGGAATCCCAACAGCAGGGGCTGGGGGAAACCCGGCAACAGGGGCCGGAAGAGCTGGAAAAGGAGACCCAGGGACCCAGGCGGGGGCACCCCCAACAGCAGGAAAAGGCGGCAGCGAGGCACAGCCCGGCCACCCCAGTACAGCTGGAGGGAAAGGAGGCGCCTCACCGGGCACCAGCGGGACCCAACCAGTGGCCGGAGGCCCAGGACCAGGGCAGAAAGACAAGCCAGACCCCCAGGGCAAGGCGACAGGGGCCAAACCCCGGGGGGAACGGCTCGGCCTGGGCGAGCAAGCCCTACCCCTTGAACCACCGGATGAAACAGACCATCCGGATGCAGGTCAAGGAGGTCGACGGCAAGCGGGCAATGCTTGACCGCAAGATGTGCTGGGACAAGGTGGTTGTGGGAGCAGGGGTAAGCCCCAACGAGGTCCTAAGCTTTCAGGACTACCTGTCATGCGGGGTCTTCCTCCTAACATTCATCTCGCAGGCCCTCTGCGAGAAGTATTGGGACATCTTCCAAGGGAAGAAAAAGGAAGCCCCGTACAGCACGTTCGAGATGGAGACGCAACGGGAGTCACGAGAGAGAAGGATAACGGTAGAGAGGACCAACCCGCACGTCTCAGAATCGGACATAGGCGCCCTGCTGAAGCGGTATGGCACCATCAAGGATGGGCCCACCGAAATCAGGGACGCCAATGGGGTTTGGAACACCTCATGGAGGGCCACGCTAGAACTCGAACAGGGCTTCGGAGGTCGAGATGACCTAAAGCACCTGCCATCGGTGTTCTACCTCGGAGCAGATGAAGGGAGGATAAGGTACCAGGGACAACCCTTCACCTGCAGGAAATGCGATGGCGAGGGACACAAAGCCAACGCATGCCCCCAGCCATTCTGCCGGAAATGCAGGGGGACAGACCACGACACCTACGAGTGCACGGGACAGAAAAGGTGTAATTTCTGCGGCACACAAGGGCACATGTACTACGGGTGCCCGTACTCGGCCAAGTCCTACGCCCAAGTGGCAAGCGGAGCAGTCAAGGTGCTGCAGCCGACCGGTAGGCCAACGACTGAGGCGGCTAAGGCACCGCCAAGGGACAGGAGAACAGTCATCAGCAAAAAGGCCTCGGACAGGCTGATGACCCTGATGACGGAGATCAGGAACGAGGGCCTGGAAAGAGAACGGGCACAGAAGGCACAGGAAAAGGCTAACCCGAGCAAGGCACACCCGGAGAAAGCGGCAACCCCGCAGACCCGGGTAAAGCCGAGCACGGCAGAGCCAACCCCAGGACCAACCCTGGTCACCACGAGACCGGCAATACCGGAGGGAGCTGGAACCCCCACCCCAGCTCCAGAGCCGGAGAAAACAACCCCGGCCGCCGCGACACCGGCAAAACCGGAGGTAGCTGAAACCACTACCCCAGTTCCTCAGGCCCCAGCCACGGGGCCACCCGAGGCAGAGGAGGAGGCGACAGCACCCGAAACGACAGAGGCAGCTGTACCACAAGCCCCTCAAACGACAGCCACGATACATCCCCTCCCCTCCCCTCCAAAGTGGAAGACCTCTCGGACCCCGAAGACCAAGGGAATGCCCGGGCAAAAGGGAAGAGAAAGTCCAAGCTAAGGAGGGACAGAAAAGGGAAGCAGGCAAAGGATGGGTCTGGCAGACTCAGGAGCAGAAGCAGGTCCGACCGCGAAGCTGCGTCAGAACAAGCCGACGAGGAAAGCGGGAAGGAGAGCCCCGTGCGACTCTCCCGGGCCATGAGGAGGATGGCCCTGCAAACCAGGGTAGACCTCCTCAAAGGAAACAATGCAGGAGCAAGAGAAGAGGTGGTGGTGATCCCCGGCTCGGACTCCGAGGAGGAGGACGACGACAGCACACCCCTCAGCGAGATCGCGCTCCTGCACCAACGGCTAAGGACAATTGAAATGCTGCAAAGCCTAGAAGGGCCAAGCAGCTGGAAAACGGACAAGGACAAGGAGGGGCCGGGCACGGACTCAGACTCAGACGGAATGGAACTCGAGGGGGAGGGATGTTCGGAGCAGGATTGATCCAAGATCCGAACAAGAACACCCCCTCAGAGAACCAGAACCCGTAGCTTACGCATTGCAAGATGGCCATATCACCGCTCACCTTGAATGTCAGAAGCTTGAAGGACAGGACCCGAAGGGCAGGCACAATGTTACTGCTCTGTTACTGATTCAGCTGTGAAGTGCCTTCCCCTTACAAGGATGGCCACTCCTGAGGATTTGCAGTCGTTCCCTCCTGACCAGAAGGACGGCCCGTGACTCCACTCCTCCTCGAGTTGTTTGTACGACCGGTCATACGGTATTCCACATTCCTGGGCGAAGCACACATCGCAGTTCTGGGCTGCGGCACGGGAAAAGAAGAGGACATTCAGGGCCCTGCAATCGTGGTTGCAGGGACTGTTCGACCTCGAGCTCAGAGGCTGGGACGTGCAAGACGACCTAGAGGAAACCAGGAGAGGTCTAGACAACCACTTCCAGGCGGAAGCTAGGAAAGTCATGTTCCGTTCCAGGGTCGAGCGACTTGAGAAGGATGAAAAATGCAACGCATTTTTCTTCAAGAAGCTACACTCCACTACCACACCCCTACTGGAACTACGGGACCCAGAGGGAAACCTCCAAGACGAGAAAGAGCTGGTGATGAAGGTCGTCACAGACTTCTACAGCAGCCTCTACTCGCCTAAGGCGTCGGAGGGAGCCCAGGCAGACAAGTTTCTGGCTGGGATCTCGAGGACACTGGGACCGGAGGAAAGAGGGCCTGAACGCTCCCTTCACGCTGGGGGAGCTGCACCAGGCGGCCACCTCCTTCAAACGCGGCAAGACCCCGGGCTGTGACGGGCTCCCAGTGGAACTCTACACCGAACTCTGGGACCAGATCGGGCCGGACTTGCTCGCGCTATACGAGGAGATGGCGGAGAAGGGCAGCATGCCACGGACCCTGAGGGAAGGTACGATTGCCCTCTTGTAAAAGCAAAAGGGAGAGAGAGATGACCTCAAAAACTGGAGACCCATCTCGCTCCTAAACGTGGACTACAAGATCCTGGCAAAAGTGATGGCAAACCGGCTCAAGAAGGTAATCGGGAAGCTAGTCCACCCGGACCAGTCGTGCGTGATACCAGGGCGCCAGATAGCGGACAGCTTGGCCCTGGTCAGAGACACGATCGAATACGTCAGGGACCGCAGGGTCCGAGCGGCCCTGGTAAGCCTCGATCAGGAAAAGGCTTTCGATAGAGTGTCCCACGAGTTCATGGACCGTGCCCTGCGAGCGATGGGTCTGGGAGACTTCTTCTGTGACATGGTGCGGACCATGTACCGAGACATCTTCAGCAGCGCAATGGTAAACGGGTGGAAGGCGGACTCCTTCCCGGTGGAGTCAGGTGTCAGACAGGGCTGCCCACTCTCACCCTTGCTGTTCGTCTGCGTCATCGAGCTCCTGGCGGAACACATCCGGCAAAACAAGGACATACGAGGGGTGAAAGTGCCAGGGAGCGAAGGCAAGGGGGAAGTGAAGTGCTCCCTGTACATGGACGACGTTACCGTCTTCTGCACAGATCAAGGCCCTCGTAAGGACCTGCGAGGACTTCGGCAAGGCGTCAGGGGCCAAGATAAACTGCACCAAGTCAGAGGCCATGCTCTTCGGAGACTGGGACCCAACGTCTGACCCTCTGCCCTTCCCCATCAGACCGGTCCACATGAAAATCCTGGGTGTGTGGTTCGGCTACGAGGGGGCCGCGAAAAGGTCATGGGACGAGCGCGTGGCGAAAGCCAAACAAAAACTAGGGCTATGGAGCCTGCGGAGGCTGAACATAGAGGGGAAGACGCTGGCTCTGGCGAATGACGTGCTCCCGGTCCTACAGTACCTAGCACAGGTCTGGCCGGTGCCGAAGTCCACTGCAAAAACCATCACGAGGATGGTATTCTACTTCATCTGGAACTCCAAGAGGGATAGGGTGAAGAGAGCAACCATGATCAAGACACACGACAAAGGCGGGAAGGGGGTGCCGGACATCCCCACCATGCTGAGAGGCTTCTTCACCTGCAACTGCGTGAGGCTCACGCTGAGGAGCAGTGATGAAAGTCACGTAGGTTTCCTGATGGCCCGCTTCTTCCTACTCCCGGTATGGCGGAGGCTGAGATGGGTGGTGTGGGACGCCAGGATTCCATACAACTGGACGGCCCCCTGGTACTACGCTGAGGCGGAGCGTTTCGTACGAGAATTCCAGCTGGAGGCGGCGGCGGGACCAGTGGAAGAATGGGGCCATCCACAAAAGCATTTGTGACAGGGACGTTTGCGAGCAGATCAGGACCCTATCATCAGAGGCCGCAGAGCGCGTATGGGGCAATGTGGCATCGAAACGGCTCACGAACAAGCACAAAGACGTAGCCTGGATGGCCATCCAGGGAGGTCTACCGGTGCGAGCGTTCATGCACGCCAAGGGTCTCAACCGCTTCAAAAACTGCCCCCGGGGCTGCACGGCGGACGAGACAGAGTACCACCTCCTCTGGGATTGCCCCTACGCACGCAACTTGATGCGGGACTTGGCCACGGAACTAGGGGGCAAGATCCCGACAGCAAACATCAATGCCGACGCAGTGATGTACGGTTTGTTCCCGGGGACCCACGCACAGGAAGACACCCAGGCCTGCTGGAGAATCCTGTGCTGCGTAAAAGATGTGCTCCTATTTTCCAGAAACCGCCTGGTGGTAGGGAAGAAAGAGACGACGACGGAATCCTGCCGCCGGATGGTCCACAGCCTCCTGAGAGACTACGCAATCATCGACGGGCCGGAGGACGACAGCAACGACGACGACGGAGAGTGAGTAAACGTACATTTACACAACATGTTCTTGTGCTTTTTCTCAAACAGGACCCACCTCTGAGTGGAGAAAACGAAGGAATCGTCGGCCGCACGCGAGGCAGCATGACGAGGATACGTAAGTAATGTACACCATAACTTAACACGACCTGTTTTCTTTCCAGCGGAAAAGGTCGACAAAGTCAGGCTCGGGCACAAGCGTCTAGGGAGACCGTGCTCGAAGCCTCCCTTTTTGACAGTTTCTAAACCAATACACGGATAACCCGTGAGAACCTTTAATTGGAAAACTAATTGGCATATAGTCGCAATGTAGTACATCCTACCTTGCTGGAGGAATGGGACGGTTGTAAGGGGAGATGTGGAGACCGTTAAAAAAAAAAAAAAAAAATCTGTTCTCATCTTTTTTTTGGATTTGAATTAATACTATAGGCACTGGTGATCATTTCTGGCGCATAGGAGAATAAATTCTCCAGCATAAATCCACCTAACACCTTACCCAGGATCCTTTTTGGACTCGGCCCTTTGAGGTGGGGATTTATGCTTGGTTGCTTGCAGCCATAACCCACTTCCTAGCGCTTGGCAGGACAAAAAGTGACCCAGTAGGACTCGGAGTGCGATTTCCGAATTTTCGCGGGCTTTTAGGCTCCTTTTTCAGGGGAGCTGGAAGGCAAAATCGAGCAGGGGCCATCCTAGACATGGCAGAGAGCTCAGGGCAGCAAGGCGAAGAGCTGGTCCAAGGGGGACAATGCCCCCACGAGGACTCCATGGAAGTGGGGCCGGCGCTAGCAGCAGAGACACCCAGCGGGGTGGACCCGGCGACAGGGGCCGGGCGAAAACCAGCGACAGGGTCTGGGAACACCCCGACCCCCCTGCCCAGGGGAATCCCAACGGCAGGGGCTGGGGGAAACCCGGCAACAGGGGCCGGAAGAGCTGGAAAAGGAGACCCAGGGACCCAGGCGGGGGCACCCCCAACAGCAGGAAAAGGCGGCAGCGAGGCACAGCCCAGCCGCCCCAGTACAGCTGGAGGGAAAGGAGGCACCTCACCGGTCACCAGTCACCAGTGGGACCCAACCAGCGGCCGGAGGCCCAGGACCAGGGCAGAAAGACAAGCCAGGGACCTCCGGCAAGGCGACAGGGGCCAAGCCAGACCCCCAGGGCAAGGCGACAGGGGCCAAACCCGGGGGAAACAGCTCGGCCTGGGCGAGAAAGCCCTACCTCTTGAACCACAGGATGAAACAGACCATCCGGATGCAGGTCAAGGAGGTCGACGGCAAGCGGGCAATGCTTGACCGCAAGATGTGCTGGGACAAGGTGGTTCTGGGAGCAGGGGTAAGCCCCAGCGAGGTCCTAAGCTTCCATGACTACCTGTCATGCGGGGTCTTCCTCCCAACATTCATCTCGCAGGCCCTCTGCGAGAAATATTGGGACATTTTCCAAGGGAAGAAAAAGGAGGCCCCGTAGAGCACGTTCGAGATGGAGACGCAACGGGAGTCACGAGAGAGAAGGATAACGGTAGAGATGACCAACCCGCACGTCTCAGAATCGGACATAGGCGCCCTGCTGAAGCGGTATGGCACCATCAAGGATGGGCCCACCAAAATCAGGGACGCCAATGGGGTTTGGAACACCTCATGGAGGGCCACGCTAGAACTCGAACAGGGCTTCGGAGGTCGAGATGACCTAAAGCACCTGCCATCGGTGTTCTACCTCGGAGCAGATGAAGGGAGGATAAGGTACCAGGGACAACCCTTCACCTGCAGGAAATGCAATGGCGAGGGACACAAAGCCAACGCATGCCCCCAGCCATTCTGCTGGAAATGCAGGGGGACAGACCACGACACATACGAGTGCACGGGACAGAAAAGGTGTAATTTCTGCGGCACACAAGGGCACACGCACTACGGGTGCCCGTACTCGGCCAAGTCCTACGCCCTAGCGGCAAGCGGAGCAGTCAAGGTGCTGCAGCCGACCGGTAGGCCAACGACCGAGGCGGCTAAGGCACCGCCAAGGGACAGGAGAACAGTCATCAGCAAAAAGGCCTCGGACGGGCCGATGACCCTGATGACGGAGATCAGGAATGAGGGCCTGGAAAGAGAACGGGCACAGAAAGCACAGGAAAAGGCTAACCCGAGCAAGGCACACCCAGAGAAAGCGGCAACCCCGCAGACCCGGGTAAAGCCGAGCACGGCAGAGCCAGCCCCAGGACCAACCCTGGTCATCACGATACCGACAGAGCCGGAAGGACCAACCCTGGTCGCCGCGACACCGGCAAAACTGGAGGTAGCTGGAACCACCACCCCAGCTCCTCAGGCCCCAGCCACGGGGCCACCCGCAGAGGGGGAGCCGACAGCACCCGAAACGACAGAGGCAGCTGCACCACAAGCCCCCCAAACGGCAGCCACGATACATCCCCCCCCCCCCTCCAAAGTGGAAGACCTCTCGGACCCCGAAGACCAAGGGAGCGCCTGGGCAAAAGGGAAGAGAAAGTCCAAGCTAAGGAGGGACAGAAAAGGGAAGCAGGAAAAGGATGGGTCTGGCAGACTCAGGAGCAGAAGCAGGTCCGACCGCGAAGCTGCGTCAGAACAAGCTGACGAGGAAAGCGGGAAGGAGAGCCCCGTGCGACTCTCCCGGGCCATGAGAAGGATGGCCCTGCAAGCCAGGGTAGACCTCCTCAAAGGAAACAACGCAAGAGCAAGAGAAGAGGTGGTGATCCCCAGCTCGGACTCCGAGGAGGAGGACGACGACAGCACACCCCTCAGCGAGATCGCGCTCCTGCACCAACGACTAAGGACAATAGAAATGCTGCAAAGCCTGGAAGGCCCGAGCAGCGGGAATACGGACAAGGAGGGGCCGGGCACGGACTCGGACTCAGATGGAATGGAACTCGAGGGGGAGGGGCTTTCGGAGCAGGACTGATCCAAGATCCGAACAAGAACAACCCCTCAGAGAAACCAGAACCCGTAGCTTACGCATTGCAAGATGGCCATATCACTGCTCACCTTGAATGTCAGAAGCTTGAAGGACAGGACCCGAAGGGCAGGCACAATGAGCTATCTGGCAGCCCAGAACTGCGATGTGTGCTTCGCCCAGGAATGTGGAATACCGTATGACCGCTCGTACAAACAACTTGAGGAGGAGTGGAGTCACGGGCCGTCCTTCTGGTCAGGAGGGAACGACTGCAAATCCTCAGGAGTGGCCATCCTTGTAAGGGGAAGGCACTTCACAGCTTAATCAGTAACAGAGCAGGTGAACGGCAGAGTGCTGTCCATCGACGGCTCATGGGCAGGAGAACCCGTACGGCTGATCAATGTGTATGCCCCCCCGACCAAGAATGAACGGTTAGAAGTCTTCGAAAACCTGAGACCGCTGCTCGTTACCTCCAGGACCATCCTGATGGGGGGTGACTTCAACTGCACCATAGAGGAGGGCGGACGCACGGGCCCCGGCTCTGCAGGAATGGACGCAACGTCCCGGCTGCTTCGGGAGATTGTCGGGGAGTCCTCCCTGAGGGATGTCATCGGGGGCATGGGGGCGAACGCCAGGAACTACTCCTGGAGTAGGCCCGATGGCTCTGTGCGCTCCAGGATCGACTTCGTCTTCACCTCCCAGACGGTAAAGCCGGTACAAAGCTCCATGGTTGCCGTACACTTCACCGACCACAGAGCAATCAGCTTCACAGGGGAACTTTCGGGGAAGTTCCCAGCTGGGCCGGGATCCTGGAAGCTGAACTGCACGCTGCTGGAAAGCGAAGAGGCTAAGGCAAACCTCAGGCTAGCATACGCAGAGTGGAGGAGCATGAAGGACTGCTTTCAATCCACGGGGGAGTGGTGGGAGTGGGTCAAGACCCAGGTCCGGAGCTTCTTCCAGGGTGTCAGCAGGGCTGCGGCACGGGAAAAGAAGAGGACATTCAGGGCCCTGCAATCGCGGTTGCAGGGACTGTTCGACCTCGAGCTCAGAGGCTGGGACGTGCAAGACGACCTAGAGGAAACCAGGAGAGGTCTGGAAAACCACTTCCAGGCGGAAGCTAGGAAAGTCATGTTCCGTTCCAGGGTCGAGCGACTTGAGAAGGACGAAAAATGCAACGCATTTTTCTTCAAGAAGCTACACTCCACTACCACACCCCTACTGGAACTACGGGACCCAGAGGGAAACCTCCAAGACGAGAAAGAACTGGTGATGAAGGTCGTCACGGACTTCTACAGCAGCCTCTTCTCGCCTAAGGCGTCGGAGGGAGCCCAGGCAGACAGGTTTCTGGCTGGGATCTCGAGGACACTGGGACCGGAGGAAAGAGGGCCTGAACGCACCCTTCACGCTAGGGGAGCTGCACCAGGCGGCCACCTCCTTCAAACGCGGCAAGACCCCGGGCTGTGACGGGCTCCCAGTGGAACTCTACACCGAACTCTGGGACCAGATCGGGCCGACTTGCTCGCGCTATACGAGGAGATGGCGGAGAAGGGCAGCATGCCACAGACCCTGACGGAAGGTACGATTGCCCTCTTGTACAAGCAAAAGGGAGAGAGAGATGACCTCAAAAACTGGAGACCGATAACATTGCTAAATGCAGATTACAAAATATTAGCAAAAGTTATTGCCAACAGATTAAGAGCAGTAATCAGGCACTTAGTACATCCAGACCAGACGTGCGCTGTCCCGGGCAGACGCATACATGAAAGCCTACTGATCGTTCGAGACTCGATACAATCAGCAAAAGATCGAGGAACGCCTTTGGGGGTTCTAAGCCTAGATTTTGAAAAGGCATACGACAGAGTCTCTCACCCATTTATGTTGAAGATAATGGAGAAAATGGGTTGCCCAAAACCCTTTCTAACACACATCTCCACGCTATAACGCTGGAGTCTATAGTCAAGTCCGCATCAACGGGGAGTTGACTGAACAAATTCCAATATTATCAGGGGTTAGGCAGGGATGTCCGTTATCAGCACTTCTGTACATCTGTGCGGTAGAACCCTTACATATCGGACTGAGGTCACAAAGACATAGCAGGAGCCCCAGTGCCGGGGACCCCAGAGCAAGTAAAAACCATAGGGTACATGGACGACGTAACAGCTTTGTGCAAAGACGCCAAATCTGTGAACCAGGTCGTGACACAGACTGAACTTTTTTGCAAAGCGGCAGGATTCAAACTGAACAAACATAAGTGCCAATTACTAACGATAGGAACATGGAACAATCTCACACCATGCCCTGTAAACAAAACTGAAGACAGTTTGAAGATACTGGGACTGCTGTTTGACAAACAGATGGACGGGACAAAACAATGGGAAAGCACAACGCAGAAAATAGAGAAAAAAATCAATTTCTGGGCTTTGAGACAGCTAACGATAGAAGGGAAGGTGCTGCTCATGAAAGCAGTCAATCTCCCATTGTTGCTGTTTTTGGCACTGATCTTCCCACCAAAAATTAAGCAGGTGCGAAAAATACAAAGACTGATGTTCTACTTCTTATGGAACTCAAAGATGGACCGCGTCGCAAGAAAGACTATGGGCCTCATTACGACCCTGGCGGTAAGTTCCGTAAATTACCGCCATGGCGTAAATTACGTTAACGCCGAGTAGCGAAGACGTAAATAGCACCTAATTCCGACCCATCGGGCACGTGCTTTACGCCATGGCGGTAATGTAAAGTACGCCATGGCGCTAATGGGCCAAAAACGGCCCTTACCGCCATCGCACACCGTCCATGGAGCACTACCGCCACGCACACCATAGCGGTCACCGTACTTAGCGGTCACCGCAGTTAGCGGTCACCGTAAATAGGCGGAAGCGGAAATAGCGCCATCGCGCAGGAACGGGAAATGGCATGGCGGCCATCTTTAAAAACACAATCCATCGCCATCCTCCACTACCATACCTCATCCGGCCCCCATAACCATCCACACCCATCACCCACCCCAAAACCACATCCAACATGCCCAAAGTTGTAAAAAAGGCATGTGACAGGCAGCGCCAAGACCGCTTCACCAAGGAGGAACTTAACATGCTGGCAGAGACCCTGCAAGAGAATGCGGAAGTCGTATTCTCGACACAGACAAGGGCGGCTATCATGAAGAAGAAGGCGATATGGGCCCTAGTGGCACAGCGAGTGAGTGCAGTGGGGGCCGCACCCCGCACAGCCCAGCAGTGCCGGAAGTGCTGGGACGACCTGAGGCTCCGTGTCCGTAGCATCATTTCGGCTAACCGCAACCTAGCCATGTCAACTGGCGGAGGCTCAGAATCACCTATCCAGCTCCAGGCGTGGGAGGAAATATGCGCATCCACCATAGGGATGGAGAGCATTGAAGGTGTCGGAGCCATGGAGAGAGGAGTGCCGACCCCAGGAGACGCAGGTAGGTGGCCAGAGCTATGCATGCCACACTCAACAAAGCCCCACTGTGCGAAGTACCCAGTCGCCCCATAGTGCACATGCAACACATCGACAGGTGAACGTGCACAGACACATCCCAACACCACCCTGCAAACAAGCAGCATGCACACCCTAACTGCTGGAACACACATAGCACCATGCTACCGCCACACAAAAGCCACCAAACCTGTATGAAATGCGCTGCATGCACCGACTGTATAGATGTCATCCCCTAATGCACGTCCAATGTCCGCGGACCCATCAATAACACATCCCTCCTTTGCTCCACCACAGATTCCGACACAGAGCCCCAGGAAGAGGGCAACACCGCATCCTGTTCCTCCAGAATGGCCAGCCCGCAGGCATCCACCCCAGCCGTCCGGAAGGGAACCCACCGGCAGCCACCAACCCTGCCTGGGGTAGAGGACAGGCAAGTGCCAGCCCCCACTACTGCTGACACAGACACAGCAGCAGCAGCAGACATGCCACTAGTTGTGGCCACTGAGGGGACAGCCTCTGCCGCAAGCAGCACCCTTGGGGAGAGTGCAGCCATAGCGGCAGACTCTGACAGCGGGCCAGGCAGCATTGAGGACATTGATGTTGAAGGGCCCACTGCCCATCCACATTCCCCCGCAATTTCCCTAAGCCCCCTGCAGGCGGATGCCACACAGGGGCAGTCCGACTCCGACGAATGGCCAGCCACCCCATCCCCCCAGCCTGAGGTGGGCATCGCACCGGAGATGCAAATGGCACTGGCCATAGGCCAGCAGAACCAGCAGGCACTACAGGACATTGCAACACGGCAGCAACAACTAACTGACCTCCTCAATGCACATGTGGCACAGTGTGGTGGGCCAAGGGATGCCATGGAGCGGTCAGCTGACCGTGTCACAGCTGCCATAGAGAACTCCACAAGGAGTATATGCACTGAGCTAGCGGCTGTGCGCAATGAACTCAGTGAACTTGTGCACACCATCAGGGACATGCGACCGGATGTGGGGCGTGGAGCCTCATCAACCACCAGCTCAGCACAGAGCAGCCCCGTCCGTAGATCTGGGCGCACTCTCCGCAGCACGGCCAGGGGTGCCCCAGGGGCCATGGGAGGGGATACACATCCTTGACTTGCCTGTTCAGCAGGACTACTCCGCACCTTGTAGCACGGACACTACTGCACCATTGTTGGGGTGTTCAGGGGGGAGGTGGGAGGGGGTTGGGGGGGTGTTGGGGTGTTCAGGGGGGAGGTGGGAGGGGGTTGGGGGGTGTGGGTGTGCAGGGGGGAGGTGGGAGGGGGGGGTGTGTCACAAGATTTCACTGTTGCAATACACATTTATCATTACCACAAACCAAATGTGTTGACATCTTTATTGCGTCCATGTGCTACATTGTTGTAGAGTCCACAGTGTGCATGTCCCACACACACACAGTGCGCCGAGTGCCGTCTCCATGTGACACGCATACGCTGTGTGTGCTAGAAGCATTGGTCAATGAGAGTCTGACGCATGACACGCCCCTCCTGTGCATCGCTGCCTCCTTGAGGTGGTGCCCCATCCCCACCCTCATCATCCTCATCGTCAGGTGGTAGCAATTCTACGTCAGGGGCACATTTCTTCTGACGCACATATTGTGTAGCATGACACATGCCATGACGACCATTGCAACCTTCTCATGCCGGTACAGGAGTGCCCCGCCAGACCTGCTGATGCAGCGGAAACGTGCCTTCAGTAGGCCAAAAGCTTGCTCGATCACTACACGCGTACGGGAATGGGCACGGTTGAAGTCCTCCTCATGCTGGTTCTGTGGGTTTCGGACTGGTGTAAGGAGCCACCTCTTCAGGGGATAGCCTGCATCACCTGTATGTGGGCAAGAATGTATGCGTCAGGGATGAGCTTGAGTGATGTACATGAAATGCCACCATGAATTGCATTGAACATTGATTTTGCAGCAGTTTCTTCTGTGCTACTGGTTTCACACCGTGCAACCGCTATATTGTTATTGTTATTTTGCACTTATATAGCGCCTTATATACCATTGGTATGGTCTGAAGGCGCTGGTAGGTTGAACGTCCTTGGGTACCGAAGTTCAGATCAGTAGAGAGAGTAGGGAGAGTCAAAAGGTGCGTGTGAGCACCGGGTATGTGTGCAGCTCGTGCGGTACTTGTGTAATAGCTGCTTCTTAGCGGCAGATGTGGTGGTTGAGAGATCAGGATAATATGTTCGTTCTGGCAGGATTTATCCAGGACGGATGTGGCTGCGTTAGGCCTGAGGAAAACGCCTGGCTGGGGGTGTGAAACCAGCAGTGTTTACATAGATTGATGTGGAGTAAGCGGTGTTAGTATGGGAACAGTTATACCGAATGGTGTCATAGTATCTCTGTGTTCTAGTTGAGTGGTGATGTAAAGGAGAGAGTAAGCGTGGTGGTGTGATTTGATGGGTTATATGCTCTTTCAATGTGCACATTTATTAATGCAACTTTTCCCAGAGAGGGTACCGGGCAAACTACAAAATTCATTTTCCCACGAGAGGCTAATGGGCGGTTTTCTAAATACTATTTTCCATAGAGAGGCTATTGGGCACACTTCTAAATTCAGTTATCTAGAGGCTATTGGGTACATTTCTAGGTGCAACTTTATGGAGCGTCTATTGGATATACCTCTATAATCGACTTTCACAGAGTGTGCCACATGTCTCACATGTGCCGCTTTTGAATTCCAAGGCACGAGGTATGCAGGGGTGACATGTGCCTTGTGAGTGCCGATCCACTGTGTCCGTTCAGGCTGTTTCTGTAGGTGACCTGGCACGTGTCCCGTGAGGGTTGCATTCACATGATAGCGGGAATGCAGTCTGGCTCATCATTACCCCAGTGAACAAGACTGTTGCCCATGGGGACAGTCTGTGGGCCTTGCTGTCTGTGTTTTGGTGCATTGTTCTTCCAGTCCATCATGTGCCTCCTTTGGGCACAGTCATGGGGAACAGGCCTTTCAGTAGGAGCTGTTGGTGACGTGCATGGACGTACATTTCTTTGGAGTGTATGTGGTCACGGTATGGTCAATGCACTTGTAGGTGGTTGTGTCAGGGTTGGGTGACACCTTCATTGACATGTCAGGTCTTCTTAGGTCAGGCCTCATGTATGCAGGTGTCAGGTGACGTGAATGCTGCCTCAGGGTGTGTTGTGGCTAATGCTAGTCGCAGCCAGATGGAGCATGCATCATTCCCCCCCCCCCCTTCCCGCCAGTTGGAGTATGCATAATTCCCCCCCCTGCATTGGTATGTCATTTACACACCCACTTCACATTTCAATGCCCATGACATTGGACTCACCGAGTAGCCAGGTTCTGGGCCCTGCCTGTTGCTCCATGTAGCGTGGTAATGTTGAGTTCCTCAGGACCAATGAATCATGGGTTGATCCGGGGAATCGGGCACAACAATGTGTGAAGATACTGTTGGAGTCACAGACCATTTGCACGTTGATTGAGTGAAATTGTTTGTGGTTCCGGTACGGTACCTCCTGGGCACGTGGGACCGTCAATTCCACATGGGTGCAGTCGATGGCACCGATGCAACCAGGTATGCCAGCTAGTGCATGGAAACCCACTTTGGTGTTGGCAATCTCCTGGGCAGTCCGTGGTAGTGAGATGTGGTCATCTGTGTGCTTGAGGAGTGCATCCAGCACTTGCGTCAGTGTACGCGAAAACGATGGTTGTGATATGCCATGCAAGTGCCCTACTGTGTGCTGGTAGGTGCCTGTGGCCAGGAAGTGGAGCACGGACACTACCTTCAGTAGGGGGGGGGGTGGCGGTGGGTGTTTCAATCATGCTGGCGATGTCGTTGTGTATCATGTCCACGATGGTGGTGATGGTGTCCCGGTCCAGTCGATACAGGGTGTGGATCTGCTCAGCGGTGAGGTTGAATGGGTTGGGTCTGACGCGTGGGATTGGGGGCTGCCTGCGTGGTAGCACTGGCTGTGCTGGTGGGGCATGCTGGGCCTGCCTTGCCCTCCTTCTCCTCCTGCGTCTCCTCTGTGCAGCCTGTTGTTGTAGTTGTTGTTGTTGTTGTTGTAGTAGTTGCTGTTGTAGCACTCGCATTGCTATCAGGTCCTCCAGCCCCAACATTGCTAGTCCTATCGGTAGCATTGTGGTGTGTGACTGGGTGTGGGCAGGGGTGGGGTGTGCTCTTTTTGTGCTTCCTGTGTCTGTATTGCCTTCACCTGTGCTGTTTCTGTGCACCGGTGGCAGCTGCATTCACTTAACTTGTCCCTTTGTGGTTGATTCGCGATGGCGTTGTTAGCGCCATGGCGGTAAGGTACTTTACGGGCTGGGTGATGGCGTACGGTGCATGTCCGCTTGGGTCGGCATTCGCGTACCTTACCGCCATGGCGCTAGTTACGGTGTGGGAGGTCGCGTGCACGCGCCCTTGGTGCAGTTAGCGGCAGCGTTGTCTACGATGCCGCTAATGGCATCGTAGTTAACGGTCAGGGGTCGTAATCGGCCCTAGCGGAAAACGATGGCGGTAATCGTTTACCGCCATCGTTTTACGCTTAGCGCCAGGGTCGTAATGAGGCCCTATGTATAAAATAAAGGAGAGAGGAGGAAGGGGTGTACCAGAAATACAAGACTTCCTTACAGGACACTATGTAGGGTTTTGCTTAAACACGCTGAAGCACTCAGCATCGATGGCAGCGCCGTTCATAAGGTACGCAATAGCGAACATATTGGAAAAGCACAAGATAATACCGAGAAGTAATACACTACCAAAAGCAATGGAAACACCTTTTTTCTACAAAAGCATCGGCAATTTCCTGCCAACAGTGGAAGATCAAGAACTTTAAAAAAAAATATGGGTGGAACCCAGAGACATGCTAAAACAAAAAAGACTAAATGAAACCCCGGAACCAGTGGGCAACCTAGGGGGAAACAAACTAGACAAAGTTTGGAAAACCTTTGCGAAAGCAAAAGTAACGAACACCCAGAGAGACATAAACTGGCAGCTACTAACAAACGCACTGCCTTTGAAATCCTTCATGCACAGGAGAAAACTTGCCAAAACAGCAACATGCCCTAGAGAACAATGTATGCAAGACGAATCAACACTACATTTCGTTTGGAATTGCGCGTTTGCCAAACAAGTGTGGGCAAAACTTGAAATTCTGACTTTCGCTCTCACAGGAGAGCAGACCTTAACTTTCGAATCGATTTTGACAGGGATACAGGAGGGAGGGAGGAGGGAAACAAGAAAAAATCCTTTTCTATCAAATCACATCTGCAACAAAAGAAGCCTTGTGGAAAGCTAGATCACTACTAGTGATATAGCACAAAAACATAACTCCAGAGGAGTGTGTTAAGTTAGCGTTGTGTTATTTATACACATATTACTGTCTTGATGCCAAAGACAAGGGTAAACAAGAGGCACAAAAGATTTGGCAACAAGACAACTGGCGAACGCTAACTGTTTAACCAATCTGGGTTAGGGAGAGCTTTAGCTCAAAGTCTTTCTTTTGACAGTTTTTTAACCAAATTCTATTTTAATTCGTGACAAACTTTTAATTGGAGAACTAATTGGCGTATAGTTGCAAGTAGTATAAACTACTTTGCTGGAGGAAAGGGACGGTTGTAAGGGGAGATGTGGAGACCGGTCAAAAAGAAAAAATCTGTTCTTATCAGTTTAATATCTGATACGTCCTCTATCTGGGGACCATATATTAAATTGATTTTTGGAACAGGGAGATGGAATGGGAGCTTGCTCTGTCCACTCCACGCATCAACCTGGTATTGCAGTACCTCCAGGACTGGTGCACTTCCCCACTCGGGGAAAACAAAGCTGTCAAAAAGAAAGACTTGGGCGATTCTTGAAAAAGAAGAGCACACACGGCAAAATATATCTGTACTTATGCAAATTATTTTTTTTATTTTTTTTTTTTTTCCCTTTCTTCCTTCTTTTTTGTTTAGATGCCCTGTTGAACATTCCGTGTCTTGGAGCAAGTTGTCGGAAGGAAAAAAGTCTGCCGTTTGGCTCCTTTTTCAGGGGAGCCGCCAGCCAGCCAGCCAGCCAGCCGGAGGAGGAGAGCATGGGGGACACTGTCCTTGCCCTGCTTCCTTCCTTCCTTCCTCGCCCCTGCCGGCCCCGAACGGCCAAGCCTTATCTAAGGTGGGCGCTCGGAGGAGCCTGCCCCCCCCCAGGCAGCTCGGGGTGACTTTGGGCCCTGGCACCGAGGCTGCTGGAGATGTGGGGGCAGAGCCATGCAAAAACGGACCCGGGGCTGCTGGTCTTTCATGCAAACGCACGCTAGGCCCGGCTGCCTCCGAGGTGCCTGGGAGTCTACGGCAGAGGGCGACTCCGAGTCAGCGGGGGAGCTGCCGAGCAGCGCTCTTTCCGACGGACCCTTTCGGGGCATCGCTCACCTACCGCCCTCGACGAAAGTGCAGATTGCACCTCCGCCCTCCTGCTGCATGCAAATAGCGGTCACCGCAAATAGCGGTGACCGTTAAATTGCGGAACCAGAAATAGCGTCATCGCACAGGAACGGGAAAAGAGCACGGCGGCCATCTTTAAAAACACAATCCATTGCCATCCTCTGCCCCCTGGACCCGTTTTGAGGTGTTTGCAGTTCAAAATCATCCGGGACACCTGCATCATGCCCAAGGCATTAAAAAAAAAGTACTGACAGGCAGCGCAAGGAGAAATTTACAGCAGAGGAATTGAATATGCTGACACAGACCCTGGCTGAGAAAGCAGAGGTTGTTTTTGCAAATGACATGCGGCGGCCAACACTACTCCAAAAAAAAAGCCATCTGGGTTCAAGTTGCAGTCAAAGTCAGTGCAGTGAGCACCAGCACCCGCACGGTGCGCGAGTGCAGGAAGAGGTGGGACGACAGACTGCGGGTGAGGGGCATCCTTGCGGAAAACCACCGCATTGCCAGTGCAGGTGGAGCTGGTTCACCAATCAGACTAAAAGAATGGGAGGTGACCTGTGGAAACCTGATTGCTGTGGAATCCATTGAGGGAGTAGGCACCATGGAGCACGGCTTGGGTACCACTTCGGATGGAGGTGAGTGTACACATGACAGGATGTGATGTGAATGTACTGTTCCCCCATATGTGAGCACAGACTCCCCTCATGCATGGACACACATCCACACATGCCTCCATCCCTCACCATGTCAGTGTCAGACCCAAACACACACATGCACACATCACCAGATACAAGTTCCAAACACAACCATGCATGGATGAGGCACTGAACTGGCACATCACCTGCATCCACAACTACTAAGTCCCAATGGCCAAAACTGCATCATTTATGTAATCTGCATTAAGTATATTGAAACACAACCAATGCCATCCCCCTTCTTGTCCCTGACAGGCTCACATACATATGGTGAGGATGCCGCTAATGCATCCCAGGCACAAGCTACGAGTAAGAGGCCAAGGGCACAGGACTCGGAGGACACCCCCACAACATCCAGGGGTAAGGGGGGGAAGGTCACACCTGATGAGTGGGAAATATCGTAGGAGTGCCACTGCCAGGGCAGAAGTAGCTGCACCACAAACTGCAGCCCCACCACCGGAGGTGAACCCACAGGCACCAATACCAGCCACCGAGGGCCCACCATCAGCTGCAGCAAGCTCCGCTAGTGAGGCAGCCGCCACTGCCCCCCTATCTGATCCTGAGGACACCCTAGTTGGGCCAATGGAGATGCACACCCCAAGTCCCCCTTGAACTCCAGAGCCAGCACAATTCCAGACACCTGGGTCTGATGTGACTGTTGAGGACAACAATCCAGCCATTATGTCCCCCATGGTGGCTTCACCTGCTGCAGTGGATGCATTTGAGGGCACAGCATCCAGTACACCATCACCCAGCACTGCCCTCCAACTGACCACCATCCTGCAGCGTCAACACGAACTGACTGTGCTGGTTGGCCAGCATGTTGAGGAGGCTGCCCATCTCAGGGAGAATATTGTGGAGACGGCGAAGCACTCCACTGAGAGGATGGACGCAAACACTGACAGGCTGTGTAACGAGATATCCAGGCTCAGGGTGGTCCTCCTCGCATGGCCGACACAATGGACCGCCACTTCTCACAACCAGGTGTTAGGGAGAATTCTCTGTTTAGGCTGAATTTCCTAACATAGTGAGTCCCCCAGCAGCTTTGCTGGATTTCTGGAGTTTGTTTTTTTCCATCCTGCCAAGAGTGAGACTCTTTTCCTCCCACTCTTGGACATGAATGTGTGTAATTCCTTTGAATGTCAATGTGTTCTATGGGCTATGGGGTCTTTTACTCCATAGGGTCTCATATATTTTTCTATGTGTGTTACACCGCACCCTATGTGCCGTAACACTGGGGCGTCCTAGCGGACCTCCATCATAGACTCCATACCCGGGGACTGACTACTGTTTCCCTGGGCATGTAAAGTCACCATTGGCTTTACTAGACCTCAATTTACTAACAGAACTAGTACAAACCATCTTATTGTGGATGTACTAGTAGGGGTAATTCGATTACTCCTGGATCTGTTATTCAAGGGGGCACTGTCCCGTCCCCCCTCGTCGAGTTTTGGCTGGTGGCAGTGGAAACTACTTGTTATGTCCGACCCCGAACATAACCCTATGGGATTCGTCCCATTGTTAGAGATTGATACTGTTTCTCATTAATCTCTAACGTACCACCGGTCTACTTATCTTAAATAAGTTTATCGGATGGTATTTTCTGCCAGAACTCGGTTTGTAAAATGGCGTCTGTGTTCGTCTCTGTGACTCCTAAACCAAAGGTTGAGCAATTTGTTCCACTTTTGGCGGGCCTCTGTACAGAGACCCTCCAAAGTGGTGCCATTCTGTCTGGGTTACCACTGGGGTGTGGGAGGGGGTTTAGGCACCCTGGACCGAGTTGCCTTGCCAACTCCGGTCGCACTCTGGTGTGATTGGCCCAAGTGGTGAGCCTCCCCGCTCACCACTTAGCATGTGTTGATTGACAGCTAGGCTGAATGAATGGGGGTTTTCTGCATAAAAGCAGGGCTTTTGGGACTGGATCTTCAGAAGTCGCCACAGGACCTAAGAATCCGACGAGGGTAAAGCTGAGCGGACCTGCAACGATGACACCTCCGGTGGAGCCCTGCGGAACCGACTCACCACTTCCCGACGACAGAGGAGATCTCCCTGCCGGAGAGTCTCTTCCCCTGACTGGTGGGAACAACCAGTCCCCTTTGCTTTTTCTTCGCCTCAGGACGCAGTGGTCGAATTGCCCGTGCAGAGCACCTCGGCAACCGGATAGCCACTACCCCTGTACCGCGACCAAAAGGTGGTGCCTTGTGACAGAGCACTCCGCGGCTGGTCTCTTCCCTGGTGGTGCACCGTACTTCACTTTTCTTCGACGACGAGATCATCTCTACTCTTGGCAAAGACCCGACGTGCATCCACCACCAGGAACAACTGCCCCCGCCGGAGCGGTCTCTCCACAAACAAGGTACCGTGTCCGCCTGGCTTCCCTTTCGATCGGTTCGAGTGAGGTGTCTTAATCCTCTCCTTTGGGTCGCCTCCAAGCTTTCTCACGTATTGTTCTGAACTGGTTCAATCTGCCGATAACAATTTGCTACAAAGACTCGAACGCATTTCCACTTACAGACTTTTTGGGACATATCGCCTTGCCTCTCCCCGAGTGGGCCTGGCCTCTGAACTTTATGATCTATTGTGGTTCTTGCCTACTTGCCTTGCATTTTTCCGTGAAGTATTGAACTGTGTTGATTTCGTAACCTGCTTATTTTTCTCTCCCGTCCTAACTAATATTAGAGTGTCATCTAGGTTGAGGCATACACCTCTGTCTGCAAATAAGTGGTGCCGGTAGAACCTAGACCTGTCGAAATATTGTTAGGGGGATTGACCGTTTCTTCTTCGTAGAGTAATTGTATTTGACTTGTTTGCCGTGATAGTGCCATAGTGTTTGATAGATGTTTCGTTATAAATAAATACCTTAATATCTTTACACTGAGCCTCGTTGCGTGTTTGCTTGTCTTACGGTGAAGAATTGCCCTATATTGTATACTCCACATACTGCTTGACTCTTCTTGAGGGAAGTCTGACTGCTCAGCCACAGCTACCAAGTGAATCTGTGTGGTACAGACTGCTACCAAGTGGGTTTACTGCCAAACACCTGTAGTCCTAAGCCTTTTGAAGTGGTCCCAGAGGGAACTGCACAGGTTTCCGCTTAACACAAGGCCAGTCTGCCCCATCGTCATCTACCGGCTCTAGACAGACAAGCCCCCTCCGGCGCTCAACACGCACCGCCAAGCGCACGTCTGCCCATCCTCCAAATGCTGCTACAGACAATGGCAAATAGGGGTCAATGGAGATTCCTCTGCGTGCATGGGCCAACGCAAACATGGCAGACACATGAGGGACGGGTGGGGGGTGACGGTAAAGGATGTTATGGGTCTGTTGTGGGGGAAGGGTGTTATGGGTCTGTTGTGGGGGAAGGGTGTTATGGGTCTGTTGTGGGGGCTGGGGGGATGTTTGGGGACTTGCACTTTATCACCTTTCCGTTACTCAATACACTGGTTTCTGATCGAAACACAGGCTTGGACATCTTCATTGTGTTTGTGTACTTTATTGGCGACAGGGTCCATTGCGTGCTTCCAAACATACACCAGTGCATTACTACCCATATCGATGTGACAGTACGAAAACATGTTCTTCAGAATATTTGGTTGATCAGATGCTGTCTCACAGCACGTCCCTCCTGCCCATCCCCTCTTGCAAGACCTGCATCCCCTTCACCTCCGTCCTCATCACCATCATCATCCTCATCAGGTGCTTCTATTTCAACGTCAGGGGGCAGTGGCACATTCCGTCTGATACACATATTGTGCAGCATGACACATGCCATGGTGATCTTGGCCACCTTCTCATGTCCATACAGGAGAGCGCCACCAGACCTGCAAATGCACCTAAACGTGACTTCAAAAGGCCAAAAGTCTGCTCGATCACGATGCGGGTACGGGTATGTGCATGATTGTATTCCTCCTCGTGCCTGTTCTGTGGGTTCCGTACAGGTGTGAGGAGCCAGGTCTTCAGGGGATAGCCCGCATCACCTGTATGGGGGAACAAACGGGGTCCTGTTACTGTTCACCTCAAGAGCGTCCTGTTCATATCACACAAATTGACATTGCATTGTGATTCAAGTACACAATTCACAGCATACATGACAGCAATGTGCAAGTGGGAGGTCGACCCTGCAAGTGGACATGCCCCATTGATGCCTCCAACAGTAATTGACATGCCCTGGGTGAGGCGAGGTCTTCGGTGTCCCTGGGCCCAGGCAGATTTGGTTCAACACTGCTGGTGTACTGCCATTCCAACATTGATGTTGCCATGCAGAGAGGCATCACTGCAGTGGTGCTATAGGTGCGTGGTGAAATGCTATGGCTAGGGGTGATCCCTTTGCATGCATTATAGGGCACATTGCATTATTGATGTTGTGCTGGACTAATTCAGGATGACTATCTTGATGGCATGTGTGAAATGTTTGTATTTTGTGGCCATGAATGTTGTGCAATGTGTATGTGGATGGATGTTTAATGTTACTAGACCTGGAATGTCATCTGTGTTGTGTAGCTTATACTCTTATACTTGCATGTCGGTTCATCTCAAGTACGTTGCCGCCTTCCCAGATGGGCATTGGCGTACATCTGTATGTGCATTTTGCCGACAGCCGACAAGCTACACCCATTTCGGGTATGCATCTCCCCCCCCCCCCCAATCACACCCAGTTGGAGTATGTATCTCCCCCCCCCCAATCACGCTGCCATGTGCTTGCCCTGCTACTCACCAAGTGCCACGAAAGTGGTGCGGGTTGTCGCTCCATGTAGCGTGGGATAGTTGAGTTCCGCAGGACCATGGAACCATGGGTTGATCCGGGAAATCGGGCACAGCAATGTGTGATTATCTTGTTGGCGTCACATACCATTTGGACATTGATTGAGTGGAATTGCTTCCTGTTTCGGTAGACTACTTCATTGTGATGTGGGACCACCAATTCCACATGGGTACAGTCGATGGCCCTGATGCAACTTGGGATGCCTGCCAGTGAATAGAAGCCAACTTTTGTGTTTGCAATATCCTGGGCAGTCCGTGGCATGTATATGTGTTCAGGTGCATGCTTCAGGAGGGCATCGAGTACCTGGTTCAGCGTGCGGGAGAATACTGGTTGTGAGATGACATGCATCTGTCCCACTGTATGCTGGTAGGTGCCTGTGGCCAGGAAGTAGAGCACACTCACCACCTTCAGTAGCGGGGGGATGGCAGTTCTGATGTCTATGAGGCTCACAATGTCGTCGTGTATCAGGTCCACGATGCTGGTGATGGTATCCCGGTCCAGACGGTACAGGGTGTGTATCTGCTCAGGGGTTAGGTTGAATGGACTGGCTCGTGCCTCTGTGGTATGATTAGGTGCCATGGTGGTGCTTGCTGTGCCTGTCTTGCCCTCCTCCTCCTCCGTCTCCTTTGTGCTGCCTGTTGTTGCAGCTGCGTTGCAATGAGGTCCTCCAGGCCATGTAATGCTGCCAGTATTGGAACCATCTTGGTGTGGGAAGGGGTGTGGTGTGCTCCTTTTGAGCTCACGCTGGAGACCAAGTAATAATACTGGGTCACACAACCGCTCTCATATGGGGCCCAAGAAGGGCACGTATTTATATCTGATTCACGACAATATGTTCAAGTATCCATAATATACCATACTTCTTAGAGAAAGGAAGATGAGTCTTTCTGATTCATATCAAAAATGATTTATCCATAGTAGTTCAAACAAAAAGCTATCACTAATAATCCTTAGTGAGGAAGCAGTTGCCACAATCCACATGTATTAGACTAAAAAAGCCAATGCATTTCGGAAATTATTTCCTTCATCAGGGCGAGTCACATTGGTGTGGTCAGTGGTAAAAAACAGAACGTCCTGCGTTCATGCCCACTCAGCAGTGGGTTGTAAATGACATTATGCACAAAGTCATGGAGAAAATCCACTCGTGCTTACAAGGAAACCAATCTTGTAATACACAGAGAGAAACGATCCTCCACTGTGCAGCTGCAGGGCAATGACTCACACTTCAGTCTGAGTCATGGCCCGAGTGGATTTTCTCCATGACTTTGTGCATAATGTCATTTACAACCCACTGCTGAGTGGGCATGAACGCAGGACGTTCTGTTTTTTACCACTGACCACACCAATGAGACTCGCCCTGATGAAGGAAATAATTTCCGAAAGGCATTGGCTTTTTTAGTCTAATACATGCGGATTGTGGCAACTGCTTCCTCACTAAGGAATATTAGTGATAGCTTTTTGTTTGAACTACTATGGATAAATCATTTTTGATATGAATCAGAAAGACTCATCTTCCTTTCTCTAAGAAGTATGGTATATTATGGATACTTGAACATATTGTCGTGAATCAGATATAAATACGTGCCCATCTTGGGCCCCATATGAGAGCGGTTGTGTGACCCAGTATTATTACTTGGTCTCCAGCGTGTGTTGCAATTATAAGTCCGGGTGTCTCCAGACTTGTCACAGCCAGCTCCTTTTCAATTGGATGTATATTCTTTTTTGAAACATTTGATTTTTACTTGAATATTCTGAACATTTTTGAATACATGGTGGTGCCCACTCTCTTCTCTGTTTGTGCTCCTTTTGAGCTGCCACAGTCTCCATTGCCTCCACCTGTGCTGATTGTGTCCACCTGTGGCAGGTGGGAACACTGCTCAGTTCTCTTAACGGGTGGTTCGCGATGCCGGTATTAGCACCATGGCGGTAAGGGGTTTGGGGGGCTTTACCATGCCGCTATTGGCATGTCCACTAGCCTTGTGATGCTGTGCCAATAGCGGCATGGCGTCATTTACGGGATGGAGGGTCGCGCGCACGCGGCCTGCCCGCTATTAGTGGCACCGTACTTAGCGGTGCCGCTAATAGCGGTGAGCCGGGTCGTAATCCGCATGGGGATTGAACGTTACCGGTATTCTGTTACCAGCAACGTTAAATCCATAACGCCTACCGTGTAATGAGGCCCTATATCTCAACGTTATATCAGAACGCATTTAGCCAAGTGAGAGTGAATGGTCGTCTCTCCGACAAAATACCAATACTGTCAGGTGTAAGACAAGGATGTCCTCTATCAGCCATCCTATACATCTGTTCAATTGAACCACTACACAGGAAAATAAAAAGTGATCAACAAATTCAACGAGCATTCATACCAGGACTACCAAAAGAACAGGCCAAATGCATGGGGTACATGGATGACGTTATGGTGCTATGCACAAATGCACAATCAATTAACAGGGCCCTTGATCACACAACGTTTTTGCAAAGCTGCAGGTTTTTTAAAAAAAAACAAAGCAAAAAGCAACCTATTGACCACAGGTGCCTGGGACAATCTAGCAAAATGTGAGGTCCAAAAAACAACAAACACAATGGTATCCACTTTCAAATGTGACATACTATCATGGAACAAACTTCAAGAAAAGCTAGAAAATAAAGTACATTTTTGGAAAACCAGGCAACTGTCGATAGAAGGAAAATTACTTTTGATTAAGGCAGTTCTAATGCCTATGATATTTTTCATAGCATTGGTCTTCCCGCCTACAAACATCCAAACAAAGAGACTTCAAAGATTATTCTTTGAGTTCATATGGAACTCCAAAATGGATTGTTTACGGAGAGACATTCTACATAAAAAAACAGTTTTGCCTATACATTACATATTTTTCTGTATCAATACGATTAAACTCAATCCAAAGCGGCCGTATACATTAAATATGCAACTAGCTGCCTCCTGCACAAATACAAATTCATCCAAGCTTCAAATATCAGTCCTAGAGCTCTGGATCCACCAAGATCAAGAACTTTTCACAACCTTTTTACCACAAATACATAACTTAGACTCAGCAAAACAAGACATTGTGTACCCGAACCTGATATTAAAAGAGATGGTTGAAACAAACACCGGAACCAGTGGGATATCTCTCTGGAACGCATTTGGAGAAAACTTGGGCCTTGCTATCCAATTCAAAAATCACTAATGAACAAAAAGACATTGCTTGGCTTGCCCTGCACAATGCATTACCCTTAAAAGCTTTCATGCATAGAATATGTTTGGCAGTATCAGCAGAATGCCCAAGAAACAGATGCAATCACGATGAGACAACGCTACATTTTTTTGTGTAATTGCCCGTTTGCTGCCCAAGGGTGGATCCTGGTGGATTCTGATCAATCCTCTTCTTACTGCATTAACGGGCCAGCAAGACATAACCTTTGACAAAGTTATTACGCGGATTGGAGGGGGAGGAGGGAAAGAAAAATTTGCAAGTTTTTATAAAATCACTGCTTCCACAAAACAAGCGTTGTGGAAAGCAAGATGTCTGGTAGTGCTCCAGCACAAAGAGATAACCCCTCAAGAATGTGTACAACTGATGTTGTGTCACTTGTACACATACTTTTGTGTTGCTGCCAAGAAATCCAACACAAGTGAAGCTAACGATTACTGGCAACAAGACAAAGTGGAGGACTCTCACTACGTAAATAATCTGGGGTAGAGTGAGCTAGCTTACAGTCTCTCTTTTTGACAGTTTTTTTAATCTAAATTCAAGTTTAACTTGAAAACGTTTTAATTGGCTTATAATCGCAGATTGGATTTTTCCAATTTGCTGGAGGAATGGGACGGTTGTAAGGGGAGATGTGGAGACCGTTAAAAAAGAAAAAAAGAAATTTTGAAGGCAAGGCATGCTTTAGTGCTCAGACACTTAGTTTTTTCTGCTTGGGAAACGGTTACGATTGCTCAGGTGGAGCTAAAGAATTATTATGTGAAGGATTCGGCCAAGTTGAGTCAAGCGGATTTGCAGCTTAAATGGGCTTATAAACCTCCATGAGAGGTCAGTGCAGTTGTAGACTTCTGTCCCTATTTATCTAGGGGCAGTTACAAATATATGCTTAACAGGAATTGATCTTGAGATTTTGCAGGAGAAAAGACTTCAAAAATGGACAACAGTTTAAGGTGCAGTTGTAGACTCCTGTCCTAAACGGGGGCAGTTGCAGACTCCTGCTATCCAGGAATTGATCTTAAGGCTTTGCAGGAGGTTTCAAGAATGGATGTCAGTCAGAGGTGGGCACTTATAGACTCCTGCTCAGTGAGTGGTTGTAGACTCCTGCTCATTTGGACAATTTGTGCTTCTGTTATCAAGGAAAGAGTTTTGGTTGGTTAATTTATTTTGTCTTTTAAGAAGCACTTGAAGACTACTATCAAAATCTGTTAAGATGCATATATAATTTGTTATATTTGTATTTGTGCAAGAATATTTGCATTCAGGCAGTGGTAGCCTTACATAAAGGCCTAAATCCCTGCTTGTGGTAATCAAAGCCATTACAAGGCATGCACCTGAACTTAAAGGGGGTTGCCTTTTTATTTAGGGGCCCTAGGAGATTGATTTTAGTAGGCCTGTATATTCATTATGTCACTCAATAAGTTCTTGGTACAGGGGATTAGAGGACATGGAACTAGTAGGGAGCAATTTATTACTCGATGGATTTGAATGAAAGAGTTTGTTCAGACTCCATTATTGTTCAGTTGCCAGAATACTGGTGAAAGCATGGAAATATAGAGTAAACTCAATATTTAGGTTGGCCTTCTTGGGTGGGAAGTGATGGTGGACTCCCTATAAGAGTTATAGAGGCCTAATCATAAAATTTAAGGGATATTTGAAAAACACCCTTTTATATTGGTTCCTGGAATGGCGACTCTTCAAGAGAAGAACTACATAGAGAACACTAATGGTAGTGAAGTGAAGATGGAGGGGGTGTTTGGTTTGGACACTTTGTTTTGGTGCCAGGGCAAGAAAGGTATGGGACTCTCAAAGAGCAGTTTATATATAGGAAAGGTCAATTGATCTGTATAAACATTTTTTTTTTATTTTGGAGGATAGTTATAAGGCTTCCCTATACAGGAAGTTGGACATCGGGTTTGTTGGATTTTTTTTAAGGGTTTTTATTTTTGGCCAGCGACCGTAGTCATATTGTTCTTTTGATTATCAGGCATTAGTTTGTTTTCACCACAGTTTGGTTCCTTGTCTCAGTTCATGTGTAGAGTTGTGTTTTAAATAAATGTTACCATGATTTTGGTGTTATAACCATATTGTTAACATGTGGAGTTTTAATAAATACACTTTTGATATAAAAATTGTGAGGATTTTTCTTTACAGATGAGATTTGGTTCACAGGTTTCAGATTTTTGTTCGTTTATATATATTTTTCCAATGATGGAAGACTGCGGCAACGCCTCTTTTTGGAACTTGGAAGGTTAAAATAGCCTTCAAAATCTAGAACTTTCAAAAAACAATACCTCCAGCTACAGAGTTAAGAAACTCCATGCACATTACTGTTGATGCAAACCACAGCAAAGAAAAAGATTTTGATTATGTGGTGAAAACCATATTGTTTGAAGTTTTGAAAGTACAAAGTTATAGGCCGATTCATGGAATCAACGTGCGCCGAAAAAACGGCGAAAACGTGCGATTCGCAGAGAAACAGCGAAAATCGCAGTGCAAGTGCGATTATCGCACAGAAAACATTGCACATCAATTCATGGAAGTCCGTGCACGCGCGAAATGTGGGATGTGCGCTGAGAAAGTGCGCGGCGCACGCTGGCGCACAGGTCAACGAACGCCGTGCGATAAGGCCACAGCGAATTCGCACATAGCGCGGCGCACATAACAAAAGTAGGCGTAACACGGGGCGTCACACGCAGAATGGGGACCAACTAGTGAAAATGTGGGCGTCATGGGGGAAGTACAGGAGGCAAGTGCGCAGAACGCCCACACGCTCGCCTACAACGCGTATTCATGGAATCGAATAGGGAAAAACAGCGCACGGCCAAAGACGCGCACAGGCCCATACATGTCCGCCACACGAAAGCAGGCGTAGCGTCCCTGCGCAGGAAAAACAGGTACGCCAAACTCCTACACGCGCGAGAAAGCCCACACGCGATCGGGCCTGGGGGAGCGTGTGCGTGTATTTCAGGGGTGCGCGTGAAGTTCCACACGCGATTGGCCTGGGCGCGTGTATTTCAGGGGCTCGCGGGTGTTTTCACACGCGATCGGGCCTGGGGGAGCGTGCCACGTGTATTCCAGGGGTCGCGTGAAGTTTTTCACGCGATCAGGCCTTGGGGGGGGGGGGGGGGGGGGGGAGCGGGGTACCACTCACCGTCTGCCTTGCATGTAGAAGAACGCGTAGCCAACACCCGCTGTGAAGTAATAGCGTGTGAACCCCAACGGATGGAAAACACACGCACCGCACGAAAAGCACGTACAGAGCAGTGTAAAGGCATGCGGGATCTCCAAGCCCTGCCAGGGCAACGCCCGTGCGTGAAACGCCACAGACGCGCTTACGCTGTAAGGGCCTTTGGTCCAATGAAATCACGTACGCGCGCTTACGCGCTACGGCATGAAATCGCTTAAGCGCTAAGGCCTTTTCCTCGAATTTCACGCTGACGTGCAGGATTTTCACGTGCCAAATCACTCCGTATCAAGCTGGCCACGCGAAAACACATGGAAGACCACGCTCCTGCCCAGAAGGCCGAATCACTGCCCCCCAGTGCCCCGAGCAGCCTCCCACGGGCCATCTGCTGCTACCTGCCTGCCTGCTGCCACCGTGCCCTGCCATTTGGTGCCTGCACATCAGCCATCTGCAGGGGTCCAGTTGCTGTGTCCACCTCTGCTGGAACAGAAGACTCCCGACTCGGATAACATCGCTCCACAGCCCAGCCCCAGGACCCAGTTGCCCACCCACTCCTGCCCCTGGGGTTGCCATGTCGGGCACATCAACATCTGGCACCAGTGGCAACCCCCGGCCAGAGGGGCACCAGCTTCACTGCCACCGAAGTTGGTGTCCTGGTGGAGCAAGTCCTGGGGCAGTATGATGCCCTCTTCGGATCGTCCCGCGCCAACAAGGAAGGAGGGGAGAGGATCTGGGCCGACTGTGTGGTTGCCATCAACGCGGAGGGGGTGGCAACCCGCACCATCCAGAAGGTCAATTAGCGCTGGGAGGACTTGAGGTCCAGGACCCTCATAAAGGCCCGGCGCCTCGTGGAGGGGGGCTGGGGCCGCATGAGTTCCATCCAGATGAGGGTCCTGGAACGCGTACACCCAGCGCTCCACGCCCAGGTCCTTGAGAGGGAGACCCGTCTGGAGTTGAGCGGTAAGTGGCCAAGCATTGCTGTGTGAGACAGGGCATGTTGCAGTGTGCTGGTTGTCTGATACTTGCCTGCATGTGTGACATAGGCCATGTACGCATGTATGTGTGCAGGGACATCATGGTAATGCATGTGCGACCAGTAATGTGTGAACCGCACGGTTGTTGCATGTGTTTAAATGCGACATAGGGAGCCCTGTGCAGATTGCACACATGAGAGCATGGCAGTCTCTGTTCCTGGACATGGGTGGGGGTGAGGGATGGGTGCTGATGCCAGGTACATATATGGTATCCATGTCTGTGTGCCTGACCTGCGTGTCTGTGACTTGTGAATGCCATGGATGCACGACACGTCTGACAATTTACAGATTCACTGATGCAGCCTAGTCATCCTTGTATGCACTGTGATTGGGGTGTACGGGGCCAGATGGATGTGACTGAGGTGAAGTGTGTGCATGTGATAGGCATGACCCATGATGCATGTGAGTACCATTACATTGTATATTTCGGGAGTCCATTGGACATGTATGGAAATGTCCATGGCATGCACTATGACTGTCACTGCGTGTGTTTTGCCTGGACTGACGTGTTGCGGAGTGACATGATGGAAGTGTATTTTGACAGTGGCACTCATCTGCTATTGCTTCCTGTCTAGGGGACCATTGTACAGTACCCTGATGCCTGTGTTCTATGTCTCCCTCTACGCAGCGGCTAGTGAAGAAGAGGGCGGAGACGGCGCTGTGGAGCAAGGCGGCGGGGATGCCCCCACGGCTGCAGCGGAAGGGGTGGGTGAGCCCCCACAGGGGCCTGTTACGGCGGTAGACGGTGAGGAGCCATCCAGGTTGGTGGCTTCCACAGAGGAGGCCGCCACTGAGGCGCACATGGGGCCTGGTGGGGGCATCCCTGCTGTGCAAGTGGTGCAGTCCAGGGGCAGGTGCAGACCAGGGGCAGGGGCAGGAGGCAGCACAGGTCACCGTGGAGGGGCCTGTGCATGTCGCGGTCCCTGACCCTGTGGGTGCACCACCATGCACCAGCAGGGATGCCCCGTCCGCAGGTAGAGGGGATGTCCATGTCATCTGACTCCCCTCCACCTGCGGACGAGGGGACCCCTGGCCGTATGGAGAAGGTCCTGATTGGGGTCGCGATGCGCACGGCTGTGATTCGTGATGCCGTGCGTGCTTCCCAGGAGGAACACGCACGTCATCACGAAGAGCACCGTGCCGACGTGGCCCAATTGGGATCGTACATGTTCGGGGGTTTCCTGCATGTGTCGGCCAATCTGGCGGCCCTCTCCTCCTCTGTGGAGACTATACGCCAGTCGTTCTCCTTGCCGTCTTCCGGCCCAGATGCCACCAGGGCCCCCTGTGGACCTGCCCTGACCAATGCAGCCAGCTCAGTGGGGATCCCATCCCTGCCACAGTCGGGAGTCAGAGGTCCAGCAGGGGTGGACACCACAGCAACTGGACCCCAGCAGATGGAGGATGTGACGGCATCATCGGGCAGGGCACGTGCACGACGGCATTGGTGGTGGTTTCCATTAGCCTGGATGCCGTCGTGCTGGCACAGGCAGTTGCGTCGGAGGCAGCAGCAGGCTCAACGTGGGAGGCATCATGGCTCGGGGCCATCAACATCAGGGGTGCAGGCATCGGCCGGAGGGCAGGAGAACCCTGGAATGGGAGTGGCTTCCGTGTGGGAGCGGTTGTGCCAGCAGATAGGTGCGGAGCGGCAGCGGGCAGAGGAGGAACGGCTCACAATGGTCAGGGCGGAGGACTCCATGCGGAGGGCGCTGAGGCGGGCTGAGTGCCTCGAGGGTCTTCGCAGGGAGTTGGAGCTGGACACTGCATTATCCCTGCGGGACCTCGGGGCCAGGGAACATGCCCGCCTCCAAGCCATTGAACAGGAGTTCGATGATGCCCTGCCTGGCCCATGACAACAACCAGTGAGCCGTCGGACTAGCCTGCTGCCCTTGTAAATAGTTATGTAGTTAGTGTTAGGTTTCCTTTGCTTTTTTATTTATTTTGGACCTTTTGGACAATGGGCCACATTTTTGTATAGTTTCATTTTATTAGGTATTATTTTTATGTAGGTTTCATTTCTTCAGTTGGGATCATGGACCCTGTTTATCTGTATATAGTTGACTGTTGGATTTTTTTCTTTTTTTTTGATTTACCCATGGAGCAATGGTTTTCGGTTTTGGTTTTACCTTGGATTTTCTTTCTTGAACTGTGACTTTGGACACCTTTCCTTTGCATTATGATTTGTCGTTTTTCATTATTTTACGGACATGCTGTTTTTGGTTTTTGATTCCCATTGTCATTTGTTTATTTTTTATTCCATTCATGCTGTTTTTAATACATTTTATTCATCAAAATTCAATGTGTAGTATCTCATTGGTATCATGCATATCCTGATATGGGTTTTGAGATTCACCGACACCCATTGGGTGTATGTGAGGGCCATGTGTTCATTTCCAAACTTGCTATTGGGGTTCTATCATGTCATTGCCATTTCTAAGTGGGTGGATGCAGTACTCGAGTGGGTGTTTTGCATTTGGAGGCTGACCATAAGGGCCAGGGATCTAGATTGTGATGACATGTTGGCTGGGGGACATGTGTGGGGGCCTGCTGGCAGGTGCCCCGCAATGCTGGGGGGTGGGGGTGCAGGGGGACATGAGTGGGACATGAGTGGGGGCCTGCTGGCAGGTGCCCCGCAATGCTGGGGGTGGAGGTGCAGGGGGACATGAGTGGGGGCCTGCTGGCAGGTGCCCCGCTATGCTGGGGGTGGAGGTGCAGGGGGACATGAGTGGGACATGAGTGGGGGCCTGCTGGCAGGTGCCCCGCAATGCTGGGGGTGGAGGTGCAGGGGGACATGAGTGGGGGCCTGCTGGCAGGTGCCCTGCAATGCTGGGGGTGGGGGTGCAAGGGGACATGAGTTGGTGATCAGTAGTGCAAGGAGACATGTGCCTTTGCGGGGGGGCATGCCCATGTTGGGTGGGCTGCCTGCGGGACATGACCAGGGATGCAGGGTAGTCCCCTGTGGTGTGGGCTGCCTGCAGGGGCCGTGGAGGGTGTACAGGGGACACCTGGGAGGACCCACACTGCCAAATCACATGTAGGACTCCCTGGCACCCCTGAAATACATGTACCCTGCTGGAATCGCATGTGAAAATTCTCGCGCACCCCTGAAATACACGCGCCCAGGCCAATCGCGTGTGGAACTTCTCGCGCTCCCCCAGGCCCGATCGCGTGTGAAACCACCCGCGAGCCCCTGAAATACACGCGCCCAGGCCAATTGCGTGTGGAACTTCTCGCGCACCCCTCTAATACACGCACACGCTCCCCCAGGCCCGATCGCGTGTGAAACCACCCGCGAGCCCCTGCAATACACGCGCCCAGGCCAATCGCGTGTGGAACTTCTCGCGCACCCCTGAATTACACGCGCCCAGGCCAATCGCGTGTGGAACTTCTCGCGCACCCCTGAATTACACACGCCCAGCCCAATCGCGTGTGGAACCACCCGCGAGCCCCCGAAATACACGCGCCCAGGCCAATCGCATGTGGAACTTCTCACGCACCCCTGTAATACACGCACACGCTCCCCCAGGCCAGGTCGCGTGTGAAACTTCTCGCACTGGTACAGGGTTGGCCCAGCCCTTTGCGATGGTTTTGTGATCTTGATGGCTTTTCCTTGCGCGAGGGCGTTCTTGGGGGCGTAACTGGCGCTGCTGCAGGGTCGCTGCGCCACTCTGCGCCACGTCTGCTTTTGGAGGTGGGAATCCATGAATACGCTGTGCGCGGAAATTGATTTTATTGCACGCGGCTGGCGCAGACATTCGCACGGGCACGCTGTGCACCAGCCGCGTGCGACACTTTTGAGAGGAATTACATGAATCGGCCTGTTAATCTCTTCTGCATACAAAAGCGCACAGAAGTGCAAACACCTATGACTTCACACTCACAGAAGAGCCAGAAGCTATTACGCACATGAGAACTCAACAATTCCACACCCTGCCCTCAGTGGAGTAAAAGTAGAGTTGTGTCATGTAAGGCAAGAAACTCCAATAACAGTACATATGTGCAACCCTTTTGTGACAGCTGAAGCCATATCTAACTGGCTAGGTTTGTATTGTGAACAAATAAAAAAAAAAAAAGGTGGCTTTCCCTTGAAGAACAAATTTAATATTTTCAATGGAAGCAGAAGATTTAGTGTAGTCCTAAACTAAAAAAAATACCCTAATGGTATTGGAGCACTCAAACACGCACCAGCAATGGTGGATTTCAACAAACACAAAGGGTATTTTATACTACCCAAACCAGCCACTTTTTTTTGCAGGTTTTGCCGGAATTTTGGTCATTTAAAACAACAATGTCCGAAAGATGCGTGTAAGAACTGTTCGAGTCGAGAGCATAAAACAAATGCATGTGATAAGCCGTTCCAATGTGAGGACTGTGGCTTATGTGGGCATTATAAAAAATATGCCCAAATAGAAAACCTACGTATGCACAAACTGAGAAACACAAGCGAAATTACAGTTGATGAAATAGACATTAGGAATATCGAAATGGATTTGGGCGAGGCTGCAAATCCAGTGCATAATCCCCAAAGTGAAGTAGAACATAAGGATTTCGACAGTGGAGAAGGAACATCCTAGCGTGCACCCGTGGGCCCAGCTAAACTGAAGGAGGCGAAGCGCGCTGAAAAAGAAAAAAGAAAATGGCTGCCGTGGCCCAAAATGCAAAGAAACAGCGGAATTGGTGCACGACGACCATGAAACTGAAATCCTAAAAATAGCTGCAGAGCAATCAGCGCACATGTTAGATATGGACGGGAGTGCACACGAAGGCTCACGTCCCACAGGCGCACTCTCTCGGGGTGAAAAGTATATTACATCCCCAATAACAAATCCGGCTTACCTACAGAAGGAAAAAGAAACGGCCAGTGAATACGGGATAGAAACGCACAACAAGAAAAAGGCAAATAAACACGCCGAGGCGGATAAGCACAAGACGACAAACAAAATGATAATTGAAAAACAAGCAAAAAACCGGGGAAAAACAACTGGGATGAAAACCAATTGAAGAGAAAAGATACCTCAGAGCAAAAACAGACACAAACAGACTTACAAAACACAGGTAATAGTAATATTACCACTCTGCCCCTAGAGGAAAGAAAAGAGCAGCACCAACAAAAAAAATATAATGGGGATGTTAAGGATAGCTACTCTTAATACAAGAGGTATTAATAATATAACAAAACGCTTGGCTTTGTTTGCATACTTGGCAATAGTGCCTTGTGACATTTTTTGCTTACAAGAATGTGGCATGGAATGAGATGTAACGAACAATAAATGGTGCGAGGATTGGATGAAAGCACCTTCTATCTGGTCAGGGTCCAAAATAAAGAATGCAGGCGCAGCAGTCTTGTTCAATTCCAAAACAATGTCAGAAGTTGGACATGTCAAATTGGTCCCTGGAAGAATCCTTCAGGTGTCAATTAAATGGCACGACATACAACAGAGAATCCTGAGTGTTTATGCAGATGCAAAAAAACAGGATTGCCTATCCACGTTTCCGAATGTCCACACCTTTTGCACAGGGAATAACCCCTTTGATCGTATTGGGTGATTTCAACTGCATACTGTGTCCAGAGGATAGAGTGAGAAGAGGCACCCCAGCTGGATCAGCAAACCAGGACCCTTCCTCCAAAACTCTGCAAGAATCATTGAAGATTTTAAACTAACTGACACACATGCAGTGCATATTGCACCAGGATCAGCCTTAACCTACCGAGACAACACCGGTTCAGTGCAATTCCGAATAGATTTTATTCTAGCATCAGAAAAGTGGGTAAAACAGAACTTAAAAAGACACTCTTCTCAGACCATAATTTAATAATATCAGAAATATCCCTAGAAGAATACCCACCAAAAAACCGCAACTCATGGTCCTTCAATTTACAATTGTCACAAGATGAAAACATAGCTAGCAAATACCGACCCTTACTACAAGAGTGGGTATCACAACATGCTCTGTACCCAACACCACAAGAATGGTGGGAAGATATAAAAATAAGGACAAAATAATTCTTTACAAAAAGTGGCCAAATAGTTGCTAGCCAACGCAATAAAGCTTACAGAATCTTATTGGGTAGACAGCAGACACTGCCCAAACTACAGGAAATGGGAGTAGATATAGAGGATGATTTAGACACAATTAAAAGCGAGATACAGGCATGGATGCATGAAAAAGGGAAAATCATATTGAACTCTAGGGTGAAAGACTGAGGAAAACGAGAAATGTACGTGGTTTTTCTTCAAAGCAGCGCAAATTCAGAGGGCCATACCCACTGAATTTAGAGACTAAAGAGGTGTTACAAAACAAAGTACAAGGGATGTTGACAGTTGCACCTGACTTCTACAAAGACTTGTACACACCGAAACAGTTGGACGAGGAACAAGTAGAGGCTTTCAAAAGTCCCGTTCAAGACAACTTAGACGCAGAACAAAAGGAGGACATGATAGCACCCTTCACATTGGAGGTTGTGCGCAAGGCAGCATACACGGCGGCGAATGGTAAAACACTGGGTAGTGATGGGTTAGCAAGCGAGTGGTATACCACCTTTCTGGGAAATACTAGGACCAGCAACACTAGAGGTGGTCAATAACCGCTTTAATTCACAGGATTTAACACCAAGTATGAAACAAGGCATTATCACACTGTTGTACAAAAAAGTTGACAACACCGATGTGAGGAATTGGAGACCCATCACGCTGCTAAATGCGGACTATAAAATATTAGCGAAAGTAATAGCTAATCGCTTAAGAGCAGTAGCCCGAGTGTTGGTGCATGCAGACCAGACGTGCGCCGTCCCCGGACGCTGTATACATGAAAGCCTGCTGATTTTAAGATATGCAATACAATCAGCAAAAGACAGAAACATCCTTGGGAGTCTTGGGGCTAGATTTTGAAAAAGCGTATGACAGTCTCCCACCCTTTCATGTTGACAATTTTGGAAAAAATGGGGTGCCCAACACCTTTCCTAGGATTTATAAGTACGTGTACTCCGGAGTATTCAGTCAGGTACGCATAAATGGAGAACTGACTAACCAGATGCCAATATTATCAGGGGTAAGGCAGGGATGCCCTCTATCAGCACTATTACATTTATGTGCAATTGAGCCCCTACACAGAAATAGAGGGAGCGCCGGTTCCAGGTACACCATTGCAAGTGAAAACAATCGGGTACATGGATGACGTCACAGTATTATTCATGGACGCTCAATCTGTGAACCAAGTGCTAACCCAAACAGACTTATTCTGCAAGGCAGCAGGCTTTAAACTAAACACCCACAAATGTGAGTTATAAATGGTGGGAGCATGGGATAATCTGACACCATGCCTGGTGAACAGATCGGAAGAAAAGATCAAAGTCTCAGGGCTAGTATTTAACAAACAAATGGATGGGCCAGAACAATGGTCCAACATATCACAAAAAGCAGAGAAACTTCTGGGCAATGAGAAGCCTAAGTATGGAAGGGAAAATATTGCTCATGAAGGCAGTATTACTACCACTGCTTCCCTTTTTAGCATTGGCGTTTCCCCCAAACCACAGACAAACTCAGCGCCTACAGAGAACCTTTCTTAATTTTCTGTGTAGATCAAAAATGTATTGTGTACAGCGGTCTACGATGTATAAACTAAAGACTTTTGGGGGAAGAGGTGTTCCCAACCTGGAGCAATTTCTCACAGGACAGTATGTGGGGTTTTTAATAAATACGGTCAACCACTCATCATTGGCAGCTGCTATAAGATAAGATATGCAGCAGCGAACACTCTGGAAAGGTTCCATACAATTCCAAGAAGTGACCTATTACACAAAGCTTTGGACCTACAGGCATTTACAAAAGTCTCAAGAAATGTCTACCCATGGTGCACCCAGCAGAACTTTTGACAAAGTTATGGGTGGAGCCCAAAGACTATCAAAAATATAAGATTAAAAGAGTCTCCAGAACCAGTAGGGAACCTGGGAGGAAAAAAACTGGATAAAGTTTGGAAAGTGTTTTCAGACTCCAAAATAAACACTCAGAAGGACGTAAACTGGCTTTTGCCATTAAATGCACTCCCTTTAAAAGTATTCATGCATAGAAGAAGGTTGGCCAGATCCAAGGAATGCCCTAGAGGGGGTTGTGCAAGTGATGAAAGTACTCTGCATTTTTTGTGGCGTTGTAACTTTGCTGAACAAATTTGGGAATCCCTTCAACCCTTAGCCCATGCTATCACAGGAGTACAGACACTCATATTTGAGGCAGTACTGACAGGCATACAAGAGGGGAGAGGGGGGGGGGGCGGGGGGAGAGGAGAAAAAGAAATTTCACCAAATTGTTATCTGTAAAAGAAGCCTTATGGAAGGCGACGTCATTACTAGTGCTAGAGCACAAGGACATATCTACACAGGAATGTGTCAGTTTAGCGTTGTGTTCCCTTTACACATATTGCCTTGATGCCAAAGATCAGGGGGAGGAAGAGGCACAAACACTTTGGCATCAAGGCAGATGGAGAACGCTAACTACTTAATCAATCTGGGTTAGGGTGAGCTTTGCTCGGTCTTTCTTTTTCATAGTTTTTCATTCAAACTCACTTTTAATTCGAGAACATTTGTTATTTGGCACACTAATTGACGTATAGTCGCAATTGGATTTTTCCAATTAGCTGGAGGAATTAAACGGTTGTAAGGAGAGATGTGGAGACCGTTCCAAAAAAAAAAAGTGGTTATTATTTTGGAAGGAACACCATTTGAAACATAGATCTGAGACCCCACTGCACTACCGGGGAGGAAGCCGTCACCCACGCTCCCCCTGAGGAAGAGGGGGGGGGGGGTTGGCTAGTCCCACCACCAGGATCTCGTTTGAGAATAGGCCCGAGTGGAAGCATAGATTTTTAAGGAAATCTTATCTTTTCTGCGGTATGCAGAGTGGCTGCACAGGCAAGGCATTGTGGGTCTAAAGGCGCAATCTGAGCCTTAGCACCATCATGTCTCTGCCACCACAGACCATACCCCCAGCAAATCAGTTGCGCAACTCAATAAGGATCATTGTACTTCCTGAAGTACAAGAAGAAAAGGACATTTATTATGTTGTCACAACTATTCTGTTTGACACATTAAAGGTTGAGAAAGAGAAAATATATTGCATGCAAGAACATAAGTATGCAAACACTTATATCACCTTTTCAGATGAAGCAGCATGCATCACTGCTCATGAAAATGATAAAATTGCAAAAATTGCAAATTAAGCCTTAAAAAGGCATAGAAATTTAACTCTGCCATGTAAGGAAAGACATTCCAATTAGGGTACACATGTACAACCCCTTTGTCTCTGCTGACAAAATAGCCAACTGGCTCCTTATCTATTGTGATAAAATCAGAGGAGGACAAGAACTTTGGGATTTTTAATGGTAACAGAAGATTTAATGTTACATTAAAGAATAGTAGTTCAGGAAATGGAGGCTTGTGCCATCCCCTAGGAGTATTCGAAATAAATGAGCAAAATTGATATTTATATGATCCAATCCAACCTATGTTTTGCAGGTTCTGCTGCAATTTCAGCCATGTAAAGCAAAATTGCCCAAAGGACAAATGCAGAAATTGTGGAAATAAAGACCATAAGGAATCTCAGTGCAATCAACCGATTAAATGCAGAAATTGCAGTAAAGAGGGTCATATTTCTATGGAGTGCCCTGATATACAGACTTATGGACAGAAAGCTCCTAATGGAACTAATTTGTTTTCAGACACAAGCAGGAATGACACCTTCATACAGTGCTCCTGTCAATATTAGTGTTAGTAACAGTCTACAGAAAGAACCAACAGACATTGAAAAAGAGCTACAAAAACATGAAGGCTGCATAAAGCAAGAAATATTAAATAGATGGCCATCAGGCCCTGCATCCAAAGAATCCTCTCCAATTCCTTCTCCAATGAAACTCTGCAGTGCATAAATATGCCAGGTCGAGATTGACAGTGAGAAAAACACCACAAGCGAGGTAGGATTCACCTCAAGTACACCTGAAATAGATATCAGCTCTGGAGAAATAGTAGAGGGGACTCCTATCTAAGAAGACATTCCAGACGGACAGCCCCCCCTACTGGCAGAAATGAAAATGTCACAATTTCTGAAAGAAATGCAAGACATGGAAGTTTCCACACCAGAAAATGAAAGCGCCCTGCATCAACAGTACAAGTCTCAAAACCAGTAACGCCTAAAGAATTAAATAGTCAAAAAATACATTTGATCAAGGAAAACAACAAAAAATAAAGAAAACAAATGTCAAAACTATCCTCAGTAACCTCTAAAATCACCACTTGCGCAAATGAGTCACCAACTCTCCGAGAATAGTCATACAACTCCAACACATATGGTCGTACCACCACGTAAAAACGTAATTTGACAGCACCACTTCAAAATGTACACAGATGTCCAAGTAAACACAGGAATGCACAAGCTTCTCTGCATACCCTTTACAAACAGGACACGGTTAACAGTTTGAATACGCCACCTGGTATCTAACTGCAATCTGAATACGACAATGTTATTTGCAGCATCACAACTACCCACCTCAAGCTTCAACTACTGTGCTACAAACATAGCTTCACACACTTCCAAACTATGACCAGTTACAGTACACCAACAGGTATGTAACTACAGTCAGAATTCTGCATTAGCACAGAACATTGTCATAATACTAGCAAACCAGCAGCAGCAACCAAACGCATGAACAAACCGTGGTACAAAAAGGAAGCAGGAAAACATTTACAAATAACCACCTGCTATACAACGCCACCCATCCTACCAACATGTATAGTCCAGATATCGTACACCCTTACATTTCCTCCTACTTGAAGAGTACACCTTACAAAGTGCTCTAACCACTTCAAATGTCACTATCATTCATTGTGCACCATAGAAACAACGAAATGTCAAAGTTTGTTTTTAATCCAGCATGGAATTTTTTCCCCACAGACCTAATGATTATGCAACAAACCGCAGGAACTGCGCTGATTGCACAGTACACTGGTTCAAAGCATAGTACTTACGACGTACTGGTTATGAGGGTCCACAAAATAAAGAAACGTATGCTATGTAGTGGACTGCAAACTAACAAAATACCTGTGCTAACACATTCTGTTCTCTTTTCCCACAGATAATGGAGCAACCAGTACCACATTTTACACTATTACACAAAACAGTGCAGGCCTGCCTCAATCCAAATAGTAAGTCTGCGACTATTGCTATTATACTTCTGCACAATATCCAAAGTGCAATAAGTGCACTTATTTCTGCTATACACATACCAATACCACCATTTACAATGGACACCTATATTACACTATGCAGCTTGTGCCTATGCCCTAGACGCTTCACTACACCCTGTACATTGTAGGGCTTCCAGCCATACACTTAACATTGTACACCCTGCCCACTATTGCCGTTGCACTGCAGAACTATACATAAAACATCTATCCATGTACCACTAACCCCACACATAACACAGCCACCTCCTACACCTTAGCAACTACAGTTGACATTGGCTGCTATTTGTTACACAAAATACATAACCTGTTTCCTACGTACGCACACACTGAACAAACAGCCCTACAGTAACCTACCATACAATGTGCACAATCACAACAATGCAACTTCATGCATGCATCAATATATCTTACATAACTGTCCTAACTGCTGCAGGATTTGGCTCCTTGCTTTCCACTGGCACCGTGTAGGCCATTAGGTCATTTTCATTGTTATGAACACCATTTCCAAGAAACACATCCCACCCATATTTCACAGTAGCTCATGCAGCATAGCTCCCCAGCCGTACTGCAACCACTGCCTTACTGCTTAACTTTTTAAACTCGTTTCCTTTTTTTATTGTGTAAAGGAAACACCATTTAAAGCCCATAACCGCCTTACAATGTTAGACAAACGTTCACACTAACTGCTTTCCTTTCCTGAACAGTAGCCCCAAACAAGGTCATGCAGCACCACACAAAACTGCGTACGATGGACCAAACGTCTTCTGAAACAGCGAACACAGTCGGACATTACTCACCATTGCCTGTTAACACTGCATATATAACTGGTCCTTACCCACTGGACAAGCACATTTTATGTATTTTGCCATCTGTGCATTCACAGGACCATTTGTATGGCACGATCATTTCAACTTGTACATTGCACTACCTTCACCGTAATGACACTACAAACATTCGTAAATACATACTACAATCGAAACACGTTGCCCGCTGATTCCTTTTTTTTCCTGCATCATCTCCAGAAATCGAAACCTAACATACCTCTCCTTCAACAGAACACATGCTCATTATACAACAGCCTTGAGGGGGAAGGAGGTTTAGCTCCAAGGTCAGATATTGCATAGCAAAAAGAAATACAGAACTTACACTACAGTTCCTCTGTCCATGTGCCCCCAAAGGTAGTCTGCAACGATCCCATACGGCATACACTGCAATTTCACAACTACCCAATAGAAGCATGGAATTTGCCAAAATTATGTAAGTACACCTTTACATCACATGTGCATTACGATTAACATTTATTAACGTGCTCCTCAGTACGCATATTTAACAATTTACTCTACCGCTCACTACCTTACATGAACCTTTGTGATGGCAGTAAAAAAAACGCTGTAACATTGCCATGTCTCCACCATTCTCAGTAAATTGGAAATGTCATTGTACTTGCTTTTGCTGCCATTCTTTCCCACCCCCTCCAAATGCACACATACAATGCAAGACGAACATGGAACGCAAGTCGTACAGTAAAGCACCACACCTTCTGTGCACTTGTACACTGCTGCATTCCCTGTTCTGCCCTTTGTATGCCCTATCGCACAATTACTACGTCTACCCACCCTCAGTGTACTGTACGTAATAACGGCCACAGGTGCATGCAGCGGTTAACCGGCACAAAAACATCTACCAATCACATTTCATTGAGACACTTCTTACCAAAGCCGCTCCTCCATTCTCCAGCAATCCGAGGTGACCCCCATTACGTTTCTTATTGTATTACTTCCTTTGCACGCACACACAGACCCATTGTACCATGGGTCCAACTACACTGGCTACCACTTTTGTAAAAAGGAAACACATGAACACAGCATCTAGTCTTAACGGTTCCAAGACATTTTCTTGTGTGCAGCCAATATGGCCCGGTATGTCCACTTGCAGTTCCTGCTATACAAACCAACCGGCAAACCTTTACACTAAGCCATTCCAGAGGCACCAGATGCTACCTTCGCTACCTTTCAAAGAAAATGTATTCTTCCACACGGGCCAACAAGCACCACTACATACTCCTTTTCCCACTTTGCTAGACGAAAACAGAAGTACAGGAACGCACAGACGGCATTGCTCACTGGATTTTGATTGTGAAATAAAAGAGCAGTGAATGCACCAACCGGCACGTTGTCTTTTTCCTTTGGCAAAATAAAGCACTTCCAACCACTCACTGTATTGTTAGTAAAGTAGGGAATGTTCTGGAAGTGTATACTGTGTGCGCATGTCCGCTTTTGCTTATGTTGTTCCTTTCCAGAGCTACATGCTCACATGACAGAGTGCGCTACGCTTGGCACGCACATAAAATAAATACCTGGACTGGACGCTGTGAGGAACGACTGTCCACAAGTGAAGTCACAGACGGCAGTGAATGGTGTATGCAGCACACAGACATAGCTAACGGAAGCGATGCACAAATTAAAATTGTACACACTAACCGCTCCACCCACTTCCGTTGCCCATCTCTACAAGTACGCCAAAAAAGGTAACAGTCTGATGGCCTGCCATCCTGTATATAGCTTGACTTAACAGCGTTCATGTTATCGGCTGCAAATGTATGTATGTTGGACTGTACATTATCCATACTTTACATGTGTAATGCTTATTAACTCGTGTCATGGCGCACTACCTTCCTTCGCTCTCAAAGTACAGGGTATTACGAGAGGTATACCATACTGTACATTAATTGTGGCATCTCAGTACATGAATGGAAAAAGGCCAATGACGTTCACCATATTCAAGTGCAGTCACTTCACGCTACCTCTACTTGCAAAATGTCCTCCACAACCATGCTGTCACATTAAGCACCCACAGGAGACATACATATTTCCAACCGCGCACGCTGCAGTTACACATCAGTATAATAATTGACCCAAAGAAGGCAACATTCTGAAACCTACTTCCAAACAATGTCCACATTGTTACTTCAAACACCCGTAGCAATCCATACAAGGCAGTAGGCGCTTGTCACTCCAAACACAACATGGTACACTGTTTACAGAAATGCCTATATCATCTGCAATACACGCCCCATCCCTAATAGGCTCTGAAGGTTGTTGCCTGCACACCTACCCCAGAACTTATATGTTAGTATCTGTGTACATGGGCCATGTCGCAAACGTCACGCAGTGAAACAATCCTTTCATGTCCCACTTTCTTACTACATTCCCTGAAGCAAAGCTCTGTTCACGTCCACACCACTCCTAAAGCAAATGGTGTCTTATCTCACCCATTCTCCTTCACGAACTGGACCATGTCCTCCACAGTGATTCTGCAAAGGCGGGAACCTTACGACACTTACATATGTGCAAATGTACTGTATGGCACAAGATATGCTAATAATAACTTATGCAAATGACCTAAGACAAAGTGAAAGTACTCTTTGTACATATGTCTGCAATCCACATACAAATATCACAGTACTCCCATGCATAGCAGCATTGCGTTGCCGGTTTGTTAACAGGCTACTCCTTCACCACACCCACTGCAAAGCAATAGAATCATGCATGGAACATGTCACCACTTAACTTTTCTGTCCACGCATACATATCAATTCAGTAATGAACACAATCAAGGCAACTTTCTGTTACCTACTTCCAACCAGTGCCCACCCTGTAATCTCCAAGGGCCCCAGCCATGCACACAAGGCAGTGTGGGTTTTGCAGGCACAATACAACATAGCACTTCCACTGCAAATATCCTCATATTACCTCCAATGCACTCCCCAGCCCCAATGGAGTCTGCCTGCACTCACCAAAAAAATGATAGTCGTCCTACAAGTACCCACCGATAAAGTATATGCGAGTACCCAGGGGCGCCGAGTACGGGGGGGGCTACGGGCCCGACCCCCCCCCCGGCAAAATCAAGTGGGGGCTGAGCCCCCCTCCCCCCGGGCCGGAGAGAAGTGATGCAGTATCGATGGCCCTTTCCATCGATACTGCATCACCTTAATTTGGCCCGGGTAAAAGCGCGAGAATGTCCGATTAAGCCCTCCCCTCCAGGACATACACCAATAGGAGCCCTATTATTCTGTTAATATTTATGAGGCTCACACAACCATGTGAACCTGGGACATAGGTTTATATGCGATTACCAGAAATCCATGCAGCGTGGCAGTGGTTATGTCTGGTGCCATGGATTTATCATAACATCCAATTCTGCGTGTTATTTAATAGGCAACCATTGCATATGCTGAGCAAGGGGGGAGTTGTGATAGCAGGGGTTCAGGTTAACCGTGTCCTGGCTACTGTTCATGAGTTGAATCCATTTCACGATTGTGACCTTCAGTGTTTAATTGGTGGAATTCCCACAGACCAGGAAACAGCTGAAAAGACTAAGGAGCTTTGTTCAATCTTTAAATAAGCAGTGAGTTTGTTATGTGTGTGTAAGAGTCGAGGGCCGTTTGGAAAAGCAGTTACATATAAGAAGGTAAGATTCATGGTGACAAACTGTACCTGGAGCAGTCCATGGTTACCCTGGTTCCTAGATATGCCAGTGCCCAGAGGCCTTCCCTCAGTGCATATCTCCCACAACTGCTATGCACTGTGCATAGCATGGTTATGCTAGTTCCTAGATATGCCAGTTCCCAATAGATTTGCCTTATTGCATTGCTCCAACAACTGCTATGCCCCATGCATAGCTTGGTGTATTCCATGGTTATCCTGGTTCTTACATATGCCGGTGCTCGATGTTGTTGCCTTAGTGCTTAGCTCCTGCAACTCTGTCCCTTATGCATAGCAGGAGTGTTCCATGGCCACCCTGGGTCCCACATTGGGCGGGAATGTCATGGGTGCAAGCCCGGGGTGCATGCAGTCCTGTTAGGTGGACCATGGTTCTTCAAAAGGGAGAAGGATATATCCGGCAGTGTTGTGATAATTAGGCTCCGTTTCCAGGGCCGACTTGGAGAAGTTCAAGTTAGTACACAATGTAATGTTGGATTCCCGAGGGGCTCAAGAATGTGCTTGGTTTATCCTGGCAGTTTTGGGCTCATTTGCCTGGGACCTCTACACTTTGTGCCCCAGGTCAAACTACAGAATGTTAATTCTGTGACTGCAAAGCCTGAGCCATGAGTGGCAGAGTCCAGGACAGACTGTGTATAAAGGTGAATGTTGTTGGTAACAGGAGGCACAGGAATGGAGTGGCCAATCAAGAGTGTGTTTATATCATGTTAGGCTGGTTATGTTGGTTGTACAGCACTCATACAGTGGTAGAGCAGTCTCATAGCTCTGAGTTTAAGAGTAAGAGTGGGTGCACAAGAGGGAGGATGAAAGCAACAGGGGAGGGATGGACTGAACCAAGAGAGGAGCGTTCTGCTTTCAAATGCTCCAAGAGACTGCATGGTGTAGAAGGACCGTTTTGTGGTTGATGAGTTCCGCTGAGCCCATGAAGATCTGCCAGCTAGCGCTTGCAGTAGGGTGGTGTGTGGTGTCCAGTCAGCCTGCTCCCCCTCATCTGCCTATTCCCAGTGCACACTGTAAGAGAGAGATGGAGATATGGGGCCTATCTCCAGAGACCAATGCTCGGAGGGCAGGCAGGGGGTCTTTTTTTACGGCCTTGTTATGCCTGCATGCTTTGCTGTGAATGATGCTTATGTCTTGTAGACGGGGGGGGAGGAAGTGGGGAGGGGAGGGGCAGGAGTTTTATGGATATTTCCCCACAGCCCACTCCCAAGATAAAGTATTTGTCTGGCTCAGCAGCCGAGTGGAGGGGTGCAGTGGAAAGAAAAGTCGGCAGCAGATGCTTGATTGTCTAATTTGTGGATATATAAACTGTTAATAATGCATTGTGTGCTTCATATTTTCTCTAGATGCTGGTTTGAAACAGTGGCTTCTGTGTTGTGAATACAATAAGGCAGTATAAAGAGGTCTATGCTTGTTTCTTGGAAGGTAAGACGTTAAGCATAAGTGCGGTGCACTTTGTCTTACTGACTCCTTCATTTTTTGAATAAGTGGCGTTTCAAATGAATGTTGAAAACCAGGAAAGTGGGAGTTTTTAAAACATGGAGACAACCATGGCTATAACTTTTAGACGCGAGTGCTTCCATTAGTCCCAAACATCGCCTGGGTAACTGCTTTTTATCATTGTACACTACTTTACCAGAATGAACACTCTTCTCCCAAGTCTGAAACCACACTTGATTGCATTATACTTCACCAGAACATCTGATGTGTCCACTGAAAGGTTTAAGATTAAGCCACATCCCTAACTATCTGGTTACCCAGAGGTAACATCTTAGCAAATGTCACTTGGGTATGGCATCTTTACAGTAGGTTAATGCAAGAGGTGCCAGCCATAATAGCCAGGGTGCCTCTATACAGCATTTGAAGTGTATGGGGTCATAAATAATGGACACAATGATATGCACGATGTGCAGGATGCTATGTACTAGCTTCTTGTTTCCAAGTGGGAGAATCATAGGTCATCAAATCATAAGAAACCTATGGATATCTACTGTGAAATTACCAGGCATCTGGACCTCGTGGCCTTTGGAAAAAGACAAAACTAAAGATCACCCCCTGAAGGTGATACATTGATTGGTGATGAACTAAACCTAATACAACGTAAAGTTACTAAGCACAAATAGAAATATAAGAAAATGTCTTGCATCAAGAAATACATTTTGCATGGATTATAGCAACCAATTTTCTTTCTTGCAGTTGTATGCCAGTTAGATGTTTTCTGAGACATTAGACATAGCAGCGACCGCTTAACCCACGTCCCCTGGAAAAGACGCAAAGTGATCATGGAGAGGTTTATTACAAGAACCCCTGCTAAACCAAAGCAGAGTTCCCATGTGTCTGACGAAGCAGTTGTAGCAATTTCGAGCTCCACAGTTGCATCAATCTGCCAGGCACAATGCGTGATAAGTATACCAGATGCGCCTACAGTCATTGATGTTGGCAGCATCAATGTGACACAAGAATGCTGCCCAAACATGAGTGATTTGAATGTTTTTAAGTCCCAGCAGGGCCGCACTTTTCAAAAGAAATGGTTAGAAATGTATAATTGGCTTAAATATGAGTCTGTTCAAAAATGTTCTGTAAGGTATGTCAGTCTGCTGATGAAAAGGGCGTGCCATTGCCAAAAAGTAGCCGTGATAAGGATGCCTGGAATGCTTTTGTTAAACATGGCTTTAATAATTTTAAGACGGCCATAGAGAGATGTAACGGGCATCAGACTTCAAATCTTCATCGGGCGGCTGCAATGGTGCTAGTATCTGTGGAAAGGGGTACAAATGTTGTAGCAGCTCTGTCGTTGGGCCACCTCAAGCAGATGAGGGATAACAGAAGTGCGCTGTTGAATATCTCGACCACATTGTTGGCTTTAGCTCGGCAAGGTCTTGCAATTCGGGGCCATACTGATGAGGACTCTAATTTAAATGCAATTCTGTCGCTTTGTGGAAGTGATGTCCCAGAACTTCAAACTTGGCTTCAAAGAACAGAATACAAATGGATGTCGCATGACATAGTAAATGAAATGCTGGCAATTATGTCACATCATTTGCTCCGTGGTCTAATGAAAGAGATTCATGATGCAAAATTCTTTTCGATTATTTTGGATGAGACTGCTGATGTGTCAATAAAAGAGCAGGCCTCTATAGTCTTTTGTATTGCAAAAGAGGATCTTCAGGTAGGAGATTTTTTTGGGCTTTTATCAAACGTCTAGCACTACATCACAAACTCTGTTTACCATTTTAAAAGATGTTCTCCTGAGGTTTGGCTATGAAATGGAAAACTGTCGGGGGCAGTGTTATGATGGTGCTTCCAATATGGCTGGACATTCGACATGGTTTGCAGACATTGGTGCAGGAGGTGGCAGCTCGAGCTATTTATTTGCACTGCTTTGCACACAATCTGAACTTAGTAGTTCAGGATGCAGCTATGGGCATTGCCAAGTTCAAGGATCTGTTGGTATTTGTAAGGGAATTGATTGGGTTCATCGAAATTCCCCAAAACGGCTTGCTTGTTTTGAACGTTGTCAAGAAGACGGGAGTGTCAAACTGCTTCCATTCTGCCCTACCCGATGGACCGTTCCAGCAAAATCTTTGAAGACTGTACTAGCTAACTACAGTTCTGTAATTGAATTTCTGGGACTTGCAGCCGGTGACCACAATGAAGCGGGAGCAAAAGCACATGGGTTGCACTTGCAGCTCCATAAACTCGAAACCTATCTAGGTCTTCATCTTCTGTACTTGGTATTTTCCCGTGTTGAAACTGAACACTGCTCTACAGAAGGTCAATTTAAGGTTTCATGAATCAGCGGTTAGGATTGAAAACCTTAAGACCATAGTTGCACAACTGCGTGAGGGATTTGGAGACTTCTTCTCAAAAACCACATCAGCGGCCAATGATTTAGATGTGGAACTAGAGGAACATTTTGTGCAAAGAAGGGCCAGGAAAATCCCACGGCGCCTGGGTGAAGGGTCAGTTCCTCATGTTTTTGAGTCTCCCAAAGACCTCTATAGACAAGGTTATTATGAACGCATGGACCGTACATTGGTAGCTTTGTCAGAACGTTTCAATACAACTGCATGTGACCATATGGTTAACATTGAAAAATTTGTTACAGGGAATGCCACCAGTGATTATGTCATTAATTTTTATAAGACTGACTTCCATGAATGCAATCTAGAGTTGCATAGAAATATGTTCCTTGAACTTATACAGAGGGCTAAGACTCTGGTTATGTGTTTTCAGGATGTCCTTGACTTGTTCCAAGGTGAAAGGGGTCGTCCTATGCGCAATTTGTTCCCAGAACTGGCACGACTGCTTCAGATTGCAGTAACCATCCCTGTATCCTCTTGTTCTTCGGAGCTTTCATTTTCATGCCTTCGGCGCATCAAACCATACCTGAGAGCTACAATGGGCCAAGCTCGATTAAATGCTGTTGCTTTGCTACATGGACACAAATATGAAGCTGCACATTTGGATGTTGAGGCCATTGCAGATGAATTTATTGTCCGTAAAAATACATTTAGCCTGGGGAAGGTGCTGCAATGAAAACAGTTCGCCTGTTCTCCTCTACAGCAGCACTATTGTAAGTTTGAATTGTTGATGCTTTGCTGAACTATGGGACCACACACGTCTTGCTTGGTAGTTTCTAATCGGTAAACGTCTTTACTTCTCGTTGCTCTTGAATTGGGAACTTTTTTTTGGTGGAGGTGGTGGTACTCCACCTTGCAGCTGTACCTTCTGTTTAGCAATCATTTCATTCTCCCATGTTGCTCTGCCTTTTGAGAGAGGGCTACTACAACCTGGATGATTATAGAGGGGTGGAGTAGGGGCAGTGATGGCTAACTGGAATGCAACTTGAAGGCTTAAATCTCCTTCATTCTTGACTTTAGTATATGCAGTACATGCTAGCCAATGACCCTACCCCCGCGTGCCGTTGCATTAAGTTGGCGACTATATGCACATTTTCGGTCATGTAACTGCCAGTGATGTCACTTCCTGTATTTGGGCCCCTCCCCCCCCCGGGAAATTCATAAGTCGGCTCCCCTGTGAGTACCTGCATACAAATTCTTTCCATGTGCTAATGTCTTACTGGCCTCCCTAAAACAAGGCTGTGCCCAAGCCCTACGCTCTTGGGTACATAGGCAGAGGCCTATGGCCTCCGCCCATACGCCCAATAGCCTACTCCTTCATCACACCCACTAAAATGCAATATAGACATGCATGCTACCATTTGGCCAGATACCTTTCCCGACTACCAGTACGTATGGGTACACTAACAAACTCACACAACACTACATTCTCCAACCTACTTCCAACCAGTGGCCAAACTGTTACATGCAATAGCCCTAGCCATGCACACAATCCAGTACACCTTTACAGGCAAAACACCATCATACATCAACTGCAAATACCCTCATATTTTCCAATTCACACCCCATCCCCAATGCACTCTACCTGTACTCAATGCACTCTTTCTACATATGTGTGCAATTCACACACCATTATCACAGTCCTCTCATACATGCCTACATGGCATTTCAGGTATTGTGCCGAACACCTATGCTACTCTTTGTACATGTGTGCAATCCACATACCAATATCACAGTACTCCCATACATTACAGCATTTCGTTGTGGTTTTATTGCCAACAGCCCACTCCTTCGCCACACCCACTGCAAAGCAATGGAGCCATTCATGGAAACATGTGAGCACTTATCTTTCCTACTTCCAACCAGTAGCCACCCTGTTATGTCCAAGGGCCCCAGCCATGCACACAAGCCATTAGGGGTTTTGCAGGCACAACACAACATAGCACTCTGACTGCAAATATCCTCATTATCTCCAGTGCACTCCCCATCCCCAATGGAGGCTGCCTGCACTCACCGAAAAATTATAGTGACCACTACAACTGCCAACCGATACAGTATATGTGAGTACCTCTATACAAATTCCTTCCATGTGCAAATGTCGGACTGCCCTTCCTACACCAAGGCTGTGCCCAAGGCCTAGACTCTTGGGTACATAGGCGGAGTCCTACAGCCTCCACCCATGCACCCAAAAATCCACACCTTCAACACACTCAGTAAAATGCAATCGAGGCATGCATGGTACCATCTGGCCACATACCTTTCCTGACTACCGGAACGTATGGGTACACCAACGACCTCACACAACGCTGCAAGCAAGCAAACATCTTGCCACAAAACCACCGCCGCAAAACAACGTAAACACACTAAGTCAACATAGCCACTGGCAGCCGTGTGCTACAGCAGAAAGCATTGCCACTAGCTTTTCTTCGCTCTCTTTAACCCAGCCAAACCTCGCCCAACTTTTCAGGGGAGCAGCCAGTCAGCCAGCCTGACAACAGAGGAGGAGACGGGGGACACTGTCCTTGCGCTGCATTGCCCCTGCCGGCCACGAACGGCCAAGCCTTATCTAAGGGGTGCACTCGGGGGGATCCTACCCCGAGAGCAGTTCGGGGTGACATTCGGCCCTGGCGCCGTTGGAAATGTGGGGGCGGAGCCATGCAAAAATGTACCTACCCTACCGCTGGGCCTGCTAGTCTCATGCAAACGCTAGGCCCGGCCAAGGAGTCTGCAGCAGAGCGTGGCTGAGTCAGCAGGAGAGCTGATCAGTGGTCTTCCAGCGGACCCTTTCGGGGCATCGCTTCTCGGCCTTTGGGCAAAGAGAGTGCAGGGACTCCCTTCGTAGTCTGGCTTGTCCAGTCCGGAGAGACTCTTTGCAGCTGAACCCCACAGGCCCACGGATCTGGGGGTGGGCTACTGATCCTGCTTTGAAAGGTCTGGAACTTTCGTTACTCGGCTTGGGACCTTGTTCCGCATAGAGGTGGAAGCAGTCACCCCCTCTCCCTGAGGAGGGGGTTGGCTAGCACCATCATTTGGATTTCGTTTGGGAGGATTGGAGCAGTGCGCTTCAGGCCTTTCCGTCATTATGGCTGCACCACCACGGACCATACAGTTCAGCAGGAAGTTCTCGAGGTGAAGGATTTTGACTATGTTCTCAAGAATGTTCGTTTTGATGCTCTACAAGTGGAGAAGAACACGGTTTATTGCATGCAGGAGCACAGGTATGCCAATACCTATGATTTCACCTTTGTAGATGCGGCCTCTTCCATCAGTGCTCATGAAACCTACAAGGTGGAAAAAAAGAAGAATAATGTTTTGAAGGGTATACTGGTTGAACTTTATGTTCGTCAGACGGTGCCTTTGACAGTCCACATGTATAACCCGTTTGTGTCTGCAGATAAGATCAGCAACTGTCTAATAACATATTGTGATGAGGTGAAAGGTGGTCATGAACAAAAAAAATATGTTTGGCTACTTTAATGGCAATAGAAGGTTTGTAGTTGTGTTGAAGAAAAACACAGCAGGAATATGAGGACTGTTACCCCCAGGGGTTTTCAAGATAAATGATCAAAATGGGTACCTTAATTACCCCAATCAGAGTTTTTTGCAGGAAATTTGGACATGTGAAGCAAAATTGTCCAAAGGATAAATGTCGGAATTGCGGTAGCACTGAGCATAAGTTTGCGAATTGTGATAAGCCTTTGCGATGTAGCCATTGCTATGGACTATCCGACTACTCCCCGTACATATGCACAAGCGGCAGGTGGGGATGATGTTTACAAGGAGTATCACGAAAGATCCGCACGTCTGACTGACACATTGGAGAAATTGAGAGAAAGGGAGGATACGGTTGAAGAGGCAGTAGATGTGTCACCTGATCTGAGGAAAGAGGAAGTCTTAGAAATAGTACGAGAAATGGTGAAGTGATGGCCGAGAGGCCCTGAGAAGGGTGGTAAAGGTGTGTCGTGTTTATCTGAGAATGATGAGGTTGGCTGAGCGTTTTATACATCTTTGTGAAACAAGAGATGTCCTTGGTACGCCAGCAGAGTTGGCTTTAGAATATCATGATTTTCGGCAGTCTTCAGCCAGCACTGTTATTTCAGAGGCAGGTGTTGTGTTGCAAGAGGATGTTACACCTGTTGGAATGGATTTGGAATCTGGAATGTCTCTGGAAGGTGAGATTCCATCTATATTGTCCTCTGGTGACAGGGATGTGAAAGAGAATATGGAGTTCATGAAGAGTGAGAGTACATCTTCTTTGGGAATTGATGTATTATTATTACCGGCTCAGATTTCAGTTCCTTCTCTTCCGTTGCCACCACGAGTCAAGGAACAATCAGAGCGGGACAGAGTTACTGTTTTGCAGACCAATAAATGTATGGGTAAAGCAGAGGTGGCCTGAAGTACCATTGTGAGTTCCAAGAAGGGTAAGATTAAAGGTGTTAGTTCGGATTTGGCTGAACCACGTGTCCTCATTAGTACACAGGATGTAGATACTTCGAACATTTATATTTTGCAGAGTGATTCTTTGGACCCTGTGGATTCACAAGTTCTTGTGAAAAATAGTCCTCTTACAGATTCTTCATCAGAACCAGAGAGTGAGGAAGAGGAGGTTCGGCCTTTTCAAAGAGGCTCAAGGCGTCAGCGGAGGAAACCAAAAGCAGACCGGAGTCGGTCCGTGCTCAGAGAAGCAAGGTTATCTTTAAAACCAAACCAATGATGGAGCCTCTTAAAGCTGCTACCTTGAGAGTTGCGACCCTCAATGTGCGAGGGATTACCTTGTGATGAGTTTTGTTTGCAGGAATGTGCTATGTCTTGGGATGTTTCTAATGCTAAGTAGAGTGCGGACTGGACGAGAGTCTATCTTTCCGGTCGGGCTCCAACGTGAACAGAAACGCAGGCACTGCTGTGTTGCTGAATTCTCACTTGATGTCTGATGTTAGACTTGTGGAGTTGATTTCAGGTTGAGTCCTCCGAGTGTCTTTTAATTGGCATAATATTCACCACCGGCTGATTAGTGTGTATGATGATGTACACAAACAGGACCAGATTTCTTTGTTCCAGTCGTTGCAGACTTTTTGTGCAGGAGGTGCTCCTTTGATAGTCATGGGTGACTTCAATTGTATTTTGCAATCTGCAGGTAGGGTGCGGGGAGGTGTTCCGGTTGGTACAGGGAACCAGGATATCTCGTCCAAAGTCTTGAAGGAGTTGAAGATTTGTACCTTATAGACACTCATGCAGTTCACAATGCTCCAGGTTCTGTGTTCACTTATCGTGAAAATAATGGTTTGGTCCAATCTCAGATTGACTTTATTTTTGTATCTAAGGCGTTCACTACGAGCGTTACGGAGGTGGTGCCTACCCTTTATTCGGATCACCATCTGGCGATTTCCACTGTAATGTTGCCATCTTATTTACCGAGTGGTCGTAATTCATGGACGTTAAATGTTCAGTTGTTAAAAGATGAGGAAACGTACACCCGCTTTCACCTCCTGCTTCGGGAGTGGGTGTTGCAGCGCAATTTTTACCCTTCTGTCCAAGATTGGTGGGAAGATATTAAGAGGAGAACAAAAAGGTTTTTCATTAGCAGTGGTCAAGAGGCTGCGAGGAAACGCAACTCTGTATATAAAATGTTGGTGGGTTCCCAACAGACATTACATCAGTTGCAGGATATGGGGGTGGAAGTTCAGGATGAATTGGATGCTGTAAAAAGGGACATACAAGGATGGATACATAAGGGGAAGTCTATTTTTAATTCCAGAGTTAAGAATTTTGAAGAGGATGAAAAATGTTCAAAGCTGCGTATTATCAGAAGGTAGTGCCAACTGAGTTTTTTGACACACAGGGGGTGGTGCAGGACACAACACAGGGGATGTTGGCAGTCACGCATGCTTTTTATTCTGATTTGTATTTACCAAAGGTGTTGGATGAAGAGCAGGTGGAATCCTTTAGGGCCACCGAACAAGATAAATTGGAGGCAGTTCAAAAGGTCACAATACTGGAGCCTTTTACTTTAGAGGAAGTGCAAGTTGCGGTGATGGCTGCTGCACAAGTGAAGGCCCCGGGTAGCGATGGTCTCCCGTGTGAGTGGTATACCACTTTTTGGGATATTTTGGGTCCAGTGGTCTTGGAAGTTTTGGATGTTTATTTTGAATCAGGCAATTTGGTCTCCAGTATGCAACAAGGTATCCTTACCCTTTTATACAAAAAAGGTGACAAAACGGACATCAGGAATTGGCGGCCAATACTTTGTTAAATATGGATTATAAAATGTTGGCAAATGTTATTGCTAATCGCCTTAGGGCTGTAATTCAGAGCCTGGTGCATGCTAACCAGACTTGCGCAGTCCCGGGTGAAAGTTTATTGGTTGTCCGGGATTCAGTGCAGTCAGCTATTGACCGAGGGACATCCTTGGGGGTTCTTGGGTTAGATTTTGAGAAGGCTTATGACCAGTTTCTCATAAGTTCATGTTGAGTATTTTGAAGAAAATGGGTTGTCCTGTTCGTTTTTTGAGTATTGTTTCCACACTCTATGCAGGAGTTTTTAGTCAAATCCGGATTAATGGAGTATTGACGGGTAGAGTGCCGATTTTGTCAGGAGTGAGGCAAGGTTGTCCTTTGTCAGCCTTGTTATATGTTTGTGCGATAGAGCCCCTGCATATTAGACTTCATGACTATCCAGGGATAGTGGGAGCTCCAATCCCGGGGACACCAATCCAGGCAAAGACTATTGGGTATATGGATGACGTTACTGCTTTATGCAGAGATGCTCAATCAATCGGGTGTTGGTACAAACAGAATTGTTTTGTCGAGCTATAGGTTTTAAGTTAAACACTCGCAAGTGTGAGTTACTGACTGTAGGCTCATGGGATAACTTGCTTCTTTGCCCCGTTTGCAGAGCTGTAGAAGGGATGAAAGTGCTAGGTGTAGTCTTTAATGAACGTATGGATGGGGCGGAGCAGTGGTTGGCTGCAACAAAAAGAGTGGAAAAAAAGGTTGGTTTGTGGGCTCTACGGAGTCTGTCAATTGAAGGGAAGATACTGCTGATGAAAGCAGTGCTCCTGCCTATTTTACTTTTTTTGGCTTTAGTTTCTCCCCCCCCCCATGGTACGACAAACCCAGCAGTTACAAAGACTTTTCTTTTTTTTATGGTGCTCGAAAATGGATCGAGTGAAAAGGAGTACCATGTATAAACCTAAGACATTTGGGGGTAGAGGGGTTCCAAACTTGGAACTTTTTCTTAAAGGGCATTATGTTGGTTTTTGTGTAAATACTTTAAAGCATTCAGCATCGTTGGCAGCACCCTTGGTAAGGTACGCATCGGCAAATATACTGGAAAGATTTCTTGTTATTTCACGCAGCAATGTGTTGCCAAAAGCATTGATATTACCAACCTTTCATCACTGTTTTGATCCATTCTTGCCCTTGGTGTCTCCTATAGAGTTGTTGCACACAAAATGGATGGTCCCCAAAGATATTTTGATGGCGCTCCATTTGAAAGATATGCCTGAACCGGTGGGTAATCTGGGGGGGGGGGGCAAGGTTGTTGAGGGTGTGGGAGAGTTTTTCATCTGCTAAAGTGACTAACGTGCAAAAGGATATCAATTGGTTGATTTTGGTGGACGCATTGGCACTGAAAGCTTTTATGCATCAGAGGCAGTTGGTCAGGTCAGCAGTGTGTCCAAGGGAGGGTTGCTCACATGATGAGACGACCTTCCATTTCATGTGGCAGTGTGGTTTTTTAGCACAAGTGTATGATTTGTTCCAGCCCTTGATTTTTGCCGTAACAGGGGCGCAGTTTTGAAATGGCGCTCATTGGGTTTCAGTGGAGGAGGAAAAAGTTAAATAGACTTTTCGACCAGATTACCTCATCCATAAAGGAAGCCTTACTGAAGACTATATCGTTTCTGGTTTGGCAGCATAAATCCATTTCCCCGCAGGAGTGTGCTAAATTGGCGTTGTGTTTTTTGTATAAGTATTTTTTCATAGATGCCAAGCGCAGCAGCTTTGGCAGCAGGGCAATTGGCAAGCATTGACATCCTAGAATCTGGGATAGTGTGAGTTTATGCACATATTTTTTCACAGTTTTTTTCTACAAATGTATTTTTGATTAGTGAACATTTTAGCGTTTGATTGGCTTTTTTTGATTTGTTGTTGGTTTTGTAATTTTTTTTTCAAAATTGGAGGATTGGGACAGGTAAAGGGGTGATGTGGAGACCGTAAAAAAAAAGAAAACAAAAACACTTATTATTGTCTTGATGCCAAAGACAAGGGAAAGGAGGAGGCACAAATACTTTGGCAACAAGACAATTGGAGAACGCTAACCATTTGAATAATCTGGGTTCGATTTTTATTCCAGTTTACCAATTTTTCTTTTTCCGATGATGGAAGATTGCCACCTTACAATACTTTAATTTTTTTTATTTTTATTTTATTTCTTTATACGGTTTATGCAAACCTTTAGACGAAAACAAACAAACGCACAGTGATAGCCCCCCTGCACATCTTAATGTTCGCCTTTAAGGATGGTCCTTCTCACTGCGTATACTTTAAGCTTTGAAACAAACTTTAAAATGGAGAAAATACCAAGAACAATCCCACCAGCAACTGAATTGAGACACTCAATCAGAATAACAGTAGATCATAATATAAGTCAAGAAAAAGACTGACTACATAGTCAAAACCGTCTTAATTGAAACCTTGAAAATAGAAAAAAGTAAGTTAGTCTGCATTCAGGAGCATATGAATGCCAATACATATGACATTACATTCATAGATAAAGCTGCAGCCATAACGGCGCATGAAAACTCAAAATTACCAAACCCCACACTAAATGGGGTTAAAGTAGAACTTTGCCATGTGAGACAGGACACACCACTAACTGTACATATGTACAACCCTTTTGTTTCTGTAGAGGCAATAACTACCTGGTTAAGCATATACTGTGAGGAAGTAAAAGTAGGTTTTTCCATTGAAAAATAAATACAACTTCTTCAATGGGAACAGCAGATTCACAGTAATATTAAGAAAAGATGCCAACGGCATAGAAGGACTAAAACACCCTCCCGCCATGTTTAAGTTTAATAAACATAAAGGGTATTTATATTACCCCAGTCAACCCTTATTCTGTAGATTTTACAGACATTTTTGACACGTCAAGCAATATTGCCCCAAAGATGCATGTCAAAACTGCGCAAGCAGCGAGCACAAAGTGGCTTCATGTGACAAAACTTTACACTGCAATGATTGTAACCAGGATGGGAACTATATGGACATCTGCCCAAAACGAAAATTGCCCTACGTCCTACGCACAAACAGTCCAAAAAAATGGGCGAGCTCAGCGCAGATGAATTGGAAAATATGCATGTGGATATAGACATCAGTGAAATCATAAACAGTGGCAGAGATCCACAAGATTACTTACAACCAGAAGCAGATATGAAAGAGGAACAAGCGGGTCCGTCAACGCGGGACCACAAGATGCTGGGGCCAAGAAAAATCATGGAGCTAATAAACACGGACAAAGCAGCCGCGAATAAAAGAATGGAGAAGAATGCTGAGGCAGAGCACACGATGGTTGCGAGTGCACACCAATGCTCATATCCTCCCAGCACGCCACCTGGGGACGGAAATGAGAATGCACTTGCCGGCACAGGACAGAGAGCCACAATGAGTGCAGATGAACAAGGGGGACACAGCAATATGCCCTCTACAGGTGAAAGCACTCAAATCAGGAGCGAAAACTTTTCAAATGCGAAAATGTCCGCATTTGTCATAAAAAACATATGGAGCATGAGCGGAACACAGAAAGGAGAAATAAACCTGCAAAGCAGCACACCGCAACTCATGGTGTCCCCGTTTGACACGCAGAGTGGGAACAGTGCAAGCAGTGAGCACGTAATATCTGACACACAAGAGGAACTACAAAAACACGCTTTAAGCAGTGACGTGATTTTAAATCACCTAACGAACAGAAATAGCTCAAGCACACAAAGGGGCATTGTCCACTGCAGTACCACATCCTAGTGCACAACCGTTCCTAACACCACAGGACTTTGGATACAATGCACCAGGGAGCGACAGGACACCACCTTTACCCAGACTAGGAGGGAAAACAGGTGGAAGAAACTGTTGTCACGCAAGAGTTTTAACAAACAAGCTTGTAAACCACACCAGGCTTGTCTGACCTACAGCAAGTTGTGGAAGCTGGAGAAGCTTTAGCCATAAAGACAAAACAAATATTAGTGGAGAACAAAGATGAAGAGGGCTGGACAGTACTAGCAAGAAAAAAAACACAAAGAAAATGATAGCAGCAAGAAGAACACACCCACATACACAGAGAGCACCACAGTCAGCTCACTTGATAAAGAAGCATCCAACATGTCATGAACACCTGTAGAATGCCTCAGTGACTCAGAGAACTCAGAGGAAATAGAACAAACAGGCAGTTTACATAGAACACCTACAGTGTTCAGAAAAATGGAAAAGTTAGCAACAAGAGTCAGAAGCCGATCCAGAACAAGAGAGGCTAGAGCAACACTCCAAAAAATAATAATGGGGGTACAGAAAATACCAACACTAAATGTAAGAGGAATAAATAATATCACTAAGCAACTAGCTTAATTTGCTTACCTAACCACAATTCCTTGTTATATCATTTGTTTACAGGAATGTGGTTTAAACTGGGATGTAACTAACAAAGGATGGAGCAAAGATTGGATGTGCAGACCATCTATCTGCTCTGGCTCCAATATAAACAAGAATGCAGGCACAGCAGTCTTGTTCAATTTACGCGCGGCCACTGATATTAGACATGCAGAATTAACTCCAGGCCGGATACTGCAAGTAAACTTCTCATGGGTAAACTTCTCATGGTACGGTATCCAACATACTCATAAGTGTATATGCAGATGCAAAAAAAACAAGAACGCTTAACCCTGTTACAAGGATTACGCAATTTCTGTACTGGAAATTCCCCTTCGATTTTTGCTGGGGATTTCAATTGCACAATAAATAGGATAGAGTATGAAAAGGCACCCCAGCTGTTTCAGCAAACTGGGACCCATCGTCCAAAATCCTGAAAAGTATTGTTGAAGATCTCAATCTAACCAATAGACACGCATCTCGCAACGTACCAGGGTCGGCCCTAACATATAGGGCAGACAACGGTTTGGTACAATCTCAAATAGATTTCATCTTTACATCCAAAAACTTTGAAATAGTCAAAACTGAAGTGAAAGCAAACCTTTTTTCAGACCACCACTTAATAACAACGGAAGTAACTTTAAAAGAGTACCCTCCAAAACAACAAAACGCTTGGTCACTAAACGTAAACCTATTACAAGACAAAACAATGACAGGTTTAGACCACTGCTTAAAGACTGGGTATCACAGCACATTACTCTCGAATAGACAAGAGTGGTGGGAGGATATTAAGGAAAGAAGTAGAGAGTTTTTTTTTTTTTTAAAAGTGGCAGTATAGCTGTGAGACAGCGAAATGAAGCATACAAAGCTTTGCTAGGCAAACAAACACTACACCTACTCCAGGAAATGGGAGTAGATGTCCTAAATGAACTAGAAAAAGTAAAAAACGAAATTCAGGCATGGATGCATAAGAAAGGGAGAACCATCATCTTCAACTCAAGAGTGAAAGATTTTGAAGAAAACGAGAAATGCACTCACTTTTTCTTCAAAGCAGCACAACATCAGAAGGTTTTACCTACTGAGTTTAGAAACTCACAAGAAGTAACAAGGGACACAGTATCAGGAATGCTTGAAATAGTGCAAACCTTTTACTCACCAAAGCCATTGGACGAACAGCTGATAAAATAGCCAACTGGCTTCTCACTTATTGTGATAAAATTAGGAGGTGATCAAGAACTGAAAAAATCAATTCGGAATCTTTAAATGGCTATAGGTTTAATGTCATGCTAAAGAAAAATCCTTCAGGGATTGGAGCTTATGTCACCCTCCTAGTGTATTCACAATTAATGAGCAGAATGGATATTTATATTGTCCTAACCAGCCCATGTTTTGCTGCAATTTTGGACATGTAAAACAAAACTACCCCAAGGACAAATGTAGAAATTGCAGCAAGAAAGACCACAAGGAAGCTCGATGTGACAAACCATTCAGATGCAAAAATTGCAATTAAGAGGGTCATATCACTATGGAGTGTCCTGAAACTCACCAGACGTATGCTCAAAAAGCAGCTGGGGCTGCTAATATGTTTGCCGATGCAAACACTGATAAAAGGCCTTCTTACAGCACTCCCAGCAATTTTCGTGCAAGTTCCAGCACAGAAAATGGTCCTAGGAAATTGAAAAAGAAAAACTAAAACATGAGGCTTTACTCAAGGCACAGGAAATACTAAACAGATGGCCAACAGGCCCTGCATCAAAAAACACCTCACCTGTTCAAAACAGGAAGAAGCTGCAATGTTCAGTAAGGAAACAAACAGGAAATAGAGCAGTGCATACCTTTTGCATCCGATTATGCAAATTCGCCTGCACTACCCAAAAATCATGGGGAAAAATGGGAAAAGCAGACACTTTTCAGGAGGGTTTCTCTCTAGGAAAGATACTGCAAATTATGTACAACCATAACTACTTATCTTAATTCCTCTATTGCACGTAATCTTTTGCTTTCACAGGTGTTGTATTTTTACCCAGATTTTATGCACATTTCTACAACAATGGAAGGCAGAGTCCTTTTTTGGTTTTTGAAAGGGTAGATAGCTTAGACACAAATGGAGAATGTACAAAGGACAATACCTCCTGCTACTGAACTACGGAATTCCATAAGAATTACTGTTGAGCTCAAATACAGTAAAGAAAAAGATTTTGACTACGTAGTCAAAACTATTCTTTTTGAAGTGTTAAAAGTCCAAAGAGACACTTTATTCTGTATTCAAGAACACAGAAGCGCTAATACATATGATTTCACCTTTACTGAAGAGCCAGCTGCAATCACAGCACATGAAAACTCGAAAAATGCACATCCAGCCCTGACCGATGTAAAGGTTGAGTTATGTCATGTGCGCCAAGAAACCCCATTAACTATGCACATGTATAATCCCTTTGTCACAGCAGAGGCAATAGCAAATTGGTTAGGTTTGTACTGTGAGCAGGTTAAAGGAGGCACCCCATTTAAAAATTAATATTTTTAATGGGAGCAGACGTTTTACAGTAGTCTTAAAGAAAGACCCAAATAGTATTGGGGGGTCTGAAACATCCACCAGCAATGGTGGACTTCAACAAACATAAGGGATATTTGTACTACCCGAACCAACCTCTTTTTTGTAGGTTCAGTAGGAGTTTTGGCCACCTAAAGCAATAGTGCCCCAAGGACGCTTGCAGGAATTGTGCAAGCAGAGAGCATCAGACCAACATGTGTGACAAGCCCTTTCTGTGCGAGGACTGCGGTCTGTGTGGTCACAAGACATTTGCCCGAACAGGAAACCCACATATGCACAAAAAGTGCGAAAACCGAGTGAAATCATCGCGGACGATTTAAATATTAGCAACAATGAGATGGATCTGGGAGAAGCGGCTAATCGAGCCAATGAGCAGCAGGGAGAAGATCAGGACAAAGACATCTCAAACGGAGATGAGGGAACCTCAGCCCGTGATCCAGTAGGCCCCAAACGACTGGAGGAGGTGCGTCACGCAAAGAAAAACAAAATGACGGCCGCGTCGAATAAAAATGCACAAATACCGGTAGAAATGAGAGAAGACACCACACTTATTGACATCATAAAGCGGGCAGCAGAGTAGACTGTCCAAGTTCTCAATATCGAGGCACAAGCACAGGAAGACACACGCTGTGTAAGTGCGCCCCTAAGATATGATGAAAGTAGTGCAGCGGATGCAGCTTTGCCCAGTTTTTTAACAAAGGGGAAAAGCGTACATACGCCAAGCGTGGACACAGGAAAAGGGAGCATTGGACACTCAAAGGAGGCGCACCCTACAGGCGAAACCATACATGAAAAAAAAGTAAAACAAAACAATGCGGATGCGAGTCAAAAACACGGCAAAATGCAAGATTTGCAGAGTGGGCAAGAAAAAAATAGTAAGATGCAAAAAATCAAAAGACTCAGCAAACTGACTCGCAGAGCAGAGAAAAGGTCTCACCAATCACACCGCTGCTCATGGTATAACCATTTGATACCATCACTGCCAAAAGCATGCAGAACTCGCTAATAGTGGTGGAGACACAGCTTGATTCCCAGGAAATGGAACAAGAGTCTTGCACAGGAGGAGCAGAGGTGGAGTACGCTTACGCAGACCCAGAGTCATATTCCACTCCTGTTTTATCCACTGTAGAAGACATGATCCAAGAGACAACGCCAGAGGAGCAATCAGTAGAAGCCCTCAGGTTGTCTCTCACACCAGAAAAACTAACGTACAGAAAGCTGTGCAGGCCGCAAACTAACAATCACAGAGTACAGACACAAAAACACGGGGGCTGAGAGGTGGTCGGAGGTCTCCAAATCCAAAAAACTTAAGAAAAAAAGTGTAAAGGCCAAATCCAATACACTTATGGGGGGGTAAAAACTAGTTCGCTGTGTTACAAACACAAACCACAGAGGGGGCAGAGGACACATCCTTTTCTCAGAGCGAAAGGCTAAGCGACTCATCCTCTTTATCTTCTGACGAAGATGGTACAGATAGTTTACATAGGACTCCTATTCCCTTGAGAAAATGGAAAAGGAAGCCAATAGAGTGAGAAGCCGCTCTAGACCAAAAGACAGGAAGGAAAAGAGAACAACATCCATCAAGAAATTCTAATGGGGGTCTTAAAAATAGCGACTATCAATACAAGAGGCATTAATAGCATATCAAAACGCTTAGCCTTATTTGCCTATTTGGCAGCACTGCCGTATGACATCCTTTGCCTGCAGGAATGCGGACTGGAATAGGATGTAACAAATGCAAAATGGTGCAAAGACTGGACTAAAGGACCTTCCATCTGGCCAGGGTCCAATATAAACAAGAATGCGGGCACGGCAGTCTTGTTTAACTCCCAAAAAAATGTCAGACATAGGACATGTGGAATTGATTCCTGTAAGGATCCTCCAAGTGTCATTTAAATGGCACGATATCCAGCATCGAATTCTAAGTGTATATGCAGAGGCAAAAAAACCAGAGCGCGTGTCTCCGTTTAAAAACCTGCGCATATTTTTCACAGGGATCAATCCTCTTATCATTTTAGGAGATTTCAACTGCACTTTGTGTCCAGAAGACAGTAAGAAGTGGAACCCCAGCTGCAGCAGCAAACCGGGACCCTTCATCTAAAATTTTAAAATGAATCATTGAAGATTTCAAATTGACGGATACACACACAGTAAATAATGCACCATGGACAGTGCTAACTTACAGAGATAAAACAGGTTCAGTACAATCCAGAATAGACTTTATCCTGGCGCCAAACCATTTTAAAGTCAGCAAAACTGAGGTCATAGGAACTTTGTTGTCAGACCACAGCTTAATATTGGCAGAATTGTCCTTAGAGAATTATCCACCAAGGATTAAACACTCTTGGTCGCTAAATGTCAATTTGTTGCAAGATGAGGACTTATGTAATAAATGTAGGCCTTTGTTGCAGGAGTGGGTCTCGCAACAAGCCTTGTACCCTACCACACAGGAATGGTGGGAGGATATAAAAGAAAGGACTAAAGAGTGCTTCACAAAAAGCAGGCAAATAGCAGCTAGGCAAAAGAATAAAGACTATAGAATGTTGCTGGGAAGACAGCAAAACCTATATAGGCTCCAGGAAATCGGTATAGATATAGAAGAAGACTTGGACAGTCAAAAACGAGATCCAAAAATGGATGCATGAAAAAGGAAAAACTATCATTTTTAACTCCAGGGTGAAAGACTTTGAAGAGAATGAAAAATGCATCAGATTTTTCTTCAAAGCAGCACAGAATCGGAGGGTTATACCCACTGAGTTCAGAGACTCCAAAGAGGTGTTGCAAAACACAACACAGGGAATGTTGAATGTCACACATGACTTCTACAAAGACCTGTACACACCAAAACAGTTGGATGAGGAACAAGTAGAGGCTTTCAGGAGCCCCGTTCAAGACAACCTAGACGCAGATCAAAAAGAGGACATGACTGCACCGTTCACTCTTGAAGATGTGCGCAAAGCAACATACGCAGCGGCGAAGGGTAAGACACCGGGTAGCAATGGGTTACCTAGTGAGTGGTACACCACCTTCTGGGATACGCTGGGGCCAGCAATTCCAGAAGTGATTAACGCTTGTTTCCAAACACAGGACTTGACACCTACTATGAAGCAAGGGGTCATCACTCTATTGCACAAAAAGGGTGACAAAGCAGATGTAATGAACTGGAGACCCATCACACTGCTCAATGCGGATTACAAAATATTAGCAAAAATCATAGCTAATTGCTTAAGAGCAGTAGCACCAGTGTTTGTACATGCAGACCAGACGTGTGCAGTAGCTGGTCGTCGCATTCACGAAAGCCTGCTGATTGTAAGAGATGCCACACAATCAGCAAAGGACAGAGGAATTTCCTTGGGAGTCTTGGGGCTAGACTTTGGAAAGGTATATGATAGAGTCTCTCACCCGTTCAAGTTAAACATTCTGGAAAAAATGGGATCCCCGAAACCCTTTTTAGGGTTTAGAAGTATATTGTACTCCAGAGTCTTTAGTCAGGTCAGAATCAACAGTGAACTGACCGGTCATATACCAATACTCTCGGGTGTCAGACAAAGGTGCCCGTTGTCAGCTCTCCTGTACATTTGTGCGATCGAGCCGTTACACATACGCCTCAGAGCGCACAACGAAATAAAAGGGGCACCAGTCCCGGGCACGCCCATACAGGCCAAGACCGTCGGCTATATGGACGACGTCACGGCTTTGTGTACAAATGCCCGATCAGATTTAAGCTAAACACTCACAAATTTGAGTTAATGACAGTTGGAACATGGGACAACCTAGCACATTGCCCGGTTAACAAAACGACAGAAAAAAATCAAAGTCCTAGGCCTAGTATTCAATCAATAAATGGATGGGGCAGAACAGTGGGCCAACATAACACAGAAAGTGGATAAGAAAATAAACTTCTGGGCGATGAGGAGCTTTACATTAGAGGGGAAGGTTCTGCTGATGAAAGCAGTAATTTTAGCTCTTTTACTATTCTTAGCGTTAATGTTTCCCCCGAACCACAGACCGATTCAGAAGGTCCAGAGAACATTTTTCAACTTCTTGTGGAGATCGAAAATGGACCGAGTACTAAAGTCCACAATGTACAAACTAAAGACTCTGGGGGCGAAGAGGCGTCCCAAATTTGGATCAATTTCTCACCGGCCATTATGTGGGATTTCTAATAAACACAATGGCCCTCATTACGACCCTGGTGGAAAGTAACTGACCTGACCGCCATAGCGTAAATAGCGTTTCCGCCATTGCACGATGGAGTAAAGTGCGGCTAATTCTGACCCATCGGGCACGAGCATTACGCCATGGCGGAAGTGCAAAGTCCGCGATGGCGGAAATGTCCCCAAAACGCCCCTCACCGCCGTCGTACGGCGCCCTAGGTGCAATTCCGCCACCCATCATAGCGGTCACCGTAATGAGCGGTAATCGCAAAATACGGTGACCGTAAATATACGGAAACGGAAGTAAAAACATGGGGCCGGAACGGGAAACAGCACGCCGTACACCTATAAAATCAGAATCCCAACAAAACCATTAAAAATCCGACCCTGAGACACATCCCAACCCGTTAGCCACCCTAGTTAAAACAATCAAAATGGGAAAAGTTGCTAAAAAAGCGTGCAACCGCAAGCGGCAGGTCCACTTCTCCCATGAGGAACTCACCGTGCTCACAGAGACCCTCCAGGAGAATGCTGCCGTCGTCTTCGACGCAAATGACCAGGACGGCACTTGCGAACAAGAAGGCCATATGGGCCCTGGTGGCACAGCGGGTAAGTGTGGTGGGGACCGCACCCCGCAACCCACAGCAATGCAGAAAGCGATGGGACGACTTGCGCATACGGAGCATACTATCAGCCAACCGTAACATTGCCACAGCTACCGGGGGAGGATCGGAATCACCCATCAAGTTGACCCCCTGGGAAGAAATCTGTGCCTCCACCATTGGAATGGAGAGTATAGAGGGAGTCGGAGGGATGGAGAAAGGAGTGCAGACATCCGAAGAATCAGGTAGGTGGGCCAAATAAAACAATGCTAAATCCACAATGTCCAATCATGTGAAGTACCATGTGTCCACATAGTGCAACAGAAACACATGTCCAGGAGAACGTCCACATACATTGGCCTGATAGCGCACTTTAAAAGTCACATTAAATACATAAATAATTAAAAATCCTAAAAACACCCTCTACACGTGCAGCATGCACACCCTAACTGCAGGCTGCAAAACAACTGCATCCTCAATCCACACAAAAATGAAACCACCTCCAAGGCCCTGACCCAAATCACCCTCAGGTACCACCCCAATGCATGTGATACATTGCCATTCCAATTTCCACAGACCCATAAATAACGCTCGCCCTCCTTTACTCCACCACAGGGTCCGATTCAAACGACGAGCTTCAGGACACCCCTACCAGCACACCTGCAAAGAGGGCCAAGACCAACGGCCAAAGACCCTCCACCTCAGCTGCACGGATCAAGACACGGCAGCAGCACAAATCAAGTGGCAGCACACAGGAGGGGACTTCAACAGGCACCCCAGCAGCCAGCATGCCCACAACAGCAGCACCACAGGTCCCCCCAATGGATGCCACAGAAGGCACTGCTTCTGGTGGCAGCAGCACCATAGGTGACACTGCATTAATGCCAGCATGCTCCGACACAGAAAACGGTGCTGTCGATGTAGGACCCATCCATGACCTGTCTCAATCCCCCTGTTTGTTTCATCCCGTACACCATGAGGATACCACGCAGGGGCACCCACAAGACGACTGGCCATCCCCCACAAGCCCTGTGGCAAGGCAACATGAGGTGATCAGCCCCTCTGTGACACCACCGCAAATGGGCATGGCCCAGCAGAGGCAACAGTCCCTCGACCAGGTGATCGTGCAACAGCAGCAACTGGCCACGCTCCTCAAGGAGCATGCTGATGAATGTGGGGGTTCTAAGGCAGCCATAGAAACATCTACTGAGACACTTAGGGCACAAATGGAGCGAAGTACAGAGACACTAAGGGTACAAATGGAGAGAAGTACAGAGACACTAAGGGTACAAATGGAGAGAAGTACAGAGACACTAAGGGTACAAATGGAGAGAAGCACCGAGAGCCTGAGGGGGGAACTGCATGCGACGTCCAAAGACGTATGTGGTGAACTTGCCGCTATGCGCCGTGTGCTCACTGAGCTCTCACAAACCCTTAGGGACATGCATGGACGTGAGCAGGCAGAGACATCATCCGTTGCAAGTTCCGTCCAGGGCAGCCCCCAACTTAGATCTGGGAGGAACCTGCGCTCCACAGGCAGGGGTGCCCCCGATACCCGGAGAGGGGGCTTGCAATAGCGTCTGCCCACTGACAATGAACATCTTTGGACACTGGTGTTCGGGGGGGGGAGGTAGGAGGGTGGAGGGGGGGTGTTGGGCTTTCTTGGGTGGCGGGTCGATGGGGTGTGTAATATAATTTCACATATGCTATAAACATTTCATAATCATCCAATGAGATGTGTGGACATTGATCTTTGTGTACGAGGCCTTTATAGGCGTACAGTCCACATTGTGCATGTTCCAGACACACACAGTGCCACAAGTCCCGTGTCCATGTATCAGCCACCAGGCGTGAGTGCTAGAAGCATGAATCTATGATATTCTGACGAATTTCACGGGCCTCCTGTGCCTCGCGGACTCCTTGAGGTGCTGCCACATCCCCACCCTCATCATGACCATCTTCAGGTGCTTGCAGTTCTGCGTCAGGGGGCATGGGCACATTTCTACGTACGCACATGTTGTGTAGCATGACACATGCCATGACCATCTTTGCAACCTTCTCATGGCGGTACAGGAGTGCCCCGCCAGACCTGCTGAGGCAGCGGAAACGAGCCTTCAGTAGGCCGAATGCCTGTTCTATGACTACACGGGTACGTGAGTGGGCATGGTTGTAGTCCTCCTCATGCTGGTTCTGTGGGTTCCGGAGTGGTGTAAGGAGCCATCTCTTCAGTGGATACCCGGCATCACCTGTATGTGGACAATAAAGGATGTTTGTGGAATGACATTGCTACGTACGCACCCCCCTCCCCCTTCCTGCCATGTCATTGCCGCATCACATACCCCACATTATCATGCATGAAATGAGACTCACCGAGTAGCCAGGATCTGTTCCCTGCGTGTCGCTCCATGTAGCGTGGTATTGTAGAGTTCCTCAAGACCATAGAATCATGGGTTGATCCAGGAAATCGGGTACAACAATGTGTAAAGATCCTATTGGAGTCACACACCATTTGTACATTAAGAGAATGATATTGTTTCTGGTTGCGGTACTGGACCTCCATGGCATGTGGGACAACCAATTCCACATGGGTGCAGTTGATGGCACCAATGCAACCCGGTATGCCGGCAAGTGCATGGAATCCCACTTTTGTGTTTGTAATCTCCTGCTCCGAGCGTGGTAAAGAGATGTAGTCGTCTGCGTGCTTCAGGAGGGCATCGAGCACTTGCAATAGTGTCCGTGACAACAGTGGCTGTGAAATGCCATGCAACTGTACGACTGTGTGCTGGTATGTGCCTGTGGCCAGGAAGTGGAGTACAGACACCACCTTCAGTAGGGGTGGGATGGCGGTTGGGCTATCTATCATGCTGACAAGGTCAGCATGTGTCATGTTCACAATGGCGGTTATGGTGTCCCGGTCCAAACGGTAGAGGGTGTGGATCTGCTCAGCAGTGAGGTTGAACGGATGAGCTCGGAGGCGTGGGATTGCGGGCTGCCTGTGTGGTGGTAGTGGCTGTGCTGGTGGGCCTTGCTGGCCCTGCCTTGCCCTCCTCCTCCTCCTGCGTCTCCTCTGTGCGGCCGGTTGTTGTAGTAGTTGGTGTTCGTCTTCTTCTTGAAGTTGGAGTACTTCCAGTGCTATCAGGTCCCCCAGGGCCAACATCGCTAGTCCTGCCGGTAGCATTTTGGAGTGGGTGTGGTTGTGGGAGGGGGTTGGGTGTGCAATTTATGTGTTTTCAGGCTGTATAGCCTCCACCTGTGGTGATTCATTCCACCTGTGCCAGCTGCAATCCCCTTTGGGCGAGCACGTCCCGCACACAACGCTGCAATTTGACGCATGGCATCTTGCTATTACAATCATGTATTTAATCCAGATGGCAGTGAAATATTGGTTTATATGTTCATTCTGCTATGGTCCCATTGTTTCACATACTATCTTTGCAGTCGCGAACAAACTTGTGAAGGGTCAGTGGAATGTAGTACTCGATTAACGGTGGACCCTCATGCAGCACTGTACCGAGGTACACCGGACGGCGGGGCGTCCCATTTGTGAGTGAAGCCAGTTGCCATTTTCACACACTGCCGCACTACATGGATGAATTTGTGATTTCTAGCGGTCACAGATGCCTTTTCGACGTGATGTTGCAAATGAGGAATTCGAAGGACAGCGCTTTCGGTTTACAGCTAGCGGCGAGGAGACGCCCACAGGTCTGACTGCAAATATAACGTTCTATTGTTTAATGTCCTTGGGACAGGGGCCATGGCGAGAATGCAATGATTGATATGAATAGTATGGGATGCGCAATAGCGTAGTGGACGATAAGGCAGGACGTTCCCAAATACATGTTACTTCACAACACTAGAATTCCGGGCTGGAGCACAGTGGATTTTGCAGACTGCATTACGCACAGACTCAATGGAAATTTCAAATGTTATGTGAGTAAATAATCAGGCGTTTTTATACCGGGATGAGGGAATGATGTATGGATGCATGGACAGATGATTTAATTGAGAGTTTGCCATGTACATGGCTTTTTGGAATCTATCCCCTTCCCCTGCGCTATGTGATGCAGAGCTGCCATAGTGGGACCATCGTCTATCTGCCCTTGTTGAACCCTCCCTGTCTCGACGCGCCTTCAAACACTTGTGTCTATGCACGTTACTAATCCCATCTAATGGATTCTGTTTTAACAGACGCATGCACACAAACACTCGTTTGTAATAGTGTTTTCACCTCGATTTATATAGTTATGATTCGCAAGTGATTTTTGGGTGGAAATAATCCTTTTGAGTGGGCTAGCATGCATATGGCTGTAGATTTAGTGTGATCATTGAAGTGAGTAATACAAATGAAGTTCTGATGCCCATACTATTCTTTTTCATTTCATTTGGGTGACAGGTATCTCCTCCCCTTTTGCCGCTGCCATCTGTATGCCACTCCTGCAGATGGCTTTTACTCCCGACACCTGCTGCTTTGAGTTAATCAGTGGAGCACCATTACGATCTTATGGGATGATCGCCAATGGCCACATGCCCTTACGCAGTACTAGTGGCTAGGAGCAACATATTAACCTTTCAGCTGGACTAGTGCCTACCTAATGGGACGGCCCTGCGGTTCTAGGCGCTTCCATGTTGCCTTTTTGAACGTGAATGTAGCCCCTGTGTACCATGAAGGAACAGGGCGTCACACAAGAAGAAGCTGGTCATTTATTGCGGATGCAGCCCACAGTAATGAAAAATATTTTGGAGTTTATGACCTAATAGCTGTATGGGCTTGGTGAATTTGATGTGCATTAAATTTTTATTCTGCTATTAACCGTGTAGCGTTATTCTTTGCAAGTAATGTAGCATATTCCTATTTGTGGAGCGATGTATTGTGAGAAGATCTGCATTGGGTTCCGGCTTCTGAGTATAGTTGCGTGGTACTGTACTGGCCGCGTTTGCCTACGAAGCCCAGTAAGGTCAGGGATAGGGGCTGCCATTATGACTGTTTTAATGATGTCATGCTCAGGGGCGGGGGATTAGATTTTGTGTAACAGATGCCGGTCAGCCAGGTGGATTGGTGGAATGATGTGATTATCAGAAAATGGCTGGTCACAGGTGCCTGTGTTTGCGTGCGTTTCTTGGAGGGAGACTGAGGTCATGTCCATTGGAATAGCTTCTGTATTCGTGCCATCTGTGCCCTGCAGCTCCCATTGGCCCCTCTTGAGATGAGCCTGGCTGCTCAGTCACTCTGCCAACTTGTGTGGTACATGCTTATGCTGATGGTTGGTTTGTTTACTGGCAAGAGTACAGGGCTGGTGCAGTCTCCCTCAGGATACTGCTTTGAATGTTGCCTCACACTGGTGTCAAGCGATGGGGGCCTGTTGTTGTTTTGTCTCATATTTCAGTTCATATTGCTGTACTTGAACCTTCACATGCCTGTGCTGCATCAGTACGGCAATGGTGACATGCCAAATATGGATGGCCACTCACAAGGCACTTGGAGCCCCTACATTCATTTGTTCGTTGGCATGCATGGGTGACTTGTACATTTCACTGGTTGCATTGTGTAACTTCATTGCACCTACGAGGAGTTGTGCAATGTGGGCAGGGAGTGGTGTACAGGCACTCAGTAGGGCCATTTACGGTTGGTTCACGATGCCGTAATTCTCACCATGGCGGAATGGTACTTTCCGCCATGCTTGATGGCGTTAAGTAAATGTCCGCTAGGGTCAGAATTCGCGTACCGTTGCGCCATGGTGGTAATTACGGTTTTGCATGGCGCGCGTACTTGGTGCAGTTAGCGTTGGCTTTCACTACGGTGTCGCTAATGGCATCGTACTTTACGGTGACGGGTCATAATCGCACCGAGCGGTATTCGATGGCGGTATTACATTTCCGCCATCGTTTTTCGATTTCCGCCAGGGTCGTAATGAGGGCCAATGAATCATTCAAAGTCATTGGCAGCAGACATGATTAGATATGCAACGGCGAACATCCTCAAGAAATTCCAGATAATTCTGAGGAGCAATCGATTGCCCAAAGCTCTAGATTTACTGGTATTGTATAAAAGCCTCAAAAAATGTCTCCCACCAGTACAACCGGCAGAGCTCCTCACAAAAGGTATGGGTAGAACCCAAAGAGTTCATTAAAAATATCAGACTCGGGGAACTGCCCGAACCAGTGGGAAACTTGGGAGGGAGAAAACTAGACAAAGTTTGGAAAGTCTTTTCCACAGCAAAAATAACTAACACTCAGAGAAACTGGATGCTATTGTTAAATGCCCTCCCGCTAAAGGTTTTCATGCACAGAATGAGACTAGCCAGGTCAAAAGAAAGCCCTAGAGAAGGTTGTGCAGGGGACGAGAGCACTCTGCACTTCTTGAGGAATTGCTACTTTGCGAAAGAACTGTGGAACTCCTTATTGCCACTAGTACAAACACTTACAGGGACTAAGGATCTTACTTTCGAGTCAGTGCTGACCGGTATACAGGAGGGGGGAGGGAAGGATGAGAAAAAGATTTTTCACCAAATTGTGTCTTCGGCAAAAGAAGGCCTATGGAAAGCAAGATCTCTGTTAGTGCTACAGCACAAAGACATATCCACACAGGAATGTGTCGGTCTCATGTTATGTTATCTTTATACATATTATTGCCTTGATGCCAATGAGCAAGGTGTAGAGGATGCAAAAACTCGCTGGCAACAAGGCAACTGGAGAACGCTGACCTCGTAGTCAATCTGGGTTAGGGCAAGACAGTTTTTAAATCAAATTCACTTTTAATTTGTGAACATTATTTAATTGGCAAACTAATTGGCGTATAGTTGGTATTGGATAATTCCAATTAGCTGGAGGAAAGGGACGGTTGTAAGGGGAGATGTGGGACTGTTTAAAAAAAAAAAAGGGTCTGCCCTCTAGTGGCGAAAATGTGAAAGACACCATTTCTGATAAGGAAATGGAAAAAAATGGATGTCTCCACATCATAAAATGGAAGTGAAATATCAGGTTTCACCTACTATACAAGCAGAAAAATCTGTTCTACCAAAACAAACAAATACTCCAAAACTAAATTTGAACAAAGAAAGTACTAAACAAAACACAAAGAAAAGATCACAAAATACAAATCGCCGAAACACCCGTCCCAATTTCCTGCCTCTTCCAAAATCATAACCCCTTTGCATAAAAATACAACAGAAAGAGAGAGCAACCCTCCTCCAAGTCTGCAAAACCAATAATGATGCACAAACAGCATAGAGTACCATTGTTAATAACAAAAAACAAAAAAACAAGAATGAAAAAGCAAAGACCTCACAGGCAAATACCTCGTCGATCCAAGCAATTGAAATGTGCACATCTAATTTATATTATGTGTTATTATGTGGCGTCTTAAACCCAATTGAGACACCAAGTCAAGATAGAAGCAGAGCACTCACAGATTCATCACCTGAATCAGAGGATGAAGGAACTAATACATCGCAAAGATGTTCCAAAAAACATAGAAAAAGAACAATATCAGACCGGAGCAGATCTGTAGTTAGGCAACACAAAGCAACCCGAAAATAGAACTTATAATGGATCCACTACAAAATATAACTTTCAACGGAATAGGGATAAATGACATTGTTAAAGAACCACCTTATTGGCCTTTTTAGCAACATTAACTGCAGATATCATTTGCCTGCAAGAGTGTGGATTAAATTGGACATTAACTGCAGATATCATTTGCCTGCAAGAGTGTGGATTAAATTGGGACCCAAGACTGGCCTATAGGTCCTTTTCTATGGTCAGGGAGTACAGTCAATAAAAACGCAGGGACGGCGGTGTTATTTAAGTCTCAAAACATCACCTTGAAATCAAGCAAAGACATAGCAGGAAGAATCCTACAAGTTGATTTTCTTTTCCAAGACACGGAACATAGACAGTGTCTACGCTGATTCTATCAAAAAAGACAGAATTAAGACACTTGAAAATCTTTTCAACTGGGACAATACCGAACATAATTGCTTGAGATTTCAACTGCATTTTGCATCCAGCAGACCAAAAATCAGAAGACAACCATTGTGAACAACAAAAACTAGATACTTCATCCAAAAAACTACAGGAAATCATTGAAGACTGTTAACTCAAAGACACCCATGCTGAAAATAGATGCCACTGGACAAACTGAATCCTGCATGGACTACATATTAACGACTAAGCATTTCTGTACACATACAACTGAAACTTTTTTAAACTTATTCTCGGATCACAAAATCATAGCATCCTATCTGACAAAATCAGATTACCTACCACAAACGAGAACGACATGGGCTTTGAATACACTTCTTGAAGATGAAGACTTAGTACAATGCTTCAAAACTCTATTACGACAATGGATAAATGCAAAAGCTCCAGCACAAACCATCTCAGACTGGTGGGAAGAGGGGAAAACGAAACCAAAATTCTTCTTCATTAAAGAAGGGAAAAATCAAGCATACAAAAAAACGGAAGATTATGAACTCTTGGTGGGATGTCCACAAACATGTCAACTTCAAGACATGGGCATAGACGTCAAACAAGAAAAAACTAATATCCAAAACAGAATTCAGAAATGGCTAAAGGACAAATGTAAGACCATCTTTAACTCTAAAAAGACTACGAAGAAAAGAAAAAAAAAAATGTGATTTTTTTAAAAAAAAAAACGTTTAAAAAAAAACACCAAAAGCGTTCATAGACCAGGAAGGCATAAGGCAAGCATCGCAACACTGTATGGAACATGTCGCAGAACTCTTCTACAAAGAATTATATACACCCAAGGAACTGAACGAAGAACAAATCCAGCACTTTGAATCCCTAATTGAAGAACCTTTCACTAGATCAGAAAACAAGCCTGCAAGAAGAACTATCACCCAGAGTTACTGGAAGCCACTAAACACCTGTCCAAAAGGAAAACACCTGGCAGCGATGGTCTACCAGCAGAATGGTATATCACTTTCTGGGACGATCTTAACCCTCATCTTCTTCAAGTCTACAACGAAAATTTAGACAAGGAATCGTTGCCAAAAACAATGTTACAAAGTATTATCACTCTCCTTCATAAGAAAGGCTGCAAGGAAGATATTAAAAATTGGAGACCTATATCTCTTTAAAACGTGGATTACAAAATTCTTGCGAAAGTCACAGCAAACAGAATGAAAAGAGGTATTTTGTCGCTTATTCAAGACCACCAAACATGCGCTGTTCCACACAGGCGCATACATGAAAGCCTTTTAACTCTTAGAGACTATCGACCAAATGCTGCAAAGAAAAAAATTTTTAGGCATAATGTCTTTAGATTTTGAAAAAGCCTACGACAGAGTGTCACATATTTTCATCAAAAGGATACTATTAAAAATGGGGTGTCCACAAAAACTCATCGACTATCTCTCTACGTTATACCAGAATGCTTTTTAGTCAAGTCAGAGTGAATGGCCACCTTTCAGGCAGAATATCGATACGGTCAGGGGTAAGACAGAGATGTCCTCTCTCAGCCATCCTATGCTCAATCGAACCTCTACACAGGAAAATCAAAAAAGATCAGAACATTCAAAGAGCTTTTATACCAGGACTACCAAATGAACAGGCCAAATGCATGGGGTATATGGACGACGTTACAGTGCTTTGTACAAATGCACAGTCCACCAACAGGGCCATCGACCACACAACTTTTTTGGAAAGCTGCAGGTTTTAAAATAAACAAGGAGAAAAGCAACCTATTGACCATAGGTACCTTGGACAACCTAGCTAAATGTGAGGTTACAAAAACAACAGACACTATAAAAGTGCTTGGCATCGACTTTCAAACCAGCCAACCTCGTATACTAGCGTGGAACAAATTACAAGAAAAAATAGAAAACAAAGTGCTTTTTTTGGAAAACAAGGCAACATTCAATAGAAGGAAATTTACTTTTGATTAAGGGGTTTTAATGCTTATGATACTGTTCATAGCATTGGTCTTCCTGCCTACAAGCAAAGAGACTTCAAAGATAATTTTTTAAGTTCATATGGAACTCAAATATGGATCGTTTACGTAGAGACATTCTACATAAAAAGCAAATCAATGGTGGTAGAGATATTCCAAATCGCCACATAGTTTTGCCGATACATTACATAAGTTTCTGCATAAATACGTTGAAACACTCTCAATCCAAAGCAGCCGTGTATATATATTAAATACGCAACTAGTCAGCTCCTACATAAATACAAATTCATTCAATCTGCAAATATCAGTCCTAGAATCCTGGATCCACCGAGATCATATGAAATTTTCTCAACCTTTTTACCACAAATACATTTAGAAGCTACGAAACAAGACAGTTTGTATCCAAAATTGATTTTAAAAGAGATGGTGGAAAACACCAGAACCAGTGAGAAACTTTTCAGGAAAAACATTGGGGAAAACCTGGACCTTGCTATCCAAGTCAAAAATCACCAATGATCAAAAAGACATTGCCTGGCTTGCCCACCACAATGCACTACCTTTAAAAGCTTTCATGCATATAAGACGGTTGGCATTATCAGCAGAATGCCCTAGAAACAGATGGAAGCACGAGGAGACAACTACACTTTTTATGGAATTGTCTTTTCACGGCACAAGTTTGGATCCTGATAAAACCGCTTCTTGCTGCGTTAACAGACCACCAACATGTATCCTTTGCTCAAGTTATTACGGGGATTGGAGGGGGAGGAGGGAAAGAAAAAGCTGCACGTTTTTATAAAATCATGGCCTCCACAAAACAAGCTTTATGGAAAGCAAGATGTCTGGTAGTGCTCCAGCATAAAGAGATAACCCCTCAAGAATGTGTACAACTGAGGTTGTGTCACTTTTACACATACTTTTGTGTTGATGTCAAGAAATCCAACAAAAGTACAGTTAACGATTATTGGCAACAAGACAAGTGGAGGACTCTCACCACTTAAATGATCCGGGGTAGAGTGACTTTTACTCAGTCTCTTTTTGACAGTCAGTTTTTTATCTAAATTCAAATTTCATTTGAAACACTTTTAATTGGCGTATAGTCGCAGATTGGATTTTTCCAATTTGCTGGAGGAATGGGACGGTTGTAAGGGGAGATGTGGAGACCGTTAAAAAAAAAACTTATAATTTGGACGGCAAAGAATGCTTTAGTGCTCAGACACTTTCTTCTGCTTGGGAAACTTTTACGATGGCTCAGGTGAAGTTAAAGAATTATGTGAAAGATTCGGCAAAGTTGAGTCAAGCAGATTTTCAGCTTAAATGGGTTTATAAACCTTCATGAGGGGTTAGTGCAGTTGTAGACTCCTGCCCCCAAGTATCTAGGGGCAGGTACACATATATGCTTAACAGGAATAGATCTTGAGATTTTTTTCGGAGAAAAGACTAAGAATGGACAACAGTCTAAGGTGCAGTTGTAGACTCCTGTCCTAAAGGGGGGCATTTGCAGACTCCTGATTTCCAGGAATTGATCTTAAGGCTTTGCAGGAGGTTTCAAGAATGGATGTCAGTCAGAGGTGGGCATTTGTAGAGTCCTTCCCAGTGAGTGGTTGTAGACTTCTGCTCATTTGGACAATTTGTGCTTCTGTTATCAAGGAAAGTGTTTTGTCTTTTAAGAAGCACTTGAAGACTTATCAAAATCTGTTAAAATGCATATATCAATTGTTATATTTGTATCTGTGCAAGAGTATTTGCATTCAGGCAGTGGTAGCCTTACAAAAAAGGCCTAAATCCCTGCTTGTGGTAATCGAAGCCATTACAAGGCATGCACCTGACCTTAAAGGGGGTTGCCTTTTTATTTAGGGGCCCTAGGAGATTGACATAATGAATATACGGGCCTACTAAAATCAATAAATAAACACTTGGTATAGGGGATTAGTGGACATGGAACTAGCAGGGAGCCAGTTATTACTTGATGGCTTTGAAAGAAAGTGTGTTCAGACTTCATTATTGCTCAGTTGCCAGAATACTGGTGAAAGCATGGAACTATAGAGTAAACTCAATATAAGGTTGGTCTTCTTGGGTGGGAAGTGATGGTGGACTCCCTATAAGGTTTATAGAGGCCTAATCATAAAATGTAATGGATATTTGAAAGGCACCCTTTCATATTGGTTCCTGGAATGGCGACATTTCAAGAGAATAACTACATAGAGAACACTAATGGCACTGAAGTGATGAAGGAGGTGGTGTTTTGTTTGGACGTATGGAACTCTCAAAGAGAGCAGTTAATATATAGGAAAGGTCAACTGATCTATATAAACAGTTTTTTCATTTTGAGGATAGATATAAGGCTTCCCTATACAGGAAGTTGGACATTGGGTTTGTTGGATATTTTTTAAAGGATTTTTATTTTTGGCCAGCGACCGCAGTCATATGGTTCTTTTTGTTATTAGGCATTACTTTGTGTTCACCACAGTTTGGTTCCTTGTCTCAGTTCCTGTGTAGAGTTTTGTTTTAAATAAGTTTTACCATGATTTCGGTGTTGTAAAAATATTGTTAACATGTGGAGTTTTAATAAATACACTTTTGATATAAAAAATGTGAGGATTTCTCTTTACAGATACTTTTCAGGGAAGCTACTTTCCAGAAAAGATAAAGAATTATGCACTAGCAGAAACACTTTTCTTAAACCCCTATTGCATTTTAGGGGTCCAGCAGAAGTGTTTCCCACCCCGCGCCGCGGGGTGGGCAGCGGTTTGGGCCATCCTGTCAAGAATCCTGTGCGTGTAGCCGGGGTACATACTAAATTTGTTTCCAAAATGCATAACAGATGTTCAGGACCCTCATTTGTCCTATGTGCAGGCAGAAGACTTTGGACCTGCTCCGTCAGCTTAGAGGCCCACAGAAGTACAAGAACGAGCAGACTACATTTCCCAGAGGCCCCGCTCGAACGCGAGCCTCAGAGAAGCTACGGGCCAAAACCCATCCAATCGCACATGCGCGCAGGACCCACGTGGATCCCCGCTCGCGCTACGAACTCCCGAACAGAGAAGACGTGTCTCCGCGGGCTCCTGCAGGCTGCTGTCAGTGGGGCCATTCCCCGCCTGCGAACTCTGCCCAGCAGAGATAAGTGCTTCTAACGAGCATTTCATTTGTTGGGAATGAGTGCATGGGGGAAGTTACCGAGTACTAACCCGCGTCAATACTGGGTACTGGAAACGTGGATTTGGAACCGGCACCATTAACGCTAGTCCACTTGTTCCGGACTCCAATACTGCAGTGCTGAACCGGCACCGGCACCATTAACGCTAGTCCCGCTTATGCCGGATTCCAATGTCGCCGTGCTGAAACGGGGCACTGGCACCATTAACCCTAGATTTGCAGGATTGCATGCCGCATACAGGCTCCAGAGTAGCCGAGCCTGTAGAGTTACAAATGCATAACAGCGTTAAACACCAAGCTCATTGATATTTTGTTTCTTGTAGTGGCAGCCCGCCGACTACACGGCTTGGCCAAAGAACGTTGGACAGCAATCTACCCAAGGCAGAGCCCGGACTTCATGAGACGAAGCTAAGTGCTTAAATCTTGTATTGTTTTGATACCTAGTATGTGTTAATAGCATATGTCAGTTGGCATACTCTAGGAATTGTCTATTTGAGGCTACACTGAATGCAAGGAAAGTATTCTGGAAACAGTCATTTATTCAAAGTGGGGTATGGTCTAATGCATCGGAACCCAGAGGAGTAATCTGGGTAAATTGACATTGTAGGCACGAGAAAGTGCCAAGGTGCGTGAGTCTGGCAGTCCCTCTGAGACCACAGATAAATCAGGAGTGTTTACCATATATTTCCCTATCCACAACCTCTCCCTATCCCTCAATCTGGTTTACCCAACTCCCCGAACCCATCCAAACCAGCAGACCCTAACCCTCTTTCCCCAGCGGGTCACGGATGCCTGAGTTGTGAATACCCCAGGCGCCAAGACCCAACGGGGAGGCAGGTGTACGTGCTACCTCCGCGCAAGACAACGCCTCTTGACACGTCCATAGACCAGGCGATCTGTGGACTTACCCCAAAGCAGATTAGATTTGGTTCACAGGTTTCAGATTTTGTTCGTTTATATATATTTTTCCAATGATGGAAGACTGCGGCAACGCCTCGTTTTGGAACTTGGAAGGTTAAAATAGCCTTCAAAATGGAGAACTTTCAAAGAACAATACCTCCAGCTACAGAGTTAAGAAACTCCATACGCATTACTGTTGATGCAAACCACAGTAAAGAAAAAGATTTTGATTATGTGGTGAAAACCATACCGTTTGAAGTTTTGAAAGTACAAAGAGTTAATCTCTTCTGCATACAAGAGCACAGAAGTGCAAACACCTACGACTTCACATTCACAGAAGAGCCAGCAGCTATTACAGCACATGAGAACTCAACAATTCCACACACAGTTGTGTCATGTAAGGCAAGAAACGCCAATAACAGTACATATGTACAACCCTTTTGTGACATCTGAAGCCATATCTAACTGGCTAGGTTTGTATTGTGAACACAAAGGTGGCTTTCCCTTGAAGAACAAATTTAATATTTTCAATGGAAGCAGAAGATTTAGTGTAGTCCTAAAAAAGCAATACCCTAATTGCATTGGAGCACTCAAAACACCCACCAGCAATTGTGATTTCAACAAACACAAAGGGTATTTATACTACCAAAACCAGCCACTGTTTTGCAGGTTTTGCCGGAATTTTGGTAATTTAAAACAATGTCCGAAAGATGTGTGTAGAACTGTTCGAGTCGAGAGCATCAAACAAATGTATGTGATAAGCCGTTCTAATGTGAGGATTGTGCCTTATGTGGGCATTATAAAGACATGCCCAAATAGAAAACCTACGTATGCACAAAGTGAGAAACACAAGAGAAATTACAGTTGATGAAATAGACATTAGCAATATTGAAATGGATTTGGGCGAGGCTGCAAATACAGTGCATAATCCCCAAAGTGAAGTAGAACATGAGGATTTCAACAGTGGAGAAGGAACACATCCTCACGTGCACCTGTGGGCCCAGCTAAACTGAAGGAGGCGGAGCACACTGAAAAGGCAAAAGAAAATGGCGGCCGTGCTTTAAAAGGCAAAGAAACTACAGCGGAACTGGTGCACGACAAGCATGTAACAGAAAACATAAAAATAGCTGCAGAGCAATCAGCGCACATGTTAAATATGGACGCAAGTGCACACAAAGGCTCACGTCCCAGAGGCACGCCCTTTAGGGGTCAAAAGTATATTACATCCCCAACAATACCACCGGCTTACCTACAGAAGGAAAAATAAACTGCCAGTGAATACGGGATGGAAACGCACATCAAGAAAGAGGCAAATTAACCTGCCAAAGCGCCCTCCAGAGGCAGAGAAGCACAAGACAACAAACAAAATGAAAATATTGGAAAAACAAGCAAAAAACAACGGGGATGAAAGCCAAGTGAAGAAAAGAGATAAACCAGAGCAAAAACAGACACAAATGGACTTACAAGACACGGGTAATAGTAATATTACCACTCCGTCCCTAATGGTTTCACTGTTCTACTCAGAGCGAACAGGACAAAAGCATCACACAAATAGTGATGGAAACGCGCAAGAAATTGAGTGCACGGCAGACCCACACTCAGGATGTGCGGCTCCTGCTTGCAGACTCCCAGAACTAAGACCATTGGACTTAAAAACACAAGGAACAGACTCCACACCCCTTCTATCTCCAATAGAGGATAGATAATACAAGAAGATTTCTCAGAGGGGCAACAAGTAGGAGTCCCTAGATTGTCAGCTACTCCAGACCTAGTAATTATACAGCAAGCTGCTCAGGCAGAAAGTGAAAAATCACAGGTCAGAGAATTGAGAAACACATGAGGGGAGGGATGGTCATAAGTCTCAAAACACAAGAAGTTAAAAAAAAGAAATGCTAAAAACAAAATAAAGTGCATCCGTAGGGGGGAAAAATCCTTTTGCTAGACTACAAGCACAAGGTACAGAGGGAACAATGGATACATTGTTCACCCAAAGTGAAAGACTAAGCAAATCGTCCTCACTATCATCATCAGATGAAGACACAAGTAGTCTCCCTAGGACACCCACACCCTTTAAAAAAATTGAAAAGGAGGCAAATGGGGTAAGAAGCCGCTCCAGGACAAGGGAAAGGATAGCAAACAGCAGCATCCACAAAATAACTATAATGGCGATGTTAAGGATAGCTACTCTTAATACAAGAGGTATAAGATTAAAACAAAACGCTTGGCTTTGTTTGCATACTTGGCAACAGTGCCTTGTGACATTTTCTGCTTACAAGAATGTGGCATGGAATGTGATGTAACGAACAATAAATGGTGTAAGGATTGGACGAAAGGACCTTCTATCTGGTCAGGGTCCAACATAAACAAGAACGCAGGCACAGCAGTCTTGTTTAATTCCAAAACAATGTCAGAAGTTGGACATGTCAAACTGGTCCCTGGAAGAATCCTTCAGGTGTCATTTAAATGGCACGACATACTACACAGAATCCTGAGTGTTTATGCAGATGCAAAAAAACAAGATCACCTTTCCCTGTTTCAGAATTTGCGCACCTTTTGCACAGGGAATAACCCTTCGATCTTATTGGGTGATTTCAACTGCATACTGTGTCCAGAGGATAGAGTGAGAAGAGGCACCCCAGCTGGATTAGCAAACCGGCACCCTTCCTCCAAAACTCTGCAAGGAATCATTGAAGATGTCAAACTAACTGGCACAAATGCAGTACATAATGAACCACGATCAGCCTTAGCCTTAACCTACCGAGACAACACCGGTTCAGTGCAATCCTGAATAGATTTTATTCTAGCATCAGAAAATGTTTAAGTGGGTAAAACAGAAGTTAAAGACACACCTCAGACCATAATTTAATAATATCAGAAATAACCCTAGAAGAATACCCACCAAAAAACCGCAATTTATGGTCCCTCAATGTACAATTGTTACAAGACGAAAACATATGTAGCAAATACCGACCCTTACTACAAGAGTGGGTATCACAACATGCTCTGTACCCAACACCACAAGAATGGTGGGAGGATATAAAAATAAGGACAAAAGAATTCTTTACAAAAAGTGGCCAAATAGCTGCTAGACAATACAAAGCTTACAGAATCCTTTTGGGTAGACAGCAGACACTGCACAAACTACAGGAAATGGGAGTAGATATCGAGGATGATTTAGACATGATTAAAAGCGAGATACAGGCATGGATGCATGAAAAAGGGAAAACCATCATATACAACTCTCGGGTGAAAGACTGAGGAAAACGAGAAATGTACTTGGTTTTTCTTCAAAGCAGCGCAAAATCAGAGGGTCATACCCACTGAATTTAGAGACTGAAGAGGTGTTACAAAACAAAGTACAAGGGATGTTGACAGTTGCACATGACTTCTACAAAGACTTGCACACACCGAAACAGTTGGACGAGGAACAAGTAGAGGCTTTCAAAAGTCACGTTCAAGACAACTTAGACGCAGAACAAAAGGAGGACATGATAGCACCCTTCACATTGGAGGATGTGCGCAAGGCAGCATACGCGGCGGCGAAAGGTAAAACCCTGAGTAGTGATGCGTTACCAAGCGAGTGGTATACCACCTTCTGGGAAATACTAGGACCAGCAACACTAAAGGTGGTCAATGCCTGCTTTAATTCACAGGACATAACACCAAGTATGAAACAAGACATTATCACACTGTTGCATAAAAAAGGTGCCAAAACGGATGTGAGGAATTGGGAGACCCATCACCCTGCTAAATGCAGACTATAAAATATTAGCGAAATGAATAGCTAATCGTTTAAGAGCAGTAGCCTGAGTGTTGTTGCATGCAGACCAGACAAGCACCGTCCCCGGACGCTGTATACATGAAAGCCTGCTGATTGTAAGATATGCAATACAATCAGCAAAAGACAGAGGAACATCCTTGGGAGTCTTGGGGCTAAATTTTGAAAAAGCGTATGACAGTCTCTCACCCTTTTATGTTGACAATTTTGGAAAAAATGGGGTGCCCAACACCTTTCCTAGGATTTATAAGTATGTTGTACTCGGGAATATGCAGTCAGGTACGCATAAATGGAGAACTGACTAACCAGTTACCAATATTATCAGGGGTAGGGCAGGGGTGCCCTCTATCAGCACAATTATATACATGTGCAAATGAGCCCCTACACATTAGACTCAGAGCACACACAGAAATGGAGTGAGCGCCGGTTACAGGTACACCAGTGCAAGTGAAAACAATCGGGTACATGGATAGCGTCACAGTATTATGCAGGGACGCTCAATCTGTGAACCAAGTGCTAACCCAAACAGACTTATTCTGCAAGTCAGCAGGCTTTAAACTAAACACCCACAAATTTGAGTTATTAACAGTGGGTGCATGGGATAATCTGACACCATGCCTGGTGAACAGATCAGAAGAAAAGATCTAAGTCTTAGGCCTAGTATTTAACAAACAAATGGATGGGTCAGAACAATGGTCCAACATATCACAAAAAGTAGATAAAAAGGTAAACTTCTGGGCAATGAGAAGCCTAACTATAGAAGGGAAAATATTGCCCAGGAAGGTAGTATTACTAACACTGCTTCCCTTTTTAGCATTGGTGTTCCCCCCAAACCACAGACAAACTCAGCGCCTACAGAGAACTTTTTTTAATTTTCTGTGGAGATCAAAAATGGATTGTGTACAGCGATCTACGATGTATAAAATAAAGACTTTTGGGGAAGAGGTGTTCCCAGCCTGGAGAAATTTATTATAGGACAGTATTTGGGGTTTTTAATAAATACTGTCAACCACTCAACATCATTGGCAGCTGCTATGATAAGATATGCAGCAGCGAGGACTATGGAAAGGTTCCACATAATTCCAAGAAGTAACCTACTACCCAAAGCTTTGGACCTACCAGGCTTTTACAAAAGTCTTAAGAAGTTTCTACCCATGGTGCACCCAGCAGAAGATTTGACAAAGTTATGGGTGGAGCCCAAAGACGTTATCAAAAATATAAGATTAAAAGTCTCCAGAACCAGTAGGGAACTTGGAAGGAAAAAAAATGGATAAAGTTTGGAAAGTGTTTTCAGACTCTAAAATAACAAACACTCACAAGGCCGTAAACTGGCTTTTGCTATTAAATGTACTCCCCTTAAAAGTATTCATGCATAGAAGAAGGTTGGCCAGATCCAAGGAATGCCCTAGAGGGGGTTGTGCAAGTGATGAAAGTACTCTGCATTTTTTGTGGCGGTGTAACTTTGCAGAACAGGTTTGGGAATCCCTTCAACCCTTAGTCCATGCTATCACAGGAGTACAGACACTCATATTTGAGGCAGTACTGACAGGCATACAAGAGGGGGGAGAGGGGAGGGGGAAGAGGAGAAAAAGAAATTTCACCAAATTGTTATCAGTAAAAGAAGCATTATGGAAGGCGAGGTCTTACTAGTGCTACAGCACAAGGACATATCTACATAGGAATGTGTCGTTTTAGCGTTGTGTTACCTTTACACATATTATTGCCTTGATGCCAAAGATCAGGGGGAGGAAGAGGCAAACACTTTGCCATCAAGGCAGATGGAAAACGCTAACTACTTAATCAATATGGGTTAGGGTGAGCTTTGCTCATCTTTTTCTCACAGTTTTTCATTCAAATTCACTTTTAATTCGAGAGCATCTTAAATTTAGCACACTAATTGGCGTATAGTCGCAATTCGATTTTTCCAATTAGCTGGAGGAATAGGACGGTTGTAAGGAGTCGTGTAGACCGTAAAAAAAAAAATTAAATAAATAAATTGGTTATTACTTTGGAAGGAACACCATTTGAAACATAAATCCGAGACCCCACACCCAACTGCACTACGGGAGAGGAAGCCGTCCCCTATGCTCCCTGAGGAAGGGGGGGGTGGCTAGTCCCACCACCAGGCTCTCACTTGAGAATAGACCCGAGTGGAAGCATAGATAGTTAAGGAAATCTTATCTTTTCACAGCGTATGCAAAGTCGCTGCCCAGGTAAGGCATTGTGGGTCTAAAGGCGCAATCCGAGACTTTACACCATCATGACTCTGCTACCACTGACCATACCCTCAACAACTCAGTTGCGCAACTCAATAAGGATCACTGTACTTCCTGAAGTACAAGAAGAAAATGACATTTATTATGTTGTCACAACTATTCTGCTTGACACATTATAGGTTGAGAAAGAGAAAATATATTGCATGCAAGAACATAAGTATGCAAACACTTATATCACCTTTTCAGATGAAGCAGCATGCATCACTGCTCATGAAAATTATAAAATTGCTAACATTGTAAATGAAGCCTTAAAAGGCATAGAAATTGAACTCTGCTATGTAAGGCAAGAAATTCCAATTATTATACACATGTACAACCCCTTTGTCTCTGCTGCCAAAACAGCCAACTGGCTCCTTACCTATTGTGATAAAATCAGAGGAGGACAAGAACTTAAAAATCTATTTGGGATTTTTAATGGTAACAGAAGATTTAATGTTACATTAAAGAATACTTTCGACGGGCTCCCGCGCCCTGCAAAGAAGGGTTCCTTAGCGGGCCCCCCCCCTTAGTGCCGATGCCCTCATGAGGCACGGCAGAAGGGGAATCAGGGGGGGGCAGTGACCACTCAGAAGGGGGCAGGAGGTGGTGCGCGACATCAGGGCGATGCAAGGCAAGCGCGCCCCAGCCGGGGCCACCTATAAAAGGCCTCCGCACGAGGACATGGGCCTCTTCTCTGCCAACTCTGAATTTTGCAGAGGAGCATTGAGTTGCTGTTGATGGGTTGGTGTTTAGTTCCTGTCGTGACAGAAGAGCTGCAGTAGCCTCGGTTGCCAGTGAAGGAGGGACAGGTTCGAGATCAGAAGGAGCGTTGTGGGGGTCGGGCTGAGAAATCAAGGTGAATAGGAAAGGGGCCGTATGTGGGTGTGCAGCTGTTAGAAGACCCTAATGGTCAGCTCAGGCGATAGAGGGAGGGAGGGAAGATTAGCAACGCGGGAAGGAAGCCCATCGTCTGGGTTGCGCGGAGAGCGTGCGGAATGGGGCAGAGGGGGTCTAGCAAGTGAATGGGCAAGGTACGGGCAGGGGAAAAAATTACGGGTGCGGCAAGCAGACACATGTTAATTAGCGGGGCACATCAGGGGTCAGGTGTCTGAAGCACCAATATTGCAATGTGGGTTTGGGCAGTTGCGGATCAACGACAAACGGGAGAAAGGGACGGGGGGGCGCGGTACGATAGGTGGCGGCAGGGTTACAGGGCATGCGGGACGTGGAAGCTTTGGGCTGGTTCGCCAGAAGCATTTGGGATTAAGAATGTCATTTGGAACCATGGGACCCAGGGCCGCACATCTGGTAAGTGCGGGTTTGAAGTTCAAGTTCACACATCAGCAGTGAAGGGACGACGACACAGGCATGTGTTAAAACTGGCAGGGCACATTGCTAAGGGTCATTTTGAATCTTGGGGGCCTAAGCTTTTCGTGCGAGGCTCCTGCCGGCGGGAAGACGAGCCATTGGAGGCTTGGTTGGGGCCAACACATTGTCCATGAATGAATGGGTGCAATAGTATTTGAATTGCATAGGAATGCGTGCTTGCTACGTTTTAACCACGAGGGGGGGGGGGAGATGGCAGCACAAGCAATGTGTTGAAAACCGTTTGGTATGCATTATATGGAATTTCGAACGGGTTGTAACATTAGGCAGCCACCACAGTCGAGGAGCGTGTTTGAGGTTAGCAGAGGGGCCACACAAGGGAATGGGCAAGGTTCGGACACTGGGGGTGCCTTATGGGTATTTCTGGGATGGGGTTTGAATAAGGCGCAGAGAGTAATGAGATTGAGACAATGGGATGGCGGTGCGGGCGTTGTGAGTTTTTCTTTTGTCGTGTGCACCCGCTACCTACTGGGACCGCATGTCACGAAATACAGTTGGTGCAATGGCTCCGATTTAGGAATCATTCTAAGTAGGTCGAAGTGCTGCAGTGGGGGCAAGTACCAGGCATAATTTGAAATGGGATACGATGCATAACACGCCTATCCACAAGTGTTTGGGAAACTGTCATATGTGCTGCAATGTTTTAGTTGAGGCTTGCTTGCGCTAGGCACAGTTTGGTGTTGCAGGTGCTTGGTGGTGTTTAATATGCGGTTAAGCGCGGGCAATGGAGGGCAAAGGAAAGGCAAGAAGTTTAGAAGGGAATAGGTGGAATATGGTTTGTAGATTTGCGACTGTGTTAATGATGTGCAGTGCGGGTGGGGGGGCAATCTTCAACGTGCACAGGTGTAATCGGATGGAATTTTATAATAGGGATGGTTTTATAGCGCCTATCCACAAGTGTTTGAGAATCTGTTATATACACTGCAATGCTTTAGCTAGGAATCGCTTGCTAGACACATTTTGAAGGGGCAGGTTCTGGGTAGTGTGTACAATGCAGTGCAGCGGAGGGAATGGGGGGCATTGCTGGCAATTGAAAGGCAACATTTTAGAAGGTATATAGCTTGAATATTGTTTGGCGATTTGTACGGTGCTAATGGTGTGAAGTGCGGGTGGTGGGGTTTCAATTTTACCATGCACAGTTTGTAATGTTTTGGAATTTTATAACGCAATTGGTGTTAGAACGCGCATATCCACAAGTGTTGAGAATCGGTCCTATGGGCTGCAAGGTTTAGTTGGGGATCGCTTGCTCCAGACACAGTTGGAAGGTGCAGGGGAGTGGTAGTTTTTACAAGGAGGTGCAGCGCGGGCAATGGGGGGCAATGCGGGTAATTGAAAGGTAAAGTGTTTAGAAGGTAGATAGGTTTAATATTGTTTGGTGATTTGCAACGGCTTTAATGGTGTGCAGTGCGGATGGGGGGTCAATTTTACTGTGCACACTTTGTAATGGGATGGTTTTATAGCGCGGTTGGGTTATAACGTGCCTACAATGCGGTGCAACGTTGAATTGGGAGCATTGCTTGCATGGAAAGGCAATGTTTTAGAATGCATTATAGGTCGATTATTGTTGGTTTTGCAACACCATTAATGGCGTGCAGTGATGGTGGAGGGTGGTGTCTATGTGACCGTGCACATTTGCAATGCGATGGTGTTACAACATGGACGGGGTTTTTATAACACACCTACCCCGTAACGTGTGATTCGGTCATATGTGCTGCATGGTTATTGTTAGTTGAAGATAGTCTGCTCTAGACACAGTTGTTAGGGACAGAGGCTTGGTAGTGTGTACAATGCAGGGCAGCGTGGGAAATGGGGGGCATGGCTGGCATTGTAAGGCAAGGTGTTATTTTATAGTTAGGTCGAACACGGTTGATGAGCTGCAACATTGGTAAGGGGGTAAAGGGCAGGTGAGGAGGGGGGAGCATATTACTGTGAACAGTTGGTAATGGGATGGGTTTTATAACGCGCCTATCCACAAGGGTCCGAGAAACTGTTGTAGGTGTGGCAAGGTTTTAGTTGGAGAAGGTTTACTCCAGTCACGGTTTGGGGGGACTGATGCGTGGTACTGTTTACAATGCTGAGCAGCGCGGGGAACAGGGGGCATTGCGGGCAACTGAAAGGCAAGGGGCTAGATTGCATGTGGGTCAGACATTGTTGGTGAATTGCAACGGCGGCATATTGATTATAGGTCGAGGTTTGTTTGGTGTTTGCTACGGCAATAATCATGTACAGCGCAGGTATGGGGGTGCGCCAATATACTGTGTATAATTTGCACAGGGATGGAATTTTATTACGCACCTATCCACAAGTGGTTGAGAAACGGTCTTACTGCTGCAAGGTTTCATTGGGGGAACGCTCGCTCTAGGCACGGGATGAAGGTGCAGGCTCTTGGTAGCGTTTATAATATGGTGCACTGAGGGGAAGGGGGGGCATTGCTGGCAATGGAAAGGCAATGGTTTAGAAAGTATATAGGGCAAGTACTGTTTTTGGTGCATTAAACGGGGTAAATGGCTTTCAGTGCAGGGCGGGGTGCAATACAAATAAGCACAGCATACTGGCAAACATGGAAAGGAATGAAACGCTGTGCGGGGGAGGCGTGGCAGGAAGGCGTAGTTGAAATGGAAACAAAACAGGGTTTGGTAAAATAGATGAAGCTCAAGGAATGGTTAGAAGCAATGGCCAGGCATCGAATCACGTGGGTAATGGGGTAGGGCATTGAAGATTAAGGAAAGGTATATGCCGTCAAGTGACAGGGGTAGTACAATGTCTTTCCTGAACACTTTCAGCTTTCTCATGCAATGCGGAGAGGATAGGGTGTTGATGCTTAGTAAGGGGAAGGAGCGTCGCGACTCGGAGAAGGGCGTGCTATTCGGCAATTGGAAAATGTTATGATCTGCATAATTTGTCCAGGCAACAGTAAATTGTTTTCATGATGGGTAGTGCCTTACAGTGACAACAGAGGCAAATACGGTGCAGGAGAAGGGCAGCTGAGAATCGTCCAGATCCCGCCCACCCCCGTTTGCAGGGGAAGGGTGAACTGGCTAGCGGGCCAGGGGAGGGGGGTGTCTCGGGTAAGGATCAGCAGGCAGGGCAGGGAATAGCATGCAGTGCAAGGGACACGAGAGCAGGTGGAGGGTATCCGGAGGGAGTGGGGGGTTACCTGGAAGCCCAGGGGCCTCCATGGAATGATGGCTATGGGGAGGGTAGTAGGCGGGTACAGCATAGACAGGTAGGTGGGAGCGACCATAAGTGAGCAGTGGTGGGGGCCGCTCAGTTTTGGGCTGCCAGGGCGGAGCCATGGGCGAACGGAACTAGGTTGGGGACAGCCCATCAACAGGGCGGGGTTACCAGGCTAAAGGGATGCAGGGGTAAGGGAGGGTGTTTTCCGTTCACCATGATTTCTTTCATCCCTTTGGATACAAAGGGTAGATACGGACAGCAGGGCCAAGGCCCAATCGCAGTCTACAGCAAAACAGACGGAAGTGGGAACAAAAGGTAACCAGGGTCACAAGAGCAGCATCAGGACCAGGCAGTCAGGCACAGCCATGGAAAGGGGGGCTGGGCTGAGGGGATTTAGCTCCGACGACACGTAGTGACAATTTATATTTCCTGCAGGTCGCCATGTTTCATTCACAAGGCCCGGATCTGGAGATAATCGTGGACACCCAATTGGAAGAAGGGACAGTAGAGGTGGAGACAGCCTTTTCCCCCCATCTCAGGGACAGACCATGAACGCGGAGGCATGGGCTACATTCTCAGTGCTCGCCAAGTCCATAAGTTGGGAAAAGGCGATGGTCAACATGGGGGCCCCTCAGCCAGCCGGCGAGACAATAACCACACAAGCAATTATCTCCCTTTCCCCTAACACCAGCTCCGACTCGCAGTCTTCATCCAGAGTGGGGGGGGGTCAATAAGCTTGCGCAAGAGACAAGCAAAAATTAGCGGTGGGGCCCCATGGGGAGAAGGACCAAGAAGGTGTTGGAAGAGGACTTGGCCGCATTGACAGCCTTGGTGGCCAAAGGAAGGGATAGGGAGGCATCTACATCACCGGCTGGCAATCGTTTTAACAGATCGGGGCCCCTGACCCCCATTTATGAGGCTCAGGAGGAGGCTGGGCCGAGCAGGCGGTTGGGGCTCCTCCGGCGAAGGGGCGTAGTTCGGATGGTGAGTTGGAGTGGGGCTCGAAAATGGCCATTATGATGGAATTACTGCGCGGGGGAATGCCCATGCGCAAGGAAAGGGCACACCGGTGGAGGAAGGGTTGACAGGCCCTAGCAGGGTGTGGGCAGCCGGGGGAAAGCAACAGAAAAGGGCGGAGGTGTCAGGGCAGCATTGAGTGAAGGGCTTAGGGCAGGGGGACAAGCAAAGGGCGAAAAGCCGGGAAATCCACTTGCTCCGCCATGTAGGGCAGTAGAGGGGCTCCCGGCAAACAGAGAATTATTTGTGTTGGCACATACCAGTTGGTGTGCAAAAGGAGGTGGTGAAAGGGAGGTTCATTGACACCTTTTCTTTATTGGAGCATGAGACCAAAGGATACGACACCCTGCAGGCTACTGGGAGCAGGGAGGTAGTAAAACCCAGGAAGAGGGTGAGGCCCAAGGAGAACCTGCAAAACTGGTTGGCGAGCTTCAGGATTATGGGGCAAATAAATAGTACAGAGCAAGCCAGACCAAGGGTCAGCGTTGTACAACTATAGCCAATGTGTAATTGAGGAGCAAAGGAAGTGGGGAAGCACAGACTGGCTTTTGAGGGACCAAAGATTGAGGAAAAGGATGCAGAATGACCCCAGCCTAAGATGGGAACACAAATTGGTGGAGGATTGGTTAGATCCCAGGCCAGTGTCAACAGACATCCTGATCACAAGGGGCGCTACCAATACAGGGCCAGCTATGGAGGTCATGCGCACGGTACAGCATGCATTATCAGTCACACCAAGAATAGAGCGGAAAGAGGGGTCGCGGACAGATCGCCGCAGGGACGGAGGGGGGGGGGGATGAAAAGCACACAGCCAAGCAATTTTAGATGAAGAGGGGGCTTAGGCAGTCAGGGGCCTGTGCGCTCCCCCTACCCGTGTAGAAACTTTAATGAGGGTCACTGCAATTGGTCGCCCAATTGTCGTTTTAATCATGATTGCTCAGCATGCGCACAGTTTTGCAGAATAGCGGGAACTGGGTCCAACCCTTGGCCTCCCAAAGATGGGGGAAGACCAAATATGTAACAAAGTCAGCGGCTATGAGATTTTGTATGTGAACTAATAAAATGTTCTCTCTTCAAGGTAGTACAATTCATGCATCGTTTGACTTGAGGGAGCACAACGCATACACAAACCCTGGCCCAAAGATGTCCCTGCAGCATGGTGATAAATGTCGACTGAGTTTAGGGGATAAGGGAGGGCGTGCGGGTATGGGGTGGGGGGCAGGGGAGGATGCCTGGACAAATTAAAAGGAAAATGCAGTCCCCAGGTTAAGGGGGACCTCGGTTATAAGGGACCATCGTCCATCAGAATTGAGAAGCTCCTGCCCTGGCTGGCCCGCTACCGCCTAGAGCAGGAGAGGAATATCTTGTTAAAAGGTTTCACCATGGGCTTTGTAATCCCGTCTGAAGGCCCCCTGTTGCCCCAAACTGGAGAAAATGTGAAATATACAAAAAGAATTGGGGAGGGTGGCAGGTCCCTACGCGGCCCCGCCGCTAGACAACCTCATAGTTTCCCTTCTGGGAGTGGTGCCAAAGAAAAAGACAAATACTGCTTAATACTTAACTTGTCACACCCGAGAGGCGACTTAGTGAATGACTGGCTGGATGAAAGGGTATGTGCTGTGTTGTACACTTCCTTCGACCAAACAGTAAATGGGGCCAGGAGGGTAGGGAGGGGCGCTCTGCTGGCAAAGGTGGACATTGAGGCGGCATTCGGTCAACATCTTCAAGAAGGGTAAATAGTCAGTCAAGACGTGACAGAGTGCAATGCTTCAAAGATACATTACTTCAATGGGTCAATACAAAATCCCCATCACAAACTAACTCGGATTGGTGGGAGGAAGTTAAAGTTAAAACAAAATGCTTTTTTTATCAAAGAAGGCAAAAACAAAGCACACAAAAAGATGGAAGAATACAGACTCTTGGTAGGGTGTTTACAAACACTACACCAATTGCAAACATGGATATAGAGGGCGAACAAGAAAAAACAAACATTCAAAATAAAATACAAAAATAGCTAGAAAACAAATGCAAGACCATAATTTTCAACTCAAAAGTCAAAGATTATCAAGAAATTGAAAAATGCTCCTGCTTCTTTTAAAAAAAAATTAATGTATCCAAATCGATGGCCAAAGCCTTCGTTGACCATTCAGTCTTAAGAAAAACCTCACAACATAGCATCCAAAAAGTAGCTGAACATTTCAATAAAGACTTGTACACCCCAAAAGAACTGAATGAAGAGCAAATGCAACCTTTTGAATCTTTAATCAGTGATAACCTTTCTCAAATGCAGAAAACAAGCCTACAATAAGAGCTATCATTGATAGATCTACTGGTAGCTACAAAACAACTATCTAGTGGTATATCAGCTTTTGGGACAACATCAGCCCACATCTCTTACAAGTATACAAAGAAAGCCTAGAAAAAGGCTCCTTCCAAAAACGATGACACAGTATCATCACGCTTCTCTATAAAAAAAGGTTACAAAGAGGACATAAAAAAAACGGAGACCTATTTCTCTACTAAACTCTGATTACAAAATGTTTGCAAAGGTTATAGCAAATTGCAAAGGTTATAGCAAATAGGATGAAAAGCATCATCTCATCCAAGACGACCAAGCATGTGCTCACCGAACAGACACATACACGAAAGTCTCCTAACCCTCAGGGACGAATCGATCGACCACACAGTACAAAGAAAGGCATCTTTAGGCATTATGTCCCTAGACTTCAAAATAGCCTACGACAGAGTGTTGCATGTCTTTATCAAGAGGATACTCTTAAAAATGTGATGCATCCAAAACCTCTTAAATTGCATCTCAACTTTACACCAAAATGCTTTCAGCCAAGTGAGAGTGAACGGTCACCTCTCAGGTAAAATACCAATACCTCCACGAGTAAGGCAGGGCTGTCCACTCTCCGCCATATTATATATCTGCGCAATTGAACAACTGCATAGCAGCAAAAAAAAATTCAAGGGGCCTTCAGCCCTGGCCTACCAGAAGAACATGCTAAATGCATGGGCTACATGGATGATGTCACAGTGCTGGGCAGATATGCACAATCCATAAACAGAGCAATAGCAATTGATCACACAACTTTTTTGTAAAGCTGCAGATTTCAAAATAAATAAAAACTAAAAGCGAATTATTAACCATAGGAGCTTGGGACAACCTAGCTAAATGTGAGGTCAAAAAAACTACAGATGCAATAAAAGTGCTAGGTATCCAGTTCCAAATCAACCAACCTGATGTGACATCTTGAAACAAACTTCAAGAAAAATTGGAAAACAAAGTACATTTCTGGAAAACTAGACAACTTTCTATAGATAAAAGCAGTTTTCATGCCCATGATACTTTTCCTGGCCTTAGTCTTCCCAACTTCAGACATTCAAATAAAAAAGGCTACAACGTTTATTCTTCGGTTTCATTTGGAAATCCAAAATGGATCATTTGCGCAGTGACATCCTACATAAGAAACAATGCAATGGTGGAAGAGAAATACCAAACCTTTACATAGTGTTAGCCATACATTACATATAGTTTTGCATCAATATGGCTACACACTCCCAAACCAAAGCAGCCGTATACATCAAATACGCAACTAGCCGCCTTTTGCAAAAACAGAAATTCCTTTCTGCATCTAATATCAGTCCCAGAGCTCTGGATCTACCAAAATCTTACAAAGTTTTCACAACTTTCTTACAGCAAATCCAACATTTAGACTCAGCACAACAATACATTTTATATCCAAAATGGATATTAAAAGAGATGGTTGAGAGAGAAACACCTGAACCGGTAGGAAATCTCTCAGGAACAGATTGGAGAAAACTTGGTCCTCTCTAACGACTTCAAAGATCACCAATGAACAAAAAGACATTGGCCCTCATTACGACCCTGGCGGAAATCGCGGTGCAAAATGCACCATGGAGCACGGCGGAAAGCTGCCGATAGCGCAATGGGGGTTGGCGGATTTTCCGCCCCATTCCGACCTTGGCGGGGCGGTAAATCCCCATCCCCCATTTTACCCTTCCCCATTCCCATTTTTGCCCCATAGGGTATAATGGGAGTGGGGAAGGCGTTAATTACGCCACCGTAAAATACGGTGGCGTAATTAACGACAAGGTCCCGTAGCGCCATGGATTTCTCCGCCCGGAAAAACCAGGCGGAAAACGCTCCATGGCGCTACGGAAACTCGTAGTAGGGCGGACGGGTCCGCCGCGAATAACGCTGGCGTAAACCCACTCCGCCAGGGTCGTAATGAGGCCCATTGCCTGGTAAGCCCTTCACAATGCGCTTCCCTTAAAAGCATTTATGCACAGAAGAAGTTTAGCAGTTGTTAGGGAGAATTCTCTCTTTAGGCTGAATTTCCTAACCTAGTGAGTCCCCCAGCAGCTTTGCTGGATTTCTGGAGTTTGTTTTTTTCTCCTGCCAAGAGGGAGACTCTTTCTCCCACTCTTGGACATGATTTATGGTGTTCCTTTGACTGTTAATGTGTTTTATGGGCTATGGGGTCCTTTACTCCATAGGGTCTCATGTGTTTTTACTATGTGTGTTACACAGCACCCTCCGTGCAGTAACACAGGGGTGTCATAGTGACACCCCACCATAGACTCCATACCCTGGGACTGACTACTGTCTTCCAGGGCATGTAAAGTCACCATTGGCTTTACTAGTCCCAAATTATTAACAGAAACCAGTACAAACCATAGTGTGGACGTACTGGTCGGGGCAATTAGATTGCCCTGGGGTCTGTTAGTCGAGGGGGCACGTCTCCGTCCCCCCTGATCGAGTTTTGGCTGGTGGCAGTGGATACTACTTTTTATATTCGACCGTGAATATATCCCTATGGGATTTTCCCAGTGTTCTAGTATACCAACTTTAATTATTTAATTCTCATAGCCTCGACCATACCGCCTGTTTAATTAATATTAATTCGCCGGTTGGTATTTTTTGCCAGGACTCTATTCTAAAATGGCGTTTGTGTTCTCTTCTGTGACTCCAACCCAAGTCGAGCCCTTTGTTCCACTTTTTGGCAGGCTTCTCCACAAAAGCCTGCAAAAGTGGTGCCACTCTGTCTGGGTACCACAGAAGGTGTGGGAGGGGGTTTAGGCACCCTGGACTGGGTTACCTTGGTAACTCACGTCGCACTCTTCTGTGATTGGCCCAAGTGGTGAGCCGACGGCTCACCACTTGGCATGTTTGATTGACAGCTAGGCTGAGTGAATGGGGGTGTGAGGCATAAAAGCAGGGCTTTGGGGACTGGAACTTCAGAAGTCGCCACAGGACCTGAGAATCCGACGCGGGAGTAGCTGAGCCGACCTACCACGACGACACCACCGGTGGAGCCATGCGGAACTGACTCACCACTTTCCGACGACAGAGAAGATCTCCCGGCTGGAGAGACTCCTTCCCCCGACTGGTGGGCACAACCAGTTTACCTTCTCTTCGCACCCCAGCCCGGCTTGTGGTCGAATTGCGGCTTGTGGTCGAATTGCCCTTGCCAAGCACCCCGGCAACCGGATAGCCACTTACCACTGGACCGTGAACTAAAGGACCGTTCCTTTTACCTGAGAACTCCGCGGCTGGTTTCTTCCCTGGCAGTGCAACAGACTCCTGTCTTCCTCCCCGACGAGATCCTCTTCCCCCGGACGAAGCACCGACTTACATCTGCTGCCAGGAACAACTGCCCCCGCTGGAGTATTCTCACCACTTTAAAGGTACTGTGTCCGCCAGGTCTCCCTTTCTAAACATTGCTACAAGGTAATAATAACCCCTTAACCTTCTGGACTGGGCTGGCCGCCTTGACCTTCTAACTGGTCCCTTTCTTTTGGTCCAACTCTTTTTGAACCTTTGCAAGACTCCTGTGCACTGCAACCGTGGGACCTTGGACACATTTCGTTTGATCCTCTTAAAGTGGATCCGGCCTATTGAACTCTAACTTCACGGTTTTACTTTGCCTATCTCTCTTGTTGTGTTCTTGTAAAAGTGTTGGGATCTGTTTGAATTTATTCTCTGCTTTTCTCTCCCTTATAAAACAAATTATTAGAGTGCCATCTGCGTTAAGCGCTCACCGCTGTCTGAAAATAAGTGGGGCTTTACTTAAGACTTGTCTAATATTCTTCTAAGGGAGTGTATATCTTTTAGTGACCGTGTTTTTGAATTGCTTACTATTAGTGGTTTTAAATAAATAATTATGTCTATTTTACACCAAGCCCTGGTCAGTGTTTACTTGTTCTACTGTGTTCTTTTGACCTATTGTGAATACTCTGTATACTGCCTAACTCTTCTTGAGGGAGGTCTGACTGCTCAGCCACAGCTACCAAGTGAATCTGTGTGGTACAGACTGCTAACAAGTGGGTTTACTGCCAAACACCTGTAGTCTTAAATCTTTTGCAGTGGACCCAGAGGGAACTGCACAGGTTTCTGCCTAACAGCAGTATCTGCTGAATGTCCAAGAAACAAATGCAAACATGACGTGCGACAAGGATACCCTTTGTCAGCCTTATTGTATAGATGCGCTATAGAGCCTCTTCATATAAGGCTCCAAGCGCACATGGGGATTGAAGGCGCGTCAGTACCAGGGATACCAATTCAGGCCAAAACCGTAGGCTATATGGAGGATGTAACCGCTTTGTGTAGAGATACCCAGTCAGTAAAGCAGGTACTAGAGCAGACAAGTTTTTTGTAAAGCAGCAGGCTTCAAATTAAATACTCACAAATGTGAGTCCCTCACCATAGGAGCTTGGGAAAACCTCACACACTGTCCAGTACACAGAACAGGTGTGACAATAAGAGTCCTGGGCTTAGGCTTTAACAGACAGATGGATGGGGCATAACAGTGAGAAAACACAACTCGGAAAGTAGAGGCTAAAATACATTTCTGGGTTTTGAGAAGTTTAACAATTGAAGGAAAGGTACTCCATGAAGGCAGTAATATTACCCATTTTATTGTTCTTGGCTTTAGTGTTTCCTCCCAATGATCGGCAGACACAACAAATCCAAAGAATTCTTTTTAAATTTGTATGGCGCTCAAAGATGGACCGCGTCTTAAGGACAACAATGTACAAATTGAAGACAATGGGGGCAGGGGAAGGGGGTGGTGAGAGGTGTCCCAAATGTAGAATGTTTCCTCACAGGACTTGATTTTGGATTTTGTATAAACACTCTGAAGCATTCTGCATCTTTAGCAGCCCCCCTTGGTCGGGTACGCCACAGAGAACATTTTACAGCGATTCCAAATAATTTCTAGGAGCAACTCGCTACCAAAGGCAATGGTAGTACCTTTCTTCTACAAATGCTTTAAAAAATACCTACCAAAAGTGGAACCACAAGAATTGCTACAGAGAGATTGGGTGGATACCAAATTCATTTTAAAATCAATGAGTAGTAAAGACACACCAGAGAGCCAGTAGGGAATCTGGGAGGACCAAGAATGGACAAAGTTTGGAGGGTGTTCTCCACAGCTAAAATAAATTAACAAAGAGGCACACGTTGGCTACTTCTTCTCAATGCACTTCCGTTGAAAGCCTTTATGCATAGAAGTTTAGCTAGATCAGCAGAGTGCCCCAGGGAAGGGTGTGGCAATGATTAAACAACATTGCATTTCTTGTGGAACTGCAGGTTTGCTGTGCAAGTATGGGAAGCTTGCGAGCCTTTGTTCTTTGCTCTCACAGGAGTACAAACACATTCCTTCGAGACAGTCCTCACTGGGATAAAAGAAGGAGGGGAAAAATATGGAAGATGGGATGTTGTGGAATATTTTTACCCATGCCACTGCACCCTTTGCCAATGGGGAAAGAAAACTGCCAAAAATGGAGGCAATAACCCACATGCGCGCCAAATCTGCAAAACTGTGCATGGTTCATAAACTGTGCATGGTTCATAGACCACAAAAGAGTTGCACACCGTGCCACACAGTCAAAATTGGTGTAAAAACAGGAACAATGTCACCTGTCACCTGAAGCAAGGCCACAGAAGGCTAAAATCCGAAAATGCCCCTAAATACAGCTTTCTGATCAATGGCAGCCTTCAAAGTGCTGTTTTGGCGCTAAAGTCAGTCATTTTCCCAGTGAATTATTGGAAGGAAAAGTGTGCTGAAATCAGATTCTCCAGGAAGTCAGAGGAATCCAGGCCTCACTGCCAGACAGCTGCTTAAGGAAATTAGCTGTCAAACCCAGTTTAAAGGTGTTTCTTTTTCTGGAAGAAATTGCAAAATGCGCATGTTTGTGAAGGGCTTAATTATTTTAAATGTCCAAATCCCTTATAAACTGTGCTTATTTTTATATGTGTTAAAGAAAAGGCTTTATTGTGAAGCTTACAGTAACCCAGTGGGATGAACTGCTTAATTCTGATTGGGCTGTGCCTGGCCTGGGAAAGTTGACATCTCAGCTTGACACTACCTTGAAAACAGGAAGCCTAATGGTTCCCGCATAATGACAACAAGGCGCACAATGAGACCACATCAGACATTCGTCTCTGGCTGAGCCAAGAACAAAGGACAGGCTGAGCATTGACCTCTGCTGGGAGGGGCGGGGAGCTTACCTCTCCAGGAAGGGGACACACTTCCCTGATCAAAGGACTGGACAGCTGTTGCTTGTGAAGGGGAGGTACAAAGAAATAAAAACTGCTGTGACTTTTTAAATCCTTATTTGAAACTCTTTACCTGAGCAACCTGAAGAGGGATAAATCTGAAAATTGGTAGACAACCTAATTTCAGGCTTTTGATTTGAAGACATTGATGAAACCTGTACCATGTAAAGACCAAAGTTGCAAAATAATTCTCATTGCAGCAGAACGATTTATGTTGCAAACCTAAGATTGTATGTACATGATCCACTGATAAGCGCACAGAGATGTACCGAATTAGAAATCATTAATCCAAACTGTTATGGTTAAAATTGATAAAAAAATCTGTAAAATGACAGACAGCTCGCCCCAAATATTGGGATTGAATGTTAATATAGACAATCAAATATGAAATGTATGTGTCCGATTTTATTAGGGTACATAATCTTAGAAATGTACATTTGTGAAGTTTTGGTAAAAATCAAGGTGGGAGTTCCTAAATCCCATCGTAAAGATAATATCTTTGTTCTGACTGCCAACCAAAACAAAGTGCATGCCTGCGGACACTCACAGCTGTGGGGGTGTGTTTTGAAATTCTGCCCACACCATAAACCTGGGGATGGCATTTAATAGTTTATATATAGGAACACAACACATTGGACGCACGGCTTCCAGAACCATCCAGATTTACATGCAGCAACTTGCTCCAGAACTCTTCATCTTGTAGCCGACTCCAGACTTCTTTGAAGATCCAGACTTCTTTGCAGAAGCCAGACTTTAGCATTGCTGAACTCTTGCGAGCAAGACCCAATTTCAGACATCCACAATTTATAAGAATAATTCTGATTCAGCTTGGTTTGCTACCATTAAGGCTTGCCCACTGAAACTTGCATCCTGTAATCTGCCGTGTCCAGTGATCAGAAGGGCCCATCCAAATCCAGTCTGAGGTGCAGTCCAAAATTGACCAGAACTGCGCCGCTGATCCAATCCCTCCAGAGGTGCTCTGCTGCTGGTACACCTGACCCATCCCTCCAGAGGTGCTCTGCTGCTGGTACACCTGACCCAAACCAATGACCAGAACCGTGACGGTCCAATTTAATTACAAAGGACTGTAAGTATTAATAGGAAGAACAGTGACCCATAGTATATCTGCATTGTATTATCCCAATCTCAACCCATCCCATCTTTAAATTCAGAACCCTAGTATTGTTAGAATCCTTCTTGCGCTGATTTTTCTCATCTGTGTTACACAACCATAACTCCTTAGTGATTTTGAGTAACTAAAGTAAATCCCAGAAAGAAATTTAGTATCCACCACGTGAATGGTTGCGCTGGCCACTTATCTCAGAACAGTGCATTTGACCCATTTTTATCAAATATCACATAGTAAAAGTTTGCCGCGAATTGACATTTTAGCAAAAGGTTTCCCACCCAAAGGTTTCTTCAATCCCATCCTGATCTAAAGTGTGTACTGTTTATATTATAGCTCATGTGTGTTAGGACCTGTTTAGTGTTGCTTTCCTCAGAATTTTTTGCCATTTAAGTATTTTTGCAATCTTTTGCATGATTTTACAAAGCAATTTTCACATGTCAGTTTGAAAGTGTAATTTTCCAAAAACGGTTTTCTCTCGTTTGGAGAGGGAATATTGCATTTAAACTCTAGACATTGGCCCTCATTAGGACCCTGGCGTTAAGGGGTTAATGGCACCGTAAAAAGGTGTCGGTGCCGTTAAACCCTTAACACCTGATTACGAGGTCCCTTTGCGGGACCCAACCTGAACAGCTGGTCTAGACCAGCTGTGAAAGTAGGGGCCCGCAAAGGGACTCTCGAGGTAAGTGCGGTACCGTACTGAACGCCTTCCCCATTCCCATTATGCCCTATGGGGCAAAAATGGGAATGGGGAAGGGCCATGGTGGCATGGGGAATTACCGCCCCGCCAACCTTGGATTGGGGTGGTAATTCCCCATTCCGCCATGGCGGACTCCGGCATCGACCATGGTGCTATTAGCACCATGGTTTTCCACCGGTGTCCTAATGAGGGCCATTGTCTTTTATTCCTGAATATCTGCTGATTACTTACATCTGCGTAGGATTGCTCATTTGTGTCTAAAAAAACTTTGCAGGGGGAATATTAACCTAAACGCTATCTGTTCCCAAACAGAAACTGTTCTTTTCTGTGTTTTCCATTCTGCCTCATAAGTTAATTCAATTGCTTTGCCTATTTTCTGAATTGTATTGTCACCATTAGGTGATATATATATTTTGGCTAAGATCAAGTGTAGTATGCTTTGTGAGGACCTTTCTTTGCATACTTACCAGGGACGCTGCTTTCCAGGGAAGATAGTGAAGAATTATGCCCACGCTGAAAAACATTTCTTAAACTCCTACTGCACACCTAGGGGTCCAGCAGAAGTGTGTTGCCCACCCCCACGCCGGGGGTGGGCAGCGGTAACGGGCAGCCTATAAACCTGCATCAAAAATAGCTAACTACCCCAGAGTTGGTTCACAGGTATTAGATTTTTGATCCGGTTTTATATTTTTGATCGAATGATGGAAGCCAACAGCAACGCCTTTTTTGGTATTTTGGGGTTTTAGAACAACTTTGAAATTGGAAAATATTCCAAGACCAATCCCACCAGCCACTGAGCTAAGACACTAATAGAATCTCAGTAGACTACAAAATTAGCAAGGAAAAAGACTGACTTGTCAAAACCATTTTAATTGAAGTCTTAAGAATGCAAACACTTACATCACCTTTATAGATTAAGCAGCAGCTATCACAGCTCATGAAAATTAAAAATTGCCTCACCCTGCCCTTGAGGGGGTAGAAGTGGAGCTTTGCCATGTAAGACAGTATATGCCCATAACTGTACACATGTATAATCCATTTGTGTCCGTTGAGGCCATAACAAGCTGACTAAGTTTATATTGTGAAGAAATCAAAGGAGGGTTTCCTCTAATACATAAATATAATATCTTCAATGGAAACAGAAGATTTACTGTGGTGTTAAGAAATGATCCTAATGGTATAGGGGGTCTAAAACACCCCGCTGCAATGTTTGAATTTAACAAGCATAAAGGCTACTTGTATTATCCCAGCCAACCACTTTTCTGCAGGTTTTGTAGACATTTTTGGACATGTAAAATATTGCCAAAAGACGCATGCAAAAATTGTCCCAGCCGTGATCACAAAGTAGCAACTTGTGACAAAACTCTGCATTGCAATGAATGCAATCAAGATGGACATTACACTGATATATGCCCAAACAGTAAAAAGAATGGGTGAAATGACAGTGGATGACCTAGTAAATATGGGCATAGCTATTGACATCAGTGACATTTTAGACACAGCCAGAAATCCAAATGACAATCTGCAGGCTGATGAAAGCACAAACGATCAAGCAGGCCCTTCAACTCGAGAACATGCAATTTTAGGACCCAAAAAAATTGCAGAACTCATACAAGCAAAGAAAACAGCTAAGGCAATAGGACGGCGGAAGAAACAGCAGAAACACACAACGCAATGGATGCTAGTGTGCAGGAAGATGCGCACCCATCGAGCACGCAACCTAGGGGTGTAAATAAGAATACAGCCTCAATAAAAAAAGAACAGCCAACACGGCAAGGATCTCATGGGCGTCAACATGCTCCTAATTACCACAACGAAGGGAACAGAGCAAGGAGGAACCTACAACACGCCCCCCCTTCAGGCAGCAATGCTCCAAACATAGGCAAAATGCATTAAAGCCCAAAAATCACAGCTTTTGTCATAAAAACCAAGCATGGGGGAAAAGAAAAAAGGAAAAAGACCTGTGAGCCCAAAAGACACTCAAATTAGTACGCCAACACTAATGGTGTCACCATTTGACACGCTAATTAGCCAAAGTGCAAATAGCCAGAGCCAGAGTGCACATGGTCCCAGATACACAAGGAGACCAGCCCAACTCAGCTTTAAGTAGCAATGTTATTTTGAACCACTTAAAAAACAGAAATCGCCCAAGTACACATAAAGGGGCCTTAGCTACAGCATTTCCTCACCCTAGTGCTTTACCCTTTTTAACACCACGCGATTTTGCGTATAAGAGCTCAGGAAGTGACAAGACACCCCCATTACCTAGGTTAGAGGGAGAAACAGAAGTAGAGAAGACGCAAACACAAAAACACAGAACAATCAAGGTTGTCAGCCTTACAACAGGGTGTTGAAGCTGGTGAGGTGCTAGCCACAAAAACACCACATTATGTCACAAAACAAAGAAGGGTGGTCAGTGTTGGCAAGGAAAAACACAGGAAGAAGATAGTAGCAGCGAGAAGCAAAATCAGCACACCTTCCTTTACAGAAAATAATGCTTCTAGCACGCTTGAAAAAGAGACGTCTGACTCGTCGTGTACACCAAGAGAATACCTCAGTGATTCTTCGGGCCACTCAGGAGAAACAGAACACACAGCAGTTTGCACAGAACACTTGCAGTGTTCAGAAAGATGGAAAAAGAGGTGATCCGAGCCGATCCAGAACAAGAGAGGCCAGAGCAACTTCCTTCAAAAAACTATAATGGGGTACTACGGATAGCAACACTAAACGTAAGAGGAATTAACAATATAACAAAACTATTAGCATTATTTGCCTACTTAGCAACAATACCGGTTGACATTTTTTGTCTACAAGAATGTGCATTAGATTGGATGTAACCAATAAAAGATGGAGCAAAGATTGGACATGAGGACCTTCCATCTGGTCAGGGTCCAATATAAACAAAAATGCTGGTACAGCAGTTTTGTTCAATTCCTGCATAGGCTCCGACATCCGGCATGCAGAACTGACTCCAGGTCGGATACTACAGGTAGCCTTTTCATGGTATCCAACACAGACTCCCGAGTGTGTACGTGGACACAAAAAAGCAAGGGCGCTTAACCCTGTTTCAGGGATTACACAATTTTTGTACATGGATCTCTCCACTGATTGTTATTGGCAACTTCAATTGCATACTACATCAAGCAGACAGAATACGAAGAGGAATCCCAGCTGTTTCAGCAAACCGGGACGCTTCGTCCAAAATCCTGAAAATTATCATTGAGGATTTCAATCTAACAGATACACATGTGTCGCACAATATACCAGGGTCGGCCTTAACATATAGGGCCAACAAAGGATTTGTACAATCCCAAATAGGTTTTATTTTCGCCTAAAAAAACTTTGTAGTAGGAAAACAGGAGGTAAGATCAACTCTCTTCTCTGACCACCACTTAATATCAACAGAAATAGCATTAAGAGAGTACCCACCAAAGCACTTGATATATGATATGATATGGCATTTGTAATGCGCCTATACACAAGTGTTTCAAGGAGCGACAAGGCGGGGGGGTGGGAACAAGGGGAGACAGACAACGATCCTACTAGGCCGGGTGTCATTCAGATCGCGCAAGTGCAAGGGTAGAGGGGAAGGGAAAAGTGCATGGGGAAAGGGAGAGGGGAAAGTGCAGTACAGAGTTATTAGCATGCAGCATACAGGATAAATAACAAGGGCCAGCTGGTGGCAAGTGCGAGGTAAGTGCAGACAAGTGCTGGGAAGGGGGGCTGTAGGGATACAGACACAGTCCCGCAGTGCAGGGGAGAGTAGCTGGGCCAAGGACCAAGAACGGTGAGTGGCCCAGTTGCAGATTCAGTGCAGTTTCAGTAGTATTAGCAGGGGGGAGGGGGAGAGAAAGCGGAGGCAAAGAGGAAGGTTTTGAGGTGCTTCCAGAACCGGAGATGATTCTCCTCAAGTTTCAGGGAGGCAGGAAGGCTGTTCCAGAGGGAGGCCCCTGCAGCGGAGAGAGATCTGCCCCCAACCCGTTGTTTGGAGAAGCGGCTGACCCTGAGGGAGTTGGAGGCGGATGAGCGAAGAGCTCGAGAAGGAAGATATTTAGGAAGAAGTTGAAGGTATTTTGGCCCAAGGCCCCAGACGGCCTTGTGGACAATGCAGAGGGTTTTGAACTTGATCCTCGCAGTCACTGGGAGCCAGTGTAGTGATTTCAGTCCTGGAGAGATACGGTCCCTGGGCTTGAGGCCAAGGGCAAGTCTTGCAGTCCTGTTCTGGATGAGTTGCAAAGGGCGGATAGTAGAGGCGGGCAGATTTAGATAGAGGCTGTTACAGTAGTCCAGCTTCGAGAGAACCAGGGCTCTAGAGACAGTGAGCTTTGGGGGAAGGAGAGGAAAGGAAGGATACCTCTGAGGAGGTGTAGCTGGTATTGTGACTTCTTAGAGACGTCTGATATGTGAGGAGAGAAGGAGAGTGTGGAGTCGAAGATGACCCCCGAGGTTTTTTGCCTTGCAGGTAGGAGCAGGAAGAGGGCCCAGAGAGGCCGGTCAGAGAGCAGCAGGGAAGGAGGGAGTGGGAGTGCCGATGAGTAGAATCTCAGTCTTACTGGCATTAAGGCAGAGGTCGTTGGCGGCACACCATTCCTGGATAGCAGAAAGACAGTCAGAGATGAGGGAAGGAGAAGAGGCCGAGGGTAGCCTGAAAATGAGCTGGGTATCATCCGCATAGCACTGAAAGTAGGGGCAGAGAGTGGCGATGTGGTGGGCGAGAAGTGCCCGATACTGGTTCAACAGCCAGGGAGAGAGGTTAGATCCTGGGGACACCACAGGTAGAGAAAAAGATGTCAGAGAGGAAAGACCCCAGTTGGACCTGGGAGGGTCGATTTGAGAGGAAAGAGGTCAGCCACTCCAGAGCCTGACCAGTGATACCCAGGTTATCACGGAGACGGTTGAGCAGGATGGTATGGTTGACAGTATCAAAGGCAGAAGAGAGATCAAGCAAAATGAGAACACAGGGTGTTAGAGTCAAGGTTCGAGAGCAGGTCCTCACGGATGTTCAGGAGAGCAGTTTCCGTGCTTCTGGCAGCTCTGATGCCAGACTTATGGTCATGAAGACTACCAACAGATTCAGCATGGAGATTAAGCTGGGAGATGGCGAGTTTCTCCAGGAGCTTGCCCAGGAAGGGAGTGATAGAGATTGGGCGATAGTTAGCTGGGCAGGAAGAGTCGGAATAGGATTTCTTAAGAAGGGGGTGCACAAGGGAGTGCTTGAGAGGGGATGGGAAGACTCCAGAGGCGAGGGAGTGATTGCAGAAGTCAGCAAGGGCAGGAGCCAAGGAGTCGATGTGGTCCTTGATAGTTGGAGGAACAGGGGTGGACCTGTTTTGACGAGACTTTCATAGATCGGACTTACCTTGAAACCTCATCAGCAGAATAAAGGGGAAGGTAGAGAAGGCGAGAGGAGGGGTGGCTGCAGAAGAGCCAGAGGAAGGGCAGGGAATAGAGGGGGGGTGATAGGAGAGTGAGGACAGGATGTACTGAGTTTTTGAAATGAAGTGAGAGGCCAGTGCCGTGCAGAGGGCCTGGGAGGGGACAGAAGAGGTAGAGACTGCAGCAGGGTTGGCCAGCTCCTTGCAGATTTTAAAGAGTTCAGCCGAAGATGTGGTCCCTCAATGTGCATCCATTACAAGATATGTAACATGTGACAAATTTAGACCCTTACTCAAGGAGTGGGTGTATCATCACATGTTGTACTCAAATAGACAAGAGTGGTGTGAGGATAGAAAAGAGAACAAATGAATTCTTTAAAAAATGTGGCCAGACAGCGGAAGAAGACAGAACACCTTATTAGGCAAACAGACACTACACTTGCTCCAGGAAATTGGTGTAGATGTTCAAAATGACATAGAAATTGTCAAAAGTGAGATCCAGGCCTGGGTGCACGAGAAGGGGAAAACCATATTCAACTCAAGGGTGAAAGACTGAGGAGAATGAGAAATGCACTTGTTTTTTCTTCAAAGCGGCTCAACATCAGAAGGTTTTACCTACCGAGTTGAGACACTCAGGAAGTAACAAGGGACACAATATCAGGAATGCTAGGAGTAGTGCATGCCTTTTACTCTGACTTGTACTCACCAAAGCCATTGGACGAGGAACAAGTAGCCGCTTTTAAAGGCCCTGTTCAAGACGATCTGGATACCGATCAAAAAGCTAGCATGATTGAGCCCTTCACCTTAGACGAAGTGCATAAAGCTTTGCCGGCTGCAGCAAAAGGTAAAACACTGTGGAGCGATGGTTTACCATGCGAGTGGTACACCGCTTTCTGGGACATCCTGGGACCAGTTGGAAATTGTCAACATCTGTTTTCTGACTGGGGAGTTGGTACCCAGTATTAAAACAGGGAATCATCACCCGGCTGCATAAAACAGGCGATAAAGCAGACGTGAAAAATTAGAGGCCAATCACACTGCTAAATGCCGATTACAAAATATTAGCCAAAGTCATAGCTAACCGATTACAAGCTGTAGTTTGGCGGTTGGTACATGCGGACCAAACGTGTGCAGTCCCCGGCCGGAGAAAACATGGGAGCCTGCTGATAGTACGAGATTTGATACAATCAGCGGGTGTTCCAAGCCTGGATTTCAAAAAGGCATACGATAGAGTCTCTCACCCATTTATGTTGGATATCATGGAAAAAAAATGGGGTGCCCTGCACCCTTTTTTCATTTTATTTCCACGCTATATGCAGGGATGTTTAGTCAAGTCCACATAAACAGGGAATTGACAGACAAAATACCAATTTTATCAGGAGTAAGACAGGGATGCCCGCTGTCAGCGCTATTATACATATGTGCAATAGAACCTTTACATATTAAACTCTGGTCACACACTACAATTGAGGGAGCATCGGTACCAGGTACACCCATACAGGCCAAAACCATAGGTACATGGACAATGTCACAGCGCTATGCAAAGATGAAAAGTCAGTAAACCAGGTCGTCGCACAGACAGAACCTTTCTGTAAAGCAGCGGGTTTCAAACAACACACACATGTGAACTTCTGACTGTAGGCAGATCGAACAATCTCACACCATGTCCAGTCAACAGATCAGAAGAGAAAATAAAAGTACTGGGACTAGTGTTCGACAAATGGATGGAGCGGACCAATGGGAAAACATCACCCAGAAAATAAAGAAAATAAACTTCTAGCCCCTGAAATCACTGACAATAGAGGGTAAAGTATTACTCATGAAGACAGTGGTCTTACCGATACTTTTGTTTTTGGCTTTAGTCTTCCCTACAAACATCAGGCAAATGCAGAGGGTACAGAGGACTATGCAACTTTTGTGGCGCTCAAAGATGGACAGAGTGTTGATAGCAGCGATGTATAAATTAAAAGCACGCAGGGGAAGAGGTGTACCCTACCTGGAACAGTTCCTCACAGGAAATTATGTGGGGTTCTGTATAAACACGTTAAAACACTTGGCATCCCTAGCAGCCCCCCTAATCGGCTATGCAATAGCCAATACTTTAGAAAGGTTCCAAATTATTCCAAGAAGCAACACAACCCACAACGATGAACTTACCTCACTTCTACAAAGGCCTAGTAAAGTTCCTGTCAAAAATAGAACCACAAGAGTTGCTAAAAAAAATATGGGTGGAGCCCAAAGACATTCTAAAACAAATAAGACTAAAAGAAACACCAGAACCAGTAGGCAACCTGGGTGGACAAAGACTCAAAGTATGGAAAGTATCCGCAGAGGCCAAAGTTACGAAATGCGCAAACGGAAATGGCAACTCCTAACAAACACACTACCCCTAAAAACATTCATACATAGGAGATTGGCAAGATCAGCAGACTGCCCAAGAGAGGATTGTGCACACGATGAGTCAACACTACATTTTGTTTGCAACTGCAATTTTGAAAGACAAGTGTGGGAAACATTCGAAACATTGTTTTTTGCTATAAGAGGAGCACAAACACTCATTAGAGACAATACTGACAGGGATACAAGATGGAGGAGGGAAAGTGGAAAATAGACTTTACCAAATAACATCTTCAATAAAAGCAGCCCTATGGAAGGCAAGATCCTTGCTAGTGCTACAGCACAAAGACATTTCTCCACAGGAGGGTGTCAGGTTAGCGTTGTGCCATTTATACACATTATTGTCTTGATGCCAAAGAACAGGGGGGGGGAGGAGGCACAAACACTTTGGCAACAAGACAACTGGACAACACAAACTTCTTAATCTGGCTAAACTAATTGGCGTATAGTCGCATTTGGATTTTTCCCAATTTGCTGGAGAAAGGGACGGTTGTAAGGGGAGATGTGGAGACCGTTCAAAAAAATAAAATAAAAAATCTGTTACCTTTTTTGATTTGGATAATACTATAGGCACTGGTTATGATTTCTGGCGCATAGGTGGATGCATGCTGGGGAATTTATTCTCCTAGCACTATACCCAGGACCCTTTCTGGATTCGGCCTTTGAGGTGGGGATTTATGCCTGGTTACTTGCAGCCATAACTCATTTTTAGCGCTTGGCAGGACAGAAAGTGACCCAGTTGTACTCTGAGTGCGATATCCGAATTCTCTGGCTTTTTGGCTACTTTTTCAGGGGGGCTGAAAAGATAAATTTGAGCTGGGCCATCCTAGACATGGCAGAGAGCCCAGGGAAGCAAGGTGAAGCGCTGGTCCAGGGGGGGGGGGGACAGGAACCCCAGGAGGAATCCATGGAATTGGGACCGGGGCTAGCAGGAAATACATCCAGCGGGGTGGACCCAGCGGAAGGGGCTGGAAACGCCTCAGACCCAGGGGCAGGGGGAAACCCAGCAACAGGGTCTGGAAGAGCTGGGAAGGGAAGCCCTGGTACCCAGGCGGGCCGGGCCGCCCCCGACAGCAGGAAATGGCAGCAGCAAGGCAATGCCGGGCAAGCCAGGCACCTAGGGCACGGCGACAGGGGCCAAGGCCGGGGGCAACAGCTCGGCCTGGACCAGCAAGCCCTACCCCCTGAACCACCGGATGGGACAGACCATCCGGATGCAGGTCAAGGAGGTCGACGGCAAGCAGGCAATGCTTGACCGTAAAATGTGCTGGGACAAGGTGGTTCTGGGAGCGTGGCAGAGCCCCAGCGAGGTCCTAAGCTTCCAGGACTACCTGTCATGCAGAGTCTTCCTCCTGACATTCGTCTCGCAGGCCCTGTGCGAGAAGTATTGGGAAATCTTCTAAGGGAAGAAAAAAGGAGGCCCTGTACAGCATGTTTGATATGGAAACACAGCGTGAGTCACGGGAGAGAAGGATAACAGTAGAGATGACCAACCTGCACGTTTCTCAATCAGCCATAGGCGCCCTGCTGTAACGGTCCGGCACCATCAAGGATGGATCTACCAAAATCCGGGACGCCAATGGGGTTTGGGACACCTCATGGAGGGCCATGCTGGAACTCAGGGTGGCCTGAGGCACCTGCCATCGGGGTTCTACCTCAGAGCAGATGAAGGGAGGATTAGGTATCAGGGACAACCCTTCACCTGCAGGAGGTGCAATGGCGAGGGCCATAAAAGTCGGAGCTCTCTGACCCCAAAGACCACAGGAACACCCGAGGAAAGGGGAAGAGAAAGTCTAAACTGAAAAGGGACAGGACAGGCAAAAAGGGAAAGTAAGGAAAGGCAGACCCAGGAATAGGAGCAGGACCGATCGAGAAGCTATGTCAGAACAAGCGGACGAGGAGAGGCTCTCCCGGTCCTCGAGGAATAGAGCCTTGCTCACCGAGGCAGACTTCCACACCGCCACCAAGAAGGCAGCCTGTGCAACAGAGGAGGTGGTGGTGATTCCTGACACCGACTCCGACGAGGACGATGACACACCCATCAGCGAAAACACAATCCTGTACCAACAGATTGCGTTAATGGAATTATTGAAGGCCAAGGTACCAACAAGGAGGTCAGAGAGGGGGGCTGAGGAAGGCCCAACACAGACGGAATGGAACTCGAGGAAGGTGACTGTTTGGAAGAGGTTTAAACAAGCACCCGAACAAGAAATCCCCCCGCCCCCAAAGAGTACCAGAACACGTAGCTTAAACATTGCAAGGATGGCCATATAACTGGTCACCTTCAATGTCAAAAGCTTCAATGATCGGACCAGACGGGCAAGCACAATTAGTTTTCTGGCAGCCCAGAACTGCGATGTGTGCTTCGCCCAAGAGTGTGAAAAACCGTATGACCGGTCGTACAAACAACTCGAGGAGGAGTGAAGTCACGGGCCATCCAAGTCCTCGGGTGCGGCCATCCTTGTGAAGGGAAGGCATTTCACGATTGAATCCGTCGACGGCTCATGGGCAGGCGAACCAGTATGACTGATCAATGTGTATGCCCCCTCGACCAAGAATGAATGGTTAGAAGTCTTCGAAAACCTGAAACTGCTGCTCTTTACCTCCAGGACCATCCTGATGGAGGGTGACTACTGCTCCATGGAGAGCGGACGCACGGGCCCCGGCTCTGCAGGAATGGACGCGATGTTCCGGCTGCTCCGGGAGGTTGTCAGGGAGTATTCCCTGAGAGATGTCATCGGGGACATTGGGACGAACACCAGGAACTACTCCTGGAGTTGCCCCGATGGCTCTTCACCTCTCAGACGGTAAAGCCAGTACAGAGCTCCATGGTTGCCGTACACTTCACTGACCACAGAGCAATCAGTTTCACAGGGGAACTGGAAGATCCTGGAAGATGAATTGCAGACTGCTGGAAAGTGAGGTGACAAAGGCAAACCTCAGAGAGGCCTACGCGGAGTGGAGGAGCATGAAGGACTACTTTCAATCCACAGGAGTGGTGGGAGCGGGTCACGACCCAGGTCCAGAGTTTCTTTCAGGATGTCAGCAGGGCTGTGGCACGGGAAAAGAAGAGGATGTTCAGAGCCCTGCACTCATGGTTGCAGGGACTGTTCGAACTTGAGCTCAGAGGCTGGGACATGAAAGAGGCTGGACGACCACTTGCTGGCGAAATCCAGGAAAGTCATGTTCCGTTTGAGGGTCGAGCGACTTGAGAAGGACGAAAAATGCAATGCATTTCTCTTCAAGAAGCTACACTCCGCTACCACACCTCTAGTGGAACTACGGACCCAGAAGGAATCCTCCGAGACAAGAAAGAGCTGGTCATGAAGATTGTCACAGACTTCTACGGCAGCCTCTACTCGCCTAAGGTGTCGGAGGGTGACCAGACAGACCTAGCTAGGATCTCACGGACACTGGGAACGGAGGAGAGAGCAGGCCTGAACGCACCCTTCACCCCGGGGGAGCTGCGCCAGGAGGCCAACACTTTCAAACGCGGCAAGACCCCGGGCTGTGACAGGCTCCCAGTGGAACTCTACACCGAACTCTGGGACCTGATCAGACCGGACCTGATCGCGCTGTACGAGGAAATGGCGGAGAAGGGCAGCATGTCACAGACTTTGAGAAGGCACGACTGCCCTCTTGTATAAACAAAAGGGATAAAGAGAGGACTTCAAGAATTGGAGACCCATCTCGCTCCTGAATGTGGACTACAAAATCCTTGCAAAAGTGATGGCAAACCGGCTCAAGATGGTTATCGGGAAGCTAGTCCACCCAGACCAATCCTGTGGGATACCCGGTCGCCAGATTGCAGATAGTTCGGCCCCGATCAGGGACACGATCCAGTACGTCAGGGACCGCAGGGTCGGAGCAGCCCTGGTAAGCCTCGATCAGGAAAAGGCTTTCGATAGTGTCCCTCGAGTTCATGGACCAGGCCCTGCGGGCAATGGGTCTGGGAGACATCTGCGACATGGTGCGGACCATGTAAACAAGACATCCTCAGCAGAGCGATGGTAAATGGGTGGAAGTCAGACTGCTTCCCAGTGGAGTCAGGTGTCAGACAGGGCTACCCACTTTCACCCCTGCTGTTAGTCTGCGTCATCGAGCTCCTAGCGGAATACATCCGACAGAACAGGGACATCCGAGGGGTCAAGGTGCCAGGAAGCGGCAGAGGGTAGGTTAAGTGCTCCCTGTACATGGATGACGCTACCGTCTTCTGCACAGACGGGTTCTCAGTCAACTCCCTCGCAAGGACCTGCGAGAACTTTGGCAAGGCATCAGGGACCAAGATAAACTGCACAAAGTCGGAGGCCATGCTCTTCGGGGACCAGAACCCAACCTATGACCCTCTGCCCTTCACCATCAGACTGGTCCACATGAAAATCCAGGGTGTGGGGTTCGGCTATGAAGGGGCTGTGTCAAGGTCGTGGGACGAGAGCGTGGCGAAAGCCAAGCAAAGGTTGGGGCTGTGGAGCCTGCGGAGGCTGACCATAGAGGAGAAGACTCTGGCCCTGGCGAACGACATCCTCCCGGTCCTGCAGTACCTTGCGCAGGTCTGGGCTGTGCCGAAAGCGACCGCAAAAACCATGAAAATTCCACTTCATCTGGAACTCCAAGATGGCTAGAGTAAAGAGTACAACCATGTACAAGACAGATGACAAAAGGTGGGAAGGGGGTGCCGGACATCCCTACCATGCTGAGAGGCTTCTTCATCTGCAACTGCTTGAGGCTGACGCTGAGGAGCACTGATTAAAGTCATGTGGGCTTCCTGATGTCCCGCTTCTTCCTACTCCCGGTATGGCGAAGGTTGGATGGGTGGTGTGGGATGCCAGGATCCCATACAACTGGACGGCCCCCTGGTACTATGCTGAAGCGGAGCGTTTTGTACGAGAATTCCAGCTGGAGGCAGCAGAGCCGGACAAGTGGAAGACTGGGGCTATCCATGAAAACATTTGTGACAGCGACGTTTGCGAGCAGATCGTCAGAGGCTGCAGAGCATGTGTGGGGCAATGTGGCATCAAGAAGTCTTACGAACAAGCACAAAGACGTCGCCTGGATGGCCATCCAGAGGGGTCTCCCGTGCGAGCCTTCATGCAGAGGTCTCAACCGCTTCAGAAACTGCCCCCGGGGCTGCACGACGGACGAGACAGTATCATCTCTTCTGGTATTGCCCCTATGCGAGAGACCTGATGAGGGACTTGGCCACAGAACTAGGGGGCATGATCCAGACAGCAAACATCACTGCCGATTCAGTGATGTACGGTTTGTGTCCGGGGACCCACGTGCAGGAAGACATCCAGGCCTGCTGGAGAATCCTGTGCTGCGTAACAGAGGTGCTCCTTTTTTCCAGAAACCGCCTGGTGATAGCAAAGCAAGAGGCGACAATCCTGCCGACGGATGATCCACAGCCTCCTGAGGGACTGCGCAATCATCGATGGGCCGGAAGACTAGGAGTGAGTAAGGTACATTTGCATAACCTGTTTTTGTGCTTTCTCTTCCAGGACCCGCGTCAGAGCGGAGAAATAGATGGAATCATCGACCGCACTGAAGGTGGTAAAACGAGGATTTGTAAGTAATTTGCACCTAACCTAACATTACCTTTTTCCTTTCACAGCGAAACAGGTCAGAGTCAGGCTTGTGCACATGTTGTCAAGACTATTCTTGAAGACTGATGAGTAAAAGGGCAATTCTGAAAGTGATGATTTACCCATATCTGAATGGATGACGACTCAGACAAAAAAAAAAAATGTGCTTATTACTTTGGAAGGAACACCATTTGAAACATAGATCTGAGACCCCACTGCACTACGGGGGAGGAAGCTGTCACCCACTCTCCCTGAGAAGGGAGGGGGGGGTGTGGCTAGTCCCATCAACGGTCTCTCACGTGAGAATAAGCCTGGGTGGAAGAATAGATTGTTAAAGAAATCTTATCTTTTAAGCGGTATGCAAAGTGGCTGCACAGGCAGGGGTCATCATGTCTTTACCACCACGGACCATACCCTCAGCAACCCAGTTGCGAAATTCAATAAGGATTACTGTGCACCCTGCTGTCCAGCAAGAAAAAGACATATGTGGTCACAATACTGTTTGACACATTGAAATTTGCAAAAGAAAAAATATACTGCATGCAAGAACATAAGTATGACAATACTTATGACATCACTTTCTCAGAAGAAGCAGTTTGTATCACTGCACATGAAAATTACAAAATTGCAAACATTGCTAATGACACTTTAAAAAGGTGTGTAAATTGAACTTTGTCATGTAAGACAAGAAGTCCCAATCACTGTACATATGTACAACCCTTTTGGTTCTGCAGACAAAATTGCCAAATGGTTTCTTAGCTATTGTGAAAAAAATCAGGAGGACATGAACTTAAAAATCAATTTGGCATTTTCAATGCAAAAAGAAGAAGATTTAATGTAGCCATTAAAAAATACACTAATGGCATTGAAGGATTTGGTCACCCTCCAGGAGTGCTCCAAATTAATCAACAAAATGGTTATTCATATTATCCCAACCAACCTATCTTTTGCAGATTTTGCCGAAATTTTGGACATGTCGAAAAGATAAATGCAGGAATTGTGGAAAAAAAAGATTGCAAAGAAGCCAAGTGTGATGATCAGCCACTACACTGCATTAATTGCAATAAAGGGCATTTTTCCATGGAGTGCCCTGAAATACCACAAACCTATGCCCAAAAAACAGCAAGTGGATCACATATGCAAGTGGATCACATATGTACCAAGATACAAATGCAAGTAATTCACCTTTCCAAAGCACTCCAGAAAACACTAGTGCTAAACATAGCAGAGTCAATGAAACTGCATAGAACGAAAAATAACTTGACAAACACGAAGCACTGCATAAAGCACAAGAAATACTAACAGATGGCCATCGGGATCAGCATCCAAAAACATCTCTACAGTTCCTACTTCAAAGAAAAAAAAATGCCAGGATGGAAAGCAAGAGGAAGCCAAGCAGTGCATAAAATCTGCATCCCATTATGCAAATGTCCCAGAATTACCCAGAAGCGAGGAAGACTTTGAAAAAGGCACCACAAGTGATGCAGGAATGTCCACAGACACAGTCGACATTGAAAACAACTCATTCGAAAGAGAGAAGGAGACACCCATGGAAGAGGAAACTCCAGTGGAGCAGCCCGCTAGTGGCAGAAATGGGGATATTACCATTTCTGATAAAGAAATGCAAGAAATTGAAGTTTTGCCAGTAGCAAATTAAAGTGATACTTCAGATCTCTCGCCATCCTTACAACAAGTGCAAAAACCAGTAGTGTCTAAACAAATAGTTTTGGGCTAAGCTTACACAAAGAAAGTGGATAACAAAATATAAATAAACCTAATACTATAACACCTCCTTCCCAACAACATACCGCTTCCAAAATAATAACACCCCCTTAAAAATACAATCAGAAAGAGACAGAAATGCTCCTACAAATTTACAAAACTAATAATGACGTACAAACATCCTGGAACACCATTGTCAATAACAAAATCAGATTGTAGCCGATCAGTAGTTGGACAGCAAAAGCCAACCTCAAAACAGAACCTATAATGCATAGTCTTAAAAATCTACATTTAATGTCAGAGGTATAAATGACATAATTAAACTACATTGTTCGCTTTTTTAACTACACTAACAGCAGACATCATTTACATGCAAGAGTGGCATAGGATGGGATCTAAACTTAAGTAAATGGCAAAAAGAATGGACAATGGGTCCTTAGTTATGGTCAGGGAGTGCCTTAAACAAAAACGCAGGGACCGCAGTACTTTGGAAATCCCAAAACACGACCATAACATTTTATAAAGAAATAATTCCGGGGAGAGTCCTCCAAGTGGACTTTCTATACGATGATATAGAGCACAAACTGTTCAGCGTTTATGCCGATGCTATCAAAAAAGATAGAATACAAACACTTGAAACACTTAAAATCTTTTTAACAGGTCCACCACCCACCATAGTAGCATGTGATTTTAATTGCATCCTGCAGATCTCAAATCTAAAGGGAAGCAATACCAACAATAAAAATTAGATATCATCTAAAAAACTGATTGAAATAATAGAGGACTGCCAGCTCAATGATAAGCACGCAGACAAAAAACCACCATGCACCATGTTGTAATGGTAAGTTTTCATGGTAAGTTTCATGGCGAGACTAGACAAACTGAATCTCGTATTGACTTTATTATTAACGTCAAAACATTTCAAACTGCAAAAAGTAGAAACCACTTTAAACCTATTCTCAGACCACAAAATAATCACATCCCATTTACTTAAATCTGACTATTTACCAAAAACTAAATCAACATGGGCTCTTAATACCACGCTTCTTGATGATGTTGACGGAATACAACGTGTCAAAGCTGTATTACTCCAATAGGTTAATGCAAAATCTCCTGCTCAAACTAGCGGACTGGTGGAAGAGTTTAAAGTTAAAACAAAATACTTCTTTATCAAGGAAGGCAAAGACGAAATCCATAAAAAAACAAATATAGACTTTTAGTGGGGTATTTAACATTACACCAATTACAAGACATGGGCATAGAGGTCAAACAAGAGAAATATTCAAAATAGAATCCAAAAATGGTTGGCAAATGCAAAACCATCATCTTTAACTCAAAAGTCAAAGATCACGAGGAAAATGAAAAATTCTCCTGCTTCTTTTTAAAAAGAAAACAAAAAAGTTTAAAATCCATGCCCAAAGCCTTCATTTACCACACCGGCATAAGGCAAACATCCCCAACAAGGAATACAAAAGGTAGCTGAACACTTCTACAAAGATTTGTACACTCCAAAGGAATTGAATGATTAACAAATGCACCATCTTGAGTCATTAATAGAAGACAACCTCTCTCCAATGCAGAAAACAGGTCTACAGGAAGAGCTATCACTGATAGACCTGCTTGTAGCAACTAAACAGCTATCGAAAGGGAAAACACCCGGCAGTGATTGTCTACCTGCAGAGTGGCACATCACTTTCTGGGATGACATCAGTCCTCACCTCTTACAAGTGTACCAAGAAAGCCTAGAAAAAGGCTCCCTTCCAAAAATAAATGACAGAGCATCATAAAAAAGGCAACAAAGAGGATATAAAAAACTGGAGACCCATATCTCTTTTAAACAGTTTGCAAAAGTCATAGCAAATAGGATGAAAAGTGTGATCTTGTCACTCATTCAAGAGGAACAAACATGTGTGGTTCCGCACAGACACATACGTGAAAGCCTATTAACTCAGACTATTGATCACGCAGTACAGAGAAAGACATCTTTAGGCATTCTGTCTCTGGACTTCGAAAACGCATATGACGGAGTGTCGCATGTATTCATCAAGAGGATACTTTTAAAAATAGAATGTCCTCAAAATCGTATCGACTGCATTTCAACCTTATATTAAAATGCATTCAGTCAAGTGAGAGTAAATGGTCAACTCTCGAGGAAAATACCAATACTTTCAGCGGTAAAACAAGGCTGTCCACTATCGGCCATCCTATACATCTGTTCTGTTGAACCACTACATAGAAAAATCAAGGGAGATCAACAAATGCAAGGGGCTTTCATCCCAGGCCTACCGAAGGACAAGCTAAATGCATGGGCTACATGGATGATGTTAGTGTTGTGCACAGACGCACAATCGATAAACAAAGCATTGGATCACACTGAACTTGTTTGCAAAGCTGCTGGTTTCAAAATAAATATTTAAAAAAGCAAACTACTGACCATAGGAGCATGGGACAATCTAGCAAAATATGAGGTCAACAAAACAGATACAATAAAAGTACTAGGTTTCATGTTCCAAATCAACCAGGTATAACATCTTGGAACCAACTACAAGAGAAAATAGAAAAGAAAGTCATTTTTTGGGGAACCAGACAACGTTCTATCGAAGGGAAGCTACTTCGGAAAAAAGCCGTCTTAATGCCCATGATACTTTTTCTAGCCTTTGGCTTTCCACCCTCAAACAGCCAAATAAAAAGACTAAAGAATATTCTTCAAGTTCATATGGAACTCCAAAATGGATCGTTTGCAAAGAGATATCCTATATAATAAACCAACAAATGGGGGATGACAAATTCCAAACCTACAGATAGTGTTACCCATACACTACATATGTTTTTGCATCAACACAGCTAGACACTCCCTATCCAAAGCAGCAGTATACAAATACGCAACATGCCGCCTGCTACACAGACAAGTTCATCACTGCTTCAAATAACATTCCAAGAGCTCTGGACCCACCAACAACCTACAGAGTATTCAAAAGCTTTTTGCCACTAATCCAACACTTGGACTCGGCACAACAAGACATTTTGTCACCGAAATGGTTATTACAAGAAATAGTCGAAAGAGACCAGAACCAGTGGGGAATCTCTGGAACACAGATGGAGAAAACGTGGTCCTCTCTAACTACTTCAAGAATTACAAATGAACAAAAAGACATTGCCTGGCTAGCCCTCCATAACACAGCATTCATGCACAGAAGGCGTCTGGCAGTATCAGCAGAATGCCAGAGAAACAACTGCAAACATGAAGAGACAACCTTACATTTTTTGTGGAATTGCCCGTTTGCTGCACAAGTCTGGATCCTAATCAAACCACTACTTGCTGCACCGACTGATCCTCGAACATAACCTTTGACAAAGTTCTTACAGGACTTTGTGGGGTAGGAGGGAAAACTAAAGTGGCACGTTTCTACAAAATCACATCTTCCACAAAACAAGTGTTGTGGAAAACAAGATGTTTAGTAGTGCTTCAGCACAAAGAGATAGCCCCTCAAGAATGTGTACAACTGATGTTATGTCACTTGTACACAGACTTTTGTGTTAATGCCAAGAAATCAAACATAAGTGAAGCAAACGATTACTGGCAGGAGGACTCTCACAAAGTAAAAAGGTTAAAGTGAGCATGCTCACAGTCTTTCTTGTTGACAACAGTTTATCTAAATTCAAGTTTGATTGAAAACCTTTTAATTGGCGTATAGTCGCATTTTGGAGTTTTCCAATTTGCTGGAGGAAAGGGACGGTTGTAAGGGGAGATGTGGAGACCATATAAAACAAAAAATGCTTTGCAAGGAACTTGTTTCAGACAATCAGATACCTGTGTATTATGCCCAAGCTGAAAAACTATTCTTAAATCCCTAACGCACACCTAGGGGTCCAGAAGAAGTGTGTGTTCCGCCGCGGGGTGAGCAGCAGTACCGGGCAGGCTATATATCTGCATCAAAAAACCACTGAGCTGAGAAACTCTATACGCATTACTGTTGATGCAAATAACAGTAAAGAAAAAGATTTTGATTATGTGGTAAAGAAATATGGTTTTCACCACATAATCAAAATCTTTTAAGTATTGAAAGTGCAAAGAAGTAACCTATTTTGCGTTCAAGAACACAGAAGTGCAAATGCTTAGGATTTCACTTTTACAGGAACCAGCAGCTATCACAGCACATGAGAAATCAAAAATTCCACACAGCTCTCAGCAGAGTGAAAGTGGAGTTATGTTATGCAAGTCAAGAAACTCCAATAACAGTGCACATGTACAATCCATTTTTCACAGCTGAAGCCATATCAAACTGGTTAGGCCTGTATTGCAAGCAAATTAAAGGTGGCTTCCCTCTAAAAAAACTATTTTCATATTTTCAATGGGAGCAGAAGATTCAACGTAGTATTAAAAAAAGATTCAAATGGGATTGAGGTCTCGAGCATCCACCAGCAATGGTAGAGTTCAATAAACAAAGGATATCTATATTATCCAAATCAGCCCCTCTTTTGCATGTTTTGCAGAAATTTCAGACATTTAAAGCAGCAATGTCCCAAAGATGCGTGCAGAAACTGTTCTAGCAGAGAGCACCAGAAAAATACGTGTGATAAGGCTTTCCAATGTGAAGACTGCGGTTTACTTGGGCATTTCAAGGACATTTGCCCAAACAGAAAGCCCACTTATGCTCAAACAGTAAAAAATACGAGCTTGATAGCTGCAGATGAAATGGACATAAGCAATATTAAAATGGACTTTGGGGAAGCAGCAAACCCAGTGCACAATCGCCAAGATGATGCTGATCAAGACACTGCTTTTCAAAACAGAGAGGAGGGGCCTGCCTCGCGAGCTCCAATGGGTCTAACCCATGCGCGAGTTCAGAAGCACGAAAAGAACAGCTGAACTCATTTGCGCTGCTCATGTAGCTGAGTTACTAAAACTCGCAGCAGAACAATCTGCAGACATGCAAAATATGGACACGAGTGTACAAGAAAGCTCGCGTCCTAACGGCACGCCCTCTATAGGCGAAGAATATATTGATCCTCCAACCGCAATCCCAAGATTTTTAAAAGGGGAAAAAGCAAGGGACGGAGAAAGCAAGATAGCAACACCCAACAAGGGAGAGCCAAAGAAGCCAACCAACGGGCGCCCCCTCCATAGGCGGAGAGGCACAAAAAGAAAAAAACAAACACTGCAAATATAACAAGAAAAAAGCGGCAGAGGGAAAACAAAAAGCCAAAAAAGAGATCCCTTTGAGAAAGCAAATACAAATAGAAAAGGATAGCATAGGTATTATTACCACACCACCATTATTAGTGACACCTTTCGACACAGAGCGGGCAGAACAAATGCAACACACAGATAGTTAGAGAAACAAACGCAAACACAAGAAACGGGATACACAGCAGACTCACTCACGGGAAGTTTAGCCTCTGCACTGCCACACCCCGCTTCGCTAACTTTTGTGAAATCACTAGATTTAAAACCGCAAGACACAGACGCCACACCCCTTTTATCACCAGTGGAGGATAAAATAGTGCAAGATGACATACTAGCAGTACAAGAGACAGGAAATCCCACATTGACAGCCACACCAGACCTAGTTGCTATACAACAAGCAGCACAGGTATAAAGTGAAAAAATACAGCACGGAGAAACAAAGATCACAGGAGGGGAGGGATGGTAAGTTTCCAAGCATAAGAAACCAAAGAAAAACCATGCAAAAGGAAAAAAAGTTCATCATCCTTGGTGGACCCAAACCTTTACGCGGTATTGCAATCTCAAGATACAGCGGAGTGACAGACTCATCAGTCCCACAAAGTGAAAGACTAAGTGAATCTTCCTCGCAATAATCATCTGATGAAGACGAATAGTCTGCACAGAACCCCTATTCCATTAAATTAAAATGGAAAAGGAAGCTAATAGAGTACGAAGTCGATCTAGGGCAAAAGAAAATAAAAAGTAGCATCCACAAAACCATAATGGGGATGTTAAGAATAGCTACACTTCATACAAGAGGGATAAATAATATAGCGAAACGACTAGGTCTGTTTGCCATGTGGAATGGAATGGAAGGAATATCAAATGGTGTAAGGACTGGACAAAAGGGCCCTCCATGTGGTCAGTGTCTAACAAACAAGAACGCTGGCAAAGCAGTCTTGTTTAATTCACACACAATGTCGGGTATCAGACATGTAGAATTAGTCCCTGGACGAATCCTTCAAGTGTCATTCAAAAGACACGATGTACAGCACTGAATATTGAGTGTTTACGCAGATGCAAAAAAACAAGATCGTTTAATCTTGTTTCAGAAATTGTGCACTTTCTGTACAGGAAACAATCCTTTGATTGTACTAGGCGATTTCAATTGCATACTGCACCCAGAGGATAGAGTGAGAAGGGGTATCCCAGCTGGATCAGTAAACCGGGACCCTTCCTCCAAAATCCTACCGGTAATCATTGAGGATTTCAAACTGATAGATAATCATGCGGTACATAATACAACAGGCCCGGCCTTGACATACCGAGACAATACCGGTTTAGTGCAACCCCGCATAAATTTTATATTAGCATCAGAAAACTTTAATGTAGCTAAAACAGAAGTTAAAAAGACACTTCTCAGATCATAACTTAATATCAGAAATAGCTTTGCAAGATTACCCACCAAAACACTGCAACACATGGTCCTTCAATGTACAGTTGTTACAGGATGAAACCTATGTGACAGATACCGACCTCTACTGCAAGAGCGGGTATCACAGCATGCGTTGTACTCAATACCACAGGAGTTGTGGGAAGAGGTCAAAGCAAGAACAAACAAATTCTTCATAAAAAGTGGCCACATTGCTGCCAAACAGCGCAATAATGCGTACAGAATTCTGTTAGGTAGACAACAGACCCTAAATAAATTACAAGAAGACATCCAATATGACTTAGGCATAGTTAAAAGCGAGATACAAGCATGGATGCACGAAAAAGGCAAAACCATTATTTTTAACTCCAGGAGGAAAGACTGAGGAAAACCAGAAATGTACTCTGTTTTTCTTCAAAGAAGCACAACATCAGAGGGTCACGCCCACTGAATTCAGAGACTCAAAAGAGGTGACACAAAACACAGTACAAGGAATGTTGACAGTAGTTCATGACTTCAACAAAGATGTGTACACACCGAAACCGTTGGACGATAAACAGGTAGCGGCTTTCAAAGCCCCCTTTCAAGACAACTTAGATGTCGAACAAAAAGAAGACATGATAGCACCTTCACTTTAGAAGAAGTGCATAAAGTGGCATATGCCGCGGTAAAAGGGAAAACACCGGGGAGTGATGGGTTGCCATGCGAGTGGTACACCACCTTCAGGGACATCGTAGGACCAGCAATATTAGAGGTGGTGAATGCCTGCTTTCAATCAGGCGACTTAACACCAAGAATGAAGCAAGGTGTTATCACGCTGCTTTATATAAAAGGTGATAAAGAGGACGTGAGAAATTGGAGACCGATCACCCTGCTAAACACAGACTACAAAATATTAGCAAAGGTCATAGCTAATCGCTTAAGAGCAGTAGTTCGGGTGTTAGTGCATGCAGACCAGACATGCGCAGTCCCTGGCCGTCACATACATGAAAGCCTGCCGATTGCAAGAGATTCAATACAGTCAGCCAAAGACGAACATCCTTGGGAGTCTTAGGGTTGGATTTTGAAAAAGCATACGACAGAGTCTCTCACCCATTCATGTTGAACATTTTGGGGAAAATGGGATGCCCAGCGCCTTTTTTAGACTTCATAAACCCGCCATACACAGGGGTATTCATTCAAGTACGTATCAATGGAGAACCAACAAATCGGGTACCAATTCTATTGGGGTGAGGCAGGGGTGCCCCTTCTCAGCCCTACTGTACATATGGCAATAGAACCCTTACACATAAAACTCAGGGCACACATGGGCCGGTTCAAGCAAAAGCGATTGGATACATGGATGACGTCACAGCACTATGCAGAGACGTGCAATCTGTGAGCCAAGTTTTAACCCAGACAGAGCTATTCTGCAAAGCAGCTGTAAACACACAACTGAACTCCTGACAGTAGGCGCATGGGATAACCCGACACCATGCCCAGTTAACAGATCAGGAGAAAAGATAAAGGTTTTGGGCTTGGTTTTCAACGAGCACATGGGGCAGAACAATGGACAAATGTATCTCAAAAGATGGAGAAAGAAATTAAATCCTGGACCATGCGAAGCCTAACTATTGAGGGAAAAGTATTGCTCATGAAGGCAGTGCTATTACCACTGCTTCTAATTTTAGCATTAGTGTTCCCTCCTAGCCACAGACAAACTCAGCGTCTGCAGAGGACTCCTTTTCATTTTTTGTGGCATTCTAAAATGGACCGTGTGCTGAGAACCACAATGTATAAACTAAAGCCATTTGGGGGGACAAGGGGGGGTTGGCAAGGAGTCCCCAATTTGGAACAATTCCTCACCGGACATTATGTGGGTTTTGTAAAAAAATAAATAAAATAAAAACTTACAGTCAGCATCCTTGGCTGCTCCCAAGATAGGATATGGAACAATTCCAAGTCATCCCAAGAAGCAATATGCTACCTAAAGCATTGGACCTACCAGTCTTTTGCAAATGCCTCAAGAGGTTCTTACCCATGGTAGACCCACCAGAACTGTTAAAAAGGTATGGGTGGAACCCAAAGACTCACAGGACTGCAAACACTTACATTTGAATTGGTTCTAACAGGGGTACAAGAAGGAGTGGGAAAGGAGTAAAAAAGGCAGTTTCACCAAATTCCATCCTCAGTTAAAGCCGCCTTATGGAAGGCAAGATCATTGCTCGTGCTACAACATACAGCACAAAGACATATCTCCACAGGCATGTGCCAGTTTAGCGTTGTGTTACTTATACACATATTATTGCCTTGATGTCAAAGCTCAAGGGGAGGAAGAGGCAAAAGCACTTTGGCAACAAGGCAACTGGAGAACGCTAACTACGTAAACAATCTGGGTTAGTGTGAGCTTCGCTCAAAGTCTTTCTTTTTGACAGTTTTTAAATCAAATTCACTTTTAATTTGAGACAACTTAATTGACTTACTAATTGGCATATAGTCGCAGTTGGATATTTCCAATTTGCTGGAGGAAAGGGACGGTTGTAAGGGGAGATGTGGAGACCGTTCAAAATAAATAAATAAGCTTTGCAAGGAACTTTCTTTGCAGAAACTTTCTAAAAAGGAAAGATACTGGAGAATTATGCTCGGGCTGAAAAGTAAATCTCAAATCCCTATTGCACTTTTAGGGGTCCAGCAGAAGTGTGTTACCCACCCCCACCCTGCGGAGTGGGCAGCGGTACCAGGCCGTCCACAAACCAGGCAATCACCGGGCCGTCCACAAACCAGGCAATCTGTTGACTCACTCCAAAAACAGATGAGATTTGGTTCACAGGTTTTCTATTTTTGATCCAATGATGGAAGACTTACAATAGATAATATTTCAAGAAAGATTCCCCCAGCCACCGAGCTAAGACATTCTATTAGAATCTCAGTGGATTTCAATATTAGCAAAGAAAGCTTTTGATTATGTTGTCAAAACCATAATATTTTATGTTTTGAAAGTTGAAAGAAGGTAATTTTGCATTCAAGAACACAATAAATGCCAACACACATGACTTTACCTTTGTGGATAAAGCAGCAGCCATCACTGCACATGAACATTCAAAACTGCCCCACCCAGCCCTAATGGGGTAAAAATGGAATTTGCCATATAAGACAAGATTCACCTATAACTGTACACATGTACAATCCCTTTGTGTTAGTTGAAGCCATAACCAGCTAGGTTTATATTGTGAAGAGGTAAAGGGGTGTTTTCCTCTAAGAAATAAATTCAGTATCTTTAATGTTAATAGAAAATTCACTGTTGTGCTAAGAAAAAATGCTAATGGAATTGGGGGTCTAAAACACCTCCCAGCAACAAACACAAGGGATACTGGTTTTATCCTAGTCAACCACTGTTCTGCAGATTCTGTAGGAATTTTGGGCATGTTAAACAGTGCCCTAAGGATGCATGCAAAACTTGTGAAAGCCAAGAACAAAGAAGCGCCATTTGACAAAACATTGCATTGTGATGAATGCAAACAAAATGGACATTAAACAGATATATGCCCAAAAAGAAAACGATCAAACACACAAACCGTGAAAAGAATGGGTGAAATGACCGCAGATGACCTGGAAAATATGAACATTGCTATGGACATTGGCGAGTTTTTAGATGTGGCAAGTAGTCCAAATGACAACCTACAAGCAGATACAGACGCAGATAATGCACAAGCAGGCCCTTCGTCATGAGAACAGGCAATTTTGGCCCCGAAAAAAAACTCAGAACTCACCCGAGCAGAAGCAGCCGTGGCAATGGGGAAAGCGAAAGAAACAGCAGCTGCTTCCGACGCGATGGATGCGAGCGAACGAGAATGCTCGCGACCCTCAGGCACGCCACGTAGAGGTGGGAAAGAGAATGCAGCATCCTTTGTTAGTAATAGCCTACACTGCACAGACTTTGCAAAAGATACGAAGGTTCAAACAACCAGATGATGGAAAAGAGAATGATGGAACCCACACGCACCCCCTACAGTCGGCGAAGCTAAAACACCAAGGAATACACAAACACCAAAATCGCTGCATTTGTTAGAGCAGAATAAATGCGGACAATGAGCACTAAAGTAAAAAAAATGCGCATATTAGGGGGAAACCATAGGAAAAGGCCCAATAGACACTATTAACACCCAAATCAGTACACCCCCACTAATGGTGTCTCCTTGTGATACTCTTATAAGCCTCCTCAGCGCTGAGTAGCTGTGTTATTCCAAATCTAAAAAAAACGAAATGCTCCGGTTGCACATAAAGGAGCCCTAGCTACTGTAGTCCCACATCCAAGATCTTTACCTTTCTTAACACCGCTCGACTTTGGGTATAAGAACATGGGAAGTGATCTAACACCACCACTACCGCGTTTAGATGGAGAAGTGTAAATAGGTGAAACACAAACACCACAAGAGACAGAACAATCTAGATTATCAGCCATGCCAGTTTGGTCAGATTTACAGCAGGTAGTTGAAGCTGGTGAGGCTTTGGCTACAAAGACAACAGATCATGACACAAAATATGGAGGGGGAAGGGTGAACAGCGTCTGCTAGGAAAAAACAGAGGAAGAAGATAGTCAACGCATGGTTCAAAGCTAGCACACCATCCTCTGCAGACAACAATGCGTTTAGTTCTCTTGAAAAAGAGACTTCTGCTGATAAAACTGACTCGTCGTATACTCAAGGTGATACAGTAGAGCACACAGGTAGTTTACATAGAACACCAGCTGTGTTCAGAAAGATGGAAAAAGAGGACCAGAGTCAGGAGTCGGTCCAGAACAAGAGAAGCAAGAGCATCCTCCTCCCAAAAAAACCTCTAATGGGGTACTACGCATAGCTACACTAAACGTAAGAGAGATCCAGAATATAACAAAGCGCTTTGCATTATTCGCCTACGTAGCGACAGTGCCTTGCGATATCTTTTGCCTGAAGACCCATCCCCTAACCAACAGGAGATGGCAACAAATCTTCCCCCGATAGAACAAATGACCATACCCCTGGAAGCAAATTCAATAACCATCATTAGTGGGAATATTGCGGCGGCGGGCTCTAAATTTAGGAACCGCGATATAGTGGCTTATTTGCGATGACATGATATTCTACTACAGGAAACCGGCTAGGGAGGCTCCTTTATTGGATGGCTTCACTTCCTTTGTAATCCCGGCAATCAAGAACAAAAAAGGACCCAGTTATGGGGGTTTGGCAATAATGATAAGGTCATCCTTGAACTATCGTATTAGGGAATTTTAAGCTAATTCCAATTGTATACAATATCTCAGTATGGTGCCTGACAAAGCTGATAATCTATTGATAGTACATTTTTACAACAGTCCACATGCCCTGGAAGTCAACAGGCTCGGGGTATTAAAAGAACTGTTGGAAAGTATTATCCTTCCTAGACTTTACTGTCATACGGTTTTAGTGATGGGTGGTGATTTAAATGTTAAACTGAGCAATGGGATATCAGAAGATCTGTACCATGCCTGTGAGGATAATGTCTATGGCATTATGCAGCCACAGATGTTGGATGATCGGATGTGCTAAGGGCTTCCAATTGGTCACTGGAATAGGGCTTGCGCTACCTTAATGGATGTGTAGAAGCTGATGTACCTGGGGCAATGACCCCAGGTAAACACGGTGGTCATCCAACATTGATTATTTATTTATGCATGTTCAACATTGGGCACGGATAAAAAGACTTCAATGTAGTACAAGAAATTAAAATCTTTCAGCAGGAAGATGTGTCATCTAATTTGTACTTTATACGTCCAATACACTTCAAATCAGGTCATAATTTTGTTTAAGGACCTGATGGGGTTTGTAATCTACTCCAGCAGGACTTTAAATCCAGGCCCAGTGGGGAGATAAGTGAGACTTGCAGGAACAAAATGAAGAATCTACTGAGGGTCTTGAAAAAACACAGATCGATCTAGGGAGAGGTTATTGGAGCCAGGACTGAATATAATTTGGCTATAAAGTCCACGAAAGTGCTCCTGGAAAGCCAGGCATGTGAAGATCTTTTGACAGCTGTCAACTCCAAAGTATCAAAAAGGTACTGGGAGTTAGTGACAGGAGGTCCCCCATATAGAATGAAGGTCACAACTATCAAGGGAAAACCATGTTTAAGCTAAAGCTCGGGTCAATCATTTTTCTTTTTTTGTACTGTGCTCCCGTAACTGTGTAGGGTTGGAAAAAGGGCTTTTTGCTACAGGTTTCGTTAAGTGAGGTGGAGGTTGCAATGAATCCACAGGTGCAAAAAAATCTGGCACCTAGACCAGATGCGGTTCCGCATATCTCTTTAAATGAGAGGAGAATTTGTGGGCCTCACTGCTCACCACATGTTTCAACTCATTTTTGCAGATAGGGGCATTTCTGCAGTCTTGGAAAATGCCATTATTTATCCAATTTTTTAAAAAGGAGACTGCAAGCTTGTCCTGTAGACCGATTTCGCTTTTGGACCCCTCGTTCATAATTCTTGGTCGCATTTTACTGGGGTGGCAGGAGGAATGGATTCCATCTCAGGGGGGGTGGGGGGGTCATAACCGATGGCCGATATGGTTTTAGGCCAGGTCTGCGGAACCGTGACCAAGCCCTCAAGACGTATCTGGTGGGATAGTATTTGTTTTGTTAGGGGTGAACAAATGTATCTGGCTTTCATGGACCTAAGCACCACCTTGGAGTAGGGTAAACTAACAAAACTATGGCAGGTGCGTGGGTCCACGAGTTGTCCAGTTGAGTTGAGGATTTTACAACTTCTCCATGAGGTAGCAAGGGCATGTGTCCGTTTTGGTGATCAAGGGCAATGCACCAGATATTACGAGGTTGCAACAGGAGTTACCTACGCTTGTGTCCTGGCTCCAGTTTCATTTACCCTATACATTAATGGTATTAATAGGGCTCTCATTAACTCGAATGCGGACTATCCCCGGGTAGGAAATCAACCGTTTTGCATATGCTGACGATACTGTCATCACTCAGACACCTAATGCTCTTCAGAAATAAATAGATGCCTATACTGAATTTATGACAAACTTAGACTTAAAAATAAAAACAACCACGTCTGCAGTTATGGCATGTACATCTGGAAAAGTGAAGTTGTTGAAGATGCACAGTATACTTAGCAATAGCTCTAATTCCACCGGTAACAGAATTTTGATTATCTTGGCGTTTGTTTTGTTGAGAATTGGAAGGGGCGGACACATAGAAAATGCATGAAAATTTGTCAGGTTTAGGGGTGGGTTCGCGTTTTATAAAGATGTTATAGGCAACCGCTCTGAATGATTATGGAGTTGTACCGTGTACAGACGAAGGCTGCAACTCATTGTGGGGGTTTGAAAATGTATCTAAAATCGAGACCATTATAAATAGATTTGAGACACTGGGCTTACCATGTTTGTCCCCAAATTATGCAGTGCATATGAGACGTGGTGTGAACCATACTGGGGGTGATTGGTATGAGGCCCCATTCCTGCATTGGCTTAGCATATGGTGAAATCCCAGAGCCCGAGTGACAGAAGAACTCATTAAAACTCGGATATCTGGTGCCTCCTGGATCAGGATACGTGGCTAAGGTTTACTCGCGACTATTTAAATCGGCCCGGGGATGCCTGCCTGACTCTCGCCCTCTGTCCCGTCATGCACATTGGTGTTGACTGCTGGGTGCAGTAGGCGACGAGACAACCAGCACATCACAGAGCAGATTTGATGGCAGGAACACGAGAGCAAATCAAGCGCAAGGCCTATTCAAGCTGCCTGCCTCTGGAGCCAAGGAGACAGTTTGTGCACGTGGGCTGGCGTCCTTACTGCTACCAACTATGCCAATAAATTAAACAGGAATTAAATAAAAACATAAAATTGAAGGTGGAGTCAAGTTGGGGATAAGGCAAGTGAAGTGTTAGTCGAGAAAGGGCAGTATCCGCAGTGTGCGCTTTGCTCTAGCCTGCCCTGGGTGAGAGGGTGTCGGAAGCTGACGCTATTCTCTAGGTTCTGACCAGAGCTGGACTACAGAAAGGCTACTTTGTAATCACAGCTGCGCCAGTGATGCTGAGTTAGAAGGAATTGGTATGTCGGTAATTTGATTTTTAAGCGTGCTATGGTGCTAGGAAACTCAAACAGGCTGTAACATTGTCGGTAGCGCGTCCTGTGCGGAAAAAAAAACTTAGTCCAGAGGGAGTGTGCTTCATACATAACATTGCTGTTCTGTGGCGTTTACCATGCAATGCAAGGATTCGAGGCAGGAGTCAGGACCACTGAATTTGTGTCATTTGCTTTATGTTCCCCTTGTCACCACTTCAACATTTGTGAATCAATCAGTAATACATTTTTCTCAGGCCCAAAAAAATACAGCAGACAAATGAAAATTGCTTCTGCCTGCCATGGCCATGAATACATACAAATCCAAAATACTGCCATCAAAAAAGCTTGTCAAGAACACAAGCTCCTCAGGTCCGCACATCTCAACACATCTTGCCATTGGCAGGTGTTTTGTTGGCAGGGGTGGACTGGCCAATAGATAACTGGATTTCCCGGTAGGCCACCACACCCTGTGCCTCTTTTGCATGGAAAACTATTTTATTTCCATATTTTCGCATAGGAACAATAGCGTTTACTTTTAATGTGTAATATGGGGCCACTTTGAACATTATTTCCAGGGCCTTTTTAGTTCCCAGTCCACCCGTTTGTTGGGCGGTTGTCTATACATGACCCATTTTGCTGCATTCTGGCAGCTCAGCCTGGCAACTGAGGTCACATAAGCACTAATAAAAACAGCCTAAACCTCCTAGAGTGAAACCCTAAACTCGCACAACCAAGAAGCGACTGGCCTTTTCATGGGAGCGGATACAGTACAAGAAAGCACTCCATTTAATGATTCGCCGAGTGACATTGGACTGAACCCTATGAGCCATTATCCACAACACGTTTATACTTAGTTTTCTAGGCTTACTTTTCATTTAGAAAGGAATTCTTTTACTGCTGAATGGGATGCTGGTTCTACCCTGAAATTGACACTGCTCTCCTATTTCTGCGCAATAGGAATGCCAAGTCAGTGCTGTGTTTACAGTAAAGCCAGGTGGAATGCAGCGAGAAAGCCTTGCAACATGGAAGGAGTTTTGGTTTAGAAGTGTTAACTACGTTAGCACAATCATGTGCGCTGCCCTGCCCCTTCGTTTACTGTGTGGCAACCAGCAGGTACCACTGCATATGAGTTAGCGTTTAGGATCCCATTAGGGTTTTGCCTGTATTAATTTGACAGCGCGCGCCGCTGACTTTGAACTACAAGCAGTCTAAAGATGCACATGTTACAGCAATGAAACTGTTGGTGGGAATGTCTTTTGTTCATGCAAAAGCAGGGTCATTTGTTTATTGTGAACACAGGCGGGTGGTCCTTATCTTGCCATCTTAATTTCCCTTTCTTTGAACCATTGTTTTTTTTTTTCCCTCAGCCTCCATCTGTTGCTCTCCTTTCTTAGCGATTGTAAGAATGGAAGAGAAAAACGTAAATGGAAAGAACAGTATAGGCTGGCACAAGCTCTGGGCCAGGGCCTAGACTCACATTGCAGCCTCTGCAACCCAGCGGTGGGCAGGCTGAGTGGAGGCTTGGGTGTGTCCAATGTGAACTAACTAGTTACATCATTTACACCTCTGCCAATTTACCAACACCCAATATAAATAGTACTTCCCAAAATGGTTTACGTACTACACTCACTGATGTTCAGTTCTCAACGACCATGCGGGGCAAAATATCAGGACAGCGAAGTACACATGCGTGGCTCTGTCTGACACCTCGGCTCGACCCCCGAGAAGACTGCGGACCTGGCTGTGGTGGGAACGGATTAACTCGACACCTCCTTCCTCAGCATGCCTGTGAGGCTGGGTCAGAGTCAGTCGCAGCCGTGGGACCTCGGATAGAGCTGCCGGCGTGTGTTGGGGAGTTGCCTGGGGGGGCAGGTCCTGAGGGGTGAAGTATCAGCTGCAGCTTCTGGGCTGGCCAAGAGTCAGTCGGACACACCACCTTTTCTAGCCATGTTCCATTTTCCACACATTCTAGTCAATTTCCTCCACCACCCCCTAAAGGAAGTGTTATTTCCAATCTCAGCACAAATCCTTGGCCTGCCCTTCATAACCTTGCAAAGCTGTTATTTGCAGGTGTCAATATTTGAAAATCCTGGGCCTGATTTGCAACAACGTTTTACAATGATGCATACCATTGAACAATGTGTTCTAATCAGGCCCCTGTGCAGAATTTCAAATACATTTTTTAATTCATCCAGATTCTTATTTCCTGTCCAAAATGGGTCATTTTAATGAGGTCCCATACAGGAGGACAAACATTTGGAACTCTTGTTTTTTTGTTAAGATATGTAACAAAAATCAAAGAAGTATGGGCATTCTTGTGTTGCATATGTATCACCGGTGCATCTAGTTTGCCATGAATTGGGACCGAAACAAAATCGCTTTCTTAGATTTAGAATCTATAGGACACCATCTGGCAGCTTGGGTACCACCTTATACAAAAAGCCAACTGATAAAAATACTTTGTTATTATTTAGCAGTTTCCACCCCAATCTCTTCCTGAAAATTCTCCCTTTCGCCAGTTTTTGCGAATTAGGTGCAATTGCACAACCAAAGAGGATTTTGAGAGCAACAGTAAAAACCTATCAATGAGATTAAAAGAACGACGGTATCCAGCACACATTGTCCGGAGATCGATGAAGAGTCCGGCACACAAATAGAGTTCTCGGCTTGGAGAAACGGTTTAGGACACAAGAAGACAAAAGTTACATGTGTGTCCACCTACTCTCCAATCAGTAATGACTTTCGTAGATGTATCCTTAAGAACTGGCCGACCATACAAACTGAAGATTTCTCAATGAATGAATCTTGGTTTGCATTCAAACGAATGCCAAACCTGCGGGACAAACTGGTACATACATACAAAGTTTCAGAGCAGAATCAAAATTCTAGACAAACTACTCTATGGCACCTTCCACCAGTTAGTGGACAATTCAAATGTGGTAATTGCTTGGTCTGTTGACTTAGGCACAATCTGAAAACTGTTAATCTAAAAGGCTGCATCTGGTCCTTAAAACAATTCACCAATTGCAACGCACCTTGGGCGATTTATGGGATCAAATGACTGTGTGGACTACTGTATATCGGTAAGACCAAAAGACCCATCAAACAAAGAATTTGCGAGCATCGCTCGTTTATAAAACATTCTATTGCCGATAAACCTTTAGTAGCCCACTTTGTTAAGGCCAAACACACTGAAAATGACATTGAATGGTTCATAATCCAAACTGTACCAGCCAATCCTCGTTGTGGCGATCGAGACCTCAAACAACTGGAACAAAAATTGATTTATGATTTAAAGACGGTCCAGGCCCGTCTAAATAATGGTATTGAGTGGAGTTTATTTCTGCATAAATAATTTTCGATATGACTCCTTAAGAAGTCGCTTCCACTATGTTGAAATTAGCACACTAGATCTGCTGTAAATATTAGAGACGTAACACGAGATAGACATTTGCACTGTTTTAGCCACCGGGATGAGTAGCTTTCATAGACATGCTGAAACTTTCACCACAGGGATTTCACTCAATGCAGCCACATAAACCTAATACGAGTGACGATATGCACCCAAATTTTGGTTAGTTGTATATTATTAAAAAATAGGGATGGCATGTTTAATTTCCTTTCTAATATCGAGCCACCCACACTTATCTGACTGTGAATTACTTAGTGAGTATAGGAAATACCAATACAGTTATATCACAGGCACCTTTAACCTGTGTTCACATTGCGTGAAAGAATACAGACAGATATACAGATACAAACATAGATTTTGTAATGTATCTGTAAACAGATCAAACAATGCATTTGTTTAGTGCGAGCGTTCCACCATTTTTCCATCCAAGATGGCGGCCGCAGTCAGCTACGCGACAATTGACCTCCGGGTCTAGTTTCCAAATTTAATTATAACAAGCTGAGGAAGCCTCGGCTTCGATTCTCCCGGCATTGAATGCACGTTACACGATCACGGACGACCTGCATTTGGGAAGTAAGTACATTGCTGCTCAGACGCAGTTCCTTAAGGTTCACCTGCGAGCCATGTTCTTCCATATAGAATTAATCCAACTCGGGTATGCGTCTCCTTACAGAGTGAGTGACACTTGGATCTCGGCAGAATTCGGAATTCTCCGATCAGCCTATAAAATTAAAAGAGGCCAGCGCGAGGACCACATGCACAGGTACTGGTTTAGTTTTTAATTACACTATTTACCTGGCAAAGTAAATAACTCAGTTTTCTAACATGCCTACCCTGTAAAACTTGTTACGAAGCTCAGCAAAATCACTTGTCGACAATTGTTACGTGCCCAGATAACATCTTTATATATAGCAATAAGGGAACAATGAACGGAGGTGACACAAGTACAGCATGCTTTCAGTTACCATCCTGCTGTACACAATTGTCCATGTCCTTTAAAGCATTTTTTGGGATGTGAAAAGTGTAACATTTTAACAAGTGTTTATTTTGACTTCATAGCCACGTGTTGTTGAAGATTGAATCAGCTGTTGAACAAGCAACATCTGCAACTTGACTGTAGATGAAGCCTCGCACGCCTTTAAAAAAATTAGGTTGGTGTTAGTTGCATCTGCCATGAAATAGTAAAATCTTTTAACGTGTTATATCTCTATGTTACCAAAACAGTCTTTCGTTTTGGTTTTTAGATTGTTGCATGTGAAGTGTCCCAATCCACGGGCCTGCTTTAAATACTCTGTGCTACCACACAAGTGTCCTGAAGATGGGTCCAGCGGACATCGAAAAGCACATTAAATTGGTGACTGACTGTCTAAGATTATTGTGACTAGGACCTATAAACACATTGTTTAGTGTCGACATAGTCAAGTACAACTACACAACATGAGGACACATGAAATGGCTGAAATGTTTTCCTCGCGTCCCTACTAACCACACTACTATCTTGTGATTAGGAGACCTTTTTTAACCCTTTTAGGGGCTCATTGACACTAGTCCGTTTTGGTATATTTCACAATGCTTTTTAATTGATGTTTTTTAGGTGTTTTTTTAACAAATTCTATATTTTCGTGTATACATTGATTAAAATATGTAAATCTCTATTACTCTGTAAATATATTCAATGACAGTTTCTTTTGGCACCTTTGCAATTAGACACACCTAGGACGTGTAAAGGTGGGAAGCTGTTGTGGACCCCCTCCCCTTATATACTCGCATATCTATCACCTACACAGCTTTCCTTATTCCGTTTCAACTGCTGGGACATTGTTAAAAACAACTTGTGTGCGCCTACAGTGCTTGCTTCTAAAAGTTGCCTGTAATATACTTGTTTTTGTTACTGTTGCCTCTCACACATGTGGTTCTCTTAGCACCAAGGCTAGAAGGAGCAACACAGTTATTTATCTCTGCTGGTTTGTGGCTGTGGGGGGGGGGGGGAGGGGTTTACAGTTAAACAGTTAAATGGGGAATTCATTTTTCAGAGCGTAGCTATGAAGCAAACACTTTAAAGAAATGAGTCAATTGTTTGACATTCTATTGAGGGACAGCCCTAGGATTTGCAGCGCGCTGGGTGGCAAAATATGCGGACCCCTTAATTAGGTAATAAGGTATTTGACAAATACACTGCAATCCAGTATTTGAATTGTTTATTATTGAATATTTATTATTATTATTATTATTATTTGGTGCAAAGCGCACTATAAATAAATCAATCAATGATATTTATCTATGTGACAATATCAGGAGAGGCATTTTTTTTCAAAGTAGCAGACAGCTGAATACCTTGTACAGACTTCTAATTTTGGCAGGTAAGGCATAGCGTGATAAAAATATTTGCCCGGGAGCACTTACTTTGGGAAGGAAGAACCTGCTTCTCCCATCTTACTCTAGTAATGAACCAACTTGGGGGCGCCGCTGCAATCTAGGGGTGATCTGCAGGTAGCAGGTTCAAATCCTGGCAAGGCCAACGCAGCCTTTCAGTAATCTGAGATTGCTAAATGAGTACCAACTTCAGATGGGAATAGTGGTCTGTAAATATGTTCTATGTACTGTGCTTTGGCAAAAGCGCTATAAGTACATATCAAATGCCAGGGCCATGGCTAGTGCCTGGAGTACCTGGGTGAGTCGCTCACAAGTACTCACCTGCACTTCACACGTTTGAATCCTGCACAATCCCATTCGGCCTTTTATCTTTATGAGGTGTTCATACACTGACCACTAAACATTGGAATAATAACACCTGCTATTATAGCACATGAAATTGGGAGAGAGTTTAAAGCACCCTGTATAAAATTGCAAATTATATGATGGATGGAAGTTGGTGCTGGAATGCAGCTGTGTGGTGTGATCAGATGTATGCATTCCGATTGCCGTGTTGGTGTTCTCACTGCCTTGCAGGAATGCTGCAGTATCAAGACTCATTTAATTGTGGATAATTTCTAGTTTGCAGGTTTTGGATATTTCTGGAATATTATGTTGTGCACTACTAACTCTGCAGCTGCAGGGATAGCACCTGTTTGTTTAATGATGCCTGATAGGGTCTTCTTTCACCCCCTGCGTGTCATATCTGTTACAATCATCCCATATATATATATATATATACACACATACATATACACACACACACTCTGTTTTATCTTTGTTGCTGCCGCGAGTGACAGATTTCTGTTTCATAGGAGTTTTGACACTGGCCAGCCGGCGGCTGCAGGGACTCCCTTCCACCTACTTTCGCCTTGGAAGGCCTTTACATCGGAAGACGAGAACACATGTTTATACCGATAGTCAATTGAGTGCCTTCTCCCACGTGTCACTCCGCACTCGCTTGTTTTGACAGTTGTTTTTTATGTTGTATCTGGATCTCTTTATTATATATCACAAAGTGCTAAAATAGTCCTAATATTTGAGATTTCAAAACACAAGCCACCAGGGAGGCAGCACGCTTAATCCAGGCACTGTCTCCAGGGGTGCCGAGTACGGGGGGGGGGCGCGGGGGCCTGGTCCCCCTCTGCAAAATCAAGACCCCCTCCGAGCCCCCCGGGCCGGAGAGAAGTGATGCAGCATCAATGGCCCTTTCCATCGATACTGTCATCACTTCTCTCCGGCGGGTAAAAGCGTGAAAATGTCCCAATTAAGCACTCCCCTCTAGGACTCATATTGGTGTATGGTCCTGGAGGGGAGGGCTTAGGGACAAACGGAAGATTCTGTGTTTTGCTTCTGGTTCGCCCGTGTTTAAGGCAGGAGCATCAGACACTATTCCAGCCAGTGAAGCAGAGAGCAGCACGTTTGTTGGAAAAAAGCAGTAGGTAAGTTTTTTTTCTTTTCTCATTTTTGGCCATCTCATTCCTCACTACTTGCACCCACAGGTTTTTTTTATTGTATGTTTTTAATATTTTAATTGTGTCGTTTGTGTACAAAAGCAATTATTCTCATAATAACGGTTCCCAGATGAAAGATGAGCACGCAATTCATGTTTGTTTTGACACCATTTTATTGGATCAAATGAAAATCTTATGCTGAGATAGTAAAATGCACAAGCTTTCAAAGTGACAGTCTTCTTCATCAGATGATTAAGTGAGCTAGAAAAAACACCAGTGCTGGACATCTTTTAAATTAAAAAAGGAAGAACACGTCTTTCACTTTTAAATGCCGGTGGCTACAGGGAAAATGTATGCATAGAATTCAGTGCTGGGATGGCCCCCTTATCTACTGGGCAATACATTTGGGATAAGAACAGACACACATTATGTACTTGCATCCATTGGAAAACCATTCTCCACTGCTGAGAAATTCCATTTTCAGCGGGACCACGTTAGTTATCCAATATTGTGCAGGAAAGGTGTCCAAACTCCGTAGGCACCATGAATCTTATACATGGGCCCCAGTAATAGGAAGAAAAGCACCAGCAAAGTAGGAAGAGGATCGTGTCCTGTACACACAGCGTGTGCATTTTCATTTACACTGGAAACTAAATCACCCTTCAGTGCTGCAGGGAAAATAGGGTGGGATTCAGTATTGTTTAAGATTTTGTGTATGAGCACTGGGGCCATTAGAGCTGCATTGCAGTAATAGCTCCTCCTCATGACCTTTTTATTTTCTACATGTATAGCAGCGCACAAAACCCTCGCAGCAGGATAGGCGTCAGGCATGCACGCACGCATGCAGTAATGGCTTTAACTGTACAGGTATCTGGGCAGTTAAAGGCACATCTGCAACAGAGGATACTTTCCTGGGCTTTTGATGGCAATCCATGGTAGTGGCACAAGTACCTGGGCAGTCCTTATTGATGGAGCATGTAGCTAGGTATTTGATGGCAGAGAGGTAAATACCTGGGCAGTTGATCACAATACTTAGCAATGGAGTAAATACCTGGGCAGCTGATGGTAATCCTCGATTAGGGTGAAAGCCATGGCATTTGATGGCAATGGGGCAAGTTCCTGGGTATTTTTTGGCAACCATTGTCCATGGCCCAGGTTCCTGGTCAGTTGCCGTTCCTTCTTGGCAATATTGCAAACATCTAGGCAGTTTACTTGACAACTGTGCAAGCACCTGATTAGCAGCTGGGAATGGAGGATGGTCCAGGCAGTTGATGACCATTTCTGCGATGCAAAGCCGGACCAAGGAGGATGATATCGGAGTACGTGGCTGATGCCCTCCTCTCCAGTGGCCGTCCTTCAGCCATGATGGCACTTTCCATGACCCACGGTTGGGCAGCCTGTGCTGGCAAAGGAGCTAAACCTGTTGGCTTTGCTAGAGCTAATTTATTAAGATGTCACTTAATTGCAGCCTGTGTTTTGATCACAATGGGCAGCATCTGGGAAGGGCCAAATGGCTATGGTCCACCTTGTTTCGTTTCGCTACACAGAGTTGTGTTCTTGATAGTCATTTGAGCAATTTGGAATATTTCGGTGAATGCCGTTTTTTATTTTGCACACTTTAATTCTCTCTGCATCCCTCTACAGTAACCTCAAACAAGCATATTGGCAATGCCAAATGTTTCGGCTTTTGTGCAGGCAGTGGAAAGGCGCTTGCCAGGCACAGCCATAGTGGTATTAACGGGCCATTGATTGTAGCAGGTGCAAAATGGTGTGAGTACCAGGGTCTCTAATAGCAGTCCCTGACAAATGAGGTGTATGCTTGTTTCTTGGAAGGTTAAGACATTAAGCATAAGTGGGGTGTACTTTTGTTTTACTGACTCCTTGATTTTTTTGAATAAGGGGTGTTTCAAATGAAAGTTGAAAACCAGGAAAGTGGGAGTTTTTTTAAAACATGAAGACAACCATGGCTACAACTTTTAGACTCGAGTGCTTTTATCAGTCCCAATCATCACCTGGGTACAGGGTGATTCTAGGTAACTGCTTTTTAGCATTGTACACTACTTTACCAGAATTTCTGGTAAACTACAATGTTAAAAGCAGTTCAAATCCCTCCTCCCCCCCTCCTCTCCTCTCCTGTCTCCAACCCCCGCCCCCCCCATGTCTGAAACCACACTTGATTGCATTTTACTTCAGCAGAACTTCTGATGTGTCCACTGAAAGGTTTAAGATTAAGCCAGAGGTAACATCTTAGCAAATGTCACTTGTGGCTGGCCAATCTACAGCAGCACTATTGTAAGTTTGAATTGATGTTTTACTTGACTATGGCACCACACACGTCTCGCTTGGTAGTTTTTAACCGGGAAACGTCTTTACTTCTCGTTTCCCTTGAATTGGGAACTTTTTTTGGTGCTGGTGGTACTCCACCTTGCAGATGTACCTTCTGTTTAGCAAGCATTTCATTCTCCCATCTTAGTTGTGTTGCTCTGCCTTTTGAGGGAGGGCTACTACAACCTGGATGATTATAGAGTGGAGTTGGGGCAGTGATGGCTTACTGGAATCCAACTCGAAGGCTTAAATTTCCTTCTTACTTGACTTTAGCATATGCAGTCATGTTAGCCAATGTTTCCACTGTTCTGCGCTGCGCGCACTGCCAACCCCCCCCCCCCCCGCGGGCCGTTGCACCAAGTTGGCGACTACATGCAAATTTGCAGTCATATAACTGCTAGTGATGTCACTTCCTGTATTTGGCCCCTCCCCCGTTGGGAAATTCATAAGTAGGCTCCCCTGACTGTCTCTATTTGATGATCAACAATCAGCAGTTGATATACGTGCTGAGAGGCAGCCAGTGGCAGATCATGGTGCAGGCACCGAAATGGCGCTTTGAAGAGAATTGGAAAAATTGCAACAACAAAAATACAGTCTAAATGGGAGAGGAACATTCTTTGCAAAACCATTTGGATGTGGGTCGCATCCCAAGAGGGTTGTGCATTATGATTACACCATTATTCGAGGAACAAGACCCAGCCTTGTTGCAAGAATGGGGGATGCCACCAACAAATGTTCAGCCAGATTTCTTACAATATTGGTGAAGTATACCAAGTTGGATAGAGCCATCATTCTTAACAAAATAATGACCATGGAGGCTCAACTTAAAGACATTACTGCAACAGAAGGAAACAAATGATTTGCTTATAAGAAGGAAATTAAGCAACGGAAGCATCGCAAATTCGTTTGCGACAAAGTAGACTATTAATCAGGTTGCATTTATACATGTGCTAAAAGATTTGACAACTTGAGAAAACTTGTGCCTAGTAGTGTTACAACATCAGTCACATCCAATGGACCATCTTCTGAATCAGATGTTTTGAATAGTGAGACTGACACCCCAGGCATCAGAATTGTTTAGAAGAAATGTGGCCCAATTGCCAGGATGGCAAGTCACAGAAACAAGGAAGCGGCCGCAGAAGAGGGCGAGCTCTGGCAACAGGAAAAAGACCTGCTGTGGCAGACACTGCAAAGGAGTCAGGTCTTACTCCCAAAGGCAGATCAACCCGTTATGGGAACTGGGGGGGAGGTGGGGAGAAATGACATACAGTCCCATTGTTCAAGTTGTCAATCTTTCGTCACATACTTAGGAACCAAGAGTGCAATGTTTTGCAGTTGGGCTTTAAATTCTGTTCCTCCAGGACGTTTGACTATGCCCAAACACGGATTGACTGACCAGTTTCAGAAAAATCAAGTTAAAAAGGTTTTTGCTTTGAATCCCAAATAAATCAAAACCATCCAATTCAGTTTTGCTTATATTAGGATTAAAGATCTGATCTTCCCACTTTGAGACTCGGCAGATGTGTGATAATCCAGAAGCACAAGCTGAAGTGAATCTTTCAGATATTGATCCTGATTGGGCATGTTCCTCTAGCCTCTGCAGCAAGTCCAGATTCAACCAGTTTCCAGTGTGGGGTTGTTTAGACGCTTTCTAAGATCTGGTTATTGATGATTTGCGGCAATTGAGGCTGCCTAGCCTTCGTGAAAGAAAGTATAATCCCACATCACAGCAGCAGCACACATTGGCATCTCTCAATCTTCCTCCTTTAGTATTTAAACCTTCAGATAAGGAGAAGAATATTGTGCTGATCCATCGCAATGCTTATGTCGGAGGCTTTTCGGCAATTGAATGTGTCCTGTTATCTGAAATAAAATATTCGTACCTTTCCTGTTATTAAAGGTTTGATATTGATGTTCTATTTGTATCCCGCTCATACTCAAGTGTATCTTTTTGTTAAAGAAAATGTATAGACAAGTGTCTTGATGTGTGGATTCCTGCCGCCTGCTTCAGATGTAGTCCCCACCATGTACTTCTTGCCTAAAATTCACAAGTCTATGGTAAATCCTCCTGGCAGACCCGATACTTACTTGAGAATGTATCCAAATGTGTGGATGAAACATTGATTTCTCTTGTGCCTTCATTGCCCTCTCATTTGCCTGATACTAAGGATTTTCTTAAAAACATTAATGGGATACCATGGGAAGCAGGTTTACTCATGGCTATGCTTAATGTAGTCTCACTCTACACCTCTAAGTGGGACTAGATGCATGCAAGTTCTTTCTCTCATACAGAAACGACCCATAACGTTATTCTTTTCGAGAATGCCTTTTACCATCAGCAGAGTGGAACTGAAATGGGCCGCGAATTCACGTTTTTCTTTGATAATCTTACGATGGGGTGGTGGGAGGACACTGATCTGGAATTCATTTAATTTACAATTTACTGATGATACAGTGGTCTGGTGGAACTATTGATGATTTGTTTATTATTTGAAAAGGTGGTGAGGTGGAGTAGCTGAATTTGGTACATCTTATTCAAAAAAATATTAATTTGCAGTTCACTGAGACGCACAACAATTTTGAGGTGGTTTTTAAGAGGTCTGTGTCACTCTGCACCCATCGGGTTTCAAGACTACACTCCATAAGAAACCTACCAGCTCAGGTATCCCCCCCCTGCACGCATCCAGCAATCATCCTGCTAGCTGCAAAAAGGGCATTCCTTATGGAGAGTTTGAGAGATATCGCTGCAACTGCACAGATATTGAGAGCTTTGATGTGGAATATTCCCATGCAGCATACAATTTAGAATCTCAGGGATATTCCCGACAAGTTACAGAACAAGCCCACGTTAAATCTAGGGGTCAAAATCGTCAAAGATTGCTCATGGATTCTCTTGCAGCCATTTATTGTACCGCTAGTGAAGTACATCCTATTCTCACTCATGGCAATGTCTCTAATCGGATTAGATGCATTATCCAAAAACATTGGCATGTTCTTATGGTGGACCATGAATTTGTCCAATATTCTACATAGCCAGCCATGACTTACTTTCAGAAAATCGTCCGCACTCAAAGATAAATTGGTGTCATCACCTGTTCCCAAAAAGGGAACCTCAAGCTCTTAGGTTATCCATTCCTGTAAAATGGTTTTATAGGTGCAAGTTGTGTGCCACTGCTACATCTTTGAAATCATACAAACATCCTGTCCTTGGTAATGAATGGGTCATACAACATATTTCGTGTAATACCACTTTAGTGGCATATGTCCTGAGTTGTTCATGCACAAAATGGTACGTAGTCAGCACCACATGGGCAATTGAAAGTCTGGATACTACAGCATTTAAGAGCCATAAAAGGGGTTGATCCTTCTTTCTCGATGGCCAAGCTTTGTGCAGAGTGTCACAGCAGCAATACTGAAGTAAACATTTTTGGGTAATGCATGCACCCATACATTGACGGGGTGCAGATAGAAAACAAACTCCGGCAATTACAAACGAGAATGATTCTTGATCTTGACATTAAAGCTCCAAAAGGATACAATAATGCTGAAGAGTTAGCAAAAAATAGTCCTAGGTGCCCCTCTGCGAGAACAAACGCGGCTATATGACCTGTTCTTTGGGAAGGTACCCACAGGAGAGTCCGCAGCCACACTTTAGCTCACTGTACCTTTCACAGAAGGAAATACCTATTTTGTCCCACCCGCATAAGCAGTCCAGCACTGAAATGCTATGGCAATTCTCTTGGGAACAAGAGTACCAACAACAACCCCAGACACGTGTTTCAGCTTTGTTGGGCCTCAGTGAAGTGAAGCTCTGAGCACAGTAAGAAAGGTGCCCAGGTCTGGATGACCGTAGGAAGCTTAAGGTGACTAAACTTAAGTCCCTTAAACAATCAAAAAGAGCAGCTAACTCTGTGGTGGGGTGAACAAGCCAGGCTGTTTAGTGACGGCTAAGATGTGCATCAACTTTTCTGTGCATCATTCTGGAAGTCAATAAAAATAAAGTTCACCCTCCACCCGTCTGGGTAGCACACCCATCCTACCGTGTCCTCCCAGCTCCCTTGCAAAAGTTACTTGCGTTATCTTTCTCCCCATGCCAATTTCCTCCAAGGTGGGTGTGATGTTCTCAGATAGGGTTTACCTTTCTTTCGTTACAACTGTGAAGCAGACAGAATCCATCCTCCTTCACTAAACCCAACCCTAGCTCCTTGGGAGAACTCACTCTTAACCTTTTGTTCCCTAGCAAAAATTTAAATGGACATTTATAAATTTAACTCATCAGTTAAAAACTTTACTGTATCACAACCAGGCAGCAGCTAATTCGGTGGCTGGTTTGTTCAAGGGGGATAGGGGGCGCGGGGGTGCTCAGTGAGCTATTCATTGACTGCTAAAATGTCCATCAACTCTGCATCGAGAGTTTCTTTCTTTGCATATAATATTCTTCTGATTAGCCCACTCCCAGCTCTGTGGTACCAAAGTTGATGAAATATACAGACAAGTGACAAGGCTGTAGACCAGGGCGAAGGCGTGACTTCACTATTGAACTAAACTGTATGATCCTTGGCAAATCATTGAATCTCACTATGCCCTACACATCACAAATGAATTTTCCTTGAATTTTCATATGGCAACTTTTTGCAATGCAACTTCCCAAGAGGTCTTTGGGTATGAAAGATGTATTTTACCTTCGGTGGGGTATCTTACAGTGATAACAAAGACATGCCTAGGCAGAAGGAAAAAGTACTTAAGGAGTCGCAGTATTCAGGGTAATATGTAAGGAGTGGGAACTCTAGGCAGGCAACATGTTTAGATGGCACCAAGCGAGTAGTAGCGCCTGCGCACCTGAAAGAAACTATGGGTCCCGCTGGGATGCTTCAGTGAGGCTCAGATGATTGTACAGCTGAGTAGAAGGGTATGGGGCAGAGCCCTAAAGCTGGTGGGACGTGAACACCCCTACTCACCTGATACCCAGATTGCTGCTAATGTCTGTGTAGTTAAAGCAGATTTAACAAAGGAAAGGCAATGGGAAAGTTAAGGCATTTACACTTGGGGGATGCATATGGGGTGGGAGTCTTCAGAGACTTTGAATCCATGGTGGAAAAAAAGGACTACCCAAGGGCCAATTCCTATGGTACCAGAAGATTAGGGAGACAGCGAAGAGTAAATGGCAGGAATGGCTAGGGGAACCAGAAGCAGAACCAATGCTACCGCTACTTCACAACTTGGGAGATAGGTGGAAACCGGTGTCTAGACTCTATAGCCAACTTGCAGATAAACCCAACCCTTAAACCCAAACCTAAAAGCGATAGGTTGAAACAGTGGTGGGAGGAAGATCTGGGTGCTAGCTTAACGGAGAAGGAATGGGAGAGGATTCTAGCCTAACCTTGGGAGGTGTCAAGAAATGCACGATTCCGGTTGATCCAACTGAAAGTCCTCTACAGGCCATGACGCCGAGCAGAATAGCCAAATTTAACAGCAACACAAACCCGCTGTGCCCCTGGTGTGTGTCGGAGAGAGCGGGAAGGTTCCATATGTTCTGGGGGTGTCTGAGGGTACAGTGCTTCTGGGCCAAGATAGAGCAAGCCTGTACAAAAGCTGGGGTAGTGCGGTACAAATGGGCGCTGAAAGAATGCCTCTTGGGGACCTATCCAAGAATAAGTAAACTTAGACATCTAATTAAATTCATGGATATCGTATGCGTGTTGGCTAAGAGGGATATTGCAATGGCGTGGAAAAGGGCAGCAGGCCCACAATATGTCAGATGGCACAGGGAGCTGGAACACTGGACGGAGGCTGAACTAGGGTATGGGGCGATGGAGTGTCTAAGGCAGGAGGAGAGGCAAGCCCTGCATACAAGGCCTGGAAGGCACTAACCTGGGACATGTTTCACCCGCCAGATGACAAACCCCCATGAATTAACCGAGCTCACTCCTGGGGTGACGAGAACTTATTAAGAGCTGGGTCATTAGAGAAAGGGCATTCCCGACTACAATCTTCTGGCCCCCAGCGACATTTCAAGCCCCAGGGCTTCCCTGGAGACAGGGTTAAATGTCTTCATGAGCATACTTGGAAGTGACTTTTTCTTAGTATGAAATTGTTAGTTGTCAATTTGTTATGGATACACAAGCAAAGCAACTACAATGGCAAATTGAGTAGTAATTGTTATTGTACATTACAAATGCCAATAAAAACATTTTAAAATAAATTAGATAGCACAGAGCGAGGGCATCCATATGTAATTTAATATTTTTTGTCAAGTTGCTTTACTATGCCATTGGCATACTTTGCAAGTATGCTCTATGAAACTATTGTTGTAGATCTTGAAAGACAAAAACATATATAATAGTACCAACTAGAGCTCAGACGGTATGGAGTGAAGATACCAAATAAGAAGAGAACCCCCCCACCTCTTCCTTAACTATATAAGATAGAGGGCAAGATATCTTAGTGGGTTAATGCACAATAAGCAGTGACATGTGCCTATCCCATAAAATGGATTGATGCACTTGGGTAAAATTACAAGATTAAAGTTAAGTCAAGTGGAACACAACGCCTTTAAGCTCGCCTTTTTTTGAAATTGTTCCAATAGACTATGCTGGTATTGAACAATGCCCCGACAAACCAAGACTGCCGAGGATTATGCAGTAAAAGACCTCGAGGGAAAGAAAATGTGCAAGGCTTGCAGAGTAACAATTGCACTATTAAATGTAAAGATGTCAAGCAGATCGCTGAGAATGTGTCTTTAAAGACCATTTAAAGGTGTCAAGATCCCCCGAAGTTTGAGAATGATCTATGCCAAATGTTCCTTACCAAGAGACTGACTTTGAAAACAAAAACAGGAGGAAAAGGATGTGCACATGACTGGGCGTGCATTAGTGCCGTCTCGAACCAGTTTCCACCAGGCTGATGGTCCAATTGGTACACTTTTCCACAGTAGGGCCCCAGAAGCCACAACATTGTCTGGATCCACACATGTATGAAAAATACCTGCCTGAGGTATTTCTGACAGACATTTGCCGCAGGGTTAATCAACAGCGATGTTAAAATCTATGTCACTATTGACCAGTCACCAGAGATGTACAGTGATGAAGTCCGATTAACATTTTTGTACCCCAAAAGTGGGTGGGTGCACGTACTATAATGGCCGATTTAGAAATTCAGTTGCAATGCAGTTAGAGCACTACTCCAGAAGGTACTTGGCAGGTTTGGGCAAGATTGGCATGATGCAGTGTGCATTTGCAATGATTCCACGCGAGGTACATAAAATAATTGTTTGACAATCTATCCAAGGGAAATTATGATTTCAAGGCCTTGTAAGTGTCTAAAAAGCAGCTTTAAAATCCTCAGTTTATCAGGAACGCAGTTGACTTTGTGGTTCATTCTGGTGCTCAATTTAGATATATGCTCTGAAATGCAATTACTTGTTACTTTGTATGGCATGAAGGAAGAGGATGCCAAATGTGTCCTGTAGCCGGTGGTTGTCTGCACTGGAGACAACACCATACTAGTCATCTGGCAGCCATCTACTGAATTTCTACTCCGATAATGCCTCTTGCAAGATGTGAGGAATTGAGGACACATCGCTAGCGAGGTGAATGAATTGTACTCTCCACTGTGCCCTTCGGTTTTTGCAGGAGAACATTCCTATAGTTGATTTTATCATTAAGTTGGATCTGAAAATATATTCAATCATGACATAGGTGTGGAGATCAGACTTGATACGAAGCTGGAGCACACAGACTTTGGCACTGCTGGAATGTCTGCCACTTAAAGGACTGCTGAAGAAATGTTCCATACATTTTCGCCCAAAATGTATGAAAAATGGCAAGCAATGTTGTGCAGACGCATCACATCAGCAACCATGGCTTTTCAATTGAGTGAAGCCTATTTGTGGTATGCCAGGCAAGTGCTTCACCCCTTAGGCAAAGAATAATTTTCGGAAAGAATAATTTTAGGAAGACTAAAAAAAATTGTTAATTTGTTTACATTTCAATGACTGAGGCTATATGTGCCCAGTTCAGTACATATCTGGTTGAGCCTGTGCCTGAGAATTTTCATCTACAGGTACATCAGTACTGTATGGGCAGGCACCAAGAATGGCTGGCCAGAGTTGGCAGTTTGCGTTTTTTGGCCTTGCAAGACTCCAGTGCCAATGTGGAAAAGTCATTTTCTCAAATCAAAATTTTTATGGGAAGAAAAGGAAGGGCAATGAAGGGAGAAGCAGTCTTGATTATCACAATAAAAGTTTGACTTGTAAAAAAATGTCAACACACTGATGCGCAACAGATTCCTCTTCGTCATGATAGTGCATCTGTGTTTAGAACATGGTCTACCTTTGGTCTACCTTTATGCTTTCTCATAATTGACACCCTGCTGCTACATGTGCAAAAGATGCATCCAGGAGAGCAGCGTGTAAGCCATGTTGTCTTCCATCCCAGTACGCCCACAATCACCTTAATTGAAACAACAGCAACATTTTTCTAGAGGAACATTTTTCTACTTAAGTAACGTGTATTCTGCAAAAGTCCTTCCTTTAGTTGGACTCTATACAGAGCATAACATTTCTGTGCCAAAAGGGAATTAAGCTATTTCTTCCTTGCACTGAAAAGGTCTGCTTTATATTTCTGTGATGTTGCTGCTTCAAATGAATTCTGCATGTAGCAATAAAAGCAACATGTGTGTTTATACTGTCCTAGATTGTCTTAAAGGGTAAAACAATGAATCATAGATTCTGATTTTATTTTATACCCCTAAAAAAACAGATTAAAAAATGGCTTGGGCGCAGAGTTCAGTCTGTAGCAGTCTTGGTGGAGTGAGGAGCTGCAGCTATTGGCTACTAGTGACTGGAACCCTTATCCTGTGTTTTGGTGTGTTCACTTTTAAGGAAAAAACAACCCCTACAGCCCTTAAATACTCCAGTAGAGAGCGGAGCGCGCACAGATTTCGGGCACAGAGTTCAGTCCGCAGCTGAACGCAGAGGCAAGAGGTAAGACCATTAAACTCATGGCCGAATTTGGTCCACAGACTCGTTCTATGCTAAAGCAATCCCTGCAATTGCGTGATAGTCCTCCAAATCTAACTATGCACCAACAAAATGAACAAGGCACAATACAAGCAGAGGCATCGGGAGCTTTGGGGGGTTATGACTGGCTAAGAGGGGGGAAGGAGGGTCGAGTGGATAGCAATCAAGGAGTGACACGTCCACAAACCCCAGTGCCCCCCTGCCCTGAACCCCTTAATGCATCCCTAGTTACTTGCCCAAATTCCCTGCTTCAACTAGCAACAGCTCGCATATACTGTAATGGACAGTATGCAATGGGAATACATGCGGCAAAAACTTTTAAATGACACCTGCCTGTAATGTTGACGACCGCGAGCCGAAGGTTTCCACCTCTGCAGCTGAAAGTGCTTTGCGGGCGGAGGCCTCGCTCGCCGTAGCACCTGACGAGGCTATTGTGGAGAGAGTACCCCTCAGAGAAGAGGACGGCGTCAGAAAGAAACACGCCGGTACTGAAGATGTATTACTAAACGTTGTTGAAGTGAACACGATCGCCTTCCAATCTCCTTTCGACGTCACTGATACTGAGCTATTGGAGATGGAAGGGTCTGGACACAAGGCTATTAAAATGTACGTTTTCTGAGAAATTAAAGGAAACCAGTAAACATCCTGAGCAAATTGCTCCCCTGCCTATGTGGAAACAGACAGAATTGCCGTTTTTGGCAAATGTTACAAAAGGAAACAAAACCCTTCACCTCATAACGAAAGCCCAAAAAAAGTGTTGGAACATTGCAAGAGCTTTGCACAAAATCAGACATGCAATACTGCATTAGAGCTACCCCAAAAAACAACCTCAATTCAGCCAAGAGTAGACAAAAATAGCTGCTTCCCTGGGCTTGATTTAGCTGGACGAGAAGCATGGTTAACAGAACACCTCAGAGTCGACTTTGAGGCTATGAAGGAGCGCCTATCTGAAAGTTTTGTAACATCAAATAAAATACTGGGTGGAGATCTCGATCATATACAGAAAGCGGGAGAAAGCAGTATGCTACAAAATTCATATTCGAACATGGCAAAACAACCGCACCAAGTACAGCTGGTTCAGTCAAAAGACACGGGGAGGCGCGGCCCGGGCAACAAAGATCTCTGCAGAAAATAGTGCCCACTCAAACTAATGGGACTTCGATAAACATCATTTAAAAAAAATCTTACCAAGGCCCATGTCGCACTGCTCGACTCCAAAGTCGCGGGCTGAAGTGACTGGGACAGAGCAATCTGTGCAAGGAACCATGGGACTTGAAGTACAAAGTGAGCACGAGCCGTTCAATGCAAGCAATGACAATGAACTCACATGTACGCAACGAGGCATCTGCAGCCATGAAATCAAATCTGAATTCAAATCTATCAGCTGCTGGATCCATTCAGAGCCATAATAACGTTCTTGCAGCGTCCTCGTTGGCGTTAATTACCTTTACTAAATTGTATGAGAGCCTACATGAAGCCATTCAAAATGATGGGGCAATGTTAGGACAGTTGAATGAAAAGCTGCTTAAACTGGAATGTACTAACAATACGCTACAAGGCCATTTAGGCAAGGAAACTGCCACCCTAACATCGTGGCTCAATAAAGCGAACGAAACAGCTGCAAATGAAATAATGGAAAAGAAATCACTGATGGATGCCATGATTGAGTGCTTAAAGCAAGTGACTAGCACCAGGACTCTCAAACTAGCGTCAGGCCTTGAGACGAGATGTAGCACCTCAAACGCGATGACACAGACACATTGGTCTCCAGATGTCTTGGCAACTGACGCCCCTAGGCTGATCACACAGAAAACAGCTGTTCAATCTGCTGCTATCTCCATAGAGACTAGAAATTCAACTCCGGAGGGAAATGCTATACTGCCAGTAAATGGTCCCAAAGCCAGTACTGCAGCCCTGGGAGCGAGCGCAATCCCGTTTGAAGCTGGGAAAGCGTTAAATTCAGATTGTGACCGTGTACCAGCGATGCTGATTGACGAACACAGAAAGACAAGTAACAAAAAGAATGATAAAACGATCCTTGGTAAAGTAATTGAACAGCATTCTCCGACTACAGCACAGTGTTCAAAAACGTCTTTTGGGATATATACTGGAGCGGCCAAAAATGTAATCATGGCAAAGGCAAACCCGAAACAGCAGGAGACCAGAAATTATCAAACGATACCAAAAAAAAAAAAGGACAAAAAGAAAAAAAACTGTCCTGCAAACAAACCGACCAGTAGTTCAAGAAAGTTCACTCGAAATCTGACCACACCGAAGAAACCAAGCCTATTTGCATGGGCGAAAAAGAGTGAGACAGCGAACCCAAGGATGGCTGACTACCTAAAATCCGGTGAAGCATCAGAGACCACAAGATGCACACCGAATCCAAAAAAGCGACCGAATAGACTCAGAGGCATACTCAATTCATTCTGTAAAGACCTCCGAAGACCTATGTAATCTTTCCACCTATTCTAACGATTACGAGGTTGAAGAACTTGCTTAGGGCCTTGAGGAGAGTCTAATCAGCAAAAATGAGTCAGTCAGGCACGACAGCCTGGCGGAAAGTATTACTCGTAACCCCTGGACTCTGAAAACCAAACAGAAAAAAAACCTATGGGTGAGTGGGCCTGTACAGTTAAACTAAGGAAAACTGGAATCAGGCAAGGGAAGCCCCCATCAGAAGCAACTCACGGGGACATAGAAGTAAGCAAGCATTCAAAGTCTCAAGCCATGATCAAGAAGCCGACAGTTAAATTGAATCCCAAATTAACGACTGCACAGAGACAGAAAGAAGAAAGAAAATTTAACCAACAAAGTGCAGCGGATCTCAAGCAATCAAGTGTGAAAATCCTTGTTGCTAATGTATTTGAAGATGAAAATGATGTGAACTTAAATAGAGGGAATGTGATCCGATTACTACACTCGGTACCAGCGCTCCGTACTGTGTCCTCACTCGACATTGCCATTGTCGCGTATACTTCAGAAGACCAAGCTGACCGCGTGTACCTGCACATAAACTCGCAAGCTGTGCGCAAGATAATACTGTCTGCAAAAGAAGAGCTGCTGTTGCTTGGTTTTGAGGTTTCAGAAGAAACTGAATTACAACGAAACTATCCTGAAGCTAGTCAGAGCCGATACAAGGGGACTTCCCAAGAGCAATGTAGAGATGAAATAAGGCAAAATTTGTCTACCGTCTCAAAGACACAACAGTCTGGAAAAGGGAACTACGGTGGGAACAAGCATTAGCTAGACCAATTCGCTGAGGACACATCGCAGTCTTTAATATCTTGGAATACACGAGGTTTCCAACATTTGTACAATCAATTTCCCTTGGACCTGAGCAATATGCCTTCAAGAAACCTGGTCGAGGAGGCCGCCAGTAAAAGACGGATATGTGACCATGTTAAATCCTGCAGGGAAAAATGCTAAGGGTCGACCTTTTTCAGGCTTGCTGACAATGATAAAAGTAGGGACAAACTGGGAAGTGCTGGAATCGGAAAATCCGAAAATCTTTGTACAAAGCACGTTGTTGCAACATCGAACTGAAATAACTTCTAACACGTGCTATCTGTTATTGATTAACGTATACTGGAATCCGGCCCAGATAACCTCAGGAAAATTTGTGTCATCAGTAACAGATTATAGATAAACGTCAAGAAACCTATCACGACCTCATCATCATAACATGTGGCGACATGAACATAACATGGTTTAATGCAAATGGAGATTGTATTAAAGAAGTTATGAAACAAGGACCATCGCACCTATCCAGAAGAAATAAATGGGAAAGTGAAATGGAGGCATGCGATTGTGATATGGCTAATGGTCAAGTGGCAGGCGACATACCGCCCAAAAAGACTTGGCACAATATGGGTTTTGAGAAGACCTTGGACTATATTTGGGTATTAAAGCATTTCTGGCACAAGATCGTGGGGCTGAGAATAATCTCTACAAAAAACAGCGACCACGATGCAGTGGTCATGACGATGAAACTACCAAGGAAATCAGACATCGTAAGAATAGAGCAAAACCTGGAGATAAATAATGGGCTAAATAGGCTCAGAATATCCAATACTCAAATAGTCACACTGACCAATGAATTCCAAAAACTACCCAAAGCACAGGGAAGGTCTACAAACTACCTTCAATTGCTCCCACAACGTAAAGTAAGACCGTTATGGCAAAAACAAACTAAAGAACACACACACACGATTGGAGCAAGAAAGTAAAGGAAGAAAAAAAAGAAGGTCAGAGATATACGAAATTTAAAATCTCAAGGAGGTACGGGGACTCAAGATAAAATCAAAAAACGGAGGCAAAAATATCGAAACTGGATAAAAGCATTTGCCTTTTTGCGAGATCAAGACCGAGGGGAGACAATGTTGGGCCTAATTAAATCAAATAATTGCAGAGAAATCTGGTGTATTTTGAACAAATGTACCATCAATCAGGCAGGTACGAAGGCCAGTGGAGTTTCCGAAAGTGCGTGGAAAAAACACTAACAAAGTATTTACCCAGAACAATGTAACAATCCAAGTTGATGAAGTAGTGCAGACAAAATGGGACTGTATAGTGCTAGATGAAGACATCAGTGCAATAATTACAAAACTGAACAATTCACGTGCAGCAGGGCCCGACGGCATCACTAATATGATGCTAAAGACACAAACAGGAATGGTCAACCTTCATTGAGAAACTATTTGCAAGAATTGCTGAATATAGAGAAATACCACAATCCTGGAAATATATTAGTTCCAATTTTTAAAAAGGGCAATCGGGCTGATCCTGTCAACTATCGCCCGATTGCCCTACTCGACACAATCGGCAAGATTTTGCAAATACTCTCCAGCAGAAACTAACAAGATGGGCAATCATGAAGGGAATAACGGATCTGCGTCAAACAGGTTTTACTAAAGGTGTTGGGACCGAAATCAATCTAACCTTGGTAAACTTGTTAAAATTGAACGCCTTGGATAAAAGGTCAAATCTGTTCCTAGCTTTCATTGACATGCATCAAGCTTTCGACACAATCGAGAACTGTTGTGGCAAAAATTTAAAAACTGATTGTCCGGAGTGCCTTTTGCAGCCAATAAAAGATCTACATACAAAAAACAATTAGGATCAGAATAAATGAACAAGGCCAGTTATCAGAACCAATGAACACGCAAAAAGGAGTGAAACAGGGCTGTCCGATAGCCGCTTGACTCTTCAAACTCTTCATTGCTGACGTGCCAGAGTATCTGAGTGATGTGAGATGTTTTCCACCGAAGATAAATGGCCATCATTAATTGCATGACTTGCGCAGACGATTTAGTTGTGGTTGACACCACACAAATAGGGCTGCAACGGCTGCTGACAAAGTTACAACATTACATGAATGATAATGAGCTAAGGATAAATGTCAGCAAAACAAAAATTATGCAAATTGGATCACGGAAAGGACATAAGAACAAAAGAACAAAAATTTTCGTTGGTACATTGAAAACACCATCATAGAAGAGATTACTTAAATCATATATCTGGGTGTCCAGGTTAGTAAATCTATAAGAGAATGGAGTTGGATACAAGACATTGTGCAGCGAACCAAAACATTGGCCATACAAGGAGCCCTAATCCATAAACTATATGGAAAATTCACCCTAATACCTATACGTACAATCTACAAAAAGGTAATACCTGTTATAACACTTGGCTCTGAAGCAGGGTGGAATCTGGATTACAGAATATGGGTAAAATTGGAAGGATTATTTTGGAAGCGAGTGCTGAAATTACCAAAATACGTTTCAATCATCGTCATCAGGCATGAACTCGCTCTTGAAGAATTGTATGTAAATGCTATCTGGAAGTCGATGTCGCTCTATAGAAAGATGACTCCAAATCCGGAACCCGCGCATGCAATATTTGCTGAACATAACATGCGACCATACGAGAACATCTTAATGCAATGGGTACAAAGACTAAAGATGCTTTTACAAGCCGCTGAGATAAACTGCAACATGTTATTGGACCAACCACAAATAGCAAAAAGAAAACTGAAAGAATGGGCATGGATTCAAAATTTGGACAGGCTTGAAGGCCTATCAACAGCTCCTAATTTAGGAGCAACTAAAAATAAACTAAACACAATGCCCAATTACCTGCTACAATTTCCTTCACGCCATCATCGTGACAGCTTTTTGCATCTACGTGTGAACGCAATTAAAACGAAGGAAATGTTGCCGATGACACGATCATGACACCAAAGACAATTTATGCAGATATTGTCAGGAGGAAACAAACAATAAGACACCAAATAGTTGACTGCAGTAATTCGAGAGATTTGAGAACCCTGCACCTCAGTCAATTTGTTCCGCTAAACAGAAATCTCGACGACTGGTGGTGGCGCATATTAAGTGGGAGTTCTGTGCACATGTTCTGTGATTAATTATATAGACAAAAGTCTGGGCTAAATGAAAGTGAGACTGGATATGAAAAAGCGTAGTCTTACGTACGAGACACTAAGGGCTGAAGTTTAACTGGAACAAATTAAATGAATAGTGAGGATTTGGTTTTTGTAATAAAAGTTTGTAATAAACTATGTTACAATAAAAAAAAAAAACTAAGAATTAACTCTTAAACATACAGTTTAACATAGCATTCCCCTCACACATCTTGCATTTAGACCGTTGCAATTAACTTCAGGACACTTCAGTTTACTAGCTTTAAAGGCTTCAGCAGTTAATCCTATTCCATATGCTGGTGATGCCAATCAGTGATTCACCATCAGTGAATTCATAAATTGGAGATGAAACTGTGGTTTGATAAAATCAATTATCAGCCTAATCAAATACAATTCTGGTTTAAGCTCAAATGTATCCTAGAGAGTACATGGAGTCAACTTCCAGTTGACGTCTTAGATTTGCTTTAGCAAAGTTGCCCTTGTGACTGTCCCCTTGCCACACAATGGGGTTTAAAGGTGGTAATCAGGATGGCTTGGCGAGGCGCCAGGCCCCAGTTTATCACACCCTCCTAAATCAACTAGTCAGGACGGGAACTTTGCCACAGAATTTACATTTATGTAAATTGTGAAATAAGTACTGTAAATCACCACTTGGGTACCAATTTCATACCAGAATGACATGCTAGTGGGGCAAGTTGTCACATACAAGTATGTTAGATTTTCTACCCCCAAAGATACTCTGCCCATGACGTTTCTCACTCAAGCAATCCTGTGCATCCACCACCACCGTTCCCCTTCCTCTGCACTGTTAGCATCATAGTTAATGCTAGCCACATGAACGCCAGTGTTAAAATCATGCTGCACTAATCTTTAATATAAATATATCAATATTTAAAGAAAAATAAGCATCAGAATACAAGACTAAAAAACACTTATTTTTACAAGTTTTGGGCCGCAACCCCTGGAAAGGCAGAGATGTATTCCACATTAAAAATATTGATTACTTCAGTGAATTAAAAAACAAAGTAAAAAGTTAAGGATTAGAAGTTGGGTCTAGTTGCATGGCATCTTTTTTTTAACACACAAAGTAACGACACCCTATGTGTACAGAGATTTTAAAGATACATTAGGGAGTACGCAGGCAACACTGAGGGAAGGCATGAGAGAGAAAAACAGAACACATAAAAAGGGAGACGACAAACTGGGAACGACATTGTGACAGTACTGGTGAACCAGTCAAATCTAGTACCAGATACGGTATGCCCAATATTATCAAAGCCCTATTAAAACCTGCAAAAGAATACAAATCAGTCAATGCAGCCCAAATTTTAGAGATATATTTTATAAGGGCAGCATAGGAACTAATGAAACTAGATAAAGCAATTTATAAATGGATTCTCACTGCTTCAATTGATGTGCAAAATTTAATTAACTGTTTTGACACTGAATATGGAGAATCAGTGACAGGTGTTGGATGGCAAAAGGCTTGCAGACAATATATGAAAAGGTACAAAACTGACATGTTTCTGCCAACCCTCGGAGTAATATATGCCATTTTCCTGTTTGTGAGGGGATGTGTTGATGCATTTTGTTATTGCTTTTTTTCCACAGTGGAATGCTTAAGAACTTCAGTGGTTTATGGGCTCTGCAGTGCCCTGGTGGAAATATCTTGAATGTGGGCATGGGTGCTTAAGCACTTGTTTCATGAAATAAGTAGGCCTAAAAAAATAATTTGAAAAAAAAGAGAAATCCTGTACTGTCTGATAGCACTGCTAGATGTCCCATCAACTATTGTTGCTCAAATCTGGATAAATGGCATCAAGTGGAAGGCAGGGGGGGAAAAAACCTATCATATTTTGCTTTAAGATGTGTTTGTTTTAAGATGTGTTTAAGAATTAGTTTATCTAAAATGGGATCTCTTTGGTCTTAACACTTCCCATGCAAAGCAATAAAAGAACAAAACCAAAAATTACAGGCAGGATTTCACTTCATGGCTGCGTTTGACAGTTAATTGGAATGGTATCGGAATCTGTCTGGGTCTTATATGAAGAAAATAGATCACACTAAGGGTTTACACGCGTAATGCCACATCCAGAGGCTAAATAAACGTTGTGCATTGGCACCAATTGTATTCAATCTATATATATGGCAATCATTTCAGTCCCCTTTGGTAATACTAGTGTATTTCTGCATAAATGTAAATCCACCAATGCACTGGCTGGCATACATGATCACATTTGATTCAAAGCCTGTGGCTTTCCAGCAGATCACAATCCAAATACTCCTTAGTCCATGAATAGGGGATTAACTTCGGAAAACTTAAACTTGTAGCTTAACAAAAGTCTGGTTCAATGGTATCAATGGCATATTACCATGTCCAATTGGTGGGTCAGGATTTAAAATATCTAGGTGTTCCTATTATCCAAACCTGCATTTGGGTTATCAGCATGAAGTAGCTACTGAAGAGTGAGATATATTAGAGATGTATTTTCTCAAGCTGTGATTGACATCCCTTGGTTGAAGAATACCAAGGGAAAATGGCCCCTACTGTATTTCATGGTTCCGAGCCCTGCTCTGGTAATTTAAAATGTTGAGTGACAATCAGAAAATTGTGGCACTTCCTAGGGGCTTGCAAATTACTTATGCAGAATGCAGCTTGTCTCCTTTATGACCCCAACCAAAAGGTAGAGCATTGTATAGTACATTAAGATCCACCTAGCTGAAGATAGATCACATTGGTCTCTGCTCGGGTGAAAGAGAAAGGGTGATCGGAAATTAGATCTATCCAAATATGCACTGGAGGGCTGGGTCTGGTTACATTTACAAATACTTTGATATTATGTAGGATGGCACCCTACAAAATTTTATCAGAAATTAGAATGTCTGTAAGAGTCCCATACAAACAAGATATATGAAAGAAAGATCTCCAGAACCATAGTGCTGCCCACTTTACAGTGTACTTTTTCCATCAAAAAGAAGATCTTAAGCGTAATATACTTGAAAAGCACGAAGTAATTTGGGATTGGATGAAAAAACCAATTGAAGGAAAAAAAGGTGCTGTTGGTTCTCCAAGAAATACTGGATAAACTGAGGAATGTGTTTGATTGCATGGAATTGAAGTGGGTTATCCTTGGGTTACTTGGCCAACTGCCAGATGTACGTGTGTTAAACGGGAAATCATATCGTTCCTCCTTTCAATTTATATTGGCCTTAGCCTAGTCGCTCTGCGAAGAAAACCATGTTGCAAAGTTCTGATTTTAGATCGACTTCACCGCGATTTTAGAATCATCTGCCATTTTGATTTCCGTTTGTGTGATTCTCTGTTCTAAAATGGTGGACTGTGTTTCTAACTTGCAACCAAGCCTGCCTGACCTTTGGGTTCTGTCCGAGGCCTGACTGTTTAGAGTAGGCAATGAGACCTTGTACTAAGCATGACTTGTTGTCCTAGGATTGTCTGCATTAACGAGCCTCATCCACGAATACACATCAAGGACAATGTTATTTAAATGTCGAGCTTGGACACTGGCAGACCTACATTGTGAAGGGATATGTACTGAGGCTCACTGCTAAATCCAGGAATACACTTCGCCATTGTAACTTGTTGGAAACACAAACCTATGTAATCCGTGTGCATATTATTGTATGAGCTATATGTGAACTCGGCACAAACTCTAGAACACAGATTATTGACCTGTAGAGGGGCTGGACAATATTGTAGGAAATGTATAAAAATGTGAATGTTTAGATGTCCAACACTCTCCCTCCTCACTCTGATGGGCTGGTACTCATTGCGGGGTGTCGAAAGCCAGATAGCTATCTGTATCAGATCTGTTTCTCTTTGTAACTGCGCAGTATTAAAGATCTGTGAATCTTTATAGCTTGTGTTTGGTGCATTTTCTTTTGTGGTACTCAGCCTCAATATTTCCTTGCTTTTACATCTGAACCTTTTGCCAAGTAGGGGAGGTGGGCACAAATCATAGCAACTTCATTACCAACTTGTTAGGGGCATGTGACATTTGGCCAGATTTATTTATTTAGGAATCATTATGGAATGGTTTTAATATAGTAAGTATTGGATGTGTGTATTTTAGGATGGCGATTATGGGTTGCATTTTTATATGGGAATGCAAGATTTGTATAATCCAAAACATAACTGAAAACAGGGTTTGAGGATACATTTTTTCCATATATTCACAGCAACTGGAATGCTCACGTTAAAATACTGAAAAAAGGCTGCACTAATTCAGGAGATATACTGCAAAACGTTTCTGATCTATACACAAGTGATATATTTGTGGATTGCACAGTAAATCAAAACAAGCATTGATAATGCCAACAGTTTGTGTTCTTGTGTAGGCATGGGAAAGGCACTTGCCAGGCACAGCCGTAGTGGTATTAACTGGTCGTTGATGGTAGCAGGTGAGTGTACCTGGGCATCTAATATTGCCTGGCAAAAGCTTAATCCTTATGCACAAGCCAAACATGTTGGCTTTGCCAATGCTCGTTTTTAGCAGGACTTCAGTGAAGGACATGCAGAGGCCTTAAAAATAGGGGCTGAAGCATAGACGGAAATGTCATTAAAGTCTCGAGGGAAGTAAAAACACTTGGTTTTTATCTCGACTCTACCCTGTCCTTCACTAAACAGGTAAACTCCTTAGCCTCCACCACTGCTTACACCTGTAAATTGATCAGAGCAGGCAAGCCCTTCCTGTCCAATACCAGCTGCCTAATTCTGGCTAGAGCCTTAATTCTTTCCCGACTTGATTACTGTAATGCCCTATACAGTAGCGCCAATAAAGCCACTACCCTAAGACTTCAAACTCTACAAAATAATGCTCTCAGAGCTGCATTAGGAATAAGAAAGAGGGAGCATATCTCCTCGACTAGGCGGCAACATAAATGGCTCTCTACTGAGAATAAAATCCAGCTAAAAATGATCTCATTAACCCATAAGGCCTTAAATAATGCTGCTCCTAGCTACTTGATGGACAAAATAAAAAGAAAAACTTCCAATAGACCCATGAGACTCGCCAACTCCAACTGTTTGGCAGTACCTAGATTCAGACTTGCCAAAATTGGTGGCGTTTGCTTCCCTGTGAAAGCTGCTAACCTGTGGAACGCCCTGCCACCTAACCTTAGAGCTGACCAACCCTTCCCCCATTTCAGAAGGAACCTTATCAAACACATTATCGCCAACAATGACTTAACACCCGAACACTCACAAGCGTAGTCCTACCTAATGCACCCCGACGCGACATCAACCTTTATGTTTACTACTGCTAATCATGTATATTGTTAACTGTACATTTATGTAAATACGGCAACTCTTTATCTGTACATTCTAGTAATTTGTGTAATATGGCGTAATATTGTAAATTCATTTATATAACATTGTAACATTGTAAGCTTCGCATATACTTGTTGCTGCGCCCGGTAACCTAAGGGTCTGGTGCGCAATATAAATAAACAAACAAACAAACAAACAAACAAGGTAGACCTGCAAGACATTTTTATTACACCAGTAGCGGGTTTAAAACTCCAATTAAGTAATTTGGGGTCATAAATTTGGTGGACGAGGAACAATGCTGGTAACAGTGCTGGTATTCTGTGAGTGCCACTTTCCCCAAACTACAGGTTTGCCAGTTGGGGGGTGGGGTTCACAGATTTCCCTCCAGCCAAGTGGTGGAGGTAAATCATGCCCCCACCAAGAGAAACAGCTGGTATTTCCAGTACTGGTATTGCCAGTGGCGGAAATACTGGCAATCCCCTACACGACTTCATGGAATGGGGATTTACTGCCCTTGCTGCCACCTGTAATATCCTGGCAATTCTGGGGATATCAGGAGGTTCAAACAGTAGGTCAGTTTGCCGGTATCCCACCGGAATTACCAGCAAACTTGTAATGAAGGCCATTATCTCCCAGAAGACTGCTTTGAAAAAACATTGGCAGGCACTTCAGAGTGCAAAGTTTGATGGGAAAGCTGGATTAAAGCAAGCTCAAACAGTTCCCCACAAGGAGGTGTTTTGAGTGGGATGGGGCAGGAATGGCCATAGGGATTACCATGGTCATGAGCAGTTAATGGGTGGGCAGATGCAGACCTTGTCCCTTATAGGCCAGTCCTCCCAAACTAAAAACACATTTTACTTGGGTCTGACAATAGGCAGGCTGGCTAAATAGCAGATTTAGTGATGTGATAAGGCCAATGGAAAGTCCGGGAAGGGTAGCAGGATCTCTCACAGAGGTGCAGTACGACAGAACGCAAAGTACTTGTATGGCATGCCAGTGGGTTGCAAAGTCAATTGAATAACAAACAAGATAAGAAAAGTCCCTGGGCGGCATGAGAATAAATTAAACCCACTTCTAGCCCAACTATACCCAAACATTTGCCCAATGGGCTTCAATTTGAAAATGTGTGAAACGATATCAAATGATCATGTTCGCTTGGGCGCCTTTAAATCTGCACAATTTTAAAACCCCAAAACTATTGCTTGGAATGAAGGTACTTTTTGTTCATCCATTTCAAGATGATCAAAATAGAACTACAAAATATACTCCTTGTGTTAAACATATTTCTGGACAGTTCTCATGATGTTTACGTCCTCTCTAAAACAAAGTATAATTGGAATTCCAAATTAACACATCTCTACCAAGTATACCAAAATGTGGTTATGGGCCTAAGATAACATTCTGGCGTCAGCACTGATGTGTGTGATCCTGGGCACATCATTTAATTTCTGTGCCGTTTTGCCAGAGCGGAAAGCCCCTAGAAGCGATTAACTTTACACTGCATGCAATGATGCCAGGGGCAGGTGCTGCGTACAGCACCAGTACTAAGTCCACCGACAGGTAAGCCAAGATTCCCTTAAACCCTGCCAACATATACACTGATACATTTAAAGCCCTCGACACATTTTTTTTTACAATTTATTTAGCTTTAAAACAATTTGCCTGAGAGCCCATATAATTCCCTCCTTCCTGTGCCTTTTAGTTTGTCTTGTAGGTCTCTTTCCTTGCGATTCTTATTACACGTACCTATCATGTTCTGTATCGATTGCGTCAATAATGATATGTTAATTCACCACTACAGTTTGTAATCAACGCACTTAATGTAATACATTTTAACTGTTTAATTCTCTGGTAAAACTAACCTGTATCATTACCAACTCATTTTACTCCAAAATCTTAATAAATTGACACAACCCCCCCTCCACACCTCACCACCCTGAAAAATAATAAGGGAAAGACCACAAACAGAAAAAAAACGAACAGTGCTGCGAGAGCCATATAGCTGTAAAATGTAATATTTTTCGTTCCTGTGGTAGGATTAAGTTAGGATTTTAAAAACATGTTTTTACAAGTACGTTATTGAAAACGAAGCTAGAAACGTTTCCCACAAAGAACGTATATCAATCAATACATGGCTATTTAACCTAACACCCAACAACGAGCTTTTTTCAGTTAAGTACGTGTGCCGTGTAAAATCGACCAAATAGAACTTCCCATCTAACACAGCTAGTCCCTCAATTTCATAACGCCCAGCATGCAAACGACCGGCCCAACCCCAGAGCAAAAAAAAAAAAATCACCACACAAACAACCAAAGACAATGCGTCAAACTTCCTTTTATTCCCTTCCGGCTGCTGACTTCCGGCCAGTGACGCTAATACGGCACAACACTTTTACACATGCGCACTGCGCACAGGAGAACACCAATTCCGTTTGGTTGGTGCCATTTTCTGGACTAACGGTAGTCTACGGTGATGTTGACTATGAGAGGGTATTGAGCACGGTAGATGGGAGTATTGTTTAGGCTGGGTGCGACTTTGGCTTGTTTTTTCCCCAAAAGTCGCGTATAAATATTAAGTGTGGTATAACGTTCCGAATGGATAAGTTGTGTCCCGGGACTCGGAAAAAGTCAGACTTTGCTGATGGTACAAACATTGCTCTGTGTCAAGAGCATTATAAAGGAGTAATGACATATTGATGGGGGCTATGGGGAGTATTAGCGGATACAGTTCATTAAGAAATGCGAAAGTTGGACATGGCTATGAGAAAAGTGAGAAGGGTGCATAATATGTGAAAGGGAGATTTGTTTCTGCTCAGATTACTTTGCTTGGTGCTTCTGTGATCTTCCATGCAGGATGGCGGGAAATGAAGCTAAAGCCAGATTTTTTTTTTGTATGACAATTTATAGAGTGTAAGGATAGCCTTTTTTGTGCATAAAAGGCTATTGTGTTTTATTTTTAAAGTGCATCTGGTTACATTAAAAACCTTCTACACTCTCAATTGATCAATAAAAAACACATCTTCAACAATGTTTCCCAATTCATCAAGTAAAAACACATACATTACATACATAATTAATAAAAATGTCATTAAAACCTTTTATAAAACACAGGGGGGAGCCAATAGCCCCATCAAAGAAATAGTCAAAATGCACTTTTCTGCATTCCCTCCACTCTTCAATCAAACATAGATTCGATAGGAGACTTACAAGTCCAGGGCCAGTTTCCTGGCCGCCCGTTGCCATTCATGAAATACTGCCGCAGCTGTCACCAGAGATTCTGCACCAAAAATTGTGGCCCAAAATTGATCTGAAGTCTAATGATATGATATGGCATTTATAACGCGCCTATACACAAGTGTTTCAAGGCGTGACGAGGCACGGGAGGAGGAACAGAGGGGAGATCGATGACGATCCTACCAGGCCAGGTGTCATTCAGATTGCACAAGTGCATGGGAAGGGGGAAAGGAGAAAGTGCGGGGGGGGAGGGACAGTGCAGTACATGCGATAATAGAATAACTTACAATAAGTAAAAAGCACGTTCAGCAGGTGGCAAGTGCAAGGGTAAGTGCATACATCACGTATCAAGTGCTGGTAGTGGGACTGTAGGGATACAGAGAAACAGTCCCAAGTGTGGGGGTTACCAGGAAGGCAGTGCAGGTGTGTGTGCTTGCTGGGGGGACCTGGGCCCGAGATCAGAGGGTGGCCAGGTAACCAGTGCAGTTTCGGTTTCAGCCAGGAGGTCAGCAGGGGAGAGGAGGAGAAAAAGCTGAAGCAAAGAGAAAGGTTTTGAGGTGCTTCCGGAACCGGAGATGGTTCTCCTCAAGTTACAGGGAAGCTGTTCCAGAGGAAGGCCCCAGCTGAAGAAAGAGATCTACCACCAGCTTGTTGCTTGGAGAAGCGACTGACCTTGGGGGAGTTGGAGGTGGATGAGCAAAGAGCTCGAGAAGGAAGATATTTAGGAAGAGAGAGTTGGAGGTATTGACACCCCAGGCCCCAGAAGGCCTTGTGGACAATGCAGACGGTTTTGAACTTAATAATTGCAGCCACTGGGAGCCAGTGCAGAGATTTCAGTCCTGGAGAGATACGATGCCTGTGCTTGAGGCCAAGGCCAAGTCTCACAGTCCTGTTCTGGATGAGTTGCAGATGGGCGGAGAGTAGAAGCAGACCGATTTAGAAAGAGGCTGTTGCAATAGGCCAGCCTAGAGAGAACCAGAGCTCTGGAGACAATGAGCTTCTGCGGGAAGGAGAGGAAAGGAAGAATACCTCTGAGAAGGTGCAGCTGGTAGTGTGACTTCTTAGAGGCGTCAGAGATGTGAGGAGAGAAGGAGAGTGTAGAGTCAAAGATGACCCCACGGTTTTTAGCCTCGCAGGTGGGAGCAGGAAGAGGGCCAAGAGAGGGCGGCCATAGAGTGACAGGAAAGGAGGGAGAGGGTGTGCTGATGAGGAGAATCTCAGTCTTACTGGCATTAAGGCAGAGGTCATTGGCGGCACACCACTCCTGGATAGCAGACAGTCAGAGATGAGAGAGGGAGAAGAGGTGGCTGAGGGTAGCCTGAAAATGAGCTAATTGTCATCCGTATAGCACTGAAAGTTGGGGTCAGAGCGCAGCAATACGGTGGGCAAGAAGTGCCAGGTATTGGTTGAACAACCAGGGAGAGAGGTTAGACCCCTGGGGAACCCCACAGGTAGAGATAGATAAGAGGAAGGACCCAAGTTGAAGGAGGGTCGGTCAGAAAGGAAAGAAGTCAGCCACGCCAGGGCCTGACCACTTATCCCCAGGTTATCACATAGACGGTTATGATATGATATATGATCATTTATTTATATAGCGCCTATACACAATGTGTTTCAAAGCGCTTCAAGGCAAGGGAGGGAACAAGGGAAAATACAATGACATTCTTACAGGCCATGAACAGTAAGGATGTGAAATTAACTATCATACTAGGCATTACAACATTTCAGAAAGTGCAAGAGCTATGACATACATATGGAAGGGAGGGGGAGAGTGGGAAGGAAATGGAAACAGACAGGTGACTGCTGATGACATTTCTGGTAGAGCCGGAAAAAACAAAAGGTGAGAGAGAGGGGAGCAGAAAGGGAGGGGAGGAACAAAACAAGCGACTATCATACTAGGCCTGACGACATTCCAGATAGTGCTGGATGGGGTGAGGGGTTGGACCAGGAAAAGAACAGTAATGGGAGGGTGGAGGAAACAGACAAGGTTGCTATCATATTAGGTCCAGGGACAATTCTGATAGAGTAAGTGCATAGAAGAAAGTAAGGGGAGGACATAGGAAAAGGGAGAAAGGAAAGGAGGAGAGAACAGAGAGCAAGCAGTCAAAAAGAGTGGAGAAGCAAGAGTGGAGAGCGAATACAATTGCAGAAGTCAGTAGTAACACTTAATGTTGCAAGCCAGGATACAAGATGAAGATGAGAACAGCATGATTCAGGGCCACCATGAGTACAAGATGCAAAGGAAGTCCAGCATGAGAGTTGAGAAAGGGTGACGCACCGTGAATGAATGAAGTCCATAAAAGTCAAATTCAGCATTGGCCACAAGACAGTGATGGTGAAACCAGAATGTATCAGGACAGACTCCTGCGGAAGTAGGCTGGGGGAGGTTGAGGGGGAGCAGGGTAGAAGAATCAAGCAAAACACGCAACACCTGTTTGCGAGAAGGGGGGGGGGGCACAAGTGAACATCACGGGTGGACCAGAGAGGTTGGGGATGGCCTGTGGGAACAGAGGGGGTAACACATGTTGATGCATGCTTTCCTGCAGTCTGGGTAGGGGTTTGGGTCCTGGGTCCTCCTGGTCCGAACAGGCCCAAACAGGAATTGCCCTTTTCTTCATCTGCCCTTCGCTTCGGACGACCAGGCGAGAGACGCCCTTGATCTAATAGTTAAGAGCAGGAAGGAAGAGGCAGGGATAAGAAGCTGGGTGGTGCTTAGGCCAGGTGACCTAGATCCACTTGCACTTGCTCCCCATCTGCCAATTGAGCAGGATGGTTGAGGAGAATGGCATGGTTGACCGTGTCAAAGGCAGAGAAGAGGTCAAGTAAGATGAGGACACATGGGGTGTTGGAATTAAGGTTGGAGAGCAGGTCTTCACGGATGTTCAGGAGAGCAGTTTCTGTGCTTCTGGCAGCTCTGAAGCCAGGCTGATGATCATGGAGACAACCAACAGATTCAGTGTGAAGATTGAGCTGGGAGATGGCCAGCTTTTCCAAGAGTTTGCCCAGGAAAGGAGTGATGGAGATTGGGCGAAAGTTAGCCTAACAGGATGGGTCGGCAGAGGGTTTCTTTAGAAGAGGGTGTACAAGGGAGTGCTTCAGGGGGGCAGGGAAGACTCCCGAGGCAAAGGAGTGGTTGTAGAAGTCGACCAGGGCAGGAGCCAGGGAGTCAATGTGGTCCTTGATGGTTTTGGAGGAACATGGGTGAACCTGTTTTGATGAGACTTTCATAGATCAGACTTTTCTAGAGACCTCGTCAGGGGAGAACAGGGGAAAGGCAGAGAAGGAGGGAAGAGAGGTGTCCGCATAAGGGCCAGAGGAAGAGCAGGGAGTAGAGGGAGCAGGGGGAGAGGAAGAGAGAGAGGGCAGGATGTTCTGAGTTTTTGAGATGAAGGGAGAGGCCAGGGCCGTGCAGAGGGTCTGGGAGGGGACAGAAGAGGTAGAGACTGCAGACGGATTGGCCAGCTCCTTGCACATTTTAAAAAGTTCAGCCGAGTTGGTAGATGCCGCAGAGATGCGGGCTTGGATGTGGGCTCTCTTCTTGGTGTGGACAGAGAGCCGGTATTGACTTTAGAGCAGGCGGCAGGCCAGTTTGTCAGAGGATGTACATGAAGCACGCCATTTCCTCTCAGCCACCCTGCATTTGCGTTTAAGGGTGACGAAGTCTGAGTCAACCAGGAGTTGCACTTGGCTTTGGGCTTCAGGTGGATCCTCATGACAGGAGCAAGAAAATCAAGAGTATCAGATATAGCAGAGTCGAGCATGTTAAGGGCTGTGTCAGGGTGTGAGTCAGCGAAAGGGGGATGGGAGATGAGAAAGTGGCGGCGAAAGCCTCAACTGACACCCACTTCATGGGTCGGATAACCGAGAAGGTGGGTGGAAGTGATGGAGTTGGCTTGGCCTGAGGGATAGAGAGGGTGAGCTGGGAGGAAAGGAGAAAGTGATCACTCCAGGAGAGAGGAGTGGTGAGATGGACAGAAAGGGGAAGGTCTGAGGAGATCAGAACATCCAGCGTGTGTCCTGCAGAGTGAGTCGGGCCAGAGGGGAGAATAGAGAGTGAGAGAGAGTAGCAAAGGTCGCAAAAGTGTCCAGAGGAAGGACAGGAGGCCTCCAGGTGGATGTTGAAGTCTCCAAGAAGGAGAGTTGAGTGGTCGAGACCAGGAGTGAAGAGGAGAGGTCCGCCCACTCAGAGAGGAAGGAGGAGATCTGACCAGATGGATAGTAGCTACAGTAAGGGAGTGGCTAGCAGAGAGAGAGAGAGAGAGCCTGCAGACGAGGCATTCGAAAGAGGAGTAGGCCTGCTTAGGAATGACAGAGGCAGGAATCCACTCGGGGAAGATCAGGGCTACACCCCCTGCGGAACGGGTGGATCTGGGCACGGAGAGGCTCTTGTAGCTGTCAGGGAGGAGAGTGTCAAAGCTTGTGACAGCTGGCCAAGAATCTTGTCTCTGTGAGACCAAGGTCATCAAGGTCAAGTTCTTCCAGAAGGCGGCAGATGTCGGAAGAGTGTTTGACAGCTGAGTGAGAGTTAAGAGTGGCAATATGGAGAAGGTTGCCGTCCTTGAAAGACTACAGAGAGGGGTACAAATTAGAGGTACGCCCTGCAAAGGTGTAGTAGAAGACCGAGGGGGGCAGAAATTGAAGGAGGAAAGGGCAAGGTAGCCAAGGAGGAGGCAGCAGGGGGAGGCGAGGAATCCGTGGAGGGGGGATTGGGGTCAGCAGGAGAAGAAAGCAAATTGATGAGGCGCGGGAAGCATCTATCGAAGAGGAGAAGGTTGGCCTGAGGTCCTTGGACCAAGACGGTACCGTTATCGTAGACATTAATGAGGACCTTAGAGGAGTGGAAGGAGGCCAGGAGGGCCTCCCACCGAGTGCCGCCATTAATGGGAGAGGAGGAGAAGGGAGAGAGCGCAGAGACCATATGTAGGGTCCATAGGTCTGGTGACGGAACGACAAAGAGGATGTTGGTGAAAGTTTGCCTGGAGGAGGCACTGGTGTAGGTGTCAGCGATAGGGAGGCCTGGGTTGGAGACCAGGATGTCCTTTTTAAACTTCTTCCTACCAGATTTAGTGAGGAGAGCAGGGTAGTCGATAGAGAAGCAGTTAGAGAGCACCATAGAGTAGGTAGGGAGAGGGAAAAGAGGAAGGGAGAGGGAAGGGGAGAACACTAGGGAAGGACACAGGGCAGGGTGCAAGCAGACAAGACAGAGAGGCGAGAAAGTTGAACAACAAGATGACAGACGCTCAGATTTTAAACACTTTCACAATGCAATTTTAAAAACAGGAGAAAAAACACCTAAGTTTGAGAGACCTGAATAGAGGGGGAAACAGGCCTAGGTTTCACAATACAATTTTAACAATTTCACAATGCAATCTTAAAAACAGGAGAAAACACACCTAAGTTTGAGAGTCCTGAATAGAGGGGGAAAAAGACCTAGGTTTCACAATGCAATTTTAATACTTTCACAATGTAATCGGACCAGGAAGTGGATGCAGGGGAGGGGATGGGGAACACAGAACAACAGCGCTGAGAGCGCTTGTGGCAAGTTTTAAGAAGATGCACAAAGATACCCAGGAGGGTCAAAAATCAATGCTAGCCTCACCTGCACGACGCCAGGAATAAGAGCACACTTCACTGTAATCCCTATTATACTCCAATTTCAGAGCCCCACACTGGGGTCCAGATGTGGCATGCAGTTTTTCCCATCTGCTTACAATGTAGTCTACATAATCTTTCAGCTGTGGGTATGCCCACACATGCCCCATGTATGTTCTAAAATTTGAAGAGTTTGTAAGCAAATTGCCAGAATAAATCTTACCAGCCTAGGAAGGCGCAGCTTTACCAACTAAGATTTTGGGAGATTAAGAGTAAATGCCTGGCAGACATAGGACTCAAATTTACGAAGGCTAGTCAGATGGTCGAGGGAGGCACCCACATCAAACCAGATGAATTTATCTTCGATCCTTCCCAGACTAAAATCCAACCAGGTCTATGGCACACTGACCAAACCAATCCCCACTAAGCAACGTTTGACATTTGTGTCCAAATCTCTAAACCACACACTCTTCGAGAATCTCTTAGAGGACCTCACCTCCTGAGCCAATGGTGTATCATCGGCTAAACAGCCATAATCCATCTTGGCCCCGAACTTGCTGGCTGCCGTTTTCCAGATCATTAGTAGGGATGGGAGGCGCAGCTCCAACCGGATCACCTCCACAGGATCCCTCCCCAGTACTCCAAGTAAGGACAGCAGGATTTGTACTTCAAGCCTAGGAAGCCACTCCACTGCCCTTAGCGGAAATACCTCCAGGGCATAGAGAACACACAGGATGTCCGAGACTCTGTATGCAATGATTTTTGCCTCCAGTGAATCACCACCATGGATATCGATGATTCTTTTAAGGGACAACCATTTAAACCAGGCTCTGTGGGATATCCCCGCAGCCAGATGTTCCGGTGATAAACAAGGTCTATTGGGGACTCCCAGGTACCTATACTCTATTACCTGCTCTAACTTTACTCCCCCAACCTCATGCAAATAAAGGTGCACCATATGCTCTCTTCCCACAGATCATTGTTTTGGTTTTAGAGGCATTAGGGGTAAGGCCATGGTTAGTAGCAAAGATATGTAGGGCATTAAGTGATTGGTGCAGGCTGAGCGGTGTGCAATCTAAGATCACTGTGTCGTCTGCATAAAGCAAACATGGGATGTTGTCCTTCCTATACCGTGGTGGATGGTTCCCAGTCATTCTGAGCATTGCGGGAACTCTGATGTATACAAATTATACAATAAAGGGGCACCCCGTTTTCATCCCCCTTACAGTGTTGAGTGGACCCGACAGATCCCCTTCTTGGGACAATCTTACCCTGACCTGGGTGTGACTATACAATTTTATTTATTTATTTATTTGTTTATTTATTAGGCGCCAAAAGCCCGCAGGCATCGGAACGCCACAAAGAGACAGATACTCAGGAACAAACTGACTAACATAAAGAACGGGACACTTGGCAGGCCAAGACATAGAGGAACTGTTACTACGCTAATTACTACATTGTTACTACAATGCTTTGAAGAAATAATGGAGTGATGGGACTATGCCCCACTCTTCCTGCTTTCCCCAGAGTTTCGATCTAATGACTCTGTCGAAAACTGCTGAGTAATCAATGAAACATAGATAAAGCACCAATACCGAATACCATTGCGTGTCCGAAATAAGGGTTAACAGGGTCCATATCGAGTGGGTGGTCACACAGCCTTTCCTAAAGCCTGTCTGCTGATAGCTCAGCAGGCCTTTCTCCCTAGCCCAAGTCGTCGCTCCAATAAAAGGCTGGCAAAAAGCTTGGAGCTACAGTCCAACATTGCTAGGAGCCAGAAATTAGATGGATTATTCTGCGGCCCCGTCTTATGAACTGGTACAAGAATGGATGACATCCATGAAGGATGGAGCATCAGAATCACATAACAGTATGAGTAATGTAAAGCGGAGTGCCACCCACCATTCCAGATCACCCTTTAATATTCAATTACATAGACCATCAGGGCCAGAGGCCCTGGAAGACTTGTACCTTGTAATACTGGACACTAAATATGCTCCCCTGATATGCCTACTTACCAGAGAATATGCCATAGGTTTTCTTGTCTCTCCCGCAGTCAGTTATATGTTGGGCCCATTGCCCCTCCGAAATTCCATCCAACTCCTTAGATCCCACACCCGCCCCATCACTACGAATAAGATGCCAGCATTTATTTGAATCATGGGTCTTTATCAGGCGCTTTATAAATTTCCAGCCTGCGTTATTCTTTGCAAATCTGTGCCCTTTGAACCAGTTCTTATAGCTTACCCCTGCTGCTAAGATGATTTGGGCTTTCTCGCTCCCAGTGAGGCAACAACTTCTCGTTACCCACCACACCACCCCATTTAAATCTCTTTTCCTTTTGGAAATGTCTGAGTCAAAGACAGTCCCTGGTCTACCCCATTGGTTATGTTTAAGAATATGCCTAAAACCAGCAGGGCAGAAGAGACCGTAATTCACCCAGATCTCCCTTACAGTTTACCAAAATTCCCGTTTGTCAAAACCAAATTGAGCCAAGGCCACATTACATCTTTCTATATTGGTCACTCTCCACCGCAACCTATTCCCTTGGATGTTTACAGAGGGGTTATGCATTAATCTAGCAGCAGGTGGACAAGCCGAGCCCTCACAACTCATGAAGAGCATCACATGGTCACTCGCCACAGAGGGCTTCAGTGACAATTTAGGGACACAGGTGGCCAAGTTAGGGTTCGTAAAAATAAAGTCTGTGTGACTACTATATTGTCCATTAGTCCACGCGTGTTGGTTTCTAGGAACTCAGCTAGGGCATCCCTTCTCCCCATTCCCCCTCCTCTAGTGTATTCATCCTGTAGTCTGCGTTAAAATCCCCTGTCAATATTATTGATCAGCTGAGGCATTCTGACCGCCAACTAGGGAGGGTCTCAGCCACCACCTCATTCAGGACGGCCAACGATTTCCCCCTGGAGGGTCATATAATGTGGCTACCAAAACCTCCTGGCCTGGCCAGAAGTTTTTCACTCGAACGGCCAGAATGTTTTTGTGCGTTTTGGCAGGGGCATACTCCGAAAGATCGAAAGTAGCCATTACTCCTGTACAGAGGCCTCCTTTGGGGCAGCCACTCACTGTTAATGATGTTAGGGGAAAAAAAAGTGAATATCCATTTACGTCAAATGGGGTGCATAACCAGGTCTCTTGTAAACAAAAACATTGGACTCTCATTAAATCTTCCAAGGAGACAGGATTATTCAAAAATGAGTTATGCCCCCTAGAATTCCAAGACACCAAGCTAACATTTTTAACCATCACCATAGTAGGATGTCAGTGGCAATGCCCGCCCACCTGGAGCCATTGCCCCTATTGCCTGAAGGGGGGCAAAGAACCACCCACATAGTTTGCTCCTTGTGGGGAAGGAGGCCCTAAATGTTGGAGCTGTGTTGGAGATTTTGCTTTCCCGGATAGAATACCCTGATTTAAAATCCCAGTTGGAACAGAGCTTCAGCATTTTTGCAAATCCGCTCTAGCACCACCGGGGAAATGAAAGTTATCAATGGCCAATTATCATTGCTACCCACAGCTGGTAATTCCAATTTAAGAATGTGTCCCTAGATGAGATAGTAATTAGATCTGGTATCAAGTGCAAAAGCTCCAAGAGCCACTTACGTTTCAAAAAGGGGCTGTTGGGCATTGGTTTTATCTCCAGAAATTTAATTTAATGTGGACAAGGTCCTTGAACGCAGCTGCGTCCGACCCGTTGGCCTTCTTAGATACAATTGTAGGTCTCAAGGTCTCCACTCTGTCCAACCACAGATCTTGATTGGTTGCGTGATAAGGCTCCCCCGTCCTGTCTCTTCTGAGTGGGTACTAAGTAGCACACCAGTCTGATTTACACAGTCCGCCGTGGGGGCTCTCTTGCAGAGACACAGGGCCGACTAGGGGTTCTGGGGGTTATTAGCTGTGATCAAATTATTAAACAAGAAAGGGGGAGGCAGTGACAACAGAGGAGCTCGGTTTGGCACCCACACTGATAGCCGCTGATTGAAGGGTGGCAGAATGATTTGTTGGGAGGAAGAAAAAGAGCCACATTGGAGGATGAGGGCAGTACAGACAACCCCAACTTAAAGTTTGAATCCATCGCCTGTGTGGGCTGAGCGTACCATCCAGCCAAGGGACCACTTAATGTCAACCTTCTCAACTCCCCATTACCCTTGTCTTTTAAAACAGTTCTACCCCACTCCTGTCGCGCTTGTGACTGTACGATCCCCCTATGGGATGGCTTGTTCTTACAAGAATTAGCTTGTGGCTTGTGGATCTTGCTGCTGCAATGTCCTTTTCTAACACAGTTTAAATTTGCGCTTAGTAGACTGTAAGGGGATAGGGGAGTGATTAAGCATCGAGAGTTCGGCACATATTGCTTCCAGAGCACCACTTTCCGATTCAGCCACTACATAGGCTGTATCTTGGGACGGCTCTCCCCCACAAGGCGAGGACATGGACCTTAGGGCAGGGGACCCAAGGCCAATGTTCTTGAATTAGGATCCAGTTCTGAACTTGGGGCAGAAGTCGCTATGATGGATTGTAATAGAGCACCCTGGACTCTGTTCACACCCTTTCTAGGTAGTTCAGCAATCCCCAGGGAGCCGAGTGTGGTTGTCAATTGAATCAGAGCCTCCAGAACTCTCAACGGACCCTCCTGTAGGTGCTGTTGCATCTCTGCCATAGTTTCACACAATTTCACTAGCGCCTCAACCTTGGCTTCCAAGACTTTGGAGGATGGTGCTGGATGGGTACTTTGGATATGTGGGTCAATGGGTCATGACTCATTTAAAGTCACTGAGTCCTCGTCATCATCGCTTTCACCTGAAGAGGACTCTGTAGTAGTTAAACATTTTTCTAAATCTGAGGTGCAGGAAAGGTTAGTGGGCGACACATTATCGTAGACAAAATCCGTTGGTGCCGTTGAGTTCCTTTGGATGCCCTGACATAACTTCAGCAGCGACCTATTGTTATCTATCGAGATGTTACAGTCAGTGAGTTCATCCTCTCTATTGGCCATTCATTTGGTCATTGGAACACAACTTGACTGGATCGATGTAGGCGCAAATGCAGTTCCAAAGAAGGTTTTTTTTTGGTTTGTGTTGGGTCCGCCTTAGATACTTGTAATCCTGACACTTTTTTGTTGCATGGTGCAGCACCTAGCATGCTCTTACTGATTAGAGGGCTGCAGCTCATTTGGGCCGAGCGCTTGTGTCAATACGGAGCGTGGCTCGTGGGCTTTGTTGGATCTCATTTGGCCACACTGGGGAACAGAAGCCTCTATAGGAGGCTATATCAGCCACGGTTTTACAATCCGCTGCCACAGTTCAAATTTAGGTCAATCATTGGAAGGTTTTTCTTATGTCAGTGGGATAAAAAGGATAGGGAAAAGAAGGAAGAGGGAAGAAGGGGGAAAAAGAGAAGAGGGGAACAAAGCTCAGGCACAAAGCTGAAAAAGAGGAGGTGCGGCCTCAGAGGGGAAAACACAATCCAGGCTGCCACTTCCCGCTCGGGCAGTCAGATCACAGGAGAGATTTTGGAAATCAAACAACCTTCCAAATATAAATATGTTAGACTTATCGGCAATAGAGATCACCGTGCCAGACAGCTGCATATTGATAGATTGGCTGTCGTAAGCTTTAGTTAGCTTACCGCTGTTGGGCTTAATGCGATAACAGTCTTGATCTCAGCCCCTCAATCCTACTGCACCACAGACCGCCTCCACACGCACCCCGGAGCCCGAAGTGCGCTTGGGTGCAGCTGGCAGATCCCTCCTTGGTACTCCCCTCTCCACCTGAGAAAAGTTAAGGGGCAGGTTGTAAAAACTGCAGACTTTTCTTGTCTGCAAGGATGTTTGTCAGGCTGCGGCTGGTCCCAAATGGCTAACTCAGTCACAAACTCAGAATGCCTCGAAAGAAATTAATGGTCCACCACGCCCATCAGCCGAACACCGCCAAACACTTCCTCTCACTTTTGCTCTGGGAAGCGCTCTTGAGGTTTGCCAAACGCAGCAGCAGGAATCCTGGGTAATATGTTTAAAGGGATAGACCTGCATAGCCCGCCAGCACCGCCAAACACTTCCTCTCACTTTCGCTTCGCTTTCGCTCTGGGACGCGCTCTTGAAGTTTGCCAAATGCTGCAGCAGGAATCCTGGGTAATATGTTTAAAGGGATAGAACAGTGTAGCCCACCAGCACCACCAAACACTTCCTCTCACTTTCGCTTGGCTTTAGCTCTGGGAAGCGCTCTTGAGGTTTGCCAAACACAGCAGCAGGAATCATGGCAGCACAGCCAAACCCTTCCTCTCACAAGGCTATTTTATGTTACATGTGTTATTTTTAAGGCAGTGCTATGAAAAACGTTTTATGTACATGAAACCCAAACCAAAGCCTTAATATATTTTTGCATCAAACCTAGGAAGATGTGGTCTAGTGCTTAAGCTTTCCACAGTCCAGTTTAACCATTTACCAGTTTGTGATCCTGCCCAAATAATTAAAGCTCACTGTGCCTCATATGGAGTACTTACTTGTAAGTGATTCAGATTATAGCGTATGTTATGTTATTATGATATATGTAATTATAACACCCTTCTGGTGTTAACATGGGCATGATTGGTTAATCTGCGGGCTACACAAACTGGTATAGCCTGCAGATTGAATATATAGCCCTGAAAATAATTGATGGCGCTGCCTATTATAACACACTTGCCGCCTTGAATTCAGTGAAAGTGTTAGTCTTCATAAGGCCGTGTCCCATTCTGGAACTTAAACAGTTAATGTTCTGTATTGCTGTGGAAGCATGCATGACGTGGCCCCGCCCCTCAAGGAAATAAACTGCTAAATACTTTTGTTTCCCTTGCTGTCCAACTGGACCCATAATACGTGTGTGCACCGGCCCAACTTTATGCCCCATGTATGCTGCAACAGTAACTCTACCAAACCTCTCCTAGCCCCTCACACCGCTTTCAACCTGCACCCAGATCACACACCGCTGGGCAACCCTGCGTAACGTGGCCCCTGCCCCCTCACAGAAAGAAAATAAATGCTTTCTGCTGCACTACAACGCTGCAAAGACAATAAACACACATCAAAAATTAAGTATAACACAGTTGTTAAGCAAACCAATGCCCACATGCTAAATGTTGCTAAAAAGCCATATTGATAATTATTTTGTAACTAATTTGTAACTGCTTTGGCCCTACATTTGCATACATTAAAAACATGCCTAAAAAAACAAAACTCACACCCACTGCTAATTACCTCCACAACCATATCAAAAAAGCCACAACCAGGAAAATGCTGGTAGGAAAACACCTGGTACTTTCTACTCCTACATCTGTGTGCATATCGAATACAATGACACTGGTATCATTTAACCTGCTTGGAAATCAAACCCTAGACGAGTGGCTCAATGAAGATACAGAGGGAATACTGGAAACTATGGACATGCCAAAAATACATCATTGTCAGTCAGATGCAGGTTTAAATGCACAGGAAATTAACCGATGCAAAGCCAATACACAAAGGTCAACCAAATGGTCCACAGATATATTAAAAACCTGGCTATCACAGTACAAACTATCCTCGCACTTTGAAGAACTTCTACTGCCAAATTTGAACAACTTACTGCAGAAATTTTATGCAGAAGTAAGAAAATCATCAGGTTCTGAATATGAGCTTGCAAGCCTAATTTCAATCCGTGCTGGCCTAAATAGATATTTAAATAACCCTCCATTTTCACAAAATGTGAATCTTTCAAAACGCCAACAATGTCTTCATGTCCATCATAAAAAAGGCAAGACATGAGTGCAGAGATCAAACGACACACAAACCAAACAGAGCGCACTGCAAACTTCTTCTGATGCGCTTCCATGCCTACAGTATCGTGTGAAACCATTTTATAAAGTTAGCTAGCCTAATAATATTTGGAGAGTGTTTGTCACTGTTTTTACTTTCCAGCATTGGCCATTGTCCAGTAAATACAGTAACAGGGGTTGAGCAGCAGCACTTTAACAACATCACAATTATATTTCTGAAAGAAACGATTTGTCATTAGCACCCTTCTTATGACTCAATTTTTAGTAATTGGCAATGTACTGTTTTTTCAACTGAAAAATGCAATCCACTTAACATACTGCATAACCACAAACTGGAAGTTTGTGACAAACCTATACACAAGTGGCTTTATTAAACCTCTTTAGTATGAATCTTAAAGTGCTGAAGTGTACTAGTAAAATAGGAGCTTTTTCAGGCCTGCATTGTTTTGCATTCTGGGACCTGTTGTCTGTTCTGGATGTAGAAGAGAACCCCAAACCATGAAATCACAAATAAAACTCTAGAGGTTTGTATCTTTAACACTCAACTTCCATGCCTTTAGTAATCAGTACTGCACGGCAGCAAAAGTGTGCCTACTGTTGTGGGTCAGAAGAAGGACACAGACTCCGGTTTTCCATTTCTCTGTTGTTTTAACTGAAAAGTAGAAAACTCTTAACTCCCTATACTAAAGGTGTTCCCCACCTAACCAAACTAACTAGGGTGCCCATCAGTCGTCAGTGAGAGTCCAAACCAAATATAGTCCATTGTCCAAATCTAACCTATGCTGACACTACCACTATTTAGAACAACAAAAATATAGGAGAATGACTAACTTCTCCTATAGAACGTCTTTACACCAAGTTCAGTTCAACAAAGTATTCGTAGATAGCTCCTGGCAATTACTTTTATCAAATTATACAGTTCTGATACTGGGTTCTTTAAATTCTCAATTCTCTCTTTCAGTTGGTTACGCCTTCTTTTCCTCTTAATATCTTCTTTGTCAATTCTAGACCGTTTTGCCCCTCTCCCTTTCTTGGCCAAGTTTGTTCCTTTCTCTTTCGCCAAAGTTGAGTTCTGAGTTTCATTTAATGTCCACTCTTTGTCTTGCCTGGAATCACTTTGAGAATTCCAGTACAGATTCTCATTATCTGCAGGTACTCTTGACACTTTGTTTCAACTGGGACAAGTAGGAGCGTTCCAGTAATGATTCGCACTCTGTTCTAATATTCTTAAGACTTTATCTTGACTGGGACGAGTATGAGCGTGCCAGTTTTGTTTCTCACTCCCTTCGAGTATTCTTACTACTTGATCTTAACTGGGACGCATAAGAGCATGCGAGTAATGATTCACACACTCATCTGGTATTCATAACAGTTTCTCTTGACCTGGATGAGTATGAGCATACCAGTAATGATTCTCACTCTCTTCTGGTATTCTTAATACCTTCTCTTGACTGGGATGAGCATGCTCATTCCAGAAATTACTTTTGGTCCCCCCCAGTGGTGGAAATGGAAAACATTTACTGGGGGATCCAACAAGTTGGGGGTTGAGTTTGGAGGAGGGGCCAAGTTCGGAGGCGGCAGAGTTCAGAGGGGGCCGAGCTGACATTTGAACTATGCTCAAAGGAAATGTTAAAAATAATAGTTTTAAAACGGTGTCATTTCTTTCATGCTGCTTCATTCCGCACTCCACATCAATTCCACTTTAAATCACTTCCATGGCAGTGGTGCACCCAAAATATGTCATCATTGCCATTTTACAATTGCTTTGGGATCCCATCATCTGATGAGATGTGAAGGCAGTCTTCAAGCGTGTGGGTAGGGCTTACAGTCAAGATTAAGGGTGGAGCCAGACTGAATTTATGTTATTTTAGTATTTGTACAGCATTAAGTGTATTTTCATTTAGATTCTGTACAGAGTCTATCTCCACCTATAAACCAAACAGCTTGGCAAAAGGCATTGCTCAGATATACTTTATTGCCCAAAATAGGCTACAGTTTACATGCTCAGTGTCCAAACTGTACATTGTGATGTGGGGCAACCACACACATATTGCACTAGCCAGTATGAAGATGCACTGGTTACCTCTGACCAAAATGGTTAACACATGTAAGGCGGCAGCAATAGTTTATAGTAGAGACCAAACATGTTTTCTTCATTCTCATCAGCTTTGCTCTCTTGTGCCCAGCACGCTTTGTAATCTGCTGCCCCATAGTGACCGTGAAGTAGCCATTTTTTAACATATGTTTCTGGACTGAAGTCAGTCAGGGGCAGGCAATTGCGGTGCAAAAACAATAGATTGGTAACTCTTTTAATGACTAGTGAGTTTCTTAGCGGTGTGAGAGTATTGTTCATGTGGCTGTACACACATTCACATTCTGCAGTAGATATGGCTATGGTTTTGAGTGTTTTAATAAGTGGAAGCATTTCCTCTGGCAGCTACTTCCCACTATTTTCCTTATATTCTCGAAAACCACTCACTTTTTCTCTTGCTGGTAGCCAAAGTGCCTGAACTTCAACTTCCCCATTCAATATATAATAGTAATTTGGCCAGTACCTAAGGTAAACAACTTTGCATGCTGATATCAATTTTTGAAACTCTGAAGATATTGCTTCCCCTGAAGTGCCGGGAACGGTATTCTCCAATTTGACCTAATGGCAATTTGTCCTACTCCCATTTCACTGCATCTTTTTGACCTAATTTCGGTAGGTAAAATGCTACACTTTAATTAAAAATAGTTGTGGGGTGGGGCAAGGGAATAGGTTGAGGTGGGGGAAGTTGGGAGGGGGCCATAGGGTGGCTGAACTCCGCAGTAAGTCAAAAGAAATGAGGTCAATAAAATTAGGTCAAGTGGACAGTCAGTCAAGTTTTGTAGGTCAAACAACCCATATTCCCTGGAACATATGAGGAGGCTGTGGTAAGGAGTCCATTTTACATGGCATTTGCCAGACCTTGGAAACATTGCTGTCTATTGATTTTCTATATCAACCTTTCTCCCTCCTTTCAAAATAACCCCTTGAACGTTTAGAATTTTGGCAGATTCTGTGGCAAGTTTGGTAAACTCTGCTTACCTGCCTCCTACTGGCACCTAAAAAACTTTAATTTGGTGGCAAATTAAAATATGGGCCTCTGGGAGATTGATGGAGTTGACATAACGCTGAGCCAGTTCACATAGAGCATCCCTCATCAGCCCCAGGTTCTTCACTAACTGCACACTAGTCAGCCATTCCAGAAGGCCTCTATATTTCAGCCTTTCAGGACCTTCTAAATCCGGGCTCCTGGTGAGGAACCTATTCTGGCCAGGAAGGCTACTTATAAGACAAGGATACACTTGAATAGGTCAAAAAAGTTCACTTTTGCACTCTCCTTTTGTCCTGTAGCCATAGCAATTATACACAGCACTCAATTTATGGTACCCAGAGGTAACCTCTTGATTTTTATATGGTTAAGCAAGGTGCATTGGTCAAAAAAACATACGTTTTTCCATAACAATCATACAGGGTGAAAAAACACAGAAGTGTAAAACAGTAATTAGTCCAATTGCTTGTGTATCAGAACAGGAAATTAACCCTTCATTGTCATAATCTGGTGGACATTGTTGTAGAGGAAACAGATGAACATTTATGAGGGGGGACATACTAAATATAATCTCCTCATATGTTTGCATGATTTCAAGAAAATACATGATTGAAAATAGACACTGCCAGCTAGAGAGAGCTTACCTCTAAGTAGGACATTTACTGCCGCGAGGCTAATCCAGAGCATTGACCAGAGCCCCTACTTAGAGTAAGCTCTCTCTAGCTGGCGTGTCTATTTTCAATCATGTATTTTCTTGAAATCATGCAAACATATGAGGAGATTATATTTAGTATTCCCCCCTCATTTTGACAATAGGAGCAGTTTGGGACCACTATAACACGAGACAGTGGCCCATGTAAGTGCATGTGGCTAATCATCCCCATAGGTAAGCTGTGTGTTCTTCCATGATACTTCTCACATGGCACAGTTCATTATTTATTCATTCTATAATATTTCCACTTGAGCACTCCCCTGAATAATTCTCCCTTTCCCTGTCCACAGTACTCTACGAACTTCCTTCTCATACAGCCCCCGTCCTGATGAAGGCCGTGTCAGATACAAACTCACTTAGCCCATACTCACTTAGCCCATGTAGACGCACCTTTTAAACCACAGTGTATTGTCACTGTTTTTCTGAAAGAACATTCTGTTATCTGTTTTGTTGTCCTTGTTATACATGTTCATCTGTTTCCTCTACAAGCCTGTCCACCAGATCATGACAGTGAAGGGTTCATTTCCTGTTCTGAGACACAAGCAATTGGACTAATTATTGTTTTATGCTTCCGTGTTTATTCACCCTGTATTATTGTTATGGAAAAACTTACTTTTTTTGACCAATGCACCTTGTTTAACCATATAAAAATCAAGAAGTTACCCCCTCTGGGTACCATAAATTGAGTGCTGTGAATAATTGCAAAAGGAGAGTGCAAAAGTGAACTTTTTTTGACCTAGTCAAGTGTATCCTTACCCTTTCAAGACCTCCATGGTTTGAGTCTGCAGCTGCTGACAGAAAGTGAGCCGCAAGCACTGGTCAGAAGTCCCAAACACCTTGAGACAACTAGATGCCACCCATCTGGTATCAAGAACGCTTCCTATTGCACAGAAAATCAGTGCTAATTGATCCACATGCATGTGCAATTCCCCTTCTTTTGGGGCGGGGGGTTGAACTGTGATAAAGGGCATAAAGAGCATCCATAAAACACTTAAAGTTGTTTGTTCCAGATACTTCTTTAAAGGCATCCCCCACAGCCAGCTCTAGACCATGGTTACAGCAATGCCAGACAAGTAGACATGGATAGTTTTCTGTTTTCCTCAGTTGTGTTGCAAACCCTGATACCCATCCCATCATTGCAGATACCCCATCTGTGGCAAAGGAGCCTAGATTCTTTTGTAAGGAAATCTTGTGGGAAATACTTCAGGAGGAAAGACTAGTTCTCTTATGATTGCTTCAGCATTGGTTTGTTCCAATTCCAGTCACTCCTAAAAAATGGATGTGGGCTCACATCCAGGTGCTGTTCTGTTGTGCATTCATCCCTCAAAATGGCAAATTTCAGGTCTTTCTCAACAATATACTTGGTAAGTTTCATTTTTAGTTCATTGCTAATGAACTCACAAATATATGCACAAGCTTTCTTGGTCTGCAAAATCTTACCCATCAATAACCCATTTGAAATCTGCAAATCCACAAGAACGGGCGTGTCCATGAATGGCCAGTCTTGTTTACTTATCGTTCTTCCGGCAGACTGGAAAATGCGATGTGTTACTTCCTCTTGCCATGCATTTTGTTTTTCTATTTTGTTTTTCAATCTCTCCTTCTTTTGCTTGCAGAATAATCTTTTCTGCTTGCTGGTGGGTATGGCTGTCTTTGTGCCCTTATATCTTTTTTCGAAAGGCAGTTTGTGGGAATTTTGTGTTGTTGAGGCCGTGCAAACAAGGGACTGATCCTATCCTTGGATAATCCTGCTCCTCTGGTTTGTGTTTGTGATACACCATGTTTGTTAAGATTAGCACACACACTGCATCCCAACTCCCCCTTCTTAATTACAAGCCACTTATGTTTTGACTGTATATATGCAGCCTGCTTTTCTGTCAACCAATTGGTATCTCGGATTCAAGCACAAACATACAGGTGAGGACAGTGGCAATGTTTTCTTCACTGTCTGCAATGGATTTGTATCCGTCAAAGGCCCTTGACAGTCAGAATCTAGTCCAAGACAGAATTTCTTGTTGGACACTGATTCTGAAGCTGCATTTTCTGACACACAATTTAACTCATGCTTCCATTTATGGAAAAATGCGCTCAACCCAACTGTACGGTTCAGGCCATCTGGCCGCACTGTGTGTAGATCACAGACCTATTGGATATGATGAACAGGACAAAGTATACAACTCTGTCAATACATGTACTAGAGTAGTGCATGTTTCACGTGACGAGCACTGTGGATTCTGCACATAAAACACTACTGTTTAGGCTCACACCTTCCGATTAGACCTGAGAAAATATGTGGTAAAGTGTCAAAGTTGGTGACCGGTCTCAAACCCAGCGTCACCACATAACTGAAGCAGAGGATCTTGGACAAATCTTGCTAGGTTTTATACATCAAAACCGAGGGTCTCAGATTATTAGAGCCTAGTTCAACAAACTCATAATTGGTAAAAAAAATGTTTGTTTTAAGTTACCGATTCCAGTTTAGGAAGATAGTTCTGAGCTTTTGCTTTTCACCATTAAATACAAAAAAGAAATCTATGAATTGTGGTACATGTGTATTCATGCACGTCAAGAGGCAGTTTGAGATTTGCATGCGTAAATTGGGCATTTGATTCGATTTTGCAGGGTGGTGCATATATTGGAGAAAATTATGCTTTCAAATGCAATGGGTGACTTCCATGCCTGGATTATTGTTTGTGGCGTGCATTCCAAAGCCCCAAACTGAAGTCCCTTTCACATGAAAAGCAGGATTTTGAAATACTGACACAAACGGCTTTGTATGTGTGATTGCAAATGAAAAATGAAGGGCCATGTAGAAAAGGCCTACCAGTCATTACCAAAGGAAAAGCAGCATTTTAAGTCACAAAACCAGAAGAAAATTAAAGGTCCCTTTCTGATGGGCAGGATTTTTAAACACTGACACAAAAACAGCTTTGAAAGTAAAAGCAGTTTATTAAACTTTTAATTATTGGCAGACATGTCAGAGTACAGTGGGTTACATGTGATCTTCAAAACGAGATGGGCCACAGGCGGTACATTTTACAACAGCTTACGGTCGGGGGTGATCTTCCACATACATAAAGTATGTTTCACTCTTGAAATATTTGATTAATAATAGTGCCTTGGGATTTTTGCTTGGTTACATCCAATGGGGGAGGTAAGACAGGTATATCTGAAACTCGGACCATATATTCCTGGGGCAGGATGTGGGGGGTAGTGTATTCACATACCGATCCTTGCACTCTTGGGCCCAGGTTAGCGCAGCCATCCATGCTTTGTTATTGGATGGAGAGGTGTGTTTCCATCTCTGTAGTACACATCTGTTAGCGATCATACAACCCACGTTTACAAACGGACGTGTTTTCTTGCTAAGAATGTTATTTCATACACCAAACAGGGCTCCCAAAGGGGAGCGGTCGAGAGGGATGTCTACTATGTCTGAGAGGGTTTTTAGTACATTGTCCCAGAAGGCCTGTTGTTGGACACAAGACCAAAATATATGCATATGGTGACCGGCATCTAGGACAGCGGTGCTCTGCGCCCTGAGATATTTTACTGAGCTTTTGAGGAGTGTAGTACAGTCTGTTCAACAATTTATATTGCATACATCGGTACCTGAAGTTCAAAGAGACCTGTTTGGTATGTGCACACCTGCGTTTCCATTGGGCATCAGATAGCTCCACCCCCAGATTGTCGGACCAGCTATTGCGTGGCCTTGGGGTGGGGTCAGATTGTCTGTTCAGAAGCATCTTGTATAGTGTTGACATTATTCTACGGGTGCCACAAGAATTAGCGATGTACATCACTACTTCAGTATCAGAGGGCTCAGATGGGAAGCAGAACCACAGTGAGTGTGCCGCTGCTCGCATCCTGTAATATTGATATAGTTATAACCCAGAGCCGTTATGTTCTGCCCGCCATTACTGTGGTGAAATGAACTTCCCGTCTGGGTAGAGGTCAGCGAGTGTCTTGAAGCCGAGCCCCTCCCAATGTGTTGCCAGTACGGTATCCCAAGTGGGGCCCAATCCAGGGAATCTCCATAGTGGAAGCCATTTGTAATATGGTTGTATTTCAGTATTTGCTGCTAGTATATGGCGCCAGTGCAGCAGAATGGATGAGACTGAGTCATGCAGGCACTCATCTTTATATGTACGGTTTATAATGAGTTTTTTTAGCTCTGATTCGCCAGTTGTTAGGTGCTCGAGTTTGACATGTGGTGGTTGTTGATTCTCCCCATACCAGCAAGAGGCATATTGGGCCTGCGCCGCTACCCAGTATACTTTGAGGTTGGGGGCTGCAAAACCCCCCTTTTCGTATGGCAGGGTCATGCCCAACCATTTCTTCCAGACCTCTCTGGCATGCCACATGAATTACGTACAGAGACTGTGTAGTTTGGTAAAGTAGGGCCTTCCCAGCCAGACCGGGACATTGACAAATATGTAGAGGAATTTTGGTACTAGCACCATCTTCACCAGGGTCAGTTTACCAGCCATCATGATCGCCACCTAGTCAGTTTGTTCTCCACGTAGGTCTCCATTGCTCCATAGTTGTCTTTCAAGAGGGATGGATTTGCCCCAGATACCTATACCCATAAGTATTTTATCCCACTGGTGGACCAACGAAGGGGGTATGTGCCTCTTGGTTGTTTGGTGTTGCTAGTGAGTGGGAATATTTCTGATTTGGTGTAGTTTATTGTAAACCCAGAGAAGTCCCTCATGTGAATCACGTCCCGAAGGATAGGGTCACAGTTGTCACGGGTGGTCTCTGACATATAGCAGGACATCGTCTGCATACAGCGATACTATCTCAGGCTGGCCCATGAGGCGGATTCACGCACCATGTTCAGTCAGGGGCCTACAAACTAATATACACATTCAGTAGCCATGGCAACTGAGATTGGGAACAGAGCATGCTCCGCGTTTCGTTTACCATGCAATCGTTAATATACTTTATGGATCCACAAAAAGTTACCTCATGGGTACAGCTGTGGGTCTGTTCCAATACAGGTCCCACAGCAACATGTCCGAGTCCATGATCGTCGCACCAGTGCGCATGCGCATGTGTGCCATGACAATGTTATATACACAATGGATTCGAGCCGCACAGACAGCGAATGGTTGGCTCCGGTGTCATAAACCAGAGAATCAGGTAAGCGCTTGTGGAATTCTACTGCTACCACAGTGGGCTAACAGGCATCATGCCTTGCGTTAGCACGCTGAACCTGATATTCACTCAAATAAGCCGCGATATACGGCCTTACTGTTACTTTTACGCTCCACAGCGGCGGACAAACTTTCTAAGATGTTTCAGCCGTATCAATGACTTTTTATCGCAGTCCTTATTTGGACACATAACACATTCTCCTTATATGAATTCAGCCTTAGGTGTATTGGGACTCCTTGCCATCTAGGACAGGGAGCTACACCCCGGCCTATAGACCACAGATGTACATGTATTCAAGTGTCGGGAGTTCGACTCCCTGTCGCACGAGTTTCATGTACATCCTGGTATTGAAGAACTCTAATTTGAAATCCACATGTGACCCACTGTCATTATCATTATTTTTACAGTGGGCTGATTAGATACCCCTTGGTAAGCCGCAGCAGACCATCTAGCATCACCCCCGCCCTGCCGGTAGGACACCACATGGTGGGTGAGTAGGTACTTGCCATGTATTATTATGATGGTAAATGCTTTTCTAATGGTAATAGGTATCCCACATGAATAGCTTATTCTTACATTAGCTCCTGATTACACAGGGTAGATACACCACAGAATGACACAGCGAAAGAATAAAGGTCATTACATACATAATTGAACTAACCAACACTCGGTCTCCCCTGGCAACGTAGACTCCAGTGACATCACACAGGCTCCCATACGCCTTTCCACGCATGCGCGAGCCCGAAACACTAACTCGCTTTCCAGTCCACGAATAAGGTACAGCTTGCATTCCTTCCTTTTCTTATATCTTTCACTGACAACTGGCACTGAATGCTACCCGATTTCAACCTCAACTTGCTGAGAGAGCTTTTTCGCTCTGTCTTTTCAGGCGTGCGCCAACTGTTCGCCACGGACCGACCCTCCGCCGCTGCTCATGACATTGCTCTCCATAGACACCAGTAGCTGCACTCGTCTGGAGCAGCCGACTCAATACCGCAAGTAAGTGCCTATTCCGTCCCCCCTTATTTGTAACACATCTTCATTTTAACGGTGTGACTTTGCCAACTATTGTCCTGTGTACGTCTTGCAGGATATATTCAATCTTTAAACATTGCAAGGCCCAGACATACAAGTGCAACTACTAGCGTACTTCGGTCCTGAGACGTCCACAACAGTCACCTGCGAAACTGCATACCAGATCTGCAGGTATGGTGCACTCAAGCCCTTTCAAAATTGAGTTCTCAACTTCATGATTTTTCATAGTAACCATCATCACCTGACTATTGCAGGTTCCACATGCACTAAATTTCTTGAAACCCTTCAATCAAGATTGTGGTCCCCAGCCTAATGAGCGCACCAGAATTTTCATAGCGGTACATTGACGAGTTCCCCTTTCTTTTGCATTATTAGTCTAGAGCATTGTTATTTTTGGTGGCACTTTTGCTCATTTTTGTATATAGCAAAATATTACACCAAGCTTGCCTACCTGTTGTGTTTTCAGGTGTACGACTGAACATACATAAAGTTTTAACCTGAAAACACTTGGAACATTAATCCTCAAAGCCCTGAAGATGGATGTTGAATCTGAAACGCGTTGGCTATAGTTGTTTTCCTTACAACATTTTAGATTTTTGGATATTGTGAACTATGTTTAATCTCTTAGGACATCCTGGTCTGACCATTGGGGGTTTCCCAGTGCATCTGTAATACAGTCTACTTGGGTACGTCCGCTCTAGGCTTTGATTAGTCTGGCCAGGGTTCTACCCGGTCTTTCCCCCTTCCCATATTTCCTAGCTGCTTGTAGACGTGAGAAGTAGTGAACTTCCCTGAGGGTATGTGTCTCAAATTGCTCCAATTAGGAGGGGATTTGCGCTAGAACCGGTGGGCTCGGATGGACAGAGTATTCTTGTTCCAGGGAATTGAGCTTGGATTCGGGAATACAGGTCAGTGCACCTCTATACTTATGTATTTTATAGATAATAGGTATAGTTTATATAGTAAAATACTACACTGAGCTTGCCCATCTGTTGTGTTTTCAGGTGTACGACTGAACATACATAGACTTTTACCTTGAAAAAACTTGGAACATTAAGCCTCAAACCCCTGAAGATGGACGTTGAATTAGAAACGCTTTGGCTATAGTTGTTGTCCTTACAACATTTGAGCTTTTTGGATATTGTGAAATATGTTTAATCTGTACATGGTCTATGCTGTAGCACAACAGACTTCGATGTTGATGTCTACTGATAGATATACTTCCAGTGAATTTAATTGAGACTTTTCATTGTGATTCATTGTTATAAGTCACCTTTGGATTTGTAGAACACTTTTTGTTTTGAACATGGTTATTTTACAATTGATTGACAACTTGGTCATAACTTTACGATATTAATTTAGGGAGGATTCACCCTGTCATTAAACTTTATTGTGTTGTATGTTAATTCTAAATGATTTCTTTCAAATATTCTATTGATGTTTTTTCCAAAATGAACCTTCTGGTGTATGGAGTGGAGTTCATATAGTAGCTCTGACCTGCATGATGTTTCGGTAGTCTCTTGTGGCCTAGAGACTATACCCTGTTGCACCAGAAATTAGAATTACATTTCCTTAAAAACATGGATACATATTACAATTGTGATTTTCTGTAGCTCTAGTGAATTTACATAGAACATAGGTAGTGCCCCTCTCCCCGTTACCTTTTTCAGTGGATTCCTCGGTGGCCATGCCATGAACGGATCATGTCAGACATTGATTTGATGGCCAGAGCGAAGAAGATCGTAGAGAGTGGACCGCCCTGCTGTGTGTCTCTGCTTAAACCAAAGGGTGGCGATTTTCACGAGTTAACAAAGACACTGGCTGTGGGGCAGGTGTATAGAAGTTTAATGTAGCAAAAGCAAAGCATTTCGGGACCTATTCCCATTTTCTCAAGGACTGCCCATAGATACTCCCATGAGATCATATCGAACGCTTTCTGGGTGTCGAGTGTTACTGCTACTGCCTCCACTGCTGGATTTATTGTTGCCATGACGTTAAATAGACGCCTAATCTTCAGCGAGGTTGACCTGCCCGGGACAAAGTCCCCCTGGTCACTGTGTATGATATGGGGCATCAGAGAGAGGAGCCTATTTGCAAGAGCTTTGGCATACATTTTAGTGTCCACATTCATAAGGGAAATGTGTCTGTGCGATCCGCAATCGTTACTCGGATTGTTAGGTTTAAGAAGTATGGTTATGGTAGCATCTCGCAAGGAGGTGGGGAGGATGGCGCCTTGAAGAGACTCCACCCATACCTCAAGAAGGCACGCAGCAAGCAGGGCTGCATGCTCCAGATAGAATTCTGACGTGAAGCCATCCGGGCCCAGGGCCTTGCCCTTTGGCAGGTTGGTTATCACAGTTAGTATCTCTCCAATCGATAAGGGGGCCGCAAGATCTTCTCTTGCTTGGGCACTCAGTCATGATAGTGGGATCCCTTCAAGGAGGAAATGTACAGCTTGTCTGTCATGCTGTTGCTTAGAGGTGTACAGGGAGTTGTAGAAGTCTGCGAACACTCTTAGGACGTCCTGGTCTGACCACTGGGGGTTTCTCAGTGCATCTGTAAGACAGTCTACTTGGGTACGTCCGCTCTTGGCTTTGGTTAGTCTGGCTAAGGTTCTACCCGGTCTCCCCCCCCCCCATATTTCCTATCTGCTGGTGGACGTGAGAAGTAGAGAACTTCCCTGAGGGTAAGTGTCTCAAATTGCTCCAATTCTGAGCAGATTTGCTCTAGAACCTGTGGGCTCCGGTGGATGGAGTATTCTTGTTCCAGGGAATTGCGCTTGGATTCAGAGTGTTGGAGGTCATTCCTTATGGTTTTTAGGACTCCTGCTTCTCTAGAGATTGCCATTCCACGGATGTAAACCTTGAAAGCCTCCCAACATACGCCGGAAGTGGTTGCCCCTGCTTTGTTACAGGCAAAGTATGTCTCTATGTCTGAGCAAATCTCCGTCTTAAATACTATGCCATTGATTGCTTCTGCTGTGAACCGTCAGGTGTTACCCAGTCCATGGGGCCTTCCTGTAGTTAGGGTCAGCACCACTGGGGAGTGATCAGACAGGGTGCGGGGTAATATTGCAACGTTGGCCACTCTGCTCATTAATGAGCTGAAGGTCAGATATATATCTATATGCAATGAGCTGTTGTGCACTGAGGAGTAGAACGTGTATTGTTGTTTTTGTGGGTGGGGTGTCTGCCATGTGTCCTTTAGTTCCAGGAGTTCCATATGTGCTCAAAGCTGTCGAGCGGTCCGTGATTGGGATCTGGGGGCCGCCCCAGTCCTGTCCATAACTTAATTTAAGATCAGATTCATATCACCCCCTCCACAGGATCGGAATCCCAATATACCTGGCGAGGATTGACACCACTGTAACCCGCACCTGGTATCCATGGGGCCGTCACTCAGCCTGTTCTGACCTCTTACGACCTCAAACCCTTCCCTGGAGGCTATTCGACTGGAGAGTGGGCCTGAAACACAGGATTGGTAGAGTTTAACTCCCTATAGTCTCTGTGTGCTTGAACCCCTTGTTCCCCGGGATCCAACCCTTCCCTTTGATCCACAGCTCACCTTGTTTTCTTGGATAGTGTGCTCTCCGTCCTGCCTTCAGCGCAGGGGCGCGTTGATTGATGCGGGCTCGTTGCTGCCTAGTTACTTCACTGGCAAGAGTCCGACAGGTAAGTATAATGAGTCTTTTGAACAGTTCTCTAACTTTGTTCCTTTCTTTCCTTAGATGATGGCTGGAGTCCGGGGATGGCGGCGTGCTGCTGAGATGAGTAGCGCTGAAGGTGAGTGAGGGTGCGATGCGCGATGCACCCCTTTCGTATTTGCATTGAACTGAGTTCTTTTTCTGTGTCTTTTAGTTGCCGCAACGTTTTCAGAGGGGATGCCGGTTATGAAGAACAAATGCGGTGGGTAAGCGCGGTATGCAGCGCCTCTAGATGTTTCCACGCTAACCTGGAGTGTCTTTTCCCTCTCGCAGATGGACGAGATGTTCCGGAGACAGAGTTTCCCCAGAGCGGCTGGGATTCAGGTAAGCGTTTGAAGCTCGTACAGTATTTAAAAATAAGCGAAGATTTGCAGAATGCTTACTAATGCCTTTTTTCTGTTCTTTTCCCTTTTCCTTAGGAAGCGGTGTGCCCGGATGGGAATGACACCGCCGAAGATGCCCGCAGAACAGAAGGAGCGATGACTGATTGGCAAAAGCGCTGCAAGGTAAGGCTGTTCCTAACAGTGTTCTTGTTCTTGCAGGAGCTGAGCGCAGAAGAAAGATGCAGGCCTACTGGAGACTGATCCGAACACGGTGAGTGTCACGCTGCAGGTGCAGAAAACGCAAAGCATGTTTCTCAGCCTGGGTGTGGCTTAAATAGTCTTTGGGTATCCCAGGTGCCTCTGGGCTGAACCACACCCAAAAGACTAGTCCGCACATGCAGTTCTGGGAACCGAAATATGTGGGGGCATCCATCTTGTCCCCATCAATGCACTACGAGTCCAATCCCCAATGTTATCCTATGGGAGTGAGTGAGTCTGGTGCCACAAGCGCCAAGTCTGACTCCAAGTGGGTCTCTGGAGGGATGGAGAGGCCCTTGAGGGCCATGTAGGTGATCGTGGCCTGGCTCCAGCCCGACATCTTGGAGGCCTGGGGACATGAGGGGCAGGAATCATGACAACCACTTCATCAGAAAATGCAGGGGTGTCGATATTGGGGCTGTAAGTGATGACCAGTAACAGCTCAATGCCATCCATAAGGCAGTGAAGGATGACATTGCGCCCGCCGGGGTCCAAATATTTCTTTTTTAACGCACATTTTACAGATTTGTGAATTAGTGACATGACCCCCCGAGCTTGGGTCGAGTATGAGGTGAAGAACCTATTTGCCATCCAAGTTGGTGTGATGCCTATGGATGCGCCCTCTTTGGCGTGTTTCTCCTGTAGGAGTAGAACCCTTACTCTGTGTCTATTCGCATATGCCATGATCTTGCGTGATTTGGTGAAGTTCCCTATCCCTCTAACATTCCACGTCATCACTTTCAATTCCTTTGCAGACTATTTGTTATTTTGGGTGGTTGTTCCACCGACCTCTGATCGTTAATTACGTCTTTGCAAGTATGACAATTTCCAACTTTGTACTCTGTTGACAAACAGTTTTCCCATTTTCCTCACTCGACTCACTGCCCCCCTCAACCTAGCAGTGTGAATCCCTTTCCCTCCCTGTCCAGTGCATATGGCCTACCCCAACATGGCCACCCTTTCCAGTCCTGACTTAACATTAACTTTAGCAGCTGCTGTGGGGCTGACTGCTGTCATGAACTACAGAACACTCCCCTTTTGGACTTCCTGGTCCTCGTCTCAACGGGGCTTACACTCCCTTGTACTTCCAACATGGCCGTCCACTGTGAAACACCTTCCTCGCTCTAGACCTTGGACGTAGCGTGTTCTATTTATAGACCACACCTCCCGTGGCTCCGCGCGTCTCAATGCTATTGCGAAGTAGCGACCAGACCTGTGCTCCGCAGCTCGCGGTATTGTTTCCCTTGCTTCTTCCAGCCATCCCCTTTCCTATTCCCTTTCCTTCCTTTCTTGATTCCTGGACTCGTGTGCTAGCAGCACACTCTGTAAATTTCCTGGATTCCTGGATCCTTGCATCCCGGAACTTTGAACGCACGCTGGCGTCAGAAGAGACTCGTGCAGCCTTATTACCGAAGTACATACCGAACTCGATATGGACATGGAAGCGGCCGTCCAGGACCTGATGCGTGGCATGCAAGAGCTATCAACCGAGGTGCAGAATCTAAAGGCCGCTCTCAAACAATTAGTTCTATCCCGTGATTCTGCCACAAAGGAAAGTGTGTTGCTGGGCGGCATAGTGGACAAATACGATGGGTCGGCAAAAACCCTTCGCGGATTCCTGGATTCATGTTTGGTCCACTTTACTTTTAAGCCCTACTACTTTTCAACTCCCAGGGCTAAGGTGGGGTTCATAATTTCCCACCTTTCAGGAAACGCCTTAACCTGGGCTACGCCCCTCGTTAATTCCGGCGATGCTCTCCTAGATGACTGATGGCTTCATACAAGCCCTTAAGACCATGTTTGACCGTCCAGAGCAGGTCTATAGTGCCCAGGAACGCCTGTTAGACTTTCAGCAAGGATCCCAGGATATGCTCACCTATGTTACCCGATTCAAGCAATTAGTCAAGGAAGCTGATTGGTCCCCTGAGGCGAGTTTTACCCTTTTCAGGAGAGCACTGAATGAGGAGATTAAGGATGAGTTGGCCAGAGTGGCTCGCCCAAACTCATTCCAGGCACTAATGGACCTTGCCATGCAAATAGATTTCCGTATCCAGGAAAGGAAGGCAGAAAAGAAGAAATCCAGAGGCAATCCTCCAAAGCTGTCCTTTGAGAGTACCACCAAGACGGACACAAACCCAGGCTCAGTCTCTGAACCAGAACCCATGCAGATAGGAGCCTTCCGTGGACCTATATCCCTGCAAGAAAGGATGAGAAGGATTCATACGGGGTTGTGCATGTATTGTGCCTCAGACAAACACTTGGTTAGGGAGTGTCCTCTAGCCCTTCCTCTGCGTTCGGGAAACACCAGCTCCCGATGCTAGATGGAGCAGAGCTTCGGGAGAGAGATGTTTGCTCCACATCAATTCCATCCTTGAACTCTCCTGGACAAAACAATTTGGTGATACTACAGGCCTTCCTGTAACCCTCCAAGGATAAGACCTATCCCATTCTGGCCTTGGTAGACTCCGGAGCTATGGGAATTTTCATTGATCAGGACTGGGTTGTTAGTCCTCATATTCCGTATGAGACACGAAGCACCATGCAGCCGGTGGAAGCAATCGACGGAAGACCCCTCACTTCAGGACCTATAAGCCTGCAGACAAAAGAGATCCAGCTTTCCATAAACCATCATCAAGAGCGGATTACATTCGACATCATTAAGTCAGCTCATTACCCCATGCCCTGGTTACAGAAGCACAATCCGTACATCAATTGGACAGCAGGATCACTATTCCTAGGCTCAGAGTTTTGTATGTCCCACTGTCTATTCCTGGATCCCTCCTCGACACCCCCTAAAGAACCACTAAGAGGCCAGCAAACACCACTTATGGTTTCCAATATCATACAAGTCCCAGAGGCCTATCAGGGATATGCTGATGTATTTTCAACTGCAATAGTCCAGGCCTTACCCCCTCACAGACCTAAAGACTGTGCTATAGGTACAGATCCCTCAGCAGTGATTCCCTTCGGCAGAATGTTCATCCTTTCCGAACCTGAGAAAAAGGCCCTCAGAGAATACCTGTATACCAACCTTGAAAACGGCACCATAAGACCCTCAAAATCTCCAGCGGGTGCTTCGTTGTTCTTTGTTCCCAAGAAGGACACCAAGGAACTCAGACCTTGCCTCGACTATCGTGGCTTAAATCAATGCACCCTCAAAGATCAGTACCCACTGCCACTGATCTCAGATATCCTGGAAGCTGTGAGAGACGCCGTAATATTCACGAAGTTGGATCCCCGGGGTGCCTATCATTTGATCCGTGTCCGGGAAGGAGACGAATGGAAAACAGTCTATAGAACACCCTTTGGTCACTATGAATATCTACTCATGCCCTTTGGACTAGCTAATGCCCCCGCATTTTTCAACGTTTTACGGATAGGGTGTTTTCTGACATGTTATTCCTCTTTGTCATTGTCTATCTGGATGATATATTGATCTTTTCCAAGGATCCTCTAAAGCATGAAGAACATGTAAAGGCAGTATTACAACAACTCAGTGAACACAAACTTTTAGCCAAACCCGAAAAATGCTTGTTTCACGTTACTTCTGTTCACTATCTAGGATTCATCCTTAGCCCAGAAGGAATTGGTATGGCCCCTTCAAAGGTAAAGGCCATACTGGCATGGCCCGCTCCCACGTCCGTGAAACAAGTTCAATCCTTCCTCGGGCTTGCCAACTTCTACCGGAAGTTCATCTCTACCTTTTCCGAGATCGTTCAGCCGATCGTTGCCCTCTTGAAGAAAGACACCCCCTTTATCTGGTCTACACTGCAAGATAAGGCATTCCAATGTTTAAAGACAGAGTGTCATGATCACAGCTAAAACTCCCAATTGCCATTCCAAGAAAACCTGGTCCAGGGCATATCATTCCTGTATTAAGGGCAGACTCAATAATGATTAAGCAAGCGAGGAGTCACTTACTGACTTCCTAACATGGCTGCCTCCTAATTCCCAGAGGTTACAGTGTAGGTCTAGTCATCTCCACTCTTTCCGTACTTAAACACCGCACCTCGAGTGCTCCGCGCTTCGCGTCTATTCTGCCTGGGCAGTTAACGCTTATCGCGGTCCGCTCTGTCAGGAGATTAGCAGCTATATTCTTTCCACAGTTCCACAGTATCCAAGTCTTTGTATTTTTCCCTTTCTTGTTAATTTAATTCAGGCGTCCTAGTTAGTTTTCAGTTCCCAGTGTTTTGGTCAGGAGTTTCTGTCAGTCAGCTGTTTCCTGTCATTGTTGCCACGGCATTGCTCCAGGTGGTCTGTGAAGTGCGTAGCAGCATACAGAGCTAATTTCAGTCACGGCACTTATTTCACAGCAAGTATATTCGTACATTTGGCAGCCCAGCAAAACTGTTTTACGCTCTGAGGTAGTTATGTAACAGTATGGTGTGATGTTAGTACGGGTGCGCAAACATTGCAGAGTAGTCTTTTAGCTCCGTTTGTTGAACTCTGTTACATGCATTAAGTGCTCGCAACCTGATTCCTGAAACTTCTCTCAGAAGTTGTTGTAGCATTCCTCCGTATTATCATCTGTATTAGAATTCATTCATGAACATTGGGTAGAGAGAAATAAGGTTCTGCTTTATAACCTTTTACACATTGTCAAGTGGCATTTACCTAAAATTGGACATTTTCTTCAGGGTATGTGACCTGTGTAGTACTAGGTGGTGCTTCATTATTGTTGGGGTTCCTTATTTTCGTGTCCTCAGGGTAGATTACCATCTTATCATACTACCCAAGTTTTACCCTCCACTCCTCTCCACAGCACTTTCAGTATTCCTTGTGCCCGTTCCATTATTTACCATCACTACTACACACAAACCTTTAGTTTCTTCATTGCCCATTCTTCAGAACAAGCGCCCCTGCGCAGATGCAGGATGGAGAGCTCACCATTAAAAAGCAGAGTCAGTGCCTATTGTTTTCCCCTGAACAAATTTGAATCCTTGTTCTAAGAGGAGCCTTCTGTGTTTTAACAGGAATTCCATTGCAGTAGGGAGGCCTCTAATTAGAAGCAACGTCGCTCTCTAAGAAGAGTCCTTGTGGTGTTCCCGCAGAGTTCAGGTAAGCGTTACACAGAGTTCACGCAAGAACCCATCTTGGCCCAATCCGACATAAATCGACCATTGCTAGTCGAAACGGATGCCTTTAACTACGTATAGGAGTGGTCTTGAAGCAGGAACTTGAGGATAAACTGGAACACCCCATTGCTTACCTCTCACAAACCCTGACTCCCAGTGAGACACATTACTCCGTCCTGGAAAAGGAACTGTTAACCATCCGCCAAGCCTTCACTGAATGGCGACATCTACTTCTAGGTACTAGATATCCAGTTCAGGTCCGCACGGACCATCGGAATCTTCAAATTCTACAGTTGTTGGAGTGCAGGAACAGTCGTCAGGCGCGTTGGGCCTACTTCTTTGCCCAGTACCAATACCAAATCACTCATGTTCCCGGATCACAAAACATGATTGCTGATGCCTTATCTCGACGTCCTGACTATGTACCTACTGAAGACAGGGCCTATCCTAAGATGTTTCCCCACACGATCTTTGTAGCTCAAGCAGTCAACCTCCTGGAAGAAATTCGAATGCAAACCCAATCCTCTGACCTCTGGAAGGATATTTCAAGGAAGAATCCATGGAACCTAAGAGTTAATAAAGGATATTTATTCAAGGATATGCACTGGTCATTCCTACACAGAAATTACAACAAAGAATAATAAACCTATGTCATGATACCCTTCACTCCGGACATCGTGGCATAACCAACACCCTCCGTCTCATACAAAGACAGTTGTGGTGGCCTGGAATGAAGACCAACGTACAACAGTACATCAAAGGTTGTACTATCTGCAGTCAAAATAAACATGATAACAAGAGACCGGCGGGTCTTCTACTACAACCTACACTGCCAACAAGGCCATGGGAATTCATTGCTACAGACTTCATTGTGGAATTACCACCTTCCCGAGGATACAAGACCATCATGGTTACCATAGACTTGTTCACTCATATGGCTCATTTTACACCCCTGTGTAAGCTACCATCCTTGTCCAAGCTTGCTGGAATCTTCCTGGAACACATATTCCGTTTACATGGACTTCCTTCCAAGATCATATCTGATCGAGGACCTCAATAAGTCTCTCAATTCTGGAAACATCTCTGTAGCATTTTGGGAATCCAATGCGCCCTCTCATCTGGTTATCATCCCCAAACCAACAGGGCCACAGAACGTGCTAATCAGACCCTGGAGCAGTATCTTCGATGTTTCGCCACCAAGGTTCAGGATGACTGGTCGCTCCTGATACCCGTGGCTGAATTCGCCTACAACAATTCAGATCATTCAGCACTTAAGACCAGTCCCTTTTATTGTAACCAAGGTTTCCATCCATCGGTTCTACCCTCTGTTCTCCCTCATCCTACACCAGTACCTACTGTCGACTCCTGGATAGAAACCCTCATCAACGTACACCAGGAGGCAAAAGAAAACTTGGAGAGGGCCAGAACACAGACTAAGAGGTATGCAGATTCCAAAAGAAGACCAGGTCCTTCTTATGCAATTGGTGATCAAGTCTGGTTGTCCTCGAAATTATCACCCTGACATCTAAGGCCAAACAAATTGGCCCCTCGGTACTATGGTCCATTTCCCATCAAGGAAATTATCAATCCATTTTCATACCGGATCAGACTACCAGACTCCTGGAAGAAAATTCACCCAGTATTTCAAACATCCTTATAAAAACCCTATACCCAATCCTCCCGGAAATCCTGCCGACCTCCTCCTCTGCTGGTCAACAACCAATTGGAATATGAAGTATCCTGAATATGTGACTCCAGGTATAAACGGGGTCAGCTTCAATACCTGGTTGAATGGAAAGGATACCCTCCTAGTGAAAGAACCTGGGAACCACTTTCTAATCTCAAGGCCCCTCGACTGCTCAGAAGATTTCACCTTATACACCCGTGCAAACCCAGAGGAACGGGTCTTCGGAGGATGCATGCTGTCATGAACTACAGAACACGCCCCTTTTGGACTTCCTGGTCCTTGTCTCAACGGGGCTTACACTCCCTTGTACTTCCAACATGGCCGTCCACTGTGAAACACCTTCCTCGCTCTACACCTTAGACGTAGCGTGTTCTATTTATAGACCACGTCTCCCGCGGCTCCGCGCGTCTCAATGCTATTGCGAAGTAGCGACCAGACGTGTGCTCCTTAACTTGCGGTATTGTTTCCCTTGCTTCTTCCAGCCATCCCCTTTCCTAGTCCCTTTCCTTCCTTTCTTGATTCCTGGACTCATGTGCTAGCAGCGCACTCTGTAAATTTCCCGGATTCCTGGATCCTTGTATCCCAGAACTTTGAACGCACGCTGGAGTCGGAAGAGACTCGTGCAGCCTTATTCAAGACTCGATCCATCCGCAAGAAGGCATCGATCAAGAAATCCAGCAAGATCGAACTCAGGTGAGAAGGGGGGAACTCCTTGACAACTGCTGCCACTACTGTCCGCACCACACCTTCGTTGTAGGATCATATATTCCAGTGTGCTGTGCCCATCATGGAGTTAAGGCTAGTTGACAGTATGGTCTACATCATTTCCTTCAGGTCGTCGGTGGATTGCCCTCGTCATCTTCCCGATGGTCCAGGATCGTTATTTGAGCCTTTATGAATTTAACCGGCTCTTCAGGGACTGTAAAAAATACATTTTTACCTTGAAATTGAAATCTCAGGCGGGCCGGAAACAGCATTGCATACCGGACAATGCGGGCTCAAAGCAGTTGAACTGATGTCTTTCATGTTGAACGTAGAGTGAGAAGTCTGGGAAAATCCATATTGTCTGGGAGCCCAGTCGTTGTTCTTTTTTCTCTCTGGCGAGGCGCAGAATGTGATCCCCGTCGTGGAAACTTAGGATGGGTCATGGGAAATCACCGGGCTTTGGTTTGGGAGCAAGTGCCCGATGGGTACGCTCCACTGCAAAGAAGGGAGAGAGCACCGCGGCCCCCAGTATATCCTTGAGTAAGTTTTCCAATGCATGTTCCATGCCCCCAAACAGTGCTTCCTCTGGGACCCCAACGATTCTAATGTTGTTCCTCCTGGAGCGTGATTCAAGGTCATCACATTTGGATTTTATGGTTTTCATATCCTTTACCAGGATTGCCACAGTATTATGGAGGCCTTGTACAGTGTCTTCCGTCACCCGAATCCTTGTCTCTGACTCTGTGATGCGCATGGCTTCCTTCGCTAGCTGCAACCACAGAGATGCTAAATTGGCCGTTATATCGCCCAGCTTCTCATGGACGTCCGCAAAGCCCTTGGCCATGGCTTCCAACATGTCAGTAAGTTTTGGGGGTGGGTTCATGGTTGCGTGCACTTGCTCCAAATGAGAGCTAGTTGAGGGCTCTGAGGTCTCACGGGGAGTCACTGTAGCGAATTTGTCCATGGCCCCTGCTTTCTTCCCACTGCCTGCACCTCTAGTCATGATAGGTGGACTGTTGGGCCAGCGCAGGGGCGGCTCTGGGATTACAAACTCTGATTGCCACCCCTCCTGGGGCCCAGATAGGTTCCGCAAACTCAGTGTTAGGGGAGCAGCCGGTGCGGTCAAATGTGCGCTGGGCCGTATGTGTATGTGGCCAATGGGGATAGCAGGCAGTGGCTGGGTATCTCAGTGGGTGGGTGGGAGCTTCAAATATCCAGCCCCTCCTGTTCCACCACTCCACAGATGTGGGGATGGGCTTGTAGGCAGAGTGGGGGGCACAGGCCGTGACTTCAATACCGCCAGTGCCCAGCAGTTCTTTAATTGTGCAGGTGCTTAGGGGATAATGGTGCGCCCAATATCAGTGATCCGTCAGGGTAGCTTTGCTAGGCGGACCCCGGGGTGGTGCTTGCTCCTCCGTTCACCTCACCAGGTTTCTTGTTGTGTGTGCGACCCTCCGCCAAGGGTGGGGAGAGTCTAGGGGCTACCTCCCAAAGCGACGTCACTCCCGTGCTCTGCCCAGAGTGGTACCAGGAGGAGTATGGAAAATTAGATTGTAGGTCTGGGGGCAGAGCACTCACTGGCAGCACCCCTCAGGCGAGTGGGCGATTCTGCTTCCTCCTGCCCAGTCAGGATTGGGACACTGCACGGCAGTCCCTCTGCCGCTGGCTGCAAGTTGTGGACCCTCGGTTCCCCTGGGGCTGTGCTCCATCCCAGGCCGCTGGTGCTGCTCTGCGCTCGCAGGGGCCAGGCCAAGGCCACCACAGGTCACCGTCTTTCACACGCGGCTCACAGAGTTGGTGGTGCAGAGGCTCTTCCCCCTCCAGAGTGGCATGATTTTGATGGACCACGGCGGTTCCACCCGGCCACCAGTTTTCTTCGTCGCAGGGGTGAGAAGATCCCCTCACTATTGGGCATCTATGCCCCGAGTTGGGGTGCATAGGTTTTCGTATTTCCGCTGCCCTTTTACGAGTTCTGGTGGGCTGTTAGCGGAGCTCCTGTGCTAGGCAGCCATCTTGCTGGCTGCTCAGCAGCGCCCCAAGTAAAAGCAGTTTAGATATGAAAAATGTACCACTGCTAACAGAAAAATGTCAGGGAAAAAGACATGGTGCGTGTTGATAAAAAGTAATTTATATTATGTTTCGCATGCTAAATATTAGCAGACATTTGAAAAGAAAAGCCCACTTTGTTTTCCATGGAAAGAGTTCAGTAGGCCAGAGGCAAACCCTTTTGCTGGCTGTGGGGCACATGTCACAAAACACCCCCACAAGAAGGCTGGCATCCTAGTGTTTACAACTGCAATAAAATTTGGCCTTCCTGAAAGGTGTTGTCCCTGAAGGCTGGGCTCTGAGCAGAGACAAACGGCCCTGGTTGGTGCATGACCAAAATGTAGATGGGAGCGGCAACCCACTTCAAAGAGACTAATAAAACCCTGGGCCAGAGTGGCAAATGGTGGTGAAGGAAAGGAAGCTCATAGTAGCATATATGAAGATTCTATTTGTTTAAAAGGCCTTTTTTAAACTGACTGCTGCTTCCAGCTCTGCCCTGCCAATAGACCACTAAACACAGAGGTCTAGCTCCGGGGAGGAGGCGGGCGGACCTCTGCTGCTCCCGGGACCACAGGCACTGACTGGAGCAGGGACCCCTCTTCCACCTCCGTCCACAACGGGGGATACACCCCGGAACGCCTCCCCAACACCAACAACCTCGCAGCAACTACCCCATAACTCTCGAAGGTGATGGGGGAGTGAGGATGTTTTTCCCTCCACCTCCCACAAATCCTAGCCAGCGACTCTTTGGGCAGGGGCAGTTACCCAGAAGACACCACCTACACTACGGACCAGGCCTCGCACACAGCCTTAGCCCCCATCCCCACGTGGGGGAACCCCCTCAACAACTGGTGGAGCACGGCCCAGTCCCTAACTGGGCATTTGGCCCCCTTTAAGGGCTTACTCATATCACTAGACTCTGGCCCCCCTGCTGATGCTGTAGCCCTTACCTGCTCTACGCCTCCAGCCCATAGAGACACCTGATGACACTCTTCCTGGCGGCGACCCACTTCTCTCCTAGATAATTTGTGGGGGCTACTCCTTCTCCCCGGACAGCCTACGGGTCACAACGGCACAGCTGGCAAATTGCCTTAGGGGTACCCCCGGGAAATGGGCAACCAAAAGACCAAAAGATACAATCAAAGATGGACCAGTTTGCCTGGACACCACCACAGGAGGAAGGCCCCGGACTCTCCCACCGGGACATCTCAGCCCTCAATCCAATGCTGCTAGCATTAAAAAGTAGCACAGATAATCTTGGTGCAAAAACTGACGCCTTAACATGCAAAGTCGATGTCTCTGCAGTCCAAATTGACAAACTGTGCAGAAGAATGACGGAAGCAGAACACTGAATCGGATGACGGGTATCACAAAATCGCTGAACTCCAACGAGAGGTAGCGTCACTACAGCAAACTGTTAAAAAAGTGGTGGCTAAGAATGATGACCTTGAAGGGAGGTCGAGAAGAAACAATATAAGAATTATGGGGGTCGCTGAATCCACCCCAATAGACAATATGGAACTGTTTGTGGAAAAACTACTCAGGGAAATCCTCCACGACCCACCCATCACGGCCCTGTTCATAGTCGAGCGTGCTCACCGCTCTCTAGCGATCAGGCCACACCCCGGGTACCCCCGAGAGGGTTATAATCGCCCGCATTTTCAATTATCGAGACCGGGACATCCTGCTCCGAGCGGCCAGGGAAAAAAACTTCTGAGGTGGGGCTCAGCAACGATTCGACTATTCCTGGACTTCAGCCAACAGGGACAGGATCAGAGGAAGCGCTTCCAAAGTGCAAAAAACATCCTGAAGTAAAAAGACATACGCTACTCAATGATGTTCCCCGCCAAGCTGAGGGTTGTGCACGAAGGGGGAAGGTTCTTCACATCCCCGGAGGCTGTGGAGCGATTCGCCTCTGAAATACCAGACCATGGGACCTCCCCCCGCCAATCCCCTTGAGAAGGATGGAAGGTGACTTTGCACCTTTCCGGATCACAGTTCAGGTGCCACCACGGGGCCCTACAGTGGCTCCACATAGCAACTACCAGAGTAACACATAAGTATGGTAATATAATAATGTAGGAGAAATGTGGCAACAAGCCTCTCACCAAACCGGAAGCACATCGGCCGCCGGCACCCCCCATGTCCAGTTGCCTAGTAACTTGTTTGGGGTTGATGTTTAGTGTTAACTGGGAGGGTGGTGGGCTGATTTGGCCGGTAGGTTCATGTTTCTGGCGTGGGTGGGAGGTATTGGGGGGCGTTCACGGGGTTAAACAATTTGGAACACAAAGTTTAGAGGGGCGGGGAGGGTGGCTTTCTTCTTCTTCCAGGATGAGGAAGTCCTTAGCACACTTCATAATGGCCAAGCACCTAACATACTATCTAGAACCCGCGAGGCGGTACAAACATCCTTTAGAAGCTGACCACAGTCTTGACATAATGTGATACACCACCAGGGGGTAGACACTGCCTCTAACACAGACATTACCTTGGTTACTTGGAACATCCGAGGGTTCACTAATGGAAAAAAGACACGCCTGATTTCAAATTAAGTCAGAATCACCACGTGAACGTCCTTTGTCTTCCGGAGACCCACCTGGAGAAGGGGCAGAAACTCCCAGGCCTTGCGGGTTGTGGTTTTCATAGGTACTGTTCATCCTACACCACCCACTCCCGGGGAGTCGTGATATACATACACCGGTCACTGGAATTCAAATTACACAACCTGTTATCGGACGAGGAAGGTCGTTTTATCATCGTGGCTGGGGAAATTGCAGGGTGGCCAGTTCTTTTTATACATATATATGGCCCTAACTATGACTGCCCAGAATTATTCCAGTCGTGCTCAGAACACCTGCGCTCATTCCCGGGGTACGAAGTGGTGTGGGCAGGGGATTTCAACATAGCTCTGTCACTGACCCAGGATAGATCCTCATCCGTACAAACAGCACTCACCCGGGCGGCCAAAAAATGGGTGTCTATCGCAGCTGATTACGTCCTGGTTGACATATGGCGCCTCCACCACCTCCTTAGTCGGGAATTCACGTTCTACTCGAACGTCCATGGGAGCTCCTCTAGAATCGACTACATCCAAATGTCCCAGAACTGGCCCGCGTGTCCCACAGAGTGCAGATTCTACCCTGGACCTTGTCCAACCACTCTCCAGTTCTGGTACAATTCACAGGTTCGATCACCTCCACCGTCCCCCGCCCAAGCAGCTCCGATGGAGATTTAGAGCTTGTGCACTTGAGGACTTGGAATTCCGTGGTGACATCTGCCAAACCATTACCAAGTTCTTGCAGCTAAACTCAGAGTCAGTCTCCGACCCCAGGGTAGTATTGGAAACATTTAAAGTTTATATTCGGGGCTGGTGTATCTCCCAGGAAGGGGGCGTCCTAAAGAGTATCTGCAGAGCTATTTCTTCCAAAGAGAAAGACTTACAAAATATGGAGACCCGACAGGCCCTGCAGGACTCCCCCGAACCTCAGGCTAGCCTGGAGGCCAAGAGACAGGAGATCCGCTTGCTGATGACCAGCGAGGAAAGATTCTTGGATGACCCGGTGGAGGCCACCCGTGGAGGGGCACTGCCCCAGTCGGACTCTAGCATGGGCCATTAGGCAGGAGCGACACTTAGATCCCATAATATAAATTGACACATTCGAGGGAGAACACGTGAGGGACACCGGGAGAAAAAATTACGCGTTCCATCAATACTACTCAAAACTCTACGCCACTCAGAGTACCGCAGGGCATAACGATATCGGACAATATCTAGATAGGATCGCCTTGGGTTGGCTAGACCCGGAAGATGGAGCAAGATTGAATGATCCTCCCACGGACGAGGAATTCCTTAAAGTAATGCACTCTCTTCCCAATGGCAAAGCCCCTGGGACCGATGGCATCACTGCCGAACTATATAAAACCTTTCCCACCCTGTTTATTCCCCACTTGCGTAGCATGTTCGAGGCGGCCAGCTCGACAGGCGTAATCCCGGAGTCCACGAGAACAGTCCTAGTGACGGTCCTGCTTAACACAAATAAGGACCCTAAGAAATGCTTGTCTTACAGGCCCCTATCACTGGTGAATACCGATAACAAGATTCTAGAAAAGCTCTTGGCAGACAGGCTTATGCCCCACATGCCCAGCCTGGTCCTTCCAGATCAGACAGGCTTCATACCTGGCAGCTTGTTAGGGAGAATTCTCATTCAATGGCTAATTTCCCTTAGCTAGTGAGTCCCTCAGCAGCTTTGCTGGATTTCTGGAGTTATTTTTTTCCAATTGGTAAGAGTGTGAGCTTTTCCCCCACTCTTACCCATGTTTTGCCATTTGTATTTCATCTGTTTTTGTGATTGTGGGCTCTGGAGTACACCACTTCAGTAGCCCCATTTTGTGTGTTACACAGCACCTTCAGTGCAGTGACACAGGGTTGTCGTTTAGACTTCCCACCAACTCCATTTCTGGGGCTGACTACTGTCTCCCAGAAAAGGGTAACGTTGCCATTAACTTTACTTAGTCATTTAACCACAGATCCAGTACACCCCATTTTACATGGAGTACTGGAAAAGGTTAATCCTTAGCCCTTTTTATCTGTACCTCGTAGAGCATTGTTTCGCTCTTTTAACATTTAGACTCGGCTGGTGGCAGTGGTGGCAGTGCTATCTACCCTGACCTTTCTACCGCGATTATACTATATAAACGTGGTACTGTTTTAGCCTCCAACTTTAACCCGCTTGACCAAATACTTTTTCTTTTGACTCTGGTCGGGTTTAATCGCCATTTCTTTTTGTTAAAGTCCTTCTTGTGTTTTACTTTACGCGGGAAACCAGGTTTGCCTTCTTGGTTCACTGTCTTTTGGTGGGCTTCAGCCAAGAAGCCCTCCTCTAGGCGCCTTGGTGTCTAGGTGGGCTGAATGTGAGGGAGGGGTGTAGTCACCCCCTGCACAGGGTACCCTAGGAAACCCATGTTGCACTTTGCCATGATTGGCTGAGGTGGTTGTCCGGGCTGGACAACCCACCTGCTGCGTGATTGACAGCCAGGCTGTGTGAATGGGGGATTTTCGCATAAAAGGCAGGACTCTTGGGCTGGAAGTCAGAGTCGCCACTGGAACTACAAGGAACCGAAGAGAAGCAGAGAAGAAGTCGGCTGCTGCAACTATCCCGTCCCGGTGAAGCCCTGCTGCAGTCCTAAGCTATCTACCCTTCGACGACCAGAGAAGATCCAGTCCGGAGTCTTCTTCCCTTGAGCCTGATGGGGATAACCAGCTCATCTTCTACAGCTAGAGGATCCTCTTCATGGTTGAAATCGCTGCACACTGCTGTAGTGGTCCGGATAGCCATCTGAAGAGCCTCTCCTGTTTTTAAGGAGCACACCTTTTATTCACCGCTGCTGCTGCCGGCTTCAGCCTTATGTGGTGCAGACCCCTCCCGAAGTCCTCCTTCTTGCCGAAGCTCCAGGAACCGTGGGTCTGCAGGAAACTACCAGGAACAACTGCCGTGGCACCAGCTTCTTCATTGAATACGGTACTGTGTTCTGCTTGAGGAAATCGGGTGAATCCCTTTTTCTCCTCCTACAAAGCCTGCCCTTATCTTCCCTCCTTCTTATAACTTTTGCTTCCTCCATTGACAATATCTAAGTACTCCTGGCTACGTTGAATCGTGAACTGTCCGACTGTGTGATCCTCGACAACAGGAACCCGGTTCCACTTGACACTGGCTCCGGCCTATTGACTCTTGAATTTCTGTCCATGAGCGTTCTCTGATTCTGTCTGCCTTGACAAAAGTATTGCCTATGATTTTTGCCCCCAACTCTCTCTGGGTATCTCAGGTGCTAAGTGTGTTTTTACCCCGGTAACATTTCTTGCCACGGATACGTGTTTCTTTAATAAGACCGAACTGTCATTACTGTCAAAAAGTGATTGCATATATATTCCTGGTAACGTCTTTTGTTTCACACTGGTCCGTTAAAACATAGGGTACTTACCTTGAGGTTATACCGTACAAAGCGAAATGGTTGGTGGTAGTATATTTTACGTGTGATTTTGAATGAATAGAAGTGTTGTGTTTATAACAAACTGTTTAAAAATAAATGTACTTATATTTTTTACCTGAAACCTTGAGTCATTGTTTGCTTGAGTCACAGTAATTGTGGTCCCTTTGTGTAATCTCTGCTACTGCTCATATAATCTTGAGATAATCCTGGCTGCTCCGCTACTGCTACCACTTTAACATAGTAGTACAGGCTTGTACCAAAGGTAAAACTTGTATTACCACTTGTAGTCTTAATTGTGAGTAGTGGTCCCTAAGGGCACTGCACAGGATTGTGCCTAACACTGGTGTACAGCCATGAGGATTTGGGAGTAAAGTGATTACACTTAGAGTGCTGCTATTGCTTGAGTTCAACTTACCACAAGGCTAAACACCACTAATTCTATTTAACTGAGAAATCGTGTCAAATATGGAAAGCTACATTGAAGAAGGTCTCTTAAACTACACTGCTGAGGTTTTGAGAACCATGTGTAGGGAGAGGAGTCTATCTGGAAAAGGAAAGAAATGTGAATTGATTGCAAAGTTAATGGGAAAACAAAGTCTACAGAGTGGGTCAGAATGGCCTGCCCCTCCAGCAAATGTGGATACTGATGTTTCTGATTCTGAGAGTGTTACTTTAGAAGAAGTAGGTGAGTCCTTGTTAGGAAACCTACAACACCTCTGCCTGTTCAGAAAGCACAACCTCTGTCCACAGGGACCCCCACAGGTCCTACACTTACTCCTGAGTTTATTGCACTTGAGAAAATGAGACTTGAATTGGAAGTGAAACGTATTGATGCCCAAACTGCCATGAAACATCAAGAGTTAAGGCTCAGAGAAATTGAGCTGAATCATGAACTAGAGATGAAGAAATTGTCTGTAGAAATTGCTTCTCTCCCAGAGTCCTCTAGGCCTTCCAGCCCTAAGAGATCCCGTATGCCAAAGGAAATGGTTGGTATGTATGAGACTAAACTTGATGTTTTGGATTGGTTAGCAATGTTTGAGTACAATCATGGATTTCAAGGTATCAGAGAATCAGCTGATTCTCTGGCTTTTCTCTAGGCTTCCCCCTGTTGCAAGTGATGCTGTAATGGAGTTGGGGGAGGAGGATAAACAGGATTATGAGTGTGTGAAGCTAGCATTCATAGCTAGATTTGGTAAGACCCCTTCACAGTATTTTAAGAGGTTTAGAACCCTCAAAAGCATGATGGTACCCCTTGGGCTACCTGGGTGTGTGAATGTTTGAATAAATTAGATGGTTGGGTTAAGGGTTACAAAGTGAACACTTATGAAGGTTTGAGGAATCTTGTAATGTTGGAGTCTATTTTTGATGTCTGCTCCCCTGAGCTTACTTAGACAGCACTTGGCAGATTCAAAGTAGATAGATCCTAAGAAGCTAGCTAAGGCTGCTGACTTGTGGGTTGCCAACAGGGCTACTCACAAGGATTCTGGGGTAACTCAGAAAGCAGCCAAAGAAAGACAACAAAGAGAATTCCAATAATTCCAATCTCAAAGAGGGCCCCAAACATAACCAGGGTAAGACACCAGGGAAACCGAATCAGGCTAGTCTACCATCTGGTCCCAAACCAGATGGAGGTCAGAACAAACCCCCATTCCAGAGAGCATTTGGAAAATGCTTTGTTTGTTTGTTACCTGACCATGTGAAAGGGGATCCCAGATGTAAGGGTAAACCTTCAGGGGTCCACACTGCCTCCTTAGCCTTCTCCCAGGTGGATGAAGTACCTATGGCCAGTGGAAACTTTCAGTTACTAGCTGATAAGCCCATTAGAGTCTCAGATAATGTTTCTTTAGTGTCCTTGGGTCTTTGGGAACAACAGAACTTAGATGTCTATAACTCAATCCCAGATAATACTAAAGAGTATTACAAAGATAGTGTTCTCGTGAATGGTCAGGAAACCCCTGCCATCAGAGACACTGGAGCCAGCATAACTGTGGTTGATGAATGTTTTTTCAAGGTGGAGGATGTTGCTAAGGCACCCAAACACCTAACCAAGTTAGCTGGAGGCCCTGTGCAAATGGTTCCCCAGTTACCAGCTCTCACCCAGTGTAATGACATGACTGTCAGAATACCTGTAAGTGTGCAGAATAACATACCTGGGAGGGTCCTGCTGGGTAATGACCTTAAAGCTCTTAGAGTTGTGTCCAGTACCCCCAGGCCCCCCAGCAGAAGGAAGCAGGAGCTCACAATGTCTGCAAGGGAGAAAACCCTGAGAGGCTCTCCTATGGACATGATAGAGGAAACTATCACCCCAAGTCCACAGGACTTACTTACTGCTATTGCAGGTCAGAAAGAGACAAAGGGGAAACCCAAGTCTGCCAGCAAGAACCCAGCAAGCACTCCTGTGCCCAGAAGGACATCTCCAAGGCTGTCCAAGGTCACATCTGTGACTCCTCCACCAGCTGAGGCTGAGTGTGAGGTTCAATCCTGTATGGTTCAGCTAGATACTGAGGAATCGGATCTAGAAGAAGATCTTATTCTGGTAGGAGATCTTGACCCTGTTGACCATCCTCAGCTGCAGTCTTTACTGGCAGAAGGTGGGCCCAACAGGGTAGATTTCAGCAAGGGACAAAGAGAGTGTCCTACCTTGGAATGTCTTTGCCTACAGGCAGCTTCTCAGCTCAATGGGACTGAGCCTGGGAAGTATAGGTTGCACTGTGAAGATGGCCTCTTCTAAAGTGAACCGACTGAGTCAACCCCTGGAGACTGCAAAAAACTTGTAGTACCTATAGTGAACGACTCCAGTTTCTGCAGTTAGCCGACAAGATATTTTGGCTGGTCACTTAAGTTTTGAGAAGACCAAGGAAAGGCTCTCTCTTTACTTCTGCTGGCCTAAGATGCGCTCAGAAGTAGACAAATTCTGCAGAAGCTGCCACACTTGCCAAACCTCTGGCAAGAGTGGATCCAAGAATGTGAACCCTTGGTGCCTCTCCCAGTAGTGGGAGTTCCTTTTGAGAGGGTTGGGATTGACATTGTTGGTCCTCTTGACCCCCCCACATCTTCAGGCAACAGGTTTATCCTGGTTGTAGTGGATCATGCCACTAGATTTCCTGAAGCCATAACTTTGAGGACTGTTACGGCTCCGGCTGTGGCTAAGGCCCTACTTGGTATTTTTACCAGAGTAGGTTTTCCTAAGGAGGCGATATCTGACAGGGGATCAAATTTTATGTCCCACTACATGTGGGACATAAACCTCTGCAGTCATCTACAAGTTCTCAACTGCCTACCATCCCCAATCCAATGGGTTGGTGGAGAGTCACCTACAAGTTCTCAACTGCCTACCATCCCCAAACCAATGGGTTGGTGGAGAGGTTTAACAGAACTACGAAGAGCATGATAGGTGCTTTAGAAGAACCCCTTAAGAGAAAGTGGGACCTTCTACTGCCATGCCTTCTCTTTGCATATAGAGAAGTCCCTCAGGAGGGAGTAGGATTCAGTCCCTTCGAACTTCTTTATGGCCATCCAGTCAGAGGCCCTTTAGCCCTGATTAAGGAGGGGTTGGAGAGTGCTCCTTCCCCCAAGCCAGTCAGAGTGACTGACTATGTGATAAGTCTCCGGAGGAGAATGTCACACATGATGGCAGAGGCAAGTGATAACTTGAAGGCTGGTCAAGCTCTGGTCAAACATTGGCATGACCAGAAGGCTAACATGGTTGAGTTTACTCAAGGCCAGCTTGTTCTTGTTATGGTCCCCACAAGGCAGAGGGCCTTGCAGGACAAATGGATAGGACCCTTCAAAGTTGTGGGTAAACTTGGAGAGGTGAACTATCCCCCAGAGTCTTTTACACCAACCGTTTAAAGGGTTATGTCTCTAGACCTGACATAGGAGCTTTGCTTCTAGCTTCAGCTCAGGAGGAGGAGGATTAGAGTGAACCTCTGCCTGACCTCCTGAGAGGCTTACCTTTAGATGAGCAAGTTGAAGGAGTTAATCTCTCTTCCAGTCTCACATCTGACCAGCAGGATGAGTGCAAGTTACTGTTAAATCAGTTTGCCTCCCTCTTCTCACTTTCACCAGGCTTGACCCCTTGGGGCCAACATGATATACTCACTGGTGACTGTTTGCCTGTCAAAAGCAGGGGGTACAGAATGTCAGACAATGTAAGAACCCATATAAGGAATGAGGTCAACAAGATGCTTGATCTCGGGGTTATAGAGCCCTCTACTAGCCCATGGTCTAGCCCAGTTGTGCTTGTACCAAAGGCAGGATCCAAGGAGTTGAGATTCTGCGTGGACTATAGAGCTCTAAATGCAGTCACAAAGACTGATGCCCATCCTTTGCCTAGGACAGATGAGCTTCTGGACAAACTTGATGCAGCCAAGTACCTCATCACATTTGACCTAACGTCAGGCTATTGGCAAATAGCCCTGACAGACCATGCCAAGGAGAAAACTGCTGCTATTCAAGGTAATGCCTTTTGGACTAAAGAATGCACCTGCTACATTTCAGAGGATGGTCAATCATGTTCTGAATGGGATGGAGGACTTCTGCATGGCATACTCGGATGACATTGCATTGTTCAGCCCTACATGAAAAGAACACATTGAACACCTAGGCTACGTATTGCAGTCTCTGGAACAGGCCCATCTGACCATAAAGGCAAGCAAATTTCAAATTGGTCAGAGTATAGTGGTTTACGTTGGACATGAGGTTGGAGGAGGTGAAATCAGGCCATTGCCTAGCAAAGTACAAGCTGTACAAAACTGGGCCACGCCTACTACTCAAACCCAAGTGAGAGACTTCTTAGGTCTCACTGGGTATTACAGGAACTTCATAGAGAACTATGGGACCATAGCTTCTCCCTTGATGTCATCTCCTCTCCCAAATTCCCTAAAAAGGTCAGGTGGAATGAGGAGTGCAATCAAGCCTTTGAAGGTCTAAAGAAAGCCATTTGTCAAGCTTCAGTCCTAAGAGCTCCTGACTATCACCAACTCTTCACTGTACAAACTGATGCTTTTAATGTAGGTATAGGTGCAGTCCTTAGTCAACTGGATGAGAAAGGTAGGGAACACCCCATTTGTTTCATCAGCAGGAAGTTAAAGGATCCTGAGACAAGGTGGGCAACAATAGAACGTGAATGTCTTGCTATTGTGTGGTCACTGAAGAGGTTTAGACCATATTTGTATGGCTCTACCTTCATCATTCAGACTGACCACCAACCCTTGAGATGGCTGATGCAAATGAAAGGGGAAAACCCAAAGTTACTCAGATGGTCAATCTGCCTGCAAGGATTAGATTTTTCCATTGAGCACAGAGCAGGAAGTCACCACCAAAATGCTGATGGTCTCTCTAGTATGTTTGTAACCAACTAGAGGTATGAGAACCATCCAGGAGCCGATTAAATCCTCCTGTCCCTTAGTCTGAGGGGGGGCGAGTGTTAGGGAGAATTCTCATTCAATGGCTAATTTCCCTTAGCTAGTGAGTCCCTCAGCAGCTTTGTGGGATTTCTGGAGTTATTTTTTTTCACTCGGTAAGAGTGTGAGCGTTTTCCCCACTCTTACCCATGTTTTGCCATTTGTATTCCATCTGTTTTTGTGATTGTGGGCTCTGGAGTACACCACTTCAGTAGCCCCCTTCTTTTGTGTGTTACACAGCACCTTCAGTGCAGTGACACAGGGTTGTCTTTTAGACCTGTGAAAAACGAATGGTACAACGATAACCTTGTTGTGCAAACTGGGGCACAGCACAGGGCAAAACAAATTTAGCTACTCAAATCAATAAAACAATCCATACATTTTTTTTAGACTATCCTGGTTCAATTAGTTATTCATCTTGTGCAAATTCATTCATATTCATTCATATTACACATCCTTTATATGAAAGAAAACATTTATTTTTGTATTTCACACATTTCCTAGTAATAAAAATCAATGTTATACATCATAAACAAGGCATTGACATATTAATCCATATGTTTTTACAAAACAAGTTACAATTAAATCTTTTACAGATTTTTCATATGTTTCCAACTCTTGTTTGTTCCCATGATCCAATAATCCTGATAGGTCTCCCAATAAAGTTTCCTATCTTTCAACTATGCGTTTCGGGCAATTAATGCCCTTCTTCAGGTTTAAGAGTATTGGATTATTTTCTGTAAAACATAAATCGGTATGTCTATATTACTTAATATGTAAAAAGGTTCATTAATCAGATTAAATACACTAATAATGGCTCTGTTCAAATAAACTAACCTTGGAATTCGTCTCCCTCTCTCAGGAAAAGCTTGTTGCCCTTACAGGGTAAATTTCAAAGGCTGTCGAATGAAGATAGAAAATGTTTCACTCTTGAGTGATCTGAATTAAGAGAGGCGGTGGTGCGCAGAGGGACCAGTTGCTGTTTAAGGTGCTGGGTCCCCCTGCGCACCACCAAATTCATAAGTTCTAAGTGCGGTGCGTTATTTTTAAGATAACAGGTATCACTCACCACTTGTGGAGTATTCCTGTCTGTTGGTAATAGCTCCTATCTTCTTTGATTGTCGCTTTGTTTTAAGATGAACCCTGAGAATAAATCACGTGTGGTCCTTTTAAGTTTAAGTAAATATAGTTAACACATTTAGATTTGTGTTTTTGTTTGATGTGCCACTGGATTGAATCATTTCATACCTATTGATTATGCACGATCTAGTTTACTGCTGCCGAGTTGTGCTAGTCTTGTAGTTCTCGGAGGGTTAACGGTCAACCCGCCGTGTTTCACGCTTTAAGTCGTTCTTAACCCCTGCAATAATGGGATACTATTAGAACTCGGTAGTAGAGCTACAACTAAGTGCCACTTTCAATAGCTAAATGCGTGATCCAATGTGTAGATAGCTTTTTACCTGTTAAGGAAGATCAGCGTGCATCTAGGTGCTGCAGCGAGTGCTCGTTCACTGGGAAAATCGGAGACAACGGCTGCAGCACATGTCGCTAAGCAACCGCGGCAGTTCGTCGTCCATTTAATAAACACTATACTGTTAGATGTTACTGCGGGCGCCATGTTGGGAGAACACGTATGTTAAGCTAAATCGAAAGCCCTCTTTCTAAGTGTCTATGACTACTCGAGATTTTCATATAGACTTAACGTCTCACTACTAGATGAAATAATCTCAATACGTGTACATGGAATAATTAGGAGGCATAGAAAAGTTACGTAATACAACGCGATGAGAATATTAATTATATATTCTCCCTCAACACGCAAAAATTCTTCCTGTTGTCCTTTCATTAATTGTATGATGGAAGTAAGAGATTATACCGTAACACAGTTTTTCGTCTTATGTATCACGTGACCTTTCACTCATTGAGACACATTTGGCAGGCATCATTGCAGCTGAAACAATTCAAATAACATTACATAGTCACATAAGACTGCATTGTTGAACCAATTTGAATCTAGACACATTGTTCTTTTTCACATTATCTTTCTTTTGCTGTAGGAAGTGTATACTGCAAATATGTGGTTACTCATTTAAAACTAAACATCACGTGACATTTCAATCATAAAGGCACAATGAAAAGCATTTTCACATCATGACAAGGGGGTCTCTGTCTTTTAGCAACAATGTCCTGAAGCTTACTCGAGTTCTTCTATAAATCTTTGATCTTACTGCCACAGATATCAAAGGTTCTAGTGATAAGGAGGAGCTCATCACTTCACATTAGTCATTTGTTCCTGTCCATTCATCTTTGAAAAGATGTCTATAGGTAACAATTCAGATAATTCATCCCTCTGGGATACATTGTGTCAAGCTTCTCAATCCAGAATATCTCTCGTTGTTGCAACAATTTGGCGATGTTGCCTCCTCTTTTTGGTAATTTTACATGCTCCAAAATGACAAACTTAATTTGTGCAATGGAATGTTTTGCAGTGTCGAAGTGTTGGGCTACTGGAGATTTCACTGAGTGATTCCAAATGTTTGATTTATGTTCACCCCACCGAAATTTGGCTTTCCTGGTAGTTAGTCCAATGTAGTATAAGCCACATGGGCACTTTGTACCATATATTACATTTTTGACGTCGCAAGTCGAGGTGTGTTTCAAAGAAATACTTTGTCCGGTATGTGGATGATTTATGGAATTACCTTTCATTACGTTATTACAGGAACTGCAGTTATTGCATGGTATAGTCCCCCTATAAATTTCCTTTGTTGGACAATATCTTTGAAATCAGATATGATCAGTTGATCCTTTAGTGATCTGCTTTTGGTATATGCAAACAAGGGAGGTGATGGAAATAATTTGGACACTGTTGCATCCTGGGACAATATTTCCCAATTCTTTCTGATTATTTTCTTAATTGTGCTGCTTTGAGTAAGTGGTTACATATACCAACTCAGATGTCGTGTTTTTTGCTTTTGTCGTTAATGATTCTTGTCTTGTTATGTTCTTCACTTGTATTGCATGTTTGTTTAATAGTTCATTGTTGTATCCTCTCTTGAGGAATTTTTCTTTGAGAGCTGCTGATTTCAATTCATATTCATCTTCCTCTGAGATAATGCGTCTGTATCTTAAGAACTGACTCATAGGGATACTTGAGATGGTGTTCCTAGGATGGAAGCTCGTAGCCAAAAGGAGACTATTCCTATCCGTTTCTTTTGTGAAGATCGTTGTTTCTATTTTGTTGTTTTTCTAATAGACCTGGACATCTAAGAACTCCATGGCAGTCCGACTGTATTTGTACGTAAATTTAATCTGTGGGGCTAAGTTGTTCATGAAATCAAAGAACTTAAGAAGCTCTTCTTCTTCTCCGCTCCAAATGCCAAACAGATCATCTATGAATCTCGTAAGAAATTTAAGTTTGTCTTTCCATCTTGGATTGTTAATTACTTGTGTCTCTTCCAAGTATGACATGTAACTATTCGCATAACTTGGGACAATTGCAGTCCCCATTGATGTACCTGATATTTGGACAAAGTATCTGTCTTCGAAAGAAAAGAAATTGTTATTTAGAACAATTGTCAGGAGTTTCAAGATGAAGAGACGGTCACTTTTCACTGATACTGTAGTATTTAATAACATCCATTCTACAGCTTCCAACCCAGCTTGGTGTGTTATGTTGGTATAAAGGCTTGTTACGTCCATAGAAAATAGAATGTCCTTATTCGTGTCGAAAGTAACTTCTCAGAGTTTCTTCAGAAATTGATTAGTGTCTTTGATATATGTAGTACATTCTTGTGCAAGAGGTTGAATAATCCTGTTAATATATTGGGAAATTGGTTCGAGTAAACTGTTGTTTGCTGCAATTATTGGACGTCCTGGGGGTTCCATCAAATTTTTATGAATTTTAGGTAAAACATAAATGACAGGTGTCAACGGATGAGTATTAGTAAGGAAACGTTTGGTTTTGTGGGTGATGATCTCTTCCACTTCGGCTTCTTCTAGTGTCTTCTTGATGATTTCCCGTACTTGTTCTGTCGGATCTTGAAAAATGTCCAAGTATGTGTCTTGATCATTCAATTGCCTTTCAACCTCAGCTTTGTATTTGTTGGTGTCCATGATGACTAGGGCACCCCCGTTTATCTGCTGGTTTGAAAATAATATCTGGATTCTCCCAGAGACGGTCTAGTGCTTGTTTTTCTCTTAGGGTTAGATTTCGTTGTGTTCAGTTTTTGAACCTAATCTTCTTCATATCTTCCAGTACCAATTTCTGGAAAGAATCCAATGCTGAATTCTGTATGGGCGGTGTGAAGGTACTTTTAGGTTTCAACTCAAGGAATTCAGACTGTTGTCTTTTATCTGGAATTTCCACTGTGTCTTTTAGACTTCCCACCAACTCCATTTCTGGGGCTGACTACTGTCCCCCAGAAAAGGGTAAAGTTGCCATTAACTTTACTTAGTTATTTAACCACAGATCCAGTACACCCCATCTTACATGGAGTACTGGAAAGAGTTAATCCTTAGCCCTTTTTATCTGTACCTCCTAGAGCATTGTTTCGCTCTTTTAACATTTAGACTTGGCTGGTGGCAGTGGTATCTACCCTAACTTTTCTACTGCGATTATACTATATAAACGTGGTACTGTTTTAGGCTATTATATTAGCCTCGAACTTAAACCCGCTTGACCAAATACTTTTTCCTTTGGCTCCGGTCGGGTTTATTCGCCATTTCTTTTTGTTAAAGTCCTTCTTCTGTTTTACTTTGCACGGCAAACCAGGTTTGCCTTCTATGTTCACTGTCTTTTCTCGGGCTTCTGCCAAGAAGCCCTCCTCTAGGCGCCTGTGTGGCTAGGTGGGCTGAATGTGAGGGAGTGGTGAAGTCACCCCCTGCACAGGGTATCCTAGGAAACCCAAGTCGCACTTTGCCATGATTTGCTGAGGTGGTTGTCCGGGCTGGACAAACCCCCCTGCTGTGTGATTGACAGCCAGGCTGTGTGAATGGGGGATTTTCGCATAAAAGGCAGGACTCTTGGGCTGGAAGTCAGTCGCCACTGTAACTACAAGGAACCGAAGAAAAGCAGAGAAGAAGTCGGCTGCTGCAACTTTCCCATCCCGGTGAAGCCCTGCTGCAGTCCTAAGCTATCTACCCTTCGACGACCAGAGAAGATCCAGTCCGGAGTCTTCTTTCCTTGAGCCTGGTGGGGATAACCAGCTCATCTTCTACAGCCAGAGGATCCTCTTCGTGGTCGAAATCGCTGCACACTGCTGTAGTGGTCCGGATAGCCACCTGAAGAGCCTCTCCTGTTTTTAAGGAGCGCACCTTTTATTCACTGCCGCTGCTGCCGGTTTCAGCCCTGTGTGGTGCAGACCTCTCCCGACGTCCTCCTTCTTGCCGAAGCTCCAGGAACCGTGAGTCTGCAGGAAACTACCAGGAACAACTGCCGTGGCACCAGCTTCTTCAATGAATAAGGTACTGTGTTCTGCTTGAAGAAATCGGGTGAATCCCTTTTTCTCCTCCTACAAGGCTTGCCCTTATTTTCCCTCCTTCTTATAACTTTTGCTTCCTCCATTGACAATATCTAAGTACTCCTGGCTATGTTGAATGGTGAACTGTCCGACTGTGTGATCCTCGACAACAGGAACCCGGTTCCATTTGACACTGGCTCCGGCCTATTGATTCTTGAATTTCTGTCCATGAGTGTTCTCTGATTCTGTCTGCCTTGACAAAAGAATTGCCTATGATTTTTGCCCCCAACTCTCTCTTGGTATCTCAGGTGCTAAGTGTGTTTTTGCCCCGGTAACATTTCTTGCTGCGGATACGCGTTTCTTTAGTAAGACCGAACTGTCATTACTGTCAAAAAGTGATTGCATATGTATTCCTGGTAACGCCTTTTGTTTCACAACACCAGCCCGTTAAAACATAGGGTACTTAGCTTGAAGTTATACCGTACAAAGCAAATTGGTTGGTTGTAGTATATTTTACGTGTGGTTTTGAATTAATAGAAGTGTTGTGTTTATAACAAACGGTTTATAAAAATAAATGTACTTATATTTTTTACCTGAAACCTTGAGTCAGTGTTTGCTTGAGTCAAAGTAATTATGGTCCCTTTGTGTAATCTCTGCTACTGCTCATATACTCTTGAGATAAGCCTGGCTGCTCCGCTACTGCTACCACTTTAACATAGTAGTACAGGCTTGTACCAAAGGTATAACTTGTATTACCACTTGTAGTCTTAATTGTGTGTAGTGGTCCCTAAGGGCACTGCACAGGATTCTGCCTATCATCGCTCTACACAAAATAATCTGTGGAGACTGTTTACCCTAATGCACAATGTCAACCCAGAGACCCCAATAGCAGTAGCAGCATTGGATGCCAAAAAGGCATTCGACTCTGTCGAATGGCTGTTCTTGTTTGAGGTCCTTCCTCGAGCTGTCATGGGTACCACATTCCTACATTGGGTTCTGTTGTTATACACAGCCCCACTTGTACTGGTGTATACCATTGGCAGGCAATCTGAACCTATCTATCCGTCCTGAGGTACTAGACAGGGCTGCCCCTTCTCCCCCATCTTGTTTGCCCTGGCAATTGAGCTGGTGGCTTGTGCTCTGAGGGAATACCATAACAACAGAGAGGTCTCACTCCACTCACACACATCTATCTTCTCCCTAAATGCGGACGATATGTTAATTTACGTTAAACACCCACATATAGTGGATTACCAAATTCAGAGACCTGTCGGGCCTGCAGATCAATAGGACGAAGTCTGAGATCCTCCCGCGCACCGCAGGGGTGTCGCCGCATGACATCGGCAACGCCTTTGCCTGGTGCCCCAAGGAATCCGTTATCTAGGCATCCGCGTATCCACATCACCGGCTAGGCTATATGAGGAGAATTACATTGCAGCCCTACAATAGTTGGAACATAGGGTGGACACATGGGTACACCTCCCCATCTCGCAATCAGCTCGGATCTCGCTTTCCAAGATGGTGGCCCTGCCGAAATTACTGTAGGTCTTTAACAGCGTCCCCATCTGGCCTCCATCAAGCTTTTGGAACCGACTAAAGAGCTTGATGATTAAATTGATATGGGCAGGGAAGCAACCCTGCATCTCGGTAGACTCACTATGTCGATCATATTACCCGGGAGACCTGAACGTCCCCGACCTCATCTTGTACTACCTGATCAGCCAGGTGCAATATGCTGTCTGGTGGTGGTCCCCCGCTGGCAAAATGCCCCACACACGCCTTGAGAAAGCACTTACCCGGCCAGATGACCTCAGAGGGCTACTATGGGCCCCGCGAGAAAGATACACTAGATCAGAAGTACAGCCTCTATATATCACCCTCAGAGCTTGGGATCGCCTGGCGAAATGGGCCGACCTAGGACTATGGTACTCCCCCCACCATGGCCACATATCACATTCGGGGTATACCACTTACACAAGGCTATTTTCTTACAACACTTCACGAACCTACAGATTAACACAATAGGAGATATCTCCCCGAGGGAAAATTCATGGCATGAGACAACCTTAAATCTAGGGGAGACTGGACTCCCATCACGCAATTATTGTATTTCCACCTCCAGGACCTGTTACGGGCCAAGTGACAGGACTTTCCAAATGCGCCTCCCACGTCCCCGTTAATGGTATACACCACCACCCCAACATCCACAAGGAAGGTGGTCTCAAACCTATATAGCCTGGCCCGGACACTCAGACCCCCACATGCAAATCTACATAGAGATAAATGGGAGGACATCTGGGGGTACAAAATGACAGATGGTCAGTGGAACAATATACACTCTCAGACCAAGTCTATTTCCATTACTAATATAGTCCGCCTGATTCATTTCAAATTTTTGCATCAGATATACTACTCCCCACTCAGCCTGCATAAGCTTTTCCCACTTAGACCCCCGAACTGTAAAATGTGCCATTAGACGCTTGCAGACTTTTTCCATGTGGCATGGCTCTGCCCTCGAGTTCAGCCTCTGTGGTCGGAAATCGCTGAAGCAATGTCAACCATGACTGACACCCGGATTCCACTTAACCCTGATGTCTGGCTGTTGGCCCTAATTGAGACTTGCGCCCGAAGCGAGAAACTCCTTACAAGCATGGCACCCGCGGCTTCCAGATCACTTGTGGCACGTACCTGGGGATCTAACAGGGCACCCATATTTCAACACTGGCTCAATCTTATGTCGAGTTGTGAACAGAGGGAAATACAGGACAGCATGACACTTACACCTAACAGCAGACCCAATGGCTACTGGGCTACGTTCAGGAGCTATATGGCCAGGTAGGCGGAACCTGGACCCGACTCCAGTACATAGGACCCTAATTGGCAACGCCTAACGGCCACTCCCTTCAGGTGGTATCCTTGTGGCCGACCAAAATTGTAATGAATGTTCCTGTACATGGTCTCCAGGGAGTAAAAACGTCTTGGCCCACACTCCTATGATCAACGTCCTATTATCGACGGTCTTAAGCCCGGCACAGAGTCAGCTGTAATACTGTGCTGGTCAAGATCATGCGTAAGCAATGGAAGAAGTTGGGGGCAGAGGGGGTTGGTAGGGGCACATTGGCACCAGATGATGTTATTGTGTATTGTTTTATATGCAAAAATTAAATATAGACAGTTTTTAAAAAAAGGAAGAGGGTGTCTTTGTTCTTAAATCAGTCCAATCTGTTTGTCCAAATTTCCCCTAAAACAGGCCTTTCAGTGGAGTTGGGTCAAAAATCCAAAATTCCCAAATCATTCCAATGTTTCTGTCCGACTTCCCCAACCCAGACCACATTAGTGTGTGGCATCTGAAAAACAAACAGCTAAATCAACCTGTTTTTACTTTAAAGTGAAAGTGTGGGTGAAATGTTAATTGCCATATGTATTCGCACACATTTGTAAAAAAAAAAAAAACTGCTAGTGTTTTCAGCACGCGGGAAAACATCAAAATTGCACAGCATTACACCTATCACTGTGTTCACCGACCAGCGCTAATTATTTCATGAAGTGTAATTTGTGGAAAGTAAAGAATTGTGATTTGTGTTTTTTCCACTCACCTTTGTAATTTATTTATGTTGTGAAAAGTTTATTGTGTTGTGCCACGGATAAAGTGGTGTTTGACATTTCAGTATGAGTTTTGTAACATCCAAATAAACCTAAATGTACTCCGGCCTGGTCCTTTGCTCATTGGTAGGTCAGGGGGAGGGATACAAAGGGTAGTAGATGAATTGGAGATAGGGCTGAATAGAATAATTTGTTAAACAGTTTGTTGCGTGACATCTTGAGTTTGTTGCGTGACATCTTGAGTGGGGAGGGAAGGAACTCCCTGTTTTGAGGGTGGTCTCTCAATAAACTGTTACAAATTGGGGGCTCGTGGCTGGGATTTAGCTAGCTATTTCTGACTCATGACAAGTGCATTGTGACAGATTATTCATTTTGATGCAATTGCATTAAGGTGGAGGGAAAGCCATTGTTGCCTTGTTAAAGTGCTGCAAGGACTTGACCCCTGAGTTCCATGGAGGTGTACATGTGAAACATTAGGATTGTGTAAGAATTGATTTGTGTGAGGAAATCAAGACGGAACAGGCTGATTTTACCCTTGCATTAAGAACGTTTTACTAAGGTGCAAAAATCCATTGTTAAAAACGACTGTACAAATTGGTGAAGCCAGGGAGCATCTTGTAACGAAGTCTGTTTCACATATATGAAGTCCAGAGTCTCAGTTTATTTAAGCACTTATTTTTAATGATTTGTGCCAGTTACAGATGTAATTCCAGAGATCCAGGTTAGAGCAAATTAGACATCCACCAGCCCCTTCATAAGCTAGTACTCTCTCTCACCAATGGTCACACTAGAACCCAGCACGCACGCAACATTCCACCTAAACGTACATTTCATACATTTTGCATCACTGACTGAAAGATCCTAACCCTTGCACCATAGAGATGAGATCCTTACATATCTCCCTCCCTTAAAACAATGACACCAATAAGTAAACTTACCAATCATAGCGACCTATAGTCAAAAACTGGCAAAAAAAATGTCCTCAACTAAAACCATAACGCTAGTGCTTAACACACTGAACCAACACAACTGCGGGCCCTGCAGTAAACCCAAAACCAAAGAGACCAGCTCCCAAAATCTTCAAACTCCAAAACCAAACCAGCCTCAAACAATCAGTAACTCAAACAATCACCACCCTCATTAACACCCAAAGAGTGGCAAATATAAGAGCAAAACCATAACCTCTCAACTATGCCTGCTCTTAACACCATGGGGCTAAGCGAGATCCCTCATAACAACTAGAAATGATACCAGACAGTAATAAACGTCCAACATACTCACCTTGTGCCCAGGGAAACTCACCCCATAGTGTCGGAAATGTATCACAACAAACATCCTGAGCTTCTAAACTTCACAAAACACAAAACTGTAGTTCCCAAACCCCCTTCAGACACACCTTGGCCAAAAGGCCAAAGTCAGAGTTCCCCAACTCCCTTCAACAAATAAACCATGGCCAGATTGCCATATTTTAGAATTCCCAAACTCCCTTCAACACATCCACACAGTGGCCACATTTGACCAAAACCTGAGTTCCAAAACTCCCTTCAAAAACACTGTAGCTACGAATTGCCTCAACATTCCAAGCTCACTACCATGAACTTTAACAGAGTACATGTACATACTCCTCCTCCTAACAACCTCTACCAAATGGTTTTACCCAATGCTAATTTCCTACATCTTTTTCTGCATACAACCATACATACATTTCACAAATCACCACTAACACCTCCAGTGCTTACATTGTGTTCAGGACAACCATGTGACCTTTACTATAACCCCATACCACCTAAACAATTGCATAACCTCTCATAAAGTAGACATGTTAATCACTGGTGAACTGAAATGAATAAGAGATGAACATATTTGCATAACTCTCTCCAATAAGTCCATAAATTGCTCGATGACCTGAAAGAAAGTAGAATTTATAATTTTGCATGACATCACCCCATATAGTCCCAAATTGTCCGGCAACCTGAATAAAAGCAAAAGTTAAGCATGTAGATGTCATCTTCCAAACATTTTAAAAACATGCAATAATTGTGACATATACAACTTGTTTTTATACCTATAACAATTTTCACTCTACTAACAACCAAAAGCCATGACATGCTACCGTTCACTCATACATCTCTGAGATACTCCATTCAAAACACTCATACCAAAAGCCTTACATCACTTCTACTAAATACGCTTAATATTCTCTATTATAGCATGACAACTCCCTAAAAAGCTTCATGAAATCCAGGTCAAGCTCCTCTAACACCAACATTGATGTATCTGCAGTCTCACCCATGAGTTCCCCACAGGACCTGCAGTGATCCCAAATTTCCTCCCAATGAGTGTCCAACTGCTGTAGTGCACCAATGCAGCAATTGCAGAGTGCAACTCATCTATCGCGATAAACCCAGCAGCCTACATTACACTCAGACTTCCTGTATCCTTGAGCACCCCCAACATCCAATTGTGAAAAATGCAGCTCCTCCTGAGAATGTGATTGCGGTTGAGAAACTTCCCCTCGCAGGATTTCTAAGTCATTAAAACTAACATGTGTCTCATTACAGGGCTCAGTCTTACCCTCCTCTACACACACCAACCTTATTCTCTTGCCATATTGTAACGCATCCTGTGTCTGCTTTTCGTTGTCTGCTATGCGATCTTCAAATTCGTAGCCACTATCACTGGTTTCCCTTTGAAAGCTACTGTCTTTCGAAGAAAACGAAACTGTGCAGACGGCACCTTTCCGCTTTCCCAGCGCGACTTTTCCTTGTTTGGAAAAGCGAACCTTATGCACGTTCTCTGCACGCTCCGCAGATGACACACCTTCTGATGAAATTCGAACAATGTCGTTGTTTATAAATGGGTCTGAGACTGATGACACGCCCCTTGATGTCATCACTCCACCTCCAACCTCCAGCTGAGCAGAGCTCTCTCCTCTCCGTAACCCAACTACCACCTCTCCACGTAACACCCTGTGTACACACAAAAGGCTTGCTGTCTTTACTATAGCCCGATATGGCTACCAATATGCTTCCAGAAGCACACCTCACGTACACACCTCATGTACAAACTGGAGCCTCTACAGCTCTATATTCTTCGTCCAAAGAATCACCCCAGAGTCTCAAAAGGGTACGCCGTTAGTTAAACAATGCGTCCCAATCTTTCTCAGCCTTTTGGACTCCCCCAGCTTCCACCGTGTTCTCCCGGCGCCCCACTTATATCCAAGGCAGGTGAAGACCCCCGCTCACTTGGGGCCCCCGGGGAGGGGAGGCCTGGTGGATTTCTCCTCGGTGCTCTTGCTGCGGCGCTCTATTACAGCATTCCCTGGGCAGCAGCAGCCTCTGAAGGGGACGACACACTCGCTTCTTGGTGCCGCTGCTTACTTTAACTTTAAAGTTGTGCACCCTTCAAGATAGGCTGCCGCCGCCTGTGCTGTCTTCAGACGGTTCTTCCTGCACCTGGTGTGCGCACCACTACTACTCGTTATCTGGAAGCCATCCTCGTCGCCAATGTAACAAAGTCTGTTTCACATACATGAAGTCCAGAGTCTCAGTTTATTTAAGCACTTATTTTTAAATATTTGTGCCAGTTACAGGTGTAATTCCAGAGATTCAGGTTAGAGCAAATAAGACATCCACCAGACCCTTCATAAACTGGGACTCTCTCTCACCAACGGTCACACTAGAACCCAGCATGCACGCAACATTCCATCTACACTTACATTCCATACATGTTGCATCACTGACTGAAAGATCCTAACCCTTGCACCATAAAGATGAGATCCTTACACATCTCCTAGCTAAATTATTTCTTAAAGGAGAATGGGTTGAGGGCTATGCTGGAAACTGGCAAACAAGAACTGTGTGGGAGGTCACGTCAGTAAGCAATGATATTTGGCTTGAAGGTGGAATGTTACAATATGCACTAGAGGCATTTTATATGACCACAACTGCTTGTGATGAATAGATACAAATGACACATCTAACTTCTCAGTTGTATTTTCATTTCATTTGCTGTTAGTGGAAGTGCTTTGCCAAAATAGCTAAGCTAGTAGGATGAATCAGGCTGGAGACCTGTCACAGGCTCAGTGTCTCATTGAACAACTCAAAAATTAGTTAAAAAGCCAGCAGCAAAGGAGTGCAGAGTGTGAAACACAGATTTCCGCACTGAGAAAAGCACATGAAGAGTGTGTGGAAAATTTGAGCACACTGCAACATAAGTTTAATGATCAGACTATTTATAATAGAGGGTTGTTAGATTACATTGTGGCCCTTGAGCAACAAATCAAGGCTGTAGAAATGGAAAAAAAATCTGTTTATCATTAAAGAAATTGTCTCCCAAAAGGAGTTTGATCAAATGCACCAATGCATAAGTACTCTGAAAAAACAGAGGACACAGCTGATTCAGGAAAAAGACCTCGTGAATTTGGGATAACTGCATCCTATTACAGAGGATAAATCAGTTGGAAATGGAGGTAGAAAAGGAACAGTTAGGTTCTCAGGAACTGACCAGAATTGAAGAAGAAAGGAATGAGCTAGAAAGGCAGGTGAGACAAATAGAAGCTGAACTATCAAACATTGTAGGGATGAGCAAGAGAAGGGGATTAGTCTCCTGAAGGAAAAGTGCCTTGAATATGCGTGTAGCATACGAGGCTCACAGAGGGAGAATGAATCACTTCAGCATGAGGTGCAGCAAACAAAAGATCGGTTGGTTGCTCAGAGAAGGGTGCATGAGGTTAATCAGGCCTTAGTGTCATAATTTAAAACCCAGCTCTATGAATACCAACAGAAATAAGGACAGAGAGAAGCAGGTGTTAGAGTCTCACCAAGGAAATTTTAAATGATAAACAGGCACTGCGGCACCCTGACCAATCGGGATATGAGACATGGCCCACTGATCAAGATGAAACGCCCTTCCCAACAGGGGCCTCATGCCAGTCATTTACAACCTCTCATATACAAATGGGAACCAACCTCATGCATGCCACCTACCAAGAACAAGGTGACATGAGGCTTCTAGACTTACCCAGGCCTTGCCCAACTGATCAAGAAGGCCAGTCCCTGTCTGATATTGATGAGAAAGTGTCCAGACCAGTGTGTCCTGGGAAGTAAGGAATAATACTGAAAGTACTTCAGATCATAAAAACTCTTATGATGAGAAAGTCAGGGAATTAGATTGGCTGAAGATGCGACTACAAAGAGACCACCTTGCCTGCTTCACTGATGGAGAAAAGCCATCCCATCAGCATAGGAAGGGCTTTCTAAAAACCTTACTATATTCAGGGAAGGGGCGGGAATCCCCAGACTCCCTGGTAGGAGGGATGAGGAAACTGGGGCTCTATATTGGGCCTAATAGCAACTCCAGCGAAAGTGACCACGAGAGTGCATTTTGGTCCAGGTGAGCGGAGTCCAGACCCTGTGGTTCTGGGAAATAGGCCCAGTCTCATAGAGATAGGGAGCGCCTAGAAGACAGTGAATGGAGTACAAATAGCAGCTCTGAGTCAGAAGGTGAATGGACTCAGGTGCAGTGGAAGAAGAAGACAAGAGAAACAGAACAAGGGATTTGTGAAAGACCCAATAGGGCAAATTAAGGGCATAAAGAGCTTCCTGACCCCATATCATAAGAATGCCAAGTATTCGGTATGGGAACACCTGGAACTTTATGAGCAGATGATGGCATCCTTCCAGATCAGGAATGATGTGAATTGCGTAGCATTTGCCGAATGGACTGTCTCACATGAGTACTCCAGTTTCTTTGCAGGACTGGAGGACCAAGATCATTATAAATGGTCCACCTATAAGGCAGCCATACTGAAACATTTTTCAACCGACCGGAACCCACAAGAGGCCCGTAAGGCTGCATAAAATCTACAATGTGGGGAGGATCAGGCGCCTTGGGAAATTGTGCAGGAATTAAAACGTGCATTTGCGTAGACTTCTAGGCGAGTGAATGTAAACAGTAGGGAATTTGTGACCACTTATTTCCATGCGCTTCCCAAATATGTAATGACTCAATTGGTGTGTGACTTCTATGAGCGCAGGACACTGGATTGGGTCATAGATCAGGCCACAAGGATCTATGAGGTCCAAAAGCCTGCTGAGAGTAAAAATACTGTCAAAACCCACAAACCCTCTAACACCCCTGCTGCGGCAAAGGTAAAAACGACCCCTCCATTGGATCTGGAGACGGAGGGGCCTTAAAGTAACCCTTCTGCCACTTAACAAAATGGAAGGTAGAAGGACCCCCAACCCGGCCCATTGAATGGTAGTCAGACAGGCGCCCAGAACAATGATCCCTCTGACCCTGACCTCTATATAAGCCCTAGTGTGTATAAGACGGTGTGCTTGCAGTGTGTCTTGTACCTGTTACCTGCTGGATGCACTAAATGGAGCTGCTAAGGAGTCCGTCTACCACCACGTTGCTGATGGAGACGTGCTTAATCATTAAAATACACACTGGTAGCGTGGAGCGTGCGCAGTGTGTCTTGTACCTGTTACCTGCTGGATGCACTAAATGGAGCTGCTAAGGAGTCCGTCTACCACCACATTGCCGATGGAGGCGGGCTTAATCATTCAAATACACACCGGCAGCGCGGAGCGTGCGCAGTGTGTCTTGTACCTGTTACCTGCTGGATGCACTAAATGGTTTTCGTAAGGAGTCCATCTACCACCACGTTGCTGATGGAGGTGGGCTGAATCCTTCAAAAACACAACGGCAGCGCTGAGCTTGCACGGTGTGCTCGCAGTGTGTCTTATACCTGTTACCTGCTGGATGCACTAAATAGAACTGCTAAGGAGTCTGTCTACCACCACGTTGCTGCTGGAGTCAGGCTTAATCATTCCAAAACACACTGGCAGCGCGGAGCACGCACGGTGTGCTCGCAGTGTGTCTTGTGTCTTCAGTGTCGGCAGGACAGCGGGACACTGGTGATTTTTGTACCAACTACTGCTGAGCATTGAAACATTGAAGCAGAGAAGGTATAGAGGAGCTTTGGTGAGGGCGGAGGAGAAACAGGGTAAGAGGTATTTGCTTTAACTAACTTTGTGGGTAAAAGATGTATCGCTGCCTTCAGTACCAAACTTCATGGCTGGAGGACAAGAAAAAGTCTTGCTCTTTACCCTTTTCCCCCCTCTTGCCCACTCCACTCCTCTATAGCTCCACCTCCATCTATTCAAGAGTAGAAACAAAGGTACAAACGTCTGCTTAAATAGCAATGCTGTGACTGGCTAAACTACGCGCCTTGTTCACAGGTTTGGCTATTCTCCACTTGGGTAGGGAGACAATCTGGGAGCCAGACCAGAAATAACCTCTACAGCAAAAAGAGGCAAACATTACCTGAACCCTCCTTTATATGCTACCTATACATTGTCACTCGTCCAAAGAAGACATAGTCTAGGTTGCCAAAGCCGAAGCAAAACACATACGGCCTACGCAACAACACTCAACGAAAAAGTTAACGCCCGCGCAACCTGATACCTGGGAAACAAGATTCTGCAGGGCTGCCTCGCTCAAAGAAAGACAAAAGAGATTGATTGCACCTTCTTGGCTCTGTCCAGCCAAAAATAACAACGTTCTTGGACTTAGTGTGTCCTGAGTCAGGAGGCTAGAAGTCTACAGCACTACTAGAGAGTGGAGGAGACACTAACATGGCTGACCAACAGATAACTGCAATCAATCTTTCACCTATTTCATATACCATAGACAACAATGGCTCTCTTTTGAATGACTGTTTAAACCCACATCGAAACTCTATGGGCCCTGTAAATAGCAATTATGACAATTTAGTAGGTTCCACACTTTTGGCTACTCCTGATTTAGAAAAGCTGCTTACATCACTGGAATTCACCTCAAGCGATAGTGACTCACAGTGTGGCACCCCTCCACATAAATCTGTTTACCAGCGAAAATACACTCTAGTGAAGAGGTTTCTATTGGATAAAATCAAAAATCTTGAGTCAAAAATTGATGCATTATTTCAACTGTGCTCAAATAGAGCAGAGGACCAAAGGTGACTAAGAGCAACTATGAGGAAAGTAGTGGAGACAAACTTGGCTAGGAGCACTAAAGACAGCAATGAACAAAAGTAGTTGAACGAAGAGATACCCAAGAATTCTTTGGGAAAGCCTCCCAAGGCCCTTAGCTCTGAATATGCCCGAAAAATCCAGCATACCTGTGTAACTGTTGTTCCGGGTACAGAGGCGTTTGCATCAGTACGCCCTTCTTTACTTTCACTTCCTATGGTAGATAAACATGGTTCCCTGCAATCTTCTGAGCCCGATGGGAAAAGGGTAGGATCGGTCAAAGTCACGGCAGAGTCTGAGGAACATGCAATGATGGCACTGTGTATAGAACAGTCTATGTTGAATACTCTGCCTTTTCCAGAGCCTATAAGGCAACAAATACTCAAAAAGAAAATCTCTAAAAGCGGACTTCTAGTTGCTAAATCTAAGGCACTTCTTAAGGGAGGTCCATGGCTGTACCTGACCAAAACATCTCAATTTGCCCTACATCTATGCTGACAGGGCTCTATATGGTGATAAATGAGATGGGGAACGGTGAAGTAAGGAGGGTGATGTTGAAAGGTCCATTGGATAAGTGGGTAGTTCCAAGCACTAGCTCGACAAGGCAATCCACAGTAACTGGCAAAACTGTGGGCTCAACTGAAGTTATAAGCTCATCAGCGACAGTACCAAAGGTACAATCACAGAAACAAATGAAGAGATGAGCAATAGGCACGAAACCTGCCAGCTTTCCCAACACTGGTGACCTTAGCGGGGTACATCCGCTTAAAGGAATTGTTAATACACCTGAAACTTGGCACTCCCAGGTGGAAGCGCTTAAAAAATCAATGAGCCATAACTCCCTCAAAATGACTGATACTGCATGGTACACAGATACATCATGCTGGTAGAAGTCTCAGCGACGGCTAGGAGCCCCTTTCTGAATCGAGGTTGGCTATTACAACTACTCCATATTATTTCAGATCTCTGCACAGTTACAACGAATGACATTGTTATGCTGGAATTGCCTCGTCTGTCTAGTCTTGTGAATTGGGTGATTGCATCATTTACCTCAATCATCGTTGTGGAGCGCATTTGTAAACATGCACAAGCCTTTAAGGACCTAGGGTTCGCGCTGGCCGTCTTTCGGCCAGCTATGAGGAACGAGCAGCTGGGGGCCCAATGGACTATCAGCAATGATCTCAGACAGACTGCAGGAATCGGGTATAGGGTGGATGCTCAGAGGATGGAGGGTAGCTGGTCGCAAGTAAATGGGCCTTGTTGTAGTATATTGCAAGCTTTAGCCCCGTTTAGGGTGGTATCATGGAACACAAGGGGGTTCAATTCCTTTCTACGCAATCACTGCATTTAACAGGTGCACAGGTATTCCTATTGCAAGAAATCTGGTTGACTACCCTTTTCAATCTAGATGGCTATAGTATGCTTTATAAACCAGCAACATCTGGATTGAAGGGACGTCCTATGGGTGGTCTAGCATAGGAGCTGAGTATATGACCTTTCAATACCCCGAGATATTCCGGTCCACAATAATATGCTATGTGTGACCTTGACTAAGACATCTTTTGGATCTGGTTTATTACTGTTGGTTACACTATATGATCCTCCAGGCAATGAACTTACAAAGAGCATCATTTCTGCAGTAACAGAGACCCTACAGCAATGATGTAGCCGTTACCCACGTGCAGGTGTTATACTAACAGGTGATCATAACGTAGATTGCACCCAACTGCCCGAAACTGTCTCAAACGTTAGGAAACTATTTCACAGCTAAAGGAACAGGCGTGGCGACAAGCTTTGCTGGAATATGATTGCAAGATGGTCACCTTGAGTAGCATGGAGTCAATGCAGACTTGGTCCTATGGAATATATGGTAGTTGTATAGACTTTGTCTTTGTCGATTCGGCCATATTGAAATATTCTCCTGAATTACATGTGAGTCCTATCGACATAAGTGACCATGCTGCCCTTGGTATACAATGTCAGCTACCTATACAGCAGCATAGGGCAAGCCCGAGAGAAAATTACACTGTGAATCTACAGGAAAATAGACTTGGGTGCTTCTATTTTTGACATCAACCATTTTAATTTTAATCTCAAATTTAGTATTAGGACAAACCCTAATTTATTGAAGCAACACAATTGGGAGCTGAAAGACCTGTTAAATATGTACGGTATAACTGTCCAAAAACAAATTTGTAGGGGTATACAAACAGGAAGGCCCAGGGGATTATTTTATTTGGAGATAGCCAAAAGGAAGAACCAGCCAAATGCTATGCTTTGTGTAATCAACAGAAACGATTTAACAACCTTTGAAAAAAGAAAATAAATAAAGTTACAGCTAGATCTAAATAGAAAATGTGGTTGCGCGAGCACAAACATAGCAAAAGTTCAACTAATTGGCGTTTTTAACAGATTTGATCAGGACAAATGACTCCAAGAGGTTTTGGGTTTTAATGCGTACCTTTAGATCTGTCAAATTGAGTAGGTCGATAAGTGGCATTATAGAGATCAATTGGGCTGACCACATTGCGAAGATGTATTGGGCAAATGTTGACCAACTGAATAGCCTTCCTGTTGTACCCAAGATAGGCTTCCTGGTGTGGCACCATGTGCAGCAGGCAAATATTGTTTGTTTGTTTGTTGGTTTATTTTATTTATATAGTGCACCTGAGCCAGAGGAATCTAGGCACTTTAGGTAAAGGAAGTGCTTACATGATACAACTATACAGTGGTTACATGATACAGTTATAAAGGCAGATTACAGATAATGAGTACAAATAACAAATGAACAGCAAAGGTAGGTGGGGAGCATAGGAAAGTATGTGATACGAGATAGGGAAAGATATTGCATAAGGCAGGAAAAACAGAGTAGGGTCAGGTGTGAGATAAGTGGTGTTAGTTATTGAATGGTTTTGATGTCCTGTGGAAGAGTGCTCCGTAATTGGGCAGCTAGAACTGGGAAACTGGTTCCGCCACCTCTTTTTAGGTTATACCTGGGCACCACCAGGCAATGTGTGTTAGTAGATCCTGTGATTCTGGTTGACAATTTGATAGTAAATTTGTCTGTGAGATAAGGTGGGGCTTGGTGGTCAAGAGAACCTGCAGCTTGTTCATTATGGATGTGTTGGCGCCTAGGTATAAGCCATTACAGTAGTCCAGTTTGGACTGTATAAAAGCTCTGGCCAGTGTGATGCAACTGTTAGGGGACAGTAGGGGTCTGCAAGACCTGATCAGTTTGCCCGTGTAGGCAGTGGCTGAGGCAGTCATATTAACCTGTTTGGTTAGATTGGTGTTGGCATCAAGGTAGAAACCCAGGGTTTTCACATCTTTGGCAATGGGTATGTTGTTCCCATCGATGAGGATGCTATTGTAGTTAGGACTGAGTTTCTGAAGGTTGTTGGGTGAGCCGACTAGGAGCAGCTCAGTCTTATCATCATTCAGACAGAGGCCATGTGTGGCCATCCATTCCTGAATGATGGTGTAGACTTTGCTGATCCGACAGACATCTATGTTGTAGGTGCCTGATAGTGTTAGGAGTATCTGGGTGTCACCTGCATAGTTAGTGTAGGTGACACCCAGACGGTCCAGTTTGTCGAATAGGAGCTTTGTAAAGATATTATACAAAGTGGGCGATACGCAGGAGCCTTGTGGGACACCGCAGGTGATGGGAATCGGATTGGCTGCAGCTGTGGGTGAGAAGACCCGCATGGTTCTGTTCTCGGGGAAAGATTGAATCCACGTGACAGCGGAGTTGGAGAAGTGTGCTGCCAATGACAGGTGGTCGCATAAGATTTTATGGTCAACCAGATCAAAGGCTGCCGATAAGTCTAAGAGAAGTAGGATGGCAACTCTACCTTTGTCTTTTATTTCATCGATCTGGCTTTTAAGGTCAACAAGGGCAGTTTCCGTTCCATGTAGGGGTCTAAAACCAAATTGACGGGTTCCTAGTAGTTGATTATTCTCTAGATAGTCTTGAATTTGCAAGTATGCAACTCTATCTAAGATTTTTTTTAAAAAAGGGACTGTGGTAATCGGTCTATAATTTGTGGGTATAGACGGATCTAATGTTTGTTTCTTGACTAATGGGAGAACCCAAGATTGTTTCAGGTTACCTGGGACTGAGCTGCTGGCGAATGAAGCATTTATTAATCTGGTAATTAAAGGAGATACATCTCTGGCTGCATCTTTTATAATCTGAGCTGGGCAACTGTCACCTTTACAGTTAGATGGTTTTAGTGATGCTATAATTTTTTGTACCTCAGGTATGGATACATTGTTGAATTTGAATCCTGAGTTAATTTTGGCTTGGAGCACTGGGAGAGAGCATTTTTTATGCAAGTGGTTTATCCTTGGTGCCGGTATCTACCAGTGGATTAGGGTTTTCCAATTCCTTTAGGATGTTAAATAATTCTTTAGTACTGGATCCTGCCTGGTTTATTCTGACATTGAAGGTTTCTTTTTTGGTGCGTAGTATCTCGCTTTTATATGTGGCGGTGATGTTGGTTAGGTTAATTTTATTTTCTGTAGAGGGAGTTATTTTCCAAAGTGTCTCAAGTTTTCTCTTTTCTGTGCTTAATAATTTAAGTTCAGGGGTGAACCAGGAGTTCAAGTGTGCTCTGTGTTTCCCTTCACGCAATAGTGTCTATAGCTTTGGTCATAGATTTGTTGTAAGTGTCCACCAACATATTCAGGTCCTTTGTGGCAGGTATTGCATTAAGTACAGGGATTACCAGAGGTATTATAGCCTCAGCTGTGATGATGCGTTTGTTCCTAATCTGACAAGAAGGTGCAGTAGCGGGTTTCTTAGGTTCTGGGTTGTTGACATTGATTTCTAGGGATAGGAGATGAGTCGTGAGGAGTTCTTGAGGGTAATGTTGCAGTTGAGGTCTGCTACCCAATCAAGTGTCCTGCCTTTCTCATGAGTGGGTTGGGTACTTATTTGTATGAAGCCTTGTTCTGATAGTGCATTGGCTAAGGAGGTAGGTGGAAGGTCATTGGGGTCATTATAGCCAAGGTTAAAGTCACCTAGGATAATGTTTTGCGCCATGGGTTTAGTATTCTCAGCTACTAGTGATGTAATGTCTTATCGAACGATCCAGGAGGGCATGGAGGCCTATATATTAGGTGGATAGTGACAGTAATTTTAGGGGACGTTTGGGGTTTGACTGAGAAAAGTTCACAGGATGCCAGAGGAGAAAAGGTGGCTAATCTCATGTCTAGGGTAGATTTATAGATGATGGCTATTCCTCCGCCTCGAGCGTTGGGTCTGTCAGCTCTGAGTATAAAATAGTTATCAGTAGAATATTTATCAATAGTTAAATTAATAGTTATTAATAGAATATTGCTTCAATAATCATGAAGTGCAAACCCTCCAGGGACATAGGGCTGAATGGTTTGAGTAATGAGGTACTTATGAATGATCCACAGAATTGGGCTGAACTATTGGCTGGAATCTATACTTACATCAGTTCATAAGAAAGGGTCACGTTTGGACCCCAATTATGATAGACTCTTGGCCATGTTGGAAAGCAGTTCAAAGATTTTCTCACGTATATTGCTGGAGCTGCTCTCCCTGGGCTGATTCTAATGCCATATTGGATATTACACAAACTGGCTTTTAGGAAGGGCCATTGCAGAACCCATTCTATTTGGGTACTTCTCAAGATTATTTCTGATACCCTACAAAATCCTGGATCTAAGTTATACATGTGTTTTGTGGATTACAGCTCTGCCTTTGATTGTGTTGATAGAGGGAGACTGTGACCAAGTTGAGCGATAGGGATTTGGACCCTTCCCTTCTGTATTTTATTTAGAAGTTGTATGGTGACACAGTTGTGAGGGTAAGGATGTCCCAGGAGGGGATACTAACTGAAGCCCTACCTACTAACATAGGCTTGTAGCAGGGATGCATATTGGCTCCCCTGCTGTATAATATATTTGTCAGACTTTGCTAAGCCCCTAAGAGCTGTACATAACCATCCTACTAGATATGGTGATATGAAGCTACATTGTATCACGTACGCCAATGACACAGTTCTGATTGATCAGACACCACTGGGCCTGCAACGCTCACTCAATGCACTGCAAGAATATGCTGACCTTAATGGTCTACGATAAACACTGGCAAGGCAAAGATTACGGCCATTGGAAGTGGGACACAATAGGGTGCGGGGGGTTCACATGGCGTCTGGGCGGGGTCACGCCTTGACCAAGTCGAGATTTAGAAGTTTCTAGGTATGAACATAACCTCCAATCCCAGTAGCGCATGCCATGATAACATGATTACCACAATGGCATGGACTAAATGGCTAACAGTATAGGATGTCATAGACCGGCAAGGGGGGATATCTATTCAAGCCAAACCCATAACTTACACAGTATCAGTGGCCCCTGGTATATTATATGCTTTGGAGACGCGGTGCGTTGGCTGCAAAAACTTGAGGGAAAAATGTTAAGATCTCTGTTGGGTTTACCTACCGCAGTTCCTGTGGAAGCTATCGAATTGGAACTGGGTCTGCCGTCTTTGTATATATTATGGAAACTGGCTGTCTGTAAAAAATATTGGCCAACATTTATTTTAATGATCCTAAGAAAGGAAGACTGTTGGGTCTAACTAAACGACACAGTCAGCACAGTACGTGCAGTACATTGTTCAAGAACATGCACAAATTGGTGACCAAACACTGCACGAATATCAGCATGAATGGATTGCCTGAGACAATGGGTGAAGTATACGCTCTTGATTTTGAAAGGAGATCAAAGGACTTCGATTGCATACAGTCCATTGAATACATTGCAAAAATGCATAAATATGCTATATACTCAACCCAGGGAACTACACATGCCTCCACTGGTATTATTTATATTTCTTTAAAACACAGGGGCATGTCAGGGACTCAAAAGGGATAAGCGCCTATGTCATTTCTGCAATCAAGCAGTTGATACCCCTAGGCACCTATTGACACAATGTATAAAATGTGTTAAATTGTACGAGAAGGGCTCTCATGCAATATCCTCACATGCATCTGATCAGTTCTGGAGCACTGGTTGTGACGGCAGCTGCATATCATATTTGGTTGATGGTGAAAAAAAGATTGGATTCCCTAAATGGGGAATCAGTTGTAACCAGTATGAACACAGAGAAATTTGGCATTGTGGCCTTCTGTGGTATGGGAATACATTTTGGGAATGTGGCAAACATTTGTGAACAGCTATTTTATATTGTGCTGATGTATTAGTGAAACATAACATTTTAAAACTGTATTTATTTAAAAATAATAATAATAATAACAATAATAATAATATTAATAATAATAATAATAAAAATATGATGTGTTTATAACATGTTATATTATAATCTTTTATGGTTTTTTTCTTATGTGTTTTTTTGCTTATGTTGTAGTGTAAAGGTCACATGTTAACCAAATACACTCAATAAAATATATATATAAGCCCTAGGTACAAGGGTACCAAACTAATCCTGGGGTATGTATACACTCCCCCGGGCCAAGGTGAGCGAGGGACCAATCAGGTAAGTACTGCCCCAGTAAACCTGCCTCCAAACTTCTCTCATGAGAAAAGCATCACTCCACCTCCCACTCTGAGCTTTTTCCCCAGATATCCCCCGAACCAGAACTTCCTAAACAATCCTCTCTCCCTCTCCCTGGTTCCCGGACAATAGATCCCTGAACACAGGAGAAGGGAGATTCAGGATAGAAAATTATGGAGGGAATTTCCAGTACCCAAGCCACTCCAGGAGAAGGGACAGTTAACCTTTTCGGGAGCAGCAGAGGAATGACCTGAGACCTCCATACCACGCAGACAAGGTCTCGCAGGTGGGCGACAGGTCCAGCAACTGATCGATGATCTGGAGTGCATGCTGAGGGCTCAGTCTAACTCTCAACCTAACCCTGCTTCCCAGAATTCTCAAACCCCCAGGGGGAAATGATGGGAGAGAACCTCAGAAAAAAAGTTCCTGAGGAGGGCGCTTGGGTTGAGGGGCTATGCCAAGCCCTGGAAGAAGCTTCCTTTCTTACCCAAACAAATCCCCTAAAAACCTCTCAGCCTGAAAGTGTCTCTTCTACCCCCAGAATGTTAGAATCTAAAGAGCAAATGGTAAGTAGGAGAGGCCATCGTAGAACCCACTTTGTGGAGGAACTTCGTATCATCCCCTTTGAAGGAGAAGAATTCCTGGAGGATTCAGGGACGGAAACATTCTCTTTAAAAAATGGGGGGATGCCTCCCAAAGAAAAATGGGTCCCAAAAGATTGTTAGTGGAACAGGGTAAGTATGGAGACTGACCCCGGACCAGAAACTGTTCAACCCCAAACATGTAATCCAGACAGAATTAAAATGGAGGCAGTGTCCTTTCTCCAAAAAGGTTCTGAGAACTGTTACCAGGTAAAGGTGGACAGCCAAGGAGCAAAGGAAAAGGGAGATTCCCCAACAACTCCTATTGCGATTTGCAAAGTTTTCTTTACAGATTCCCGAACTCCAACACAGAAAATTGCCCAAGATCACACATTGTCAGAGTTAATGTTAAGAAAACGAACACCGGCTGTCAAAGAACTCACACTTTTTTTGCACCTTGGAGGAGAAAGAAGGCTGATTTCTTTGCCCCACTCAATGTGCATGGTCAGTGTGAATCATCAGAACTGGTGGATACTGGATCCCAAGCCACCCTCCTGTACAAAAAGGCCTTTGACCAACTAAACTTAGGATGTTGGGAGGGCCACCAAATTCCCCTCACACAACTTCCCGGACAACTCCAAAATTTAGCTTGGAACGATATTTCCGTCGAAGGGACTGCAGATCTGGAAATAAAAACTGGGTGACATCGAGCTAAACATCCAGTGATAGTCGTGACTCTCGAGGGCACAAATTGTTTAATGGGGAATTATCTACTGATGAGGTTATCACCTCTGATCGACTGTCTAAACAAGGTCCTCTGGACTCAAAGTAACTACCCCATAAAATCAGAAATGAGTAAAAATTATGTCAGCCTGAATGGTACCTGTCACTAAATTGATCAACGTTCTGAGAATGCAGAATTCCATTCCTAGAATAACCAGGTCCCAGGCATCACTGTCATCCCTGTAGGAGAATAAACTGGGGATGGGAACCCTTCTCCATACTCGAAAATCAACCTTCCTCCCGGTTTTAAGTGGCAATCCACACTGAAAAGAAACACCCTAACAATGTTTCACCAGTTCAAAATCAGAAGAAACATTGAGTCTTGTGAAACCAGACAAGGAAGTGCCCGCTCAAGGTCAGACGGACAATCAGAAAAAAGACAAGCATTTGTTCTTTCCCATTCAGTTAAATTAAGGGCAGGAGCCGGTGCTCGCCAGAGTATGTCTGAATAATGGAAGGAGCTTCATCAGCAAAGAATTATTCAGGAAATCCCAAAAGATCAGATCATTCCCACACTTAAATTGATTGACAAATGGGAAGTAGGTCTGGAAACCCCAAATTCCATACATCTCCTGCGTAGCAGGTCTATGCTAAACATTTCCATTGGTGATAAAAGCATAGAACATAATTGTTGGGTCATGAGAGATGTCCCTTCTGCCTTTTATCTGGGAAGTGACATTCTCAATAAATTTTGACCTAATTAATAATAAAGCCTGGTCCCAACTGGTTGGTAACCCCATGGGCCTTGACAACACTGAGAAAGCATTCCAGTCAGCTCAATTGCTGCATTATGATGTTGAAGTTCAAGTACGAGAAGAGGTTACCATTCGAGGACAGGTGCAACAATTTACTCTTCCCCTCAAAATTAAGCGAGGACAAAACCTCAAAAGCCAGGACCCTCATCTAAATCTAAATTCCCATGTCCAACAACAAGGTTTGTATTTAAATTTGACACCTCTAGTAGACCTAGAACACGACACCCCATTGAATATTGGTGGATAACTGCAACCCTCGAAGTATCACCTTTATTGGAATGGCGGTTGATGCCCAACATTATTCGATTGATTTAGGTAATGAAATCATGGGACCAATCCCAAACAACTGTTTTGACATCAGCAACGGTATTCCTCTAGAAAAGATGTTTACTAGGCATGGGTGAATTTCATGGTGTACTCTTCCTGCCCCTATGTTGTGGAAAAGGTGACCTGTGACATTAGGGGGGAGGAGGTAGTCTTCAGAGTCAAGGACCACTACCTCGAAACTCCTGTCCATGTCAAAAGAGATATCGCCACCCAACTGGAGGATACCGCTGAAATTGCCAAGCCTGATGTCTTTAAAGGTTTCAAGCAGATGGTCGAGGAAAGGATCAATCTTGCTGATGCCTGTGAGACAGAGGAGCAAAGACAAAAGCTAAAACACGTCTTCCTGGAATCCTAAAATATCTATTCAGTGGGCTCATATGACTGTGGACGCACATCCATTCATTCAACCACCATACCCACGGACCCCAAGATGACTCCAGTATTTGTGAAACAATACCGGTTACCTCTTGCGTCCATGGAATCACTCACAGAGATTATTAAGAACTTAGAATCCTGTGGGATAATTTGTCTGATCCACAGTACCTTCATCAACCCAGTACTGGGGATACTCAAACCAAACAGCCAATGGAGACTATGTGCAGACCTGAGGGAGCTGAACAAACGGGTCCACATGTCAAGATGGCCGCTTCCCTACATCGATCAGGGACTGGCCCAGATCCACGGGTCAAAGGTGTACATCGCCATTGACCTGACCAACCGTTACTGGACAGTATCCGTGAGTAAGAAAGACCAATGTAAGCTTGCCTTTACCTTAAGGGGGAGCAGTACATGATGACCCCAACCCCCTTTTGTTACATAAACTCCGGCAATGAGTTCAAAATCTTTCTACATAAGGCCATGCCCAATTTGGGCAAAAGGGGAAAACTGGCCTATGTGGATGATGTTTTGATCAAGAGCTCAACTGTGGAGGAACATATCGCAGAAATCCGCTATATTCTAACCCAGTTGCAGAAAGCCGGAGCAAAAACAGCGGAGTTGGAGAAGTGTGCTGCCAATGACAGGTGGTCGCATAAGATTTTATGGTCAACCAGATCAAAGGCTGCCGATAAGTCTAAGAGAAGTAGGATGGCAACTCTACCTTTGTCTTTTATTTCATCGATCTGGCTTTTAAGGTCAACAAGGGCAGTTTCCGTTCCATGTAGGGGTCTAAAACCAAATTGACGGGTTCCTAGCAGTTGATTATTCTCTAGATAGTCTTGAATTTGCAAGTATGCAACTCTATCTAAGATTTCTTTTAAAAAAGGGACTGTGGTAATCGGTCTATAATTCGTGGGTATAGACGGATCTAATGTTTGTTTCTTGACTAATGGGAGAACCCAAGATTGTTTCAGGTTACCTGGGACTGAGCTGCTGGCGAATGAAGCATTTATTAATCTGGTAATTAAAGGAGATACATCTCTGGCTGCATCTTTTATAATCTGAGCTGGGCAACTGTCACCTTTACAGTTAGATGGTTTTAGTGATGCTATAATTTTTTGTACCTCAGGTATGGATACATTGTTGAATTTGAATCCTGAGTTAATTTTGGCTTGGAGAAGGGAGATTCAGGATAGAAAATTATGGAGGGAATTTCCAGTACCCAAGCCACTCCAGGAGAAGGGACAGTTAATCTTTTCGGGAGCAGCAGAGGAATGACCTGAGACCTCCATACCACGCAGACAAGGTCTCGCAGGTGGGCGACAGGTCCAGCAACTGATCGATGATCTGGAGTGCATGCTGAGGGCTCAGTCTAACTCTCAACCTAACCCTGCTTCCCAGAATTCTTGAACCCCCAGGGGGAAATGATGGGAGAGAACCTCAGAAAAAAAGTTCCTGAGGAGGGCGCTTGGGTTGAGGGGCTATGCCAAGCCCTGGAAGAAGCTTCCTTTCTTACCCAAACAAATCCCCTAAAAACCTCTCAGCCTGAAAGTGTCTCTTCTACCCCCAGAATGTTAGAATCTAAAGAGCAAATGGTAAGTAGGAGAGGCCATCGTAGAACCCACTTTGTGGAGGAACTTCGTATCATCCCCTTTGAAGGAGAAGAATTCCTGGAGGATTCAGGGACGGAAACATTCTCTTTAAAAAATGGGGGGATGCCTCCCAAAGAAAAATGGGTCCCAAAAGATTGTTAGTGGAACAGGGTAAGTATGGAGACTGACCCCGAACCAGAAACTGTTCAACCCCAAACATGTAATCCAGACAGAATTAAAATGGAGGCAGTGTCCTTTCTCCAAAAAGGTTCTGAGAACTGTTACCAGGTAAAGGTGGACAGCCAAGGAGCAAAGGAAAAGGGAGATTCCCCAACAACTCCTATTGCGATTTGCAAAGTTTTCTTTACAGATTCCCGAACTCCAACACAGAAAATTGCCCAAGATCACACATTGTCAGAGTTAATGTTAAGAAAACGAACACCGGCTGTCAAAGAACTCACACTTTTTTTGCACCTTGGAGGAGAAAGAAGGCTGATTTCTTTGCCCCACTCAATGTGCATGGTCAGTGTGAATCATCAGAACTGGTGGATACTGGATCCCAAGCCACCCTCCTGTACAAAAAGGCCTTTGACCAACTAAACTTAGGATGTTGGGAGGGCCACCAAATTCCCCTCACACAACTTCCCGGACAACTCCAAAATTTAGCTTGGAACGATATTTCCGTCGAAGGGACTGCAGATCTGGAAATAAAAACTGGGTGACATCGAGCTAAACATCCAGTGATAGTCGTGACTCTCGAGGGCACAAATTGTTTACTGGGGAATTATCTACTGATGAGGTTATCACCTCTGATCGACTGTCTAAACAAGGTCCTCTGGACTCAAAGTAACTACCCCATAAAATCAGAAATGAGTAAAAATTATGTCAGCCTGAATGGTACCTGTCACTAAATTGATCAACGTTCTGAGAATGCAGAATTCCATTCCTAGAATAACCAGGTCCCAGGCATCACTGTCATCCCTGTAGGAGAATAAACTGGGGATGGGAACCCTTCTCCATACTCGAAAATCAACCTTCCTCCCGGTTTTAAGTGGCAATCCACACTGAAAAGAAACACCCTAACAATGTTTCACCAGTTCAAAATCAGAAGAAACATTGAGTCTTGTGAAACCAGACAAGGAAGTGCCCGCTCAAGGTCAGACGGACAATCAGAAAAAAGACAAGCATTTGTTCTTTCCCATTCAGTTAAATTAAGGGCAGGAGCCGGTGCTCGCCAGAGTATGTCTGAATAATGGAAGGAGCTTCATCAGCAAAGAATTATTCAGGAAATCCCAAAAGATCAGATCATTCCCACACTTAAATTGATTGACAAATGGGAAGTAGGTCTGGAAACCCCAAATTCCATACATCTCCTGCGTAGCAGGTCTATGCTAAACATTTCCATTGGTGATAAAAGCATAGAACATAATTGTTGGGTCATGAGAGATGTCCCTTCTGCCTTTTATCTGGGAAGTGACATTCTCAATAAATTTTGACCTAATTAATAATAAAGCCTGGTCCCAACTGGTTGGTAACCCCATGGGCCTTGACAACACTGAGAAAGCATTCCAGTCAGCTCAATTGCTGCATTATGATGTTGAAGTTCAAGTACGAGAAGAGGTTACCATTCGAGGACAGGTGCAACAATTTACTCTTCCCCTCAAAATTAAGCGAGGACAAAACCTCAAAAGCCAGGACCCTCATCTAAATCTAAATTCCCATGTCCAACAACAAGGTTTGTATTTAAATTTGACACCTCTAGTAGACCTAGAACATGACACCCCATTGAATATTGGTGGATAACTGCAACCCTCGAAGTATCACCTTTATTGGAATGGCGGTTGATGCCCAACATTATTCGATTGATTTAGGTAATGAAATCATGGGACCAATCCCAAACAACTGTTTTGACATCAGCAACGGTATTCCTCTAGAAAAGATGTTTACTAGGCATGGGTGAATTTCATGGTGTACTCTTCCTGCCCCTATGTTGTGGAAAAGGTGACCTGTGACATTAGGGGGGAGGAGGTAGTCTTCAGAGTCAAGGACCACTACCTCGAAACTCCTGTCCATGTCAAAAGAGATATCGCCACCCAACTGGAGGATACCGCTGAAATTGCCAAGCCTGATGTCTTTAAAGGTTTCAAGCAGATGGTCGAGGAAAGGATCAATCTTGCTGATGCCTGTGAGACAGAGGAGCAAAGACAAAAGCTAAAACACGTCTTCCTGGAATCCTAAAATATCTATTCAGTGGGCTCATATGACTGTGGACGCACATCCATTCATTCAACCACCATACCCACGGACCCCAAGATGACTCCAGTATTTGTGAAACAATACCGGTTACCTCTTGCGTCCATGGAATCACTCACAGAGATTATTAAGAACTTAGAATCCTGTGGGATAATTTGTCCGATCCACAGTACCTTCATCAACCCGGTACTGGGGATACTCAAACCAAACAGCCAATGGAGACTATGTGCAGACCTGAGGGAGCTGAACAAACGGGTCCACATGTCAAGATGGCCGCTTCCCTACATCGATCAGGGACTGGCCCAGATCCACGGGTCAAAGGTGTACATCGCCATTGACCTGACCAACCGTTACTGGACAGTATCCGTGAGTAAGAAAGACCAATGTAAGCTTGCCTTTACCTTAAGGGGGAGCAGTACATGATGACCCCAACCCCCTTTTGTTACATAAACTCCGGCAATGAGTTCAAAATCTTTCTACATAAGGCCATGCCCAATTTGGGCAAAAGGGGAAAACTGGCCTATGTGGATGATGTTTTGATCAAGAGCTCAACTGTGGAGGAACATATCGCAGAAATCCGCTATATTCTAACCCAGTTGCAGAAAGCCGGAGCAAAACTGTCCTTTCAGAAGGCACAGTGGTGTAAGACACGAGTCAACTTCTTAGGGCACAAGATCACCCCTGAGGGTCTTAATCCACAGGCGAAGAAGGTGGCAGCCTTATTGAAATTAAAAGACCCTACTACTCTGTGAGAATTAAGAAGCCTTTGTGGACTCACTAATTATAGTCGAAAGTTCATTGAAAACTACGCAGAGGTCACTCAACCCTTGGTCTGTTTATAAAAGTCTGGAGTCAAGTGGGAGTGGGGTCTGGAACAATCCGAGGCAGTTACAAAACTGAAGAGAAGCCTTTCCCAGGCTCCTTGTTTGGCTTACCCGATAAAGAACAAGTAGTTCTCCTTGCAGACGGGGTTCTTAGATGCTTGCCTAACAGCGGTTTTGTACCAAAAGCACGACAAGGTCAACAAGGTCATCTCATATCCGAGCAAGACTTTGCCCTCTGTGGAGAAAAAATTCAATGACTGCACGAAGACACTCCTGGCAACGGTGAGGGCACTAAATAAAGACCACCAATTCATCCAGGGAGAGCACCTCATTTTCAAGACTTCTCACCTTGCAATATCTACAAAGTGACAGAATGCAGGAGGGAAACATTAGTAATTCAAGAATTACTTCCTGGATTCTGTCCTTGCAAGGCTTTCCTGTGGAGGTCAGATATGGCTAAAACAAGAAGAATCCCCTAGCGCAAGGGTTGGCAGACTTGCATGATTGTGCTTAAGAAAACTGTCTCAAGGATGAAGGTCCAATGACCAACAACAACATGGAGAGACATACCTAACTTCCCCTCAGAAGGTCTATGAAGAAGACACGTGTCCGGGGATACCCACTGTTTATGTGAATGGGTGTTCCTACCATGTTGATAGCAACAGGGAAAAATAGCTGTTGGGCGGATTTGGTAATGCCTGTGTGAATGATACCCCGTAACCCTCTGCTGGTTATAAAATAAGACCCCAAAGTAGTCCGATTGCAGAGTTGATGACCATTTATCACACTGTCCTCACTGCAGTGTGTCACCAACTCAATGAACTGGCCATAATCACTGACTCTGATTATGTCAGAAATGGGTTTGAGGAGCACCTGATTAACTGGAAGAATCAAGGCATGCTTTGTGCCAACAACAAACCTCTAAAGCCAGCCAAACTGATCAAGTCATTTGACGATCTGGTGACCTCCAATGAGATGACCATCTGTTGGAAGAAAATAAGGGGTCATTCCAAAATGGAGTGACCAGATAAGACTCGGAATGACCTGGCCGACTAGCTGGCTTAAACCAGAGCTCTGCAGGCAGTTTTCATAGAAACAGAATCCCTGCTGGGTGACATCCAAGTTGCTGCTATCACCAGGTCACAAACCCGTGCAAATAGAGAACTCTTGGCTGCCCAGTGGAGTAAATATACCCCAGATGCAGATTTGAGATCACTACAGAAAAAGACGACCCTATCATTGAGAAATGTTATCAACACATTGAAGACCCACTGAGCTTTCCTCTAACGGAGTCGGATTCTACCAGTAAAGCGGATCTCTGGGTGTTGATGAAGTTTTCCAAGATGTTCCGGATCCAAGAAGGTTTGTTGGTAAGGAGAGCCCTATCTGGCTGTGACCAATGGGTAGTACCAACCTCATTTTGAAGCCTAATGTTGAATCATGCCCATGACTCGGCCACTGCTGGTCATAGGGTGTTTCACACGACATTAGAGATCTTCCGCAAGGTTGCCTACTGGCCACACATGGGCCAGGACCGCGATACTTACCTGAAGGGGTGTCTTGTCTGTGCTTAATTTCAACCCAATTCTCTCACACACAGAGCTCCCCTACAACAAAGGTCAGATTTGCAAGTCGATTTCATCGGGCCAGTTATTCACTCCACTAGAGGAAAAAAGTACATGTTGACTGTGACATGCTTGTTCACAAAGTGGATAGAATGTCTTCCAGACCCGAATTGTAAGGCGGAGACAGCTGTGGCACTAATGATCAACCACATCTACTCTCATGTTGGTCTCCCGTAAAGGGTTGATTTGGACCGAGGTAGCCATTCTATCAGTGAGGTGATGGTAAAGATGTGGGAGATTTTAGGAGTAGAAAGAAAACTCCACATTGCCTACCACCTCGCCTCAAGCGGGCGGTAGAGAGATACAACAGAACAATTGTGAGTATCTTAAAGAAGTTTGTGGCAGACTTGAGACCCAGTTCGGACATCCGATTACTGCTTGTCACAAAGTTGTCTCCATTTGAGCACATGACCGGACAAAAAATGGTGTTACTGCAGCATCTGCTCTACCAAACTCAAGAGCAGACACTGATAAATGCGTCCACTACATTGAGAATTTAAGGAAGCACCTCCAGCACGCTTTTGCCTATGCCCAGCCCAAATTTTAGAAAAGTTGGCTGAATGGAGGAAGACCTATTATGATCTAAAGACCACCAAGAAAAAGTATGAAGTTGGGAACAAGGTTTACTTGTACAATTCTCGAAGGAATCAGGCCAAGGAGCGGAAATTCCTTCCATCGTGGTGTGGTGCCTTTGAAATTGTAGATAAAATATCACCTGTTGCCTACAAGATCCACATCCCAGAAGGAGAACAGACAGAAGAAAAGAAGAAAAATGGGTCCACATCAATCAGTTGAAAAACTGTCACCACAGACACAATTTACGACAGATTGAGGAGCCAAATGAAAGTCGAGCAGAGGAACCAACTGAAGAATGAAAAGGAAGGATGAAAAATTGGATGGAAACTAACACAACTAACACGAATATATATATATATATATATATATAAAATAGGGAGTAATTTACTTGGTGCTCACTGTAAAATGGAAGCAAATAAATAAAATGTGTTTGGTGAAATGGTGAAAATGTCTGTTTATACTTGTATGCTGTTGTTGTTAATTCTATGCAAATCTTCCAGGGAAATATGTGTGTTAAAAAGTACTGAACCTTTTTTTCTTTCTATTATTAGAGAACTAATGTCCTTAAATTCCAGACTGGAGGCAAGAGCGGAGTTCGGTGAGAACCCCAGGGACCCCAGGAAAAGGAAGGAAAGGCAGTGCTGTGCTACACCCCAAACCAAAAATGGAAGAGGAGGCTGGAGTGCCCACTCCCTCATGAAGGAAGAAAGAGGGTGCTATGCTACACCCCCAACCCCGAGACCGAGGGGGAGACTGAAGTGCCCTCTCCCTAATGAAGGAAACTGAGCCAGACAGGCACCAACAGAAAGAGGAATATAAAGAAAAAAAGGGGACAGCTAATGAAACCCTGCTCTTCCCCCCAAAGAGTCATGGAAGAACAGGGAGGGGGCATCTGGGGTGCTTTCAAAGGCCCCAAACTGAAGTCCCTTTCACATGAAAAGCAGGATTTTGAAAAACAGACACAAAAATGGCTTTGCATGTGTGATTGCAAATGAAAACTGAAGGGCCATGTGGAAAAGGCTTACCAGTCAATACCAAAGGAAAAGCAGCATTTTAAGTCAGAAAGCCAGAAGAAAATCAAAGGTCCCTTTCACATGAAAAATAGGATTTGTAAACACTGACACAAAAAACAGCTTTGTAAGTAAAATCAGTTTAAATGTGAAAAATGCGCCACTGCAAACAGAAAAATGTCAGGGAAAATACATGATGCATGTTGACAAATAGTAATGTATATTATGTCTTGCATGAAAAATATTAGCAGACATTTGAAAAGAAAACCCACTTTGTTTTCCATGGAAAGGTTTCTGTAGGCCAGAGACAAACTATTTTGCTGCCTGTGGGACACATGTCACACAACTCCCCCGCTGGAAGGCTGGCCTTCTAGTGTTTACAACTGCAATAAAATGTGGCCTTCCTGAAAGGTGTTATCTCTGAAGGACGAGCTCTGTGCAGAGAGAGACAAGTGGCCTTGGCTGGTGCATGACCAACATGTAGAGGGTAGCTCTGAAGACAATACACTTAAGGGAGCCTGAAACTCCAACTTCAAACAGGCAACCCACTTCAAACAGACTAATAAAAACACTGGCTATGAGTGGTAAATGGTGGTCGAGGAAGGGAAGCTCAAAGTTGCACACATGAAGATTCCATTTGTTTAAAAGGACTATAATAATTGAGGTCTTTTTCCCAGTAACCATAAATCAGATTTATTTTATTAATGTGTCAATTTAAATGTAATTTTCAGACGATTGTGGAGATATAAAATTCACCCACATGCGACTCAGGGAACTGTAATGGCCATCTAAGATGTGCTTTTGGCTGATCTGAAAATGTTCCAGATTTGAGAGTTGGGGAATGGGTGGAGGGTAATATTAGGAATATGGCAAATAAATTACATATTCATAACTGTTATGCTTTTTGTGGAAATGGCAGAAAATTGCCACATGGCCGTGCAAAATGGTACAGATCTGGCTGTTGTCTTATTTTATTCCCGATGATTAGCTCAATCAGAAAATATATATGTCATGGGAGTTGCAGCTAAAATTATGAAGTTTTGCCACATAACTAGATTTTTGCCAAAATTAGACATGAGAACAAATGACGATTACAAATGGGAATTGCCATATGTCTGCTCCAGGCCCCTAAACCAATCCTGAGAGGGAGGCTGGTTTGGGAGGAGAGAGAAGGTTAACTATCCAATCCTATTTGCGAGGCCTCTTGCAGGGTACTCCCCCAAGATTGTAAACTTGATGGTGTCGTTGCTGCTATATAAGGGTAAATGCACTAGGAGGAACGGAAAGAGCTTTGGAAATTTACCATCAGGAGCGCTGCTGAAACTTACCCTCTGACAGCTGCAAGGAAACACCAGAGGAGATTGCTGAGAGTGCATCTGGGTGGAGCTGTCTATTTCTGGGAAGGCCTAAAAGCTGACTGGGTCCTATGGTGGAGAACGGGAAGCCATCCTTGAGAGTGGAGTGACCAGACCCCCTACACTATCTTTCCAGAGTGTCCTGACATGCAGCAGACTCGGCTGAACTTTAAACAGAGGTTTTCTATATAAGTAGAACTGAGCCATGGGAAGCCAAAAGGTGGGGGAATCTGCTTGCCTTAAATCATTTCCCTTTTATAGTGGGTGGGGGCAAAACTGTGTAGATCCTTAGCCTACTTAACTAAAAAGATAAATATAATTAATTCCCCATTTGGTGGAACACTATTGGGTGATTTTTGTTAACATTCGAAATTAACAAAGCTCACTTCCCAGTGTGCGCTGAAAAACTATAGCCTACAATTTAATTGGGTCATCTTTTTTGTCCTGTTTACCCCGACTTTAAGGAAGAGGGGTGTCTTTGTTCTTAAATCATTCTAATATTATTGTCCAATTTTCCCCTAACACAGACCTTAAAGTGGGGGGCTGAAAATCCTACATTCTCAAATCACCCCGATTTTTACCATCCAGCTTCCCCAACACAGGTCTTTCGTGGAGGGGGGTCAAAAATACAAAATTCCCAAATCCTTTACATTTTTCTGTACGACTTCCCCAACCCAGACCATAGTAAGGGGGTGGGGGTCTGGGTGAAATAACATTTGGCATATGTATTTGCACAAATTTGTAAAAAAAATCAATTGCTAGCCTTTTGAGCGCACAGGGAAATCGAAATTGCACTGCATTACACCTATCAATGTGTTCAATGACCAGCGCTAATTATTTCTTGAAGTGTTATTTGTAGAAAGTAAAGAATTGTGACTTTTTTCCTCTCACTTTTGTGATTTATATATGTTGAGAAAGGTTTATTGTGTTGTGCCACGGAGTTTCATAACATTGAATCCAAAAAAACGTAAATATATTTCCTGTTCACCGGCCTGGTTCTTTGCTCATTAGTAGCTCAGTGGGAGGGATCCAAGGGGTATTAGATAAATTGGAGGTAGGGCTTAATAACAGAATCCGTTAAACAGTTTGTTGCGTGACACCTTGTGTGGGGAGGGAAGGCGTTCCCTGTGTTGAGGGTGGCCTCTCAATAAACTGTTTCATGTTCGGTTTGCATGGCAAGGGAAATTAAGTCATGAAGATGTGCCATGGATGTGGGATGAGAGGTTGCTGTTCTGCAGAAACTGCGTTCCTCTAGTCCTCTCCCTGTGCTGAATTTCAGAGAAACCGACATGGGTGGACGGCATCCACCCACATTTTTCAGATGGAGGACGCCACCCACCCTTGGGCGCTTTTGTGGCTTGCGTTGAAACAAATGTTGTTTGCTCAAGTGCCTGGGCACCATGATTTCAACCCTGTTTGTCATCCTCTAAGCACAGCCACCCAGAAGACCACATGAAATTGTCAAAGCACATGTCGCTTTTTAGGCTTTTGCTTTCCAGGAAATATTTCGCTATAGATTGCTGGCAGATTATAACTGAAATTCTCCTCTTAGATTACATTTTGAAAGGTAATTGCTCTTGCACGCTCTCCGATACAGGAGTAGGCCAGCAGGATCACAATAGCATGTTTCACATAATGATATGTTGAAATCCTACTTGGATGTTAATTAGCCCTGAAGCACAACCATGTGTTAACAAGGGAGTCCCTGTACCTCAGTGAAGCTGGGGGCTCGGTAATGTAGAGAAGCAGACGAGTATCTCACTGATTGTCTCCAGCCCTCCCACCTCTGTCATACTGTCATACTGGATGAAGACAGGAAGCTACTGTACATGACACCTGGCATCATCCCAATACTGCATTGAGTATATGAGAGACATTAAGCACTCAGACAACCGTATCGAATGTACCTTCGTACTGAAGTGGTAGGAGATTTGCAGGTACCACTGAATATCAACGAGCTGTAAAGAAAACCTAATAGGTGCAAAGTGATGTTATAAGGAGAAGATACAATGATGCACCAAAACGATATAAGAATACTTAAAACATGAAGATATAACTGAAGAAACAGAGTAACAGGCACACAAGTAAGAAGAAATCATATATGCAAAGAAGTTAAAGTAACCATCTGACTAATAAGTATATATACGCAGAAAGGCAAGGTAGTAGAGTTATATAGTAGTTTGCTGCAGTAGAAAACGTAACATGGAAAGAGTGGCCATGTTGGAAAAATGGACGCCGGCTTTCAATGATACTAAGCGAAGAGCTCGAAGGAGAGAGACCAGAACTGCAGACCCAACAGAAGATGGAAATACAAATTCATGCATGAACAAAGAATTGTTAATTCTATAAACTACGGTATGAATAAGCAGCTGTTACCAAAGGTTTCAACTCGCTCACCTTGACAAGTCGAAGAATCCAATATGGAAGAGGCAAATGCGGCTGTGAAGGTTCCCCTGAGGCAATCCTGCCCCCCCCCCGACCTAGAAATAGAATTACCAGGGGAGAGGACAGGACCGCCAGGGAAACCCTCTAATGGGAAGAAAACCCTGGTCGAGGCTGGAGTCTCGAGGTTCAGGCAGGTGTTGAAGTGAAGATGTTCCTGAGGTGTGGCAGAAAACTGATGTCCTCTGGGAGGCTTCTTCTGGATGCACAAAAGGAAAACAAGAAGAGGATCAGAATGGAAATGAGATTTGGATGTTTAGTAAAGGGCGGAAGGAGGATCCTCTCACCGTTAATAGAGTCTAGAAAGGCTTAGACTTGACAAGATGGGTACTCGAAAGGTTTGCAGGTAAGCAACAGGATCTCTAAAAGAACAGACAGGTAAGTACTTTGATTGAAACAAAGAACGGGGGGTTCAAAGGAAACAGGGCTTACCCTTGCGGGTTTCTGGGAGGAAATGAAAGCCGGAGAGACTTCTTTCGAATCGGCTGGGTAATGTTGGATAAGCTGGTCTGGTCTGCACTCACAAGGAACGGGGGCTGAGTAGAGCAACTGTAGGAAATGACTGAGAGACAAAGAATCAGAGGAGTAAGAAAAGATTAGCATGAAATATTCTGTAAGTAGGCAAGAAAAGCGATAACGAACGCACGGAGCATCAGTAGCAGAAGCGACGCGAAGATCCGTAGGCTTCGAGTCCGGAAATAGGGTCACGTGAGCGGTCTGCAGCGTCTCGCAGGGACGTGGGAAGACTGAACCGCTGCTGTCCGCTCGAAGGTCTCTATGGGCGTCCATCTTGGAACTGCTTCTCCAAAGGATACCACTCAAGCGGGTACGTGTACCGTACAATCGGGTACGGGACCATAGTGACCATCTACGGCCATGTGTAACAAGAATAGTTGCTGGCCAGAGATCAAGAATGCAACAGCAAGGCCCTACTGAAGGGTAGAAAGGGAGTTACCAAGGATAAGCAATGCACTAAGGACAAATTTCTGTTAGATTCAGTAAATGAGCAAACAATTATGAATGCCAAGTATGATCAATTAGAGCTGCAGAAAAGTCTATGTGAGACGGAGCAACCAAGTCTCCAGAGACCAAAGAAGGTAATGACACCTGAAATAATCAGATCACATAGCACTAAATAGAAGGCGAAATTGACAAAATCGTGGTCTCTTGACACATGGTATAATGCTAGAAAATGTGGCATATTCATAAACCCAGGCCAAAGATAGTGATGTATCTATACTCCCTTAAAGTTCCCGAGAAGAGAACATCCAGCAAGATCAAGTACAAAGAGAAAGCCTTGGCTGAAGGCTTGGTTGATGAGAGAGGAGAGAACTAAATGGTCAAGTGGGCAGTGGTCTGACATTGTTCTCTGCACCTGAGTTTCATTTTGCTTACGTGCTGCTAGCAAATCGAGTGTCCAAGGTTGGGAAAGTATGCCAACCTATCATGAGAGCCTATGTGACATTGAGCGTACGTGTTGCATAGGCCAGTCCGTTACTGTTATGCTGCTATAATCTGTATTATACGTAGTTTGAGGTTTGCCCACAAGACAAGGGGTAGCCAATAAAGTCACTAACATTTCTAGATTCTATGAGTATAAATGTTCCCCTAACCAATCCCTGAACCCAATAGATTTTATTAACTACATCGGATGACGTCATAGCTGACGCACATTAGGGAATCCTTTGTGTACCTAAAATGTAATGTAACTCTAAGTGCGTAAACTACAATTTGCTGTTCGCCAGATTGCCCTACTTTATTGATGTGATAATAAATTAGGACTTTGCCATATTCTTCGAGTCTGTACGGTTATTGGTCCAAGATTGTTTATTATGGTAATCCCATTCTGCGCACAGATATGCCCAACAAGTGCTACTGCACAATTGGTAGCTGTGTGGATCGTTAAAGATCCATACTCTCGGATGCTCAATGTCTTCCACCACTAGCCGGAAGATCTTGGAGTTTCCTGTGAAGAATGGCGCTACAAACACGTGTGACTCGAGTCGGTTGGCAGGTTCCCCTTCGAATAAATTCCTTTCTGGTGCCCAAAGGCGCCCCATGTACTGAAAGCGAACTGGTCGATTGGGGAAGAGTCGATACTGAAGGCCTCGAGCTGACTAACGGATGTAAGTAGACACATCGAAAGTGGTAAATAAAGGGGGAGGGGTCATATTGTTTGTATATAGCGGGGGAACATAACAGTATTTGTTGGGTAAAAGAAGTTTGCCTCGATACCTGTCCTCAAAGAGGGAGAAGGGACTGCATCACACTCCGAAATGGATATTATTTAAGGGATTCCTGCAGCTACAGCCAAGGAAGGGTGCAGGACACACTCCTAATTGGAGTAAAATAGAGATGAGATATGTCTATCAGGGAGATGAGAAAAGACAATTGTAGAAAAAGTGTTCACAAGTGTTTTGGGGGATTTTGAAGAATATCAGTGTAAAATGTATATCAACGTGTTTTATATCGATAGTGATAAGATAGATTGAACGCTTAAAAATGATAAGAATGATAGCAATAAGATTCGACAAAATGATTAGGCCCTAGCAAGCAACTAGCGCCAATCAAACTTAGGCGGGATAACATCAGAGAAAAATATAGGATAAAATAAGACTCTTAAACTGTCAAAAATAATAGCAGAATAATATGAATTGATAAAAACTATAAACAAAGAGATAAAAATGGATGTTGTTGTGTGTTTGGAAATTATTTTGAAGAAATGGGTTTGTTGGAGATGGTGAGTGATTGATGCTGCTGCCAAAGTGATTGTTGAAGTATGATTAATTAAATAACTAATAAACAAGGGAAATTAAAAATCTGGTAAGTATTGACAGTTAAAAACAACTTGTCATTATGGGGGACACGCCTCTTTTACATCTATGCAGGACATTACCGCAATGTACACCTAAAATAAGACAGTGCCATGCTGAATGGGTGAAGGGTGCGACTAATAAAACACTCATGATGTGGCCCCAAAATTGTTCATTATCAAAGGCAGTGCTGCGACACATGACAACATATTTTCATGCTACATACACGGGGAAGAAGCTACAGAAAAGGTTAGCTGTTTTAGAACTTTGGAAGATGTACCAGAGTGAGATAAAAGACCCCGCAGACAAGGAGTGAATGCTTAATCAGCATAAAGAGGAGGACGTAACGCCCTCCACTCCTCTTACTCTTCCTGAAGATGAGAGCACGATAGAAGACAAACGGGGGATCTATCCTCTAAAGGAATTAAAAGTATTGGCGGGGTATATTAATTAAATGTACGCACCTCCCGCTTATAATACCAAAGACAGTATAGAAGAAAGTAAAAATAAAGAACTCAAATATATGTCCACAGATGGTGAACCTAAATAGCATGATGAGAGAAAGGACAGACAGAGAGAAAAAGAAGAGGAAGCCAAAAGACAAGAAAAGAGAGAAGGACAAAGCAAATGGAAGGACAATAGTACAATACAGATATTGGTTAAATTAGACAGCAAGGGCATTATGACGATGTTAAAGAACGACAGAGACAAGTAGGAAAAGGAACGAGAAAGGGCATAAAGGCATAAAAGGAATATAAGGAAAAGAAAACAAAGCAAAAGGAAGAACGGAGAAGGTATGAAGAGCAGAGAAAAGAGAAAGAGAGAATAGAAGAGAAGAAACGCAAAGAAATAGAAGCCCAAAGATTGAAAGAACGTAGGTTGCAAAGAAGGCGAGAGGAAGAAGAGAACAGGGATATGATGAGAAGGGAAGAAGAAATTAGAAGTAGTATGGGACAACGAGATGACAAAATAGATCATATTGTTAACAGGAGTATGATACCCATCAAAGCTAGAGAGCGATGTGAGGAGGAGAGAGGACCACAACAGCCCCGCAGGGAGCTGCAAGGTATACCGAGAATACAGACATGGGCTGACGAGCATGAAGCAAAAGGCATAGGTAAAAGACAGATGAGAGAGAAAGGCGGTTGCAAGGGTATGGGGAGCATCGAAGGATCTCCGCCAAAAGAAACAGGAAATAGGGCAGATAACACATTGATGGACGAGCATAGAACGCTGTCCCCAAGCAGATTAGATCTTGATGATGAGGAAAGGGATAATAGCCATACCAGTTGGGGCATAATATCATAAAAGAAAGGGAGGAGAATGAGAAAGCGCGAAGAGAAGGCGCATGCAGTTTTTCGATAGATCCAAACATAGAGAAAGGGGTAAAATTATCAGAGCTAGAAGACCCAAAAGAGAAATCACAAGAGCCAACACCATTTTCTGAACGACCACCAGTACGGTTGAACAGTGCAGGGGATGTATCCCCGCCTTATGTAAGCACGTTAAGGTCACTGCCAGGAAGAAAATTAAGGGCGAGATTAGCCCCACCTGGAAAACGCAAAGTGTAGGGGGATATGATTTTGGGACAGGGTTTACAGAATTCCTGTTATTCGAGAAAGGGGAAGGATGACCACAATATCTTCTGTGGCCACAGATGGACAAGGAACATCTAAAGTGTAAATTACTTAGTTTGACCAGAGGTGCGGGAAAATGGATTTATTTTTTTTAAATTTGACTTTATTGGTTTTAACAAAGAAACAAACAAGATGGAATACCTGTTACACATAAGACCATTGCAAGCATATGATTGTATGAGAAGGACAATATACATTATATCAAAAGATGTTCGTAGCATATGTCGTTATGCTTATATCATGGTATGTCCATCACAACATAAGGAACCCTACACTCCCCCACCCCCCTCCCTTCCTTGATTGAACACTCATCTGTTGAATGTTATAAAGGCGTAGGGACTTCGAAAGTATTTTATTGACATTTCCATTGAGTGATTGGTCTGGAGCCACCTATTGTGAGTTCTCTTCCATTGGTTTCCCTCGGGGATGCCTTTTCATCATGACCGGCAGAGTCTTCCGCTTGGGACTCGGAGTCTGTTGCGAGATGTTTATTTTTAAAGTCCATCCATAGGGCTTCACATTGTTAGGCTTTGCCATGTAGAGAGGCAGTTATTGTCTCCATTCGGTAGATGTTTGTGGCCAGATTGATCCATTCGTTTTTACCAGGCACCGTCGTAGACTTCTACTTAATCACTAGAGGAGCCTTGGCTGGTAGGAGTAGGTGGGGAGCCAAGCCTTTCACTCTGTCCAATCATCTTCGTCTTTTTCCACGCCAAAGAGTATCAAGTAGGGGTCAGCGTCTCTTTAAATCCCTTCTATCTCCTTAATCCACCCCAGGACCTCATTCCAGAATATCTTGATGTGCTGGCAGCCCCACCAGATGTGCCAATAGTTGGCTATTTCCCCGCATTTTCTCCAGCATGTTGGGCTCATTGTTTGGGACATTTTGGAAAGTCTAAAGGGGTCACATTGCCATCTGTGTAGGAGTTTGATGGCATGAAGCTTGTATTGGCTGGATATAGACGTTTTGGAGGCCGCTCTACACATTGTTTCCCATAGGTCGGGATGTATCTCTTCCCCAAAATCTTTTTCCCACCTTGTTCGTAGGGATTCCGTTGATCCATCTCCCGCCGCTATTAATTCCTAATACATTGCAGATATGAGGCCTTTCATCTCAGATTTTGAGTCCCAGAGTTTCTCAAATGGGGTAAGGTCTCTTTTCAGTTTGTCTCTCCATTTTGCCTGCGTTAGGACCCCTTTCAGTTGGATGTATTGGAATGTGGATAGGATGCATATACCCAAGGCGTCTGTGAGGTCTGGTAGCGTAATAAATAAGTCTTTCTTCTGGAGCTGTCCCACTCTCTCCAGGCCCGCCTCATACCATGCCTGAAACCTATTTACATTAGGTATATGGTTGTTCATGCCTGGTGGCCATAGGTGACTGAGCGGGGATGGCCATGTAGTGATTTCACGCATTTCCTTGCCTGTGCACCATATGCTCCATATAGTGCTCAAGATGGGGTGGCCTTTGATTCTTCGTTGTACCCTTTTGTGTGGGGTCCATAACCATTCCGATACCATAGCTGGGGAGAGATAGTGATTGTCCATTTGAACCCATTGGAGGTTTTTCTGGTCCCTAAGGTGTGGGATCAGGACGCAGAGCTGGGCAGCTTTTATAGTAAGTCCACAGATCGGGGAGTCCAACTCCTCCTTTGTCTTTGGGGAGCGTTAGGGTATCGTATGGAGTTCTTGCTTTCTTCCCCTGCCATATGAATCTTACCATAACCTTTTTGGCTTCATTAAAGAACTCTTTTGGTATCTCCACCAGGAGCATTTGGAAGGGATATAGGAAACGGGGAAGGCTTGCCATCTTAACTGCATTAACTCGGCCGAGCCATTAGATCGTTAGATTTTCCCATTTTTTAAGATCGGCCGCAAACCGCTGGAGGAGTGGGGGAAAGTTGGCTTCAACGAGGTTGCTCAGGGTTTGTGATTTATATGCCCGGGTATTGTAATGTGGCGTGTTCAAGCTTAAGGCCCAGCGGAAGAAACTTGGCGTTGTTCACCTCTACAGTACCCTGAAGGGGGAACAAGATGGACTTAGTCCTATTCACTTTAAAGCCGGAGAATTGTCCATATTCGTCCATTAGTTTAAGTGCTTGAGGGACGGACTCTGAGGGGTCCGTTATGTGGAGGAGGATGTCGTCTGCATAGAGAACTACCTTGTGTTCTGTTGGCCCTAGTTTCATCCCCTCTATTAGGGGGTCCTCTCTCATCTTTTGTGCCAGGGGTTCTAGCGAGGATTGCAGAGAGGGGGCATCCCTGTCTAGTCCCACGTTTCAGTTCAAACCATCTGGAGTATTCTCCATTGACAAATACTGCTGCCTTAGGGGATGTAAATATTGCTCGTATTGCCTTTCTAGTTCTTGGGGGCCTATTCCAACCTTCTGCAGGACTGCTCCCAGAAGATCCCACTCAACCGTATCAAAGGCCTTATCCGCATCTATTGACAATAGAACAGGGTTGTTGGGGAGGTTACGGGCTGCATGAATGAGGTGTAATGTTTTACGCATGGAGTCAGCTCCCTGTCTCCCCAATATAAACCCGACCTGGTCTGGGTGGATTAGGCGGGGCATTAATGTTTCCAATCTGGCAGCTAGTACCCTAGCGTAGAGTTTGGCATCAAGATTGAGGAGGGAAATAGGGCGGTATGATCCACAACACTTAGGGTCTCTCCCCTTCTTAGGGATTACTGTTATCAGTGCTTTTGTAAAGGAGTCTGCTACTATGCCTGTCTCCATTATTTCATTGAATAGTTCAGTTAGGAAGGGTGTCAGTTGTTTAGCAAAAGTTTTATAGAACCCAGCAGTGTAACCATCCTCCCCTGGGGATTTGCCCAGTGTCAACCTTTTAATTGCCTCCTAGATCTCATGTTCAATAATTGGGGAATCAAGGAGCTCGGATTCTACATGCGTTATGATAGGCATGGAGCTCGGGGCTAAGTGAGAGTTTATATCTACCTGGCCAGAGATTATTTCAGAGGTGTATAGATTCTCATAGAAGCTGGCAAAGGATTCGGGATGGTACAGGAGGTTGGGGCAGAAGGGACAGAGTCTTGACGTATTTCGTTTACCTTGCGCTCTGCTCTTTATTCTGTGAGCCTAGCCGCTAATAGGGCGCCTGCCTTGTCTCCTTTTTCGTAGAATTTTTGTTTTAGAAACTGCAGTTTATGTACTACTTGGTCATGTTCCAGTAACCGTAGTTCTTCCCTTTTGAGTTGGGCTATTTTCATTCTGTCCTGGTCTACCTCTGGGTATTTCGTTATCTCCGCCTCCAGTTGACATATTTCGATCCGTAACCTTTGTTCTGTGATCTTCCATTCCCTCTTCTTGGAGGACCCCTCTCTTATCAAAATACCCCTCCTTGTAGCCTTCCCCGCCTCCCAGATTATCTATTTGGAGACCTCACCATCATTATTCGTTTTGAAATATTCATCAATTTCCGTCTCCATGGTAGCTTTAAAAACCAGATCTTTCCAAAGAGTCTCGTTACACCGCCACTTCCCTCTGTGAACAGGTAGGTCAGCCCAGTTGATATCGACCAGTACCATGTCGTGGTCGGACCAAGTTATCGGGACAATGTCTGAATGGTGTGTAGTGGTAGTGAGATCACTTGTGAGGTATATGTAATCAATACGCGTGAATGTATGGTGGGGGTTTGAATAGAAGGTGTAACCACTTTCAGTGGGGTGCATAATTCTCCACACATCCTTCATGTCATAGAGTTCCATCATTGCAGCCAATTCAGTGCGGTCGCTCGTGTATTGGTGTCTCGTTCCAGGTCTGCCCAGTTTCCAATCTTTATTCGGGTCAGCCCATTGATTGAAATCTCCCCCCAGGATGACATGTCCTGTGGCTTCTAACATTATTTTGGGGATCACCTTCTCAAAGAATGCGACTTGTCCGGTGTTAGGAGCATATAGAGTGGCAATGGTTACCTGTACTTTTGCTATTTTCCCGGTTATGAGGAGAGTACGGCCTCCAACGTCGAACCATGTTTTATCTACTTCAAATTTGATTCCTTTCCTAATTAGGATTCCAACACCACCCCTCCTGAGCGGACCCGAACCGCAGAACTCCAGACATCCTCTTTTCCCTAGGATGCTCCGCTCTTCGCCTTTAGCATATTTGGTCTCCTGTAGGAGGAGTATGTCAATATTGGATCTGCGAAATTCCCTGAGGACCAAGGATCATTTGGTCGGTGAGTTCAAGCCTTTCACATTAATAGTCCCTACCCTGAGCGAGACCCCTGGGCCGTGGTGATCAGGGGTTGCCATGGTTGGGTGTCTTTCGTGGGTCGCTCACTCCCGATGGCCAGACCAATGTTCGATTTTTCTGTCCTCCACTGTCTATGATATTGTAAGTTTGTTCAGATGTTAGTGCTACTATTCTTGAGATTCTCATTCCCCTTGCCCCCTTTTCCCCCCTCCCTGAGTCAATGGTGTTCAAGCGAACCCAAGAACTGAAGGTGTGCCATTCTCGGCACCTTGATGGCGTCCAATTCGGACTTGGTGGAAATGTTCAGTCCAGTATCGGACCACCAGCGGAGACCGTTACCTCACGTCCCATTCGCATATACTATCGTAACATATGAATGAGCCCCTCTTTCCCGTACCCCCCCCCATATCATATATTGCAACATTTAACCATAAAGAGAAAACAAAGGTGTAACTTTACGTGAACCCTCCGGCCCTTTCTTCAGATGTTCGTTCCCCCCCTCCTTCGGAAGGAGATTTTGCAGCCGGGAGCCATCGTCCTGCCAGTGATCCTATAACCCTGTGGCCGTGGGTGCCTATTCTCGGATTCCCCAGGCGCAGGTTTCAATCAATTGGTCTGCGAGGTTTGTGAGGAATTCATTCATTTTCCTTTATCAGGTGTGTTGTTCGGTCGTCTATATTTTCTTGATCCTTTCACCCGTTTTCTTTTAGGGCCCTGAAGCTCCCACTGCATAAACCAACAGTGTCCTATCTGTAGATTTATGTCCGCTGTCCACGCAGGTCCCAGGGGGCTTTGTGGCACTCGTCCGATGTGAATTGGATAGTGCTGGGCTCCGTGTTATCTAGAGGTTCGTGTGTCAGATCCTGATAGGGAACGTTCGCTCTGCTCCCGTCACGGATAGGTGCTTCCCAGCTCAGATGTTCTAGTGATGAAGCGGGGGCTAAGCGGAGTGTCTCCAATATTAGTGTCCGTACGTCTGGTGGATCCGGCACCGTCTCTATGAACTTCTGTGTGGGCCCATGTAGTTTCACTTTCCTCTTTGTCAGCTACGTTGTGCGTCAGGCTTCACACAATGATTTCTTCTCTTTCCCTGGTCCGATTTTGTCCGGGTTTTCTCCTGCTGAGGGGGAGCACCTTCATGCAGAACCTCTTTGATTTTCAGTCCGGGGGGTCATGAAGTGGGGGCTCAATTCACATCGCGGACCCTCGGAGGGAGAGCTCACACGGAGGAGGTGTACATCTGTGCGCCCCTGGTGGTCAATCGAAAAATGGATTTATGAGTTAGAAAGAATGACAGCAGGAATTATGTTAGCAGTAGGTGATGTAAAAGGCCTACTTGCAGCTATCCTAGGGGAGAGAGCTGACAACATTTGGAGATGAGCAGGATATGCGAGTGTAACGACAAAGAATACAACACATGATGGCACGGCATTTAATAATTTCAGGGCAGACATATGGAGGGCGCTTAGAGTACAGTACCCAGACACATCAGATGTGGGTGTGATTATGACTTTGAAAATGGGCAAGGACGAGGATCCTGTTGCCTTTATTCAAGAGAGTCAAGAATGCTGGCGTTTGGAGAAGAGAGAATGTGGGATAAAACAGTGGCATTATTTCATCATCATATTTTATGTCAGGGACTGCCCGAGCCAGTACAATGGCAGATGAAGAAACAGGTAGGGATGAAAGCGTAGCCATGTCAGAAATGCAGTTGACGATTGTACATCATTGTCAACTGTTACAAGAGAAAAATAAGAAGAAAGCTGAGAATAGAAAGCAGGAGGATGCAAAGTTAGTTCTGAAAAAATTGTCACATTTTGCCATAGAAGGAGTAATATTGACAAGTGTTGATGGTGTGACCACACACGAAGCACAGTCAGTGAAGCAATGCAATATAGTGCATCCCATGGATCCGAGTGGGTATAACTTTTGGCCAAGAGGTAGAGGGAATGCACCCAGATGGCAAAGCGGATTTCAAAACCCTCAAGGGGGAGGTGGATTAAATGATGTCAGCCACAACAATGCTGGAATTGTGGGAGAATGGGACATATAGCACGAACATTTAGAAGTAGTGGAGGAAACATGCAACAGAACTGGCAAGGTCCAACAGGGGGGATGAACTATTCTCTGCAGTACAATACAGAATCAGAGAAATATTATGCCCAAAATCACACGCAGTATCAGGCACGTGTGCCAATGTCATGCCTGCGCCATGGGCGATCAATATGGACCTTATTTCCCATTTGCGAGACTTTGGTGCTTTTCTATTTTTCCCAACAAACTACACTTACCACAATGCACTTGGCTATAACCATCTATTCCTGGCCATTCCTATTCGTCATCTTCGGAACTACAATCCCCAGAAGCCCTAGGGATCTGCTCTGCTTCCACCAGCTCAGGAACAGAGGGGGAGGAGGCCGATTGTCTGCAGGTGTGCTGATCCAGGTGCGACCAATTAGCCAGCCTCTGTGCTGGGCAGGGCGGTATATACGGATCTTGTATGCAGTTCCTCCTTACTCCGGCTTTGGATCCAGTGCCCTGCCGGGCTCTCTGCTTTGCAGCCAATCACGCTCTGCTGCTTTCCAGCCTCCGCCTTTGCCCTTCTGGGCTTCTGCCTTGCAGCAGATCACGCTCAGCTGCTACCTTCCGCCCTGGTCTTCCAGGCTCCTGCCCTGCAGCCTGCCTCATTCCGGCTGCCTACAGTCCTTGTCCTCTGGGCTCCCTGCTCTGCAGCCTGCTTCACTCCGGCTGCCTACAGCCCTTGTCTTCTGGGCTCACTACCTTGCAGCTTACAGTCCTCTGCAGCCTTTTACAGTCAGCGGCCCTGCTCCTCTGGGCTTACTCCTTGCTGCCGGTCCTTCTGGCTCCTTGCCGCGCAGCCTGCTTCTCTCCGCTGCCAACAGCCCTTGTCCTCGGGGCTTCCTACCTTGCAGCCGATCACGCTCCGCTGCTTGCTACCTACAGCCTTTGTCCGCTGGGTTCTCAGCCTAGCAGCCCTCTACAGTCCTCTGCAGCCTTCTACAGTCAGCGGCTCTGCTCCCCTGGGCTTACTCCTTACTGCCCGGGCCTTCTGGGCTCCTTGCCGTGCAGCCTGCTTTACTCCGCTGCCCTAAGCCCTTTCCCTCTGGGCTCCCTACCTTACAGCCCTGCTCCTGTGGGCTTGCTCATTGCTTTCCTGCTCCTCTGAGCTCTCAACCTTGTTCCCTACTGTCCTCTGCTATCCAATCCTGTTACACGACTTTCCCTTCATTTCCTTCTGCTAGTTTGCTATCGACTTCCTTTTTCCTAGATTTGTCTGTTAGTATCTTCTCTTGTACTGTTTGTAGACCCTTTTGTACAGGGCTTGTCTGTTGGTTTCCGTCAGGCAACCTCTGCCCCTTCCCTTGTCTCGTTTCTACGTTACAGACACCGATAGCTGTTGTTCCAAGCCATGAGCAAACAGCATGGGCCTCTGTTATAGCAAACTGTGCAGAAGGATAGAGTTTTCCTAAGGTCCGTGGAATACTCTTTTTCCTAAATCTGCATACACCCCTAGAGGGAATCCCTTCTGTTGTACCTTATACCTTGCTACGCTTGCCTACTCTTCGTTCTCATTACTTTCGCTGTGTGTGTACTTATCTGTCCACCTTACTTCGGCACAACCACCCAAACCCTTCCAGGGTGCCCTGTGCCACTCTTTACAGGGTGTCGTCCGTGACAGCCACAAATACAGCAAGCACAGCAGGTCCCACAGCAAATACAGTCGCCACAAGGGCAGCCACAGCAGGCACCCATGCAGACACAACAAGCACAGGCACAGAAACCACAGTATACACCAGTACAGCAAGCAACAGTACCACAATGGAAAGCAAACACAGCAGTCCCACAGGCTTCCACATCCAGGATAGGGAGTGTGACAGTAGTGGGAGGGAATCCTTTCACAGGTACAGGGATGGATTAAGACCCACAATAGCGAGGCCCAGAGAGCTCCTTGATGTGATTAGTACTATCTGCGACACCAGACCCACAAGAGGAAACAAGGGTCAGGTTGACGATAGGGCTCAAGACATTTTCGTTCCTTGTGGATATGGGAGCAACTCGTTCCTTTGTTCATGAGGGAACATTCCCAATGCCTGGCATTTCCATGAATGCGCAGGGATTCTCTGGGGACACTAGTTTGGTTCCCTTTACTGATGAATTACCACTTTCTGTAGGTGGACATGACGTATCAATGTCACTATTATATTTTCAGCAGACACCAATCAATATATTAGGACGTGACTTGATGACAAAACTCAATATGACGATAGCCATCACTGATAAAGGGATAGTGTGTCCGACTCCAGGGATACATTACATACATGTTGGAGAATTTATATTAGCCTTTACAGGCCAGAAAGCACTACATGGGGTTCCTTTAGAACCAGAAATATTTTTGTATGCAGCAAATCTTTTGTTGACATGGCTTTGTGGACTGAAATAGAAAATATTGAGAATACGTGATGAATTTTTGTTTGGACCAGAAATACCTGTGGATGACGAGGAAGGGTATGTAATTTCCATAGAGTTAGAAGCAGCTGCGGTAAATCAAGAACGGTGGTTGTTCATGGGACAGATGATGAGGGAAGGGCATTGAGAACAGTAATAACCCTTGGGGAAGGATACATACTGACTGATTTGACAGACGGAGACTTGTTTAGAGACAAATATTCAGACAATGAATTAGTGTTTTTCATAAGTCTCACTTATTGGATAAGAATTGAGAATAGATAGATACCACAGAGAATGGCATTGGTAAAAAAGAAAACTTCATTTTTCCAGGAAGACTTAGAAAAGGTGCCAAGCATCTTATGGACCAACAGTCCATATGACGTGGGTCTATTGAGTGGAGCAAGAGCAGTGAAGATTAAGCTTATACTAGGAGCAATTCCGCCACGTGAAAAACAGTATCCTATGTCGATAGAAACAGATTAAGTCATATTTGAGACTATTTCCGTTTTAATAAAACAGTGAATATTGATGTCATCAAAGTCCCCAAGCAACACGGCTGTGTACTGAGTGAAAACATCTACTGGGGGGATCATGGAGATTTATTCAGCATCTCTGCCCCTAAACAATATTGTTGAGGTGGAATTTTCTTTGGTTCCAAATCCTGCTACAATCCTGGCCAACAGGAATATACAATCTTATGTAACATCCCAGCCAAAACCAAATATTTTAGAGTCATAGATTTTAAAAACATGTTCTTTTCAATTCCCCTTAAGACACACAGGATTTGACCTCCTTTCTGTATAGCAATCGGAAACTAAAACACACAAGATTACCTCAGGTGTACTGTCAGTCCCCCTCAATCTTTAACAGGGTCCTTCAGATGGACCTGGGTAACGTACAGCTCGAGAGCGTGATCATTCAGTACGTAGAAGACATTTTGGTGTGCAGTGAAACAGAGGAAAGGTGCATGGAGGACTCTTTTTGACTAATGGCAATGCTAGCAGAGAAAGCATACAAGGTAGAAAAAGAGAAACTACAATATATTCAGGACGAGGTCCTGTACACAGGACAGCTCATCTCTCAAGAGAGGAGAGAAGTGACACCCGAGAGAGCAGAGGCAATCATGAAAACTTCAAAACCTGAGACAGTAAGGGAAATATCAGCAGTTTCTAGGCCTGTGTAATTATTGAAGGGCCTGGGTTTTTTGATTACTGTACATATATTCAATTACTTTTAAAAGGGCTCAAGGAAGCACAGCAAAGCAAAACTAAAATGACATGGGCAGATGACATGATTGAAAAATTCGAAGATTTGAAAAGGGCGATTTGCACAGTCCCTGTGTTAGGAATATCAGAATACAGTGAAGAGTATTACTTATTCTCACATTCAAATGGAGTGGTAATGACAGCAGTGCTCACACAGAAGACGACATTAGGACGTGGACACAAACCACTAGCCTTTTATAGTGGGATTTTGGACCCAGTGATGAAAGGACATTATCCTTGTAAACAAGCTTTAGCTGCTGCTACATTCGCAATTGAAAAAGCTGCAAGTATTACAATGGGATGTTCAATAACACTGTTTGTCAAACACTCCCTCTTTGCCATTTTGGAGAAACCCAAGAGTATGTTGACTACACAAAGAGCGTCTGGTTACAAAATGATTATTTCGAATTCAGCAGTCAAAATTGTTAGATGTCCAATAGTAAATACAGCAATATTCATAGTAGAACCAGTAGCAAAAGAGGGCAATGTACATGACTGCACAACATATACATAATTGACCAAAATGGTGAAAGGCATACTGGGATGGCAGTAGTGAAATTAGAAAAGAATGGTGAATTTTGAAGTTGTAACGATTGTGAGATTGCCTTCACATTGTTCAAGGCAGGCTGCAGAATTAGTGGCTCTCATCACCGCGCTTCAGAGACTTAAAGATGTGGAGGTGGCGGTGTACTCTGACTCCTCCTACATGACGACAACCGTACATGCAGGGTTGTCAAGTTGGAAGAGGAGGGGTTTCCTCCACGCAGATGGCACTCCAGTGCAACATGCGTATCTATTGGTCCTGAGATTCTAACCAAGGACCCTTTTTGTTTTAGCCAAAACTCAAGTTGACGATGACATAACGGAATACAATTGTTATATAGGACTAATGCCTAACCAAAATTGTTTATAATAAGTTACACATTTTGGAAATTGTAGCCAATTTTTTGTTTTCCTTTCCTTAGTGTCTGTTCGTTCTAAGTGTGGTTTCTTTAACTTTATTTTTTAGTATGTTTGATAGTGTAGTATGTGTGTGGGATAGATGTGAATATGAATGCAGTTGGTTGTGGTTGAGCAGTGTGTGGGAGCAACATGTGTGCTCCAAGGACAGCAATATTTGGGGTTATTTGTATAATTATCTGGCAAATACATTCTATTTTTGGCCATTATGTTTTTTTTTTAAATACATTTGTATTTTGGAATAAAATGTCATTTAGGACAAACTTACATGATTCATTTTTGTCTGAATTTAATTGATTAACATGGCTATATTGTCATTGTGTGTATGATTCCTGGAGATTATTAATGGCATGCCACAGTGAGGCGGAACAGTCGGGTATAAATGAACAGCATTTTTCTAAAAAAAATCTGAGAACGCCTCCTTTCTCTGCCAAAATCATATTGAGTGCTGCTCTGTTCTGTAATGTTACAAGGCGTACAGCTTTTCACTTAATAGTGATATTAATAAGGGCATCTGATGTTTCATTTATAGTGGCTTCTAGCAGTCGTGACAATCTGCGTACATCTCTGGAATTAACAGACGGGCCCTACCATGGAACGATTGCTTTAAGGATATCTCCCATCACCTGTGGTCCAGTATCATCCTGTACTACACAGGGTCGGACTGGGACAAGAAATAGGCCCGGTCACCCACAAAAAAGTGGCCCACCCCTCGCCTCAAAAAAGTGGCCCACCCCTTGCCTCATAACCCTTGACCTCTGATGACATCACCAGAAGTGATGTCATTTGACCCCCACCCATAACATAAAGTGACATCCTGGAAGTGATCAAACACAACCTTTCACCCTTTGACAAAACAGGAGGTGGCACCAAATAGAATTGTACCTAAGTACACTAAATTACTGTGAATCCAAGCAGACGTCCAAGGCCAAGTGATAATATGTTATTGTATAGCACTTACGGTTAAGCTCTTTTATTTATAGAACAAATATGCATACAATATTACCCAACCTGTGTTGGTACTCGTTTATCGACCTAAGAAGGATGAAAGGCTTTTTGAAAAAAAGAAAAAAAATATGGTAAAAAAAATGTTTTTTTCAACAACAAAAAAATCTCGCAAACCGGCCCAGGCATGGCCAGAAACCGGCCCCCACACCCCAGGGACGATTTCGGCCCGGCCACAGGCCGAAAGGCCGAGGGGCCAATCCAACCCTGGTTCTACATAACGCAGTTTGCTGTGGGGGAGAAGATCAATGGCTATCTTTCACTGTCACAGCAGGCAGCACAAACCCCACCCTGAGTACTGTGCTGCCAGTGTGCCCCCTCACCTCTACCCCTTCTTCCTCCCCCCTAGATCTTACCACTGCAGGAGTCTGTCTTGATATATTATGGTTTACCATCACCGTCTTGTTGCCAATGCTTAGATCTGACTTTCATGGACTCATTGACACATGGTGCTTCACCTCTCAAATCTCATACTGGACTTCCAATGCAGCTCGTGTTCAGGGTGGCCCTGAAACATGCTATGCTCATCTGCATCTTGAATCCAGGCCTGCATTTTCTGTTCACTTGCAACATGATGTGTTATTATTGTCTTCTGCAACTGTCTTCGCCCTCCCCTCCTGCTTCTCCATCTTTTCTCTGTTTGTACTCTCTCTCTCTGCCTCTCCCTTTCTCCCTTCTCCCTCTCTCTCTCTCCCACCCTCCCTTTACTTTCTTCTATGCACTTACTCTATCAGAGTTGTCCTTGGACGTAGTATGATAGCAACAATTTTTGTCTCCTCTCCTTCCCTTAATTGTTCCCCCTCCTTCCCGCACTATCTGAAATGTCGTCAGGCCTACTACGGTAGTCGCCTCTCTGTTCCCATTTCCTTCCCACACCCTTCCATCCTTAGCTGTGTCTTTGCTCTTTCACTATCTGAAATGTCGCCAGGCTGAGTATGATCGTTATTTCACATTCTTATTGTTCATGGCATGTAAGAATGTCATTGTATTTTCCCTTGTTCCCTCCCTTGCCTGAAGCGCTTTGAAACACTTTGTGTTTAGGCGCTATATAAATAAACTATCATATCATATCATATATTGGGCAAGCTTATTAAAGACTAAAGCTCCCATTGGCTATCGCTGTGGTAAAATGCACTGGCCATGCTAAAGGGCCGGACCAAATTTCTTGCAGAAACAAAGCCACGGATGTAGAGGTGAAAAAAGCAGCGTATTTTCCAAATTGTTCTGATTTTGAATTAAAAGATGTTAAGCAAGGGTCAGAGCGGTGCATGTTGATGCAGGAAGGATTTAATATGTTATTTATCACATAGTTAATTGAGTTGCAAGGTCGAGCCTCACAAGAAGAGCCATATCTATGTAGGAGACTGGGGTGTTCTTTATCGCCCACTGCGGCTCTTCGGAGATAGGACAGCACTGGAAAGCCAGTTATGCCTCTAGCATTATTGAAGGTGGCACTGGAGCACCTTTACTATCCTGCGCACACCACCAGAGAAAGTCTTGCTGCAACAGTCACAGAAGACTGGTTCACAGCAAATGTATTCAAACATGTGGCACAGTTTATTGTAAACTGCATTGTGTGCTAGTAATGTTCAGCAGGGCACACCTTGTGAACAGTGAGAGGAGCAATTCCTAGGCCCAATGTTCAGTTTCAGCATCTACATTTAGTTTATGTGGACATGCTACAAGTATGTAACGGCTATCAGTACATGCTGGTAGTTCATGTCCCTTTTCCAGATGGATCGAAGCAGGTCCATAAACACACCCTGATGCCACATGTGCTGCGAAGTTTCTCAGTCTGCTCCTTTGTCAATGCCTCATTGGCTGAGGGTATAGTACCCAAAGATCTGAAACACACTATGGTAACACCAATCATTAAGAAGCCAGGTCTGTCAAGGGATAATCCCTTGAATTTCCGTCCTATCTCAAACACCCCCTTTCTCCTAAAAATACTGGATAGGGTAGCCTACCAACAAATCTCGGAACATCTGAATCAGCACACCATCCTGCACTCCCACCAGTCAGGTTTTAGGAAACTCTATGGGACTGAGACCTCTCTCCTAGAGCTTAAATCTAGACTTCTCTCACAAATGGATAATAGTAAGCTTTCATTGATCATATCCCTGGACCAATCAGCGGCCTTTGATTTAATCAATCACACTATATTAAACTCAAGGCTAAAAGAAGTAGCCAACTTCTCGGAGCGAGCAGCGCTGTGGATCTCGTCCTTTCTCGAACACCGGCTGAGTAGTGTGTGTCCGGATATGGCGGAAGCAGATCCTATTGCGGTACTCTATGGAGTCCCACAGGGGGCTAGTACATTGCCATGTATTTACAATCTTTTCATGGCTCCCTTCTTTTTCATGTTAGAACAGGAGGGGGTTGTCTTCTCAAACTATGCTGACGGCACTCAATGCATAGTTCCACTGACAGGCAATCACGGACAGGATGAGGCTGAAGTAAACAGAGTTTTCAGCCTAATTGAGAGGTGGATGTTAGACAACTATCTTGCCCTCAACAGGAGCAAAACTGAATTAATGATTGTAGGGAGTCCACACGCACTTAAAATGTTAAATCCATTTTACACTGCCTTTAAGTTAGGGGATGACATCATTAACCCTCTCCCCAAAACCAAGATACTGGGTGTTACACTAGATCAATCCCTTAATATGAAAGTGCACGTGTCTTCTGCAGTATCCTCAGCAGTATACTATGTAAAACTGTTGTCACATTTGAGGCCTCTTATCTCCCAGAAAAGTGCCGAAACTATCGCCAGGGCAATAATAGGGGCCAAATTGGACTATTGTTGCAGTCTTTTGCTGGGATCCAGTAAGGGGGTCATACAGAGACTACAGGTGGTCCAGAATTGGGCTGTGAGAGTGGTAGTCGGCCTCTCTAGAGGGGAGCACATTACAGAGGCCAGACGAGGGCTTCACTGGTTGCCAGTGGAATCCAGAATTACATTCCGAACGCTGATAATTACTTTTAAGTGTCGAAAGTTGTTGATGCCTCCGTACCTTCAATGTTATGTTACAGACAAAGTCATTAGGAGATCCTTAAGGTCGGATTCAAAAGACTTCCTGGAGCAACCTAGAGCCAGGACATCTAAGGCCGAATATGGGGCCTTTGCATTTAAGGAGGCACCAAGTTTATGGAACAATCTGACAGATTATCTGCGTAATCTTGGTTGCCTTGTTAAATTCAAGAAGGCTCTTAAAATCTTCCTCTTCTGATTCTTAACTCCAGTACCACCCATATCGGCTCTGGTATTTCTAGGGCACTAGGGGACTTTATTTGGTTCTTTCTTTTTCTGTTGTCTGCGCCTTCATGCCTGAGGGTCTATAGTGCGCTATATAAATACCTTGTAATGTAATATAATGTAATGTAAGGTGTTTCCTAGAGGGTTGAGTGTGAAGTCCTGCAGTCTGACAATGGTCTGCATTTTGTAAATAAGTTATTTGAGCAGATAGTTCTTCTATTAGGCATAACGTGAACATTTTCTTCAGCCTAACAACCACAGGTGATTGGCGCCTGTGAGAGATTAAACAGTCTGCTAAAAGAAAAGATTGCCAAGATTAGGGTGACTTTAAAGAATGGATAGCTTCATTGCGTACCGTTTGCACTATTTTCCCTCAGAAATCAGCCTGGCTCTGGTCACCACCTAACTCCTCATTAGTTGTTGATGGGAAGCCGTATGGGAGTACCCCCTGCTTCTCCCACAAGAGTAAAAACGGATGCCCACAGTGTAGCCAAAACATTAGGTGACGAGATGAATGATTATTTGACAGCAATGACCGCTAGTGTTTCTTTTATTTCTCAACAGCTCAACCATCGGAGGAAAGGTTCGAAGAAGATTGAGGAAGACAACCAACCAATTGAACCAGTTGATTTAGCGGATTCTCTTAAACAGCCTAGTTTGTATCCAGGAGACCAGGTTTGCATCAATAGTTTTCTCAGGACCTGGAACAAGCCCTGTTTCGAGGGTCCACACCTAAAAACCACCTGTAAAAGAAGGTCACCCCCACTGCCGTAAAGTTACAAGTGATGTGCGCCTGGCTGCATCGCAATGATGTAAAGCACTACAACGGAGAGACCACGACCGCTCCGGCACCCGGTGGCAGTGAAGCAAGAGAAGAAGTTCTGCACATGCTGACCAGATTGGCCACTAAGGCCAAGGATAAAGAATCAATGGATTAGAACATATCTGGAATAAAACTGACACTCCTTAAGTTTAATAGTTTGTGAATGGGCTTACTGCTATTCCAGAAACTTTCTCAGCTTTGAACTAGAAGTAAAAATGAACATTGGAAAAAACGACATGAGGATTGTATGAACATATTCTATGTTGCCTGACACGTTGCACACATTTCTGCATGCTGTTTTTGTATACTGACACATTGCACACATTTCTGCATGCTGTTTTTGTGTACCTATCATGATCTTATCCAGCTCTAGTGCAACGACATGTAGATGTTGTATTTTCTGGAAATTCTAAACATAGTCCTATTATTCGCAGAGAAATTATTGAAATAATTTTACAGTTCCGGTTATAAAACATGTAAAATTGAAGTATAACCAAAAGGTGAACATAGTAACCCAAAAATGGGGATTTTCCAGTATTTAAAACGTGCACTAACAAGAAAGACCAGCCACTCTAAAAAGAGATTATGTGGCACATGAAAACTATGGCAATACCTCTCACCACTGCAAATTGCCTTATGTGTTGTGTGAGAAACCTGAAGGTGTCTCACCCACTAGTCCCCGGGGATCTGTCATCTAGGTGGTCAGCACACAGCCATCTCTTTTGAATTCAGTTCCCTGGGATGGACCAGTGCGGAAGGATCACCTGGGCGAGGGTCTTTGGGGAGTGGAAGCGGGACACCAGATGGTGAGATATGGTATTCCCTTCCCTGTAACACCTTTATCCCATCCTACCAGGTAGGATACTTAGGAACTCAGTCCCCACTTTTCCTACACAGACACTTTCTCACGGACAGCTCACTGTGAGACAAAACGGACTAACACCCGAGCCGTATCCCTGACATGTCCCAATACAATGGTCAGGCAGGGTCAGGCAATTACTGATCATTACACACACCTGACTTTCATCACACGTCCCCACACATATAAAAGGCAGAGCACGAAAGCACACTCTGAGCAAGGCAAAGCACATGAGGAAGCAGCAGTTCCAAGATGGCAGTTTAATGCAAGGCAAAAGACTGCAAGACTGAAGAGGGGTGCAAGGAGGGAAGTGCCCTTGACCTTTTAAACGAAAGACTGTTACTTCCATGAACCTTCGAGAATAGGAAACGTAAGACCCAGAATGAAGGCTGAAGAATCGTGCATTGTGTGCCCGAGGTACCCTGGCTCTTTGGCATTCATAGTCAAGGCAGGGAGAATCTTTCGCCTCCGTGGTACTGTCCTTGGCTCCTACAACAAAGTAGTGCCAGTGAAGTCAGCACAGCCAGTGAGTTGGGGAGACTGATATCAGACCGGTCTGTGTTGAAGCCAAGGTTTCAAGCTGCAACATTTTATAGTGAAAACTGAAGAGAGCAGTGTATGAAGCGTATGTGGCAAGCAGCGCGAACATAATTAAACAACAGATGAGTGATTGAACTTTGAAGCCAAGATACAATACTGTAGACAGAGTGGCCCGGCACCAGGTAGGTGCTCATTCGAAATTCTCTGTTAGGTATCCAACTGAAAGGTGGCAAGTGTTGCAAGGAAAGGAATTGTGAAATCGTAGTGGTCCTGCAACGGATCAAGCAAAACCCTTGGCACATTCGAAAGTTTACAATAGTAAGAATATAAAGAAAGTAGATGAAGTTGGTCCGAGCCTGGCGGAGGGAGATCAGCTAAGAGCTTTTGTTAAAGCAAGTGTGTGTTAAGAGTTACATGTGAAATTGAAATTGGTCAGAACCCTACGGAGGGAGACTGTGTGAAAACTGATCTGAGCTCGGCTGACGGGGAACCGGGGTGAACCGTGAGTCACCCGAGAAAGACTATCATACGAACATTGTGTTAAGAGGATCTGAGCCCGGATGAGGGTGATTCAAGTTGAAGAACAGTGTGATAAAAAGGACCTGAGCCCAGCTGAGGAGGATCCGGGGTGAATAGTGAAGCGCCTAAGAAATTCAGTACTTGTGAAAATCTGAAAGAGGAAAATAACTTATCGTTTATTCGTCACCTCAGGCCTCTGAATGAAGAGACTTTGAAAGGTGAAGAGACTTGGGCACAGAAGGCCCTGATGCTAATGATTTAACTGTATCCTCATGCTAGAGAAGCCAGAGACTGTGCTAAGCTCGAGTGAATTGCCTTATCCCATTCTGATAAAGTGGGGAAGGGAGGCCAATGTCCTGAACATCCGGACATATCATTTTGTCAACACTTCTTTCTTTTTCATAACATTGTTTCCCACACTATTTGTATTTAGAGGTAAGGATTGGCAATAGGTATATTAGTATAGGCCCTTTCATTTTGACAATACACCACTAGGACTGCATTATTATTATTTGATGATCATAGCTTGCTCCCATCTGTAGATTTAGGATTAGATAGGTGTTTTTCAAACCCCTTTTTAAGTTCGATAAACACCCTTGAACTGTGGTCACTTTTCTTACTATTGATACCATGCCTTCCTTACAGTTGTCTGTATTTTCGTATGGCTTTTATATTTCGTGAGATATTATTTTATAATTCAAGTGAAGTATCTGAGAACAAGACATCTCTAGTTAGTTCTGAAAAAGGTACAAGTGCAAGTGATATTTTTCCTGATATATCCAAACAAATTGGCTGATTTAAAAGTGATATTGGTGAAGATCATGAATTTGTATCTTGATAATACGGCCCATTTAAAGAATAACATGTGTTATCAATACATGAAGAAAGAGCGGAGGGTAAAACATCAGCCAAAAGCTGCTATGTATGTTCCCTTATACCTTATGCTTTGGGAACATCTCAAATATTTATAGCAACAGAAGTATCAGTGAAAAAGGCACATTGCCTGAAGCACCTTACACTTTGCTTAACGAGATGATAATTCCAAGGAATAACAAAATTCATAGTGTGGATGAATAAAGCAACTTCAGCAAAATCAATAAACGCATATCATGACATTCCAGATGAGCATAAGTTGTTCCGTAGAAAAGCAGTGATATTCACATCTATCTTCATGCCAGGAATCTAGACTGCAGTAAACGCCAAAAGGTTACAGATCACTAGGTGGGAGCTGCTACAAATGACCAATACGACAATAAAAGGATGTCATGCTATCAGGGAAGAACTGAGGCCGATCAGGCCTATGGCGCTCCAGAACAGGTATGTCCTAAACTTAATTACAGCAATGGAAGGAGGCGTGTGGACCAAGATCGGGCCTTCTTGCCGCACATACAGACCTGCCCATGATGAAGAGAATGGAAACCTGACAGAAGCAATAACTCTGCTGTCAACCCTGCACACAAAGATAATGGATGAAGTAGACGAAATCAAAGAAGACGACTGGTTTTCGTACCTGTTTTCACGGATTCCAAATTGGTTGGCAAATGTCTTCAAATTACTTGGAGCAATACTAGTGTTAGTGTTGTTGGGACTCTGTGTTATAAGAATAATCATAGGACAGTGCAAGAAGACGGCAAAGAAAGCAATTGAGATGAATATAATGATCGATGTGAATGCGAGACTGGTGAGCATATACAGACTTAAAGCACCACCCATGAGCACCTGAAAGACAGTCCTCTAGCACCCCTAGGAACAAAGTTCTATTACCCTAAGGATCATAAGAACTATGTAGAACTAGATTCTAACAATATTATTCGTCTGAGCCAACTACGCACCATCTTGAAGAAAATTGGGGGAGCTAGTTTCAATTCCTGTGCTCCAGCCCTGTGGAATGTTCTCCCCAAACATCTTGCTGATAGTGGTTCAACTGCTCTCTTTAAGAAACATTTGAAGACTTTTCTTTTTGACGTAGAACTTGGTTAAAGGACTAGAAAACATACCATTAATTTAAGACCACCTACTTAATTCTGGCTTGGCTCCCTTCTTGTGTTTGCTCATTGTTTCTTTTCATTTTCTTCTGTGTTTTCTTTATAAACGCCCTGAGGCCCATGGGTTAGTGGCGCTATAGAAAAATGCAGATAGATAGATAAATAGATGTAGGGTGTTGCGTGTTCTGTCAACCAACTGGAGAGTGCTGCCACATGACCTGGAGCGTGGATGAACACTTAAAGAATGCTGGTGACCTGAGGAGGATGATTAAGATATGCATCCTGAAGAAAACCTGTGGAAGAAAAATGAAGAGACTTGAGGAAGATTAGGTGGTCGAGGACTCACCGAGAGGGGGGGAATGTAGAGGAGCATACGAGTATGTCACTGATACGCTCCGCCCCCCCCCCCACCTCTGACATACTGGATGAAAGACAGTAAGCCAATGTACATGACACCAGGCATCATCCCAATACTGCATTGAGTGTATGAGAGATGTTATGCACTCAGACAAACGTGTCAAATGTACCCTCGCATTGAAGTGGTTACAGGAGATTTGCAGGTACCACTGAATATCGAAGAGCTGTAAAGAAAACCTAACAAGTGAAAAGTGATGTCATAAGTAGAAGATACAATGACTAACCAAAACAATATAAGAATACTTAAAAAATTAAGATATAACTGAAGAAACAGAGTAACAGGCACACAAGTAATCAGAAATCATACATGCAAAGAAGATAAATTAACCAGCTGACTAATATGTGTATATATGCACAAACGCAAGGTAGAAGAGTCATATAGAGGCCTGCTACAGTAGAAACATAACATAGATAGAGTGGCCATGCTGGAAAATGGATGCCGGCTCTCAATGATAGTAAGAGAAGAGCTTGAAGGACAGAGACCAGAACTGCAGACCAGACAGAAGCTGGAAATACAAATTCATGCATCAACAAAGAATAGCTGCTGGCCAGAGATCAAGGATGTCACAGCAAGAAGCTACTGAATGGTACAAAGGGAGTTACCAAGGATAAGCAATGTACGCAGGACATATTTCTCTAAGATTAAGTAAATGAGTGAATGTTTATGAGTGCCTAGTGTGATCAATTAGAGCTGCAAAAAAGCCTATGTGAGATGGAGCAACCAAGTCTCCAGAGGCCGTAGAAGGTAATTGCACCTGAAATAATCAAATCAAATAGCACTAAATAGAAGGCTAAATGGACACAATCATGGTTTCCTCACATGTGGTATAATACCAGAAAACAAGGCCTATTCATAATCGCAAGCCGAAGATAGCGATGCACCTATACTCTCTTAAAGTTCCAGAGAAGAGAACATCCAGCAAGGTCAAGTACAAAGAGAAAGCCTTGGCTGAAGGCTTGGCTGATGAGAGAGGAGAGAACTAATTGGGCAAGTGTCTGCACCTGAGTTTCGTTTTGCTTACGTGCTGCTAGCGAGCCGAGTGTCCAAGGTTGGGAGAGTATGCCAACCTATCAGGAGAGCCTATGTGACGATGAGCATACATTGTTGCGTAGGCCAATCCATTACTGTTATGCTGCTTTAATCTGTATTATACGTAGTTAGAGGGAAGTTCAAGGTTATCCCACAAGACAAGGGGCAGCCAATAAAGTCACTAACACTTATAGATTCTATGAGTAGATATGTTCCCCTAACCAATCTCTGAATCCGATAGGTCTTATTATTGGCCATGTAGGATGGCGTCATAGATGATGCACATAGGGGTGTAAAGCCTTTGTCTACCTAAAATGTAACTGTGAGTGCGTGAACTGCAATTTGCTGTTCGCAAGATTGGCCTACTTTATTGATGTGATAATAAAGTACTTTGCCATATTCTTTGAGTCTGTCCGGTTATTGGCTCCAAGATTGTTTGTTATGGTAATCCCATTCTGCGCATAGATACTCCCAAAAAGTGCTACCACACAGTAATATAATCTGCTCTGCCCTGCCTTGCCTTGCAACAGCACACTGCCTGCTTCAGATGCAGAAGTGGGAAAGGGTGCGGGCATGCTGGTAACTCACCTGCTGCTCCTGCTCTTGGTTGCGGGAACCTGGAACGGCGATGTGCTGTTCAAGGCGGGCTGCGGTCACTGACTGCAGCCATTGCCCCGTGGCTGTCCATAACAAGCCCTTTGAATTGCCGCTGCATGACGTAGGTAGGGGGCAGAGCCAGAAGCGCATGATGCTCATGGCACCAAACTGCGGTGCACGGCGCCGCCCCCACTCCATACTAAAAGCCTGGTCTTTCATGACAGGCCAGGGCTGAGCCAAGTCGGATACGAAATCCGGGTGACATATTTTGCCAGATCTCACAACCGGCAAAATGTGGTCCAATGACAGCACTGGGTCCCCCTCACAGGTTTCCTACTTTCCTAGTTACCTTGATTGTTCAGGGTTAATGTCTCCTGGGCTTATATCAGACTGGGACCTCTCTTCTTCAGATTGGCCCCTTCTTTCTCACGTTTCCGAACAGGCTCTCTCTTCCATTCTTTGTCAGCTCGCGCTGTGTCCCCTTGGTCGAAATTGTATCGGCATTGTTGACGGACCTTGCGGTCACGCCAGCACTCAGCTTAGGTGCAGGACACCTTGTATTCTTCTCACTTTCTCGCGTCTCTTCACATTTACTCATGCTACACCACGGGAGCGGTAACCAACCTCTTCTCCAGCGTCAGACGCCTCGTGTCCCGGTTTCTCTCAGCCAAACTCAAACAGCTGTTTCGAAACTCCTGTAATCTCCCTTTGTCAAGGCCTCCATCACCACATTTTATGCCACTGGTCTGGGTATTCTCTGGTGTGCTGTCGAAGTCTTCCTTCTTTGTTGGACTCATACTCAGTATTCCTCCACTGATTCTCTTTCGCCCAGTACTAGATAAGTTTCCTGTGCAGATATCACTATTGTAGTGAAATGGCAATACCAAGCTCGTATTGATTCTTCATCTTTTTTTTCTTAATATATTCTTGAAGGAGGATTAGTGACATTTGGCTTGGGGAGTTCCTCGTACGAATGGGAGTCTCTCTTCTGGTGTGGTCCCACTTTCCTCTTCCCCTAGGTAGGATATCGTGTATCGTCATCACCTCCCTAGCCTCATAGGGAAAGGCTCCCATTATGGAGAAGTGACGGAATTCCGCGATTCGTCTCACTACATATAATACTTTAATCGACAAATTGCAAAAATAGTCCTGAGTTACAAACATCATTGTGAAATATGCAAAAGTATGGCATAACATGATCACCTATTGAAAAGAAAAAGTATGCTTGTTCATTCCACTAATTAGCCAATTTGCCTCTAATCATCCAGCAAATTATTCAAGGCTGATGAAGCAGTTAATACATTGTTTGTCTGCTTTCTCTTTGCCAGTTGGATAGTCCCCACCACACTGCCTGGTTATCTTGACAGTTGTGCCCATCACTGCAAAAGTGACATCCAAATGAGAGAATGTGTTTAAAGATATTTACATAACCTACTGCTTGCAACAATCTGTGCACATTGGTCTGCTCATTTAAGAGTCAAATTTCACAAATGCATTGCAACTGTTATTTTGGAATACCTGCTAACTCTTATAATAAAAGCACCTCTAGCATATACCAGGGTGATGGAAATAAAGCAAATATGAAACGTGTTTGCCTTAGCATGTAAGTTCTAGTACCGAGTCTGCAGAAGTGTCAGAAGGGATAGCAGAGGTAGACTCAGCAGGAGACTGAAGTGCATGACTTGATTGTTTTCTCTTGTAAAGACACTAAGAGATGGATTAATTTCAAGAAAGATATACATTTAAGAATGGCCAATGGCTCAATCCAAGGTGATATCCCTTCTAATCATACTTGGGAAAGAGGAGGGTCAATGTCTACAATCGACTATATTTTCATGAGTGAGAGCATATTTGTGAGAACCAGCAAATTTGAAATTATTAAGCAAAATATGAGTGATTACTATCTTTTATCATTGTATTGGACCGAATTGGACCAACAAAATACTAAAGTATGACAGTGGTCAAAGTAACGCTAATTGCCAATAATGCCAAAACGCGGTTTAGATGGTCAAAGGACAATCTAACAACTCTGAATACCTCTGTCATGAAACACCAAAGGTCGAACAACTTTAATTCGTATGTAGACATTTTACATACATTTAAAAATATCCAGCCTCACCAAAGTAAACAGAGTAATACTCACACTCTTAGGTTTGATCGTCTCCTACAACAGAGGAAAGCAGCCTATAGAAGAGAAATTCGAAGATTATGTCACTTGCCTGTCGAAGAAAGAGACAAGGCTGTAAAATCTGTTAAGTATACCTACCGAAATTGGATACGTGCTAGAAAAGCCACACCTTTTCAAGCTGATGGAGAACTATTTATGGTAGCTTGTCACAATAAAAACTCAGCCCAGATATGGAAATTGTTAAATAAATATACAACAAAGAGCCAAGTAGATCTTCAAGTCAATGGAGTTACTGAGGCACAATGGCTCACTCATTTTACACAACTTTATGCTGATGACCACATTTTTGACTTCAAGTATGTAAATAAATCCTCTCTATGTTGGCATTTAGATTGTTCTGAAGTCATTATTAGAGAATTTATAAATGAATCATCATCGTCCCGGGCTGCAGGACCTGTTGGATTGACCAATTATATGTTTAAACAAAATCCTAGACTATGGGCCATCTTTCTCAACAATACCTATCAGCATATTCTTTCAACTAGAAATCTCCCAATGTCATGGCGTACTTCTTTGATCGTCCCTATTTTTAAAAAGGGAGATCGTAAAGAGCCTAAGAGTTATCGTCCCATTGCGTTGCTTGGCGCTCGAGGAAAATTGTTCTCTCTAATGGTATTAAGGGATTTCAATGCATGGACTGTTAAGGCAAAGCAGCGGGACCCAAATCAAACGGGTTTCGTTACTGGGATGGGCACTGCTGTTAATCTTGTCACCCTCAATGCTCTGAAAATTCAGGCGCATGTAACTAAACAACCTATTTACTTCGCCTTCATTGACCTACACTCCGCTTTCGATTCAGTTTCAAGGGTCAAGCTCATGGCCAAACTGATAGCAGCAGAGTGCCCGCCTTCGTTGTGCGATATTATTCATGCCCTACACTCAGACACTTCTGCGCAGATAAGGTTGACATCTACGGGTCCACTATAATCTGCCATTGCGACAGCGAGGGGGCTGAAGCAGGGATGTATCCTAGCTTCAGCCCTCTTCAATTTTGTCATAAATGATGTCAAAATGGTATTTACCCAAGTGAGGTCGGATTCACCCAAATTAAATGGTGTAGAAATTAAAGCTATGTGGTATGCGGATGATTTGGTTTTGGTTGCCGAAACACCAATTGGGCTACAAAATTTGTTAACGGCACTGTGTAAGTATTTTACCTTGAATGAACTAGTTGTCAGTATAAAAAAAACATGAATAGTACTTTATGTTTCGAGAATATCAAGGAGAAACTAGTTGGAGTGGAGAAAATTGAGAATACTAATATTGAGGTGGTCCCAAATTATATATATTTGGGTCGTATTTTTGATGGTTGTCCATCTATTTATTCTCAAATGCGTAAAATAGAACAAAAGTTAACCTCAGCCATATCGCAGACAAGACTTATTTTATACAGATATGGTACATTTTCCATCAAATCTGCAAATTTGTTTTGGACTCAAAATTGAACAGCTACGCTTCTCTACGGTCTAGAAACCCAAAAGATTGTACCTTCCTCTTGAATAAACTGGAAGCTAAATATTGGCGATCAGCATTGCAATTACCACAGGGCTACCGGGTCCATGGCTGCGATATGAGCTTGGGTTAACATCCCTGACGGCTATGTATGATTGCCATATGTGTGGCCTGTTTCGGAAATGCTTACTCTCTTCAGCGAATGAGTCCACTTTAGCAACCGTGTCTCAATATATGTTGACCTCTCATCATGTGTTTCCAAAACAGTGGTCTAGTTATATTATCTCAGTGATGGCACAGGCCGACATTATGGTTGATGTTCTTGTTTCTAACCCAGACATGCTAAAAAAAACTGTATATGATGGACTGGATAAATACAAGAGCTGCTTGTCTCAAATACAAAGACTTCAACAGCCAATGGTTTGGCCCAAAAAGGTATAGAGATATGGAGCCTTATCTAGCTAGAGCTCCGTCCCCACCACTGAGAAGTGCAATATTACGTCTTTGATTTAACTTATGGCCCACTCGTGATGTACAAGCACGTATGAAATCCATCAATTTTGAAGACAATTTTTGTCGCTATTGTGGTGATCATAAGGTTAAGGAAACTTTAGAACATGTCATAGTAGATTGTCCTTCGCTTATGGGGTTAAGACAAATACATTTTTAGAAACACATGACTTACTTTGCACATGAGACCGGAAAACAGATGGTTAGCAATAGTTGCCACAAGGACTATGAGTATTCGCGCAGCAACTGTATCTTCTTTGAATGCCTTGAAACTGGTGGAGTAGTTTCTTTTCCCTATTTATTTGATTATTTCTGAATTAAACCGGAATATAAATACTTACTTTTCTTATAAATTGATGAAGTGATAACAGTGAGAATAATAGACTCAGCTGCTGTTTTAAAGATCTGTATATAGAAGGGTATATGTCAAATATTGTGATTTCAGGTGATCATACATTAGATGGTGATGATTTAAGGTCAAATGTTATGTAATCCATATTTGCTTGCTGCTGTTACCTTAAAGGGTTTTTGACATTGCTGTAATCGATCATTTAGAGATATCTGAGTGAAATTATAGCAGTTTATTTTATGATAAACCTACACTGGAATTACCGTCCTCCATTTTGTTTTGATCTGGATCACCTTATCATGAGTATATCCCTTCTTTCTTTTAAGATTGTTTTTCTCCTTTTAGGTGTGTTGTTTAATAAGCTGTTTGACATCTATTATGTGAACTGTTTTATTATGTTCTGTTTTATTATGTTTATTTTTTTCCTTTCTGATATATATTTTAATAATTGAAAAAGTTGATTCACTTCAGCTAACTCAATAAAATAAAAATAAAAAAAAAGAAATCCGTATCGGTTGCATACTGCGGATATTGTCTCTCATTGGGTGTGGAGCTTCGCCGGGGTGTGGTACACTTGGTGGAGGTAGTTTAAGTGAATCTGCGTATATCTTGTGTTCATTGCTACTTTTTGAGTGAGGTTTAATATATAGTTCTAGTCTCCCTCTGCAATTGTGGTGTCCAATGATCTCTCCCATCTCCTTTTAGTGCTTGAATTGGGTAGCTTCAATTCAGTTAGGAGGGACTTGTAAATGTTTGTTATCAGGTGGTCTTCTCCTTGAGCTTGTATCGTATTGTGTAGCAACAGCCAAACAGGGGGTTGTTGTGAAAAGGTGGGAATAATGGCCTGTAGAGTGTGTCACAACCTGAAATAGATGAAGATGTCTAGGGCATTAGTTCCTCCCATGTATTGAGCTTGTTGTAGGGACAGAAATGGACCTTCTGGGAAGAGATCGCTCATGGTGTGTACCTGCAATTTTTCCATCCATTGTTGGAATACTTTTTCCGCAGTAATGGGAATTCCTGGAATGTGCTTGACTGGAAGCAGAGGGGAGAATCTGATTTGGATCTCACTTCTCTTAGCCATCTTTTCCAAATTGAGTATGTTGTGAAAACCATGTTCATCGGTGTTCGAGGTGCTAGAAATTTGCCAAAAATAATGGCGCGAAGGAGGTGTGGAGTCGCCAGAGCCCTTTCAATCTGAACGTGAGGCCTGACGAAGTGTGTGGTGTACTAATGGCATACCAATGACTAAGAAATTGAGCCTGGGCGTCCCAGTAGTACCGTTCCCTATCTGGGAGGGCCAGGCCTCCTTGTCTCACCGGAAGAGTCAGTGTGGTATATGCCACTCCCGCCATTTTACCCGCCCATATCAAGTCGAGGATCATACTCTTTATGCGTTGTAGAACCGTTATGTCAACACCAAGGGAATGTTTGAGAAAAGGTATAGCAGTTTTGGTAGGATAATCATTTAAACTATCGATACTCTGCCCCAGAGTGTAAGAGGGAGTGATTTCCACCTGTTAACTTTAGTTTGAATAGCATCTACTGCGTTTTCATAGTTGTCTCGCATGATATCCCCGCTAGCTCTGGACATGAAGATACCTAGGTACCTAACCTGTGAGTGCTGCAACTGGAAGCCAAAGTCATCGACAAATTCACTGATGGAGGCAGTTAGAGGGAAGATTATGGATTTGGAATTGTTAATTTTCAGCCCTGAGAAACGGCCAAATTTCAGTGCCACACGCATCAATGTGTTTAGGTTCTCACTGGCGTCACAAAGAAAAAGTGCGACGTCATCAGCGTACAGAGATATAATCAGGTTATGTGGACCTAGGGAAAGGCCTCTGTGGAGGTGGTGTAGTCTAAGATCTGAGGCCAGAGGTTCCATCTCTAGGACAAACAGTAGTGCAGACAGTGGGCAGCCCTGTCTTGTTCCTCTCCGTAGGTATATATTGTTTTAGTGGTTGGTTCCCAGCGTGATGTTGGACGTTGGCCTTTTATACAGGAGGGAGATTAATTGTATAAAGCGCCTGCCTAGGCCCATGCGTTCCAGGACTGGGTAAAGGAAGGGCCATTCGACCGAAACAAAGGCTTTTTCAGCATCCAATAGTACCGCTACTGCTTGGCTTGCCGGGTTAGGGGCTTCCATCACGCCAAACATTCTTCTTATGCCAAACGATGTGTTTCCACCCGGGATGAAGCCCGCCTGATCGGCCAGTACCATGGTACGCATCAGAGGAATCAATCTTTTGGTCAGGATCTTTGTGAAAGTTTTATTATCCAAATGTATTAGGGGTATAGTTCTGTAAGATGCGCAGTCATCTTTTGGTCTAACGGGTTTATGAAGTAGAATTATATTGGCCATATAGAGTGTTGGTGGTAATTGATCATTCCCCAGGGCTTCGTCATAGACCTGTAGCAAGAGTAGAGCCAGGAGATTTGCAAAGGATTTATAGAATTCACCTGTCAAGCCGTCTGGGCCTGGTGCTTTCGTATTGGATAGTTCCTTGATTACTTCGAGTATCTCTTCCGTAGTGATAGGTGCATTAAACGGTTCTCTGAGTTCGGCATCTGTCCAGAACAGTCCAAATGTGTCTAGGTAATGCGCTAGTTTGATGGGGGCTGCAGTATAGTGTGAGTTTTATAAACCGTGGTAAAAGTGGCAAAATGGCTCAACAATGTCTTCGGCAGAGTAGACGGGATTGCTGTTGTGGTCAACGACCGATTCAACCATTGTGGCTTCCTTTCTGCTGCTACGAGCCGTGCCACGAGTGCTCCGGGCTGCTGTCCCTCGCCGTACTGGCGGATCTTGTGATCACTAGCCAGAGATTATATTTTTCTCTCTGCCGCGGTTCTGAATGTTTCCAGTTCTTCTTTGAGTGCTGCCAGGTTCTGTGGATTATTAGCAGATGAAAGTGAGCGTTCAAGTTCCTTGAGGCGAGACTCGCTTGAATTCAGTTCTATGCGCACCAGCCTGAGGATCCCGTTTTCTTTTGCTAGGCAGACTCCCCTGATAAAGCATTTTAGGGTTTCCCAGAGTGTCCCTGCTGAGGACACCGAACCCTGGTTGACCTCGATGAAGGATACTATTTCCGTTCGGAGTTCAGCAGCGAAAGCTTGGTCTTGAAGAGCTCTCGGCTTGAATTTCCAGTGAGGTTTGCCGTTGCCCATTCGGGATGTGTGCGCATTCAAGGATTACTGCTGAGTGGTCCGATAGGGATCTGGGAAGGATTTGGCAGTCGCCCCACTGAAAACGGCTATGTGAAGACACAAGGAGGTAGTCGAGTCTTGAGCTGGTTTTGTGGACCCAGGAATAGTAAGTATACTCTCGGGTATCCCAATGTTTGCACTTCCAGATATCTCTAAGATCGTAGGCTTTGCATATCTCGGTAATTTGTAGACTTGCTTTGGAGTGGGGAATTGCCGTGTTGTGTGACTTATCTTTGATGGGTTTAAGAGGTGTATTAAAGTTTCCGCTCCAGATGACTGTGGGTCGCCTGTTCATTTCCAGGTGTGTCATCACCCAATCAAAGTTGTTGGGGCCATCAGTGTTCGGGCCATAGGAGTTTACTAGGATAATCTCTTGTCCGTTAATGGTTCCATGCACTGTCTCCTCGCCGTCTGCAGTGGTCGCTGTTGACCGTCGTACACTTTCTCTATCCAGCTCTCCTGCAGGATTACAGGCCTATGCGTCGTTTGAAGCTAGTGTTCTGTCAACATGCGCTCTGTTGATCCTTGCTTGGCCGTGAGCTGGACGGTTGCTGTATTCGTGATCTTTGCCTGCCCATTGACGGGTGTACGGGAAGTTAGGCTTGCTTTCGTCACCCTTCTCTATGTCTCTCTCGCAGTTGTGTCCACAAGGATGGGCGCTCCGCAGCGAATTGATTGTGGGTATGCTCTGTTTACTAGATGATTCTGGAGCGGTTTGTATGGTGGTGTGGTGCACGTTGATAACGCGGGACATAATGCACTGCCCACCTTATATTGTCGCAAAACAGATGAGCCCGAAGGTGCTGTAGTTCTATTAGTAATGTGCGAGTCTTTTCCAATTGCAATGTCCGTTGTCAAACTCTCGTTTTGGGCGTTGTTGGGCTCAACAATCGATCGGGGAGCTTCACCGTAAAAGGAAAGGCTTGCAGCTCCGGCCCTGCAGGACTAAGTAATGGGGAAATTCGCTCAATGCGCCATACCCTCTGAATGAGTGGTCATCGGTCACTGGTCCCCGTAGAACTCAGTAATGATGAATTTCGCCCAGGGCACAGTACCTGTGAAATGGGTAGGCGCCGATTCTTCAGTTGCTGCGTATGTCGCCCACTGGTACTGGAGACGTTCGCACGGGCCTGCTGCAGGGATACACTCCGGTGGCTGCTCTTGTTTAGGCAGAGGACCTGGGGACGTCGGAGCTTTCTTTGTACCATGCCCTCTAATTCTTCGCTGCTGATATCGTCCCTCGTCGCGTCAGAGCTGGAGTTGCTCGCCACCTTTGTCGGCTCAGAGTCTAACACTCAGAGCTGCTGGGGGCAAAGGCTACTGTCTGCCGAAAGCCCCTTGTTTTGCCTGTTGTCACCGGAGCTCAGTGCTGCCCATCCACTGTTTACGGTCTGCCGTGGGCCGCGGGAGGCCGGCAGGCCGCCGCATCTGCTCTTTCAGTCCTTGTTGGCGGGCAGATTCGGCCTCCAAGCATTCAACGGTGGACCCCAGGCGGCAACCAGGTCTATAACTGTGGGGTCGTCTGACGAGCGCAAGGACTGCGACCTCAGAGCATGGCTGTCCGCACACCGACCTGCCCTCGCGTTGTGGAGATCTCACTCCGCGCGTCTTCACTCCTGCCCGTCGGTGTGGCTCTGGGATGGGGAGGCCTCATTGGCATTTATCCCTCAGTTGCCGTTGGTTGGGCGTATTGGTGTGCGTTCACAGCTTGGACGTGGCCCCCCGTCACTCCTAGGGGGAGCGGGAGCAGCCAGTCCGCGGCGCTTCCCCCGGGCTGGTTGCCGCAAGGTTGTCTGACTCCTCGGGTTCCCTCTGCAGGTATGCGGGAAGCCCACCAGGCAGCCGCAGGCCAGCAGGGCCTTGATGGTTTCACGAGCGTACAGGGTGTTAACAGGTCATGCTCTGTGCCGCAGGGGTCTCGGGTTGACGCGATTTTCAGGTTTATCTTTCGTGATGGCCTTCAGCAGTGGATGTAGGCGCAGGATTGGGTTATTCACCCACCGAAATAGCAAAGATTAGTCAGGATTCATGTAGGGCCGTACGGGAGCTCACAGGGGAGCGGGCATCTTGGTCGGCTCTCTAGCGCCCTCTCTGCGTTTTATACATACATATACGGTATGGGTGTTCGATTCAAGATTGGAGCATTTGCAATTATTGCATTTTGAGAATCCGCTAGATCTAATGTGTATAGATTGACCAGGGTTGCTGCAAGCAGGCAGCCCTGTTTTAGTCCATTCCATGTAGGAACCACCGTTGAGCCAACACCATTCTGAGAGAGTCTAACTCTAATCGACATGTCAGTGTAAAGGTTTTTGATTGGTTCTAAGATGTTTGTCAGGCAATTCCATCTAGAGAGTTTCTCCCATAATTTTCAGAGATTTACGCTATCAAAGGCAAGTTGTAGATCTATAAATGCTGCATGGGTAGGTATTTCCTTTCTCAAAGCTTCCAGCTTTATCAAGTTTAGGTGTATTAAATTAATGTTGGTGCCAGCTCCCTTCATAAAGCCAGTTTGCCTGGGATCTTGTTTCCCATTCGCTATTGCCCATTCCGTTAGTCTTTGGAGGACGATGGATGCAAAGACCTTTGCCAATGGGTCTAAAAAGGCTATCATGCAATAATTACGCAGCAGTTTTCTGTCTCCTTGTTTAAATACCGGTATAAGGGTCGCTGATTTCCATGTCGTCGGTATTTGTTTATGAACAACTGCATGCACAGTTCCGCCCCGGCTTCCGGTTTTCTTTTCAATATTTCTTCAGTGAGACCATCTGGAGCTGGGGCTCTAGATGTATTATAATGTCTAATGTGATTTAGTATTTCATCTTAGTCCCAGGTGATGTTCCATTTGGTCATAGATTTCAGTTCCAGGTGCTCATGCGGTTCAGTTCTTTTTGCATACAGGGCAGCAAAGTATTTCACCCATTCTGTTTCAGGGACATTTGAAATTGCGTGACCTTTCTGCGAGGCATCTTCATTGAGTAGATTCCATAGTTCTCAGGTGTTTCTTTTTGCCATTGCTCGCAACATACATTCTGCGTCATTTTGCATACAGGTTACCTTGGTGTTTTTTTATCCAATTCCTGTATTGTAGTTTAAATGCTTTCGAATGTAGCAAGCGTTCTTCTGTCTTCATGTGTCGAATGGCTTTAATATTTGCTTGTAAAGGTTTTTTCCTCATGGCAATTTGGTGTTTGTAGGCGTGGGCATGCTTGGACTTTTCAGATCTTTTTGGTCCTTGGTTAAGTCTAAATGGAATAAGCATCCACTCATAGTGTATTTTTTCTATGTCCTGTTTCCTCGCATTCCAAAATGTTTCTTTTAGATCTTCTATTTGTAGGTTTGTTATTCGACAATCTGTTAGCCCCATTATTTAACTCAATTCTTATCATTGGTTGTCGTATTGCTCTTTCTTGTTTGGTGTTCCATATGATGGTTATTTTGCTATGGTCACTCATTGCACATTGTTGAAGAAACAATTTTCATTCTTGTAATTTTCTCAGAAAATGTGGTTGAGGTGAAGATATAATCTAGATATGCAACTACTTGGGCCTTATCCAAGTTGGCCTTGGTGGAACGTCATCTTTCCTCGTGCCATTTATTAGTACTATATCCCCCTTCACGGGCTCTTTTATCCATATTTGCACCTTTAATATAAATTTGTCATCTGAGATTTTGACTCTGTTGGTGTAGTAGAGATGCATATTCAGATCACCACAGATGATGTGATCGATGGGTTTGTATTTATTTAGTTTTTCGTCTATGTTTGAAAGTACTGTGTCGATAAATAGGTTATCATTAATGGCATGGGGTTCCAGTATAAGTTCCATATGCCAAGGAGCTTTCCCCTGCCTCCTTTTATTTCTGAGCTCTCCACTTGCTCATTTTTGGATTTTTCTTTTAATATGGTAACTTGCATGAAAGGATTTGGATTATGAGTCTCTATTATCTCCATGTTGGCTTTTGCTTTTATTAAAGTTAGCAGGCCCATAAACGGTCGGCCTTTAGTTCTCGTTATTGCTGGATTCATCAATGTTAAATATCCATCACAAATGGGTTGATTGCTAACCCACGTCTCTTGTAGACACAGAATGTCAAAAATTCATAGATGTCAATTTTTATTTCCAAAGAGGTGGGCTGAGCCCCTTGCTGGAGAATTTCATTATTTGGTATTTTGACCCCAGCTCTACTCTGCAAGGTCGTGTAAGTCCACCGGCAGTAGTTCCTATTCTCATTGGCCGGTTCTCCGGGGTACTAATCTCTGATGCTGTAGAGTTTTGTGATTGTGTTTTTTTTCATGGTACCTTATTGCTATCTTTATGGTGCTTCGTTTTTATCTTGGGTGATATTTTTGCTGAGCATTCGAAGCCCAAAGCACACAGTCGTCTGGTGTTGACCATTACTTTCTCCAAAATTAATCGCGCCTTGAAATGCACTAATACTGTATCAGTTATTAGCTCTTGTGTGAATTCGATTAGCTTAATGTCTTTGGATTTAATTGATTGTAATCGGTGTACCAGCTGCAGTAGTCACAGAATGTTAGTTGTATTCAGTATGAGGTCATCCTCTTCATCCCCAAGTCTCGTTATCTTCAGAATATGGGTATCCATAGCGCGTCGTTGGTCTATAAAGGTTGGTAAAGTAAGTATTGTATCCTCATCTTCAGATTGATGGTTTCGCACCCTTACAGGCTCATGAACTTTTTTGGATCATTGATTTCCCTTTGTGTGTCTTTTTTTTCTAGCTGTAGTTAAGCTAACTTGGTGTACAGAGGACATTTCCTCTGATGAAGTTACTTTATCCAAAATATCTAGATTTGTGTCACAGATATCGTCACATGACCGATCTATCCCCACACTGCACTTTGAATGACCTTCTTTATATTCATCCAAGATATACATTGAGTTATCATCGCCATTGTTAGTACTTTGATCATTTTCTCCTAGGGGTTCGGTTTGTTCCTCTTGTGACATAACTGGGAACCCGCCTTCAACTTCAGACCTCTGTTCATCCACTCGGACCCCAGCACTGCATGAGGTTGGTTAAACCCAGATTTAAACTGTTAAAGGCTCGGGGTCGCAGCTTTAATGTTCAGGGCCCCAGTCTTTGGAATCTGCTCCCATTTGAGCTCAAAGCCGTGGATACCACGGCTAAATTTAAAAAGGAGCTGAAGACTTTTGTTAAAGTTTGCACCTGACTAGGGACCAGTGCTAATGATATCCTTTGCCCCTATACTTGACCCTGAGTTCTGCCTCGGACCTTCCCTCTCGCATCCCTTTAAATGCTATATGTCCCAGTTGTTTGTCTGTGTTTTTCTTGTGCGTGCCCTGTGGCCTACCGTCGTATGGTGCAAAGATATAAGAATTTTTAATAAATAAATATATGTCGATAAATTCATTAACCTCTCATGTTGATCTATTTCCTCCTGTGTCCATCTACTCGAGATCAATCGATACAGATATAGATCTATCACAGACTCTGACCTTTTTGTGCGCTCTTTTACTGGGAGGGATATTTTTGTTGATGTTTCATCGATGTTATTGGAGTAGACAAGTTTCTCAAAAATGCACCGGAGCCTCTCCTTGACACTTTTGTTTTTGCTCATGGTTTTCTTTTCCCTTGTTCTCGTTTTTTCTCTTTATTAGAGTTTGTGGGATTGCTATTTTGTTTCTTCGTGTCAAAGATCGAAAAAGTCTCTACAGTGCTCTTATTTTCTTGCAGCATTTGTTGTTTTCCCATATTTTGTAGTTTATGTCTTTGGCTGAATGACACATGTCCTTTGATCATCTGCGCCCCTTGATGGGCATCTTTTTCAATTAAATATGGTGTTTCCGTAAGTTGTGGTATTTGAGCTATGGCCATAGCACTATTTCAGTTTCATCTTCATCAAATGTTTGTATCACAGGGCCAGGCCATCGCTTCCCCTGGTCTTCATTCTTGTTTTGCTGATATTTCGTTTGCTTTATTTTATCATTTCCTTGCAGATTTTTTGGAAATGTTCTGTTTCCATTATCGCTGTTCTTATTCGCTTGTATCTTTTCATTTTCCGTACTTGCTGTCATTCTTTCATTGATCAGATTTTGTAATCGTGTATTTTGTTGTTGCATGTTGTTGATTGTGTCTACCAAGGCAGCTGATGTGCAGGCTTTGTCCGTTCGATCATTTCTTGCTATATCAAACAGGAGGGCTTGCTATTGCACCGAGGCTTCGCCCTCAATATCTAATCTGAGTGGGATTTTGTTTATAAACGCCTCCATGAAGATTTGTTTTGTGTGAATGAGAGCCAGGAACGTCACCTGATCCATCATTGTGTCACTCATGGTTTCATATAGTTTAAGGAATGGTGTTAATGGAGACGTTGATGCTGGCATGAGTGAGTTTTGTAGATCTAGCATTGTTGTGGGAATTGACGTGTGTGGTTCTTGTGGTTGTGTCTCACATTGGCAGTATTTAGATATCTTGTTATTCTGTTCTATATCATTGATCAATTTGTAACTTGTATTAATTTCCCTTTTGGGTTTTTTCTGGCCTTTAGTATCCGTCTGTGGCTTAAATACATCTTCATTTGTTGACCCGACTAGGTGATGTAAGGGTATATATAGCAGTTGTTGTCTTGGTGTGGATGTCATCTCTATTTCTGATTTTTTGGTTTTTGTAGGAAATACCTTCCCAAATACTGCATTCCTTTTTTCATGGTTGCTCATAAGCGATTCAATTTTGGTTATATCCAGTGATAACCGTGCCATTCGCTTGCTTTCTACTGCTGGTGTTCGCTCCAAATGACTTAATGTGTTATTTGTTTGTGCACATTTTTGCCGCCATAAAGGTTTTGCCTGTGCTGCCCTTCTCCTTTGTGCTGTTAATGGTGTTATACAGCTTTCTCCCGGCATTGTTCTCTCTTCCTCATTCCCACTCTGATAGCCTTCAATGGATCTTTTTACCGCCTTCTCATACTCGATCTCATTTGTTTTTGTAAGTGTTATCAAGGTCGCCTCAGAGTCAAGGTGTTTATGTTTATTAGTTCCCCTCTTTACTTGTCTGTTCTCATTATCATCATTTCATTCCTTGTTGGTTCATCACTTCATCCAATTTTTCTCCTATGCCCTGCTGTTCTTGCTATTGTCTGAAATGTGCCTCTGTGATTTTAAACTGTCTGAAAATAGACTCTTTTTTGCACCTGCCACTTATTTCACGGTTGGTTTCAGTAGTCGTCCGTTTCATGCTCCTCTGTTCGAGTGATGTTTCAGCATGTGCATAGTCGTCATCATTTGCATCTCGCAGGGCGGGTTTGTTCATTGTACATCGTTTTGTTGTCTCATCATTGTGCGCCAGAGTTTCAGGTTTGCTGGCTTCTATGGTGTAGGACATCTCCGCCAGTATTTTAGTATTGGTGTCTTCCATAGTATGAGATGTCTCATCTACGGCCACTATCCTTTGGTATTTGTCACCCATCTTGGCTTCTTGTGCCAGGGGCCCACCTTGCATCTGATCACCCACCTGCTGTGCAGCTTGTCTATCCTTGACTCCTTTCACTGTTGATCTTGTTAATCTGCAAGGTGAGACGGGCAGTCTTAGTCGAGCTGGGGTTTTAGTGGGATTTAGAGCTTCAGCGGGTGGTCTCTTCTTTGTCTGGTGTCGCGTTCGCAGTCCCTTAGATGATACCATTATGTCTGCTCTGTCAGGCTCCACTAGACTCCACTAACTTGCTCCGACTCCATTAACTTGCTCCGACTCACACCATTCGCTAACCTTGGTGTTGCTTGGTTTTTGTGTAAATGGTGTCAGTTAGAGTCTCTAGTTATTACTTGATTTCTGATTGGACTCACAGAAGTCTTCCTCTAGGCTCCAATTATTGTCATTACATGCATGCATTCAATTTGTTTTTGAGTGTACAGGGTTCAGAAGCGAATCGTGTTCGCAGTCACCCTCACATGTTACACTCCCAGATGGTTTTCTTATTCATCCAATAATTACCATTGGTTATAGCTGTTAGAAAAGTCAATTATTTGCTCTATTTTTGAATGTGCAGGACTCAAAGGCGAGGCACGCCCACAGTCACTCTGCCACATTCAACTCGGAGATGCCGTTCATGAAGCTCTAATTATTACTGTTACTTACGGTTGCTGGAGATGTCATTTGCTTAATTTATGTTTGAATGTTCAGGGCTCAAAGGCGGAATATTTCCCCAGTCTACCTGACATGGTGTATTCACGGATGCCTTGCATGCAACTCCAATTATTAATGTTGCTTATGGCTGGTAGAAATGTCAGTTGTTTCGTTTTGTGTTTGAATTGCAGGGCTCAAAGGAGAAATACGCCTGCTGTCACCCAGACATGTTGTACTCGCGGATGACTTGCAGGCAACTCCAGATATTAACGTTGCTTACGGCTGGTAGAAATATCAATTGTTTTGTTTATGTTTGAGTATGCAGGGCTCGTAAGCAAAGGACGCCCGCAGTCGTCCTAGCACATTCTGTTCACAGAAGCTTTTCTTGAAGTATAAATCTATGATTTATGAGTGCTGTTACTAATCTATCAAATGTGCTATGTACAATCACACCAGGCCAAGGTCAATTGATGCTAGCAGTTTCTTCAATCAGGTACAGTCACACATTTGTATGTATAATTAGTTTTGTTGATCTCCACTCACCAGAAGTTCACTGCAAGCTGTTTCTGTTAGTAGTTTCGTTATTAGTCAAGTCTTGATGGGCAGTGGGTAGTCTCCATAAAACAGTTTTCAGTGTAGATGTAATGAGTTGTAGTTGTCGTATTGCTGAAGCCCCGGGAGCCACAGGAACACTCTACAAGACACTCCGCTATGGAGCAGGTTTTTAAAGACAACCTCTTCACGCCGATGAAAACAATGGATGAAAGACTTCCAAAATAGAACTCCACAGTAACTGGGTGTCCTTCTGCAGCACGGAAACACTCTGAAAGACACTCTGCTGAATTTCTTTTAAATAATGGGTTAAAATGTTGCATTTTAGAGCATACTTTAAAAAAAGAAATGGGTAAAAAGCCAAACAGTTTGCAATTGGCGCAGGCATGATATTTTCTACTTGACATCTATGATAGATGTCCAGTAAAGAGATACCATACCTGTCCCCTGGGCCCCACAGTGCCTAACACAATCAACATGATTATGTGTGTATGCAAGGCTCTGGGGGACAAAGGGGGAAAGCATGGTATTTTTAACTGGACATTCATGATAGATATTCAGTAAGAAAATACCATCCCTGTATCTCAGGCTCCCCTGCGCCTCAGAAGGAGAGCTGATTTTGGCAGGTGGGTAGGGGGATTGTGCAACAAAGGCATTTTTAAAATGCCTTTGTTGTACAACCCACCTTCCCCCCTGCAAGCCCCACTCGCCAAAATCAGCTCAACGGACCAAAGCAAACACACACACGCGCACACACACATTCACACAGCAATCACTCTATCATTCACACAAGCACCCATCACCATACACTCACTCATAACACAAGCATACACGCATCCATACACATATTTAAATAAAACATAAATGAACATAAACGTACCTTCTGCAGGGGCCTGCGCGTTGGTGCTGAAACGCCCTGCTCTAGGCTGCTCTCTCCGTATGTGTGAGGAGGCGCAGGAGCTCCCCCTAGCATATACAGACATGCAGTGCCCCAGCCAGCATTTCCAATGAGCTATGCAAGGCTGTCGAAGCAAAAACGCACCCAGCCTTGCATGGCTCAATGAGCATGTGTGACTGGGGAACTGAACTGAACTGTCGAAGGGAAACATTGTTTTCAGCAAGCCCAGGAGCACTCCCTCAGTTGGAAAAAGCAGCTGAGAGTGCTCAGTGTTTCACTGGGTTGGCTCCTCACAGGAACGTGAGGTGCAGGAGCTAGCTGTAAGTAAAGAAACAGAGAGAAAGCAAAGACAAGCAAATATACTGGGCAACACGGATTAATCAGAATAAAGGGTGTACTGGACTATGATAAGGTTTCTCCAGGGATTAGGGAACTCCCTTGGGATCAGTACCAGCAGATTATTCTTAACAACTGTCATATAGCAGTCATGATTTAGGCATGCTGAAGAGACTGTTGTACTCAGTTTAAGGGTAAAAATGGAGACCATGTGCTGAGGCAGGTAAGACTCCAACGGACTAAACAAAGCCAACAGATGTCTTTCCCTTATTTGATCTGAGCGGAAACCAACCCAGGGGGTCACACCTTACATGGATACAGTGCAGAGGCACAACAGTGGACCAAGATGTAATACAGGCAAAAAGCAGCATTGAAAGAAATAACCAGGTACAGGACAGGATAGAGAAACAAAGTACAAAAGCAGAGACTGGAAAATCAGAATATACAAGGCAAAGCACTGAGAGAAGATAGGTCGCTGACAACACATTGAATACTAGGGGTTATGGAAACTCAAAGTACTTAAGAGCAGGCACTAGAACTATTGACTGAAGTCAGGTAATATTGCAGGAAAGGAACAAACAGAAAACTTCAAGAGACTGGGATTTCAGAAAAAAGAGAGAAAAGCTAGGTAGAAACAGGACAAGTCTGTGAAGGAGAAATGCTTACAAAAAACAGGGCGTTTACAGAAAGTCAGAAAGGTAGAAAAGATATCATTAGAGAACTGAATGTCTTTAACAGCAAAACAGGGCAAAGTTTCAAAAGTCAAAAGCTGGAAATCAAGGGAAGGTTCAAAAACAGACAGACTGCAAAAGCAGACTGAAAAGGGTGCTGCAAAGCAGCAAAAACAAACAGGATTCAAAAGTCAAACTAAGGATGTTCAGGAAAGGTTCAAAAACTGGTCACAGGAGCACAAACTCCCATTGGTAGTAGTTGACTGAACAACTGCTTCTATTCAAAATGAGCTTATAGAGGCCCTCCGAGCCAACAGTCCAACAGGGTGGAGCTGATTGCAGTCTCAGGCTGCAGTGTTCAATCAAGCCCAATCCCAGCTTCAGTAGCCTGCAGCATTGAATTAGCTCTCAGCAGCCTAGCCCGTAGTAGCTTGGAACAGGTGAATGCAATCAGGGCCTCTCCAGTTCTTAGAAGCTTGCTGCAATCACATTTACTTAGTATGCCTCCTCCAGGCCTCGGCCTCTGGGACCACATATATGTACCAGAATGCATCTGATGGTTTAACCCAAAACCCAGAATGGAACATGAAATTTGATTGGTCCAAAACTGCAGCTGTAAAACAAGTAAATTAATGCAGAGGCAGTTTGTAGGTTTTAACTGTACAATTATGTCATAAACGGAGCCTCTAAATGTGTGTATATAGCAGTGCTGGTTGGTAGGTGGGTAGGATTCTGACAATTGGGTAGGGAGTTCCTCACTAGATCGGGAGTCCCTGTCCCTCAAGGGGGAGGGGAGTCTCTCCCTTAGGAAGGTTATCGTGTAGCAGGCTCACCTCCCTAGCCTGACAGGGAAAGGATACCCACTGGGGAGAAGGAACTGAATCCCACAATTCATCACAATGGAGGATCATCTTGAAAGTAAAACCATGTCCTTCAGTGTAAAGGAAGACTCAGTAGTGGGTTCATTGTTTCAAGACCTTATGATCAGTACCATTATTAGTGTTATGCTGCTTGACCATTTGAACCAGTGGAGCGAGGTACCTGAACTGCCTGTCTGTGAAAGGACTTTGGTCGAGCCTCCACTAGCCTTGCACTCAGCAGTATTTCCTGCCAAAGTATATGAAAACTCTGAGCCTGTTGCCAATTGCATGAGTGTGGTATCCACATTCTAACTATAGGAATCCCCATGATAGCCGAAGTAATGCCATCAGAAAATCGGCTTTCAGTGAAAAAAAAAGAGAAACATGCCCTTCCTGAAAGCCATGAAGATAGTTATGTTTTGCCACAGCCGTCTGAAAATAAAACTATTTCTTTGCCTTTAGAATCACATTCACAACCGCCTTTTCCCAAGAACAACATGAAATCAGCAATTCCTTTGTCTATGCCAGCCTCTAGTGCAGAATGCACTAAGAAGCTACAATCTACTGTTATGTTTTCCTGTGCACCCGCCTTATGTTCTAATGTACCGTGTGAGTCCTTTGAGTGGGATGTAAAGACCAATTATCATGAATTATTAGCATTTTTTTAATCAAGTACTATATTGAAAAAGTATTGAACCTTCCCCTTGGCATTGTTTTTGACTTTAGTGCTTCAACCCTTACTCTGGGTACTGCAGCCTAAAAAATAGAAAGAACTTTGCTTTGTTTGGGACACCTGAAGGTGCCTTTTGAGAGGGGGTGATGTCAGGATCCTACCCACCTACCAACCAGCACCGCTATGTGTGCACATTTAGAGACTGTGTTTATGGCATAATTGCAACTTTAAAACCTACAAACGGCCTCTGCATTCATTTACTAGTTTTACTGCTGCAGATTTTGGCCAATCTAATTTCATGTTTCATTCCAGGCTTTAGGTTAAACTAGCAGATACATTCCGAACATGTATGCTGTCCAAGAGGCAGAGGGCTGGAGGAGGCATACTATGTACATTTGTTTTCTGCAAGCTACAAAGAGCTGGAGAGGCCCTGATTGCATTCACCTGTTCCAAGCTTCTGCAGGCTAGGCTGCTGAGAGCTATAGAGACTTTAATTACGAGAGACTTTAATTACAAACCACCGCTGCAGGCTGCTGAAGCTGGTGCTGGGCTTGATTGAACACAGCTGCATGAGACTGCAATCAGCTCCACCCTGTTGAGCTTTATACGCTCATTTTGAACAGAAGCAGTTGTTCGGACAACTGCTTCCACTGGGAATTTGTGCCTCTGTGCTCCTGTGACCAGTTTTTGAACCTTTCCTGAATATCCTGATTTTGGCTTTTGCTGTTAAAGACATTCAGTTCTTTACTGATATCTTTTCTGCCTTTCTGCCAACACCCTGTTTTCTGTAGCATTTCTGCTTCCTGTTTCTGCCTATCTTGCCTGCATCCTTTGTCTTGTGTATTCTGATATTCCAGTTTCTCTATCCTGTCCTGTACCTGGTTATTTCTTTCAATGGTGCTTTCCGCCGGTTGTGTCTCTGCTCTGTATACTTTTACAGTGTGACCGCTGAGTTAGTCTCCATTTAGATCAGAGAAGGGAAAGACTTCTGTTGCCTTTGTCTAGTCCATTGGAGTTTTACCTGCCTCAGTATATGATCTCCAGTTTTACCCTTACACTGAGTACAGCAGTTTCTTCAGCACGTCTAACTCATGACGCTGCTGTATGACAGTTGTTAAGCGTAATCTGCTGGTACCAATCCCAAGGGCTTTCCCTAATCCCTGGAGACCCTTTATCAAATTCCAGTACACCCTTTATTCTGATCAATCTGTGTTGCCCAGTATATTTGCTTGTATTTGCTTTCTCTATGTCACTTTACTTACAGCCAGCTCATGCCCCAATTATTGCTGTGAATACCTGTTTCAACTCAGATCAACTGGGTATGTACCCTGTTTCTGTTATATGCTAGCATTGCCTCAGAAATCTCCCCTAATCTACAGTGCATACTCTGAGATATAGCTTTTGCCCTGTGCTCTCCGGCCAGACTCCTGACACCAATTCATATGTAAACCTGGATTGATACACTATACTGAAAGGTTCAGTGGATATTTGTTGCTGTCATGTTGAACCTTTCAGAAAACCTGAAAATAATTACTGGGATGAAGAAAACCACCGGAGTAATATAGAATACAAGTAAAACACAGAAGAAGGACTTCTACGCTACGACGGGTACGTCTCAGCGCACCGTCATACATGTGATGGGAGGAAGAAAGAGAGAGATGGAGAGAGAGAGAGAGGGAAAGAAAACAAAAAAAGCCTGGGAGTTCCAAATCAGCTGTTGGAGCGGAGCTGAAGCAAATAGCTGGCGTGTGCAAGGGACCAAGTTGCACTTCAGGAGAGATAGGCTGTCGAAAGCCAACGTGCAGGTACCTAAGGAGAAGTGGTGGCCTGAACAGAGACACAGGGAAGTCTCCTACTGACACCAAGACCACTTACAAAGAGGCACTGGAGAGTGTGCTCGAAGATGGCACGAGCAGAGACGCCATCCTGACAAGAAGGAAAGCCAGCCATAACAAGACTGCAGTCATGGTCACGTGATCCCTTAATAAATAATAAAGAAGGTAATGGGGAGAGCGGGAGACCTGGGTAGAGCAAATATTATGATTGAAGGACTTCTACTTGTCCAAGTGGGTCACAAGTTTATAAGGAGGGTGAGAATCATCACTGGATAACGCATACTTGGCCCAGTGAGACACAAGATTACAAGGAGAGTGAGGATCATCACTGGTTAACGCATATTAGTCTCAGAGGAACACAAGTTCAGAAGAAGAGTGGGAATCATGACTGGGTCCTAGTGAGGCAAAAGGTATTAAGAAGAGGAACGAACATCCCTGCACAATTTATACTTGTCCCAGTAAAGCACAAGCTTACAAGAAGAGCGAGAAACATTACTGGGTAACTCATACACGTCACAGTGAGACATGAGCTTACAAGAAGAGTGAGAATCATTGCTGGTATACTCATCCCAGTGTTATACTCAGACAAGTTTATCAGAAGGGTGAAAATCATTACTTCCTACTCATTCCCGTCCCAATAATGCTTAATTTTGGAAGAAGAGTGAGAACCATGAATAAGAGTTGATAAGGTCTAAGAAGAGTGAGACTTGTAATTGGATTAATATTTTTGGTACTAATCATGATAAAGATTGGACATTGAAACAAGAGAGACTGTTAGGTTTAGGTAACAACCAAAGACTAAAAGTAAGAGGAGAAAACCAAATTAATTAGGTCACAAGAGATCAAGACAATAGAGAAAAGGAAAAGTTAAAAACTCTGTTAAGTGAACTTTATGACTTGATAAAAATGATGGCCAAGAACTTCTAAAGAATATTTTACTAACAGAACTTGCTGAGAAAGCAGCCCGCAGGAGAAGGGAATCATTCTCTTGTGCCTTAGTTGTTTTGTTAGTGGTAGGGTCTGGTTAGGTTAGCTTTTGGATGGTAGACAGACTTTTTGTTTGAACTCACCGACGACTGACGAGCATCCTAGTTGTAATGGTAATTGGTTACTTATAGCGCGCTTAATACCCAGAGGTTTCTACGCACAGACCCGGGAATTGAACCTGTGTTGCTCTGCGTCGTCTTGCTTCCAAGGCGAGTGCGTTGCCCCTGAGCTATCCTTCCGAGAGTTAGTTTGGTTAGGTAAGGAAACCCATAGTTTAGGGAAAGTCAGGCCTTTTCTATTTTATTTAAAAAAACATAAGTCATAAGTGGAAGTTCTGAGTCTGTCTCCTTCTTCGGACCCCCACACTAAACAGTCCACCATGGATTAATGCTTGGGCATCCAAAGTACTACCCTACAGGAGAGTGACATTCTTTGCTTCCTTATGTTAGTGTGTCTTGTATAGCAGGTCCTCTGTCATTTTCATTATTTCATGGAACTTCAGGATGGCCAGGAGGTGGTGGTAGCAGACTAACTTAGGAAAAGGGAATGATTGTTTTGTTGATGTCTGCAATTGTGAAAAGATAGGGCTCTCTGGTGTGTCCATTTTTATATTTCATGAGATGTCCAGAGCAATGATTGCAAGGTGCTGCAGGTTGCTAACATAAGTTGTGTTGTTGTCTGAGTTTTTAAGGAGTGTTGTGTTGCTGCATTTGTGGTGGGTTTCTGTGGTGTTTAGAGAAGTTTAGTGTAGAAACAGGTCTTCAGGTGCTGTATGTTCCATTGTGTGACCTCTGTTTCGGTGGTATAATTGTGTTTCAAGATGTACTATATTCACCCCAAAGAGAAAGTCAGTATATCAGACAAATTTGATATGAGATCTGTTGTTCATGAGGAACTAAAAAACAGAGAAATACAGCGTACAGAGACCAAGTAAAGAGGGATTTCAGTTCCCCAAAGGTATTGGAGAAAGGGAGCTTTAAAGAGACACATTAAGAAACCATGGTAGGAAAGGGTTATAACCCCAAAACAGCGAGGAGAAGAGGTTTATCTCAAGAAGAAAAATGGGCTCCAGAGAGGTGAAGTCTCCTAGAGGAACTGAACAAGTTAATCCGAGAAATAGTAAATAACTATTTAAAACTCATATACTAAGGCTGGTGAAGCCTATCCAGGAGAAGGGAGTCATTCAGCTGGACTTTTTGTTGTTGTCTCTTAGTGGTAGGGTCAGTGCAGATTAGTTTTGGGGGAGGACGGACTGCTTACTTTGGACTTCACTACTGACAACTATCACCCTAGTTAGTTTTATTAGGCAGGGAAACCCCTGGAGTAGGGATAGAAAGGCCTTTATCTTATCATTTAAATAAAACATTTGTCAAGAAGACCCCAAACTGGTCTGTCTACTTTTTCTGACCTACCACATGTCCCATTTAGTGGCATGCAAATATGTTTCCGGGCACTGGTCTGCTACTTATTAAGATAGTGAGATGCGATAGCCCATTCTTCGTGTTCTTTCAAAAGTAGAGATTATTATTTTTATAATTATTTCTTTTATAGCACAGCAGGCCCATACATGCAAATATTTTACTGTCTACTGTCTATTTTACTGTTTACTGTCTACATCCAAAAGCGTAATAGATCCATAATTTAACAGGTCTGCCCGATTTTCCTTTTTTATGAATCAGCACTACCATAGACGTTTTCCAAGAAGCCGTAGTCTTTCTCTCTGTGATGATATTCAAAAAAAGAGTAAGTAGAATAGAAGCCCATAGTTCAGGGGGCTGCTTTAAAATGTGGTTAGATAAGCCATTGGGACCCAGGGGCCTGTGAATTGCTAGCTTTTTTGATAGGCAGTTGTAATATGTCTTCAAGATCACATTTTAAGACCCATTGAGACAATATTTATATTCAATTCATATTCAGTCAGCATCATCTCTTTTGTGTAGAGGGTCAAAAAATTGACCGCCCAGGTAGATTCCAAAATGAGGTTAATTTGAGATGCTACAAGAGGGCGTCCCAGTCTGTTAATTAATAACCAGAGTTGTCAGTCTTGTTTGGCAAATAGTGTTTTTAGCATCACTTCCACATCATTCTGCAGCAATTGGTTTTTGTGCTGCCTGAGCCAGTTTTTGTAGCTTTGACGCACTCTTAATTAATTTCTCTTTCACTTGTAGAGGTTCGTAGCCCAACTGTTTGAGTTTTATATTTCGCCTCATATTTCCTTTTCTTGTTTGTAGCAACGGGTCAAACACATGAACATTCATTTTTCAACTAGTCGTGTGATTATTTTATACAGTATCGAGTTTTTGCCTTAAAAAGGTGTTACGATTTAAGGGAGAAAGAAGCCAGTTACAATCCAGGATTTCAAGACTGCATTCTGATTCTTATATCAGTCTATTTAAATATAGCTATTTTCTTTATATTCCACTGAATGCAATTTCCTGCTGGATTGACTGTCAAATTAGAGGGGTCTCCCGGGACAGACTCATTATGTGGACAAAAGAAATCTGCACACCGCATACTGTGGTCACTATTGGTAGAAGCTACTACTAGGAAATTGTTACAATTATGGAATAAATTAGAACTAACAAACATGTAGTCAATACAGCTTGAAAATGTACCCTTATTCCATGGGCCACAACATTCTAAATCACCCTTCATAAATCCCAGGCCTTGCAAAAGGCTGACCAAAGATAGCCATTACAACTAGTGTGAGGAATTGCCATCGGGCAAGGTGGTAAACTGTGGCTTTTTTAATGTTTATTGACTAACAAAATGATGCAGGAATTTCCATCTCTGAAAGGGAAATCTGCTGATCAGATTTATCTTTTATAAGCTCCATACCAAAAGCATAGTATGTATCTGTGTCCTGCTGCATCAGTATCCTGATTTGCAGCGCCTGCTCTACCAGTGGCACCAAGCAGGTTCACCGGTCACCGATGACCATTTTACAGCGGCAACGATAGACAAGTCTCAGCCGCACAGGGGCTACATTTATGATATGCACGCTTGTACCAAAACTACGATGCTCATAAAACCCATGATGGTGGCAGGATAATCTCTAAAATAAAGCTATGTCTGAGTTTAAGCATAGTGCTTGGTACTACTTATGATCATGACCGCCACATCCCAATTGATACTGCACATGTGTCAGCTCCTGTGAGCCTGCTCTGCTGTGGAAGGTGATGTGCATTCTGGTCAGTCTGGTGTAGCATACCAAAATGGCATGACTGGAACCTGGCAGCTGGGCCTCCTTTTCAATCTCTTTGTGAGGGCAGGGAACACCCTCTGCCTGCGAAAGCCACACGTCAGGTAGCTGTCCTGGGACCGGGCTTTAAAGGAGCACAGCCAATCAAAAGGGGTAGCCTGACGCCAGAGTGCTGCATCTCTAAGGGCCTTTGTTCTTAGTGAGAAGGAAAGTGGGTGGGCTTGTGATAGGGAGGGGGACTCTGGTCAATGAAAGGAGACTTCTACCATTTTGGTTCTCACTGTCCCTCCCTCTCTTTCCTGCCCCATCCACTTCCTCTGGAGCAAAGCACTTTGGGTGGGACATCAGAAGGGCAAATTCCACGCTTTTCAAGAGCAGCAATTGGACTACTTAAGCAGGCTAGCTTTAGTACAATCACCTGAGGGCTTTTACCTTTAAAAGAAGGGTTCTCTCGCCCCTTCTTCAGATCCTCTCGAATCCTTTAAGGCTGCAGACTCACTCTGAAGAACACCCTAGACTTCCTTTGGGAAAGTTGTACTTTCCAAAGCCCTCAGCATGAGGTGAAGAAGGAATCATCCAAGGCAGAAGGACAATCTGTTCCCTACCCACTCCCAGGGCACAATGAGAGTGACCTCTGCTATGGACCAGGACCTATCACTCTGCACCAAATCTCCTAGAACTGGGAGAGCAGACCCTGAATGCAATTGTCCTGTCCTCAAGCCCCCCTAAATTGGACTCCCAGCAACCACCGGGCCAGACCAGCTGAAGCTACCTGTCATATCAGACAGAACTGGTCACTGCATGTTCACTGCAGAGGGATGTCACTGGCGCTGGTTGTTGCGCTCCTCCACTACTTCGAACTTGCTTGAATTTTAAACCAGCTCGACACTGCATCGTGTTCTAGATAAATCTCATCATCCCAAAGCCAGAAGCGACTGTTCAATGGCAGGACCCAAACCAAATCACTGGAAAATCACACACTGATTCTTAACCAGGGGTTTCAATCACAGCTGTATCCAGCAAGTCCTTGAACTGCCGCCTCATCAACCTGCAAATCGACGCACCCAATATCACCACTTTTGACGGCCATCGCCCACCAACTGAAACTGCTGGAGCATCACTCATCAACCCCTCCCAGCGGGTGAAGCCTGACTCGGCCTGGCCAACTGTGCAGTGATCCTAGGACCTCCCTGACCTTCATCTTTGAGAGCCGCTCTTCTACCACACAGAGCGAATGGTTTCGCCCTCCTCGACACCTGTGTTAGGGTTCGCCAGGGCCCACGGGGCACTCCAAGGGCTAATCCCTTCCTGTGGGCATACCGCGCATCCTGGCGAATGCATGCGCAATGCCATGACAATGGGAGATGCTGCTGATATAGTAAGCCACGTCATTGGTTCTCCAGCATTTGGGTACATCAAAGCAGGATGCAGATGTGGATGGCGCAAAGGAAAGCGTCATCCGAAAGTGGCCAATTGCGTGGCAGCGCACGGACTGTGGCCACGTGGATAGGTCATTTCCTCTAAACCGCGTGGTCTCACTCCGGCAATTTCCATGGACATCTTTCTATTTAAGCTTCAGTAGGAGAGCAGCGTAGCATTCTCGCAACAGTCGTACATCAGGATACTGGCGGCAAGGCAGTTAGGGAACCAGGTAATTAGGCACTTTAGACTACAGATTTGCTTGCCTTGTTTTTGGATCAGGTTTACAGTGGACAGCAGTAGTACATCAGGTAAAAGGTTCAGCGGATCTTGGGAAGAGGTCTGTTGTATCAGTAATTTCCAGACTTTGTTTGTATTGTAACTTCTGATTAAAGGTTTATGCCTGTATTCCCTGCTGCAGCTCCTGTGCCGGTCTCTGAGAACTAGAGGGTGTGTCAAGTAGCATTGCTGCCTGGGAGGGCCCTTTTTCCAGTATAGTCCTTGCAAAGTGTCTGGGGAGGGGCCCCCATGGGCGGGTGGTGCACTGGCTTCAGGACTCCTGTGGATTACCATAAGGAACACTCCAGTCCCTGTCCAGCCTGACAGATTGCGAGAACCGTTGTTCTCCTGAGTCATGGTGGCAGTACTGAAGGACTTTGCCTCAGCAGTACAGAAATTACAGGTAGAGGTAGCCACATCCAAACAGGAAAATTCTGTGCTTTTTCAGTCAATGACTGCCCTACAAACTACCATAGAACAGATGGCAAAAAAGCCTTTCCTTGGTAGCAACCCATGGGGAACAGGGTTGGGGTCTGCAACCCCTTCAGGATCAGGGGGATCCGGATCTCATGATGATTCTCACCCTATTCTCAGACCTGCTATGTTACCAAGCTCGGGGGGTACGATTAATATTCCTTCCCCTCCCATGCCTAACAAATATGGAGGAGACCCAAGAAATGTAAAGGCATTTTTGACCCAATGCCGAATACATTATATGAATAAACCCCAATTGTATGCTTCTGGTCAGGCGAAGGTGGCCTTTATATAATTTAATCTGGAAAAACAGCCTTGTCCTGGGCAAACCCTTTTTTCTATAATAACAGTAAATTATTGACAGACTATTATGGGTTCTTGGTATTTTTCCAGGCCATGTTTCACCAGGAGTATGCCGCTCAGTCCCTTAGGCAAGAACAATTAGATCTAAGACAAGGGAATCAAGACATACTCACCTACATTGCTCATTTTACGGGGTTTGTATCTCAAATGGAATGGCTGGATGATGCCCAACTCATGATATTCCATAAAGGCTTAAGAGAGGACATGAAAGTCACCCTATTTTAAGTAGCCATACTACCCGATACCCTCAATGACTACATTGCTTTAGTTATCCGCTTTGAACAGCAATCATGCAATCGGAAGGGAGAAAGAAAGAGATTGGAACTTTGCAGAACCAGTCTTTTCTCGGGAAAGAGACCCCACCCCTTCCAACGTAACCCGAGCCAATGCAGTTGGGTATTATCCGTGGGCCTGTTGCCTCAGAGTAGAGGAATCGTAGAAGAAGATTGAACCTCTGTTTCTACTGTGGTAAAACAGGCCATCCGGTCCGTTCTTGCCCCAAAGACCTTCACTGAGTATGGGAAACGAGTCCACTCGCCCACATTAGGGAATCTTTGGATGGGTTTAAGCTCTCTGGATTCCCAGAAATTAGCTCTGCCTGTTACTCTGAGTCATTCCAATCACTTTTGTATTTCAGTTGATCTAAAATTCAAACACTTGGCCTGGGAAAATATCGTCACCCTGTTCGCTAACAGGGCCACTGGTAATTTCCTTTTGTATGCACATAGGAAGAAGATACCCTTGAGAACCAGAGCCAGGACCAAGTCCATCCTATAGGTGATGGCTCCCCATTCATTTCAGGACCCCTTTCTTTGCATACCCCGAATCTGGTAATAGTCAGTTAATACTAGGTATTCCCTGGTTAAATTACCAGAATGGAGAAACTAGAAACTTACCTTTCAAGGAGAACAATGCCCTCCGTCCTGCTCCCCATCCTTGAATCCGTTTATTCCTCCGCACGACCTCGTCCCGAGAGAAAACATCCCTCAACATCCCCCCAACATACCTTGGTTATACCCACACAGCTTCCTTCAGAGTATCACGAGTATCTGGATGCATTTAACCCCAAGGAAGCAGATAAGCTGCCGGCCCATAGAGAATACAATTATCATATTGAATTGTATCCCAACTCCAAGATCCCATATGGAAGAACATATGCCCTTTCTGAGAAGGAGAACGTCATTCTGAAACAATATGTAAAGGACAATCTAGAGAAAGGATTCATTAGGCACTCAGCCTCTCCTGCCAGGTACCCATATTCTTCATACCAAAAAAGATGAGCAGAACTCAGGCCATGTATTGATTACAGACAACTCAATACCATTTCTATAAACAATCGTTATCCATTAGCGCTCATACAGGTATTTCAAATTTACCTGAAACTCGATTTCAAAGGTGCCTACAACTTGGTGCGTATGGCATAAAGGGACGAATGGAAGATCGCCTTCAGGACCCGTTTTGCCCATTTTGAATAACTGGTGATGCCCTTTGGGGGCTGCTATGCCCCTGCAGTGCTCCAACATTTCCTCAATGACATTTTCAGTGATATTTTGGATATCTCAGTCGTTATGTACCTAGATGATATTCTCATATTTGCACCTTCCTATGAGATCCACATATATTATGTACAAGAAGTTCTGGCACGATTACGCAATCATCATTTATATGCCAAGATATCGAGGTGCGAATTTCATAAGCAAGAGATAACATATTTGGGTTATGCTCGGACTCCTGGATACATAGGAATGGACCTGAGGAAGATCTCTGCCATCCTGGAATGGCCGGCACCTTTTTCTGTAAAAGAGTTACAGAGATGATTCATTCAAAGCTAATCAGAACTACTAATTCCTTTAACGAGACTCCTAAAGAAAGATGTATGCATTGAATTGGACCTTGCCACAGACGACACTCAAGACCCTATTTACCACCTCTCTTGTCTTACGGTTACCGATTCAGAATACCATATATCCTGGAAACCAACGCCTCTAACTATGCCTTAGGAGCCATCCTTCTTCAAAAGAACCCTGAGACTAAGAGTGCCCATCCCATTGCTTATTATTCATGTACATTAACCCCTGCGGAAAAGAATTATACGATCTTTGAAAAGGAGTTGCTAGCCATAAAGGATGCATTCCTGAATGGAGACATTTGCTGGAAGGCGCTAGACATAAAATCACTGCGTTTCCTGGAGCCCTTCTCATCGTCACTTTCCATGGGATAAACAGAAGTGACCTCATTACCTTGTAACACTGGTTCCACTTCCTTCTCCACATCAGCCACTTGCTGACAAAGAAGGGTGTATAACAGCTCAAGACTATATAGGCCTTGTGTGGTAGGGATATGTGATGATTGCATGGGCAGACAAACGGGTGAAAAGTACTGCATAGACAAGAATACAGTTCTGCAATAGGTATCTAGGGAACTGGGTAGGTAGTATCTAATACCAATTAAGGGATTCCCTAACACGGGTTAAGCAATGGTAAAGATGGAAATCATGCAGCATCTGGTGCAGATATGTGGATTATTTGTGCTGAATGAGTGAGCAAGGGTAAAGTTGGAGACACTGTGTGGTGCAGTCACCCTACCAAGACATAGCAGGGAATAGACATGTTGACCAGCAGCATCACGGCTGCAAGAGACTAGAGGGAGGAAGAGAGATGTGAGCAATGCCTATAAAGCGCACATATTAAGCCCCTGAACAAAAATAGAGAATGGGATATATTGAAGTGTTACACGACTGCTGACTGGCAACATGAGTCAGTTGCTGGGGGGCCCCTGAGGTTTGGGACCCCTCTCATTTGAAAAGATTGAAAGGTTCTGATGCTGTCTCTGCACCAATGTCTCTGTCCCCTACCCATCCACTCAGACCTTTGCTCTCTTCCCATTCGGGGGCACACAGCTCCGACATCGTCTGCAGATTTACTCTGTTTAACTCTTATTCCCCCAGACCATGAAAATACTCACAACATATGTATCTGCCACATCACAGTGGCACGCTTCAACGAAACCGAAACAATTACCTCAATTTTTATAGCACACTTTATGCTGGCTTCTAAGCACTATGGTAATTGTTGGTGCAGGCTTGTATTGTGCTACTAGCAGCACTAGGCTGGAGGTGCTACATGTGTAACTCAGCAGCAAGCACTTGGTCTTTTATTAGTTTCTATTTATTACAGATTAGATTTGGTTAGAAGTGAAACACTTTCTTGAAGTAGTACACTTCCGTTCCTTTGAAATTTACGGCGGTCTTTGCCAGAATTTACTAACCCACTGAAGTAGTCTCAGTGGCTGCAACTGAAACACAAACTGTGTGTTAGGAAACTCCTGCCCTTTGATGACACAAGTGTGGTTCCTCTACCAGACCTGTCTGCTCAACCTGCGCGAAACTCAGCAGCAGTGACAATGAGGCCAGCATTAGTGAAGCAAGCGAGATAGGTGTGATAGTGTCACACTTGGGTGCTCTTTTCAGATTCTGATATGCTCCCACCCCTCCCGTGTCCACAAAGTAGTGAAATTGTATTTTATTTTAATCCAGGAGGAGTCCTTCACCCACTCCGGTGCCACATCCTTATTGTGACTGTGTGCTCGTGCACACGCATGACTGATGTGACTGTTCTGCTGCAAGTGGACGAAGAGAGCTACATGAGGCACAACTGACCTGGGACAAAAGGCAGCCTGAAGAAGTGTTTTGCAGGTATGGATCCAAAACATAAAGCCAATAAAAGAGTTATTATTGGAATACTCATTAATTTATCTTCTGCAGTCAAGAGAAAATTAGTTCAGTGATGATTCCTGGAATTTTTTTTATCATCAGCAGTTACTTTGCAGGTATGTTCCCAGTTCATTTTAATTTTGCTCCTGATTCGTGAAAGGGGCCATCACTGGCCTGAAGTGACATGCAGCATTGTTTTTATTGGGCACAAAGCATTTGAACATGCGCTTCACAGTGGCAATACTGTCACAGGGCTTGTGGTTTTCTTTGTGTTTTACAAAATGCTCTAGTGCACTGTTGGAGACTTGGCATCTATTAAACTGTGCCAGATGTACCCCTACCAAACTGGTGTGTTTTTGCCAAATGTATCTGACCTTTTGTTTTTGTTTTCTTATTGTATTATACAGTTAAACAAAAAACAGTTAACTTTTAATACAGAACCACCAAATCTGATCTGGCAAACACACTCCTCGCATCTCACAGACATCATTCTAAAATGGTTACAATTTCTAAAATTCCTTTCCACAACTTTGTAAAATAAATTATACATCCTTCATTTTGTCCAGAGATAAAAGTTTTCCAAATACTTTCAGGAATCATAGGCCCATCAAACCCAGCAGCTTTTCTGACTTTTGTGTGGTATAATGCACCACTCCTGCTCAGTATTTTAATACATGTCTCGGGGATCTGCCGAATGCATCTGAGTTGGTTGGGGGCACTTCTAGTTCAGGAAAAGCATTTCCACCTCGCCACTTTAAAAATTCCCTAGCCACCACTAGATGTACCTGTTCTATGTGCAAGGGAAACGTGCAGCCCTGATGCTCATTCTGTTCCTCTCATTCTTGTACGTTGATAAATTGGCGTCTGTGTAGCAATGCATGGAGAAACAGGGCTCACTTGGAGCAGTGGTCAGGATGTTGGGGGCAGCAAAAGACCTTTCCCCTAAGGTCGTCAATGTCCTTGCACCGCCCGGTGAACAGTCCTTTTTCAGAATATTCAAGTGTTTCTTAGAAATTATATGGCTATACAGTGAGCTATAAGCACTGTGTGCATCAAGGCCTCCTATTGACATTTCCCACCCAGGAGTACTGTGCATGACTACAATCCGGGTCGGGTATGGGTCGGGTAGGGAGGCCAAGCCCCTGACCCTGGTCCAGTGCTCCAGCGTGGGCTACACCAGCTTCATGTCTCGCTCACACTCCCTACAACTCAGCTGGCATGCAGCCTTCACAGGCAGCACACACATGTCAGGCAGTCAGGGGCTGCGGTTAACACCTAAGACCCTGGCAGCAGTGCAGGGCACAGTGCGAACACTGCGGCACGGACCAGCCCCAAATTGAACTATTACCCCAGCCCAGTTCCTGGGCAATAGGGACAGCTTCAGTGTCAACAACCTTATCTACCACAGAGAGGAATCTGAAGTGCCATGGTGCTGCAGTGGGCACACACCCCTGCCATTTCTAGTGGGTGGATGCCACCTCAGGCATATTTATATGTCCCTAATTGAGACATGGCACCACCAGCAAGCCCTTAGTAACATGCCACCTCTCTGTACAGATCCCGGATGACTGTGTCACTGTGTCAGCGATTTCCAGTGCCAAGCCTTTATTCAACAAGAACCAACAAAGAAACTGTACCATGCGTAACACTCAAATACATTCATATATTGGCCACAGGCAGACTGCTAAAGAATGCATTTAATGGAAAGGCAGTGAATGTTCATCGAAATATTTCAACACATGTCAAATAATGAGAGAAGCAATGAATGTTCATGCACACTATATACTGCAAACCCCTATCCCTGCATACATAACCCATGCTTCAGTCATACCTAAACATCACTAAATATATACAAACAGGATAAAATACGCAAACACAATTGAAAAACACAATATGAACAGAGAAGGTGACAGTAGCTACTCCTGTCTGGTCCCAGCTTGAGGCCAAAAAGGGAAACCAACGACGTCCAAACCCGTGGTGAAAGAATCAACCCCTCGGGCACATCAGTTCATGGATGCCAAAAATCTGTTTCAATAGGTATAGGCCAACTCGTGGTCACTATATTTTCACCAAACCTCTGCATTCATCGGGGCCAAGGAAACCAACTTCTTGTAGGGCGGAGTTTGGTCTCAAAAAGTGTCTGGCTCATCCTGGTGCATACTTAATCATATACAAGCAATCGTTGTCAACACAGACCTTGGAAAAAGGGGGCTCACGCGTCCCCTCTGTTGTCAAGATCCTACTCTACCACACCGCTCTTTAACTGCGCAGGCAGCATTGTGCGCGGAAACTAATTAGCGTTCTTGTCTGGTTTGCATTTCAGTTGTCAGCCACTCGCGAGGGTAGATCGAAGCAACGCATCCTCTGTATTGTTTCCCTCTCCCCATATGCTTTCATGGCAAACTACCATTCCTTTGTTTTAGGACATCATAAGTATTTCATTGCATGTTTACCATAGTGAAATCACTGCAAAGAAATATGCACTGAATCCTAAAACGGTTTGGACAAGTTTCCTTACCTGTTTCAGTTGTTGGATTAATCTATATCTTTGTAGGTAAACTGGGTGGAGCTTCTGTGCAGCAACGGGAAAGCGAGCTATGCAATATTCCACGTAAGTCAATTATGTTGGAATGCAAACCCAATGCAGCTTTCTTTTCCAGAGACTACTATTGTTTGTAAATAACCTTATATTTTAAACAAGTCGAGCAGGGTTACTGAATCCTTTTTGGAATCGTGCAAGGTTGGTATTAATGTCTTCTTGCAGTGCACAGGATACATAGTTGTTTGCATGTTTAAGGTGAGGGCAAGTTGTGACGATCCCAAAAGCTCGGCATGCAAAAGACAAGCTAAGGATTATACAAATCACCACATGCTTGGCCCATCCATGTAACCTGAGGCTATCTCCAGGACATAGTTAGCAGAATGGTCCGTACACATTCCAACGACGAACTGTTAGTCTGTCGGTGGTTTCCCGCTTTCCTAAACATTTCACCAACTTTCAGCCCTAGATTATTTTTTTATAAATGTCCTCACTGCACATGGGAAGGGAAATACCAATCCAATGCGTCACTTTCCTCTTAGTTTCACATTCAGCGTTCTTTTGTCATCGCTGTAACAAATGACAACACATGGGAGGCGGAAAGGTTTTAAGAACGTGATGGCTGCTTCCCAGTCGGTGTCCACCTGCTGCAGACAGATACCCTCTCCAACCCAACATTTCAAGCAAACAACATCATCATCAGTCACTCACTCCAGACATATTCAATTTGTTATGGGGGTGGCTGGTTGTCCGCAGGGTCCCCCTAGATAGAATCTGTAAACAATGCTGCTTCCGAATATGAAGCAACGGCCAGCAGGCCTCTTCTTAGATGGGCCAGGCGACTTCCTCCTGACTCGATCTTGAAACATGTTACCTCTTGGTTGGCTCACTTTCACACACACCTCCACACCCAGCACATGATGATGATTGGCTCACTGCAAGCTAGAAGCTGTCTGAGTCATGTTGTAAGGTGTGCTAATAGGCTATAGTAGTGCAGGCACCATTGCTCTCTTGCTTACTCCTAAACTGTTACAAAAAACTCTGTACCATTTTCTGTGGAATGAACAATTGGCCATAGGCTTTTATTAGTTACAGTAATAATAACCACAAACTAAAACAGGTGCGCTTTTGGACACCTTGTCCAAGGGGAGTGATGCCCTCCACCAGCCACCTGTTCTTCAGAGCTTGTCCCTGCTTTTTGTTAGTGGTCTTTCCACCATTCTCCGAGCTCTGCTGGCAAGTCCTTTCTTTGCGTCTATGCATGCTGGACTTTTGCCTCTCCCGGTTCCTCTTCTCTTTTTCTCTGGTGCCTTTTATCAACCCTATTGTCATTCTCCCCTTAGACACGTGCCGCCATCGCCGCCTATGACTTGGCGGGTACCGAACCTGCTACCCAGCGTCTCCTTTCTCCTTTCCTTATTCCCTTTTATCAGAGTGGGTTGGGTGGGAAACTAAAAGCTCCTTCCTCTCCTTCCAACAAGCGTACCCGAACTGGGTGTGCTTGCTTACCCAAACTGATTGTGCTTGTTTTCTTGCTTTGCTTACCTTCCTGTTGGGTGCCCTATTTATTACCCTCCCTGCCTTTGTTATGTGTGTGAGGGCTGGGCCTCCACCTGGCCCCATGCTGTTATTTCTTTCACCTTTTATTTATCTGCTTTTGTTCGTTCTTCCGGGCCCCCATTTTTGTTGCTATGTCGTAATGGAAACCTTAGGTGACGGCGCCTCCCAGCCACCCTCCCCCTGGTAGAGTCCCTTCCTGCCCCCTATGCCTAAGCACCCGGCAGAAAAATTGGGCGTAGGCTTTTATTATTTACAGTAATAATAACCACAAGCTAAAAAAGGTGTGCTTTTGGATACCTTGTGTCCAAGTGAGTGTTGCCCTCCACCAGCCACCTGTTCTTCAGAGCTCGTCCCTGCTCTTTGCTTCAAGCTCTGCTGGTAAATCCTTTCTTTGTGTTTAAGCCAGCTGGACTGTTTCTCTCCCATTTCCTCTTCTTTGTTCAGCTGGTGCCTTTTATCAACCCAATTGGCATTCTCTCCTTAGACACTTGCCGCCACACCTGAGTGGTAGCCTTGGCCGCTCAGGTTCCTCCAAAAGTCCCCTTATCTGCATGCCCTATTCTCCCATGCCCTAAAAATTCTATCCGTGAACAACTCTACCCCTTTCTCTGAGAGGGCTGCCCTGTCATGATGGAACAGGTTGGGGTTGTTCTGGGACAGGCTTACCTGAGGAAATGTAGCCCTGTGTTCCTGGAGAATTTTTCAAGGGCTTTGTTGAGCTTCCTCCTAGAAACCTCAACTGCTTTTCTGCATTCTGCTCCGTGCCACTTCCTCCTGGGTACTATTTCTGACATGAACATTTCGGTCCCCCTCTAGCAGTGTGCTATGCTGTGGAAAGATTCACATATTTCCCTCTGCTATTGACCCCTCCCCAGGTGTGTCAAATCCTTACCCCCTAGGTGTATCCCCAAATATTCAGGGGGGATTTCTGAATCCGATTAGTTCGGACAGCCTCTCGTGTATGCCCTTCCTGTGCAATCCTGGCGTTTCCCACCTGGAGGTAGTAGCTTTGGGAAGTGTCACCCTTGCTTTCCTTCTTCTATCCATCGTCCTGTCCGTGTCACAAACAAATGGCCCACTTATTTGTTAAGTCTTGGACTTTCTTAAATATATTGTCATGCCTTCTCCCCCTTGTGCTAATATCTCCCCAGGGCAACCCATCTCCTGCCAATGTGTTCTGTGCCACCAGTTCCCCTTATTCTGAGAGCCCCGACGTATGCTAGGGCAAATGCTGCTCTGAACAATGCTGTTTCAAAGGTGTCGGTGCATGTTGTTTCATGTGCTGTTAACAGGCATACTAATTTCCGAAAGTTCAGCGGTGTCCTTGTGTCTGGTTTGTTCCCTTCGACCCTAGCCCCTCCCTTAAGTGCATATCTTACTAAGGGGCTGTTTGTTGGATCTGTCCCTCCAGCTATTTTTACTGCAGATGCCGCTGCCGCTAGATGAGCTGCTGCCATTTTTTCCTTTTCCCCTGTGTAAATGACCATTCTCAAAATCTGCTCATGTCATTGGTCGTTATGTCAATCTGGTTACTTTTTCCTTCAGCCATTTAATCACTTTTTTCAATCCTGCCTGGATTGGTCGAATCCCTTTGTTGAATCCCGACCCATTGGTCGAAACAGGTGTTGGCTTTTTTCACGTAAATGGCAACATCGTTGCTCTCAAGACCTTGGAAATCTTTTGCCCATTAAAACCAAGACTATGTGTACCTAATAGTTTCCAGACTGATCAGTTGCCCACCATGGAGGCACCACTGAAATAATTGAAAACAACCTCAACCAGCCCAAAATCACTGGGCTCCAACACAGGTTTTTCCCTTTCCTCTTGGGTGCCCTATTTAATCCCCCCCTGCCTTTGTTTTGTATCTGAGGGCTGGGCCTCTGCCTGGCCCCATGCTGTTATTTTTCGCACTTCTTGTTTTCCTGCTTTTGTTGCTTCTTCTGGGCCCCCTTTTTTGTTCCTTTTTCTGTGCCCCCTTTTTTGTAGATTTCTAAAGGTACATATCCACACTGCGCTGATTTCAGTTTGTAAACAAAAGTACCCAGTTTACAATCATAAAGTAACAGCTGACACGTGTTTCGACCACAGGTCTTTTTCCATGCTGCGATACACCCCTATTATGTGCATTGCCACAATAGTAGGCAGACATTATAAAGTAAACATTTGACACCATATTATAGCAAAACATACATGGCCCGTAAGCATGATGCCAAAATATTGTGGCCCAAGCCATGATTCAACATAACACAACCAAGGTGGAAAGATGGAACAAAGATCCAAAAGAACATATTCAATAACAATTGGTAGAAACAATTAACCCATGGTACCAATACATTAGAACCAAGACAGTCAAAGACAACATAAGAGACAAGAAAAATGAAAAAGTCAATACAAAACAATCAATTAGAATTGGAATTACTTGAAACATGTTCACCAATAGTTAATCCACTCTGTGATAGATACACTTAATAATGAATTTGATAAAACCACATTTTTGGGTGACATTGAACCAAGTATTAATCTTTATGCATGCTCATTCATGCAATTCCATGTACTCGCCGATCATGCATTATTCTATCTGGTGATCATTTTCTGTCAGGGCAAAAATTCCTTAATTTTTACTGAATTGTGCCAATTAATCTGAACCTGTGCTTACATCGTGGCTTGACAAGCTGAAAAAAAAGACCTCTGGTGAAAACAGGTGTCGGCTGTTTCTTTATGATTCAAAATTGGGTGCTTTTGTTTACAAACTGAAATCAGCGCACTGTGGTTATGTAGCTTTTAGAAATCTGTATACTTAGGACCCTTGGAGCATAGGGTCCACTCTGACACAAACGATTGAGAAGTGTAGCTATTTAATTTTCCTGTCTTTAATACTCGACGAGGGCATTGGATCTTATTCTTATGCTCCACCATTGTACTACTATCCCCTTTTTTGTTGCTATGTTGTCATGGAAACCTTGGGTGACGGCGCCTCCCAGCCGCCCTCCCCTGGGAGAGCCCCTGCCTGTCCCCTATGCCTAATCCCCCCTGCCCTCTATCTTCCCACCCCTAGGGACTGGTCCGAGGCCTGTGGCCTTGGTTGCATGCAAATACGCTGAGTACCCGGGGACTCCAGGCCCATCCCACACCCCCAGGAAAGGCCCTCTGTGTAAGAGTCCCTAAACTTTCACTGGGGCTTCTTTTTGGGAGCTGCTAATTCCCCCACCGTTTTCATGTCAACCGGTCTCCACACTGGCACTAGTGCACCACAAGAAAAAAACAGATTATTTATCATCACAGGGGGCATCTGCAGCCACAGTCTTCTTTCCATGCACTCCAAGGCCAGCCCAGTAGATGTGCAAATAATTTTTGTTTTCCATAATCAATGGAGTCACTGGACCTCATAACGAGTCCGGCGGTAACCCTGCCAATGCTTCTGGCGGTTTGCCGCCAGACTCGTAAAATTTTACCGGCGCCTGACTTCCCGGTGCCACCGGAACATTACAACTCCGGCAACCCGGGAAGTCAGGCGCCAGTAAAATGTTAGTCTCCATTCCCATAGAGTCCAATAGAACTCTATGGGAGTGGGGACTTTGAAGGGCCGGCACCGTTAGCAACAGTGCTGGCACTTCCGTGAAGAGTCTGCCTACCGTGGCCTCTGTGCCCAGCAGGGTCAGACCTGTTGGGCGCTGCCGCCCTGGCAGGCAAACTTGTAGTTTGCCAGTCAGGAAACAGGGTGCCGGTGAGCTTACTGGCACCCTTGTTTCCGGACCGGCAAACTTGTAATGAGGCCCATCGTGTTTTCTCGCCTAACGTCCTGGCTAGCATGCAGTGCCAAAAACACAGAATTCATAATATGTATTTTGCAAGTGGGATTTACTTCCCTATGCAAGCTGGACTCCCTCTCTCTCCCCCTGCCTCCAAGTTGGGAAGCAGGTGGACCCCTCCCCAGGCTGAGTGCCCCGTTTGCCTATCTATAAAGATGTTTCTGTCATGGCATTAGTCGTGTTTCACAAGGTACAAAATGGAATTCAGAAAATGTGTCAGACCTGCCATTGAAATGCTTTGTTTTCCTTTTTGCAGTCAACATAACTGGTAAAGTACTTGTTCTATTAGGTGACAGGCTCAGCTCAGACTTTGTTGAAAGCTGGATGTTCCCATGGAGAAAATATAGAAAGGGAAGGTGCAGTCTTAGTTGAATGGCTTACATGAGTAACTGAACAGTGCAACCTCATTAAACTTACCGAAGTAATGATGAGTTTAAAGTTATTCATTTAAACTTTGGTTTGTTTTGGCAAACTCTGGCACCATCCAACAACTCGCACCACTGTCTACATCAGCCTTGCAATCTCCTTCATACTCGGGCAAATAACTTTGTCACTCTCCTCGCTGAGCGGTTTGCTCAGCTCACGTCAGGGAGGGTCACAGATGCCTCTGTCCTAGGAAGGTGCACATTTGAGGGACTTGGCTGGTGAAAGGAGGAGTTATTACACCACCCCATTTTGGTTATTGACATAAGCCAAGAAAGTTCAAAGTCTTCTTAGTCTGGTATTGTTTTTGTCCACATTGGTCAAGAAGTACTATTTTATGTGAAGGCATGTTGTTGGTGTATTCATTCAAGTTGTCATTCTCATGTTCGCTGTCAATTTCATACAGTGTGCTGCTTGTGATGACCCCTTTTATGGAGTGCATATCCGACTTCTCTTATGTCCCAGTCAGTGTTTGTCCGATCAAGTGTTTGGTTCTGCATTCTAACGGCTTGTTATATTGCATAATAATTTGACATAAGCTAACAAAGGTTGCACCATTCCCACCAAACAGCCTAAACTGATGGCAGGTACATCTAAAAACCCAACACCTAGGTACACACACACTCCGCTCCCCACCCAATCTGAGAATGGGTGATCTGTTCTCCCCCTTTTTCTCCACTGGTTGCTTGTAGACCCCTTAATGCCAAATTGCCTGTCTGTCCGTTGTTATCTCCCTTATATTTGTGCTTACCTCACCATGTCCTTCACCCTAAGATTTGTAAAGTGATCTGTTGCTTCCTGAAGCTAGGTTCATACTAAAATAATTATGCTAATAATTAAGCAAAAATCCTGACAAGCGGGGCCTTTACTGGGCCAGGTAAAGGCTGCGCCAGTTAAAAGCCAGAGCAAAATGAGGGCTTTAACGTGAGACGGGGCATTACCAGATCTTTGAATAGTTTTGCAGCTTTTTTAGTATTCTTTATTTTGTTTCTTTCACATAAACTAGTGAAGTCTTCAGATCCTACACCGATATAGAGCTGAACAAGTCTTGAGACTACAATTTCTCAACAAAAGGGACGTAACGGCACAAATGGAATTATTCTTATAAAATACACAATAATATGGACACTACATCCAATGGATTGAATTGAGTATCTGAAGATGTTTTTATTGAACCCTTTAGATCCCCCCTCTTTTCATAAGTTGAATAATGTCCCTTGTTTCTCTGGGGCTCTTCAGACCCCTCTAGTCCTGTGGTGTGCCTAACTCAGAACATTGTCTCATGGGCCGCATAGATTGAAACATTTTATTATTTTTCTAGGATTCTCTAAGCCCCTCAGACTTTCTAGTTTCCCTATATTTTGTGGGTTTTATGTGCTCCTTGCCCATATTCAACACTGTGGTTTCTAGGGCTCCCGTAACCCTTATCATCAGTTCTTTTCTCTTCGTTTGGTTCTGCTTGCCTCCCTCCACCCTGGGCAATCCTGGTACTGTCTCAGCCTTCGGGTATGCTCCAGCGAGTTGGCATCCTAGCAGGGATGTTGCTGCTCACTCATTTCTGCGGCGTCGACAGCACGTAAGCGTCTGCTTCTCTTATCCTGCCCCGACTCAGCGGTCGCCTCTGCGTAGGATTCTTCCTCCTCCATTCAAGGTTCCTTGGCTCGTCATTCTCAATGCCGTTTGCTGACTTCAAGGCTATTCCCGCATTACCTTAAACCAGTGATATAAATGCAATATCAGTATTTGTGCAAAACAGAAGTAACATCAATCTCCTCTACTATTCCCATATATTTAGAAAGAGTAATCTGGGTAGAAGGGACAAAAAAAACGCACACACGCGCACGCACACGCACATGCACACACACCCCCCCCACTAAAGGAAGAATAACAAATTACACCAAACCCATGTAATGATAGTTCAAACTCTTTCAATGCCCTCTGATATACAAATATGTAATATACTAAAGTTAAAATCTCTTAAGGTTCAGTACAGGTACATTTTCTAGTTGTACAATAGTACATATTTCAAATAATGCACATAATAATAATTCAGTACTTCCAGGAACTGGCCATTTATTTTAAAACTCCATAGCAGCAACCCCTCTGATATCTCTGATTACTGAAAGAAAAATGTGTTTGTTTTAGTATATTTTTAATTGGGTTTTACGAAATGTGTTTAATTAAAGAACATCTTTGCTATGCTAGCACTGAAAAGTAATGAACGGAAGATCTATTAATTACAATGAACTCTTAACCAGATCTCTGTGCTTCTAGATTAGAAAAGAGTAATTAAAAGAGCGCTTGCAGTTGTTAATTAAGAAACACTGCCATGGCTATGTACCGAAGTCGTTTTTGTTATCCTTTCAGAATTGTAAGTATTGCATGTAACTCGACGCATTGTTAACTCACACAGATCCATACATGTTCCTGTTATATCTCATCTCCAGTGTGTTCCTGTCCCAGTGATATCACCTTGAGAATGTTGTGTGCATGCTGAGAATGGTTGAGTATGTTTTCTTGTGTATCAATGTTCCACTCCCAGGCAGTTAGAAATGTAAGCCTTGGCGGTGGGAGACAGAGGGCTCCTGTTTTCCCCTACCCTGTAACCCTGTGAGTGTACCTACTATATTCCTGAAATGATGCATCCTGATATAACCTAATAAAGGAACTTCCTGAGAAAATATAAGCTGCCTCCAGAAGTGCAAGTTATTTCAGATGGCCACGAGCTGGTCTTTTAGATGAGCACCCACGCTTGAAGGATCTTCAAAATGGAACTAAAGACCTTAAGGTACAGAGGCCACCTGCAGCAGGGGGTGCAGGTACGGTCAGGGTTTGGACTCGGAGCAAAGAGTAAAGATCCTAAAGAACATGCCGTGCACACTTTCCCCTGCCTGCACAGAAGTATTTCCATCGATGCCTCAGAGCGTTATGAAGTGCAATTTCCATTTGAGTGTTGCCAGGTGTTTGATTATGGAGCGTATAGAGCAAGAATGCTTCCCATGAGAAGGTACTGTCAGGATTGTGAACCAGCTCACTGTCTACAGATCTCTGGTCCTCTCTAGGCTTGGACTACTGCAACAGCCTCTTTCTAAATCTTCCATCCTCTACCCTCTGTCCTCTACAATTTATCCAGAACAGGACCTTGAGACTTGTCCTTGGCCTCAAGCCCAGGGATTGTATCTCTCCAGCCCTGAAATCTCTTCATTGGCTCCCAGTGGCGGCAAGGATCAAGTTCAAGATCCTCTGAATTGTCCACAAGGCTTTCTAGGGCCTGGGACCACACTAACTCCAACTCTTCCTTCCTAAACATCTCCCGTCTCCAGCTCTTCACTCATCCACCTCCAACTCTCTGAGGGTCAGTCACTTTTCCAAGCAGAGAGTTGGGGGCAGATCTCTTTCTTCGGCTGGGGCCTGCCTGTGGAACAGCCTCCCAGCCTCTCTCAAATTTGAGCAGAATCACCTCCGGTTCCAGAAGCAACTCAAGACCTTCCTCTTCGCTTCCGCTTTCTCTCTTCCTCTCCCCTGCTGATGACCCGTCTGCTCCACGCACTGGTCACCTTGCCACCCTCTGAACGTGGGCCCAGGTCTCTGCCTGTCCAGTTGCACCCTGCACTGCCTCTTGGCTCCCCCAGCACTTGTGGTCTGTGGTCTGTATCTGTAACCCTTCAGTTCCTTCTCTCTGCACTCATGAGCCACCTGCTGGCTGCACTTTCTGATCACCTGCACTGAGGCACCCCTGGCTGCATTTTTAAATTATTGCCACTTCTCCACCACCCCTCCCCGCCCCCCGCCCCTCTCCCTCCGCCCTCCTCCCTTTCCCTGCACTTACGCGATCTGAATGAAACAAGGCCTAGTAAAATCATTGTTTTGTCCTCCCTCTGTTTCCCCCTCCTTGTCTTGTCACGCCTAGAAACACTTGTGTACAGGCGCGTTATAAATGCCATATTATATCATTCTACCGCCGAATTTTCATGCTTCGTCCCCTAAAGAGTGCTCCAAAGGAGGCACGGTTTCTTATTACAACTTACTCTTGCAGTTATTTCTTCGCCATGAGTGGGCTTTTGACATTGGCGATCGTCAGCTGCAGAGGACATCACGTGCTGATACTCTGTTGGGTGGCATGTCAAAAGTTTCATTTTTGGTTTTGCTTTCCTGATGAGCACAAGATTGAATCCCGTCTGCTATTGTGGCTATATAAAAACTGTTCCGGTACAAATACAACATTATGGACCTTCTCTTGCTAACGCTGACTGGATATAAATTGAATATCAGTTAGTCTATAGTACACATATTTAACAGCATTTCTGTTCCATGTTTTATATGATGATACCGGGAAGCATTTAAAAGAAAAAAATGAACTAATACTGTTTTATTTTCATATGAGACTTTCTACGAATTGCATTGCATGTATTTAATGACCAGTTCCTTCCCCGTTGTTAGATGGTAAATACCACAAATATTGTGCAAATATTTATAATAATGTGTTGCTGTATGCGATACATGCTAACATGTTCTCAAGATGTTATTATAACTGCGATGCTATAGATTTTAATGCTGGCATTTTTTAACAGAGTAGCTTTGAACAGCTTTGAGGAATGCTTGAGTTTTAGAACTGCTGATGGCAGAATGTTACCTTGGCTTAAATTGGCATACACTTTAGCACGCTTAAGGTGGCTGTCGTTAGTTCTTAACACTTTGAGGAAGTTTAGGCTCTTACAAGTACTCATTAGTTCTAACCGCTTGAGGATTTTCAAGACAGAACCAATGGACTTTGGATCTACGGGATCTATTGTTACTGTCCTCTGTGCCTGAAGTTTCCCTGTTTCTTCAAGTCATTTTCATGCTTAGTTGTAAACGTTTGAGCACTTTCAGGTTTTCGAAACAATGGACTTCTACAATGTAGATGTTGTTTATTATTGTTATGCGCGTTACCTGAATTTTTTGCCTCCGGTCACAACTTCTTTTCATTTCTTTTCCGGACTCTGTTCCAGGAATTTTCAAAGTCTAAAACTTTCATTACAGTTTAGACCAGAGGTCTTCAAACTGTGAGGTGCGCCCCCATGTGCGCGAAACCGCACTACCAGGCTGTTTAGGGTGATGGGCAGAAGACTGACATTTTTTTATGATGGAAATGGGCAGGGGTGGCTCAAAGGGTCTGACTGGAGCATAAAACTGTCTCGGGCACCAATGAAAAAGTGGCCCACAGTTCTAAATGGCAATTCATTCCTTTAGTGATAGACTGTTTGAATAGTACCCAAAGGGGTGTTTTAATTAAAAAATGTAAGCAAATTGTGATATTTAAAGAATATTTATTCAGCAGCAATGGTCAAAACTACTAGCTGCATAGTGAAGTAACTCAACCCAAAAAAAACTGGCCCACACTAACATTTTTGGTTCGGGCATTCCCCTATTGCCCCATAGGTTAAGCTATAGGTTAAGCCAAGCCTGGCGGCTCATCCATAATGGGTGAGGGGGCGTCAACCCAGTGGCCCCTTCACCCATTATTGAGGAGTTGAGGAGCCAGTTTACAAGCCTTGCGTAGCTCATTGGTAATGCTGGCTGGGGACCTGTATGTGTGAGGGGGAGCTCCTGCGCATCCTCGCACGTACGTACAGAGCAGCCTGGAGCGGGGCATCTCAGCATCCACACGCAGGCCCCTGGACGCATGTGCAGGGAGCTATTGCATCCCGATTCTTTTTCATGATGCAGGAGCTGGAGCTCTGAGGAGGAAACCTCAGGACCGGGGCTGAAGGTAAGTTTATGTTAATTTATTTTTTATTTAAATATGTATATGGATGTGTGTATGCTTGTCTTATGAGTGAGTGTATGATGATGGGTGCTTGTGTGAATTATAAAGTGCTTGCTGTGTGAATGCTGTAATGCTGTGTGAATGTGTGTATGTTGGTCCATGGAGCTGATTTTGGCGAGTGGGGGGGGAGGTGTTGTAGAACAAAGACATTTTAAAAATGCCTTTGTTGCACATTCCCCTTACCCACCGGCCAAAATCAGCTCTCCTTCTGAGGCGCTGTGGAGCCCAGGGGAGAGGGATGGTATCTTTTTACTGGACATCTACCATAGATGTCCAGTAAAAAATATCATGCCTGGCCCCTCGACCCCCAGCGCCAATTGCAAACTGTTTGGCTTTTTACCCAATTCCTTTTAAAAGTATGCTCTAAAATGCAACATTTTGACCCATTATTTTAACATAATAATCCTCGGGGAAACTCCCTAAATCCCCCTTGATTGGTTCGGGCTCCCTCTCTACACTGGGTCCCTGTGGCATATCTGGGGGAAATATTTATGCCCCTCCAGTTAAGAAATTCACCAGCCGCCACTGGCCCTAGGGCTGTGCTGGGAGCAGGGGGGGAGGCCCAGGGACTGTCCTGGGAGCAGGATAGGTGAGAGCCATGGGATCGTGGTGGGAGCAGGGTGGGGAGAGGCCAGGGTCTGTGGTGGGGCAGGCAGAGTCCGGGGACTGGTAGGAGTGGGATGAAGGAGCCCAGAGACTGTGAGGCGAGCAGCTGGGGGAGCCCAGAGACTATACTGGGAGTAGGGTGCAGTGACAGCGCGCAATAGTTCATGGCCATTTGTACTTATTGTCCATTTGGCATTTCAGGGGGCCCACCTGCCCACATTTTGTTCGGGAAGGGGGGCAAGCCTAAACAGTTTGAAGATCACTGGTTTAGACCCATTAAAAAAAAGTTTATACTCAATGTTGATCTAAACATTGATTCATGCATTTGAAACATAACCTAAGGTCTTGAGTTTTGCAGGAGTCATATGTCAATATCACAATTTCTTATCCTGTTTTTCTTTGAAGGTCTTGTAACCACTTAAATGCTTCAACTTAAATATGAAGGCATGCTTTCACAGGGTTAACGTCTTAACTTTTGCAAGGGCAATAATGCTACTTTACAATTAATTTACTGATTATAAATCACGAATGCACCTGCATATGCACATTACAACTTATTTGCAGGTGTTATATTACTTAAGTGCAGCGTGAATGGATACATGATTGGCAATCTGAATATAATAACATGGTCTTTCTCCATTGTTATAGTTCAGTGCCTATGTCACGATTTCTTACTGTTGTTCTAACGGATACTTTCTGTTGATAGTTCTGGTAATTACTGCATAGAATTTCAAAGAACAACGCATGTGATTTCCTATTTGCGCATCGAAAGTCATGTTGTTCTGAAGTTGGCAGGGCTTGTTAGCAATTTTAAGTACAGTCTCGCTGTTAAAGTGCCCTGCCATTATAAGAAAGACAAAATGTGTTTGTAGGTCGAACCATTTGTTATTCACCCGGCATATCATGTTGTAGGCCATGTCCTTTCCTAGTTGGATGGACACTGCATAAAGTCTTTGCTTGGCTTATGCTTGCGGAGTTTGACTCTGCCACACAAACTTCGTTTTGCTTACTTTGTGGTACATTGGGTTAATATCCATAAAGTTTACTATGGAATCAGGTGTAAGTGTGCACCCTCACTAAGAGCCTCCCTACAAGTTGGTTAATTTCAGTTAGGGTTGTTACTCACTATGTCTGAAATGTAAGCATAATTACTATGTGCTAATGACATACATTATCTTCTCTAACTTTGCATCTTGGCTTGTGTAATTGATCTTGTTGATGCGAGGTGGGACATTTCAGAATTTTTTGGTGTTAGTTGGGATGTCTTCTTCACCTGGGATTTGCATTTCAAGTTAACAATACCACATTCTATAACTGTTATTATGTTATTTACTGACATTTATGTCAGTGCTGATGTTCACTTCTACATACATTTTAATAGAGAACGTCAGTTTCTTTTTTTGTTTATTTATTTATTTATACAAATTATAAAACAATAATGAGCAGTCCATCAAAGAAAATTTACAAAAATCAAAACAATGTAACAACATGCAGAAATACAACATACACATTTACAGAAAAATAACTAGTACATATTCCTAAAGTCATTCCAAATTTTTACATGTAATGCCAGTTTTTCCTTGTCTCTTATAAATCACTCTTTCCATATTTGCAAGACTGGTCATCCCATCAATCCAATCCATGACAGTAGGTGCAACCTGGGATTTCCAGCCCCTTAAAACCATCCCCTTGCCCACTCCTGCTCCACAAAGCACATTTTTGTTTTCTGAGAGACAGAAAGGTCCTCAATCAACTCACCACCTCCCAAGAAAATTGTTTTGAAATCCAAAGCAATATCCAAACTCAGAACACGTAAACAGATGCAACACACATCCTACCAAAATCCCCGTACTCTCGCACAGTCCCACAGCAAATGTTCTAAACTAGCCAACCCGTTCCCACAACACCAGCATTTATCCGTCTCCACCAGACCTCTCTTAAACAGTCGTTCCAGACTCCAAAACACTCTGTTAAGTATCTTAATTTGTCTCGAGCGTTCCTCCATATTTACTGAACAAAGCTTAACATTAGCACACATCTCCATCCACATCTCAGGCGTAATCTCACACCCCAATCTCCTGCCCCAATCAGCTCTCAATTCAGAATTCTCTCTATATGCAGACACAATTCTATTGTATACAGGGGTGGACTGGCCTATAGGGAACTCTGGAGATTTCCCGGTGGGCCTATGCACACTGGGCCTCTTTTGTGTGGTATTTCCAAATTTTCTCATAGCAAAAGCATTGGGCTTGCTAGAAATGTGTCATATGGGGCCACTTTTAACATTATTTCCAGGGCCTCTTTTGGTCCCCAGTTATTTTTTCCAGGGCCTCTTTTAGTTCCCAGTCCACCCCTGATTGTATATCCTGCTAGCAATTGATCCACAAGCTGGCTCCCTCTCCTTAAGAAAAAGATTCAACATAGCACCCCCTTGTTCTGCCACATCACTGATACATCTTTTCAACTTCCTAAAATCATCAACTAGGACATTTTCAAATTTCTCACATAACTCTCTTTCTCCAATCCACTTACCATCCTTAATGACATCGCCAATCCAGTATATATCACTCAAAAACCACTCTGGCCATAATAGAGTCCTTCCCCCAACAGTAATCGACGGATTCAGCCAAATAGAAGCATGAGTGGTTTTCAAAGCATCCGACCCCAATAATTCATGTATATTGTTCCAAGTCTCTCTCAGAAAGACTGTCATTGGCATTTTCCTACATGACCTGTTAGTGGCCGTGAGAATCGCCCCAGGAGGTAGTGGGCCTAATAAACTCGCCTCCGCAACAGCCCATTTATCTGGTGATTCCTTCAAAAAAGGTACAATAAAATGACTAGAGAAAGCCAAATGATACGCTCTGAAATTCGGGACACCCAGTCCCCCTTTTTCCACAGGCAACTGAAGTTTCCACAACTTTAGCCGTGGCGGTTTGTTGTCCCAGAGAAATGACTGTATCAAACCATCAATTTTCTTCCAATAAAATTGACTAATTTTCACCGGAAGCATACCTAGAATGTAATTAATTTTCGGAACAGCATTCATTTTTAGAGCGTTCACCTTGCCCCGGAGGGATACATGAAGTAAAGACCACCTCTGCAAGTTCATTTTCAGATCATTACATTCCTCATTCATATTTATCCCTGCCATGTCATCCACCAATGGGGTCAGCCAAACACCCAGGTGTTTTAGTTTACTGTCACACCACTGAAAACCCAGTCTAGTAATCAAACTCTTATCACAGTATCCAAATATAAGTAATACCTCAGATTTGGTCCAATTTACCTGGTAATCTGCAACATCATGAAACCTGTCTAATACATTTAACAAGGCAGGTAGTGACACATCCAAATTCTGTAACAACAGTTGCAGATCGTCCGCATAAAACCATCATTTTTATTCAACTCCATGAAAGTTTAGACCTCGGACTTCCGCGTCACATCTCAAGGCTATTTTAAAAAAAAATATATTTTTATTGGTTTGTTCAACCTTTAAAAAAAAGAACATTTAACAACATTAACATCTTCCCTCTCTCCCTCCCTCCTCTTTGTGTTACCAAGTCCAATTTTTCTCATAATGTTCACTGTCACACGACCTTCCTCAACAAGGCTCCCTAGTTTTGCCTAATCACTCAGTTTACTTCCAGTTCGTCTAACCGAATTCTTAGCACTTGGAGAAAGTTTATCAGGGCAAACAATGCTGCTTTATTAGACCCTTCAAAGAGTACTTGCCACCACTCCTCAATACTCCTTGTTCCTTGGTCGTTGATCACTGGGCCAAAGGTTAAACCTCTTTGGGGCTGGAGTTCCGGACATGACATAATCAGATGTTTTAAGGTTTCCCTAGCGTTGTTGCAAAACCGGCACGTAAGGTCGAGCACAGCATGCTTCGATCAGATGCCTAAGCATTCTTTTGTTGGCAAGGTATTTAGTCTAACGCGTGTGTATAAAGCTCTTGCATGCTGATTTGGCAGACGAGTTAAGTAAGTGTGGCGTTGGCCATAGGCTTTTGCTTCTCCTGGCACCTCGTGCATCAATTTCGATTTAGATCTTAAGTCGCAGGTGTTAATCCAAACTGACCTCCAGATCTTTCTCTTTGCCATCTCAGGATTTTCTGTTAGCATCAAAAGGGTGATGTCATACTCTTTTAGTAGATCTTGACAGAGGAGATTCCATTTGGAGAGGATGGTATACTCTTTGTCCGTATCAGGCTTATGCAGAATGCGAACTTGAGCCGCCGGAACCTTCAGCATAGTTTTTCGAAACAAGCTCAATAGATTCCATGAGACTCTTGCATAAATTGAAATGAGGCCCAGTTCGTATCGTATACAGACAGTTGAGGTGCCCTTCGGTAGATGTAACACTTGAGTCCAAAAAATGTTTTCAAGTGAGTTCCACAGGTCACTCGAACATCCAAATGCGTTTTCCCCTCCTTAGATTAGTGTAGGAACGACTTTTTGTTGAAAGAACATAATAGTTGGTTTTAACGAAAAACTTTCCAAACTTTTTATTAATCAGGGAGGCTTGGCACGCCAACTGCCGACACTTACTTTTTGCTACTTCAGCCCATGGTGTGTCGTTTCTACTCTCACTGATCCTCATGCCTAAGTATGTGGTGTGTTTTACAATCTGGATTCGTTCCTTAGCAAGGTGCCAGTTAAACTTCTTTCTTCTCCCGTTTAAACCTGATAGTTTCTCCAGAATTAGGATTTCACATTTTTGTTTATTAATGTGCAGCTCGTTAGATGTTATGTAGATGTCCAGAAGATTCAATTTGCGCTGAAGACCTACCGGGGTCTGATCTATCAGGATAAGATCGTCGGCATAGACTAAATAGGAGAGCCATGAATTTTTGGAGGGAACGTATTTGCACCACAGAATGCCTCATTTACATCTCATATAAACAGGTTGAAAATGATAGCTTCCAAAGGGCAGCCTTGTTTCACGCCCTTGTATGTGTTGATTGGGGCAGACAACGTGCCCTTCGTATCAAGTCGAATCTTGATAGAAGTATCTGTGTAATTCACAAATTGCATCCAGTAGGCTCAGGGGACAGTTCCACTCAGCCAGTTTTTTCCACAGCAACTTCCTGTTATGCTGTCAAACGCCTGGGAGAGGTCTATCAATGCCAAGTAGATCTTAGAGTTCGATGTGATCGCTTCCATCTTTAGTACATTCAGTAAAAGGAGGTTTAGGCCACAACCAACCCCCCTTACAAACCCTGCTTGTCTAGGGACTACGTGGTTGGAGTCTTTGGCCACATCTCAAGGCTATTGCCAAAGGTTCCATGGACAAAACAAATATTAGAGAAGACAGAGGACACCCCTGTCTAGTACCCCTCTGCAACTCAAAAGAATCAGATAGTTGGCCATTGGTTCTGACATAAAAGGGAAATCCAGGAAATAAAGTCCTCTCCCAAGTTCATAGCACGTAAGACCAAAAAAAGATACTTCCAGTCAACTCGATCAAACGCTTTTTCCGCGTCCAAAGAGAACACGGCCACATCAACTTCCAAGCTCTGGGCATGTGTCACCATCATCAACAAGTTCCTAATATTACTAGATGTTCTAAGACCCCGAACAAAACCAGACTGTTCAGAGTGCACCAGCTTCACCAATAAATGATCCAAGCGTAAGGCTAACAACTTCACCAATATTTTGTTGTCTATATTTATTAGGCTGATCGGACGGTAGTTAGAAGTCAAGCTGCTGTCTTCACCTTTCTTAAGAAAAACCAATATAGTTGCATGGTTGGTAGAAGTCGGAAGGAGACCCACCTCCCTAGATTCTGTATATATATCCTGCAAAAGCCCCACCGCTGAATCAGGTAAGATTTTATACAATTCTGCAGGCAAAACATCAGGCCCAGGACACTAGCCTTAGTTTAGCTTACCAATCGCAGATCTCAACTCATCAACAGTCACTCAAACATTCAAAATCGATTTTTCCAAATCATCTGCTCTAGGAATTTCTAAACCATCCAGAAAAGACTCATCCAGACCATTGATACCCAATTCATTTTGATATAGCTTCATATAGTATTCCTTGAAGGCCCCATTAATCTCCTTAGGGTCAAACGTCACCAGACCATTCGTCCCCTTTACATAGGTGATGGCCATTTCAGATTGCTGTTGTCTCAATCTATAGGTAAGCCAAAGATCGCATTTTTCTCCATATTCAAAAAAAGATTATTTTAACCTGGATAAGTCTTTTTCAGCTTTCACCCTCAATATGTCATTCAAATCTCTCTGCAGTTTTCTAAGCTCCAACCTCTTTTTCGAGTTAGTGGGTTCGCTTAACAAATCAATCGAAAGCATTTTAATACGTTTGTCTAAATCTAAATTTGTCTTCTCCAAATGTTTTCTCTAGCTACTAGACAACCCCAAAACAAGGCCCTGCATTGTACATTTAAAGGCCTCCCAGATTGTTCTAACATTAAGCCCCTCAGTTCTATTTTCCGCAACAAAGTGTTCAGCCTCAGATCTAATCTTATCCACAATTTTCTCATCCTGTAGAATTAAGGTGTTAATTTTCCAACAAAACGACCTGCAAGTAACAAACTACAACTTCACATTCAAAAACACTGGTGCATGATCCGTAACTGCAATACTACCAATCTCGCATCCTGCTATGTTTGAGGTCATCTACCCCGCCGTGAGAAACATATCAATACAAGAATGAGTATTATGAGAGCCAGAATAAAAGGTGTATACTCTCAAATCTGAATTACGTAGTCTCCAACAGTCCTTCAAATCAAGTTCAGATATAAGTGACTCAAATGAACAAAATGTAGGATCCCTTCTCAGAATTTTACGAGGTCCACTTCGATCAATGTTATGATCAATAGCCAAATTAAAATCCCCCCAAAATAATATGCGGAGAACCAAAATCTTGCAACATCTGAGCCACTTCACCAAAATACGATCCATCGTCCAATGAGGGAGCATAAACATTACAAAGAATTGTCTTAACCCCTTGAATTTCTGCCAAAAGTACAGTGATCCTGCCTTCATCATCTGAGCGCGATTGTATCACTCTAATCGGGGCATTTTTTCTCACCAGAATTGCCACTCCTCTGCTCTTAGAGGAATAGCATGAGACATACAAATCACCCACCCACCTTCTTCGTAACAAATTAACTTCATCCTTCAACAGATGTGTCTCCTGAAGGAAATACACATCGCTATGCATACCATTCAAACAATTGAAAATTATTTGTCGCTTAACTGGATTGTTAAGACCATTAACTTTCAAAGAAGAGACAGACAAAAGGTCCCCCTTTCCAGAATGCATTGTAAAGACTCCTGTGAGACAATAATAAAAATACTAGTTCAACAATATTGCAAATACCAGAATAACAAACCCTCCCACACCCTCTAAAACATAAGTATGAATCCAACGTCAACAAGAACTAGAAAAACCCTTAGAACCCCCGGTACCCCTCCAAATCCCTTATCAGTATACAAACATCTCCAACCCATAAGTAAATCCTAGACAAAATTTTAATCAACCCCATAACCCAAGCAACGAAAGTGAAATTGCACGAGAAATACTAAAAAAGAAGTCAAATCAGAGCATGAATATTTTGTAAATACACATCAGTATAAAAATGCATTAAGCAATAAGGAAACACATGTAAGAACCAACCACTTAAGTAGCATTGTCATTTTTGCAATTGTAGACCAATTTCCCAAAATTTTGTAAAGGCAGGTCAGTAGGTTTTTAACAGTGACCTATGAACAAACCAAAAACAGATATCCATGTAACTCTAAAAAGTAGAGGAGTAGAAAAAAAGGAGTTAAGTACAATGCCAGAAACCATATAACTTACTTTATATGATTGCAGCCTACTTAGCATTGGAATATATAGAAAGCTGGTAATTAAGATTTCATGAGGAATACCAGTTTATATAACTTCCATTTTTAATGTGGATTTCTTTCAGTTTCATTATAACTGACAGTTGCTTTTAACTGCAGGGTTTGAAATTGAGGGAAGCTGGGAGCTATTTAGTTCCTGGTTCTAGCATAGTAGATCCTGGCTAGCTTGAAACCAGCAGCTACTAGGAGCTACTTTTGGCTCCTTGGACCAACTGGGGCCTAATTAACTTTGAGTATTTGAGAATGCTAATAAAGAATCATTTGAATCCATCAAATTTACATTTGGTTCATACAAAATGGACAACAAGTTAGGAGCATCTCTGGCAGCTCCTGGTTCCCCTGTGGTAGCTCCTGCCTACAGGGTGGTGCCCGACACCCAGGAGCTGGTTTCAGCTCCTGCTCATTGAATCTCAAATTTGAACCCTGTAACTGTATTGCTATAATGTTATTTAGTCAGAACAAGTAATTGTTTTCAAACACTACTCATTATTGATTTATTATCCATGCGCTGTGGACCTTCATCTCCGCCCCTTTACCCAAATTAGGCCACCTCTAAAATTAGCAAGTGCGTCTTTTGTCCATAAAGCAAGTCCATAAAGCAAGTTTATTGTACAACCGCCTAGATAACATCTAAGAGTCAAACTAACCCTGGTCTCCCTGAACCACCCAAAGAACACATATATAAAACATGCAACAGTTCATACACTCCCCCAGATAGCAATACAAAGTCATCCCCCCAAACATGAGTTGTTGTCCTTTACAGAGAAATCTAAAGCCCACTGTTTTGCTTGGCCAAATGAGGAGAACCCTTATTCTTACGTTTTCCCGGCCCCTGGCAAAACAAGTTAGTGGACTCAGATAGGCACAAAATCACACTTGTTCGTTATAATAAACAATAAAAATGGCTCGTTATAGGCCCTTTATTCACTCAATATACGTATATGGACATAAGCTTGGCATACATAAACAAACATAGAATCCGATATATAAAAACATATAAAAATAAGGCGTCACCGTTAATAAGGACACAGAAGACATCTTTATCTTGGCCACTTCAACACTGAGGCAGAGCGTCTTCCCTCTCAGTGGGACTTCATCACCCGGGGTCCAAGTTCTAACTAACTTTGCCACAGAATGCCTCATTCTCTTTATGGGACATGACCCCGCCCTTCCCAGTTATGACTACCCTCGGCCGAACAGCAGATCACAAGTGTAAGGGGCAGAGAGTGGAAAAATCCAGCCAGAAGTGGAAAAACCCAGCACCCCTCTCCTGGTATTCATTCCCAGAACCCCTTATCATGCACCTGCAGACAGCTCTGACTCCCTCCTCGTATTTGTCCTTCAATGGAAATACAATAACTATTCTCCACAGCAAGTCCACTCAGCAACAATATTTATGTAGCTATGTGACCTTGCTGTGCTTTCGCTACTGAAATGCTTGTTTTATTTCCCGGGGCCCGCGGAGACGCACGCTTTTATTATAGTGATGGGAGATGAGTATCCAAAATGGCCGTACACCGATGCCATGTTGTATTAACTCAAATTTCGCACAAGCATTACACCCACACAGTTAATTGGACATAGTCCTTATAAAAAAAATCCCCTAAAAATGTATAATTACAAGGTTTACATTTCCAACACAGCCCTTCCCAAAAACCTCTCCGTATTTGGAGGGGGCTAAAATGGCATCTAAGAGTCAAACTAACCCTGGTCTCCCTGACCCACACGAAGAACACACATTATATGCAATTTGCAACAGTTAATACACTTCCCCAGATAGCTTTACAAAGTCATACCCCCAAACATGATTGGCTAACCTTTACAGAGAAATCTAAAACCCACACAGTTTATTGGACATAATCCTTATAACACAATCCCCTAAAAACCTATAACAACAAGATTTACATTTCCAACACACCCCTTCCCAAACAACTCTCCATATTTAGTGGCAGCCTTGCCTTTTAGATAAACAACAACCGAATTCCGATCAATCTCACACACACAGACCTAACCCAAAAATACATAAGCACATGAAGACGAGAGAAAGACATGAAGATTCCTTTTTGACCTATTCATGTTTGCTAATAGCATTGCCCAGACCTGTCCCGTGTCCGATTTGTATTACTTCTGCATGGATTACCTTTTTCTATTCATGTGAGTTCTGCCCACTCTCTAACAACTCAATCGTTCTACTAAAATGTGTCATGATACCTACCCCCGGAGCACCAGGCCAGGCCCAGCACCCCCGGGAGCAGGCATCACGCCCCCGGGTAAAAGCCCAGCAGCCCTTTATAGGGGCTCTTTGGACTCTGTCCTGGTGCCGTTGGCGCCAGGCTCATGTTGGACATCAGTCCTGGCGCCATAGGCGCCAGGCTCATAAGGGGAAGTGTTTGGTGCACTTACCTGAAGCAGACCATGCTGCACACTCACCTGATGCAGACCATGCTGCATGAAGAACCAAGCCAAATGAGGCTTAGGAGGGACTATTTTTCTGAAGGAACTATTTTGTTACTTGGGTGGGGCTGTGGAAGAATACTCACCTGGAACTTCTTCCAAGGCTATTTAAGCCACGCCCGGACAGCCACACGTGCTTCGCGTTGTTCTGCATCCCAGCAGCTGAACGCTCACCGTGTCTGCTCCTGCACCTGGACTCCAGCCACGCCCACCTCGAACCTGGAACACCTGTAAGGAAAGAAGAGAAAGGTGAAAACCAAGAACTTATTCAACCTTCTTACCTGCATCCGGAATCTTCACGCCAGCATTCCTGAAGGAAGACTTCCATTTAAAAGCACCGCGTTGCTCGCTGTAGCGCCGCGCTTCACTCACCTGTTCCCGAGACGCCGCCCGGCTCCATCGCGGCTCTCAGCACCGGTCGCCACATCTCTGCACCTAGGGGAGAGAAGAAGAGACAAAAGGTGAGCAAGGGAACACAAGAGGAAAGCCGAATTGTCAGCCATATTACTTACCGGCTTTTCTTGGTGAACCATTCCACATCTCGGGTCGGCGCCGCATCTTTGGCAGGTACCGCACCCCGGCCCCTATGGGGAAAGGACAAAAGACATTACTGGGGAATTATAAAGACATTTAGAGGGGTCGCCCTCATCACTAACTCACCTGATTTTACCACCGGAAATTTAACCCCTCAACGCATCGCCTTTGTTCTGCACCTGAAATAAAGGACAGATCACAGGTTAGGAAAAACAACATAAAAGGAGGCTCACACTTGAACGTTTGCATCTTCATACTTACGGCGTATCGCTCAGAAAAGTCAAGTGGATTTGCCAGCGCCATTCTGAAAACCAGTGAAGTAACTGGACGAACGCGCGCCCCTGCACCAGAAGCAGGATGGAGAGTTCATCCTTCCAAACCATAAGGTGAGCTTAAACCGGGGGTTTTGGAGGAAGTCAGAGAAGAACGAAGGGGGAAAGGGGGGAGCAAGCACACTATTCAGCAGACAGTTAATCCCCTTTCTCATCTGCAGAAGGATATTCCTACGGGCCAGACAAGCAAGATTTGGGGGTCCTGTTCAATCGGTGGTCCGAATTTTGCGCATCACGCTTGAAGAGGCCACAGCAACCCAGACCAGACCAGCGCCTCCGTGGGAGCCAGGTGAGCGTTACAAAATGTATTACTACCGGTCTCCACAAGTGCCCCAGGAGAAGCAACCTGCTTCAAACAGCCCCATGAATTCACGAGATGCCTATCTCTTACAACAATGAGCTCTCCAGTTCACCAGGGATCATATCTTTTCTTGCCCTCTAGCACTTGAGCCATCTGCAAACTGACCACAGCTACCCCATTGATCAACTTGAAAATACTGTTCCCCAACTGCTAACGAAGGCTTTGCTAGCCTTTGCCATGATTGCGAAAACACCCTTCTGATTAATCCACAATGTGGAGAACTATGACACACAGAGCAATTGTCATGGTGCAGGCACCCAAAACCCTGAACCTGGTGGGGCCATCCCGGACTTTGGCCCCCCTGGGTGCTTATCAGGCCCCAACCAGGCTCACCTGGACTCAGTCCTGGCACCGCTGGCGCCAGGCTCATGGAGGTGTTAGTTACATGGTCCATTGACTTGGCTCTGAGAGGCTGAGCCATTCAGTTCAGGGTGTGGCCTGGAACTACTTAACCTGAGAGAAGGGATACAGAGAAGAGGACTATTTTCTTGGAACTACTTGCTAGGCTATTTAAACCGCACCCAACAATCTGAACACGCTTCGCGTTATTCTGCACTCCTGCAGTGTAACGCTCACCATGTCAGATCAGTTCTTGCTTCCTTCTTCCACGCCCGTCCAGAGTCTTCCATCCATCGGCACCTGCAAACAGAAAACAGGAGTTATTTAAGCATCGAAGGCCTTACCTGCAGTACATCCAGATCTCATCTCCTGCTTTCCCACGGACCGCCGCATCTGCAGAACAGAACGATAAGCACCCTCTCGGGTAACTACTCACCTGATCAGCTCGCTCCAGGAACCCAGGAACTTCATCGGACAGTTCTTCACTCAGCAGCGCGCTGCAGCTCGACACCGCCACACGGATCTTCTATTCTTCGTCCTGGACTTGCGCCCTACCTGCTGAACAGAAAAGGACAAACAGGTTAGTCGCACATAGCAAAGGAAAGCTACAGAGGTGAACATTCGCGCGCCCAGAGCAGCGCTATACTTACCAGCAGGAATCCTGAGCATCATTGTCAGGGGGGTCATCCATCATCCGAAGGTCGCTTAACGCCACACCTGTAAAACAATAGCGGACATTAGCTATCTTGAACAGAAAGACTTAAAGGCAGTCATTCCAAGCAGTTATTGGAATAGCGACTTACCTGCTTACTCCCGGGCCTTCTACTTCAGCAACTTCCTTTGAATCAGTGACGTAACTCGATCCAGGAAAGACTGTGAACCGCGCCCCTGCCAGAGTGTGCAGGACAGAGAGCTCGCCTATTACAAAACAGAGGTGAGCCAGAAGAAGTGAAGGATTGACCGGAAGGAGGTGAAACCACTGACCAGCTCCCTTCGGTAGCTAATATCTTGTTTCGACTTGCAGGCTATCATCTCCTGAAGCAAGGACTAAGGGGAGACGCAAGCTAGCATCACCAGCCAAGCAGAGCAGCATCAGGACATACAACACCCTACGCACACGAGCACCCCCTGGTGGAGACCAGGTGAGCGTGACAGAACGCGAAGCCTACATAAAATTCTCTACCTGGGCGTCATGGAAACCTCGAAACTGATCAGCTAGCTCAGCTTTTGGGGGAACTCAGGGCTGAGGTCCAATCGGCTAGACAGGAAACCAATGCCTTACGAAGAGAACTGATTGTAGCCAAGGAGCGCACCAACAATCTCGCCAGACAGCTGCTCCAGTCACAGGTGGGGCAGACGCCGCAACCCGGGGTGGGGTCAGCGGTACCCCCCGCATCAAGCAATCCGGTTCAGGTGGTCCTCCCAGGAACTGTACCCTTGGCACCCCCAGAACGATTCGCTGGGGATCCGAAAAGGTATGCAGTGTTTATGAACCAGTGCCGTCTACATTTTCTATGCAGGCCAGGAGCCTTTCCAAACGACCAGTCCAAAGTGGCTTTTGTACTTTCATATCTTAGCAGCAGTGCTGCTGACTGGTCTGTACCGCTGGTCAGTCGGGATGATCCCATTTTGCGAGACTTCCAAAGATTCCAATTGGATATGGAGAAGCTGTTTGCCCGGCGTTGTCAAGGTCAGGCAATAGATAATGAGCTCTAGTCTTTGCGTCAGGGCAATCAGGATTTGTTAACATACATTGCAACCTTCAACAGACTGGTTGTTTAAACTGATTGGCCGGACGACAAGAGAAAAACGCTTTTTTACCGTGGTCTGAGAGGGGAGTTAAAGGACGTTTTAGCTCAAGTAGTGAACCCGCCAAGGGACTGTGCTAAGTACATAGACTTGGTAGTCCAGCTCAATAACAGACTGCAGAACCGTAAGGCAGATCGTGCTAGAATTGATTCTAGAGTATTTGTGCGCCCCAAGGAGATTGCCTTCAGGACCACTGATGTGTCAGAACCCATGCAAATTGGGGGAGTACGGGGGCTGTTAACCAAGGCCGAAAGGGATAGGAGAAGACAACAACAGTTGTATTTATATTGTGGTTCAGCCAGCCATGTTCTCAGAGAATGCCCAGTGAAGCCACCCAAAAAGGCAGTAGGAGTCGCCGGTAAGGTTGAAACAGAGTCTGAACCGGAAAACTTCTCCGCCCGGCAGGCTTAGAGGTCCGCTTGCCGAATCCGAAGGTCACTTAATGCCGAGCGAAAAGAAGGACTCCCAGACCCCGCACCTAGTTTTGCCTATGGTCCTTATAAACCACGAGCAACCGTCTCGAATGCATGCAGTCAGAGCATACATCGACAGTGGAGCCATTGGAAATTATATGAATCAAGAATTGGCTTCAAGGATGAACCTTTCCCTTTGCGAAAAGGCAACAACAGACTTAGTCACCACAGTCGACAGAACTGAAATAGCTTTGGGTCCAGTAACACACTCTACGGCTGGGATGACTCTTTTGTGCCAAGACGGTCATCGGGAAACCATAGTGTTTGATATAATCAAGGCCCCACAATTTCAGATAATTCTGGGTATGCCTTGGTTGGAATCACACAATCCTTGCATAGACTGTCGTGCCAAGAGTCTGCCCTTCTCAGTCGACTGTGTTCAGACTTGTTATCCAACTAAAGGACCTTTGGTCACTGGAGCGACAACGATCATGAAACCAACCAACTCGCTACCTCTGGTATATCAAGACTATCAGGATGTATTCCAAAAGGATCAAGCCAACACACTGCCCCCTCGCAGGTCGTATGACTGCCAGATCGACCTAGTACCAGGAGCACCGATTCCGTGCGGTTGAATCTATGCTCTCACAGAACCAGAGAACCTGCATTTGAGAAAATATTTAGACCAGTATCTGGCAAACGGTTTCATCCGCCCATCCAAGTCCCCGGCGGCCTCACCGTTATTCTTCGTGCCTAAAAAGGAAGGTGACCTTAGGACTTGCATCAACTACCACGCATTGAATCAGGTCACTGTTAAAAACCGTTACCTGTTGCCTCTGATTCCTGACTTATTGGATCAAGTTAAAGATGCCCGGATTTACACCAAGTTAGACCTCCGTGGAGCTTACCACCTGGTGCGGATCAGGAAAGGGGACGAATGGAAGACCGCTTTCCGCACCAAATACAGACTATTTGAATACCAGGTGATGCCTTATGGCCTTTGCAACGCCCGAGCGGCGTTCCAATATTTCATGAACGATGTTTTGCGAGAAATGATTGATGTGTATGTCGTAGTATACTTCGACGACATTCTGGTATACTCCCGTTCAGAGCAAGAACATGTGAAACATGTCCAACAGTTTTGGACAAACTTCGACAACACAAGCTATTTGCAAAGTTGGAGAAATGTCTTTTCCATGTTACTGAGGTTGAGTTCCTCGGATTTGTTCCAACTCCTCATGGTGTGTGCATGGATTCACGAAAGGTGGATGCCATTCTCAACTGGCCATCGCCAACCTCGATTAAATGAGTTCAGAGTATGCTCGGATTTGCAAACTTCTATCAGCGCTTCATTCCAGGATTCTCACAACTATTGCACCCCATCACCACTCTGTTGCGCAAAAACAAGTGTTTTCAATGGTCCGAAGAAGCTGAAAAAGCCTTCCAGGAACTAAAACAAAGATTCATCTCAGCCCCGATCTTGAAACACCCTCGTCCAGATCTACCGTACGTGGTCGAAACGGATGCTTCCAGTTTGGCAATGGGCACAGTCCTTTCACAAAGGGATGCTGAAACGGGTCAACTGCACCCGGTAGCCTTTTGGTCACGGAAATGTACGGCTCCCGAGCTGAACTACGCAATTACGGACAAGGAACTGTTAGCCATCAAGGCCTTCAAAGCCTGGCGACATTACCTCCTCGGAGCTAGACACACCATCACAGTAATTATCGATCATCGCAATTTACAGTACTTGAAGGTGGCAAAAGCCCGATCATCTCGTCAACTCCGATGGGCATTATTTTTTGCGGAGTTTGACTTTGTAATTACCCACCGACTTGGCTGTCGAAATGGCAAGGCAGACACACTGTCCCGTATAGGAGTAGACGAGGAAAACGCCAATACCGACCCAGTGCCTATCATTCCTGGTGAGAAGATTCTTGGGATTACTACGTCTCTAACATTAGAAGACGTTCAAGAGAGTATCTCTCATCTCATGGATTCCAACACCCTAAAGGATTGGCCGACCAAAAGTCCTCACCATTCGGTCACTAACCAACTACGCTGTTTTCGAGGACGTCTCTATCTACCCAGCAGGGAACTTCAGGAAAAAGTCATCTCACATTACCATGACTCATTAGTAAAAGGTCACCCTGGAATTACAAAAACTGAGGGCAAGGTCAAATGACAATTTTGGTGGCCAACATAGCGTAAGGACATCAAGCAGTTTGTGCTATCCTGTGGAGTTTGCGCTCAAAACAAGGCCCAAAAGAAAAAATCACCAGGCCTGCTTCAGCCATTAGACATTCCACCAATGCCTTGGCATACACTATCTCTTGATTTTATAATAGACCTTCCTCCGAGTAACGGATTCAACACAATTTTAGTAGTGGTGGTTTTGTTTTCAAAAATGGCCCACTTCATTCCGTTAAAAGGACTACCCTCAGCTTCAATTCTAGCTAAAGTATTTCTGGAACAGATTGTCTGAATTCATGGATTCCCTTCCATTCTGATCTCAGACCGTGGCAGCCAGTTTATCTCACGCTTCTGGAAGAAGTGTTGCGAATTAGCTCAAATCGACATAAGACTTTCCACCAGTCCCATCTCCAAACCGATGGTTAAACAGAGAGAACAAACCAGACCTTGGAGCAATATATCAGGTGCATGTTACATCAAACTGAAGGCAGCTGGAAGGATGGTTTATGGATCACCGAGTATGCCTATAACAACTCACTCCATTCCAGCACAGGTCAAAGTCATTCTATACAATCTACGGGTTACACCCACAAACTTCCAACCTTGACCCGCCACAACTTCTGGAAATGCCAGCTGTGAAAAGTTTGTACTCTACCATCTCCCAAGCCTTCAAACAAGCAACAGATCATCTAAGGCAGGCTAAGGAAAGGTACAAGAAATCAGCCGACGCACATAGAAGTGAAGTTCCAAGTTATCAGGTTGGGGATGAAGTCTGGTTGGCGTCAAAGCACATACCCGTTAAAGGGCCTTGTACCTTCAATCCCAGATATTTGGGTCCGTATACCATCAAGGCCATAATCAATCCAGTAGCTATGAAATTGGACTTACCCCCGCACATGAAAATTCATCCAGTGTTCCACGTCTCACTTTTGAAACCGGTGCAACCTGGAACACGAGTTGTGAAACCACCAAAACCGGTCACAGTGAACGGAGAACCCGAGTTTGAGGTTAAAGAGATTCTGGACTCAAAAATCACCAAATCAAAACTCTTTTACTTGATAGACTGGAAAGGGTACGGACCGCATGAAAGGTCATGGGAACCTAGCGAGAATGTACATGCTCCACGGTTATTGAAAAGGTTCCACCGTAATCACCCAAACAAACAGGGACCAATGAGTGGTTCAGCCATTAAGGGGGATTTGCGGGGGAGTGCTGTCAGGGTGCAGGCACCCACAACCCTGAAACTGGCGGGGCCATCCCAGACTTTGGCCCCCTTGGGGGCTTATCAGGCCCCAGCCAGGCTCACCTGGACTCAGTCGTGGCACCGCTGGCGCCAGGCTCATGGAGGTGTTAGTTACATGGACCACTGACTTGGCTCTGAGAGGCTGAGCCATTCAGTTCAGGGTGTGGCCTGGAACTACTTTACCTGAGAGAAGGGATACGGAGAAGAGGACTATTTTCTTGGAACTACTTGCTATGCTATTTAAACCGCACCCAACAATCTGAACACGCTTCGCGTTATTCTGCACTCCTGCAGCGTAACGCTCACCGTGTCAGATCAGTTCTTGCTTCCTTCTTCCACGCCCGTCCAGAGTCTTCCATCCATCGGCACTTGTGAAAAGAAAACAGGAGTTATTTAAGCATCGAAGGCCTTACCTGCAGTACATCCAGATCTCATCTCCTGCTTTCCCACGGACCGCCGCATCTGCAGAACAGAACGAAAAGCACCCTCTCGGGTAACTACTCACCTGATCTGCCCGCTCCAGGAACTTAATTGGACAGTTCTTCACTCAGCAGCGCCCCGCAGCTCGACACCGCCAAACGGATCTTCTATTCTTCGTCCTAGACTCGCGCTGTACCTGCTGAACAGAAAAGGACAAACAGGTCAGTCGCACGTAGCAAAGGAAAGCTACAGAGGCAAACATTTGCACGCCCAGCACAGCGCTATACTTACCAACAGGAATCCTGAGCATCATTGTCAGGAGGGTCATCCATCCGAAGGTCACTTAATGCCGCACCTGTAAGACAATAATGGACATTAGTTATCTTGAACAGAAAGACTTAAAGGCAGTCATTCCAAGCAGTTATTGGAATAGCGACTTACCTGCTTACTCCCGGGCCTTCTACTTCAGCAACTTCCTTCGGATCAGTGTCGTAACTCGATCCAGGAAAGACTGTGAACTGCACCCCTGCCAGAGTGTGCAGGACAGAGAGCTCGCCCATTAAAAAACAGAGGTGAGCCAGAAGAAGTGAAGGATAGACCGGAAGGAGGTGAAACCACTGACCAGCTGCCTTCGGTAGCTAATATCTTGTTTCGACTTGCAGGCTATCATCTCCTGAAGCAAGGACTAAGGGGAGATGCAAGCTAGCATTGCCAGCCAAGCAGAGCAGCATCAGGACAGACGACACCCTACGCACACGAGCACGCCCCCGTGGAGACCAGGTGAGCGTGACAGCAATCGCACCTCATATATTTCATATCTTTTACAAAATTTGAAAAACACTTCTCATACATGTACATCCATTATGTGTGCATTTTATACCTATTATGATCTCCTATCATGAGCGCCATTCATACAGCTAAACTCCATGTGCACATATTGATTGCCTGCTTTACCTGAGTGTGGAGGGGCCGTCGGTGAGAAAAATGTTTCATAATTCTGTTTCAGCTCACGGGCAAACTTACAAATGTATCGCCTCTACACAAAATAACACAAAGTAACCTAAATGTAACACTTATCCCATTCACCATAAATAATGTATTATTTGTAGCAATTTGCGAAAGTGACAGAAATGACAATGATGACATGTCCTCTGTCAGTGCTATGGCGCGCAAAGTTCAAATTTTTCGAATTTCCCAACATTTCCCCCTTTAGTTAATCCATTAACTAACAAACCAATTTCCAAATTATCAATCTCATTATTTTTATGGAACAAATCTTAACATCCGTTTTTCCCCATAATCTTCCGCTAGACAACCACAATTTGACTCATCATTAGTTCGGCAATCTACCCATTGTTCTAAACATTTATTCCAACCTGGGGAAGGACAGAAACCCCCCTTCAATCATTCCAAAATCAGTTTGAGTGCCCATGTGAAGATAATTGGTCCTATACATAGCTTTAAAAGGGGTTACAAGAAACAATACAGTACTCCTAGGCATCAAAGACATAACTGATAAGGACAGAAAAGTGCTAGAGAAAAAACCAAAACAGGTCAAAGTACTTTTAAGATTATGTTAATCCACGACTGCATCCATCCAAGGGAAAAGAGAAACTTGTAAGTAACCGAATCTTAACAGGTTTCTCAAGCTCCTTGAGCCATGTCAAGAGATTCATATATTTTCTCCAAACTTTTCCACATGCCAAATTAGTGTGTGCCACCTTTTCTTCAGAGAGTACCACGATCACTCCAGCCTTGCAACTCATTACCCCTTGCTCCCATTTGTTGTTCGCGAGTATCAGACACTCAAGGTTAAGCTGCAGTCTTTGCATACAACAAGCATCTTGACGATCTTCCCAGTTGAATTTCAACATTCTTCATCGAACGGAAGGACAGAAGCTGCTACATATTGCCCCTGAAACTGCCCTCGAACCCTGCATAGGGATAGGTGCACCAGACAATGTGCATCTGCCACTTCTACCTCATCAGGAATAAATAATCTAGGAACACCAGAGGCATGTGGAGTGAGGGAGCAAATGTAACATGATTCAGTTACTCTCTCCCTTCCCACTCTCTTCATGTGCTGGTACTATATATTATCAGCTGCAAAACTGTGTGTGTCATTTACAGTTTCCAAAGTCCCATCAGAATCATCAGATGCAAAATCAATTTCGAAACTTTGTTGGATTTTGAATAGTACGTCCATTGTACCCAAATGTCCCAATGTTTCCCCGTACACATTTTTTGTCCAACACATATGACCCAAAAAGAAAAAAGAAAAGAACTCTATAAATTGCTGAACACATTGTCCTTCTACAACCAATTCCTATTAAAACAAGTCTAAATTTTAAGACAATTTATAAAAAAGACAATTTGTTCAAACAATTCTTAGGTTTTGTACGCTCTCCTCCCCCCTGTCAGCTGGAATGAACCGTGATTCCTTAGATTCTACTTAACTTAATTATTAGTCGCTTAATTATTAGTCGACTCCTATTCCTCCGGTGTCAGTGGTGGCATACGGGCGTCCCTCCGAATATCGTGGAGATGTACCCTAGATTTGATGCCTTTCACTCTTACAGCCGTAGGAGTGGAGAAGATGATTGTATGGGGTCTGTGAAATCGATGGTCGTTCCAGCGACGGGCAAAAGAGCGGACATACACCCTCACCCTAGGGAGTAACAATGGATGCTGATGCTTGTTTGGTCCCATGCCGCCTTCAATATTGTTTTGCTGATGAGATGCAGTTACCTGTCACTCTTGGTTAAAGCCTTAAGAGATTCCCCAAATTAATTTTCCTGAATTTATGCTGACTTATGTGCATCAGTCCCTATGCATGTGGGTGAGAGAGGTGTAAACATTGTACGACCTGTCACCACCTCATGGGGACTAAGTTGGTGATCCTTTCCAGGCTTATTCCATAAACAAAATAGTGCTAAGGGAAGGCAGTACAGCCATGACGTATGCAAATCATACACATGTTTGACAATTGAGTTTTCAACAAGCCATTGAGACACTCCACAATCTCATTGGCCTGAGGGTGGTACACCGAGCACAACCTTTGCCGTATTCCCAAAAGTGAAGTAATTCCAGTGAACAGAGCATTAAAGAAGTGAGTCCCATTATCGGACCTTAACACTTCACAAATATCCCATTGCTGAAATACGTCCATTACCAAGAATCGGCTGCTGATTTGGCATCAGTGTGCACGCAGGGTACAGCCTCAGGCCATAGTGAAAATGGACCCACAACCACAATTAAATAACTATAGGTGCCACACCTTTGTACCATATCTATGAAATCAACATTTCATTCCTTAAAAGGACCTATATTACTGATCTGATATATCCTGATATAACCTAATAAAGGAACTTCCTGAGAAAATGTAGGCTGCCTCCAGAAGTACAAGTTATTTCAGTTCCTCATCTCTATTAGGCAAGCCCGCTAACCTTGATTGATCAATTTACTCGCTTCTGTTGATCTGAATATCGATATCATGTTATTTCATGTTAAGGTCAGACTTCAGTAAGTTGGCTTTCTTACAAAAGCAGTACAACTATAGGCCAAGTAAATCTTTAGTATAGGGAAGTTGATCATCAAGGGAGAAACAAGTACACTGAGGAGGGGTGAAAATATTTCTGAAATAAAAGGACCTTCTTAAGGTGTTCTGAGTCTAAAATAAACATATTTTCATTGGTTGGAATCCCTATATCTGTGATCGCGTTGATCCTATCCCTGCTCACCAAACTTGTTAATTAAAGGAGGGAGTGGGGCCCCATGGACTCTTATCGTTCCAGAACATAGACATCAACATCCTCTGTATGATATTGTCTGGCAGGCTGACTGGAGTAGTATCTAGTTGAGTGAAAGGAGACCAAGCTGGTGGCATCAAACAGAAGAATGCATCTCTGTATACTATTCCCTACCATGACTGAATGAATAATAGTATTGGGCAGTATGCAGGAGCAAGTAAAAATGTAAAAATATCCAGAAAGGTTTGATCCAGCAGATTGGTATTATATGTTGAAGGGTTTTGGTTTAGGAAATAAGCGCCTCACCACAATGACCCGGTGTCAAGGTTTAGGGTCGACAAGGTTATTTTGCTGGAATGTTCAATAGAGTTGGCAGCAGAGTACTGCTGGGGCATAATAGACATATTTAACAATTTGTCATCAACATTCTCTTATATAGGCACGATTCCCCAGAAAAATATGACTCTAAATATTGAATGTTTTTCGATGGTTTCCCGGGCTGCTAACTTATTGTAAATAATTGTCAATGTACCCCTGTCTATTGTGGGACACTACACAATTAGATGACCTCTAAATTAGTCTCAGTTAGGACCATTACATATCTGGGGGTCTTGGTTAGATGACATTTGGAATGCAGCACTGCAGCAGCAGCAGCATTATTGTTTCCTATGCTAATGTTGGAGTACCCCGGCAACAAAGATGTAATTACTAAGTTTGGAACAATCTTACCACAGGTCACTTAAGTAAAAAAATCCCCTAAGTGCATGGGGTGAATCCACCCGAGGGTAAATCACATTATCACAACAGTGGATGGATATATCCTTTTCGTTCGCACCAATCGTACTTCTAAACTAAGGCAGTCCCACAGGAAGAACTTGAATACCCCTGTAATCAGCTGTCCTAGGTCACGCTGATGTTCCGCCTGTCTAATAATGTCAAAAATGTCCTCTGTAGAAGCACTATGCCCAACCAGTACTCCCTCCTCCTTCTCCTCACCTGACTCTTCAGTACTAAATAAATGCTTCTTTTCTTTCGTTCTTCGTGATATCTTCTTCTTTTGGAAGAGGTACGGCCTTCGCCGGATGGAAGCCACAGTGTCGCTGTACTAAGCACAGCTGACAGAGGACCCCCGCCCGGGAACGCCAGGGGCAAGAGGAAAAAGCCAAAGGCTGAAAAAACCTCTTGTACAAGTCTGGCAGCTTGGTAGTAGGTAGCAGTGAAGCAGAAGGATTCTGGGAGTTTGAGTCCAGTAATTCCAGTGGGAATCCTTAAGGTGAGTCGGGATTCTAAACAGACACAGCGAGGTTCCAAGAAGAAGTCCAAAGAAATGCAAAGGAGCTTGCTGGTAAGTGTAACAAAAGGACCGGTACTTGTAACGTGAGAAAACGCTACAATCAAGAGAGAAAGAAGACCACGGAGGGCCGAGGTTAGCGAGAGAAAGTAATAAATAAAGCCGCGTAGAAAAGCGGTAGCACAAACCCACTGACCGGAAAGAGCGGATCACCTCACAGAGTATAAGAGACCCGGAGGAAACGGAGAGGCAAGAAGAGGAAGATAAGTAAAGACCTGAAGCCGGAGAGACAGATAAACCGCAGTACCGAGCGGAAACCGAGGAGAGCACAAGGCGAGAAAAGAGAAAGCAAGGAGGACCGGCTGGGACTGGGTAAAGAGACTGTGGGGACGCGAGGGCATCCTGGAGGAAAGGAAAGACAGGAAAGAGAGGCGGCAGCTGCCGCAAGGGAAAAAAATAGCTAGCGTTGGACCCAAAGCAAAAGCGAAAGCACAGTGGTTGCAACATGCAGGAAAGGCAGGACTAAGAAGGTAAGTGCAGGCACCTGACCTCAAAAGACTAGAGCGTAGCGAGACAGAATGTATAAAGAAACGTGAAGGGAAAGTCAATGGCGGCGAAGTCTCCAGGTATGCCACAGGCACCAAGAAGGCAGGCACGTGACAAATAAGGATAGCTGGAGAGAAAACATCCTTACAACTAAACTGAACCAAAAAATCATATATTTCTTTTTTAAAAGCTTGTTGTACTGAACAAGAGCGCGGTAGAACTGAAATTGTTAAAAGGATACAGTCAAGAAGGGGTGCTTATTCAACTTTTATTCTGCCTTTTTGTCTACCACATCTTATATTTAAAAAGTCCCACTTTGCGGTGCCACCCCTTGTGGTTTGTCACTTCGTAACAAAGTATCCCACTTTTAAAAAAAAAAGATATCTGTAGAGTAGTCAATCGATTGGTTCCGGTGATCAAACAAACACTTTGGTGTCAACCTCTTCAGGACCTAAAACGGAGATCAACACTATGTTGTCTCTGAACACTGTTGGGGTGCTGCAGAAAATTATTGACTACCACCCTCTGCTGCTAATGGACTTAGAAGGGACCAAAACAAAAAGGGACAGGATTTCAACCCTTAACTGGTTGATCTACTCATAGTACCAGTGTTGCCATTTGCATGTCATGAGAACACTTACAGACAGACTACAACAGTCTAGAGCACTTTGGTAGGCTTACGCCGCCTACCTGCTATTATGTCAGATGGGGTCATTCCTATTTTTCAGCATGGCTTGCAGGATCTAGGTCTTATCACTGCCCTGAGTGTTGTCAGATGCCCCTGATTCTCACGGGGACTGTACAGGATCTACCAGTAACCTAAAATGTGAATGCACATAATTATAATCTAATGTGTGCACACAGAGGGAAAATTAGCCTTGAAACAGATTTGTACATTGCCAGTCTTCCAGATCGAGCCAATTGTACACTTATCTTGCCCCTTAAAACACCTTTAGTCATGGCCCAGGGATACAGTAACCTACTATCCCTTGTCACTGTGGTAAATATGCCACTGGCTAGTGGGTGTTTCCCAGGAACCACTTGCATTAGAATGGCTCACAGTTCAATTATTTGTTTTGTCATACATGTGTGCTGTTTAAGCTCCTCAGGCCCCTATTCGTACCGGTTGCCTATTAATCCTCATGTATTATTCTATACCCCTCAAAAGTGGCTGTGTTAGGTCGCTATGGATTGACCAGAGAGAAATCACATCTTGCCATAGGTGGCTTGATTGCCGGAGCCCCAGAACGTTACTCTTTGTGATGTATGGTGTCGCGTTAGTCAGGTAGAAGTCAGGCGAGCATTATATCTTGCATTGCTTTTGGAGGCGCGTGAGGGCGTTATGGACATGCTAGACGGCGGTAGTACGGCACCATCTTGGAATTAGTATGTAATTAGAGTGGTATATTCAATGGCAAGGGGAAAGGGAACACATTCCCATCTCGTATGCATGTGGATATATTGCCTAATAATTTTTATATAGATAATTCATAATCACCTAGCCCTCAGCCCTACAGGCTAGATTATGAATGGTCAATGATAACGTCATGTGGTCTTCGTCCCGTATGTCACAGTGTATTCTAAACAACATCATGTGCATTTGGGGTGCCTTCAAACACAGTTGGAACCAACTACACAACTCTCATGCGCACTTCTTTTGTGCCAGGCTCCCATGAGAGCGTGAACCCAATGGGCACACTAGTGGCAATACTGGTTTCAGCAGCACTCTAGTTATTCTCTGGGCATGCAGAGGCACCATCTTGGTATAGATGTGTCTAGCGTTACCACAATATACCAAGGTGCAACTGGGCTAGGCAACACTTGATTACAATGTTTGGCTAGCTGATCAACTATTTCTCAATGGGCTTGGAGGATAGCTCAGGGGCAACGTGTTTGTCTTGGAAGCAAGACAACGCATAGCAACATAGGTTTGAATCCCGGTCACACTCTTAGAAACTGGTCTTTGGTATTATCAGTGTTATAAAAGAACAATTATAATTATAATGGTAATCTCCCAAGTGCCCCTCTCTCTAGAGCCTGTAACTATTTTGAAGGTAGTGGGCCTCGTTAGGGGTCCGGCATTAACCATGCAAGTTCTACTGGCGGGTTGCTGCCGGACCCGTAATATTGTACCGGCGCCTGACTTCCTGGTGCCACCGGAAGATTACAACTCTGGCGGCCCAGGAAGTCAGGCGCCGGTAAAATGTAAGTCCCCATTCCCATAGAGTCCCATAGTTCTCTCTGGGAATGGGGACACAGAAGCACCTGCACCATTGCTAACGGTGTCAGTGCTTCCGTGACTGGTCTGCCTACCATGGCCGCTGCATCCTGCAGGGTCAGACCTGTCGGTCACAGCGGCCACGCTAGGCAGACTCAAGAGTTTGCCAATCCGGAAACAAGGGTGCCGGTAAGCCCACCAGCACCCTTGTTTCCATATTGGTAAGCTCCTATTGAGGCCAACACTGTCTCATGTTGAGAATCACCTGCCCAGTGTTGATAAATCATGACACTGTATATTCTTGTTCAGTCCATGAGTATCAATCTTTAAGTTGAAAATCCAGCATTGTTCTCGTTTTAACAATATTACTGCAAAATGTCCTCCTCTCATGGGGTTTTTCCAAAATAGTGCATTGCAGTGAATCGCCATAGGGTTGGCCACTAAAAAATGGCTAACAAGAGGGGTAGATGATTTCTTCATCCTGATACAGGATTCATGTGCCAAGATCCCTTTTCTTTTTAGGTCTTATTGTCACGGCCACATATTGCAGCTGGCATGCTCATGTGATCATGTAAATTACACCTGCTAGTTGCAATTAGTGAAAACCCCTTGAATCCAAGGGGTTTTGCATCTAATATTGAGTGTTTTCGATTGCTTGGTTTGTGGACAAGCTGCACATGATCCACATGGTGCATGTCCCGGCAGTCCCTTCTCACTGCACAATTCTCCTTGTGGCGATAACTGATGGTGGTCCAAGTCCGCTGTGTGTACCAGTCTGTCCCTAATGTTTTGTCTTTGCTTGATGATGAATCACGGTTTAGATAGCACAGATTTACCAGTATTTAATATCAGTCACAGGCACTCCTCTTTCCCTCAGAAAGTAGCCAAAGCTCACTCTGCCAGACCCACCAGGACACCATACTCTGACCGCTTACTCCTTCCGAAATTGAAAACTAACCGAATCTGGCAGCTCCAGCTTCCCCTGCCTAGCAGCCAAACAGTGGAACTCCCTCCCCCCGTCACTCAGGGCAGAAAAATCTTACTGGGCATTCCGTGAAGCGTTGAAAACACTGCTCTTTTCCTAAAATCTGTAACGCCTCCTGTACCTGCTCTTTTAACTCAAATGTACTTTATGTCAATGTGCTGATACTGTTACCCAAACTTTTGTATAACAGACCAATTGCTAATAACATGTACGTGTAGCAGAGCCTCGATGCCTCTGGGCTGTTTGTGCGCTATATAAATGAAATAAATAAATAACAATCTCTCTATCTGTATTCTTCCAAACACTGGTGAGAAGCTGAAGACCGCTGTTATCGTTTTGCCACCACTCTCCTTTGGTATTTGTTCAAGAGCAGTTTAACTTGGTATGTTTGGATCCCTTTTGGCAGCTCTTTTCAGTAACCTACGTGGACATCCTCTGTGCATGAGGTGATCTGTAAGTGCCTGGGCTTGCTGCTATACTGACTCACCCCGAACTGGTGCATCTGACCAAAGGTGAGGTGTTAGAACAGTTTTTCTGAAGTCCAACTAAGGGCCTAGTAAAACCATTCAACTGAGGCAGTACAAGACTCCACTCTTAGTATAAGGCTTTACCACCTGAGTTCAGGGTAGCGTAGACAGAGCAGCCAGGCTTATCTTAGGAGGGAGAGAGGGCAGTAGATACAGTACAAGTGAAATTGTAATACAAATGATCCAAAGAAACACTGAAACACTATGTATTGTAAAAATAAAGGATTTATTTATATACAGGTAGGCCCAGATACATCTAGGGGTTAAGTAAGTACTAACATGTTATTTGAAATCACAATAAAAAACACAACACTATACTTGAAAGCGCACAGGCCCAAGTATAAAGCTTATTTGGAACACCCAACAGTAGTTCTAGGGAAGTCAAAACCTTGTTATACACATTTAGTATAGGTCCAGCCTATTCTTTGGGAGTAAAAGAACAATGGTTACTTCAGATTACTTTTGGTAATACAAGGGCAGTAGGCAGTGACTCCTGGAACAAATCAAATAAACAGTCAACTGGACATACTTTTTGGGTGAATAGTGAAACACTTATTCTAGGTGCAGTAGAAACCTAATGAAGTAATATATAATTACAGATGTTTTGGAAATCAGGGAACCCCAGATTGAGGTAAGCAAAAAATCTGGTAACTTGTTTTGGATGGCACACAGCTAACACAAGGTAAGTAAAACGCACATACTTTAACTTCACAATGAAGGGGAAAGTAAAACCTAATGTCACACTTTACTGAATAGTTATTCTAGGTAGGCAACAACCTAATGTAGACTTATGAAGGACAGGCTAGCAGCAAGTCAGGGGAAGCAAGACCCAGTAGGGGGACACTCATACAGTTATCCTAGCAGGACTGACCTGGTGATACCAACAGTTGGAGGACACTCATACAATTAGCCTTCAGGAATTGTCTGGTGAAACCAACACATTACTTTTGTAAAAAGGCACAACCTAATCACAGGAGAGTAAAACACCTTTACATGTACTTTCTTTTAGACTGGCAAAACAGTAGCTAAGGAAGAAAAGATGTTAACCATACTTTTAAGAATAGTGCATCACACATTCAAGATCAGTAAGAACTTTTGTAACTGTTCACTCTTAGAATTACAGTTACCCACCAACTCTTTACAAGTAAGTAAAACACTTGATTTATTTTCTAGGCAGAAGTCCCAATCCCTTCAAAGTCTTTCCCTTATTCTTAGAGCAGGAGTGATCTCAGTGGAAGAAGGGGGGTCACTAGGACTAGTGACCAACAGGCAGTGTTAGAATAAGATATTTAGTAGCAAAAGTCAGAGTTCCTTAGGAAAACTGGGCAAACAGGTGAGTACTTTACTTCTAGGGTTAGAAGAGGGTCCAGGGGCTTCACAGAAGACACTCCAGCAGGATTCTAGCAGTGGGACTGGGTGCACTGGATGAGGGACCTCCCTATCACAGAAAACACCCCAGGACTACACAGAAATCCCAACAAACTTAAGGTAAGTATATACCCAAGCCAACACAGTACCTCAGCAATGAAGAAGAGATTGCAGCAGGAGAACTTCAGGGACTGCCGCCAAATACCCGGTCAGTGGATTCCTTGTTCTGGAGACTGAACACAAGACATCAGAAGGGACTTTGCAATAGGTATCGATGACGAAGGCTCTAGGCAAGATTTCTCTCACGGCTGAATGCGGTTCTGAGGGTTTGGCGCCTTTTCAAGGAGCACAGAAGAAGACTGAAAATCGCAGTTGAATTCTCGTCATTTAAAAGGTCCAGCACTCTTGTGAGGGGACTTTTCAGATTTGATTCTTGTCTATGGAGATACCCCAGGATGCCCACGAAGTTTCCGCGAGATTTGGAATTCGGAAGCCGATGCACCGCACAGTGGCTGGAGGTTCCAGGTTATTGGGGTATTGCAAGACCGCAAGGTCGCAGCAAACCGTGGGGTGGCTCAAAATGCAGGTCTTCTTCAGTCTAGTGGGTCTCACCAGGCTCTGGGTTCGGGTCGTCGTTTTCGTAGACCCCAGGTCGATTGGAAGGAAGGGCTGCAGCAGGCTCCGGTTACATAGCAGGCTCTCCGGTCGCTGGAAATCATTCCCACCGCTTTTCCTTTGTCATCCTCTTCGGTTTTCTGTTCCAATGGTCGACATTACTTCAGCTTCCAGGTTTCCAGTATTTATTAAGAACTACAGCACAACCTCTGCATTCTCTCCCTGCATTTTACAAGAAAGGGGTGTCAGGTTGTCCAATCAGGACAGCCAGCACACCACTGGGATTTGTCCCAGTTGAAGGAAGGTGTAAGACAAAGGATGAGGGAGTTTTGGACTCCTCCCCCACTTCCTGTGCTTACAGACTGACTGGAGCCTGGGTGGGGTGTCCAGGGGACTCCCGCCAAAGACAAAACTCAAGCAAAGGAATTTCCTGCTCTGGATGTCAGGGGAAGGAAAAAGAAACGACAAGAAACACTGAAATGGCAGAAAAAGAAGACAGGGGCCATTTTGGTAAAATGAGCACCCTTAGGTGCCTTTACTGCAGCTGTGATTACAGCCCGCGGTAAAGGTGCACCAAATTAGTAAAAGGTATCACTGCCACCAGCCATTAAAGGTAAGCATGTCACTATAACAGAATTGTTACCGTTTTAATTTGAAAGGGGATACATTGTATCTCCCCAGCACTCCACATAAGGTGGGGTGTGCTGGTTTCGCCGAATAAAATGTAAAAGGGATCCAAAGATGCTTTCTACCCTTGGGAACTGTAGTTCACTCAAGGTTAGCACAAGAAAGTTAAATGGGGAGCCCCTAGGGCAACCCAGCAACAACAGGCACTTATTGCCAATAAGTTGTTAGACATGATAACTTTAAAAAGGCACGATGGAGAGTCTTAAAAATGACACCCATAAAAAGAGTTAAAGATTAGGTGAGTGTGGAAAAAGGTTCCCACTCACTGAGGTATTAATGAAAAATATCCCACTAGAAAAGCAAAAAGTTCTGGAGTTGAACCAGGAAAGGCAGATTTAGCAGCTCTGTGGAAATCTTACCTAACAGGTTATCTCGTAAGACTTGAGGATGATAACTCATATAGTGGAGTAATGAAATTCAGTCTGTGGGTTTTCTGAAGACTGAAGTAGCCGGTGCTAAATCGACTGCTCTAACTTTTATATCTAGAACGTCAATCTCGACCTTACTGTACTGATGGGTGAACTTCAATAAAGGATTATGAACATTAATCCAAGTGAAAAATGTTAATGATTCCTCCAATGGGCCATCAAAGACTAGAAAGACGTCTTTGTAGCCATACCACATCACAATCTGCTGCAGGTAAGGGTTTATGGGTGGATAAATACATTGTCAAGGACTTGATCGCTAGGACACTGCTTACCAGATCCTGGTTGTGAAGAACCTTTCCCTTTCTTCTTGGAGACACTGGAACACGGGTCGTCCAGGATGAACCGAGGTCAGTGCAGGCAGGAGACTCAGACCCCTTCCGTCCCAGACAGGTGTTAACCTAGCAGGGTCAGGGGCTGGTTCCCCACACCACGGACTTTACTGCTTCACGGAATGAACGTGGTGGAAAGGCAATAGAACCGTGAGGGTCCCTCTCGGCCGGGAAGTGCTTGTCAGTCTCCCATGCCCCCTTTAACTTCCCCCATGCTTAAATAATGATGGGTTATACAGGCATTACAGTTAAATATGTGGACACTGTGGACACCATATGTGGCAATGAAGGAAATATTGCACACACTGCTGGTTCATTACCTATTGGTGTAGATAACATATCCAATCTCTGTAATAAAAGATTTTCAAGTTCCCTAAATCTGACTCTCTCTCTTTTACTCAAGCCGTATATAAATTGCATTTCCTCAAAAAGTATCATTTGCCCATCCCGCATTAGACCCCTACTTCCAGGATTTTTTTAGAAATCCAACTACGCCAGTTTAATGTCCTTTTCACAACTTGAAGATAAGGATTGTTCCCAAGAGAGGCTTTGTAATGTAAATGCAATCTCCCATTAAAGTTAGACAAACATGAGACAAGTAGTGGTGGGTAACTTCTCAACTATATTCTACATTTTCCCTATCAAGTAAATGTTATTTAGTTTAAATGGACAAAATATATTTCTTTCTATTGACAACCACATCGGTTCATAAAGTGCTTGAGGTAGCACATAATGAGCTGCTTTTTTTTAACACAAATCCTTTGTAATATTTGTTCAGATCCGGATAACCCAAACCCGCTTTCTGTACACTAGGGAGCAGAATAAACATAGGTATTTTCGGGTTCTTCTTCTCACCCCACAAAAAGTCCTGAAAAACCTGATCGATCATCTTTAAGAATTTTTGGGAAATACTTAGAGGCAATAACTGCATAAAATAAAGAGCTTTTGGTAAGAGCATCATCTTAATCGCGTTGACATTAGCCCAGATACTCAAAGTTAGACGCCCCATTTTCACACATCTCTTTTTAACATATCCATCAACTTATTCAAGTTAAACTCTACAATCTTCTTCAAATCTTTGATCCAATGAATACCTAAATATTTTACATGAGAATCAGACCATTTACAATTCCAATCTGCACAGTCCCCTCTTTTACAAGTGACTTGGGCCCTCATCATGAGTTGGGCGGTATCCCGTTTGAGACACCGCCCAACTTTATTAGCGTTAGCGCCCACCTGGGTAACACCACTGGCAGTAATTGCGCCAAAAATGGGGAATTTTTCCAGCGCGTTTACCCCCAGCTATTGGGGACCATTAAATGCAGCAGTAATACCGTTACCACCGCATTTAAGGGCTACCACCCAACTCGTGATGAGGCCCAGAGAGAGGAAACACATCTGTTTTATCCCAATTTACTTTGTGGCTCAAAAGGCTACCCACCTTTTCAAAAGCATTTTTCAGAGGCATCCTACCCTCTTCTGGATCCGAGAGAATCACCACCATATCATCCCCATAGGAGAGAGTTTTAATCTCCTTTGTTTCAAATCTCAGACCTCTAATTCCTTGCTCACATCATACACATGCCTCAAATGGCTCTAGTGTGATATTAAATAGAAACGGTGACAGAGGGCAGCCCTGTCTCGTGCCCCACCCAAGGATGAACTTCCCTACCTAGTCTAGAATCTAAGGGAAAAAATCCTAGCATGCATAAACTGGCCCTCAAACTAAAGAACAGAGCAATCAAAACAAAATATAAACAACATAAATACAAGATTACCAAATAACCATTTTCTTGGATGACTTTTCCTTTTCCTGGGTAGATCTTGCTCCCTCCAGGAATGTCCAAAGTCACTTTCTACCAAGGAAAAAGAAAGTCTTAAATTAGTTCTTGAAAAGTTCAAAGGAAACTAAGTTCACTCAAACACACAGCCACTCGTAACAATTCCTTCTGTTTGATGAAAAGATTCCCTTTCCAACTTCCACAAAGAAAACAGCACCAATTCCTGGATAACCGCCTTCCAGGAAAGAAGTAATAGACTTCACCACAAAAGTACTTCTGCTTAATACCAACTCCTCTTCTTGTAAACCCAGCAGTGTCTTTAATACAATTTGTCGGGATGCTTCTTCTTAAGGATTGCTCTCTTGTTACCAATTCCCTTCTGCAAATGATACTGTGAGAGCAGACTCCTTTGCCTCAAAGTCTACTACTGCTTCTACTAAATCCAAATAATAATGTTTTGACAAAATTATAGACAACAACAGTACTATTGCTTGTGCTGCAATTTGTGCTGCAACTTGATACCTGTAAAGTATTTAGGCAATTTAAACAAGACTCGTTGACCTCTATGGGTTGGCAAGGCACACTTCTTTCTTTTGTGATGAGAAAGGGCAGCCTCTTTGCCTTTCCTATCAATCTTGCAGCTACCACAAAATCTGTCTTGGCTTCCAGGCTGCTTCTCTCTCTTCAACTTTAACTGTCTCTGCTTCACAGATTAAAGATCAGTTTAGCAAGCACCCAAATCCCTTCCCCAGCTTCATGTACACCTTCTTGTTTCCAGTCGTTACCTCAGAGCTGTATTGCCACTCTTCCAGCCTTGGATAACCTTATCACCCTTGCATCAGAGGACTCTGGGTTCACAACTGAAGAGGAAAAGATCCTCCCCCTCGCTGGTAATAGACAGGTGTAAATGTAATTCTAGGGCATTTGTCCCGCTCTCAAGTCCAACATTGTAAAAGTCAGAAGCATTGTTCATTGAGGCAGCCAGGCTGCCCTTACTATAAGCAGGTATTTTAGAAAATAGGTGACACAACACACATTTATTTAGGACAAGCATAAAACATAAAGACATGCTTACATTGCGCACAACATAATTAACACAGAATATATCGATTTCTGATATAGAATATAGGTCAACAAAAGGCAGCCATTGCATTACAGATGGCTGCAGGCCTCAAAGCCCCATGAAGATTTAGAAGTGTTGAGCAAACAGAAAATATAGTGTCATGTTCAAAAAGTGAGTGCATTGGGCAGAAGCCAGTTTGTAGTGATTCAGCAGTTTAAATGATAGGAATACACAGTCTCTAACAGTGATGGTCAAAGGTTTTTTATAAATAGAATTAGGCAGTGGGTTGAAGCCAATAAGCAAGGCAGGACGACCTTGGGCAGAATTCATTTCCACAACCTGCTTTTTCCAGGTTTAAGGTTGTGAAATATACCTTGTGGTTTAGTGAAATTTGGAAAGCACCTATTCATGATGATTAGCATAAATTCAGCCATTGTGACAGAAAATGATCATGTGTTTCAGGAAGTGCTTATGCCCAATGGAAGTCAAGTGATGTATTTGGCCTTTAAGTAAAGTGACCTATCAAAATAGAAGGTTCATATTAGCATACAATTATTTTGTAATTTTTGCCACACTATAAGTGTTCTCTAAAATGTAAGAAAAGCTGAGACATAATTTTGTCAGCATGTTAGATGGGTGATTAAAACAACATACTCCGGGCTAGTTGGTATCCGTGTCTGTCTTTTGCACATCGTGGGTTCCCTCCCAGGGAGACTGGCAACAGGATACTATCCTAAAAATTGACTCTTTAACACAACAGTTTCAACAACCTTAAAACAATGGTGTTCAATTCTTAATTGGTTTGGTTTCACCTTAGGAAGGCTTTGTCTACTTGTTTGAGCAATTCTTGTTCTCTTTATGACTTCAGCAACTTCTAAAACTTTTAAATAAGTGTTCTGAATGATACAAAAAGCAAGTTTCTCTGTAGAAACACATTTAGGTACATGCAATTTTGTTTTGATGACAAACCTCCAATGTAAAGGTGTGCGTTATGCTTTTATAGGAATCGGGAAACACAGTTTCATATGCACAAACTCGCTTTGATGTTAGATAGCCTCATAACAGTACAGTAAGGTCAACTACTGTTTCTTAAGAGTTCATCAGCAACATTCTCCTCCTTAATAGAATACATGCGACCGTTCGACAACAGTTACAATATAACAATGGGGTAAAAAAGGCTTTCTCTTCATGCAAGCACTTTTGACTTCGGTGAAACAAGCGTGTGATATAATTTGCTTGTTATAGTGACTTCCCATGGCTGTGAAAAACTTTACATGCTTTTACTTAGACACAAGCATCAATTAAGCTAGTTACAGTTACCAGCAAGGTATTCCTGATGATTTGGAGTGCAGAGCTTCATTCACTGCCTCCACAATCACAGCGGGCTGCTTCTACTTCCCAACTCGGTTTCTTCTGCTACTACTGCTACAGGCACTCTTGGGACCCACACCCCTCTACAGCACTGGTGTCTTGATGATGGAGAGTCTTCCTTTCTCCAATTTCCCTCAGCTTGCTTCTGCACACAGGCCTCGGTGGATGCATGACTTCAGCTCTGCTTTGACAGAAATTGAGGCGCACATACAAAGACTGCCAGTTTCTCACAGTCTCTTACAATGCAGCCACAGCCAAACAGGTTTTATGAAGACAGGACCAACTCAGAGCCTGCAGGTGAAATCTGGTCTTCCTTTGCTCCAGCATCCCTTATGTGGTCACACCTCGGAGTAAACTGCCAGCCTCATGCTCTGTTTCTTCTTCTGCTACAACTGCCAATCTTCCAGCTCCTAGTCCAACTTCTTTCTACTGCTTCCTTCCTTTGCAGCCTTTTATGCCCCTGCGGTGGGTTAATTGGCTTTAGGTGCAGACCCTTAAAGCTAATTGCCTGACCTTGCCAAATGCTGTTAGGCCTGCCTGCCTGTCCTTGGCCTCTACATGCCTCTTCAGCCCTCTTCTTCTTCACCGTGCATGAGGGACTCTGGGACATGTAGTCAATTTTTGGGAAATTCAGTTTTCTTCTGAAAAAGTTTTAAGGATGATTCTTCTTCCCTCTATGATATTAGAAGAGGGATTATGGGGTTTAACCTTTTTAGATGGGACAGGAAAGGTTACATTTCCATCATTCCTTTTGGCATACCTTTGGCCTTAGGGAGGATATGGGATTTTATGGGCAAAAAAGACTAGTACTTTGTGTAAAACACTTTGTTGCATTATGCCTTTAGAGTTTACCCTCTCATCCTTGGAATAAGATTGAGATATACCAAAATGACAATACGACAATTCCTCCTCTTGTCTCCTGGCAGAGTACTCCTCTTCAAGGAGAAATACTGTGTCTCACCCAGCTAATTCTCCCCACCGCGCTGGGCCTTGTCTCCACCCAGGTGGCCCTCTGTCAGGGTTAGTTTCCGACCCTGGTCTGTCTGGGACAAGTGGAAAGGAATCAGATGCCGCTTGCCAACCACGATCAAAGCACTTTGTATGCCTGTCATTCGCAAACCCGAAGATGGCGCACAAGCTAATCCTGTTGATCATGTTGTGGCCACGTCCATTGGGCGGGGTGAGTCCGTAATCACAACAAAACACCATTGAATTAGGTAAGCTGCGCATCAAAACTTACTCTGTTGCCCCGATGCTGTGTTTTCATTGCTGTCCTGTGCCATCTCACCTTTCTAGCCTATTTCGCTAATGCTTGCCTTTTTCTTTTATTCTGTTCTTGTTCTCTGGGGCTCCTCTTTTTGTGGATACCTTACCGCTGCCAGATGCACTCATCTGCTATCTTCCTTACCATCATCGATTGGATCCCACGGACCACTGAATCTCAAAGGTTTTTCCCTTCTTTCAAAGGTTTTTTTCCTGGGCCTGGCCTTTCGGGCAGGCTTAGCGCTCTGGTTTCTCGAGAAGCTATGGCTTCCAGAGACGACCGGCCTTTCCTCCACAACTCGCGTTCAACTCACAATACTCAGGTAAGGCGTATGCCTGAAACCCTGCCACAATACACTACGCCCAGGATTGGGATCAGGAAACGTCGGCCATCTCCTGGCCCCCTAGGAGGGGACTTAAGCCAGGGTTTTAGTGGGAGATCTGCAGGATTCTTCACATTATGTTTTGCTTCAAAACCCTTCTCTCTTCATTAAGACAAACAAATCAATTCTCGAAACAATCCTCTTTTCTGTTTTTATTTATGTTCTCACTGAAACAAGTAGGCTGAGTCTTTGTTTGAATATTGCTCTTCTTGTTATCTTGCCAGTCACTGGGTCGAGTATGTTGAGCCGCTGACTGGTTAACACTCTTCTTATATTCTTGTTTTTCACTGGGATGAGTATGATAAGCCCCTGAGTGATTCCCACTTTTCCTATGATCTTTCCATTCACTGGGATGAGTAGGATTACGCCAAACATTATATTAGGTTTTCTGAAACACATAAGTATGACTGTCCCATTTATTTGTCATGCCTGTTTCCCTGGGTCTCCCGCTCTCCCCTTTACCTTTGATGAAATGGGGCTGCATTACTGGGTCAGCATTCTTCCTTGTTTCTGTTCTGTTTTCAGTCAGGACAGCTTCTCGTTTTTCTTCTGCTCTCTCTTGACATGCTTCTATGTCTGTGTGTGGTATAGGCAAAGAAAGGGTTCTTCACTCTCTCCCTTTTGACCACCACCGCTCGCGCTCTGTTCCTTCCTGAGATTCTCTTTGCATTGGCAAACCTGCCCTGCTCTGTTCTCAATGGATAACCTCTCTCCAGACTGTTCGCCAGGTAGTGCACTTCGGGCACTTTGTCTCTCCTGCTCTTTGCTGATGCTTAAAACAGTGTTCTCCCTGAGTTACCAACTTCCCTTTGCCAGCTGGTTTGAAACTCCTGGGTCTCTCCTCCTGGTTCTCCTGGCCTTCCTGCTCATATTACTCCATGTTGGGGCTTCCCCAGCTTCTCAAGATAGTGCTTCCTTTTGTTGATGCAATTTACAAATTATATATATCTACGGTGTCTGGATCACTCCATGCTCGATGCCGGGAACAAAAAATGGAGATTTCTATTTTTTTAAATTAAACCCAGAAGATAGACTTGCTTCTAGACAGGCCTGCATTTTATGCTAATGGGGCATCCTCATTATTTGTAGACTGCAAGCCTATGGGACACTATCACATGTTAAAGAACACATTTTCAATGTGGCAAGCCATCATATCAATATGCCTAAAGTTGCACAGACAGATGAGGCTATGGTATTCGCTGTATTACAATCAGTGTGAATATCTGTTCTCATATTTTCTAACCTTGTATCAGTTCTGGTGCTTATAGATTAAGAAGACACACACACAACTGGAGCCATAATTACTTAGTGATACACCCCAAAGTCTTCTTTGTTTGGTGTTGATCTCCAATTATGTCAGGCTTGAACCTGCTACCTCTATGTGTCCACTAAACAGTGATGTGCAACTTGGGTAAAGAGTTTGCACGCACATTCAGGATATTATACTGTTTAATCATATTTTATTAACTGTGTTAGAATGTAGGTAATAGATTGCACACAAATAAAACCCACATCTTGTCTTTTTGGTACTTCTGCAAAAGTGTCTCCCTAGGAAACGTTTTTGCACACTTACATGTCAGTCAAATTATCGAATGAGTTTTCATGTCCAGATTTTTAAATCGTCCATAGGCAAGGTTTTTCTTGAATGCCTTTGGATGGTACCACTCAAACCAAAGTGAGGCATTTAGGTCAGTAGCTTTTGTATGTACCTTTATTAGGAGGTCGTCATCCATTGTTGTCATTTGAAAATATGGGAAATGAATTTCAGAGTTAATCACAGAATCTGTCAAACTTAATTTGACTATTAACATACCCAACACACGTATTGCTCTCCTTCATATCTCCTGATCAAATCTGGAATATATCATCAATATATTTTTCCAACAGCCTATTTTTATCAGGCCTGCTGCCTGCTCAAAAGGCAATCCTGACTCTCTGTCTGCCCTAAGAAGAGAGCCCACATCCAAGCCTGCATCTCTGCAGCATCTAAAAAAACCGGCTGAACTCTTTAAAATCTGCAAGGAGCTGGCCAATCCTGCTGGCGTCTCTACCTCTCCTGTCCCCACCCAGGCTCTCTGCATGGCCCTGGCTTCTCATTTCATCTCTAAAACCCAGGACATCCTGTCCACTCTATCGTCCTCTCCTCCCTCTCTCTCTCCTCTACCACTGGCCACCCGTGGCCACCAATCCTCTCTCTTTCTCTTCCTTTCCTCTGTTCTCCCCTGATGAGGTTTCTAGACAAGTCTGATCTATGAAATTCTCATCAAAACAGGTTCTTCCCTGTTTTTCCAAAACCATCAAGGACCACATGGACACCCTTGCTTCTGCCCTGGCTGACTTCTGCAACCACTCCTTCCCCACTGGAGCCTTCCCTTCCCCCCTGAAGCACTCTCCTGTGCACTCTCTTCTTAAGAAAACCTCAGCCAACCACTCCTGCCCAGCTAATAATCGCCCGATCTCCACCACTCCTTTCCTGGGCAAACTCCTGGAAAAGCTGGCCATCTCCCAGCTTAATCTTCACACTGAATCTGTCGGTTGTCTCCATGACCATCAGTCTGGTTTCAGAGCAGCCAGAAGAACGGAAACTGCTCTCCTGAAAATCTGTGAAGACCAGCTCTAACTTTGATTCTAATCTCCCTCTGTCCTAATCTTACTCGTTCTCTCTTCTGCCTTTGATACGGTCAACCATGCCATCCTGCTCGATTGTCTCTGTGATAACCTGGGTATCACCGATCAGGCCCTGGCCTGGCTGACCTTGTGTGTTTCTGATCGACCCTCCCAGGTCCAACTTCGGTCCTTCCTTTCCCCTATCTCACTCTCTACCTGTGGTGTTCCCCAGGAGTCTAACCTCTCTCCCTGGCTGTTCAACCAATACCTGTCACCTCTCGCCCACCACATTGCCGCTCTCTGCTCCCACTTTCAGTGCTGTGCGGATGACACTCAGCTCGTTTTCAGGCACCCCTCTGCCACCTCTTCTCTTTCTCTCATCTCTGACTGTCTGTTTGCTGTCCAGGAGTGGTGTGCCGCCAACGATCTCTGCCTTAATGCCAGTAAGACAGAGATTCCCCTCCTTTTCTGTCACTCTCTGGCCGGCCTCCCTTGTCCCTCTCCCTGCTCCCACCTGTGAGGCTAAGAACCTCAGGGTCATCTTCGACTCCACACTCTCCTTTTCTCCTCACATCTCTGACGTTTCTAAGAAGTCAAACTACCAACTGCACATCCTCAGAGGTATTCTTCCTTTCCTCTCCTTCCCCCAGAAGCTCACTGTCTCTTGAGCTCTGGTTCTCTCTAGGCTGGACCACTGCAACTGCCTCTTTCTAAATTTGCCTGCTTCTACTCTCCGTCATCTGCAACTCATCCAGAACAGGACTGCAAGACTTGCCCTTGGCCTCAAGCCCAGGGTTTGTATCTCTCCAGCACTGACATTTCTGCACTGGCTCCCAGTGCGCGATCTCAATGTCACTTGGCCTAGTTGTCTCTGTCCCCCCTTCCTTGCCTCGTCGCACCTTGAAACACTTGTGTATAGGCGCGTTACAAATGCCATATCATATCATATCGTAGAACAGATTCCCTATCATATGAATGTGCTTAGCTTTGAAGCTGCCAACATACATTCTAACCAGACTTAGAGCAAACAGCCCCCTTCGAATTCCAAAATCTGGGGATATCCAGAGAATATCTGTAGATCCATAATAATGGCACAAGACACTTTACTTGCTTAGCTGTACGGTAAATGAAACATTTTTAAGTGAGTCCATTTCTATCCTTTTTAGAATAACTGATGTTACGCCTCCAGATCAATATGGGTTTTTCTTAGCATCTCTAGCTGGAGTAATATCATATGATTTGATTTGATTTGATTTGAGGAACTTGTATAGCACACATGGACGAACCTTATCGTATAGAGGCATAGATGGTAAAGTCAACAAACAATAAGGCATGACAACAAACAGTTAAGAGGGGCCATGTTCTCAAACGGGGAGAAATCACAGAGGCCTTAAGCGGTTCCTCATTCATAAAGAAAGGTTTTGAGAGCACTTTGGAACTGCTGAAGAGAATCAAGGGCTCCGATTTCTCTGCGAATGCTGTTCCACAGCTTTGGGCCACATACAGAAAATCGCCTGTCTCCCCTTGTTACAAAGCGAGATCGAGCAATTTGCAATAACAATTGGTCCCCTGACCATAGCACCCTGGACAGTTGATACCAACTGAGTTTGTTCACTAAATGATGAAGCTTAGCCCTTTAGGCTCTTAAAGCCACCTTAAAGTTTATTCTAGTGGAGGGACTTGCCGAAGCATGGGCAGACCTATTCAGATGACAGACAAGTCTAACGGCTGCATTTTGGGCCTTTTGCAATCTCTGACGCTGCTTTGCCGGAATTCCAGAAAGGAGGCTGTTGCAGTGGTCCAAATGTGAATATACTAATGAACCCATTGCAATAGCATGATCACTACTAGGAATCAATGGCAAGACTTGTCGTAGCAAACGCAGGGAGTAAAACACTGTTCACACTTTGGCACTAACCTGGCTTTCGCTGCCTAGGTTATCCTGCCATATACAGCCCACGTTTTTGATTTTGGGGATGAATTTAATATTGTTCCCCATAAAGTTTGGATTTTGAGGGTTCTTCCCTACGGCAATAAGATGTTTCGGCCCAAATAGGGCGACCTCAGTCTTAGCCGGATTAACCTGCAATTGATTTTCTGACATCCAGAGACTGACTTCTTCAGGACACTGAGGAATGTTTAATCAATATTCCCTATATTGACAAACATCTGGGTGTCATCGGCATAGGAGTAAAAGTTAATTGGATAATTCCTCGGAATGTTCATCAAAGGTCGTAGATAAAGATTAAAGAGCAAAGGGGACAGGGAAGATCCCTGCAGACCACCACAACCCAAGAGAACAGGATCTGACTGATATGCTCCTGTAATATTGCAGGCATATTTAGATTTCTAATGGCTAGTATACTCTAAGTGAAGCATTTTAGACTGTGTATATGATTAATTCTTTCAAATATTGATTTTCGTCGTGTGTTACTTTGTTTGCCTGAAGTGAAGTATTACACGTAGTGGTAGTGTGTGACTGCCGCTCAACCTTACATATATTTTATTGTGATTTTACTTACCTTCTTTACGCCCGCACCCCGACACGTTGCAGGCAGAGTTCTATTGCTGCCTACATTTCCCACGGCACCCTGCGATGCGCTCCCGACTGACATCAGCGGAGTGCACCGCAAGCTATAACTGGCCTGCGTTAGCGTGGTAGAGTGATTATGCCCCTGTAATATTGCAGGCATATGCAGATTTCTAATGGCTAGTATACTCTTAGTGAAGCATTTTAGGCTGTGTATATGATTAATTCTTTTAAATATTGATTTTCGTCGAGTGTTACTTTGTTTGCCTGAAGTAAAGTATTACACTTAGTGGGAGTGTGTGACTGCCACTCAACCTTCCATATATTTTATTGTGATTTTACTTACCTTCTTTTCGCCCGCACGCCGACACGTTGCAGGTACAGTTCTATTGCTGGCTACATTTCCCACGGCACCCTGCGACGTGCTCCCGACTGACATCAGCGGGGCGCGCCGCAGGATGTAACTGGCCCATGTCAGCGTGGTCGAGTGATTATGCTCCTGTAACATTGCAGGCATATTTAGATTTCTAATGACTAGTATACTCTTAATGAAGCATTTTAGACTTTGTATATGATTCATTCTTTTAAATACTGATTTTCGTCGTGTGTAACTTTGTTTGCCTGAAGTGAAGTATTACAATTAGTGGGAGTGTGTGACTGCCGCTCAACTTTCCTTATATTTTATTGTGATTTTACTTATCTTCTTTTTGCCCGCTTGCCGACAGGTTGCAGGCACATTTCTATTACTGCCTACATTTCCCACAGCACCCTGCAACGCGCTCCTGACTGACATCAGCGGGGCGTGCCGCAGGCTATAACTGGCCTACTAGATCTGCAGACTGAAATGCTGGGTATCCTCGAAAAGGGTAAAACAGGTCTACTGATTTTATTAGACCTCTCTGCAGCCTTTGATCTGCTTGATCATAAGAGGCTCCGAGAGGCCTTGGAACTTTCAGGAAACTGCTCACAGGAGGCCAATGAGTGGGTGTCTTCCTTTTTACAAGATGGACAATCCAGGATCATCTGGAGTAACCACGCCTCTTAAACCAAACCAGTGGATTGTGGAGTTCCACAGGGATCCAGCTTCTCTCCCCTGTTATTCAACCTTTATATGCGTTGCCTATGTATGCTGACCCATCTTGGCATATTCTTTACTAATTTCGCTGACGACTCTCAATTAGTCTTTGAACTTAGTGGAGATTATAGGCAAGACAGCGAAAAACTCACAACTATATATAACATCATTGAAGATTGGATGAAGGCTAACTGGATGTGCCTAAATGATACTAAAACAGAGTTAATGATTTTTGGGTCTCCATATGCCAGAAAAAAACTGAGCCCATCATATTCCGCATTTGATATAAAAAATGCACAAATTGTAATATCAGAAAAGGTGAAGACACTTGGAGTCTACCTGCAGGCCTCACTAGGAGCAGAGGACCACACTGCTTACTTGAAAAGAAACTGACAATACCACCAAAAACTTCTCAAAAAAATCAGACCTTTACTGGATCAGAAAAATAGCACCACCATAGCCAGAGCTACGATGCTCTCTCGACTAGACTATGGCAACTGGCAACTCCTTACTCTTGGGCGCAAACAGCAAATGCCTGAAGAAATGCCAAGTGATTTAGAACAATGCCATTAGGGCTATCACGGGCAAATCACGAAGGGAGCATATTACGAGTGACAGAAGAGACCTGCATTGGTTTGCCGTCGAGGAGAGAATCATATTCAAGTCTCTCACTCGAGTCCATCGATGCCTATATGGCAAAGCCCCTGCATACTTAAAAAAGCACTTCCAACGGCATGAACCAATCAGAAACCTGAGATCTTCTGATAAAGGCCTTCTCCAAATAATTCCAGCAAAAAAGATGAAAGGACTAGGCAAGGCCTTCACGAGCAGAAGTGTCCTTAAATGGAACGAACTACCCATGACCTTGCGACTGGAAACAAATTATCCACACTTCAGAAAGCAACTAAAGACTTTCTTATTTAAATAATTTACGGTTAGGTCCCCTTAAACCGTGCATTCTGCCTGAATGGACTTATATGTGTGGTCCGCCACTGTCCCGTACACTGTCTTCTCATGTCCTGTCTTCATGGAATGCGCTCTGATGCCCGTGGGCTGCAGCGCTATACAAATAAATAAATAAATACATGTTTTCTAGAACTATAGACCAATAGCCAGCCCCTCCTGGACCGCAAAGTTTCTGGAAAAAGTAGTTACACGTCAACTGCAGAATTTTGTAGAGCAAGAGCTGATATTAGATACATTTCAGTCTGTCTTTAGACCGAACTTTGGGACAAAAACAGCCTTACTCCCTGTACAGGATGACCTACGAAAGACCACGGACCTGGGTGAGCTCTCCTGATTGGTGATGCTAGACCTGTCTGCGGCCTTTGATATGGTTAATCATACTGCTCTTTTAAGATGTCTACAAGAGGTTGGAAGGATATCTGAACATGCTACACACTGGTTCAGATCTTTCTTGACCGATCGTTATCAGCAAGTAAGGTTGGACGGCTTCTTATCAGATGCCATCACACTGATTTGTGGGGTACCACAGGGGTCATCACTCTCCCCACTGTTGTTTAACTTGTACATTCGTCCCCTGTTAGAGATTCTGACGCGTCATGGAATTAATTTTCATTCCTACGCCGATGACACTCAGATCTTTATCAGAATTACCAACTTTGACGATGTATTTAGCAGACTGGCCCAGTGCTTGGATGAGTTGAGTAGTTGGATGTCTGATAATGAACTCCAATTGAACGCGGCCAAAACGGAGATGATTTTATTTGGACCTACACACTGCTTATTAGCGATCAAGAGCTGTTCTATTCCGACACTGCTGGGGACGAATATTAAATTAATCTCGAAGGTAAAAAATCTATGCTGCCTTTGGCAGGATGATCTGGGAAGTGAAGCTCAGGTGGGGGCAAAGATCCAGGCGGTACGTTTTGAGGCTTCTCCGACGGGTATTACCTTATATCTCCAGGGAGGATCATACTGTTCTAGTAGGTGCCCTGGCCAATGCACACTTGGACTATTGTAGTAGCCAGCTGCTCAACATTCTGCTTAAACAAATGCAACGCCTTCAAAAAGCAGAATGCAGCAGTGAGAACTATCTTTGGCCTAGGTAGAGCAACACATGTCTCACCATCACGGCGTGCTTTACACTGGCTAGCTGTTGAAGATCGGATCAGATTTAAGGTGGCATGCCTTATCTTCAAATGTGTTAATGGCATTGCCCCAGCATATCTAAGAGATTTGATCCAACCCTACCAGTCCTCAAGATGCCTACGATCTAGTGATCAGCATCTCCTGGCGGTGCCCCTTTCAATGTACATCTCAGGAGAAGACAGGAGATTTTCTGTGCTCGGCCCAAAGTTATGGAATTCTCTTCCTTTTGAACTGAGGACCATTAAATCACTGCCTCAATTTCGGAAAGGCATTAAATACCTTTCTGTTTAGATAGGCCATTGCTGCTCTTCTCTTTACCTCTCATTTTAAGTTGTTTCACTTTCTGGAGCTAGTCTTTACCTCATATTAATGATTATTACATCTGCGTCTTTATACGGTTAACTCTGTCATGTACGCGTTAGAAATAAAAATTAAAAGAAGAAAAATAAAAAAAATGTTTACCTGCTGCATTCGGTCAGAAAGGAAAGTCATAAACCATTTAATAGCATGTTCAGAGACATTTCCAAACTCTTTACGATGACTAAGCAAAATCGAGTGATCAGCTGTGTCAAAGGCCGCTGAAAGATCCAACATCACCAGTAGGGACAGATCTTCTTCATGCACGGCCTCCAACAAATCATCCTGAACTGCCAGAAGGATTTTTTTCATTCCAAACCGTGGTCTAAATTCTGACTAAAGAGGGTCTAACAAGGATTCCTTCTCTACATCACCCTGCAGTTGATTATTGACTACCGTTTCCAATAGATTACCTGGCCATGGAAGACCAGCAATAGATAGGTAATTCTGCAAAAAAGATGGATTCAATATGTAGACATTCAAAACTGAGAGTTATGTGTAATGGTTTCCTTGGATCACATATGATCTACTTAAGAAAGACTAGCATGCTGGAGATGTTCTTAAAATAGGACTCCATTGACAGCACCTTCCCATAAGGAGAAAGGCTACACATTGAGGCTTTAGTTGTAAAATCATTCCAATACAAGAGATGATCGCTCTCCCACGTGATGGAAGATGGCACACATAGATTGTGCAGATGATGTTGAACATTGGGAGTCAAGGAAATGGTTGGGTAAGTGTTCAGTCAGTTTGATAAATAATCAGACTAGCCATTCTTGATGACTCTTTAATTTCTTGAAATACTTTGATGAGCATATGCAAACAGGAAAAGAAAAAGACATTTAAAAATGAAAAAATAGGAAAACAGAACAAAAGCGCTGATTGCCAGAAAAAGGGAAATGTAAGGAGAGTCAAATGTTGTGGGGGAGCGGAGGACAACCCATCTTGTTATAACAAAGCATTTCATCAAAAAAGAAGGCTCGGCATAGAAAGCACATTTTCAACACATCAAAATTATAATTGTCATAGAAATGGCTGTATAAGGAATTCAGGTTCTTTTTAGAGATCCATTTGTTTCTCCACCTCCGCAGCAATGAGCATCTCAGTCCCCCTATTTCTCCTTGGCCACTCAAAATGTGCTAGAGCTCTTTATCATAATCTACTTTATTATGAATGAGCATGGCATGCCACGTGTCAGCTGGTTTTATTAACAGGTTGTGATTGTCAGATACATTCTGGAAGGCCTTACATTCTCTTTTTTTAAGATAATTAAAGCCAGGCTGGTTTTCAAATCTGTTTCTCCTGATACTTCACAAGTGGCTCCTTAAACATGATAGATTTGAGGATAAAAGAGAGAGGTCAATGATCAAAAGTAGAGGGGTGGTGAGAACTGATTTTGCCTGGTATCTTGATGGTGGCCAAGTTCCAAAATAATTGATTTAGTCAAGCCGTTTCACATAGTGAGTGTATCCTGTGTTTAATTCCACAAAAATCCCAAGCCATTAACATGGCTTCAAAGTGCCATCAAAAGGCTAATCTTGAAGGATGAACCTCCCATGACTGGATGATGTGGTAGGAGTTTCCTCTGGATTCTGGGCGAGGATTCTTGATGTATTCAGGGTGTTCCTTCAGCCATAAGCTGACTTTAAATAGGAAGAGACTGATTAGATGTCTTACATCTGACTTGTTGGCCTTTTCCTCTTTTTATTTGTCCATGAGGTGTGACTGCTGTGGGGGGGCTGTTGTCCTCCCCACTGCATCTGCTACACAAGGATCAGTCTTGTGGATGTCTGCAGATGTTTTCCTGTTCTGATATACGTTCGGAGTGTACCAGGGATATTTTTGTGGGTTTTCCTCTTTGCAACATTTATCTGTAATGTTTGATAGTATCTTTTGATAACAGAAGTTCATTAAATCCTTTAATTTAGCTATTTTTGTTTACAAAATATGTTAATTGAAATCTTTGATGGACTTGTTTAGCTCGCCCAAACATTTTGCACTAAGGGCGATACCAATTTGGCTGTCAGAGTGTTTTTTTTCCTGAGAATTTGTATAAATTAATCTGATGTGTTCTGAGCTGTATTGGTTCTCAAAATAATCACGTAACCAGTACATGTATTATTAGCAAGATATAGCCACTCGTTTCTAAATTGTATTTCATTTATAAACATTTTTCTGTCAGTTCTTACGATTGAGTCTTACAGGCTGCCTTCCAATGCAAATGTTCAATCATCCTAGCTCCATGCAGCTCAGTCCTAACTAATTCAAATGTTGCATTTCATTTATTTCCTCTACGTTAGAGAACCTAGTTTATGTTCAGATCCGACAGCAATGAGTGGTTAGCGGCACTGTGCTCAATAAGCTCAGACACACGCCAAACAGTTTTGTTCTGCTGTGTTTCAAATATGTCTTCACTAGTGTAAGGAGGGATTAGAAGGTAGCTGTTTTTTTATTTATCTTCGTATTAGGACGGGTTTATGAATGGGGCACAGTATTAATCTGGTCATTGAGAAGCGAGACAGCGGCAGGGGATCCTAGAAGAAATATGGTTTAACCATTCATCCCTATTAATAAGACCCAGGGAGTGGATGGGGAGGAATTCTTTGCCATATGTTTCCGTGGGTAGGCCTTTTTAGAGGAAGATGTTGTAATAATGTTGGAATTTAAAAATATCTCAGGTTGTTTGGCTCTCTTCTTTAAAAGAACTGGCTTAATTTATCAACAAGTTTATGGGATGAAGGGAAATAATACGTAAATTGATTTGAGAAAGTGAGCTCCTTCTTGATATTGAAGAGTTTTTTGTTTTGTTTGAAGCCTCTGAGATACACCTCCGATAGGAAGTGTTTCTGAAATGTACCGGTGGTTTCCTGGGACATGGACTTTGCAGGCTATATCATCCTCCTCGGAATAGATATGTTCCATTTGCATCCAGTTTATTGCCATTTTTCTAAATTATCACCACACCCTGAGCACACTCGCTGCTCTTGTGATATTGTAAAAGTTAGACCCACTACATCAGAAAAAAAACCAAATATATCTTTCTTTCCTCTCTTGTATCTGCTGTTTTTCAAGATACTTAATAGAGGAAGACTAAGAGGTGTCATTGCCATACAGATCTTGCTACACAAAACTCATAAAACAATAGGGTTTACGTGCAGTGAGTCACTTGAAAGTCTTGTGTATGTGTTGCAACGTGGAACAGAGGTGACATCAAGACTAGTAATACAGAATGATTGGCTGCTGCAGTAGCAAAACAATCATTTGCTGGCATAATTCCATCCATTTACCATCGTTAGCCTTACCTATGCATACCCAGGGGTCCTGAACACTAAATTTCGTTTAACCCAAACATGGACCAAAATGTCAAAACCTAAGTAGCGTTAACGCCGTAAAATATTGTGGATATTTGTACCCCCTCTAGAGTGTCCCTCGAAATTCATGTAAAGATCAGAATGGGGACCCCTACACTGTTAAAAGATGTTACAAGTAAAATGCATTTGTATGTGGTCAAAAATAAATGCTGTAATATTTGGAATGATAACCCCTAGAGTACTAAATGATCTTACAAATATATCCTGATTTGGTCAAAACCCACCCAATATATGTACTAGAGCACCCTGCTTACAAAGCAAATAAAAAGTCTGAGATCAAACCCCAATATTCATATGTGGTCATCTGAACACAAGAAGACCAGTAAAAATGCAAGTGGTTTCCCTTACCAAACTCCCATTTATTTGCCATTGCAGAAAGCCAAACTTCCCAATATAATTCGGCAAGCATATACATGGGATAGTAAAATGTATTTGAAGATGCTATTGTAAAGATACCCAAATAGACAGGACTCAGCTTTTATTAATGACACAATCTATTCTCCGCTTTCTAATACATTTAGGAAAACTATTATTAAACACTAGGATATATGCAATATGGGTGTACACTCTTTACTTAAGTTGCATTTCAATGTTGCCACAAACCTAGGGATAGCAACTTCATATCAGTGCCAAACTACACATCAGTGCCAAAACAACCACATTTTGTGGTTTCCCTGCTTCTATAGTGATCCACATCTCGAGCTAATGTAACACCTCATTATTTGAAGGCTGCAAGCTTAAGTCCGACCAGAGGTGTTCAAACGGAAAAATGCATGTTTGTTTTTTTCAATGTCCCCTCCACTGAAGTTGGGTATACGTTTTTCAGTTATTGTCCAGTAAAAATAACCCGCTCCATGTCCCATCCTTGCAAAATGTTATATCAGAAGAGCCATCAGCACAGCATGCCTTACACAACTATGATGTTTTGTTATTTTTTTTATATGATCCATTGTAATCTTGATATAGATCTAAGGTTGCATGGACTGCATTTCAGTTAGTGAGGTTTTCGGATAGTGGTAATTTTAGGACAAAAGTATGCTTTTTCTGAAAAAGAGACCATGAAGGAGAAATGACAGAAGAATGTTCAAAATTGACGTATTGTCTCACTAAGTTCTTTGATTTGTAAAGTGTTTTTTTATATAAAAACATTGGCCTTTTTGGCAAACTTTTAACAGTAGCAATGAAGAAGAAATCTGAATTGTAGCACTGTGCTGACTATATGGCAGTAAATCATATTACAGCAAAGGATTGCATTCTATTCATTGGAATCCTGGAATCTTTTTGAGATGTAGTGATTTTTTACAACGTTGGATCTGCCGGAGTCTTATCTCCTGACCTTACTCAAATTAAATGATAAGAGCGAAATATTCTTTATGACACTTACAAAGGTGTGTGGGCCCTTCTCCTGAGAACAAACATGACTCAAATAACCAGTTCTATGGGATGTACCCCACCCAGGAGAGCCTACATCCACATTTTAGCTCACTGCACTCTTCACAGAGCAGAAATAGCCATTTGCATGCCAGTCTGGTCCCACCCGCAGCGGCAGTCCAGCACCAAAATGCTAGGCAGTTCGCTTCAGAACAACACATTACATCCCTGAGCTGCAACTGAGCCTCCCTAGGGCACAGTGAGCAAAGGGCCCACATCTGGATTGCCATTAGCAACGTAGGGTAAAACTCCAACTTTAACAAAAATGTAGGTTGCCATTTGCAAAGGCCCATAGCAAACACAAAAGACACATTGCAACACAACGCTTTAATGTATAGGTACACTTTTATGCGTGTTGGAGTCGGATGTTTTAAGAAGGAAATAGAATATAACTTTTTTCTGCATTCTATTTTTGGTTCAAACAGATACATATTGAACGTTATACAGTTAAACATGTAGTCGCATGCATAATAAAGGCTTAATTCTTACAGAATCAAAAATGGATAAAATTCTATTTCGAATCAAGAAATTGCAAAAATTGTCATGGTACAACAAGAAAATTGAAGATTTGAAAAAGTATTAAGGTGCTTCATTGACTATCATTATATGAATGTGACTGCAGGAGAAAAACGATTCTCCTTTCTTGGATAGGTGAAAGTATAACACGGATCAAAACAGTAAGGGCCTGTTCATGGAACGTTTTCCTATGGGATTGCGCCATTATAAAACACTTCCATGAATCAGGCCCTAAATGTTCAGCTCTAACTTCTAACAAGACATATCCAATTGTTCGATCAAACGTGTCGGTGTCAATGGTAAAATGCTAACATTTTACAAAACAGCTCCTCCTAAAAGCCGTAAAAGCTAATTCAGCACTTCTATCCCCATGAAGACCATTAACCAAATTCATCTTTTCCAATAAACTAGAAACTCAGAATCATATTTCTTTGTTTACTGTATTAGGACTACTATGGTGAGTCCTAACCAAGAGGCTGTAGAGCATTTCAGATCAAAGTAAAGATAAATAGTACGAATGTATAAGAGGAGTTCTTGTTGCATTATTGGATCTTTTTCTTCCTTTATTTAAACAGTCACATTTTTTAAGTAAAGTCTGTGGTGACATGAACGTGATGCTAACTTTAACTTACTATCACTTCTTGTGAGCATAAGTGTTCTGTGATTGAAGAAGAATTGTTGGCAACAAAGAAGAGTTGTTCAGAATGGATACATTCATTGTGAGATGTTTGATTTCCTTTTGAAATCCAAACCAACCACTGAAACTTAGAACTGCTCTGGAAGGTGTGATATCACAATCTTGGTAAGTGTGCTCATCATATCTTTTCTTCAGTGTGATTTTATCATCACCCAGGCTCCAGGATCTGGCAATGTTTAAGGGGACTTCTTGACGAGAAGTTATTTGGAGTTGATTGTGGACAATATTGAAGCTCTGAAAATACTTAATTGAGAGCTGGAAGTAAGAGTATTGTGCCTTGCTTTTTAAGGGTAAGCATCTGTTGAGGGCAGATGCTAGGGTGCTGTTAAGGAACTGTTTGTTAAGAATGATGCATTTTACATTTGGGGTCCTTTCGTGTTATTACCTGGTCAGGGATTACAGACTGATATTTTAAGAGTATGTAACGATTCAGTCCATGCAGGACATACAAGTATAAGTTTATTCTGGAGTTCATTCAGAGATCATTTTGATGGCCCACTATGGAGAAGATGTTTAGAAGTAAGCAAAGTATGTTTTTCAATAAATAACTGTGAGGAATCCCCAGATGTTGTCACTTTTCCCCTGGGGGAGGTGAGGCTGCTACCCGATAGCCCCCCTCAGGGTGGTACTCAATGGGTGGATCTCATGGGGAGGTAAACCCCCTATGGGACTAGTGACAACTTGGGGAGAATATGGTATTCCCAGCACACACAGACACATCTCCTTCCTACCTCCTCTTCCTTGCCTTCCTCTAATCAAGAATCTTCTCCTATAAATGTTTTTAAGATCTGTGAAAACCACATTACTTTGACAAGGAAGAGTAGGGTTGAATCCAGTGAATGCCCATTGCAATATACTGAGACGAGAAGGAGGCGCAGAGCCAACATGAATCATCATCAGAAAGCGGATTGAACATTCTAGCTTTCGAATGCCCAGTGGCTTTAAGATGGAGGAAGGACTGACACAGTTGTCAGACCCTCCTTGGAGGCACCACGAGCGAAGTACCTACACTGCAAGTGAGGCTGAAGCTGCTGACCGGGACACACTCAGACGAATTATGGCATCCCTCACTGATCTGCCAGGCACTGGCAGACCGAGAACAGAAGAAGAAAATCCAGGCCTGAGAACCTGCCAAGCCACTCGGTCGAACAGAGAGGCGCAGCCCAGCTCAAGTGAAGTAATGCAGAGCTGCCAGAGGCAGCGCGAGGAATGAAGAACCCGCCAAACCACACAGTCAAGCAGAGGCCGGCTCCAGTGAAGTGCTGCAGATCCGAAGAAGGTAGCATGAGGCCGAAGAACCAGAGATGGAAGACACAAACTGACGGAGACGACCGGGAGCTCCTATTGAAGGTACGAGGGCTGCCCGGGTCCACAGAGGTAACACCAGAAACCATTTTGAGAAGGCCCAGGGACCCAGAATTAAAATATAAGAACTTTTGGGCAAAGTGCTATATCTGGCAGGATAGTGAATCGGAGATAGTAGAAGTTGAACAGAGTGAAAGAGACCAGGTCAGGCACCTGCAGCTGAATGAGGAGGAGTTCCTCAAATGTGCATCTTTTTGTGGCAGTATCTGTCAGGGAAGTGTACATGGTCTGCCTACCCGAGCCACTGGAAAGGCTCAGACCAAATAGAGTGTCTGATAAAGGCCAGGGGAAGGGACACATTCCACCTGGCGTGTTGAACTGCCATATCAATCCTGATAAAGGCTAGTGGAAGGGAGACACTCCCCCTGGTGTGTGGAACTGTCAAGTAAGGCCTGAGAAGGACAGGGGGAAGGGAGTCATGCCCCCAACATCTGTTTAGTGTGACAAAAACCTGAGTGGGCCCAGCGTCTGTGTACTGTGAAACCAAGAGAAATCAGGGGAAAAAAGCCATACCCACTGGTGTTGTGTATGGTAAAGCCAAGAGAGATCAGGGGAAGAGAGCCATACACCCTAGCGTTGTGTGCCGGGAAATCAAGATGAAGAAATCCCAGGGAAGGGAGTCATTCCTCTGGCACAGCAGAAGTGTTGAGAGTAAGATACATGGAGAAGGGAGGCGTTCTTCAGGAAGCCAATAGTGAGGAAAACTATGGGCAAGAAGCAATGATGTTTGAGTTGGAACTTTTGAGCTTGAACTGAGAACTTTACAACACCTCCAGCTGGAATTGTGTGTTATATCCTGGAAAGGAACTGAGACCTGGATAAGGGAGTCATTCTTCAAGCGGAGTTCCCACCTGCCAATTGGAACTATAAACCAATGTCCAGAAGAAGGGAGCTATTCTTCTGGACCAAGAAGACCCAGTATCTCTTTTGTTTAATTAATAGTGTAAAAGATAGAAGTAGGTATTTTGACACACAACGGTGGACTCTTTTTCTTTTACTTGGACATTCTGAACGGTTCCTTAGCTCCTATTTTAGGCTGAGACACCCCTCTTAGAGTTAGGGGGAGATAGGTTTCCTCTTTATCTTTGAACAAAATAAAAGTATGTGGCAACAATCATGTCACTTGTGTTTCATTCTCCTCTGTCTACACTCTTACACAACCTACACATTTATTAAGCTCTTTTGCGATGGCACTGAAACTGTATAATATTGCAGCCACAGTTTTCATTGTCTATGAAGGTTGTACTCTGGTTATGGTGACAGTGGACATTTTTCTAAGATGTCACATTCTACTCCTTTGTAGGAGTTGCCTACTACTGTTGAGTTGGCTTGCTTGTTTTTGATTGTAGTATTCTGCCCACATGTTCTTCATCGTAAGGTCAGTTCTACTACAGGTTCCCAAAATATTACTATGTTTTTGGGAGATATATGTAAGGGTGTAGGTGCCCAATGGGCGCGCTCCTCTCGTTATTATCCTCAAACAAATGGGAAGATGGAGGGGTAAGTCAGACCATTGACCAATATTTGAAGGTATTAGGTAATAATATCCCTATATATATGGTTGCCGTATATAATGTCGCCGGGAAAAAGTTGTGGCAACATTATATAGGTGACCATATGTATAGGGACAGAGGCAGCGGGGATTGCGGGGGTGTCCCATGTAATAATGTCCCCACATGGCGATATTTTTGACGGGAAATTATTACATGGAACCTATTTAAATTGCTCTATCCAGTATACTCTGACTAATTGGAAGGAGGTTCTATCCACTGCAGACCTTTCCCATTATATCTCTATGCATTCAGTGACTCGGGTATCTCCATTATTCTGTTTGCATGGTATGCACTGAAAGGTTTCCGTAGACAAGGGACATCTTCAACGCATGGCTTCTGTATCTGACTCTTTCTTCAAGAGTTAAAACAGACATTCATTTGGCTGCTGAAAGTTTGCATGCAACTATGAAGTTGTTAAAAGGAGCATTGATTGATTGAGACCTGATACTCTTAATTACTCTTTAGTTTGATGAGCTTTTCCTGCCCTGAACTTTTCTTCCGTTACATTCTTTAAATATGTAGTTAGGTCCTCATTTTGGGGCCTTTTTGGATGAGCACGTGTCAATCCTAACCACTTTCTCAATCAAATTCACCTTTTTTCCTATCTGTCCGTTCATGTGTTGAAGGCCCACCTAATAGGTGTGTTTAGAGAGTCACTGTCTCAGAGCCGCAGGTGCTTCCCTCCACTCTACTTCTGTCTACCTATTAATGCTTTTTTCCCAAATCCACAGAGGAATGACCCGGATGTCACCAAATAAAAGTGAAATGAGATCCCTGGTTAGATCGATTAATATCTCCTAAATTTTGTCATCAATTTTAAAACAATCACAGATAAATAAAAGTTATGTTGATTTATAAAAGATGGCTGAGGGGGAACCGTGCTCTTTGGAGCTAGGGGATGCTGAATCTATGCTTGAAGCCCTGTGTAACAAAAATTCCCAGTGCTTTTGGAAGCTGATAAGTGACCTTGGGAAATCACAGCCATATTCACATTTAAATCCAATCACTGAACAGACTTGGGTGTCCAATTGCACTTCATTATTTGCCTTATCAGCTAATGGTTTAACTGATGAAATCAATGAATTGCACCTGTCTGATGATAGTTGGAAACTGTCTGTTGACTATTCTCAGACATTGGAAACACTTAAGAACAGTAGTGCCTCACGAGCCCTGGGCCCCAATAAACAGTCTAATGTATGAATTAAGGGTAATCCCGAAGTTTGGGCTCATATTTTATATACCCTGTTCGAGCATGTTGCTCAGACTAATCGATTTCGCACTTCTTGGTCAACAGCATACGTTCTGCCTATATACTGTAAGGAAGGAATGGTATCAACAGTAAGACAGTTCAAGGGTGTTTATTTTGCTTCAAAAAGGGTTTGAAAAACACCTATCTAATCCTAAATCTACAGATGGGAGCAAGCTACGACCATCAAATAATAATAACGTTGTCCTAGTAATGTCTTGTCAAAATAAAAGGGCCTATACTAATAAACCTATTTCCAATCCTTACCTCTAAATACAAATAGTGTGGGAAACAATCTTACAAAAAAGAAAGAAGTGCTCACAAAATGATATGTCAGGATATTCAGGACGTTGTTTCAGTACGGGACAACTTCGTACACTCAAGCTTAGTACAGTCTCTGGCTTCTCTAGCACGAGGATACGGTTCAATCATTAGCATCACAGCCTTCCGTGCCCAAGTCTCTTTGTCTTTCAAAGTCTCATCATTCAGATGACCTGATGCGACAAACAAACGATAAGTTCTTTTCCTCTTACAGATTTTAACAAGTACTCAATTTCTTAGGCGATTCACTATTCAACTCAGATCCCGCTCAGCCAGGCTCCGATCCCCTCAACACAATGTTCGTGAATTATTTATGCATCCAATTTTTCGTAGAATATTCTTTTCTCGGGTGACTCACTGTTCACCCTGGATCCCCCTCAGTCGGGCTCAGGTCTCGGATCCCTCTCAGTCGAGCTCAACACAATGTTCGTGAATTATTTATGCATCCAATTTTTCGTAGAATATTCTTTTCTCGGGTGACTCACTGTTCACCCTGGATCCCCCTCAGTCGGGCTCAGGTCTCGGATCCCTCTCAGTCGAGCTCAGATCTTGGATCCCCTTCACTCGGACTCAGATCCCTTTTAACACAATGTTCAATTAGTCTCCCTCCACTGGGCTCGGACCAACTTCATATACTTTTCATCAGTTATCGAAGACTTTTCGAATGTGCACAAGGTTTTGCTTGACCCGTTGCAGGACCACTTCGATATCACAATTCTTTATAACTCTTCACATTTGCCACCTTTCAGCTGGATACCTAACAGAGACTTACGAATGAGTACCCACGTGGTGCCGTACCACTCTGTCTACCGTATTGTATCTTGGATTCAAAGTTCAATCACTCATCTGCTGTTTAATTGTGTTTGTGTCGCTTGCCACATACGCTTGATACACTGTTCTCTTCAGTTTTCACTGTACAATGTTGCTGCTTGCAACCTTGGCTTCAACGCAGATCGTTCTGGTATCAGTCTCCCAAACTCACCGGCTTTGCTGACTTCACTGGCACTGCTTTTTTTTAGGAGCCAAGGACAGTACCACTGCGGCAAATGATTCTCCCTGACTTGACTATCGACACACAATGCAAGATTCTTCATCCTTGATTCCTGGTCTCACATTTCCTATTCTCAGAGGTTCATGAAAGTAACAGTCTTTTTGTTTTGCCGTCTTCCACCTTGTATTAAACTGCCACCTTGGAACTGCTGCTGCCTCGTGTGCTTTACCTTGCTCAGAGTGTGCTTTCGTGCTCCGCCTTTTATCCATATGGGGAAGTGTAGTGGAAGTCAGGTGTGTGTAATAGTCAGCAGTAATTGCCTGATCCTGCCTGACCATTGTATTGGGACATGTCAGATATGCGGATCGGGTGTTTTCTCTTGTAGTGAGCTGTCTGTGAGAAAATGTTTATGTTGGGAATGCGGGGGGGTTGAGTTCCTAAGTATCCTACTTGGTAGAATGGGGTAAAGGTGTTACAGAGAAGGGGATGCCGCTGCTCGCCATTTTGTGTTCCACTTCCACTCCCCGAAGACCCATCACACAGGTGATCCTCCTGTACTGGTCCACCCCCAGGATCCAAAAGCGATGGCCATGTCCTGGCCACCTGGATGACAGCTCCCCGTGGACTAGCGGGCGAGACACCTTCAGGTTTCTCACATACCCTTCTCCTATGCAATGTAGCCGCATCTGTTTCACAAGGGATCCAAGAAAGGAAATCCATGTTCCCTTGGTCTTTAACTTTTCGGTGCTCCACAGTGAAACAGTAGGGTTGCAGGTCTAAGAACCATTGCATGACTTCAAGGTTAGAATATTTTAGCTGGCTAATCCAAACTAGTGGAGAATGACCTGTGACAAGTGTGAACTTCCTTCCTAGGAGATCATATCTAAGTTGGGTAACTTCACTGAATAAGTAACATAAAATGTGGCTTGCATATGCTGATGATTTTCTCATCTTTGACTGGTGCCGGTTGGGTTTACAGAGACTGATTACTGCCTTCTCTGCATTTGCTACAACACACCATCTGAATGTTAACCCTGCAAAAACACAAGTTATGCACTGTACCAATCAGAGGAAGGCAGAGCACCGTACCTGGCGAGTGGGTTTGGAAGATATCGTTCAGGTTACCAGTTTTGTTTATTTGGGATTTCCCATTAATGCTGAATCCGAATTGATTCAACTAAAACACTGGCTTGGGTATCGCACTATTGCACGTTTGAACCAGCTGCTCAGAGTGGACTCTGCATTTGGCAAGTATACCTTGATTCCTGCTTTAAAGTTTTAGCAAGCAAAGGTAATCCCTAAGCTGTTATATGGGATACAAATGTTGCTGATTGAGATCTTGGACAGTCTAGCGGCATAATATGGCAAAAGATCATTCACTTACCAAGTAGTGTACCCTTATCGGTGATAAGATACGAACTTGGTATACAGTCCTTATTAGCCATGGCACAATGGACATTTTTAATGTTGTTTCATAGAATACTCTTTCCAAAAAAGGATTCATTATATGCCGATATTCAGGCTTTAAGGATAAAAAAGTCAATTGTTTCATTGTTAAATTTAAATTTTCTAATTTTTGTACCACCTTGCTTAACGGAATTAGCCTATCTGTGCAGGATCTTCCCCTCAACCCTGTGAAAGTCAAACTCCATCTGTTTCAGCACGATTGGTCTACTACCATTGACAGAATGCACACATCTAAATCACTACTCCTTATTTATCAATTTACACTGATAGAGGTATCAGATTTTGCTTTTTGCTCTTTAAACTAAATCCGCTTTATACACTGGAAATATTGCTTAAATATTGTCATCTCCAACCTGAATTCGCTAAGTAATAATAATAATAATTTCTGTAACAAAGAAGGTATTATTGAAACCTTAAAGCATCTGTTTATTTCTTGTTTAGCAATCCAAGGCCAAAGGTTGATGTATTTTAATAGATTCACTAACCTTCTTCATATTGGCGATGTTGAATCAGTTTTACAATGTTGGTTGGTGGGATGGTTGACTTCAGCTGTGATAGCTGTGACTGGATTTTTTGAAATTCTTAAAACTGTATATATCTCCTATCGCCTCGATATCATAAGGGTATTGTTTTCGAATTGTATAAATGGTTGTCTTGTTTTAGTACAAATGACCTTTTTTCTTTGTAATGAATTAGTCTATACGCTTTTATTTTTGTATTAATTTAAAGATTTTATCAGTGTTAATCAATGTATTTTCGGTTTTATTTGTTTGGTATGGATTGTGTAATTTTTATAAACTTGATGTACACTAATTGTGGTGCATGAATTGTTAAAGGGTTAAAGGCTATTACTATAGCCATATAACAAATAAAAACAAATCAATGCTTTTTTCCCAAATCCAGGGAGGAATCACTCTTTTGACCTGATTTGTTGAAGCCAATTTCTATGAGAAAAGATGCCTCTACCTTATGATTATTGACCTTTCTGTTTCAACTGATGCACATGAAGGGTCCTTGAAGGCAAGAGAAATTGTTCCTCTGTAACCTAACAAAACTTTACAGATCAGAAGACTGAGGTTAAATGACTGATTGTTTACAAAAGGTTATGCAACCTCTGATGCACCAACCTTTGCTACAGCACCCCTGGAAGACCAAAATGTTTAGCCTCCTCATCCAACACTCACTTATTTACATTTTAATTTTTTTATTTCAGGTTTTTTTCCCCCTTGACTTCCTCAGAGAGCTAACATAAGGCATGGAATCAAACTGAAATGTATCTGGTGCACATGTTGACAGGCTCACTGTTGCCTTTTCACACTTTTTCTGAATTTCAAGAGATCTAACTCTGTGCAAACTAGAGAATGGAGAGCATTCGAGGGAAGAACACTATTTTGTGTGGGATTTTATAACCCTATCTGGGAATTTGTCAGGCTGCAGAGATTATAACCGCCCAGCCAAAGGTTTCACAAGGATACACACTTATTTATTTGACACTGGTGTCGTTTCAGCTACCACCAGTGTCTAGGCTAGAGCCCCGAGCAGGCTACTCTCAAGATTCTCCTTCTCTAGACATGGGTTCTGTCAACCTTTTGGTACAAGGCTTTTTATTATAGCATTTCCTCTAAGACCTGTTTGTTCTACAGTGTGGCTCACTTGGTTTAGCCACATCCTGTTCTGTGCTCCTCTCAAGCTCATAAATTGGCCTTATTGGCGTGATGACCTCTGGTTATATCGCGTTGTCTCTGCGCATGCTTCTGTCTCTGCTATACAACAGTAACTCTGGAATGCTCTGCTAACATCGAAAACGTGTAAAATCTTCTGGCTCTTTTTAAAGTTCGGTTTTGTTAATGATTGTCTCATGAGTGGTCTGGTTGGTGTGTCAGTTTCCCCATTAGTTGGATTTTTGCGATTGGTACAATCCTAATGGTTTCCACCTCCACCTACAGTGAATGGCCCTTCGATAAATGTATGCTCATGTGTTTTGCGTGTTTCAGTATGCCTTGTTCCAATTCTCATGTCCCATGTTTCTCAAATAGCATGTTTACCATCTTGAGGTCAGGAAATCGTGTCATCACAGTAGAGCTTTCCAGGTTTCCCGCTGGCAACACTGCAATTGGATTTATTCATTTGCAAGCACATATGTTGACGGTATGCGTTTACCCATTCTGCTGTGTTCATTTTCCGGATGGCTCTCCTCTTTGGTCTGTTAGTGTCTCCATTGGTGTTTGCAGACTGAGTTGCAATAATCCCAAAACCCTTTTCAATGCGTGGATCTGTAATTGAGGGGCAGCGGATTGTGCATTTTGTCTGCATGGTGTGCTTTTACAGAAAACCTTTCTTAGGAAAGATTGTCCCTGTGTTTCGCTCCTCCGCTTGTTTTCATCTCCTCCCACCAGAATACACTAATGCACACTCTCCTTCCCTCTCCATGAAAGGAAGTATCTTTCAGGTGGAATTATGGGTATTTCCTTCACTGGGTAATGACAGGGCATGCACCAGGCACGCGAGTTAGGACTAGAACACTTTGGGGATCCACCATATACTGCAAAGGTAGTCTCATTTAGTTGGCAGCATCACCTGGCCCTCAGAGTGACTTTGCCACAACAGTCGCCAGGTCACTTTTTTGCAACATCCACCCCAGCTTACTATTCTTTCTACTAAGAAATCCCCCAAATCCATAAAGCAAGTTTGCATATTTTTCTAATCCAAGAGAATCAGAACAATCTCTGTATTGTTTCTCACAATGTGCTTAGTCCTTGGAATTATGTTCTAAATGCCATCTTGATTTCAAGACCCATGTGGGGAAGAAGGCATGTTTTGATTATTAACTGTACTTTCTCAGGAGGCTCAAGCCATATGTTCTCCAGCTCATAAAATTCAATCAGTGGTCCAGTCTTTCACTACCAGCTGTTATGTTATGTTATGTTAACTTATAGAGCGCACAGTTGCCGAGGAAGCATGGCGCTAGAGAGAGAAAAGCCACACATAGAACACCACACAATAGCCAGGAAGCAGACAGCTCACAACAAATATGCTTTACGAAAAGCAAGATGATTTGACAGCAGCTTCATAGGAGAAGGGAGAGTGTTCCACAATTGTGCTGCTGCAATCGAAAAGGCGCAGCCCCCCACCGAGTCAATCGAAAGGAAGGCACACACAGCATGCACGCCACTGCAGACCGCAGGGGGCGGTTTGGATCATAGCAATCAAATTTGGCACGCAGATACTCTGCACCCAGATCATGTAAGGCGTGATGTACAATGCCCAGCGCCTTAAACTGGATGCACTGGGCCACTGGGAGCCAGTGAAAGGCACGCAGGACAGGGGATGTGTGGGACCCATACGGGGTACCTGTTGCCACCTTGGCAGCCAAATTCTGGAGACATTCTAGATGGGCTACCAACCCCTTAGGCTGCACTAAGTACAAGGAGTTGTAATAGTCCAGCCTGCTCAGAATCATAGCTTGCACCTCCGGGGGCGTAGCCTTGTTGGAATCAGGTGGAGCACCTTTCGTAGGATTTTCAACTGAAAATGCCACATCTGACAAACCGCAGAAACCTGTGCTGTCATGGACAGGTCAGCAGACATAATAACCCCCACATTTTTTACCTTGGTCGAAGGTACTGGAAGCAGACCCAAGGAAGATGGCCAGAAAGAGGAAACACAAGGTGAGGGATCAGGAGGAGAACCCACCACCAGCACCTCCATTTTATCCCCATTCAGTTTCAACTAGTTGTGCCCCATTCACTCCCCCACAGCCATCAGGCACTTATGCAGGCACTCTGACACCTCAGGCTGATTAAGGTCGAGACGAATCAGTAATTGGGTGTCGTCGGCGTACGAATAGCATCTGACGCCAAAGGAGCGGATGAGGTGAAGCAGCAGAAAGATGTAAATGTTGAAAAGAATGGGGGACAGAGCAGACCCCTGGGGAACACCACAGGTAATATGACAGGGAGGGGACATGAATGGGGGGAGAGAAAAAGTTTGGGATCTATTGGCTAAGAAGGAGCCGAACCAGGCCATTAACTGACCCGAAACACTAATCTGGGCCAGGCAGGCGAGCAGGGTAGCATGGTCGACGGTGTCAAACGCCGCTGAAAGATCTAAAAGAATCAGGGCGCTGGCACCCCCCATCCACCAGCCTGGCCATATCATCCCGCACCGAGACAAGACCACACTCTGTGCCCCTGCCAGGACAGAAGCCAGATTGGGCTGAAGAGGACAGAATATGAGAGACCGGTGACTTCAAGAGTTTCATCCAGAAAGGAAGAAGATAAATAGAGGGAAATTAGAAGGAAGAGAGGGATCCAAAGTGGGTTTCTTCAGAAGAGGATTAACCAAGGCAGGCTTCCCTGACTGGCAGGAGGTGTTTACAGCAGCCTTGATCTCACTCAGGAGATCAACTGATATCTCTTACTTCACTCCCAGAGGTAAGGGTTCTGAAGGAGCGCAGGATTTGATCTTTTGCATTGCATTACAAACCATGTCCTCTAAGAATAGAGGGAAGCAAGACCAGCTGGATTAAACATTATTAACATCATCCTTGAGGGACAAGTTACAAGGCAGTGAAATGTGGGCCTGGGAATCCAAAGTCTCTACAATATTTGTACGAATGGTTGCAACCTTAGCGATGAAAAACTCTGATAAGGAGTCACACAGCTCTTGAGCTGTGACTGCATCATGAAGCAAGACACAGTCAACAGACTTAAAATTCAATCAAAAGATGCTTTATTAAATCAAATGTCAGGATGGTGGGATTTCCTTACCTGAATGAAACTAAGGAAAGTCTGAGTCAAAGAGTTCAACTTTGGACACCGTCTGTGTCCAAACCTATTATTGCCCTCACATCTAAAGCTAACCAGTGTGTAGGGATGTCAATAATAAAAGAAATTGCGCTCAACTTCAGAGTTCTGAGCTTCTTCCAGCTCCCAGCTTTCTTTCAGCTCCCTTCCCCAAGTGCAAGATAGTTCCACAAAAGTCTCAAGATTACCTTTCTCACATTCAAGGCAATACAGTTCCAAATAATCCTCAGGTTTCCCTTCCCCAATTTCCAAGAAACACAGTTAAAAAGCAAAGAGGTCTTGAGGCTTTGTTCTCAAGACAACACTTGCAGTTCCTCAAGTCTCAGGGTTCCCTTCCCCAAGACTCTAACTCTACCACTTATATTTGTCAAAAGTTCACCATCATTTAAGGTCAACCTGACCTCCTTCTGGCTCGCCTCACCAGTTCACTTACAGTGCTACTCCTTGGTTTGTTTTACAATGTCTTTGATTTTCCTCGTTCTGGGTTCACTGGTCTAGGCACAGTTGTCATACCACACGGTTCACCCATCACAGGACACGCAACCAGGACCACTAGGTTCTCCAGCCCACACATGTTCTCCAGCACTTGCCCCTGGGTACCAAGTCACCTTCACTTAGTTGCTCTTTGTCGGCCTCTTGGCTCTAGGTGCAGTTTTACAATTCTCTGGCTTCTCCTTGTTAGTCTCTTTGTTCTGCCATCATGTATCATACACCTCTTGCCAGTTTTTGGTCTTGCCACTCTGCGTTCACTCATAAAAGTTCACTTTAGGGGGGTTTGTTCATACCGCACCTTCCTATGGCCCTCTTTCACACTTGTGCCCATTTCCGTGGTTGGTTTTCACATGGGCACTTCGAATGTCCTCTGATATTTGCTTTGTCCATAACATTTTATTCCATTCAGTATTTAATATGTTTAACTTCAAAGTTTCATTCAATTCGGTGTTCAATATTTATTCAACAAGTTTAATTTCAAGGTTCCATTCTGTTCGGTATTCAATATGCATCTGTTATGGTTAATTTAAAATGTCTCTTCAGTTCAGTATTTAAGATGCATTTGTGATGCTTAGTTTCAAGTTTCCATTCAGTTTGGTATTTAAGATGTATTCATTATGCTTAATCTAAAATGTCTATTCAGTTCGGTATTCAATATGCATTTGTTGGGTTTAGGAATGCCCCAGTGCTCAAGTAGTCTTCCCGACACTCACCGGCTTTATGCATCCCTTTCCGATGACTCCCGTTGCATCCTCTTTGCTTGCAAGGCCGACAGGCCAACCTTTTGCGAGCCCTGCCCATATGCCGGGTATTTTCTTCTTTTTTAAATTTGTCTACTTGTGTTTTGTGTTAAAATATAAAGGAAACAGAAGAGATTCTTTCACAATTAATCAGAAAAAACAAGAGATCAAACAGGATACATAAAACTGATATGTAAATAGTTAAGAAATGTAACTGTTCTTTTACATTTGTTACACACTTAAAAAATATACATTTTGTGTGAGGAGAGTGAAAACAAAAAAGAGAAGAACAAAAAGAAAAAAGAGAAAGGAAAGAGAAAAACCCCCCAAAAGAATACAGGCAGAAAGGAAAGCAGGAAAGCACAGAGGGGAAACATACAATCAAGTTATACCATTGCAAGCTAAGCCGGATTGGGGGTTTCTACTTCCAATGCTGCCTTTCCTAACTTCTCCAAGTATTTTCTTCTGCATGCCGGCAGTTCAAAATGCTTCTCTCCGAAAGCGGATGGTGTCCTGTCTTTTCCTGGCTCAATCAGCTCCTGCTACTTGCTCTCTGTGGTGGGTGGTCCCACACCTGTGGCAACATCACGGGCCACTTGTCTTGGTCCCCACAAGTCCTCTGGGATATCTGACGCCGTCCTGGTTCCTTCTCTGTTCCCACCACGGCTGCCTCCTCCTGGAAAGAGTCCCCTGCTGGTCTCACCCCATAGGCCTCCCTGTTGCTCTCACTCTTGCTGTTCTTTAGCCTGCTTTCAGTGTATGTGCGAATATCTTTACATGGATGCGAAGCAGCGGAAACTCACCTGAAGAAGCTCACCTGAAACGAGGATCCACACCCCTGCGATGTATGTGCCTGCAGCAAGACACCTAAAACCAAACCTTCAGGGTTGCTCCACCCCTTACCTATACCGAGGGCCCCATGGCACACCATTTCTCTGGACTTCATCACAGAATACCCCCCTGTGTAATGGGTACAATACCATCATGGTGGGCATGGACCTGCCTACGAAGATGGCGCACTTCATAGCCCTGAAAGGCCTACCAAATGCAGGAACCCTTGCGCATACCTTCTTAACCAACATAGTGCGAGTACATGGCTTCCCTTCAGTCATCATTTTGGATCGAGGAAGCCAATTTATATTGAAATTTTGCAAGCACCAAGGCCCAAATTGATATCCGGATGTCCACCAGTCACCACCTGCAAACGGATGGACAGACCGAGAAAACAAACCAAACCCTGGAAAAGTATTTGTGGTGTATGTTTCCTCAAGCTGACGATGGGTGGGTAGATCTTCTCTGAGCGGCAGAATATGCCTACAACAACAGCATCCATAGTTCCACTGGGTTCTCAGCTTTCTACGTCCTCTATGGATGAAACCCACGGACCACAGCCCTCGATCCACCCACAGCTCTGGAAATGCCTGCAGTCACATTGTTACATACAACATCCAAGAAACCTTACAAAAGGTCATCCAAACAAAGAACGCCCAAAAATTCTTTGCAGACAAATGAAGAAAGGAAGCACCCGAGTACCAAGTGGGCGAAAGGGTTTGGATCTTCACCAAGTATATTCGATGAAAAGGCCTGAAAATATTCCACCCCAAGTTTATCAGTCCCTACCCAGTGACCGCTGTCATTAATCCTGTTGCACTCAAACTTGAACTCCCATCGGCAATGACAATTCACCCAGTCTTTCATGTATCGCTGCTCAAGCCTGTACACCCAGGCACATGAAATTCCTTAACTAACCCTACTCCAATAGAAGTCCTAGGGGGGGAAAAGGAATCTGAAGTAAAAGACATCCTAGATTCCAAAATGAGCAGACAGGGTTTATATTACCTAGTGGATTAGAAAGGGTATAGTGGCCAAGATAGGACATGGGAACCCAAAGCAAACATTAATGCCCCACGATTAGTAGCCTGATTTCACCGCAACCATCCCAGAAAGCCAGGACCCGGGGTGGCCCTCCTTGGAGGTGCTTTGGAGGGGAGTGCTGTCACGATCCCATTATGGGCCCAGCATGGTCGGGCCCAGGGGAGAGGGGTGGTCCCCCATGCTAGAGTAGGGAGTGGTGGACAGGTGTGGTGGCCGGCTGGCATAAGCGTGTAGAATGGAGCAAGGCCGCAATCTGCACCAGCGCACCTACCAAGGGAGAGGGAACGCCCGGCACGTGCAAAGGAGCGCCAAGCAAGTGTGAGGAACCAACACCCCTGTCAGTCTAATGCTGACAGGGCGTGGCCCAAAGCTATAAAACTACACCACAGACCGCACCCTGTGCTTAGCGTTTCTTCTGCTCTTTGCCAGAGCAGTATCTCGCTTACCACTCCTGCTCTCAGTGGATCTGCAAACAACTTTACATGGATGGGAAGCAGTGGAAACTCACCTGAGGAAGCGCACCTGAAATGAGGATCCACGCCCCGCGTAAAGACTTTGGGCCTCATTCCGAGTATGGCGGTAAGGGATAGCGGCCACCGCTAACGAGAGCGGTGGCGGTAATCCCTTACCGCCATACTCCGAGTTCCCTTAGCGCCATGGTGCTTTTAACACCTGCTTTTAGCAGGCGTTAAATACCATGGCGCTAAGGGACCTTGATGTTAATTACGCCACCGTAATTTACGGTGGCGTAATTGACGCCTTCCCCACTCCCATTATGCCCTATGGGGCAAGAATGGGAATGGGGAAGGGTAAATGGGGATTGGGGAATTACCGCCCGCCAACCTTGGAATGGGGCGGTAATTCCGCCAACCACCAAGGCGCTGCCGTTCCGGGTTCGGCGTCAACCAAGGCGTTAATAGCGCCATTGGTTAGCGCCGTACTCGGAATGAGGCCCTTTGTCTCTGCATTCATTTTTTTGATTTTTCCCAAACTGCACCCGGAGTCGACCGGTGGGACTGCTCATCTTGGACATTGGTTCTTCGTCGCCTGCTTATCTTGGACATTGGTTCTTCATCGCCGGCTCATTTTGGTTCTTCCTCGTTTCTCCGACTGTTGTCATTCCCAAAGTATCCAAGGACCTGAATAGCAAAGCAACAGTGTGAGATTTCCCATTCCGTTCTTCGACCGTCGCCCACCCCATTGCCTACTGTGCTCACCAGCGCATTGATTCCAGCTCTGTTCCTTCAGCATCTCATTGCGGTATCAGCCTTCAGTTGCTCCTGTGAAGAAGAAAGACAACAACATTGTGAAAGTAAGCTCAGTCACGGTATAGAATAAGTTTGCAAGCACAGCAAATTTGACACCCGTGTTTAACCAAGACTTACCTGTTCACCACGTTTAATCAAGACTTACCTGCTCACCGTCGTATAATGTGTGTCACAGCTGGCCTGGAACATGCACCTTTAGTGAAGTAACTGGAGGACAATAGGTACCCGAGCACCGCGTCCATATTCGCAAACATTACGGTGAGCAACGCTCGCTTCTGGCCAGCCAGCCAACCCAGGCTCTGAAGGGGAGGGCAAGAAGGGAAGGCCCTGTGCTTATACTTACCCTGTATTTACCTTTAGGTCACCCTGACCCCCAGAATGATACATCCCAAAAGTCCCGAAACCACCCAGGTCCCTCCCAACCTCACGGTCCCCTGGGAATTAACCCCCAGTCGACCAGTGGGGGAAGGAGTGGCTGGGGCGGGCGTTAGGGTGAAGGCAACCAGCGAGGGGGCTACCCATCACTACAGACCGGACCAGGCACTCCTGCAGGACACCAGGTAAGCGTGACAATTGTAATATTAGCCTTAGCGTTCATCTTGAAGAAATGTCTGCCAAAACCACTGAGACAAAGAAGAGAAATGAGCAAGTAACAATAGAGGCGGGAGACCTGGATAGGTGTACGGGGAGCAGGGACACACACAGCCAACTCATCCCAGTGACACAATCAGTGGTTATAAGAGTGAGAATAACTACGAGACTCAGCCTATTCATCCGAGTGAAACAACCAGTTTTTATAAGAGTGAGAATAACTATGGGACTCTGCCTACTCATCCTAGTGATCAAATACTAAACTTATTTGATATACAAATAGCCACTAAGAATAAAGAATTCCACAGAGCAATACATAGTATACAGCGAAGTAAAGTATATGCTTTAGGACAAAAAGTAGGTAGTGCTTCTCACCTGTGTACATGCTATAAGAACTGGCTGAGAAATCATAAAACTAGTTTAACTAATGTGAACTGGACATTTTTGTTAACCTTATTAAAATCTAATGACAACCGTAAATTTTGGTACACTAACAGAAAATATTTAACGGACAAAACCCCTCAGATTCTTAATTCGGTGTCAGAAGAGGCATGGGCCAAATATATTACGGAAAATTATTTAATTTCACAGAATGACAGACACCAATAAACATCAATATCTAGGAGAAACTAACATAGAGGGCTTTGAAGAGATAGATATATTAATGGCTAGTAATAGAATCAATGGGTCAAGGGCTCCTGGTCCGGACTGCCTGGCAAATGTGTTTTTTTAAGAACAATCCAGAATATTGGTCTTGGGTGCTGACAGTATTTTTTGTCAAAATCTTAGAAACTGGTCAATTACCTTCTAGTTGGGGGAAATCTATAATCATAACCGTCTTTAAAAAGGGAAATAGGTCAATGCCAGGATGCTATAGATTTCTGGCGATGCTTGACTCCAGCTACAAGGTTTTTGCGTGTCTAATACTGAGAAAATTAAATGTGTGTATAGAGGAGAAGAGTGTCCCGCTTAGTTACCAAACTGGGTTTAGAAGCACCTTCAGCACAGCACATAACATCTGGGCCCTCAATTGCATTATAGCTGATATAACTCGACATGTGGGAATTACACTGTATCAATGCTACGATTATTCCTGCACATTTGATAGAGTCTCCCAACCACGACTCTGAGGTAAACTAGAGAGCTGGAAAATAGATCCCTTCCTGCTCCATTTCATCAAACTTCTCTACACTAACAATTGAGTATCAGTTTGTTTTGATGCCTACGGTCTCCACACTAAATCTCTGAAAACCAACATAGGATTGAAACAGGGATATGTTTTGTCGCCTGTACTTTACAATCTATACACGGCAGAAATGGACCCCATCATACGATCACTGCGAAACTTTCCCCCTCATGTGGGGGAGGTGGCAGTGCCTTGGCTAGCCTATGATACTATATTGTTGGATTTAACACCCAGAGGTCTCCAACGATCTGTAGATGCTTTGGTAGGCTATGCGATTAAAAACAACATGAAAATAAATATTAGCAAAACCAAGGTAATGGTGGTCAGCAAGGGGGGACACAGAGGCACTCACTTTGGTTGGAAAATAAAGAGAAGCTAGAAATAGTAAGAATGTATATTTACCTCGGAATCCCGAGTGTTTCTATTCCTAACTCCACCCATGTGGGTAACTATGTTCTTGTGAAAGTTATGAGGAAATGGAGAGTAATCTGCAACTTCATTAATAGAAAGGGAGTTTTTGACATTGAAGGCTTCCGATAAATGTATAGAACTGGTATTATTTCCTGCATTTTGAATGGATTAGAGATTCTCCCATCGAAAATGTAACTTAGTTGGATAGCCTGGAGGGAAACCTCCTACATTCTATGCTGGGAGTTTCAGAGGCGGTTCCTGTAGAAGTTCTCAGATGTGAACTGGGCTGTTTGTTAACTGGGACCATGGAGGACCATCTCCCAGAAAACCTGGGCATTCCTACTGGATGCAGCTCAAATGTGACTATTTTAAGGCTGTCAACCAGCTATTATTTCTTTTTATCAACACACACCCGCACCTGAAGCCAAGAGAACACAGGCTATGAGTGTATCTGAACGGCTGCCGATGTTCTCAGACAGGAAGGCTACCAATGAGTGATTAAAGCATTTCTAAAATGAAACAGTTGAATGTTAGCATGTAGCACATATCAGGTACAGGAAACTGTCGAAACAACATGTGTGATGCACTTGACTGTTTTTCTACATAGTGCCTGGTACAGCGACCAATGGAAAAGATTGTGAACAGATAGATACATCCAAGGCTTACACAACAATGACTTCATGGTGAAGCAGTTTATCATGACACAATCAGAATGGAAAGCCTCATAATGTATACTTGCTATGTCACACATGAAATGTCTTGCTGGCTCTCTAAATAAATGGCACATTTATAAAACGTTGATGCTTTGTAGGTAAAACCCAGTCTCTGTACTATATGGTTTAACATGTGGATGCTTTGCTACTCTGGGGATTTGTAATATTTAACATGTGTGCAAGGTCACACACACACACGCAACATGTGCTGTCTGCCGAGTATTAAAACATCGAGTATCGTTGTCTCTGCTCATGAGCCGAGAGAAAGGATCACAGTTGTTTAAAAAAGTAAAGGAAAAAACTGAGCAATTCTTTTGAATTTCTTTTATTGTGCATTTCTCATTCAACAAGCATTAAGCACATAATGTATCAATACAGTCAGGCATAAATGTGCTCATTAATTACACATGGATTATAGATTTAAACTACATATCATTTTAAGAGAATCAAGTAGAAGTAGCACCATACACAATATTGCAAAATAAAAAAATCCACCAATAAAATACGAATGCAACTTTTTGTGAGATCATGAATACAATATAAAACAATACATCCACTAAATACAATCCAAAGTATGCTCTAGTCTAAAATGTAACCCGGATTAGCAGCAACACATTTAAAAGTGTCATGTGCATAATATAAAAACGTCCATTCATATCGTTCCCTAGCATGCTAGTAGTGCCATTACATAAAAGGGAAATCAAAAAGAATAGTTTATATGAACAATACAATTTACCTACATGCCTAATCTTCTACAGCAGGGTTACATGCTGCATGAAAATGAGACCAAGCCTCCTTCAACACATGGAAGGCAGCAGCAGTGACTACAAGTGACTTAGCACTATAGATGTTACTCCAAAATTGGACAGACTCAATAAACTCAGCATTAGTTGTAAGATGGACATAGTTTTTTAAATACTGTGTTCTCAATTTAGGGCATGCAATTAAAATGTGTCCTGCTGTTTGCACTGTCTTTATGGAGCATACCAGGCCATCTACCCGTGTGCTCTCGATTGGGTCCAATGTTAAAAAGCTAGTAATACATCTTTGAACTTACAAAGAATGTCATTTTGTAATGTAAGCACAAAGAGCTTTCACTCGGAAACTATGGGTACAATTTCTCTGGTACATCTTTTTCATGGAGAGTTCAGCTATATTAGAAACAATGTCCATGTCCTTAGATTTCTTTTTTAATATCAAAGCAGCATTAGGAGTATCAATCAGATGTGCTACCGTGGTATTGATTTGTGAAAGATGGTTAAAATCTGTATTACATAATTCACCGAAAAAGGGCTTCAGACATGCTCGCTCATATTGACTAGCTAAGAAGACCATGAGAGTTTTCATGGTTACCAGGGAGACAGAGAGAAAAGCTTGCAGCGCTGCACTAACCAGGAGGAATGAATCGAGGAGACACCAAGTTCGCACCACAACGCCTCAACTGGGATGGTGCAAGGGGTGCCTTATATACAGCGCACAAGCTGTCCCTCAAATCTTTCCAGCCAGGTGATTTTAGACTCAGGAAGTACTGCCTAACCATATCATATTCCCAGAACTATGCTAGTATGATAGATCGTCACAGGATCCTCAATATTGTTACAACCTTTTTTTATTAATATATCTTTTTAATGCCAGCTACTTTTTAAGTATACTTTATGAATAACAAAATCACCATAAAAGTTTCTATCGGGACAATTTTTAATCTGGACACCTGAATAGATATATCTATCTATAATTTCTAAAGGTCGACTCAATTGAAAAGAAATGTTCTTAATAATACTGCCAATAATACGAATTTTCGTTTTAGCAGTATTAACTACAAGCTGATTTTTCTCAGAATAAGAACAATGGGCATTGATAGAACGCTGCAAACCTATTGGAGTAAAATCCAGCAAGACGGTATTGTCTGCGTAACCTATCCTGGAAATCGGTGTTCTACCAATCGAGGGGGGGGGGAATCGCAAGCAGAACTGATCTCTGGGCCCATATCAGCAACATATAGATTATACAACAGGGGCGCTAAAACGCATCACTGCTTAAGTCCTCGGCTGGTAGCAATGCATTCAGTAATAGTCCCTTTCTGACTTATGCGTATAACAACCAAGGTATCTGTGTGCAGAGCTTTGAGAATATATAACAGAAGAGGATTGATATCCCATTTACTTAATTTATTCCATAATAGCAGCCCATACTTTGATGTCAAAAGCCTTATTTATTATTTATTTATTAACTTTTACATTTGTAGAGCGCACTTAACCATTAGGCATCTAGGCTCATAGATTTAGGTTTACGGTGACAGTTCTTAGTGAGGTTACTTAGTTACAGTCAGCCATGTTTAACTTATTCTGTAATCTGAGCTGTGTATCTCCTTGTAACGCAACAAATAGATTCACAGTATAGAAAAAACGGGGAACAAACTGGGGCACAGCAATCAGCAAAAAGACATATCTAATTGTTTGCAAACCTTTTGAATTAAATTCATTCAAACTTTAGAATTCAGGTAAGTAAGAAAAAAGTGTCCAAATCATTTTACATAAAAGTAAATGCATAAAAACCCATGAAAAAAATATGCCACCCTAAAACAATAAAAACACAGCTAAAACCAGACAAGGAATCGGGCAAGAATACAACATAGGCAAAACTAAAAAAGTAGAATCAAACCTGGCAAGTGGGAAGGCAAACTGTTCTAGAGATCTGGTGCAAGAAAGTTAAAAGCACATCTGTTTGCTCTCTCTAGTTTAAAACGCAGCACAGAAAGCAGATTGCTATGGCTTGATCTTAAAACACTAGCTTGCTCTTTTACACTCAGTCTCTGCCTAAGATAGACTGCATTCTTACCCAACAGGCATTTATGCGTGATGGTGAGTTGCGTAAACATTAGCCTCTCCCTTACAGGCAGCCAATGCGGGCCCCTTCTTGCCATGGTAACGTGATCTCTGTGCTTTAAGAAAGCCACTGTCCTCCACCACGTTGTTCTGCACTACCTGCAACTTTGTGAGATTCTTCTGGGAGGTCCCTACAAGCAGGCTAACAAAATAATCCAATATTGCTCCCACAAATCCACGAGCCAAGATTGCAGTGTTACTTTCTGATGTGTAAGGCTGAATCCAGCCCAACATTCTCCAATGACACTCATATCTTCTCCTTTCCCTCCTTATCTGACAAGCTATGGTAAAAAATGTTTAACGGTCTCTCTGGCATCAAATACCAGATGACATCTCGCTTTCTCAGGGTTAACTTGGCTAAGACTGACGTTTTCTACTTTCCATTCAAACAGACTATCTCTTCCTCTCCCTCTGACAACCTTCCCTACTCTGCTTCTGCTCGTAACCTTGGTGTCATCTACGACCCATCTCACAACTTCTTGCTCTTCTCCAAATCTGCCATTGAGGCCAGATTTAATCTCCCCAACATCAGAAAAATAAAACATCTTCTTCCCTTCAGCACTGCTAAGTACCTAATCTCCTCTTTAGTACTTTCTCGATCTGAGTACTGTGCCAGTCTCCTCTATGGCCTTACCAACTATGCTTTTCCCCTTATTGACAAAGTCCTCAACTTTGCTGTACGTACACTCTTCAACCTTCCCTGCTTCACCTCTACCACCCAGTCCATCATCAGTTAGCTGGTTATCTCTGAGGCAGAGGGTAAAGTAGAAACTCATTCTCATCATCTTCAAGACTATACATGGATTTGCCCCACCCTACCTATCGGCCTATCTCACTCCCTACTCTCCCTCTTGATCCCTACAATCTTTCTTGGCTCTTCTCCTTGCTGCCTCTCGTGCCCCTTGCACTCTCTCTCATTTCTGCTCTCTCCCTCTTCTCGCTCTGTTACTATGAAACGATCCTCCTCTCTCCCTCTCTGCACTACTCTGACTCTATCACTATTTAAATCCAACCTCTTAGCTTTTCTCCTTTCTGAAGAACCACTTGCATAGCATTGTACTACATCACATCTCCCTGTTCTCCTCTCCCTCTACCTCTCTAGGACAAGCCAACAGCACTTTTCCCTCACCCCATCATCCTAAATGTAGCAATTCCTCCACTATCCCGTCCCTTCATGCTCTACTGTCCTCGTCGCTGGTGCATGTTTTTGGCTCGTCTGCATCATCTAGTCTTATTTCCACATTCTCTAACCCATTGTTAAGGACACTGGTCCTCCACTCTGGACATCAACGTGAAAAACTATATAAGCATTTTTGTGCCGAAAATACATTGCTTTACCTGTAATTTCCATAAATAAATAAAATAAAATAAATACTTTAATTAGGATCACCGTGCCCGTCTGACTTCTTCTCTCCGTTGCCCTCTTTCTATCTATTTACCCCTCTTTCTCTCTATATGCTCTTTATCTTTCTCTACGTATGACTCTCTGACTTTCTCTCCCTCATTCATCGGGGATAGCATGTCTCTGGTTAAAATACTATTTTTTAATTTCTTTTTTATATTAAAATATTAATTTTTTAATTTCAATATATGTTCACATTTCTTTTATTGCGATATAGTATTCCTTACTTCAATTTAATTTCTTTTGTTTTGTAATATCATTTTTTAAATTTCAAGATGGTTTTAATATATAGTTTTATTTCTTTTCATGTATCATTCTTTTTATTTCATTTAACATTTTGTATTTGTTAATTTTTTTCAGAAGCACCAAAGAGCACACTATTTTGATGTACAGTCAGTCACAATCTTTATTTTGGGAGTGAAGCACATCCAATAAAACATTTTTTGTATACAACAACAACAAAGACAATCTAAAATGAAACCCACATTTTTCAAAACTATGCACATTTAAACTGCCCAATTCATCAGTTCATCAGCTCAAACATCAGCCCTGCAAGTCAATAACATTGCAATTAATACAAATTACATCACTATCCAATTAGAAGGTAGGCAGACCACACCCTTTGAAATGACCTATATGACAAAATCAAAATTACTAATACCTGTCACTTTCCTTATACCAATTGCCCTTCTTGCGAAGCACAAAGATACTCCTAGGTCCTTCACTGTAATTGCCTGCAATAACACCTAAAAGTATCTCTTGATTATTCTCTTCCTTCTATCTTTGGGCCTATACCTCTTCTGATCACCAGGAAAATATTGTTTTCTATATCTCTTCTTGCCCATCTCCCAAGCCTTCTAAAGTGCTTGGTTTATTCTCAGGTCTCTTCCTTAATTTCTGACACTTCTATTCTTCCTCGTTTTCAATCTGGTTTTCCTTCACTTCTCTCTACCGAAAATGCTTTCTTTTCCATCTGTGACTTGTTACTTTCAGCTCTGTATTCAAAACATTCCTCTCTCCTAATTTGACTTGACTTGTCTGCTGCTTTCGATACCATCGATCGTGGGATGCTTCTGCCTTCTCTCTCTTCATTTGGATTTTCTGGTTTTGTTCTTACTTGGTTTTCTTTCATACTTATCTGATCACACTTATTCGGTGTCTTGGATTGGCAAATCCTCTGCGTCTATCCCGCTTTTGCATGGGGTTCCCCAAGTCTCAGTCTTGGGTGCCTTCCTCTTTCCTCTCTATAGTTCTGATCTTGTTTCTATAATTTTGTATTTTGGAATGTCTCACCATTTGTATGCTGTTAACACCCAACTCTTTCTTTCCTTTTCTTGTTTTACTCATGAAATCCATGATACCTTGTATCTTGCCTTTCGGCGATTAAATCATGGAAGGCTGATCATTATCTTGTCTTAAATTCTTCTAAGATGGAACTTCTATTCTTTCCTGCTACTACTATTCCTCTGCCCTCTCCACCTGCTTCTATTTATGTTCCTCCTTCCTTCCTTCCTTTCTGTTTCTTCTTCTGCTCGGAATGTAGGTCTTTACCTTGATTCTGATCTTTCATTCTCTTACCATATTTCTTTGCTTTCGCATTCTTGTCATTTTCATCTCTTCAATATTCGCAAGGCTACACCATTTCTTACTTTCAATGCTGCTAAACCTTTAATCTAAACCTTTAATCTCATTGCTCATCTTTTCTCACTTATTCTATTGTTCTTGTATTCTCTTAGCTCTTCCTGCTCTGCGACTAGCTCCTCTTAAATTGATATTTAATTCTTCTGTTCGTCTTCTCTGTTCGCTTTCATTGCAAGACTCTATTCCTTCGTCATTATTATATCTTGGTTGGCTTGGTTTTATTCTCATCTTACATTTAATTTCCTTTGTATAGTTTTTATAATCTCTTTATAATCTAATCCCTCCCCATTTATCTCTCCTTCTTGGTTTCTTTTTATGTTCCTTCGCGATCGCTTGGCTCGCAGTCACATTTTCTGCTAACTATGCCACGTCCACCTTGTACTCAGTCTTGTTTCCGCTCTTTTTTTCTTCTTGCTCCATTACATTGAAATGCTCTTCCCCTCTCTTTACGTTCTATGACTTCCTAGGCACTTTTGAGTACTACTTTTTAAACCCACATTCGTTGATTTCATGAAATTTTAATTGCTTTTAATTTACCGTGATGTGGCAATGTACAGCACTTTGGCGTATAGCACTAAAAAAATGCAAAATAAAGACAAAATACAAATGAAAGTTAAGGTTGTGGACCCTTCCCAGAAAAGATATAATGGTCAGAGCCCTGTTAGATTGTTTTAATAGTTCTCGCGCATCTGCTACCTAAGAGGTGGTGCTGAAATCAGATTTAGTGCATTGATCTTCACCATTTCGACTGCAATATATTTTGACCATGGCATCATTAAGACCCTGTCACTATCCCAGTGGTCTTTCTTCAGGGCACATCAGGGAAGCTTTTTGGTTAGTCTATACATTCAATAATAAGGTAGTCAGGCGCAGGTTCACTTGGTCCCTGAGCTGGGGCAGCCCCAACTCAGTATGAACTGCATAAACTAGGCTGACAATGGGAGCCCTAGCAGTCTTTTGCTGAAAATGTTCTGCACCTGTTGCAAAGCTTCCCCATCCCTCAACCCCCATAGTCCCCTCCCATAACAGAGCACTGATTTCACCTTTGTCTGGTAGACTTGGCTCATAGCGTCCAATGGCTGAGCTTTGAAATTCAGGGCAAATACAGACTTGCCTAGCAATACGTGGTTTGTCTGTAAGAGGTTGGGCAACATGTACACATATGTAATCAAATTATCCCTGTTTATACTTACTCGTTAGAATAAAATCCTCAGACAACTGTCGCTTGATCCCTTTTAAATACCATTACCATTGACCGTTGTGCATTATCGTTGAGCTCTAAGTCTCTCATATAGTTGATATAAGTAAATGGAGTAATTCTGAGGTCCTTGCAATTAATACACTGTCACATGGGAGTAATAATTGATGATAAGCTGTTGTGGAACACTCATTTGGATAAAGTTTCTGCTCAGGTACTCAGCAGCTTGTCTACATGTGGCAGTTTGCAAATGCCAACTCTGGATATACTCTTAATTCATTGATAGATATATACAAGATTAATCTGTTACCCCTAATACTTCATGGCCATCCAATATGGGGAGATAACAGAGCTGCGGCACTGTACAGTATTGATACCTTTTTGTCTAAAGATGATGCTTAGCTGCCCGCAAAGGGTACCGGTTTAATTTTTGCGTGCAGAATTTGGTATTCGTGGCATCTAATTTCAACTATAGTAGTGTCTTAATTTCAGTATAAAAATACCAATGACACAAAAGCACCACAGGGCACACTGGAAGCCTGTTTTCCGGTCATAAGTGCACATAATAAAGCTGTATTTTGGAAACGTTTTGGTGACTATTGTCTGAAACAGTTTAAGTTGAACCCAGCTGTTTATAATATTGTCAACATCAAAAAGCTAATTAAAGGAGCCATGGGAGCTTTGGCTCATGAACAAAACCTAAACGATCTGGCATCGAAATCACACTCATGAGAGTACATGCCACTTGCACAGTTGGTCGGGAAGATGCCTACAGACGTGTACCTATTTCCTAATCCTAGGATTTGACATGATTTTTTACGTCGAAAATGTAAGCAATTATCAACATTTGAAATTATAGGTTCATGTGCTATACTCCCTAAAAATAACAGGAGCTGCCAGCTGTGCTGTGAAACGCTTATCAAAACGTGTAAACCTTTACTATTATACTGCAGCAAAACCACTTATTTACGTGACAACTACCTTAGCGGTTTTCCAGTAGCAAACAATGATCCTGCTGCCAGAGAATCATTATGTGACATGGTGATGACAGGAGATGATTCATGTGTTATGACAAGTGCCATTAGATTATGGAATTAAGCTGAAATTGTATTGAATTAAATTGCTGTTTGTGTACCTATTCTGAGCGTATATACGTTGCCGTACATCGAAAATGGCTTTTAAATTGTAGGTAATTTCATGTTCCTTGCATTTATGTTTTTCAGCTTGAGCACAAATATATAGTTACGTATTTTGAATTGGGACATGTAAAAAAGCGAAGTATTTAGACAGCTGTGTTATCCCAATAAAAACATGTATAATAATAACAGGTTTTTCATTCCCGCAAATTTCGGCACATCAAGTAACAAGTTAACAGTAATGTGTGAAGGGATTTGGTTAATAGATTAAACATTTGTTTCTAATTCCCTGCCTGATTTCAAAAGGCAGAATACCCATCCCTGCCCTGCAATACCTCACCACAGCAGAGTTGTTCAAATGAGCTGCCACAATTACTTGTAATACATTGGGTGGGAGTGCCATCTCTCATTGTGTCACCCGTAGGGTATTGTAGCCAGCGCAGCTGAAAGCACCTGCCACGTCCATAAATATAGCATAGTGTATTCCCTTCTTCAAAAAGGGGGATTTTGATATTACCAGGCAGGAATCCAGCAGCTGGTGGGCTGATGGACTGTACCAAACCCTTCCTGAAAGCCTGAATAAGCAGAAGCAACCATGTTAGGGTAATTTAGCCAACCCAGCAACCTACCCAAACGAAACATCCGAAAAATGTTTATGGTGTTATCTAAAAGAGTAATCCTCCTATAACTTCCAGGGCATGATCTATCACCCTCTTATAACGTGGGCAGATATCCGCCTTGGTCTCCCACAGTAATGATGCCCAAACCAAAGGGTACATTTTAAACAGATCTGATGGAAATACATCAGGGCGGGCGCTCGTGTTCACCTTTAAGGTGGAGCTCGCCATCAGGACCTCTTTTGGGGTTTGGTTTGCTAGCGGTCTATATTGTGATACCACCAGGCAACATAGTCCTGGTTACAGAATTCTTCTCATCCAAAATGGCATTGATACTGTATGAAGGACAGAAGTGTAATAACCATTTCTCAACCTGGAGATTTGTTTGCAGTGTAGCAGCTGCTGGATAACTGGGACCATGGATGACCATTTCCCAGAAAACCTATGAATTCCTACCAGGTACACCTGAAATTTAACCATTTTAAGCTGTTTTAGTCAATTATTTTCTGCATTGATTTGTCTCATCCTTCTACTGTTTTACACAATAGGGACTAGTTATGTCTAAATCCTACATTGCTTTTATATCTTGGAGGCATTTTTTTCTTGCTATTTTGTACTTCTCATCTAAACAGTTGTTTGAATAAGTCATTTCTACCTGGTCAAATACTTGCGAGAACGCTTTACCCAGCTTATCCATCAGGCTACCAAACAGGAATAAAATCTTGTCAGTACCCACACATTGTGAAAGTCACTTTTCAATCAAACATAGGTTGTCATTAAATAGTTCACTTATTTCGGCTTCACAGAATACTCTATCAGACCTGATTCATCTTCTATCGGGCCAAACTCCTCCTTCTCGGATTTTCGTTTCCAGTAGGGTGGTATCTCTATTAAGATTTAGTAGTTTCTCGGTGTAAGGCACAACACTGAACAATCAATTTAAGGCCTTTTTTGGATTTCAAGCTGGCCTGTTAATTGCCAATCGCCCTCATTATCAGTTTGCCAGTATCCCATCGGTAATTCTGGCAGGATACTGAAAACGGACCTACCGTTACCGGCACCTGATGTGCTGGAATCACCAGCATGTTACAGGTGCTGGCAATGGCAGGTTAATCCCCATTCCATTGAGTCTAATCCCCATTCCATAGGACCCCATGGAAGGATTGCTGGTATAACCAGCACTGGTAATACCGGTCCCACTAATACCAGCTTCTTTTTGCCAGTGGGGTGCCTGAGTTACCGCCCCCTCTTGACTGGAGGTAGATCAGCCCACCCCACCGGGAAACTTGTAGTTTGCCATTCTGGAAATGTGCCAGTAAATGGAATTACCGGCATATTAATTTTTGGGGAGGCAAACTGATAATGAGTCCCAATGTGTATAATGTCAATACTAAAAAACTTGAGGTGTGCCGGTGTGGTGAGGCGCTGGGTTAGAACTAAATTTGAAAAGGTAAACTAAAGTCAATGCGACCCTTACAAACCAAATAAGATTGGTTTGCTGCACGAAAGAGGGACCAACAGTCACCTCAAAAACTGCTAATAGATACAAACACTTGAAAAATGTCACCTCTAAATGATTGCGCAGCCCTAAGCGAATGGTAAATATCTTATTCAAATTGAATGTGTAACTGGACAACAAATACAGTGAAACAAAGGGTCCAAAGCAATAGATTCTTCAGTCAAAAAACGCTGTTGAAACAGATTTTATGAGTTCATGCAAAAACAAGACTGCCGACACGTGTTTCGACCCAAAACAACGGGTCCTTTTCAAGGCAAGACTGTGGTGTTGTTATGATTCGTATACATTCCAATACAGCAAAATATTATATAATATATTGCTTTGGACTCTTTGTTTCACTGTATTTGTTGTCCAGTTACACATTCAATTTGAATAGGATATTTACCATTCGCTTAGGGCTGCGCAATCGTTTAGAGGTGACATTTTTCAAGTGTTAATGTCAATACTAATCTAATCAATTGTCCTGGACCCATGCTGGCCGTTAAATGTAGCTTTACCTGCTATGTGTGGTAATGCCCTGCCATTTACAGACCTCCTACCCAACAAGGATACAATCTATGAAAATACGTACTGGCTAGTTGCTGCATCCATGAAACTGCCACCAGCATGGGCTGCTGGTATACCCACGGTCACCTCCTCATTTGGATTGAACAGGCTGTCGGAGCCCTTTAACGGTTGTCAGATCTACAATTTTGAGAACATTCTTATTTAAAGGTCCAAAAATATCAGCAGTTAATCAACCAGTATACTTGCCACTTGAAAAGGCTACATTCATTATTTTTTAATATTGTAATTAAAGAACTACTTCAAAATTCTTACACACAGACAGTGATAGAAGACAGCACAGACCCCTGGAATTTTCCCTTTTGGGCTTCTTTTTGCTGGTTTGAAAATTGTGGCATGACCAGTGTTATGTAGAGATGTCAGTAACCAGGTCTCTTGCACCATAACTATGTCATTTGAACCCATTAATGAGAGAGAACTTGAAATCCTATAATTTGTGGAAAATACAGCCACATTTCATGATGTGATATTTAAAAATTCCATTAGTGTATCAGGCCCAAAAAATTATTGATTAAAATCCCCAGAGCCACCAAATAGCTGCTGCTTCTGAATTGTTATCTATATCATTCAAGGATCATAATCCAATTGTCCATGCCTGCTATTAGAAAAAGCATTTGTTGAAATATCAGAGTGCATTCAATGAACATCCTCTGAAGCAAAGCCTCAAAATAAATGTTTTCTTCTTCAAACTTTCTTTTTTGGTACACTTGGAATCACATACCACACCGTTACACATTAACAAGATAGCATTACAGTTTTCCTACATTATGGGATCAAACCTGTTGAATCCTGGGCCTCATATGTTACAGTATAGTGTAGAGGGGGTCATGTAGATTAAAGCTATTTAATCATGTGGTAGACGCAGCCCAGGTCATATAGTATGTAAGCAGTTCACCTCTGTATTGGGGACTCCGGTGTATCAAGTTCCACAGTTGTAGGCCAGGGTTACAATTTGAGTGGCCCCTAAATATCCTTCGGCCTGGATTCAGGAGGCTGCATGTGCATCCATTGTTCCTCCATATCATTGGCCATATCACATCCTTTAGCCAATGGTCTATGTTTGGGGCATTCTCACTTGTCCAGCGTAGAAGGATGCAGGGCTTAGCCAGTAAGAGGCACAGTCGCACACATCTACCCACACTCCCCAATGGAGGATCCGAAGTATGAGATAAGCAGTGGGAGAGGGGCAACAGTTGTGTCAGTTATTGCCGACAGCGTCTTACATACATTATTCCAATAGGTCACAAGTTGCAAACAGTCCCATAGGATATGGAAGTATTTAGCGTGGGAGATTTACAACGCGGGCACGAAGCACAGGAGAAACAGATAAATAATGAAGGAAACAAAAAGTGGTAGTGCAGCCAGCAATTTGCAAGTTTTAGGTTTAAGGCCGCAGACAGGGTAGGTCTGAAAAGTGCAGGAAGAAGAAGGGGGGGCTGTATGGGTACAGATACATACTCCAGTGCAAGGGGTGGCCCAGAGGCAGTGCAGGAGGATGGCAGGGTGAGCAGGTACCTGGGCCTAGAGGACAGAGGGTGGCCAGGTGCACGGTGCCATAGTAATGCAGTGTGTGGGAGTGGGTTTGATTTAAGAGATACAGGGTAGACACTGCACCTCTATTGTTCCCCGCTGTCAGGACAAATTCTAGCATGGTATCATTAGGAGGCTGGATCCCGGAAGCTGCTCCATAGCTTTCTGCATGCTCTACGCAGTCCCGCATATAGTAGCCACTGCAAGGGTGCATTGTGTTTGGGACCAGGGGCATCCATCGTTTGTATGAAGTTGTCCCCCCTATACAGAGACCCCAACGTGTGATTTGATATGGCATTTGTAACGTGTTTGTAACGCGCCTATACACAAGTGTTTCAAGGTGTGAAAACCTTGGTGCTCCCAGTTGGCACACAAGCCTGCGCTGACTCGCGGGAGGGCGGGGACACAATTCCAGAGTGGGAAGTGTTCATGGCATGGGTCTTGTTTGCCTGTTACCTTCCATATTTTACGCTAAGCTAGTGCTGTGGTGCTTGCGAGTCAAATTCACAGCCATCCGTGAATCTATCAGGGAGAACCAGTGAATGCAGGTCTCTTTCGCCCGCAGAGTATTGTTCAAGTTGTTTATGAGGCATGGGTGGGCCATCCCCAAACCAGGACGTCACAAATTGTGCCTGCCCTCCCATCCAGTATAAATGGAAGTTGGGAGCCACAAACCTGCCCTTTTCGTATGTTGGTGCTAGCATGTCCCACTTCAGTCGAACTGCACCTAATTGCCAAACAAATGTGCACATTTCACTTTCAAATTCTTGAAAGAATAGGCGCTCAGGCCATATCAGTATGTTAAAAGAAATGTAAGAACTTAGGGAGTAGAATCATTTTGAAGAGCGCCAACTTGCTGGCTATCGTAATGGGGAGATGGGACCAACTAGTAAGCTTAGATCGCAAGTGGGTCATGTACATTCTATAGTTACAGTCATGTAGTCTTAGGCTTTTCCTACTAACAGTTACCCCTCGGTAGCGCATGGACTCCATATTTCATCTTGAATCTCTGTAGGTCCTCAGGTTGGGTGGTGGTGTCCGTGAGGGGAACAGTTCAGTTTTACTGCAGTTCACCCTAAGGCTCGATAACTCCCAAAACATACAATGTCCTTCATTACAGGTTGTAGATGTACCTGAGCGTGTCGAATATATACCATTTGCATCGTCTTCATAAAGCGAGATTATCTGTGGTTCACCCGCTTTTTTTATTCATCAGTGCCCTTGCTTCCTTGCTTGAGCCTTATCATGTCTGCCATTGGTTCCATAAAAATAGCAAATATCAGAGGCGCCAACAGGCAAACCCTGGTGAGTGCCTCTACAGATTTCAAATCGAGGGGAGAGTAATCCGTTAGCATTTGCAGTATTGTGTATAGGAGGCGTAGGGCTGCAAGGAACCCTTGCCCAAAGCTGCATTTGGTCAATACGGGGTACATGAATCGCCATGAGATGGAGTCAAATGCCTTCTGGATGTCCAACGTGGCTGCCACCGCTAGAGCGCAAGGGTCTATTTGTGCTAAAATATTGAAGAGGCGATGCGGATTTAATGCTGTGGACCTGCACGGGATGAATCCAGATTGATCCAGGTGTTTAATGTGTATCAGCCGAGTGGCCAGGATTTTTTCACAAACACCTTTACATCCGTGTCAATTAAGGATCGAGGCAGATAGGATCTGCATTGGTTTTCAAGTTTTTCAGGTTTCAGGTTTCAGAAAGACAGTAATGACGAACCATGCATCCAGAAGCGCCTGCGGTTTAAAGTGCTAGTTATTGCGGGGCCTGGTGAGCGTCGGCAAGGTTAGGGAGATGGTGACTGGGGAATGGTCAGAATAGGTGCGAGGCAGTATGTTGGCATCCTTGACCCCTCCCAACAGCGTGTTGGTAATGATCCACATGTCAATACGGGAGTGTGAGTCATGGACCGACAAATAGAAGGAATAGGAGCGGTCTTTGTTGTGTAATACCCTCCAAGCATCCGCAAGACCCTGGGTATGCATGCCCTTTGTATTCATTGAGGCTGCTGGTGTAGGTGTTATAGCTGATAGGATTACAACACGGTATGGTTTATCCTAATTCCCAACGAGAGAACAATTTGGAATAGACACTAACCTGATCGAGCCTTAGCTTGACTGAAGCATCAACTGCATTAAGAAAGAATCACCCGGAAGTCCCTGCCTCCCCTAACACTGGGAAGTAGACACCAGCGAAGGGAAACACGAACCCCAGGGAAACCCTCCGGGGAAAAAAACCCAGGGCATCTGGGATCGGTCTTCTTGGATTGGCGACTCGGGAGGTCTTGAACTGGCCTTCTCGGAAGGGTGATTCTTCTCAAAGCGGAGAATGAGGGAGGAGTCCTACAGGATGAAAGAATGACAGGTAAGTAGGACAAGGAGAGAGTGTGAGAATGACAATCTGGGAGAGTGAGAGTGCTTACTAATAACTGAGGTGACTGGAAGTAAACCCTTTGCCTTGAGCAATCCGGGTGGCTGGGAGCATTGTAATCCGAAGGGGGTAGAAATCACTGCCAAGGTAAGAATAATTAGTGATAGCCCAAAGCAAGAAAGGAACAGAAGAATCAATAAAGTATCAGGACTTACTTCCGCAAAGCGGACTCTTTCTCTGACTCGGATTGGGTGTTTGAACCGAAACCCCGGCTCGAACGAACGGGAAACGTCAAGGGAATCACAGAGGGAACAGAAGCGGGAAGCTCAAAACAGGAAACAATTCTATAGGAGAAAGAATGGGAGTCAGGAGGGTGAGTTAGGTAGCTTGCAAAGGTTTAGAACACGAGGATAGAATCTTCTGCGAACTTACGGAGCATCACATTCAACAGAAGCGACGCCTCGAAGCGGTGTTCCGTATTCCTTAAGAAACGTCAGGTGATCAGTCACGTGCTTCTGCCGGTAACGTGGAACAACTAGTCTGTTGAAACAGTTCACTTTTGCCCTATCAGAATTACCTAGTAACACATCTCCACACAGAGACCAATGACGCCGGATTTGCCATCGCAGGAAAGGTGTAACAGAATGCCACCTCCTTAGGGGAGGCGAACCCGGCTTGCCTGGGTGAAGGCGAAAGAAACGTTGAATCAACCGAGGGGCATGTACCCCTGACGCCGGTTCCCATGTTCTGTATGCAGGTGAGTAACCCTTCCAATCAATGAGGAATTGTAAACAGCCCGATGATATCTAGAATCACATATTCCTGCCACTTCGAATTCGGCCCCGAAGTAGTCATGACTGGAGGTGGCAATGGTCTGGCTGATCGAGGGATTCGATCTTGTACACTAGGTCTGATCTGGGACAAATGGAACACCGGGTGGATGCGAGACCAGGAGGGAGGTAAAGACAACCGAACTGCCGCCAAACCCACTCGTTCTAATATCGTAAAGGGTCCGAAAAATCTTGGGGAAAGCTTGGAAGGAACCAGATGTTTGGGAAGGAAACGAGAGGCCAACCATACCTTGTCTCCCTGGTTCAAAACTGGAGCATCTTGGCGGTGTTGATCGGCGTATCTTTTGGCCCGATCTTGGGCTGTTTGTAGTGCCACACGTGCAGTTCGCTGTCCCTCTAGGATATCTGCAATCAGACAGTCCACTCCGGGTATTCGTGATGAGGTGGAGGAGACGGACTGTATAAATGAAGGATGGTATCCATACGAGCAATGGAAGGGACTTGTCTTCAACGCTGCATGCTTGGCATTGTTGTAAGCAAATTCGGCAAATGGTATAAGATCCACCCAGTTATCTTGAGCGGTGAAACCAAGCAGCGTAGGTAGCCTTCTAAGGTCTGGTTTAGACGTTCTGTTTGCCCGTTAGTCTGGGGGTGATACCCTGAACTCAGAGCTCTCTTGATGTTTAAGACTTGGCACACTTTTTTCCAGTAACCAGATGTATATTGAGGACCTCGGTCGGAAATTGTAGTATCTGGAAAACCATGTCTTGAGAAAATCTCAGTAATGAATATCTAGCCATTTGAGCGGTTCCTGGAATCTTGGGTAACGGAGTGAAGTGGGCCAATTTGGTAAAATAGTCGATGGTAACCATAATAGTGGTGTTATGAGAAGGAAGAGGGAGATCCACAATAAAATCGGTAGATATGATTTGCCACGGTCGTTCTGGTATAGGCATTCGGGCTAGTAGACCAAAGGAGGGAGTACGAAAAGTTTTTGCTTGGATACATATACTGCAAGCTTTCACATAATCTGTAACGTCCGACTGCAGTGTAGGCCACCACAAGTGACGCTTGATCAAATCGAGAGTAGTTTGAATGCCACAATGTCCTGCTGCCCGGGTGTCATGGCACATCCGAAGACCTCCAATTGTAAGGGTTGTGTAGGTACCAATACCTGGCCTTCATGAAAATACAACCCCTGATCTCTAGTAAGGTGGTAAGATGCAGCTAATACGTCACACAATTGTTGTTGATTTGAGGTCTCTGATTTAAGGACTGGCACAAAATCGGAGATGACTGAGACAAACCGTGCTCGGGGAAACACCTTCTCTGGACAGAAACGGGTGGATTGAGGGTCTTTGCGAGAGAGAGCATCCGCCCGTAGGTTTTGATTCCCAGGTAAAAAAGTAAACTCAATCCAATACGGAAGAAAGAAATGCGCCCATCGTGCTTGTCTGCTGTTGGTTGTTTGAGCTTGTTGGAGAATCTTTAGATTTTGTTGATCCGTGCCTACTTCTATCGGGAAGAGGGAACCCAGTAAGAGATGTCTCCATTCTTCAAAGGCTTTCTTTATAGCCAGTAGTTCCTTTTCAAGTACCGAATAGTGTTCTTCAGAAGGAGTGAACGTCTTCGAGAGATAGGCTACAGGTCTTTCGTCCCCTAGTCTTGATCGTTGTAATAGAACTGCTCCTAGAGCATGGTACGAGGCATCAGTTTCTACAATGAAAGGACGATTCTGCTCTGGAGTGACCAGTATGGAGGCAGAGGTGAACAGGTCCTTCAGAGTGTTGAAGGCGTGTTGAGCCTGTTCGTTCCATGAGAAATTGACTCCCTTCTTCAGTAGTCTTGTGATGGGTAAGACAATCTCCGAATAGCAAGGGATGAACTTCCGATAAAAGTTAGCAAATCCCAAAAATCGTTGGATCTTCTTTACCGAAGTGGGAGATGGCCAATCAAGAATGGCTGAAATCTTCCTCTGATCCATGGATATGCCCTGAGCCGATAAAACGAACCCAAGGTAGGTGATCTATGTTTGATGAAACTCACACTTTTCTGCCTTACAATATAGTTTATTAGCCTGTAGACGATCCAATACTTGTTAACATGATGGATATGATCGCTTTGATTAGCAGAGTAAACCAGTATATCATCCAAGTAGATTAAAAAATGAAGGAGGATGTCAGAAAACAAATGGTCCATGAACCTTTGGAATACCGCCGGTGCGTTTACCAGTCCGAATGGCATCACCTGGTACTGGAAATGGCCAAAGGGGGTACGGAAAGCTGTTTTCCACTCATCACCTGGTGCAATTCGGATCAAATGGTACGCCCCTCGAAGATCCAATTTGGTGTAAAGTGCTGCTCCCTGAACCGCTTCCAGAATATCTTTGATCAAGGGCATCGGGTATTTGTCCAGGACAGTGATCTTATTGTGTCCCCGATAGTCTATACAAGGACGCAATTCTTATGTGTCTTTTTTAGGAATAAAAAAAAGGGAGGCTGCAGCTGGAGATTTGGATTCAGTGATCAACCCGTTCTGCAGGTTACTATGGAAATACTCTTTGAGAGCCACCTTTTCTTTGAGTGACAGCACATACATGCGTCCAAACGGAAGAGGTTGGTCTGGAAGCAGTGTGAGGTGACAATCATCCCGGCGATGAGGTGGTAAAGTTGGAAAAAGGGGTTTAGAGAAGACCTTATAGTACTGCCGGTGACATGGTGGCATAGGGCCTCATTACACGGTAGACAGTAACCATGGCGCTATTACCGCCATGGTTGCCACCATTATTTTACCATGTCCGCCTTGGTGGATGGCGGAAGTACCGCCCTACTCCAAGGTGAGCGGGGGCGGTAATTCCTCATTCACCAAGGCTCTTCCCCATTCCCATTTTTGCCCCCACAGGGCATGATGGGAATGGGGAAGGTGCTAATTACGGTACTGCTAATTACGGTACTGCAAATTGCGGTACCGTAATTAGCTCCGACGGCTGGTAAAACCAGCCGTTAAAGTCGGGTCCCGCAAAGGTCTCTGTGTGGAGATGTGTTACTAGGTAATTCTGATAGGGCAAAAGTGAACTGTTTCAACAGACTAGTTGTTCCACGTTACCGGCAGAAGCACGTGACTGATCACCTGACGTTTCTTAAGGAATACGGAACACCGCTTCGAGGCGTCGCTTCTGTTGAATTTGAGGCTCCGTAAGTTCGCAGAAGATTCTATCCTTGTGTTCTAAACCTTTGCAAGCTACCTAACTCACCCTCCTGACTCCCATTGTTTCTCCTATAGAATTGTTTCCTGTTTTGAGCTTCCCGCTTCTGTTCCCTCTGTGATTCCCTTGACGTTTCCCGTTCGTTCGTGAAACAGTAGGCTCTCTATGGGCGTGGGTGGACCTAGCCTGTTCCAAATCTAGGATAGTATTGAAGTCCCCCCACCCACAGTATAGGGATTAGTGGGTATCGGGCTAGTTCCTCCAGGATTTCTGTGTACAATTGAGGGTCATCTATGTTAGGGCCATAGACATTTAGCAGTAGTATTTGTCTCCCAGCAAGGACTCCGTCCACCAGAACATGTCTGCCTAGGGGGTCTTCCCTTGCATGCTTGCATTGGAATGGAAGAGATTTGTGTATTATGATCATGAACCCTCTAGCTTGTGAGGAGTATGCAGTGTAGAAGCGGTCACCCCCCCAGTTTCTAGCAAACCCATTTCATGTGACTGTGAGAGTGTGGGTTTCTTGCAAGTATATAATTTGGACTTAGTGTCTTTCAATGTACAGATGTATCTTACGTTGCTTATTGGGATTCCATAGGCCCCAGACATTCCAACTTAGACAGGTTACATCTGCCATCTGGGTGTGTTGTATTCAATGGTGTCTCCATTAGTGTACAGGCCAGGCCCTCCCTGTGTCTTCAAGGTCCCGCCTGTAATTCTAATTTTCTCAGTTGTAGGTGTGGTATGTACCAAGCACTTTCTTAACAAACTTAAAGAACTCATCCCACCCCCTCTGGCATCATCCCCAGAACGAGGAAGATGATACCCCCCGAAAAACATCCCCAACTGTAAACGCAACATTGCATGGGGGGCTGGTACACAGGGACACCCGGGCCAGCACAGGACTTGGGTACAAATAGAGAGGATAAGTGTTCATGTACTTCACACTGGATTGCCCAAGTCAGGGGGCAACGCACCCTCCAACATTTGTTGAACCGAAGTTATCGAGGCTACCGTTCTTAGACCTTCACAATGGTTACCAACAGGCGGTCAGTGTTGGTTGGCTCCCCAGATGTTGTCCATAGGTTTAGCATGAGTCACCTCCACGCCCTGTAGAGCTCAGCTTGCGTAGGCGGCCAGGTCGAGGGGCAACGTTACGCCCTCAGTTTCAACTCTCTGGGCTCCCCTGGATGAAGAGCAGAGGGGGGCTCACAGGGACACCATGAAGCTGCTTTGCACTAGAGCTGGGCCAGTGGTTACTAAGGTGCTCTGCGGTGGGGCTCTCCTGGGGCACAGTGTGTGGTGTTGCACAGGCTGCTCTGTGAGGCGCTGTCCGTAGTTTCAGGTTCTTGGGTGCAGGATTATGTGAGGGATCAGTTTTGCCTCACGACGTGCTTCTGCCCAAGTTATACTGCATGCAGGCACTCGGTTTTATTGCTGAGTGTTGGGGCCACAAGCCACACAGGTGCAGGTAGTTGGGCCATTTTATTATGCAGGGAGGGATTGTTCGGCAGAATCCTGTGCAGTGCCCTTAGGGACCACTACACAAAATTAAGACTACAAGTGGCAATACAAGTTCACCTTTGGTACAAGCCTGTACCACACTGTTAGAGTGGTAGCAGTAGCGGAGCAGCCAGACTTATCTCAAGAGCAAAAGAGCAGTAGTAGAGATTACACAAAGGGCTACAATTACTGTGACTCAAGCAAACACTGACTCAAGGTTTTTGTTTGAAAAGTAAAAGTACATTTATTTCTAGACCATCTGTTCGTAATACACTTCACTTCTATTAATTTAAAATCACACGTAAAATACACTACACACAACCAATTCACTTTGTGCAGTACAATTCAAGGTAAGTACCATTGGTTTTGACAGACCGGTGTTGGGAAACGTTACCGTGGGGACAGATGCGATCACTTTTTGACAGTAATGACGGTTCGGTCTTACTAAAGATACGCATACCCACGGAAAGAAATGTCACCAGAGTTAAAACACACTTAGCACATAAATTAACACAAGAGAGTTGGGGATAAAAATCATAGGCAATACTTTTGTCAAGGCAGATAGAATCAGAGGACACTTCCCTACAAATGAATAAAAGTCAATAGGCCTGCGCCAGTGTCAAGTGGAACAGGGTTCCTGTTGCCGAGGATCACACGGTTAGTACAGTTCACGATTCGAGATTGCCAGGAGTACTTGGATATTGTCAAAAGGAGGAAACAAAAGTTATAAGAGGGAAGGAAGATAAGGACAAGCCTTTGGTGAGGAGAAAGGGGTTCACCCGAGTTCCTCGAGGTCAGACACAGTACCTTATTTAAGTGAAGAGGAGCTGGTGCCACAGCAGTTGTTCCTGGTAGTTCCTGCAGACTCACGGTTCCTGTGACTTCAGTCGTGGGGACAAGAAGGTGAACGTTTGGAGTGATCTGCACTACCCAGGGATGAGGCCAGCAGCAGCAAAAGCAATAGGGAATAAAAGGTGTGATCTGTTAAAACAGAAGATGCTCTTCAGATGATTATCCGGACCACTACAGCTGTGTGCAGTGATTTCGACCAAGAAGAGGATCCTATGCCTGTGGAAGATGAGCTGGTTGATCCCACCAAGCTCAAGGGAAGAAGTCTCCAGACTGGCTCTTCTCTTGTCGTTGAAGGGTAGATAGCTCAGTACTGCAGCAGGGCTCCACCGGGACTCGGTAGTTGCAGCAGCCGTCTTCTTCTCCGCTTCTCTTCGGCTCCTTGCAGTTCCAGTGGCGACTCCGACTTCCAGCCCAAGAGTCCTGCTTTTTATGCAAAAATCCCCCATTCACACAGCCTGGCTGTCAATCTTGCTTTTTTGCTTCTGCCATTATATTGTTTATGTTTTATGTACTAAGTTGTTCCACTGTACAGCGCCTTGGTGTAAGGCGCTTTATAAATCAATAAATACAAATACAAATACAATCACCCAGCAGGGGGGTTGTCCGGCCCGGACAACCACCTCAGCCAATCATGACAAAGTGCGACTTGGGTTTCCAAGGATACCCTGTGCAGGGGGTGACTACACCCCACCCTCACATTCAGCCCACCTAGACACCCCGGCGCCAAAAGGAGGGCTTCTTGAGAGAAGCCCACCAAAAGACGGTGAACCAAGACGGCAAACCTGGTTTGCCACGCAAAGTAAAACACAAGAAGGACTTTAACAAAAAGAAATGGTGAATAAACCCGAACGGAGCCAAAAGAAAGAGCATTTGGTCAAGCGGGTGTATGTTCGAGGCTACTATGATAGCCTGGAACAGTACCACGTTTATATAATACTATCACAGTAGAAAAGTTAGGGTAGATACCACTGCCACCAGCCAAGTCTAAATGTCAAAAGAGCGAAACAAAGCTCAGAGAGGCACAGACAAAAAGGGATAGGAGTTAACCGTTTCCAGTACTCCATGTAAAATGGGGTGTACTGTGTCTGTGTCTGTAGTTTTAAATGACTATGTAAAGTAAATGGCAACTTTACCTGTTTTCTGGGGGACAGTAGTCAGCCCCAGAAAAATTGAGTCTGTGGGAAGTCTCAAAGAAAACCCGGTGTCACCGCACTGTAAAAGTGGGGCTCATGGAGTGGTGTCCTCCAGAGCCCACGATCACCCAAACAGTAAAAATACACATGGCAAAACACATTTAAGAGTGGGAAAAAGGCTCACACTCTTACCAAGTGGAAATAATAAACTCCAGAAATCCAGCAAAGCTGCTGGGGGATTCACTAGGTGAGAAAAATTAGCCATAGAATGAGAATTCCCTCTAACAGGGATCAGCAATGGTGCCTGTGTCCGGGCTCTAGTTAGGTGTTGTAGAGCATGTGTTGTAGTGGAGGAGGGGAGGGGCTGCCGCAGATGAACTCGACGAGGGGCAGGGGTTTCACAGTTCCCAGCCCTGGCCCCCAGGAACTCACCGTAACAAAGTACTTGGGCTGCCTCTTGTAATGCGTCCCTCACCGCAGCTACTGAGCGTGCAAGTTCCCCATCCCTCGCTGCAGCTCCAGAGCAGACAGCAAGTTTCTCACTCCGCAAGTTCTGATCAGGGCCAGGGTCAGGTCCTTAGGTAGCTAGATTTGTTAGGAAGCTTGTCAGATAGATGTGGGCGCTGGTAGTTAGCTGATAGGAGTCGGTTTTTGTCCCATCTGGCCACAGGCATCAGAGCTCTAAATGGAAGCGGCCATCTTGTCTGTTGCACAACAGCGCACCCTCAGCCCCAAAAATTTATTTTAGAGGTACTATCTGAAGACAGAGGGCTGGATAAATTGTCAGTTTGGATTATTTACTTACCAAGGCAACCAAGAGCACCATGCAGTGGTCGACAGATCTTAGGGTAAGAATACATTAGTGGAAAAAAGATTGTTCTGTTACCTCCTAGGGTTCCAGGCAGATTTGATGACAGCTGCAATTGTGTTATTTAAATACACAATCACACAGCCAGCATTCAAGTTATTTTCAGTAAGGCTAACAATTTCACTTTTAGGACCATTCGTGGGTCAATGGAATCCATCTAAGGAGTGTTAATTCAATGTCTAGTTGTATTAATAATGGACTTGAAGGGGCCTCTGAGGGACCCTCGGATGTGGAAACAAGGCACAATCACCACACATGAACTGATACGCCAGACACAAGGTTGTATTCCCAAAATCTAGGGTTTATTGCAAAACAAATAGTCCCAGTTGGCCAAATGCTCCCACGCCCCGCGACGTGTGTCTAACAGACCTTGGGGGACGCAAGAGAGCGAAAAACGTACATCAGTTACCTATATACAAAATGAGCATCTTACAATCAGTAATGACGCATTCGATGCCGCCCCTAATTCATTCCCTTTGAATTGGAGGCGATGATTGACCATGGTGACGAATATGACACCTTAGACCACCATATTTAGTAACAGTTTGCAATCTCGAATTCACAGACACCATTCTTTATTTGAAAGAACACAGCGCTTCTGTTTTCATGGGCAAGCTGCGCATAGGGGACTGGCACATTCCAGGCCTTACTATCTCCTGGTTTCGACTCACGCTCTAGAGGTCAGCTTGCTCTCTGGGGCCTCACAGTGCTCAGAAGGGGGGCAGTAAAGAAGAACATAATTCAAACCCTTTAATATTAGTTTCGTACGTTGCTATTCTTTTAAGGAGACTCGCTGGCATCCATGTACTGATTAAAATGCCTTGCTCCTTGCCTTCAAGGATATGTGAGGGAGGGAACCGGGCATTTCTGTCTGGCTCTCCAGCGTAATGTTTCAACATGTCTTTAGTAACCTTGGACCATTGAAGCGGAATAATATCTACAGCAAAGCAGTTTTACATGAGGCAAAATAGCAGCGTTAGAGAGAACAGAGAGAGAAAACAAAATGGCGATTCTGGTCATCTTAAAATGGCCGCACTCTAGTTGAGCTAGTAACTATGTAATGACTAATGAGCATATATTCTTAACACCTTAAATGAGGCGGTTGGTCTTCGGCCAACCAATTATCCTGCATTGCCTTCCGTTCGCGGGGTGTCTCATTTTTCTAGACTGACAAACCCTCCTCTTGGCTGTATGCCAAACGCCTCATCCATACAATGCATCCCCCTCCGACCAAGTATTTAGATCAGACTCGGAATCTGATTCGGACTTTGACTCATATACACTCGCTGTCTCCTCCTTATTATTATCAATATCGATCGCCATGAATTCTTTGATCGTTTTGGATTCATTACTATTTTGAGTGTTTGGTCTAGTAATGTTTTTTCGTTGTACCATTTGTATACATTCCTCACTAATTTCAGTGCATACTATGGGGAGACAATGTATGCAACAACAACAGGTCACAAATATTCTTGAATTGCTACTGAGATTGCAAATAGCTTCCATCCCCAGGACCGCAACACTTCCCAGAACCAGGAGCTTATGTTCAATTCCCAGCCTCGTTCAGGGGGGTGAAGATCAGAGCTTAATACATGCAATTTTCTTATTGCTTCGAAAATCGTGGGGGAGGAGTCGCTTACAAATACGCAACACGCTGATCCCACGATTTTGCAAACACTGCCGCAATCAACTAAGATTATATCAAGGGCCATTCTATTTTGCAGTGAGATCAATCTAATTCCTCTTTCCTCAAGAGTCATGTTGTATAATATGTTGGTTGTTCCATTTATTGTTTCTTCGCATATTCTGGACAGTCGTCTTCGTCTTATATTATAAGAGTTTATTGCTTGGCCCCAAAATCGTATAAATGATTTTGCTATGTCTTCTACAATCAACCCATCTTCAATATTCCGGCAAGGTCGTGACCTGGTCAATTTGGCTATATGGGCTGTTTTTGAAAGAAACGCCCCAGGAAACAGAAAGCCTAAATAGCAAGTACCTCCCCAGTTTCTAGGTAACCAAGGATATGCTTTTTCTCCACATATAAAGTACACAGGATCTCCCACATATATTGGTTCCACTTCTTTATCAAGGAATGCTATGTTTTTGCATCTAGTGAATGTCCCCACCTGAAAAGAGCCCTTCTTCTGTAAACAAAAAGGGACCGAACGTGGATTATAATTCACTGTATAGGAAGGGGGCTTTGCATCCTTGTTTCCTTCTGGGTTCATATGAAACGTGATCACAGATGATTTATAAGGCACAGACAATCTATCCTGTGGCATTATTGCTGGTGTAATTAATCGTGTTTTATGGAATATGGAGCAACCCACCGGTTTCATAATCACTTCCTCGAATTCATTCATGTTTGTTTTGTCTAGTTGACCATTTTCACTCTCGTTCCATTTACTATAATATAACGCACTCAGAGAGGCATAGCATGCAGAGGTCAATGACAGGGGCTGTACATACCATCCTATTCTCTTACCACCATGCTGGGGCAAGTGGGCACAAACCCAACAGTTGTTTCTTTCTTAGTATTGAGTGTGTCATGTTCATTATCAATAGTAATGTGTTGTTCCCATACCCTTCCCTATGTCTCTCTTCCATTGGGGACAAGGTATAGGAAATCACATGAACTGGGCTTTCCGTCGTGGAAATGTTCACAACAGGCAAAAGTACCTCTAGAGCAGGGGTGCACAACTGATTTTGACAGAGGGCCGAAAGTACCCAACATGATGGCTATAGTGGGCCGAAAAGTAAATGTGGGTGGGGCGGTTGGCGTGGCGTGGCAGGAGGCTTTTTCAACCCCTAATATTTAGCACACACTATGCCCCATGGCCCCCACCCCTCAAGCAAACACTATGCCCCATGGCCCCCACCCCTCAAGCAAACACTATGCCCCATGGCCCCCACTTCCCAACCAAACACTATGCCCCATGGCCCCCACCCCTCATGCAAACACTATGCCCCAAGACACCCCCCCTCAAGCAAACGCTTTGCCTCATGACACCCTCCCTCAAGCAAACACTATGCCCAATGACACCCACCCCTCATGCAAACACTATGCCCCATGGCCCCCACTCCCCAACCAAACACTATGCCCCATGGCCCCCACCCCTCATGCAAACATTAGGCCCCAAGACACCCACCCCTCATGCAAACACTATGCCCAATGGCCCCCACTCCCCAGCCAAACACTATGCCCCATGACACCCAACCCTCATGCAAACACTATTCCCCAAGACACCCACCCCTCAAGCAAACACTATGCACCATAGCCCCCACTCCCCAACCAAACACTATGCCCCATGACACCCACCCCTCATGCAAACACTATGCCCCAAGACACCCACCCCTCATGCAAACACAATGCCCCCTGACACCCTCATGCAAACACTATGCCCCAAGACACCCACCCCTCATGCAAACACTATGCCCCAAGACACCCACCCCTCAAGCAAACACTATGCCCCATGCCACCAAGCATGCACCAGGCATACATACTCATACAGACCCCAACGCCCCCACCCCTGCATACAAACTAGCAAGCATACACCATGCACCCATACAGACCCAAACCCCCACCCCCAACTCAGCACACAAACCCACAAGCATACACCATGCACCCATACAGACCCGAACCCCCCACCCCCAACTCAGCACACAAACCCACAAGCATACACTATGCACCCATACAGACCCAAACCCCCAACCCCAGTACACAAACTCACAAGTATACACCATGCACCCATACAGGCCCGAACCCCCCACCCCCAACTCAGCACACAAACCCACAAGCATACACCATGCACCCATACAGACCCGAACCCCCCCACCCCTCCACCCCCAACTCAGCACACAAACTCACAAGCATACACCATGCACCCATACAGACCCCACCCCCAACTCACCATACAAACTCACATGCATACACCATGCATCCATACAGACCTGAACCCCCCACCCCCTAACTCACCAAACAAACTTCCAAGCATGTGCGCATACAGACCCGGACCCCCCACCCCCACATCTCAACATACACTGAACGTGCACACAACAACAATAAACATTCAGGCAGACCCGACCCCTCCAACCCCCCCCCCCAGCATCTCAACATACACTTCACTTGCACACAAACACATTCAAGCAGACCCGACACACACCCCACCCCCGCATCTCAACATACACTGAACTTGAACACAAACACATTCAGGCAGACCCGACCCCCACACCCCCTCCGCATCTCAACACACACTGCACTTGCACACAAACACATTCAAGCAGACCCGACACACACCCCACCCCCGCATCTCAACATACACTGAACTTGCACACAAACACATTCAGGCAGACCCCCCCAACCCCCCTCCGCATCTCAACACACAATCCACTTGCACACAAACACATTCAGGCAGACCCGACACACACCCCACCCCCGCATCTCAACATACACTGAACTTGCACACAAACACATTCAGGCAGACCCGACCCCCACACCCCCTCCGCATCTCAACACACACTGCACTTGCACACAAACACATTCAAGCAGACCCGACACACACCCCACCCCCGCATCTCAACATACACTGAACTTGCACACAAACACATTCAGGCAGACCCCCCTCCCCTCTCCCCCCTCCGCATCTCAACACACAATCCACTTGCACACAAACACATTCAGGCAGACCCGACACACACCCCACCCCCGCATCTCAACATACACTGAACTTGCACACAAACACATTCAGGCAGACCCGACCCCCACACCCCCTCCGCATCTCAACACACACTGCACTTGCACACAAACACATTCAAGCAGACCCGACACACCCCACCCCCGCATCTCAACAAACACTGCAGACATACAAATACAAACACACCCATACACACCCAACACACACCCCCACCTTCGCATCTCAACATACATACAAAAACAAAAAACACAGTCAGGACGGACCCGAGACAGACACACACACAAACATACAGCCCCCCACCCCCCCATGTACTTACCCAGACGTGCTGGAACGCTGGCGAGGCTTCTGGCACTACGGCTGGCGTGGCAAGCAAGGCTGAAATGCCTTCCGGCATCAAGCCTTACTGGCCACGCCAACCGTAGTGCTGGCACTCCATTGGTGCAGCACACACGCACTACGTGGCTCATAGGAGCTGCGTTGTTCGTGTGCACTGAACCAATGAGGGCCAGTGTTTTGTCCGGCCCGAAAGACAACAAAGACTTTCCTAATGGAGGGCGGCCGATGCTGCTTGCGGGCCGCCCTCCATTAGGAAAGTCTTTGTGCCTTGCGGGCCGGACAAAACGGCATGGCGGGCCGCAACTGGCCCGCGGGCCGTATGTTGTGCACCCATGCTCTAGAGGGTGAATTTCCTCCAGGTACCATAATACTGATACGGTCTAATATACTCATTATACACATTATTATTGTTAGACCCAGCGTACAAAATCTTTCGACCATGTCCTTTTTTTCAACTTGTATGTACTGCGTTTAACTAATTATCAGCATTGGTGCAGGAGGGGACGTTTGCTGGTTCCGGCATCTTCTCTCATCATTCGTCTTCTTCCGCCATATTCGTCGTGAATATTCTCCTGTCGATGCGCTTGTTGGAATGTTAGAGAGTTCGATAAATGTCTACAGTCTTTCCATGCCTGTTCTTATCAGCCTGGATTGCTTAGTCGTTTGGCAAGATCTCTGTGCATTTGCATATTGCTCTAGAGTTTCAGAGCAGTTGCCTTTGTACCATGTGCGCCCCGCTTGTCCGCTCGGGTTCCGGACACATGGATTTAACACTGAGGAGTTGCGTTTGTTGAGCTGTCTGGTTTGCACAACCCTCACGCCACTCTCCTCTAGGCCTCCGGTTCCTACTTCATCCAAGAATAGGAAACAGAGGCAATAAAATCACAAAAAGATGAAGGTGTGATCACTCCTTTTTTCTGTTCCGATTTGCACCCGGTATCGTGTGGTCAACAAATAGTGCGGGTGCACTTCCTCTCTCAAGCTTGGAGTCAGCCTGGGGCGCAATGGCAGATGATGATGGGCGCCCAGGCGACGATGCAGGCTGTGGCGCAACAGAAGATGGTGGGCGCCACAGAGGTACACGCTTGGTGTCGACCAGCAGTGATGCAGAATCTGCTGGACAACGTTGGGACATTCTTTGCCCTTCCTCTTTTATGGCAATCTCATCAGGCTTTGTTTCAGGATCGGGCAGTTTCTGTGGCAAGGAACTGGCAATTGTATTTTTCGTTTCTGGAAACGCTGTCTCTTTCTGGTCGTTCTCCCGATCAGTCAAAGTGTCAAGTGGTGGTGGGACTTTCTTGGCGTGCGTGGCATGTATCCACGTCTTTCGTCCATCCACTCGTATCACTGTCTGCGTAGTCAGGAGGATCTGGTAGGGCCCAAGCCACCTGGGTGCTAACAATGTTTTCCGTTCAACATTTTTCACTAGCACCCAGTTTCCTGGCTCCAATGCGTGTCCTGGGTCAGTGTATTTTATGGGCAGCGCCTCCCGCACCTGCTGATGAATCAAACGCAGTTTTTGCATTAACAGATTACAATAAATGCTGAGTACAGGATGTTCCACTTCCCTCAGCCTTTTCAGCTGAGATGCACACCAAACATTTGCTGGTCTCCCCAGGATAATTTTGTACGGGGAGAGCCCAGTTCTCGCCTGCACAGATGTTCACATACACAGTAGCGCTATTGGCAATGCATCTACCCAACTTACCTTGCTACCTGCACAGATCTTGCTAATCTTGGACTTCAAGATTCCGTTGTGGCGTTCAATAAGACCGGCCGACATCGGATGTCTCGAACAATGGAATCGCTTATCGATTTGGAGTTCTGCACAAATCTGCAGTATCACTGCACCTACAAAATGCAGACCGTTGTCCGACCATATGACACGGGGCAGACCAAAGCGAGAGAAATACTCCTTCAGCATTACTTTTGCCGTGCTCATGGCAGTGCAGTCTTTTCATGGATACGCTTCCACCCACTTGCTGAACGCACATATGACCACCAGAACATACTTCAAGTTTTGGCATCTCTCCATTTCTATGAAATCAAAATGGATCACCTCAAATGGCATAGAGAGAGGGCCAAAACTTCCTGTTGGAGTCATTGTTCCCTTTCCCACATTATGTTGTAGGCACGTGATACAATTCTGTACCAACCTCTCGGCATTCTTTTTTATGAGTGGATTTTCCCAGAATGTGGCTAGGTGTTGAATTATTTTCTTTGCACAAATATGGGTGGGACTGTGTGCCATTGTAACCATTAAATTTAGATAGGCATTTGGCAACATCCAATTCCCGCTCTTCTTGTCCACCCAACAACCCTCCAGATCCAATTCTGCAGAGCCCTCAGCCCACCCTTGTACTTCATCGACAGTGGCTTCCGCTTGCATCTCTTTAACAGTCACAATTCCATTCTCTATCATACAGGGTACTTCCTCCGATTGTACTGTTAACATTATTGTATTCAAATCAGTGGCAGTTTGTTTCGCAATTCTGTCTGCAAATGCGTTTCTCTCTCCCACCTTGCATGTCACCTTATTATGTGCTTCACATTTTACTATTGCCAAGTGCTTTGGACACGTAAGTGCAGACAGCAATCGTACAATCAAAGGGCCATGTTGGATTCCAGCCCGTGTGATGTTAGAAAACCTCTCTCGGCCCACAGTCGGCCAAAATTATGAACCACGCCAAAGGCGTATTGGCTGTCAGAGTATATTTTCACGCTTAGATTTTCGGAAATTTCACAGGCTCTCGTTAAGGCAAGTATTTCCGCTGCTTGGGCGGAGTTGTAAGGAATTCTTTTACTCTCTACAATGCTTTTTAATGTGGTGATGGCATATGCGGCAGTTGATGTGCCGTCAGGTAATTTAAAGCAGGAACCGTCACAAAACAGTTCTCCATCTGGTTCTTTTAGTGGAGTATCACTCAAATCAATTCTCCTTTTTGTTTCTTTCTCAGTAACCATTAAACAATCATGGGGGGGTGATTTATTTCCACCATGGTCTTCCTCGGGCATTGGCATCAATTCTGCTGGATTCAAAGCGCTACACCTCATAATTTGGATGTGGGGTGCGAACAACACTATTTCATATCTAGTTAATCTGGCAGAGGTGAGGTGTTGCGTCTGCGTTCTATTAAGTAGAACGTCTATGGCATGTGGCACCATCAAAATTAAAGTGTGCCCCAATACCATCCCTTCTGTTTGTTTCACTGACGCAGCAGCCGCTGCAACAGCTCGCAAACATTGTGGTAGTGCACGCGCTACAGGGTCCAGCGCAGAAGAAAAATAACTGCACGGCCTATTTCTTCCACCTTGTTCCTGTGTTAAAACAGATAACGCACAGCCTTCATTCTCATGCATGAACAACCTAAAAACTTTTTCATAATTTGGCGTGCCCAAAACTGGAGCAGAACACAACACAGTTTTCAGCAAATCAAATGCTTTCTGACATTCTTCATTCCACTGCAACGGCATCACTACATCCTTCTTTGTCAACTCCACCATTGGCTTCACAATTAACGCAAAATTCACAATCCACTGACGACAATAAGAAGCCATGCCAATTATAGCTCTGACTCCTTTCTGTGTCTTTGGTATAGGCATACCAGAAATGCTCTCTATTCTCTCCGGCGTTAGTCTTCTCCCTTCTTTTGAGAGTAGGTAACCCAAATAAGCTACCTCCTTCTGACAATACTGACATTTCTTTAAGCTTGCTTTATGACCATGCGCAGCTAGATGAGTCAATAACGAGACAGTACCTTTTCTACAAATCTCTTCCGTGTCAGCAGCAATTAATAGATCGTCAATATACTGAAGCAATACACATCCTGTCGGAAGTTCTAGCATATCTAGCTGTTCTTTTAATGCTCTACTGTATATACTCTGACTTTCAGTGTAGCCTTGTGGAATGCGTGTGAATGTGAATGAACGTCCTCCTAACGTGAAGGCGAACAAATATCTGCTTTCCTTGTGTACTGGAATGCTGAAGAAAGCATTCTTCAAATCAATAACACTAAAGTATTCTGCCGAAGCAGCAATCATGGTCAAAATTGTGGTAACATCTGGAACTAACGGGAATTGGGGATCTACTATTTTGTTTAATGCACGCAAATCAATTATAAAACGGTACGGTACCTCATTACCCCCTTTCTTATACACCGGAAGAATGGGGCTGTTGCATGTGCTGCCTGTAATCTCTTCAATCACTCCCAATTTCACCAAATCAGAAACAATACTTTTCAATCCTTTCTCTCCTTCTGCTGAAATTCTATACTGCGGGATGCGTGGTAACGTTACTCCTTCTTTTAAAACAATTTTCACTGGCTCTGTCTTCAAGCATCCCACTTCATTGTCATTCACTGCCCAAATACAAGTTGGCCCCTCACTCAATTCCCCTGTTAAAGGTTTTGTCGCAAATTCAGATGTTGGCATATTCTGAGGAGAAATAGTCAAGAATACCCTACATGGTGTACAGTGGATAATTGTGCTTAGATTTTTCAATAAATTCAATCCCAGGAGATTTTCCCCACAATTCTATGTTAAAAGAAATGGACAATGTTCAGTAAAAGGCCCTATTGTCACTGCTACTGATTTGGACTCAGTATTATTACTGGGGTATCTGCGAACCCTAGTGAGATATTTTGTCGCCCTGACAGAGGTATATCTGGAACCAAGTGATGGTCTATCGAGCACTTCTGTGCCCCCGTATCTACGAGGAATCTATGCTCTTCATTCCCGACTTTCATCTCTACGTAGGGTCCTTTCTGATTCACGGGAATGGACAACGGTTCCTACCCCTGTCGTGGGCTGTCCTATTGCGGTAACAACACATCATCCGAAGTGTAGTCACTGCTATTATTGTAATATGCACCGGATTGAGTATCAAAAATGTTCCCGCCTCTTCCTCTATTTCCATTTTGTATACCCTGCTGATTTTGACTCTGGGTAAAAGTAGTTTGATTCGGAGCCTGGCCTTGATTCTGTGCACCATTCCCTTGATTATTCTGGTGCAGCTGCATATGGTTTCGGTTGTGGCCATTTGTTCCTGGGTGCCCTCTGTGCTGCCTTCTCTGACCATACCCGCCTCTATTTTCTAAGTGTGGACATTGTACTCGCCAGTGTCCTTCCTCTCTGCAATACGCACATTGATTTAATCCCAAAGGCCCTCCATGCATGTTTAAATTATTCCTGCCCTGTGCATTTCCCCTTCCCCTGTTGTGTCCTGATACTTGCTGGAGTAACACCCTCGTTTTCAAATTTGTTCTATCCTTCGCTTCTCTTTCTTTCTCGGTATTTACTCGATTCCCGTAATATTGGGCCATGTGTAATACTTCTCCTAACGTTTTTGCTTGCCATGCACTTTCTGATGTCATTATTAAATTTTGAATCGGGAGTATTTATCCTCTCACATACTTATCAACAAATAACCTTTTTCCTGCTTCCGTGCTTACATCCTGCCCACTGAAAATACTTCTTCGAATCAGTTAAAATAATCTGTAGCCAGCTCGTCCTTACCTTGAACACACGCAGTTAATTTGTCCCATTGAATTATTTTCTCTGGGACAAATTCTTTCAATTTTTGTACTATTTGTGCCGGCAATGCTATCATATTCGGCCCTGGCTTTGCACCCACTTCTTTATCTTTATCCTCCTGTATTAAATTTGCCCAAATGGCGCCATAGGTTATCTCATCGTCTACCTTCCTTATTCGTTTCCATATGTCCGCTGACAGAATTACAGGTAATATTAGATCTATATCACTCATAGTGAACACTGAGGATTGCAATAAAGACTCTACTTCTTTATAGAAACCCAATGGATTTTTCCGTATGTCAGGGATCATTTGTTTTATATTATTCACTTCCTGTCTAGAGAAGGGGACGTACACATATTGGGCTGTTTAATGTGCTGGAATTACCTGAGCTGGCGTAGTGCCTACCGCGGGAGTCTCTACCTTTGGTACAAAGGTAGGGGGTACATCCCTCATGGGGAATGCCACACTCACTGTTCCTCCCCCTTCTCTCATATGCAACAATATTCCCAGATCGAGGGATAAGGCTGTTTCTCCCATCCCTCGTTCCATTGCCCTCTTACATACTGCCATGGTCTCGGGGGGGCTGGCTTTCTCCTCGCTTATATCTCTATTTATCAAATATTCAACCATCGTCTGTAGTGCTTTCCTTTTCATCGGTAAAGAATATTCATCAAATATTCCATGTATTTCCATCGCGGGAATACTAGGATCTGAAATCCATTTTAGCGCTTCTCATGTGCATATTTTTAGTACACCACCAACCTGACATGGTGGTACAAAATTCTGCTACAGATAAGGTCCCGCCGCTTACTTCCTACCTCTCAATATCCTTCCTCCTATACCCCGGTGTGGCAAGTACTTCAGAATATTCCTCATCAAGTTCATTCTTAAGCTCAAACAGTCTGCTCACATGCTCTTTTATTTCTTCATCTCTCCCTCTACAACGGGCTAATGCATTCAAATCCAACAATCGTTGCAGTGGTAACTTCCCAATTAACTTTTTCCATTGTGCCAACAAATATTCCCCCATGCATTCCAACAATACCTGTCTCTCATTGTTCCTTTTGAAGTCATACAGTGACGCTAGCGTGGATGCCCCATCATTCTCATCTATATACATTTCCGCCTGCTCTTGCAGCTCATGCTTTCTATCCTTGCTGATCGCGCTGCGGGTCACTCTCATACATTCACTTTGTTCCAATTCGCTCATTGAGGGGGCAGTCGGGACAGAGGCACCCTTTTGGGCGGGAGGTGCGGAGGGGGCAGTGAGAGTGAGAGATGTCTGTTGGGGCTGTGGTAATTGCAAAACACTCTGGGCTGGCTGACTAGTGGGCAGTGCAGTTACTGATGCAGCCTGTGGCTGTGCTGGGGTTGGGAGGGGCTGAGCAACGGGAAGGGGTTGAGCGGCAGCTACTGACGTAGTCTTTTTAGTCTCTCCGCTCGGGCCTTCTTTTGTTTCAGTTAATATTTTGTTTATTAATTTGTCTGATGAGTGTAGCTCTCTTTGTGGATATATTTTTTCAATATTCATATGATCGTGTCTATTTGCCTTCCTCAAACTATTACTCCACTCCTCCTCCCCCTTTTCCTCAGCTTTCTCCGCTTTTGACTTATGCCTGTGTGTATTTTTCTCTCTACTTCTAGATCGGAGCATTGCTTCCCTCCTCCAGTCCTTAAGGATATCAAGTGCTGCAGGGCATGCTTTCTTACTTATCAAAACCTTTTCCAGGTTATCTATCCGATCCATCTCAAAACTACCATTACTCGGCCACTGAAGATCTTCCTGCTTTCTGGTTTGCCTATGCCAAATTTCACAAAACATTATTGCTCCCACACCATGCTTCACATACATATCATAAGCCGGCGTTCCCCCCGGAGGCGCGACCTGGCCAGTTTCCAAAAATTGTTCGTCGCAGCGGAAAAACCCCGCTAAGGTGGACAATACCCCAGGCATGTTTTAACCTTACCCTTGGCTAATCAAACTTACTCTGGGTGTTTGATTTTGCAAAATCAACTCTCAACCAATATTAGAATCACTTACGAATCGGGGCACGACTCACCTGATTAGTCAAATTGTCTTTTCAAGACACAATTCGTCCGTATACTGACGCAACCAATGACGTTGTGTCCGCGTATCTTGGCTCAGCCTCGTTTCGGGACCCTCACCCCCTTTTTCGCTGGCCGAGGATCAGGGATCAGCTGTGTGCAGATCTGCAGAAAGGAATCTCATCACCTACACAGGGCGCCTTGAACACCTCTTGATCCCAGCTCGATCGCTCCCGTCCTCGCCGTTCTTACCACCTTCCTTATTTTGCAATGTACATGATGGAACAAGTGGGGGAGGGTCCCTATTCGGGCGCCATCTTGAAGGGGCCCCTGAGGGACCCTCGGATGTGGAAACAAGGCACAATCACCACAGACAAACTGATACGCCAGACACGAGGTTGTATTCCCAAAATCTAGGGTTTATTGCAAAACAAATAGTCCCAGTTGGCCACATGTTCCCACGCCCCACGACGTGTGTCTAACAAACCTCGGGGGACGCAGGAGAGCGAAAAACATACATCAGTTACATATATACAAAATGAGTATCTTACAATCAGTAATGACACATTTGATGCCGCCCCTAATTCATTCCCTTTGAATTGGAGGTGATGATTGACCATGGTGACGAATGTGACACCTTAGACCACCATATTTCGTAACAGTTTGCAATCTCGAATTTACAGACACCATTCTTTATTTGAGAGAAAACAGCGCTTCTGTTTTCATGGGCAAGCTAAGCGTAGGGGACTGGCACATTCCAGGCCTTACTATCTCCTGGTTTCGATTCACGCTCTAGAGGTCAGCTTGCTCTCTGGTGCCTCACAGTGCTCAGAAGGGGGGCCGTAAAGAAGAACATAATTCAAACCCTTTAATATTAGTTTCGTACATTGCTATTCTTTTAAGGAGACTCGCTGGCATCCGTGTACTGATTAAAACGCCTTGCTCCTTGCCTTCAAGGATATGTGAGGGAGGGAACCGGGCATTTCTATCTGGCTCTCCAACATAATGTTTCAACATGTCTTTAGTAACCTTGGACCATTGAAGCGGAATAATATCTACAGCAAAGCAGTTTTACATGAGGCAAAATAGCAGCGTTAAAGAGAACAGAGAGAGAAACAAAATGGCGATTCTGGTCATCTTAAAATGGCCGCACTCTAGTTGAGCTAGTAACTATGTAATGACTAATGAGCATATATTCTTAACACCTTAAATGAGGCGGTTGGTCTTCGGCTAACCAATTATCCTGCATTGCCTTCCGTTTGAGGGGTGTCTAATTTTTCTAGACTGACAGACTCCCATTTACTCAATTCACATCTCTGGCAGCCTCAGAACCCGAGCAATTACAACTACCAGTGGCTCTGCAGCTGGTGGTAGGCTCAAACCTTTTATCATGCCACTACCAGATTTCACTAGATTTATTTTGACTTGATTCTTTGCAGATCAATGTTCTCCTGCTCCGATTATCCTTGGCACTTGTACTGGGTAGACTCTGAGCGCTCTACGGGGAGGGGGAGAATGGAGACTGACTAGACTTTTGTCTTGTAATGTTACTGAATGTCTCTGGCTCTTCTAGGCACAGATTTACCCCTGGACATACAACCCATCACTTTTCCAGTTGCAAGCCTAACCTTATTACTTCCTTCTCTCTTCTGCTCTTCCTTGGTTCCCAGACAGTCACTTCCTCCAGTCTTTGCTGGTACAGACTAGGCCCATTGGTCTCTCGTTAATATGTCAACTGTTGCAATTTTTTCCAATGGTGTCCTAACTAGCAAAACTGTCAGATCAAAGGATTTCATTGCTGTGTCTTACAAAGGTAGCCTGTTTCTCATAATCTTAGACAGTGCAGCATTTAAAGAATGTGTTACTTTAGTGTGCCATTGGGTAGATAGTTTCAACTCCCTCCCGGTTTCCTGAAATGTTGTTGTCTTCTTATGTGGATCATAAGAGAAAATTCGATTCAGTGGATTCACTGAGAGGACGCTAATTGCTGGCTACAGATCTTATGGTTAGAGACGGTAGAGGGAGATCATTACATCTTATTTTGGCTTTGCAGTTCCTGGTTTTAAACTAGCTTCTAGTGCCAGGTTGATTTTAAATCCAATCAGAAGTCTTATCACTAAGGTGCACTTTTGTTTCATAAAATACTGTAGTTGATGGTTTACTTTTTTTCTTTCTCCCTCCATCTGTCATTACCCCCTCAGACAGAACCATCCCACTCATTGACCCTCATTATAACTTTGCCAATCTGGACAAAATGGCAGTATTTCCATCACCATCATTTTTTCCAGACTGGCAAAACACATATTTGCCAGTGGGGGCAATGGATCTCCAGTAAGGCCTGACCTGCCAGTAGACCAGGCCCCTACCGGCAAAGAAATGCCTGAATTACAGGCACTGGTAATACTGGCCTGCAGAGATGGTAGGGCCAGTTTGCCAGTAACCCGCCTGAATTACCATAATGAAGCATTGTGTCCCAGTCAGGCCAATGTTTGATTTGGTTTGCCAGGTTTTCTTTTAGTGGCTCTGCATCCTAATTAGTCTGTCCAAGTTCATCTAGCTGCCCACCTGATCGATTGAGAGTCAATTGCTGCTGACAATGCTACAACAGTAGATTATTATGAAGACCAGAAACAGTTCTAATTAGGACAAGTTCTTCCTATCGAGCAATCAGATGGCTGTAGAAGAGATTCAGAATTATACGTTTCACCCTAATATATTGCCTTGCTTACCGCTCCCTCCTAATATACAGTGAGTAGTAATATCAAGCCCATTGATACTGATTGTGCCACATCTGTTTTACCAAGTATCTCATATATAGGGACAATGATTTACAACAACCCTTTTCTGGGCAAGACCCGACCATATCACTTCACCCAACACTGCAGCTTGTAATGCATTACAACAGAGTTTCTGTAATGATATGGTCAATGCAGGATATGTCATTGTGGACACCCTTCAATGCAGACGATAATTCTTTCTTACCACATCCCACAAGAATAGTGACTGAACAGGTTATCCAATTATACAATATATTGATCTCACTGACACGCATGTTAGTGATTATTAAAACTGCCCCATAAACAATATTGTAGGCACCAACATCGACACTAAAACATTGAGGACTGGTGGTGCTCTCCTAGCCAATGGTCCTCTCCCATTGTTTTGGTCACAAAGCCAGATCAATCATGGTGTATTTGCATTTATTTCAGGAAGCTCAACTCTATATCTATATTTCATAACTACCCAATGCCGAGAATCGATGATCTGTTTGAAAAGCTGGGCTCGGCTAAATACATAACAACTATAGATCTAACCAAGTGCTATTGACAGGTCCCATTGAATCCATCATATCAAGAGAAAATAGCCTTTTCAATACGACAAGACCTGCTTCAGTTTAAGGTTTTACCTTGTGGTCTTCATGGTGCACCAGCCACCTTCCATTGCTTTATGGACACAATGTTAAAACCGTACTCAACATTTTGTGTAGCGTACGTGGACGACATTGTTGTGCATAGTAATAGGGTTCTATGTTCTTTTATCTGCTCCCATTTTTCTGACGGGTGTTTTGCCGCAGGTTTATTTCCCGAAAAAAACCTCATCAAATAATCTTTTAAATTAATTTTGGGGGCGGTCCACTCCAAACCCCCCCTCAATTAACTATTTTCTTTATTCCTGACCCCCCCGGCACCCTTTATTTGCCCTTTACCACCCCCCACCCCCAAACAAATTTCAATTAGGTTTTTGGGAAAAAAACCTGTGGCAAAACCCCCGTTGGAAAAATGGGTGTCAATGAAAGGACACAATACCAGTAATAGTTGGGCTGAGCACGTACATCATCTACATGAAATTACCCATGCCTTAAGGAGATTTGGTCTAACGCCAACCCCCGAAAATGTCAGCTTGCACAATCTGCTGTTTAATACCTCGGCTTCTTGGTTGGGAATGGCCTGATCCAGCCACAGAGTGAAAAAGTCAAAGCCGTCCAACAAACTTTTCCACTCAAAACCAAGAAGAAACTTCATGCTTTTCTGGGATTAAGAGGTTAAAATAGATAAATTAATCTAATAAGAAATCTGCCTTGAAGATGCCTGACTTCAATAGACAATTTACCTTACAAACTGTTGCTTCTAAGACAGGGCTAGGCACATTACTTTCACAAGAGCACAGAGGCATTGAACATCCAGGACTGTATGCTAGCAGGAAGCTTTTTCCCAGGGAATAATCTAATGCAAATGTTGAACTGGAAACTCTGGTCATCAAATGGGCCATCACCCACTTAACATACTATTTGATTTGTAGAAAATGTAGGCTAGTGATAGACCATTCTCCCTTAACATGGATGAGCATAAGGAAAGACACCAATGGCAGAATAATGAGGTCGTTCTTGGATTTGCATCCTTTTTGTTTCATAGTAGAATACCAAAAGGGGCAACAACAAGGGAATGTGGACTTCCTAAATTGATTTCTGATCAACGGACAAGGGGAAGCCACAAAAGAAAGTGGTAAGGTATGTGATGAATCACATTCATTTGTCCCTTCTCCCTAAGGGGGAACCCCCCACTCTGAGGCTAAGGAGGTGAGCCTGTTCCACATCACCCTTTCTAGGGATAGAAACAAGCGGGACCTCACTGGGAGAGACTTCTCCTGTGGGGACAAGGACTTGTGTTCCTGTGAGGAACTCCCTGAAGAACAGTCCAACATTACCTCTTAAGGTATACCCTGCAAAGACTTATATGAAGAAAGAAAAGTATGTGTTATTGCCTGCAAGAAACTCTGAGTATCCCTTTAAATGGAAAACTCCATTTAACTGGGTCAAGGAAGATGGATTGTCTTGTAAGTTGGAGAGATGGGAACAAAGAGTGGTGGCATGACCACGAAGATATTGTGGTGGACTGGTGGTCCCAGAAACTCAGCGAACCCACTATGCGTTTGGAACCGCGTAACGTACAGTATCTGAACCACTGGATGCCAATCCTAATGGAAGATACCAAGTATGAAGCATTGACGGGATAAAGGAAGCCTGAGAGCGGAGAAGACCCATCCTGAACAGAGAGAAACCCTGGCAATGTTATCCCTCAGAGTATCAGTTATTGGGGAAAACGGGCAACCCGGGAATGAGAATGAGAATCGTTATGGAATTGCTCATACTCGTCCCAGTCAAGATAATGAGACTATGACACTAGAAGCAAGAGAAGTGGATGAGCATCATTACAGGAATACTCATACTCTTTCCAGTCCAACCCAAGGAAGCATAATCAAGAATGAAAGCAAAGATATAAGAGAAAAGCCTGAAGAGAAGGACACACTGATATACATGTCCGAAGACAGATTCAATAGTAGAAATCAAGGTTGTGAATTACGCAGAAGGGAAGTGAGATTCAAGAGAGAGAATCAAAAAGGTTGGATACGTTTACCCTTGGGAAGGGGAAGAATAACTATTTGTAATACAAGTACAGAAGAAAGAAACAAGCAAATGGAAACCATTAACAAGGGGGAAGATATTAATCTCAGGTCAAGGGGGCCTCCTTTTGAGAAGAATCATAAGGATAATAAAGTGTTAAAAGAACTGTATGAACTGATCACAGAAGTCAGAAGAGACTATTTGAAAAGCAGCTATTGAACAGATGTTTGCAAGGCGCAAAACCCAGGAAAGGGGAGTCATTCTCCTGTCTTTAGTTGTTAAGTTAGTGGTAGAGTCAGTTAGGCTTAGTTTAGACAGTGGACAGATTCTTTTAAGACATTCACTGACGACTGAAGAGCACCATAGCTAGTTTGTTAGGTAAGGAATACCCCATAGAAGTACAGAGAGATAGGCATTCATCCTTTTCTTCAATAAATACACACTTGAAATGTCTTATAAGAGTGTGCGTCCTTCTTCGGTTACGCAGAAGAAGAAAGAAAAGCGACGTAATAGATCATGTCTGGGTCAGTGCTAATACTGCCCTTGCCTCTTGAGGTATATATCAGGGTAAAGAGTCTAATGGACATTTGGGCTGGTTATAACCAGTGACAGGGCTTATCTCTGGAGCACAGCTACCAACAAATCTACACATATTGGTGAGCTGATTATCATCGGGACTCTCAGTACACTGACTCAAAATACACTGACACAGTTAATCAAATGAGTGGTTTGCTTCAGTGGGATGTTGCATGTGAAGAGGTGCAAGATTATCTGAACTTAGAGCAACACAGCATCTGTGAAAATATATTGCATAACAGTTGGCTGAGAGTACTGCGGAATGATTTATGAGTTCCAAGATACCTGTGACCATGGAGAGCCTTCTGGCAGTACAGTGGATGGAACTCTGGAAACCAAGAGTGCACATTCAAGGCAAAGAGGCTAGTCCTAAGAGTATGCCCCCCCCCAGACAAGATCATTCTCGTTCCATGGTCCCATGGGCCGGATGTATATTTGTCTGGGTGACTCACTGAGACGGTGGGAGGTATGACCTTCTGGAAGTCCCTCCCACTAACTTACCTCTGCCCCAGGGATAACCTCTGACTTATGTTTAGAAATAGGTTCCACTTGCAGAAAAGAGATGGAAGAATAGGTCCTAAATGCTTGAACAGAGAAATTGTATCTTGTTGCACTAGAAGTTCACAAATGGCACTGCGTAGTGTGCAGTGTCCAGTCTAAATAAATTAAGGCGTGGATGGAGGAAGGATGGTGTGGTTTCCGTTTGAGGAATGTGCTCCAAATGCAGGGTTCAGTTTACTGTACCTTATGATTTCAACTCGGTTTTCCCTGAGCCCTAGTGTTTTATTATTTTTCTTTTAATTTAGCGGACTTTGGTGATGTAAACCTTTGCAATGTTGGCTGTGGACAAATAAGATCCTACATGAACTGGACTGCTCTTGTGCGCCCACACCTGCTGACATGAGCCTTTTACACCATCTATGTTTACTGGACAAGGCTGTCTGATTAAGGCCAGTGGTTTGCAACAGTTTAGGCTGAATCAAACAATGAATCATTCAAAGAAATTAGATGTTGTAAGGGGGCGGATACCCTACAACTCTCACCTGAGGGGGCAAAACTGGACGTGCCTCGTAACAACCATGATAAACTGGAAGGAATATGATCAAATGTCATTTTCTGTCATTAACCCCATAAATGCACCCTTTGCATAAGGAGGGAATGGTGTGCCGGAAGGCCTGATAGTCCATTAAGACCGCATATGGAAACTAAGGCACAATAACCATATACTATAATGACACGTCAGACGCGAGGTTCATTTTCCAAACAAGTCTGGTTTTATTCAAAGTTCTCAGTCGGCCGACTGGGTCTCAACGCCTCACAACGTGTATTCCCAAACACTGTGAGATGCGAGAGAGCGAACAGCGCTCAAGCAGCAATATATATACATTGTAGAGTATCTTTTGTTAAGGCAATTCAACCCTCCCTCATACATGTCATACAGGCTAGGATTCAGTAATGGACAATTATGACACATTATGACAAGTTGTCATTCAGTCTAAACATAGTTATTCTAGCAAAGGCAGCAGAGACAGCTTTCTGTTATGGGGAACATGGAGCTCTGGCTCGGTAAGGATATCTTGTTTTTAGCAGAGAAACATTCCATACTACGTTATCTGTGTGTTACGGCTCATGAGCTAAGGGTCAGATAGTTCTGAAGCAGAGAATACCATTCTCTGCAGAAGAGCACCCCTATGAGAATATAATTCATGTTTAACTGCCTTTTACAACAGGGCATGCAAGACAAACCGGCACCTGGACTACTGATTAGATGCGGCTTCTGCTCGACTCCAAGAACTTAGTGAGAGAGAAAAACAATGTATTTCTGCACAGCTTGACATTCCTGTCTGCGTTAGCATTTCAGCGTTCAAGCCGTGGCCTCACACTATGAGCGAATCTAAAGCATAGAATACATTTGCAAAGCGTTTAACAGAAAAGAAAAAACAAAATGGCTGACATTTCACAAAATGGACGGCCTTTAGTTACATTCACGATTCTTGGATTGCGATGTTTGTCACATGATGCGATTTGCTTCTGGTCAACATATCATACATTTCATTCGACTATGGGATTACTTTTCTGGTCTAACAGGCCTACCCCAAACCTTCTTGACGCTTTGACGGTCAGGTGGCCTGTTATTTATATAAAGTACAGTTCTGGAGGGTGGGTCGGGTTAATTAGGAGGGAACAGGTTAACAGATAGGATGCTCCGTGTTTGTCTTGCAGGCAAATTCATAAATCACCTTTTGTTTGTACCATCAACGAAAATAAGATCAGAGTCTGATTATTCAGGGAGGATGAACCAGTGGAGTCAACACCCTACTGACAGAGGAACCCTACATAGGGAACCTGGTTATCTTGTGAAACTTTCAACCTAAGGGCCTTAGCATCGCCCAAGACCACAATATAGCAATCACTCATAGGGGCGTACATGGCCGGTAATGGCCCGCCAGCCCAAGCCTAGGCAGGCCCGAATGAAGCCAGGACTGTGGGACGTCACTGGCCATGTACACTCCCTGACAAGGGGGAATAGTTATTTGCAGCCAGGGATTCGCCTGGGGGTGCAAATAGTTGAATTATATGCTCACAGCTGCCAGGTGCTGCTTCCTGCGGCCCCGCACAAGTTAAGGGTCACGTTGGCACCCTCCATCCAATGCACGCCAACATCAGCATAATTGCCCTCAGAAACCAACGCCTACGATCACGCTTTGTGGCCGGGCGCTGCATGACCATCAACCCCACCCATGCCCCCCGAAATGCATGCATAGGGCTCAGGAGTGCGCTGACTCATACCGCCATATACCGTGACTCCAACAGACCATCACAATAGGCCTATGCCCCCTCCATTTACTCACTTAGGAGCAGATTTTATCACGCCAGCAGCCCCCTTCTCATTGAAGAACAGCATTCAGTCGCCTCCTGTATGTCGCCGGAGGCCCATTCTCAGCGTCCAGGACCGGAACTCTTGCGATCGCCTGCAACTCCAGGGAAGTCGCTGCGGTCTTCTGTCTCCGTGGCGCTGCGCCCGCCAAGCCGCCACAGGACGGTGCATGTGCCCAAGCTATTTACTTGCCGGCACACACAATCACTATGCCTGGCTATTGGGCCACATGCCCACATCCGTACTCTGACTTCAGCGCAGCTCCTAGTCTAGGGTCAATAACCTTGGGTAAGCACCAGCACACTACCCATCCTGCCTTAAGGTGTACGCCACTGAAATGAACTGCACTACTATGTGTAAGGCCTACCACTACATGTACTGTGGCCATTCAGTCACTGCCACATACTCTTGGTGAAGCAGCGAACCCTGATGTTATGCCTGCAGCCCATTTGCCATTACTGTCTTGTCCTGCTACTAGCCCTAATGTTATGCCTGCAGCCCATCTACCAATATTGTCCTTTGATGTTACTAGCCCTGATGTTATGCCAGCAGCCCATTTGCCAATATTGTCCTGTGTTGTTACTAGCCCTGATGTTATGTATGTAGCCCATTTTCCAATACTGTCTTGCACTGCTACTAGCCCTGATACTATGCCGGCAGCCCATTTGCCAATAATGTCTTGCGTTGCTACTAACCCTGACGCTATGCTTGCAGCCCATTTGTCAATACTGTAATGTGATGTTAGTTCTGTTAAGTCATTTAGGCATACCTGCTCCCCACTCTCCTCTCCCTTCCAGCACTAGTACTACAGCCTTGCCTCCTGCTATCACCCATGCCTCCATCCAACCCATGGCCACTGCTCCTGATCACACGCACATCGTGCCTCCCCCTGCTGCCACCCCATCCGCCTTGGTGGATGCCCCACTAAAATGTGCCCTGGTCAACTCCCGCTCCGTATCAGCGCACACCCTGGATGTTCATGATCATCAAGGACAATCTTGACCTACCCCTTCTCTGTGAGACTTGGCTAAATGAGACTTCTGGCCCTGCACTTTCCTTTTCCGTCCCATGTGGCTACACCATATTTAGGCAAGACCGGACTGGTCAAAGGGGCGGTGGTGTAGCTGTTATCACCAAAGACACACTCAACATCAGAAGGATACATTGGGATTTGTGTCAGAACTCTGACTACCCCTTTCTCAAACTCAAGCTCTCTCCAAACTGTACTATTGCCTTCCATCTGGTTTACCGCCCACCTGACCCCTCCTCCGACTTTCATGAGGCCCTTATCCATGCACTATCAGACAACCTAAAAAAATCATCCAAAGTCCTGCTCATGGGTGACCTCAATCTAGGGCTCAATGACCCTAAGGATGTCAGTGCCACCGCTCTGCTGAAAGTACTAACTACTCTAGGGTTTACTCAAGCCATTTCAAAGCCAACACACATCAAAGGGCACACGCTTGATTGGGTATCCCATCACAGCTGTTCCCTCCTCGTCGCAGAAATTTCTCCCGTTCCTTGTTCCGACCACTTCTGCATAAAGCAAGACATCACTACAGCCAAAGGGTCTACCAAGTCTACCATCGCTCTACCTGCTGCATTCTCAAGAAGCTCACAGAAGCTCACAAAAGAGAATCTACCCCCACCTCCTGGTACCGGCCCTCCTGCCCCCCCTTCCCTAATGACCCAGAGCTTTTGGCAACAGCTTTTAATAAGGTCATTACCCAACCGGTTGATGCTATCGCTCCGCTCACCCTTGAAAAAGCAAAGAAAACAAAGCACTCTAATGCCTGGTTCACAAAGGAGCTCTTGGAATTTCGCTCTAAAAAAAGGGCAGTGCTTGCAACTTGGAAACACAACCCTAATGACGCCTCTAAAGCAGCCTTAAGACTGTATCTAAAGACTATAAATCTGCCATCATTCAGGCCAAAGCCGCCGCTTTCAATTCAAGGATTGAAAATGCCAAATCTGGAACAAAGAAAATCTTCGCCATCTTTAGGGAACTGGAGACTCCCTCAACCCTGCCACCTACTCTCCTGAAGGACGAGACTTGGTGCAACAAAATTCAAGCGGCCATGCTAGACGAACTTGACACCCTGCATACCAAAATTCTAGCCCACCAAAAGGCCCTGTCAAATCGTCTGGCTAATAGACCCATTACTCCCGGCCCAGTCACTATTACTGGGCAGACCCGGTATTTGAATTTACTGACATGAGTGAATCCGAAGTCATTGCACTCCTCAAATCCATCAAGCCATCAAATTTTAAAGGCAACGCCTGCCCAGTTCAGGTGATCAAAGACTCAGCCTTCTCCCTCGCCCCTTTTGTCACCGCCTTCATTAATTCTTCATTCCAGTCTAGCCATGTCCCGACCGGACTCAAAGAAGCGTGGGTCTGACCGCTTCTAAAAAACCCTCCATAGACAAGTCGGTCCCAAGGAACTACAGGCCCATCACCACTGTGCCCTTCCTGCTAAAAATGTTGGACAAAGCAGCCTACATGCAAGGCCAAAAATTCCTTGAAGACAACCACCTTCTTGGTCTACGCCAGTCTGGGTTCTGGCCATGACATGGCACTGAAACGGCACTACTTGACCTAAAAAATCAAATGGATGACCTCAGAGAAACAGACAAACCTGTGCTCCTCCTACTTTTAGACCTCTCCGCGGCCTTTGATCTGGTGGATCATAAAACCCTTTGCCATTATCTCTCATCTGCAGCCAACTTCTCCCCAAGGGCCTGTGCATGGATAACTTCATTCCTATAAGAAAGAGTGATGAAGGTTTTCTCTGAATCCTCAAGTGCCAACCCTAGTCTCAGTAAATGTGGGGTCCCACAGGGTTCGTGCATAGCCCCCACCCTCTATAACCTCTTCACGAGGCCGCTGTTCAGAATTTTGGACGCCCTGGGCATCTCATATACTAACTATGCAGATGACACTCAGGTGCTCATCCCCCTTTTGGGTGACTATCCAACGCACAGTAACACCCTCAACTCCATTTACTCAACAATCCAATCCTGGATGGCTGAAAAAACTGGTTATGTCTCAAGAGTGAGAAAACCGAACTTCTGCTGATTGGTTCCCCCACCACCCTGGGTAAATTGGACAAGCAATACTGTTCCTTCACCGTTGATAACATCCCCATCACTGTCTTACAAGCCATTAAGACACTGGGCGTATACCTTGAACCAAACCTGACCATGTATAGACAGGTCAATGCTATTGCATCATCTGCAGCTTTTCACTCCAAACTGCTCAACGCAGCCAGACCCTTCTTCTCCCAAAAGAACTGCCTCACCATCGCTAGGGCGATTATTGGGTCGAGACTGGACTACTGTAATGCCCTCTTTGTTGGGACATCCCATAAGAATCTGTCCAAACTTCAACTAGCTCAGAACAAAGCCCTCAGGGCTGCAACAGGCATTTCAGGCAGGGATCACATCTCTGGGTCAGAAGGCAGGTACACTGGTGCCCAGTTAAGGAAAGGATTGTTTTTAAAACCCTAGCCCTGACACACAAATGTCTCTACGGCCTGGCTCCCCCCTACCTAGCACAAAGGATCATCAGACACACGCCATCTAGACCCTCTAGAATGGCTTATTCCAATCAGATCACTGTTCCTCTTACACGCAGAGTGAGTGCGGGTGGTACCAGCTTCCCCACCATGGCCGCCACCTTCTGGAACACCCTTCCTTCCCACATTAGGCTGATAGACTCTCATTCAGCCTTCCGGAAAGCCATCAAACAAGGCTCTTTGTTTGAATGTGCTGTATCTCCATTTCATGTATCTCTGTGTATGCATCTAAGTAACACCCATCAAATGTATTTTGTAACAAAACAATCTGTACTAAGCAATGCATGTAACCCTGAATCAAGCCTTCTTACGTCTCCTCATAGCGCCTCGATGCCTGTGGGCTGTAGTGCGCTCTACACATCCAAAATAAAATAAATAAAAATATGTTTTAACAGGCTATGGGCTCCGCTCATATTGCATAAGCCCAATCTTCCGTAAAAACAATTTCCATTTCCATGGCAGAGGCCGTGGGCGGGAGGAGCGCCAGGACCGGAGCACAAAGCGCTCTGGTCCAGGAGGTAGGTGGGGAGAGAGCGAGAGGGGTGGGGAGAGAGAGCAGAATGTCTTTGGGGGTGCCAAAATGGTGGGGCTCTGGGGAGGCAACAGGGAAACACTCCCTGTTGCCTCCTCACAGTAAAGATGGCATCATCTGTGGACGGGCCTTAGCTGGCTGGAAGATGCATGTGGTACACTCTGTGTTCTGGCCTGCATTTCCCGCCACCTGATTGGCTGAGTGCCCTTCCCCGCGTATGAATCAGTCAGTATTTACCTCCTTGGTGAGTCTCCTTTCCTCATAATTTAAAAAAAAATAACATCTGGTCTTGAAAAGAGTCAAGACACATTTCCAACATCTTAGTCTCTCTCTCTCTCTCTCTCTCTCTCTCTCTCTCTCTCTCTCTCTCTCTCTCTCTCTCTCTCTCTCTCTCTCTCTCTCTCTCTCTCTCTCTCTCACACACACACACACACACACACACACACACACACACACACACTCTCTCTCTCTCTCTCTCTCTCTCTCTCTCTCTCACACACACACACACACACACACACACACACACACACACACACACTCTCTCTCTCTCTCTCTCTCTCTCTCTCTCTCTCTCTCTCTCTCTTTCTCTCTCTCTCTCTCTCATACACACACTCACACTCTCTCGGTTTGGAGAAGGATAAGTATCTAAACATGCAGAATGAAAATGGAAAACGATAGAAGAAAGATGAGATGCTTCACTGGCCGGATACACAGTTCAGATACATCCCGATGGACTTATGATGAAGCGTCAATGAGAAAAGCTACATTAGACAGGATGGAGTGAGGAGGGACAGAGTTGGATGGGAGGATAGAAGGATGAGCGTGCTGAGAATGGCAGATGCTAGAATTGTGGATGTGCTCAGAGAAACTGATAAAAGGATGGATGGTGTGGGATTCTTATAAATAAAATATAATGCAATGTTCTTGCAGAAAAACAAGGTTCTTCCGTTGCCCAGAACAGGAGTGTGCCAGTACTTCAAAGGAATATATACACATGTCACTGCTTCTTTGTCAGAGACTAGCCTACGTATTCGTATTTCTTGCCTGCATGGACTACTGGAGCACAATGAACAACCCAGGTATAATGTAATTATTTGAACAACATAATCGTTCATCAATAAGGTAGGAATTGTTGAAGTACTGTTGAAATAGCATGCCTAATTTTAAACATGCTTCTTTCAAACTAATATTTTCCTACAGTGGTTTTCAATCGACAGCCTTCTTCCCTTTTTTTATTTTCTTTATTGATTTTTCTAAAGATGACATTTGAGCTTCGCAGAACAGGCAGCTATATGATGTTTTCATTGTAAGTCAATCTTTATATCTAATCATCAGCCTATCCGGAAAAGACAGCATTTTTGCAGCTCATATTCTGGTCAACAACACACTAGTTCACTGCTCTATGATATCAAAGTCAGTCAGAGGCTTTCATCCAGTCTCTTGTTTAGAGGGCATAGGTGCCTTTGTGGTGCATCCTAGTTATTGTACTCGATTTTGTAGTAAATTATGGGCCTTATGCAACTGAGTTTCTTTATGCTTAAGAATCTGAATTTTCTTTTTCTACTAAAAGCCTTAGCGAGTGATGTCTCATGTGTTAGCCATCAGGTCTCAAAACACACTATATTACATTTTCTACATAGCACTATAATGCATAATATCAGTAATGCAGGCTGTAATGTGATAAATACACTGTAGTGTGCTCTAACCTCTGTTGTAAAAAGAATCATATTACATTTTATGAAAATATGGGGGCACATCTTTGAAACATCTGACCAAACCTGTTCCTTTATGGAGCGCTTTCAAATTTGACAAGCATACATGCCTTTTTTGAGCAAATAAATGCAATTCCTTAAAAGTCATATCACATAATATATTTGTATTTATGTATTTTGCCATAACTTTATCACTGTAAAGGTTTTGCACACTCACGGAGCACCCAATTATTATTATATTTGCAGTTATGTATTACAAACAAGTAGAGTTCTGTCTTGTGGAGAGGATTGTGATATGTTTTATCGGCCCACACCCAAGCTATGGTCCTGAGGCAAAGCTGAGGGTGCAAAATGAGGGTAAGGGGTGATAACACATGGCCCCTCCCCAGGGTTGTAATGCCATCATAATATGACAAACTCACAGAAACAGGGTAGAAATAAAAAAAACAGTTGGAGAGGGTGCTCAGAACCTTGTAGAGAGCACTGCCCCGATGGAATGTTGGCTAAAGAGCCACTGAGCGGTTAGGTGTAATGTTTGGAGAGAACGATCAAGCTCTTAAAAGTGGTTAATTCTGTCTGCTTGATAACGTTCTCTCACCAACATTGACCTTGAAGACTTGAGCGCAGCAACGGATGAGACAGTCAGTAACTGTGGACTCTGTCAGAGAGGTAGATTTACAGTAGGTTTTGCTAATGCAGCATTGTGTGAGAGATTCACCTGTTTGAAGTAGGTAAATGAAACATGTGCACTCTGGTGTGAGTTTAGGGAAAGGAAAAGGATAATAAGGAGGGAAGCTTGAGAGAACTTGAGACACACGCACCCATGCCTCTTTATTTTGTGTGAAATCTCTAGATGTCTGGAGGCAGGAATACTGAGGCATTCTGTGTCTAGGTGACTGTAAGCAACGCACGTAACGAGAGTAAAACTGTGTCTAGCTTGTGCTTCACACTATCAAGGAGCAGGAGGAGCAGGGGGAGCAGGGAATCCCTGATATCAGCGTGCGAGACTCATGCTTGTATGATTTCTGTGGAAGTAGCAGAATGTCAGGGAAGCAGGTAATGGGCCAGTCAGTGTCCATCTCGTGAAGTGAGTGGGCAAGAAACGTTCTATTTGGTGACACCTAGGACAAGAAGCAGGAAATACCTGAGGGTGGCTTGCGTGAGACTCGTGTGTGATTTTTGTGCATGGTAGTAGGAGAGATTCATGGAGGCGAGTGATACACCAGTCAGTGCCAGTTACGTGAAGAGAGTGGACAAGACATGTGCCATCAGGTCATACCTGGGAGAAGGCACAGGAGAAACAGGGAAAACATAAGGGTAGGTTTTGCAAGGTACACACTCATGCAAAGTTTATGGGAGAAACTAAAAGAGATTCAGGGGAGTGTGTGATACACCAGACATGGAGTGAACAACACTTGACACAACATGTCAGCACACAAACGAGCCAGTGGAAAGTGGTGACATGCTACCCACAGTGTTTTCACTTCTGCCATGGGACATCTCTGCCTCTAGATGGTGCTGTCTGCAAACCCACGGTGCGTTTTCAACCATCAACAGAGAAGACCCTGAATCATTTTTTTATATTTTGTTTCATAAATCTATATTTCCCAAAACATCGACTTCTATCCCCAAAAGGCACCTGCAAGATGTCTGGAAAACTCAGCAACCCAATGCATGGAATCTGAGTTGCATGCACGCTGGTTTCACCATGACCGGAAGGAGACACTCATTTAAATGGACTGCAACATTCAAAACGCCACAGCAATTATTGACCTTTTGTTTTTATACAAAAACTGGAATGTGTCAGCTCTGGATGCTCTCCCAAAGTCCATGCCATCGATTTTCATTAACCGCACCTGTGACTGATTGTGTGCAACCCAATCATACAACTCCAATCTGGCTTTCCTCCCTACTAGCCCTGCTTATAAGATTCCATGCCCTCATACTCCCTGTTCTTACATTGAAATGTGAACCTCATGCAGCTGCAACCCATTTGGAATCACTCTCTGCCTTGCTGACCTTTCTCCCTTGTGCTTTGTTCGTGACTGGTCCCTGATACTGAGTTACCCTGTTTGAATTTGCACAGCCCAGCTTTGTTGGCTCAGTCCTTCTCCCTCTACCTGGTGCCAGTGTTTTTTCTCGTTTCTTTGTGCTGTGCCCCTGCAGCCATTAGCCCCTGTTTCTTGTGCTGATTTCCCTGCAGTTCCCACCCCTGCTTATAATGCTCTGTCTTTGCAGCTTCCAGCCTCAGTTACTTGTGTTGTTTCCCTTCTGTCTCCTTCTCTGTTCCCTGCTCTCCCTTCTCTTGCTCTTTCAAGTCTATTCAGTCATTGCCTCTTTTTGACCTATTCCCTGAGTTCTAGCCCTGTTTTCCTGTTTTTCACAACCTTGCCTTCTATCATTTGTGTGCTTCTAGCCTGTTTTTGTTACCTTGATTCAATTACCTTATAACAGTACCCCGCTCAGTTACTTTGTACCAATTCCTTGCCTTTGTTACATTGTAAAAGTTCCTTGCCTTGGCTACCTTGTTCCAATTCCTTGTCACGGTTACCTTTTACCAGTTCCTTACCTCTGTTACCTTTTACCAGTTCCTTGCCTCTGTTCCCTTGTATCTGTTCCTTGCCTCATTCCCCTTGTACAAGTTCCGTCCTACAGTTTTCAACATTTCTAGTGCCTGCTTTCCTGTTCTGAATTCTTGTTTCCAATTGGGGGCTCTTAGTGCTTGGTAAGTGTGTTATGATGTCATCACCCATGCCTCTGTGTATTCCTTTGTACATATATTGGCTCCTACAGCCTAGGAGGCAATCGATGCCCTTTCTTTCTTTCATTTTACCTGTACTCTATAGCGTATTTCATGCAACAGTGTTTTGCGTTGTGTACCCACAGAATCCATCCACTGTATGCTCCTACTGGACCTACACAGGCTTGCCTCATGTATGTACACGTCTTGATTTTGCTTAGGGTCCAGATAATGAAGCCATTCTCACTTCCCCCTTCAATGACTTGCAGGGTGTGGTGCCTGTAAGAGTACCTTGCACAGAGGCATTGAGCTTCCCTTATTTCTGTGGGTGGTCTCAAGTCCAACCTGTGTACACCCCAATTGGGATTCCTCATTTTTCGTCCAGTACATGGTTCCCATCCCGTCTTGTTCACCATCAAGGTCTACCTTTTCTTCTTGTTCCATTATTCTGATTTACCTTCTCTGTCTTCCTTATTGTTTACCCTCCTGCTGTATAAGCTTGCTTGTCCCCCCTTATATCAGCATAACCTCCCCCAAATATACCAAGGATGCCCTGTGTATCACCTGACATGCAGCAGCACTCACTGGGAGCAATGACCAGGCCAGAATTGCAAGTGTCTAATTGAAATTATCATCCAACTCACTTTCCACACACCTTGTCACAAATTGCATGGAGTAGATGCACAGGTATTGCACCACGATGATGAACATCCAACAGCATGACTGAGAAGGTTGCAAATTCACTAGCTCATTGCCAGAAAGAGGAAGGGTGGCATCTGAACTACCAAAGATATGGGAAGAACAACATATGGTGTAGCTGAACAGCAGAAGGAAATTGAAAATGCCGGGTCCCTCTCTCTGCCATCCCTATCCACCGGTAAGGCAGGCTGTAACGATGATGACAACAAGGATAGTAGCCAAATCAAATGTTATGATCCATCAGAGTCTGGACAGGAACAGGTGCTGCTGCTTGAAAGTCTTGATATGGAGGAAGAGGATAAGGACAACATGGATGCAGCGGGTGCAATCACAGCACGCCCCCGTCTGTGCACAGTCTCTTCAAGAAACAGCCTTCCTATTATCAATCAGAATGTACATCACAGCATTACATGGCATCTAGAACAAAACCACTGCCAAAACCACCACATCTTGATGAACCCGGCCTGCACGGTGTTAGCCCACAATAAAAGTCAAATGTGTGGCAGCACTACACATAGAATAAACATAAACTGAATATAGCCATTTGCTTAGTGTTCTGGAAAAATGGAGGGACGAGGGAACGGCAGTGACCAGCTGGGCTACCCGTCTATAAAGCCCAAATACTGCAGCACCTTGCTCTGACATGAAAACAAGTCAAAAGATCTGAAATGCATCCCTTTCCATGATATCAGACAAGCAGTAAACCACCAAATGGGAGTGGGGACACGGAAGCACCAGCACTGTTTCTAACGGTGCCGGTGCTTCCATGAAAGCCATGCTTTCAGGGGCTGGTGCTTCGGGCAGGCCAGACCTGCACCGCCCCCGGCAGGCATTCTCGTAATCTGGTAGTCCGGAAAGGGTGCTGTACGTTGCTACCGGCAACCTTATTTCCGGACCACCAGACTTGAAATGATGCCTAGTGTCTGCTTAATGCAATCCTGACTATAATGTTAGCAATACAACTTTGGCCCTGCTGTTTTGTGCAAACCCCTGTAACCCGACAGTTTATGGGAAAAGCTGATAAACATTGCGAAGTTCCCAGGCACTACCAAGTCATGGCTACAGTGGGGTGGGTACTACAGCAGTGTGAGTTCCAAAAACACTTTACCATGGACAGAGGACAGATTACATATCCATCACAGCACACTGGATAGATTTTCCTTCCTGGTCTTGCCATAGTAGCGCAAGGTGACAGCAGGTTTCTGCAGTTTGGTCTCAGGCAGCACAGTGCATGCAAGGGTTTCAGAGCAGAAGACACAAACTAGATTATATCTGTGAGAAGGTGAAATAGTTGGAGGTACAGTGGTTAAGGACTTGTAATTTGTATTTAGGCTTTGTTGCAGCAGACAATAGATCAAGGTTCCTTGCTCCTTTACGATTTGGGAAGTCAAGGCACATCTGCTGCTTTGTGTTTCTTTCACCTGATGTTCACCAGCTTTTTTCAGCATTTATGGACCTGTTCAATAAATGGCTGCTTGTGCCCAAAAGATCCGCTCAGATTACAGCCAGGTTTACTGTGCCACAAATGTATTAGGCCAACTAGCCACGTGTTGCCGCTTCATAACCTGAAGACCTCAGTGGCCACATGTAGAAGCACTACTTCGCATAAGTTGGAAAGGCTATGTGAGCAGTATAATTACATCACAGATTACTTTAACACTCACAACAGAACTGTAGATGCAGCATTTCTCTTAGGATCCACTGCAGTCTAATGTCTGCTCTTTGGCTTTGACCTTTGTAGCAGGCCACAAGTGTGTTAGCCGTCACAATGCATCCCTCATTGCAATTCTCCGTCTAGTGCACCTGCTTATGCTCAGCCTGCCCAACATGGTTAGAGTCTTTGTCTTGACAGGTGATGCACATGTGACGACACAGCTAGTGGGTGACCTGCTTTCAACCTTGTTGATGAACCACAGGTATTTGTATTTAAAGATTACATTGAGAGCCTGCATTCCCCCTTTATGGGCACCTGTTTCAAGGTAAATTGACTGCTTTTCTTCTGCATGTGTCAGGGAGGATGGCTTGCAGCAAACATCACATGGAGGAAACACTTTGCAAATGTGGGAGGTCCCACAATGTCCTCTCCAGCCACCCTGTGCCTCTCAGCCTTTCTGGCTTCTTCTGAATCCTTAAATGTCCTTCCAAGTGTTGTATAGTTTCAGAAAGGGGTTTCCTCACCCTCTTTCAAGAGTACAGACAATGCAGGCGATAGGGTTTCCCATATCTGTCTTCTGTCAAATGACCAGATGTCGGCTTTCTGGGGTTCTGTACACTAAGACAGACTGTAGCAGGTATTCTTGGTATTGAATGGGTCAGCGGGAGAAGCTGCCAGGGAGAGATGGAGCGGTAGCCCTTGTGGGCTGTCCTGCGTAGGGTTGTGTGATGTATCCAGGGAGCCACCCTGTTGGGCAGAATCATATGCAGTACCCTTGGGGAACACTGCATACAATTAGGACTACAAGTGATAGTACAATTTCACCTTTGGTACAAGCCTGTACTACACAGTAAAGTGGTAGCGATGGCTGAGCAGCCATACTTATCTCAAGAGCAAATGAGCAGTAATAGGGATTATACAAGGGACTACAATTACTGTGACTCAAACAAACACTGACTCAAGGTTTCTGGTTAAAAAATATAAGTACATTTATTTTTAAACCATCTGTTCACAAAACACTTCAAATCTATTAAATAAAACCACACTCTAAATATACTACACAAAATCAATTCCTCTTGTTCAGGTCAATTCAAGGTAAATACATTAGAATTTGACAGACCGGTGTTTCGAAACAAAGACGTTACCGTGGGTTAATACGGATCACTTTTTGACATTAATGACAGTTCGGTCTTACGAAAATAAAGCGTGCCCGCGAGAAGAAATACACCCGAAGTCAAACACACTTAGCAGATAGAATTAAAACAAGTGAATAGTAGATAAAAATCATAGACAATACTTTTGTTAAGGCAATAGAATCAGAGGACGTTTTCTAAGAGGCAGATAAAAGTCAATGGGCCTGCGCCAGTGTCAAATGGAGCAGGGGCTCTGTTGTCGAGAATCACACGGTTAGAATAGTTTACGATTAAAGTTTGGCAGGAGTACTGGATATTGTCAAAGGGAAGCAAAGGTTATAAGACCAAAGGAAGAAAGGACAAGCCTTCGGAAAGGAAAAGGGTTCACCCCGATTCCTCAAGGTCGGACGGAGAGAACAACCAAATGTACACAGTAAAAAAGAGGGAGTGAGGCGCGCACTCCAAATCCTGGCCAATATACTACCCGAAGAAAGAAAAAATATATATAACTGGGTTAAATCCCAAAAGTGTCCGATTCACTGGGTTAGATCCCAATTGTTTCCAAAATGTTCACAGGGTTGGATCCCTTCTAATGCATTTGTGCTGCAGTTCTCCTCCTTCTAGCACTTTCGTGTGCCAACACTCTTCAGGGAGGCTGTGTTGCCTTGCTTTTGAGGTGAATCCAATTAAACACAGTACCTTATTCGGATGAAGAAAGCTGGTGCTACGGCAGTTGTTCCTGGTAGTTCCTGCAGACTCACGGTTCCTGAAGCTTCAGTCGTGGGGACAAGAAGGAGGACGTCTGGAGCGACCTGCAGTACCCAGGGATGACGCCAGCAGCAGCAAAGCAGCAATGAATAAAAGGTGCACTCCTTAAAAACAGGAGAGGACTTTTCTGTTGGCTATCCGGACCACTACAGTTCTGTGCAGCGATTTCGATCCATACAAGGATTCTCTGCCTGTTGAAAGTGAGTTGGTTGATCCCACCAGGCTCAAGGGAAGAAGACTCTGGACTGCATATTATCTGTCGTTGAAGGGTAGATAGCTTAGGACTGCAGCAGGGCTTCACCGCGATCCAGGAGTTGCAGCAGCTGTCATCTTCTCCGCTTCTCTTCAGTTCTTGTAGTTCCAGTGGCGACTCTGACTTCCAACCTAAGAGTCCTGCCTTTTATGCCAAAATCCCCCGTTCACACAGCCTGGCTGTCAATCACACTGCAGGGTGGTTGCCCGGCCCGGACAACCACCTCAGCCAATCAACACAGAGTGCGACTTGGGTCTCCAAGGAGACCCTGTGCAGGGGTTACTAAACCCCTCCCTCACATTCGGGCCGCCTAGACACCCAGATGCCAAAGGAGGGCTATGTGCAGAAGCCCGCCAAAGGACGGCGAAACAAGGAATCCAAACCTGGTTTGGTGCGAAAAGCAAACAACAAGAAGGACCTTTCCAACACGAAATGGCGAAAAACCATGCTAGGACCCACAATAAAAACGATATGGGGTAGCAGGTTTTATGTTCGCGTCTGTCACCACAGCCAGAACATTAACACGGGAATCCACATATAAATGATAGTCACTACCACCAGCCATGTCGAGTCGGGAAGGGGGACACAAAAGTGTCCCTTGAGTTACAGAAGGACAGGGGAAAGATATTCCCCTCCAGTACTCCATTGTAAGATGGGTTGTACTGGATCTGTTTTTTAAAAGGACTAGTAAAGCCAATGGTGACTTTACATGTTTCTGGGGGACAGTAGTCATCCCCAGAAATGGAGTTCACAAGGGAAGTCTAAAAGACATCCCTGGGTCACTGCACTAAAGGTGCTGTGTGACACACAAGTAAAAAGATGATGCCTAGGGAGTTGGTGACACTCCACTGCCCATGGGCACAAAAAGTGCAACACACACAAAAAATCCACTGTAAGAGTGGGAAAAAGGCTCACACTGTTACCAGGTGGAAAAAATTAAACCACAGAAATCCAGCAACGCTGCTGGGGGACTCACTGGGTAAGGGAAATTAGCCATAAATGACAATTCTCCCTAACACTCGCCCCCCCCCCCCCAGACTAGGGGACAGGAGGATTTAATCCACTCCTGGATGGATCTCTTACCTCTAGTCAGTTATAAACATCCTAGAGAGACCAACAGCATTTTGGTGGTGACTTCCTGCTCTGTGCTCAATGGTAAAGTCAAACCCTTGCAGGCAGATTGACCATATTAGTAGTTTAGGGTTTTTCCCTTTCATTTGCATCAGCCATCTCAAGGGTTTGTGGTCAGTCTGAATAATGAAAGTAGATCCATACAAGTATGGTCTAAACTTCTTCAGTGACCACACAATAGCAAAACATTCATGTTCTATTGTTGCCCACCTTGTCTCAGGATCCTTTAACTTCCTGCTGATGAAACAAATGGGATGTTCCCTAACTTTCTCATCCAGTTGACTAAGGACTGCACCTATACCTGTATTTGAGGCATCAGTTTGCACAATGAAGGGTTGGTGGTAGTCAGGAGCTCTTAGGACTGGAGCTTGACAAAGGGCTTTCTTCAGGCCTTCAAAAGCCTGAGTGCACTCCTTATTCCATCTGAACTTTTTAGGAAATTTGGGAGAAGCAATAACATTCAGGGGAGAAGCTATGGTCCCGTAGTTCTCTATGAAGTTCCTGCAGTACACAGCGAGACCTAGGAAGGCTCTCACTTGGGTTTGAGCAGTAGGGGTGGCCCAGTCTTATACAGCCTGTACATTGCTAGGCAATGGTCTTATTTCTCCTCCTCCTACCTCATGTCCAAGGTAGACCACTTGACTCTGACCAATTTGACATTTACTTGCCTTTATGATCAGATGGGCCTGCTCAAGAGCCTGCAAAACATACCCTAGGTGATCAATATGTTCTTTACATGTAGGAATGAACACTACAATGTCATCCAAGTATGCCATGCATAAGTCCTCCATCCCATTCAGAACTTGATTTACCATCCTCTGAAATGTAGCAGGTGCATTCTTTAGTCCAAAGGGCATTACCTTAAACTGGTAGAGGCCTGCTGGGGTGGAGAATGCAGTTTTCTCCTTGGCATGGTCTGTCAGAGCTATTTGCCAATAGCCCGAGGTTAGGTCAAATGTGCTGAGGTACTTGGCTGCACCAAGTTTATCCACCAGCTCATCTGTCCTAGGTAAAGGATGGGCATCAGTCTTTGTGACTGCATTTAGAGCTCTATAGTCCACACAGAATCTCAACTCTTTGGATCCTGCCTTTGGTACAAGCAAAACTGGGCTAGACCATGGACTAGTAGAGGGCTCTATAACCCCAAGATCAAGCATCTTGTTGACCTCATTCCTTATATGGGTTCTTACATTGTCTGACATTCTGTACCCCCTGCTTTTCACAGGCAAACAGTCACCAGTGAGGATATCATGCTGGCCCCAAGGGGTCAAGCGTGGTGAAAGTGAGAAGAGGGAGGCAGACTGATTCAACAGTAACTTGCACTCATCCTGCTGGTCAGATGTTAGACTGGAAGAGAGATTATTTTTTATTTTATTTTATTTTAATGTGATATAGTTTATAAATAAACTTTACACATAAAAATGAAATACAAATACATATTATTCTCACATATAGACATTAATTAACTACTACACGATTAACAGTTGTTACCAAAACTATTCAATCATATAAACCCAGAGTTATGAAAATTATAAAAATCATGAATATCGATTAATATATACATTAGAACAAAATACAATAATAACATACCTAGAAATCTAAATTTCATAAAACCATAACTGTGTCTCATTATGTATATCTTCACACTTGTTAACATAATAAGTCATAGCTTAAAAGTTAAGAACTGACCCTGTTAGGAGGAAATGGCCAAAGCACACAGATGCTTCAAATGGAGATGGCTCTCTACTACCAACCAGACATTGTACATTGCAATCAGGTGGCCTATATGCTGTGAATTTACGCTGCTCCACCAGAAAGCCAATTCTGAAATGAAATCAAGATTATGTACATATCTCCCATATTGGATCTGGTATGTCATCCGTAGTTTAGGGCAACTAGTTAACACATGTCTCCCTGATTGTGCTATTGACTGATTTTGACATATTCGACAGTATCGTTCAGACTGTGGTAGCTGGTTAATTAAGCCCGTACAAACCAAAACCGGCAAGTAGTTCACCCTAAGTATCACTATACAATGCCTCAGTCTGACTGCTGGACAAAGATTGAAATAAAACGGTGGCACTTTGTATGAGTACAGAACATACTTAGCAAATTGATAGGACTTTAAATTCCCCAAGTGGGCATAATTTCTTATCCAATCGTGCATATCCGATTTTTTCGAGAGTGCCATCTTAGTTTTAGGAGTAAACCCTTCAGATCGGATATGCCACCCAATGTCTTTCAAGTAGGTGTCAACCTTATCTTTAAGAGGAAAGATACCAATTTCTTTACAAGATTCCACTCTCAAGGTGTCAATAAGAGGGTTTCCTGTTCTGCTCCGCATTAGCAAATATAATTCTGCCCTTTTTTTAAGCACTAAGGATTTTAACAAAGTCAGTCCCAGTTCCAGCCTGATTATGGCCATCGGTATGCAGGTTGGGAGGCCTAAGATCTTTCTCCAATATTTCCCTTCCACAACCTGCAACCAGTTCAAATCCAAATTTAGGAGAGCTTCTATACCGTAAATCATCATCGGCACTAGGACCTGTTGATGTAAGAGACGTGCCTCCCAGATTGTAAAACCTGACTGAGTAATAGTAAAGCGATATGCCAGCGATGTAATTTGGGCTGCTCTAATCTTTCTGTTCTGTCTACATTGGAGATAGTCACCTAGAGTTTCTATGTCGATTCCCAAGTACCTATAATTTGGGGTGTACAGAATTTCTAAGTTCTGTATCTTCAGACTAATACGTGTTATTTTTTTATTAGTGAATAACATCACTTGGGTTTTCTGTAAATTTATAATTAATCCGTTGCGATTAGCGTGTAACCATAGTGCTTCGGCTGATCTCCTCAGACCGCTGAATGTATGATCTAATAGCACTAGGTCATCCGCATACACAAGGACTGAACAATGCTTACTGCATATCTTCGGAGGACAATTATGTGCCTTACCAATTGCTGCTGGTAGATCATATGTAAACAGATTATATAAAGTAGGAGCAGTAACATAGCCTTGCTTTACTCCTCTGTTTTGATCGACTTGATCAGTCATATTACCTTTTAGGTCAAGCTTAAGGGAGATTGTATTATTCTGATGAAACACCTTAGATAGTATAAAAGCCCTTTTGGGCAACCAAGCAGTTAAAGTTTGGACCATAAGATATCTCTTCGGACCAAGTGAAATGCTGCTTTAAAATCCACAAAGAGCACGTAAAGCGGGGGACTTCCCTTTTTCCTAGCCTCGGTACGCAGCAAGTCTAAAATAATTAAGTTATGTGTTGTTGAGTAGCCCCGCCGAAAACCACTTTGAAAACAATTGAAGATCTGTTCTTTCTCAGCCCAATCTTGTAGTTTTTCTAAGATTAGGCCAGCAAAAAGCTTACCAGTGCGATCAAGCATCGATAGCAACCTATAGTTGCACGGGTCATTCTTGTTGCCTTTCTTGTGCACTGGTATAAGGGTAGCAGTTTGCCACGAGCGTGGTATTCTACCTTCAGACAGAACTTTGTCATATAAGATCTTTAGAATTTCCGCTCAAAAACGGGGGTTACTTTTTAAAACAATATTAGCCATACCGTTAGGGCCAGGTGCCCTTGATGATTTTAACCTATTTATTTTCTCGGTTAAGCTTGCAATTTTAAACGTGATAGGCGGCCCAGGGGGGTTACTATAACTAACCTCCTTGTTACGTTCCCTCAGGAAACATTCCCATGTTCTTTTGCCTCTAACTTCACCTAGGAGAGCCCAGATGTTCCAAGTATTCTTGGAACACAGTATCTTTAAGGTCTCTTGCCATTGATATCATTTCTTTAGATGTTTCTTCTTTCTTAGCCATACATGATCATTTCCCTTCAATTTTTTACTACTCAAAGCCATATAGCATTTAGTTGATACTGAGGTTTTCTTAGCTTTCCTAATGTCCGCTCTCAGTTGCCTTTTGGCGTCTCTCACCTCCCGGTCGTACGGATTTCTCAGACCATGACTGGTCACCACACCTCCGGTCCTAGTAGAAGCATGAGTTAATGCAAAGGAGGAAATCCACGGCTCATTTTCCTCAATTGACATAGTCTGAAATGCATCTAAATCCCCATAGGAGTCTGTTGATAAGATAGTATTTGCCTTTGCTATATTACGTTCAGACCAGGAGATATGAGTTGCAGCATGATTAATCCTTAAGTCTCCCATACATTTTGTACCACAGCTTACAATATCAGCAGATATAGTTAACTCAAGCGCAGCATGATCACTCCAAGTATTATTGGTCACTTTCATATCACTAACCCAAGTTGCAATATCTTCTGTTACGAAAATATAATCAAGCGTACTCTTTGCCCCACTACCCTCCCAGGTGTGTTGACCCGGGCAATCGTTATTAGTTCTTCCATTCACCATTTCCATGTCCCATAATTCGAAGAAGCTCAACCAATATAGGCCCTCAGACTCAACTTTCTTATGGGACATTATGCTCACGGGTTTTAGGTGAGGATTACTCGTAGTGCCCACCCCACCAGTCATATGACAGTTAAAGTCCCCCATAATCATGATGGATCCGTTTCCCTTCCACATAGTACACTTGATCATAATATCATGTAAAGCCTCATGAATAATTTCAGTTTGGGTTTCCCCCGGAGGGTTATAGAGGTTGATCAGCAATATATTCTCTGCCTTCTTCCCGATGTGTAATGTGAGTTCAATAGCAATCACAAAATCCTCAATTTTAACTGCGATACGACGAGACGTGATGTTATGTTGTATACCAGTTATTAAACCACCGAACGGTCTTCCCCGTTCCCCCTTTTTGGCCATTGATTGGTACACTGTATATCCTTCTATCGTCACAGGGGTAGTCAACCACACCTCTTGCAAACCTATACACATAAAATTATTTATATAAGGTAGTGATCCATTCTGATTGATTAAGTGGCTGAAACCCCTGCTGTTCCAAGACAGAATCGAAATCCCTCAATCTTTCTTAAGGACTATAGGAAGTGATTCGGCCAACCATTTTAGAATGTTCTGTACATCGGCAATTTGAACCACATTACTTGTCAGTGATTGAGGGGTATTCGTCTTGCTTACTGGTTCAACCAACACTTTCTTAGGACATTCTAAATCTATTTTCCCAGGATCCACATCAATTTCCACATCGGCCTCATACAGATTTAATTTGTGTGCACGAAGCAGATCCGCCGTCACCTGAAATTTACAATGGACAGCCGAAACATTAGTATTTTGGACCTTTAATGGCTCTATGTATTCAAAATCATCCGATGTAAGTACTCTTAACTGTGGTGTTGAATGCAGTCTGATCAAGAATTCTGATCGTGGTAACCAATCCTGGTCGTGCTTTTGATAAAGATGCTTAATTAGACAAGTCCTATTTGTATTAGGTACCGGCTGCTGATCAATGTCCTCGTATACAGACATCTTTGTCATCTCAAGATGGTCAATTCATCTGACGTTGTTTGGTGTCGATGAAGGATTACCAATCACCTGTACCTTCGGCAAATTTCTAGGTGGAGGCCCTGCTTCCTCTACCTCCGATACATCTTTGTCTTTGTCCGTGATGAGCCAGCTAGTTAGACGTCCTTCTCTTTCAGTGATTCTTTTCCTGGCCCTCGCAGCCTTTTTTCTCGTTTTTTTTGTATTTTTTGTGATTGGAGCTGATTCAGGAGGCGAGGCAGCCATAGTTGATGCTCTTTTTTTGATATCTTGCTATTTTTTGCCAATCTTTGCTGTTTATGAGGAAAATAGACCTCTGAATCATTTGCTACACTTAAATCTACTTCGGTAGGCATAGTGGGCTCATTAATCATCAATATTGCTTCAGACAAATTATGATCACTTTCTTTGTCTCTTCCTTCATTAGCCAGACTGATTGTGTTTTCAAGAATACGGCCACACATCTTTAACAAATTTTTTAGAGCAAACTGTAAAGATGCCATTGAGGATTGTAGTTCTACCATAGTAGTTCTTCCGGCAGGAGAACATCCATTTTGCTCTGGCTCTGAAATTTCAGAATGTAACATAAGATTGGGTGATATTGATAATCTCTCTTGGCAGGCCGTTGATTGTGCGGCTTCTTTTGCTGTATCTCCTTTTCCTTTGTCCATCCCTGGGTTTGTCACAGCCGGAGTCAAAGACCTTTGCACTGAAAGGCATAACTCCAATAAGGAGTTGTTGTCAATCATCAGCCCAGTAGTGCTATCTAATATATTACTGGTACACGGGTTATTCACTGCCTCCTGTCCCGAGGTATTTGGAATCACCTCTGTTATGTCGCTGGGAGGGAAGAAAGTAGGTATAGTACCTTTTACTATTTTGTTTTTGTTGCTTTGGTTTATTATTAGCCCCTGCTTTCGAATTGCCGTCTGTGGCTGTCTCCACATTACACTTGCGCAGATTATAATTGGTCCGCGCTGCTCTTCTTTTGGGGGGCATATTGCACTTTCAAAGAAGGCACACAAGAGGCACAGATCCTATCTCAACTCTTGCCTGCAATAATGTTAAATCAACCAAAGCAGTGTCTCAGTGAGGTAGAGATAATCTATATTATAAAACTCTGTGTGGGTCAAAAGCACATCCCGCAGTCCCCACATCAATGGCTGGATTTGGAGCAATAGAGAACTCACGCTCTTTCCACCTTAAAGCTGTGCACAGAGTATAATACTCAATCATTAACAATATCCCCTTCCAGCTCAACAATCAGGGGAAACAGTGTGCAGCCAAAGCGCACACCTTCAGTCGGCCATCCAGAGTCCAAAACTTAGCCTCTGCCTAGATTGAACAACGGTCAGGAAGGCACACTCCCCACAACACTAGACCTGATCCTCTTATTAGGGAACCCAGTCCACTTATTACACTAATAAGTCACCCCAACAGGCGAGGAGAGAATTCACTCAACAGCCAGCCTTGAGCAGTGGTTCACTCACCCCAGCCCTCTCACTACGAGTGTCGTTTCTCTTCCTTCTCCGGTTCAAAGGATATGCCCGGAGACGAACGATGCCAATCTTGTGCCGTCCATTGCAGGGGCTCCTCACAGACATAGATGTCCACACGTGACGAAGGGTGCGACTCCGCACCCACACGGCCCCCTACTCTCGCACCGGTCTGGCAGCCGCTCGTCACTCGTCGCTAGCCGCTGGTCAATGCTTCCACTATTCGAAAAAAAGGACCGAGGCCCACGAGGCACAACAACGGGATACACGTCAAGCCGCACTGCTAGGCTTACGCATAGATGCGTACAAATGCAGCCACTTCCGACGTAATCCTTTCAGAATTTCAAGGGCTCTGATCGTCTGTTGTTTTCCTCCTTGTTTTCTCCCTCCTTGAGCGCTTTGAAACACTGAGAGATTAACTCCTTCCTCTTTCTCATCCAAAGGTAAGCCTCTGAGGAGGTCAGGCAGAGGCTCACTCTCCTCCCCCTCCTGAGCTGAAGCTAGAAGCAAAGCTCCTATTTCAGGTCTAGAGACATAAGCCTTTAAACGGTTGATTTGAAAGACTCTGGGAGCCTCCTTAAGATTGCTTAAATCCACCAGATAGTTCACCTCTCCAAGTTTACCCACAACTTTGAAGGGTCCTATCCACTATGGCCTGCAAAGCCCTCTGCCTTGTGGGCACCATAACAAGAACAAGCTGGTCTTGACTAAACTCAACCATGTTAGCCTTCTGGTCATGACAATGTTTGACCAGAGCTTGACCAGCCTTCAAATTATCACTTGCCTGTGCTATCATGTGTGACATTCTCCTCCGGAGACCTATCTCATAGACAGTCACTCTGACAGGCTTGGGGGAAGGAGCACTGTCCAACCCCTCCTTAATCAGGGCCAATGGACCTCTGACTGGACGGCCATAGAGAAGTTCAAAGGGACTGTAACCTACTCCCTCCTGAGGGACTTATCTATATGCAAAGAGAAGGCATGGCAGGAGAAGGTCCCACTTTCTTTTAAGGGGTTCTTCTAAAGCACCTACCATGCTCTTCATAGTTATATTAAACCTCTCCACCAATCCATTTGTTTGTGGATGGTAGGCAGTAGAGAACTTGTAAGTGACTCCACAGTTTTTTCACATGGCTTGCATGTAATGGGACATACAATTTGATACCCTGTCAGATATCACTTCCTTAGGAAAACCTACTCTGGTTCTCATAGGTATTGCTTCGGGATACCTAGTAGCATGATCTACTACAAACAGGATAAACCTGTTACCTGAAGATGTGAGAGGATCAAGAGGACCAACAATGTCAATCCCTACCCTCTCAAAAGGAACTCCCACCACTGGGAGAGGCACCAAGGGTGCCACATTCTTGGCTCCACTCTTGCCAGAGGTTTGGCAAGTGTGACAGCTCCTACAGAATTTGTCTACTTCCGAACCCATTTTAGGCCAGTAGAAGTAAAGTGAGAGCCTTTCCTTGGTCTTCTTAAAACTTAAGTGACTGTAACGCTCACCTGACTCCCACGGAGGCGCTGGTCTAGTCTGGGTTGCTGTGGCCTCTTCGAGCGTGATGCGCAGAACTCGGAACACTGACTGAACAGGACCCTCAAATCTTTCTTGTCTGGCCCGTAGGAATATCCTTCTGCAGATGAGAAAGGGGATTAACAGTCTGCAGAATAGTGTGCTGGCTCCCACCTTCCCCCCTTCGTTCTTCTCTAACTTCCTCCGAAATCCCCGGTTGAAGCTCACCTTATGGTTTGAAAAGATGAACTCTCCATCCTGCTTCTGGTGCAGGGGTGCGTGTTTGTCCAGTTACTTCACTGGTCTTCAGAATGGCGCTACAAAATCCACTTGACTTTTCCGAGTGGAACGCCGTAAGTATGAAGATTACAAAAGTTCAAGTGTTGAGCCTCCTTTTCTGTTGCCTTCCGAACCTGTGATCTGTCCTTTATTTCAGGTGCAGAATGAAGGCGATGCGTTGAGGGATTGAATCGCCGATGGTAAACTCAGGTGATTTAGCGATGGGGCGATCCCTCTTAATGTCTTTATATTCCTCCAGTAATGTCTTTGGTCCTTTCCCCATAGGGACCGGGGTGCGGTACCTGCCAAAGAAGCGGCGCCGACCCGAAATGAGGAATGGTCCACCAACAGAAGACCGGTAAGTGTTATGGCGGAAAATTAGGCTTTCCTCATATGTTCCTTCTGCTCACCTTTTGTCTCTTCTTCTCTCCCCTAGGCGCAGACATGCAGCGACCGGTGCAGACAGTCGCGATGGAGCCAGAAGAACTCCCGAGGACAGGTGAGTGAAGCGCGGCGCTGCAGTGAGCAACGCGGTGCTTTTAAATGAAAGTCTTTTCTCAGGAACGCTGGCGTGAAGGTTCTGGATGCAGGTAAGAAGTTTGATAAAATTCTTGGTTTTCACCTTTCTCTTCTCCTCTTTCCTTACAGGTGATCCAGGATCGAGGCAGGCGTGGCTGGAGACCAGATGCAGTAGCAGGCACGGTGAGCGTTCAGCTGCTTGGATGCAGAACAACGCGAAGCGTGAGCTACTGTCTGGGTGTGGCTTAAACAGCCCCCAAAGTAGTTCCAGGTAAGTATCCTTGCCTGGCCACGCCCGAGTGGCAAAATAGTCCCAATGAAAAAATAGTCCCTTTCAGGTCTCAGGGAGGCCTGAATCTTGCAGCATGGTCTGCATCAGGTAAGTGCACAAAACACCTTCCTTTATGAGCCTGGCACCTATGGCGCCAGGACAGATGTCCAACATGAGCCTGGCGCCAACGGCGCCAGAACAGAGTCCAAAGAGCCCCTATAAGGGGCCGCTGGGCTTTTACCCGGGGACATGATGCCTGCTCCCGGGGGTGCTGGGCCTGGCCTGATGCTCCGGGGGTAGGCATCATGACAGTGACCAGACAAAGGTATCTCATGGGCTAACTGTAGGAACTGGAGTCGGTTCACTAGAGGTACTACAAGTCTTTTGCAGTCTCCATGATTGACTTAGTCGGTTCACTGTAGAAGAGGCCATCTTCCCAGTGCAACCTATACTTCCCAGGCTCTTTCCCATCGAGCTGAGAAGCTGCCTGTAGGTGAAGATCTTCAAGAGTAGGACACTCTTTGTCCTCTGTTGAAGTCTGCCCTGTTGGGTCCACCTTCTGCCTTTAAGGACTGCAATTCAGGATGTTCTACAGGGTCAAGATCTCCAACCAGAGAAAAATCTTCTTCCAGATCTGATTCCTCAGTATCTAGTTGAACCACACAGGGTTGGATCTCACACTCAGCCTCAGCTGGTGGAGGAGCCACAAATGTGACATTGGACAGTCTCAGTGATGTCCTTGTGGGCACAGGGGTGCTTGCTGATTTCTTGCTGGCAGACTTGGGTTTCCCCTTTGTCTCTTTTTGTCTTGCAATAGCAGTAAGTAAATCCTGTGGACTTGGGGTTATAGTTTCTTCTATCAGGTCCCCAGGAGAGCCTCTCAAGGTTCTCTCCCTTGCAGGCCTTGTGTGCTCCTGCTTCCTTTTACTGGGAGGTCTGGGGGTACAAGACACAACTCCAAGAGTTTTCAGGTCATTATCCATACAGAACTCTCCCAGGTACTTCACTCTGCAAACACTAACAGGTATTCTGACAATCATGTCATTGCACTGGATGAGAGCTGGGAACTGGGGTACCATATGCACAGGGCCTCCAGCTAACTTGATTAGGTATTTGGGTCCCATAGCAACATCCTCTACCTTGAAAAAACATTCATCAACCACAGTTATGCTGGATCCAGTGTCTCTGATGGCAGGAGTCTCCTGAACATTCACAAGAACACTATCTTTATAATACTCTTTAGTATTATCTGGGATTGAGTTATAGACATCTAAAGTCTGTTGTTCCCAAAGACCCAAGGGCACTAAGGAAACACTAGCTGAGACTCTCATGGGTTCATCAGCCAGTAGCTGAAAGTTTCGACTTGCCATAGGTACTTCTTCCACCTGGGAGAAGGCTAAGGAGACAGTGTGGACCCCTGAAGGTTTGCCCTTACATCTGGGATCCCCTTTCACATGGTCAGTAGCTTCACAAACAAAACATTTACCAAATGTCCTATTGAATGGAGGCTTACTCTGACCTCCACCTGGTTTAGCACCAGATGGTACACTAGCCTGATTCGGTTTCCCTTGTGGCTTACCCTGGTTATGTTTGGGGCCCTCTTTTGGATGGGAGGTATTGGAATTCTCCTTGTTATCTTTCTTTGGCTGCTTTCCCTCATCCTTCTTCTGAGTTGCCCCAGAATCCTTGTGAGTAGCCCTGTTGGCAACCCACAAGTCAGCAGCCTTAGCTAACTTCTCAGGATCTATCTCCTTTGAATCAGCCAAGTGCTGTCTAAGCTCAGGAGAGCAGACATCATAAATTGACTCCAACATAACAAGATTCCTCAAACCTTCATAAGTGTTCACTTTGTAACCCTTAACCCAAACATCTAAGTTTTTCAAATATGCACACACCCAGGTAGCCCAATGGGTACCATCATGCTTTTTGAGGGTCCTAAACCTCTTAGGTACTGGGAAGTGGTCTTCCCAAATCTAGCTATCAAAGGTAGCTCCACATACTCATAATCCCGTTTATACTCCTCCCCCAACTGCATTACAGCATCACTTGCAACAGGTGGAAGCCTAGGAATCAACTGATTCCCTGAGATACCCTGAATCCCAATATTATATTCAAACATTGCTAACCAATCCAAAACATCAAGTTTAGTCTCATACATACCAATCAATTCCTTTGGAATATGGGGTCTCTTAGTACTGGAAGACCTAGAAGACTCTGGGAGAGAAGCATTTTCTACAGACAATTTCTTCATCTCTAAAGCATGAGCCATCTCCATTTCCCTGAGCCTTAACTCTTGATGTTTCATGACAGTTTGTGCCTCAATATGTTTCACTTCCAACTCAAGTCTCATTTTCTCAAGGGCAATACATTCAGGAGTGAGTGTAGGACCCGATGGGGCCCGTGTGGACAGAGGCTGTGGTTTCTGGGCAGGGAGAGGAGTTGTGGGGCCTTCTGACATAGACTCATCTACTTCTTCTAATCCAACACTCTCAGAATCAGAAACATCATTATCCACATTTGCTGGAGTGGTAGGCCCTTCTGACCCACTCTCCAGACTTTGTTTTCCCAATAATTTAGCAACCAGTTCAGGTTTTATTCCTTTACCAGTGATGCTCTGTTCCCTACACATGCTTTTTAAAACCTCAGCAGTGTAGTTTAAGAGGCTCTCCTCACTGTAGTTTTCCATATTTTACATGATTTTTCAGTTAATAGACTTGAGTGGTGTTTAGCATTGTGGTTAGTTGACCCAAGGTAATAGCAGCACTCCAAGTGTAATCACTATACTTAAAAATCGCACTGCTCTCCACCAGTGTTAGGCAGAATCATATGCAGTACCCTTAGGGAACACTACAAACAATTAAGACTACAAGTGATAGTACAATTTCCCCTTTCGTACAAGCCTGTACTACACAGTAAAGTGGTAGCGATGGCTGAGCAGCCAGACTTATCTCAAGAGCAAATGAGCAGTAATAGGGATTACACAAAGGACTACAATTACTGTGACTCAAACACTCAAGGTTTCTGGTTAAAAAATATAAGTACATTTATTTTTAAACCATCTGTTCAGAAAACAATTCACTTCTATTAAATAAAACCACACTCTAAATATACTACACACAATCAATTCCTATTGTTCAGGTCAATTCAAGGTAAGTACATTAGAATTTGACAGACAGGTGTTTCGAAACAAAGACTTTACCGTGGGTTAATACGCGATCACTTTTTGACAGTAATGACAGTTCGGTCTTACGAAAATAAAGCGTACCCGCAAGAAGAAACACACCCCAAGTCAAACACAATTAGCACATAGAATTAAAACAAGGGAATAGCAGATAAAAATCATAGGCAATACTTTTGTCAAGGTAAAAGAATCAGTGGACGTTATCTACGAGGCAGATAAAAGTCAATAGGCCTGCGCCAGTGTCAAATCACACGGTTAGAATAGTTAATAATTAAAGTTTTCCAGGAGTACTGGATATTGTCAAAGGGATGCAAAATTTATATGACGGAAGGAAGAAAGGATAAGCCTTCGGAAAGGAAAAGGGTTCTCCCCGATTCCTCAAGGTCGGACGGAGAGAACGACCGAATGGACACAGTACCTTATTCAGATGAAGAAAGCTGGTGCTACGGCAGTTGTTCCTGGTAGTTCCTGCAGACTCACGGTTCCTGAAGCTTCAGTCGTGGGGGCAAGAAGGAGGATGTCTGGAGCGATCTGCACTACCCAGGGATGAAGCCAGCAGCAGCAAAGCAACGACAAATAAAAATGCGCTCCTTAAAAACAGGAGAGGGCTCTTCTGATGGCTATTTGGACCACTACAGTTCTGTGCAGCGATTTTGACCCAGAAGAGGATTCTCTGGCTGTTGAAGGTGAGCTGGTTGATCCCACCAGGCTCAAGAGAAGAAGACTCCGGACTGGATCTTATCTGTCGTTGAAGGGTAGAAAGCTCAGGACTGCAGCAAGGCTTCCCCAGGATCCAGGAGTTGCAGCAGCCGTCTTCTTCTCCGCTTCTCTTCAGTTCTTGTAGTTCCAGTGGCGACTCTGACTTCCAGCCCAAGAATCCTGCCTTTTATGCCAAAATCCCCCATTCACACACCCTGGGTGTCAATCACACAGCAGGGGGGTTATCCGGCCCGGACAACCACCTCAGCCAGTCGACACAGAGTACGGCTTGGGTCTCCAAGGAGACCCTGTGCAGGGGGTTACTAAACCCCTCCCTCACATTCAGCCCACCTAGACACCCAGATGCCAAAGGAGGGCTTCTGTGCAGAAGCCCGCCAAAGGACGGTGAACAAGGAAACCAAACCTGTTTTGGCGTGAAAAGCAAACAACAAGAAGGACCTTTCCAACACGAAATGGCGAAAAACCACACTAGGACCCATGATAAAAACAATATGGGGTAGCGGGTTTTATGTTTGCGTCTGTCACCACAGCCAGAACATTAATACGGGAATCCATGTAAAATTGATAGTTACCACTGCCACCAGCCATGTCGAGTCGGGAAGGTGGACACAAAAGTGCCCCTTCAGTTACAGAAGGACAGGGGACAGATATTCCCCTCCAGTACTCCATTGTAAGATGGGTTGTACTGGATCTGTATTTTAAAAGGACTAGTAAAGCCAATGGTGACGTTACATGTTTCTGGGTGACAGTAGTCATCCCCAGAAATGGAGTTCACAAGGGAAGTCTAAAAGACATCCCTGTGTCACTGCACTAAAGGTGCTGTGTGACACACAAGTAAAAAGATGATGCCTAGGGAGTTGGTGACACTCCATAGGCCATGGGCACGAAAAGTACAACACACACAAAAAATCCACTGTAAGAGTGGGAAAAATGGCGCACACTCTTACCAGGTGGAAAACATTAAACCCCAGAAATCCAGCAAAGCTGCTGAGGGACTCACTAGGTAAGTGAAATTAGCCATAAATGAGAATTCTCCATAACACACCCCTTTTGAGACAAGGGAGGCGATACACTCAATACAATCCCTAGTGGGCAGGACAGGTGGGATCTCAATGGGGATGATCCCCACTCCACTTAGGGTACAACACATCCCTAAGCAGGACTGTTACTATGCCTTCCTGTTATTCAGACTCCCAAGTATTTGGGAGATATATGGCAATTGAGCAGTGCGCTAATGTGCAGGGCCCGTTAAAAGGGACTGGTGCTGTTTCTGACCCCGTTCTTTATGACGCCCCTACCTGAAACCCAGGACCAATGGTGTCTTTGCTCTGGTTCCTGGATGAAACTTAAAAGACTCAGGGCCCAAGCAGACGGGGAGAGAGCCAGCTGGCCATTGAAATCCAGCAACCTTCACTGGAGTGCAGAGGAAGAGACATCTCCCTTTTCTGGAGGCAAAGCCACATTGGTGATATTTGTATTTGTATTTATTTATTTGTATTGTGCATCAAGACCCTGAGGCAACTGAGAGCATCTCTTACATGTTATAAAGTTCACTTTGTACATCAAAAGATATCTACAATTTACAGCAGCATACAGTGGCAATTGTCATAATAGCAGTAACCATACAATCAGCAGGGACATATATACAGTGTCATAGTCATAGGAAAAAAAGCTTAATTAAGGTCCTGGTCCCAGAGCCCTACTTTATGGTCAGCTGAGAGCCTGCAGAACACTTCCGAGAGCAGGAAGAAGGTGGAGAGCCCAGAGCTGACTAACCGATTAAGGAACCAAATGCTGCTGAAACAACCTGCCGGCATTCAGCATTCACGACGTCAAAGACAGATCGAACGCAGACTGGTCGAACGCAGACCGGAGGTACGAAAGACAAAGACCCAAACATGAGGAGATCTAAGTCGCGGTCCACAGTACCCAGAGAAAGCCACCTTTTCCGAAGCCCACCGCAGCAGGAAAGCAGGTATGCAGCAGGAGGGTGGTGAGGCGCCGAAGAAGACCACAAGGGTGATTCACGAAGAAGGATCACATGGATGCACCCGGTACCAGTGGCATAACAGCAGAGAGCATAACAGAGACAGATCTAGGGAAGTGCTGGGACTAAACTGGAAAAAAACAGAGACAAGGAAAAAGTTAAAAGGTCAAGTGGCCAAACAAAAATGCATGTCTGTACAACTAAAGGGGCGAAAAAACAAAAGAGGAGAGTACTCTGAAGAAAGAAGGGACTGCGAATCTAGGGTGACCTAGGATATACTGAAGGCTATTCAAGAGGCCAAAATACAACTGCAGCAAAGAATAGATGCAGTGGACCTGGATTGGGGCTCCTGAGATAGGATCAACGCAACGTTTCCTCATGGGTCAAGGAAGCATAAGACGGCATATCGGCTGTGAAGGACTTTGTGAACCGCTTGCAGTGAGACATGCAAACCCTGCTGAAGAGAACAGGACAACTAGAGAGCAGGATCAAGGATGCAGAAGGAAGGCGATGAAGGAATAAGCTGCATCTGAGTGGCCTGCGTAGAGGGCAGAAGGGGTCCTCTATGGAATTGTTCCTTGAGGAATGGATCCAGGAATGGATGGGACTGCAGAGGTTGTCAATTTTCTTTGCCGTTGAACATGCCCATAGAGTTCCAGGCAGAGAGCCGCCCCCATGGGCACCAAATAGACACGTTGTCACCAAGTTGCTTAATTACCGTGGCAGGGATGTCATCCTGCAAGTGGCCAGGAAGAAGGGCCCACAGGAATATAATGGAGCGAAGATAGCCATATGCCCAGACTTCACGGAGGCAGTCCATAAGGCAAGACAGTCTTTTGATGCAGTGCGTAGAAAGCTCAGAGAGTAAGAAGTCAAATATACCATGATCTTTCCGGCAGCACTTAGAGTGAGTGGCTCACAGGGGGTGCACTTCTTTACATGACCAGCAGAAGCTTGTGTAGAAACGGTTCCACTACCAGCAAATGGACTATCACGGAGGAAAGCAATGGAAGATGGTGCAGAGACCAACCCCAGGAAAGAGCCGCTAATTGGGAAATAAAGTAATGGTTGTTGAGATCTCCCACATTAAAATTAGATGAGTGCTGGTCCAGCGGGCTGACACATTGAACACAGATTACTGGACAGTTGAATATCATGGGGGACATTAGGTTTTGGGAAAGTAATGAATCTGCCCGGGAAGGGACTTGGCAACAGCAGCAGAGCAACCATTTTGCGCAACCCCAAAATAGACCCTGGTACCTGCTAGAGGGCAGGGATGAACAATATTATTTCTTGGGAACGGCACATGCTTTAAGTTGGGGAGAAGTATAGGGTGGTGGGAGGGAGTTCATTTGTGGAAGGTTGGGAATCGCTGGGGGGGAGTTGAGGGTGGTTTATGACAGTTATCAAGCTACACACACACAATCAAGGACAGAGATTGCTAACATAAATCACTGACATACATTGCACAATTCAGGCAGATGGAATAGCAGAGGCTTGATGGGGAAATGTAAAATAGTTATGTGCCTGACATAGAGTGTCAATGTTGTAAGGAACTAATGATGGCAGCAGTAAAGACAAACAAAAGTGATCACAGTTCAAAGGTGTTTATTAAACTATATAATGGATGAGATACACACCTAATCTAAACCTAAATCTAATATGGGAGAAAGCTACGACCATCAAACAATAATAATACAGCCCTAGTGGTGTCTTAGTCAAATAAAAGGGCCTATACTAAAAAACCTATTTCCAATCCTTACCGCTATGCTACAAAAAAGTGTGGGATAATGTTCACAAGAAAAGAAAGACATGTTCACAAAAAGATAAGTTAGAATGTTAAGGCTGGGGTCTCCCTTACCCATGTTTTACCCACAGGATAAGGCAGGACTCTTGAGCAGAGCACACTTCTGGGCTTCTCCGGCACAATTTTACAGTTCGTTTCCACGATACCAGGACCTTCAGGGCCAAGTCTATTTTCTGCAAAGTATCTTGCCTTAGAAGACCTTATGGACTATAAACAACAAACAAAAAGTTCACTGGGGTGATTACTCTTCGCCTTTGGACCCCCTCAGCCGGTCTTTGATCCTTCTCTCAGTAATAGCCTCCCTCAGTCAGGTTCACTACAGCCTTTCACTCAGAACATCCTCAATTTGAACCATTCAAGAGTCTCATTGTCTTTTTAAACAATCATTCACTGTGGACATCCAACAGCCGGATTCACACTTGTCGCCACAATGTTCACGGGTGTGTCACTGTCCATCCCAATTCACAGGCATCCCTCAGTCGGATTCACACTTGCCAATATCACAGTTTTACTATCTTTTCAGAAAGCGGGGCTCCTTTTCCTTAGATTTTTCTCGGCATCCCTCACTCCGGTACACCTAGCTATTCTTCCAAAGTTCATGATTTCCTAATACAGTTCATGATTTGCCCATCTCATCAGAAAGTGGGGTTCCCTTCCCCTAGCTTTCTCTTGGCCTCCCTCCGTTGGGTTCACACTTGCCACAGTCCTTTTAGACCTCTTAGGTTCTTACCTTTACCTACATCTGAGTCTCAGTCCCCAGTCAGGCTTTCCTTAAAGCCGCCAGCCAGGCTTCACCCAGTTCTATTAATAATACAATGTTCTTGGAGTGTTCCTGGTTACCCTGATTCGTAGGTATCCCTCAGTTGGGTTCACAACTGCCCCAGTAACACATTTCACCTTGTTTCCTCAAAGTGTCAAAGACATTCGATGGTACAAGGGATTTTGCTCAACCCTCGTATGACCACTTTGACACCTCACGTCAGCCTCCCTCAAGGCCACTTGGTTCTGATAGTTTCAACAAAACAAAACAACACAAAAGGCTCCAGTCAGAGTCCTTTGAATGAGTGACCCACGGCATCAGACCACTCTGCCTGTGGACCTTTACTGGGGTTTATTTTAAAGTTCATATACACAAGTTCTTTGTTCAACAATGTTCCCAAGTGCAACCTTGGGCCCAGCACAGTTCAGTTTACTACCAGTCCTCCCAGACTCAACGGCTGTGCTGAACTGTTGGAGTTTCTTGTCTTGGGAGTCAAGGACGGCACCACAGTGGCAAGCGCTCCTCCCCACTTTGGCTATCAGCGCGGGAGGGCCCCATGTACCGTTGACACCTGTCACACCACATGCCAGCTGGATTTTCCGGTCTTATGATTTCCCTTTCGGAGACTTCGCAATTCTGATTTGAAAAGGGCAAGGGCAATTCCCTCCTCGTCATCCTTTCAGGTTTCGCCACCTTTCTCTTACGTTTGAACTGCTGGTCCGGAATAGCTGCTTCCTCATACGTTTTGCCTTCCTCAAAGTGTGCTCTTGTGCTCTGCCTTTTATCCATATCGGGAAGAGAAAGGGTAGTCAGGTGTGTGTAATTATCCGCAATTGCCTGACTCTGCCTGACCCTTGTGTTGGGACATGTCAGGTAAATGGCTCTGGTGCTAGTCCATGTTTGTCACGGTGTAGGAAAGTGTTCAAGTAGGAAAAAGGGGCGGGGGTAGAGTTTCTAGATATTCTACTGGGTGGGATGGGAAAAGGTGTCATCAGTATGGGGTACCGCATCTCAGGCTTTGGTGTCCCACAACCACTCCCCGAAGATCCCTCATCCAGGTGATCCTCCCCCACAGGTCCACCTCCAGGAACTGGATCCAATAGCGATGGCTGTGTCATGGCCAGCTGGCTGACAGATCCCCGGGGACTAGTAAGTTAGACACCTCCAGGTTTCTCACAATGGTCTTAATGATAAAACTAAACAGGGATTGTTGACAGACTACATCTGAGAAATAAAATCTTAGGTGATCCTACTGCAAGAGACGCATTTGATGGGAATGGTATGTAGATTTTTTGGCAGTGGCCACTATATGGTAGTGGAACACACTGGATACCACAGGGGAACAAGAGGAGTGGCAGTTTTGATTCATACATTCATTCCCTTGCAGCAATGCAAAGTCTTCAGATATAGGGGAGGTTAATACATAGTGGTTACTGGAGAACTATGGGGTGAGTCAGTCTTGAATATTAATGTTTATGCTCCACACCCACTGCAGTCTGACATGATAGCAGAAGTGCAAGAGTTGTTGGCAGAATACTGACCTAAGCATAATAGGATGGGACTTTAATGATGACCTGGATAGTGGGCTGGACAGATGGTCATAGGGGCAACTTATACCTCTGGGGAGGCACACACAGGGTTTGGCAACATTTCTAGATGCAACAGGGTTAAGAGATGCCTGGAGAAACCAACACCCAGGTCAGGGACAGTACTCATTCCGCTCAGGCACTCATAACGTGATGTCCTGGTTAAACTACCTGTTGTTACTTTGCACGCTAGCTGCGAGGGTGACTGAAGTGGGATACTTGGTAAGGGGGCTCTATGCCCATGCCCCTGTGTTCATAAAGATCATAGGGAAAGGAACGCCTGGGCAAAGGGAATGGAGGCTTAACGCATATTATTTAGGGATTTATCAAATACGGAAAGAGCTGTTAGAGGGTACAGATGAATACTTTGAGCTGAACAGTGGCTCGGTCAATAGCAACAGTGTGCTATGGGAAGAGTATAAAACTGTGCTTAGGGGGAGGGCCCAGCCTGCGGTAGGGGTGCATGGAAGAGAGAGACGGGAGAAATTAAAGGTGATAGAAGCGAAGGTTGCAGAATTGAGATCCTTAGACTCTAAAGGAGGTTTGCTAGAAATGTTGGAGAAATATAAAGCGTCACTGACGGACAAGGCCCCAAAAGCATATTGGGCCACAAGATCTAGAATTTATGAGCTACTGGATAAAAGAGGTTGTATAGTGGCCTGTTTGAAAAGAAGAGAGCGAGATGGGTGAGAACTATAAGTGATGCTGGGGGCGGGCGAGAATACTCGGAAGGAGACAAAATTGCTCAGACGTTCACAGAATATTATCAGGGTTAGTACTAATAAATACCAGGCCCCTTACCCACAGAGATAGACAGATATTTAGATGGAATTGATCTGCCAGTCCTGGATGGGCAATTGTGGCAGGAGTTAGAGAAAGATATAATGCTGTAGGAAGTACAAGAGGTGGTAAATAGCCGGCAACCAGGGAAGACCCCTGGACCAAATGCAATCCCAGTGGAATTCTGGAAGTGAATGGGGAACAAGATGAGAAACCCAATGTTGAATATGCTTAAGCAGAGTCGAGAGAAGGGGGGACACCCTAGAGATGTGAGAAAGGCCACAATCGTGGTTATTAACAAAAAGGGGAAAACCCATAACAAATGCTCTTTGTACTGGCCCATATTATTGCTGAATGGGGAGGCTAAGGTGTTAGCAAAAGTGTTCAGCGTACAGACTACTTCCGGCTATTGGTAGAGTAATACATTCGAACCAATGTGGCTTTGTGCCTGGGAGGTCTACAAGAATGAACCTACAAAGGCTACACGATGTTCTAGCACTGTCAGGAACACTTAAGGGTCCCCATGCCATTATGGCGCTGAACTCAGAGAAAGCTTTCAACTCTGTGGGTTGGTCATTTCTTTGACAGAAATGACAGAGGTGGGACTGGGACCAAACTACCTTTAGTGGGTACAGCATCTCTATTCACAACCACTGGGCCGGTGAGAGTTAACGGCCATATATCTCACTCATTCCCTCTGCAGATAGGCACCCGGCAGGGCTGCCCACTGTCATACTTACTATTCCTCAAGGCGATTGAACCCCTAGCCAAGCAAATCAGGGCGGATCCACTGATTCAAGGTTTTATATGGCCTGGTGACTGGGAAGACAAGGTCTCATTAAATGCGGACAACCTCCTTATATATTTGGGGGGGACGAAGAGATCAGGTTCGTGAATAATAGAACCACTAAGTGAATTTGGGTGGTACAGCGGACTCAAAATCAATTGGGACGAATCAGTAATAATGCTGATGCAAGGCGGGTAGGAAGCGATACCGGTGGGATGTCCCCTCTGTGTAGACTGGGGTGGGTTTAAATATCTGTGTATAAAAGTGCACAGAGAGGATGCAAAATTCCTGGAGAATAACCTTGAACAGCTAATTCACAGATTGCAGGATGATGCTAAGCATTGTATACCTTACCCATAACACTGTTGGGGAGAGTCAACCTGCTTAAGATGTAGGCTCTTCCCAGACTATTGTATATACTACAAAACACTCCAGTGAGCATGCCCTAAAGACGGTTCAAAGTGATCAAGGTCTTGATTAGGCGAATTTTATGGGGGAACAGAAACTGTGAATTGCTATGATTATGCTGACGCAGTCAGTGTGGGACGGAGGGGTGCCGATATTAGGAAATATTATTGGGCGGTCCACTCGATATTCGCAAATGAGTGACTATTTGGTGGGAGGAATCTCTCACATACTAGACTAGAACTATCATGTCTAGACAGGAAAGACCCAGTGCAGGTACTCTATGGGAATCCAGGATGGAGCGGCCTTCCCCCCACGGGACATAGACTGGTGCAGATTCGGGAAGAAGAAACGAGATGTATTGGGTGGAATGGGAAGATCACCAGCCAACACCCACTATAGGATAACCCTGGATGTTAACAGCTAAGTAAACTGGGGAATCAACCGCAGTGGATAGGGAAAGGAATTTGTAAAGTGGGAGATGTGGTGGGGGACAATGGATTGATGTACAGAGAGAAATGACTGGGCACCACTATTCATTCCTTGTTAAATTGTTGAATTACTTATTTTTAGAAAGAAGTATTTGGTCCTGTCGCCAGATGCCTCGCCGTTTGCATGGGGTGGTGAGAAATAATGATACACTGTTGGCTGGATAGGCTGTTCTAGTCTGCTGGAAGGACCTAAGTGAGAATGCTCACTAATTATTACTTGGATACATTCAATGTTGCTTAGATATACGTTGAAAAATCTTGATACACTCAGTTGGTTTTAATATAGGTATATTTATTTTTCAATTGTTTTCTCTAGTAGTCCTTTTGCATACATTTTGTCGTCCAATGCATTTCGGTCTATCCCAGACCTTCTTCATGGACTATTATCAATAAGATAATCTTCTCAGTATAAGGTTAATCAATGTTTTCTGTGTTCCGAGATATTTTACTTACAGGCACACTAACACGCAATATCAACAGGTGATGTACTTCTACCTAAGTTTAAGGATAACAGAATATTACTCATAATGGATGAGTCTCTAACAATATATGTCCAATATTAATGTTCCTAACATCTAGAACATATCAACATTGTAGATGTTAGTCTGTAATTGAAATGCAAAATAGTACTCATAATGGATGAGTTTTTAATAATGCATCACTAATATTATTGTTTCCAACATTTATAACAAATCAGCATAGTGGACATTGTATGAAACCGAAATGCATTTACAGATTACAAATTACGTATCTAAATGCATCACTAATATCATTGTTTTCAACATTTAGAATATATCAGCATTGTGGACATTGTCTGCAACCGAAATGCATTTCCAGACTATCAATTACGAATCCAAAATGTCCGCTGGCACACGATGACGTCATCATGTTGCGTGCCAGTGCCATTTTGTAAGTATATAAACAGCCAGAGTCACCAGCAACGAGTGTCCACGCGAGCGAGATGCGCTGCTGCTCCAGTATTACACACAAACAGGTAAGACTCCCCACTTTGGGAGGTGAGACTCTAATAGTTAGAAACTTGATCCATGTCAAGATTAGAACTCCAGCACATTTAATATTTTTTATTATTTAGATTACCATATACAAGGGGTATAGATGTTTCACATCAGCGAATTAAAGTGTAAGCGCTCAAGCGGATTATGAACTTGGACATTTTTCCACAAGAAAGACTGTACAAGTAAGGCCAAGGTTTAAAGCAACATTGACACAGGTACATTTTCCAGTAGTAATAGTACTGCCAACCTTGAGTAAATATGCGTAATACAAAGTTGGTTTATTTTTGAATGAATTTGTTGATGAATATTTTATTATTTATTTATTTTGACTTTTGTATTTATTTTTTTATTTTTTCTTATTGATAATAATCCCTGAAGAAGGTCTGGGATAGACCGAAATGCATTGGATGACAAAATCTATGCAAAAGGCCTACTATAGAAAACAATTGAAAAATAAATATACCCATATATAAACCAACTGAGTATATGAAGATTTTTCAACGTACATCTAAGCAACATTGAATGTATCCAAGTAATAATTAGTGAGCATTCTCACTTAGGTCCTTCCAGCAGACCGGAACAGCCTATCCAGCCAACCGTGGACAATGGATTGATGACATTTTAGGCCTTAAGAGATAAGTGATTAAGCGCTTTGAAACACATTGTGTATAGGTGCTATATAAATAAACTATCATATCATATCATATCATAAATATGATTTTGCACAGGAAGAGGCTTATTCATACATATGGCTGTCACATGCCATGATGGCTCAATTTGTGAGTGACCTTGACCTCGCGGAATATAGCCCCCTAGAGGTTAATATCTTCTCGGAGGAACTAACAGAGAAAGTGATATCTAAGCTATTTCAGGTCATAAACCGTTTTACTGGCTCCCCATTGATGCAGCTGAAAGATAAGTGGGAAAGGGATGTCGGGCTCTGGAGAGTGAGGAATGGGTGGAAGCACTAGTGGCAGCCAGGGAAATAAATGTATCCTCAAGGATGAGTTGGATATAATACAAAATACTACAAGGAGCATACTATGTGAGAGATGGGTTGTATAGGATGGGGAGAACCAAAGACAAACGTGCCTTAAGTGAGCAAGAGAGGCAGGTACCCTCTATCACTTGCTTTGGGACTGTCCGAAAGTCACAGACTTATGGGATAAGGTTCTACAAAAACCTACGAGAATGTCAGGCCACACAGTACCCAAGGACCCAAAAGGTGTTACTCCACTTTAGTTGGGAGCACGAGGGGAATAGGTGGGAGGAGACACTGATCCCTATAGCTGCGATGGTGGTTAAAAGGGACTCAGCAGTGAAATGGGGATCCCAGGAGGTGCCCACATTTGGGATCTGGAAGATTAGCATAGAGCACTATCACAGCATGGAAGACATAACTAATCGGAACAGTGGCTTGTTGAGGCATTATCAGAAGATTTGGGGGAAGTGAGAATAGGCGACGGAATAAATAGGGTGAATGTATTCCACCCATTAACGAGTAGATACGGATCAGTGGGAGGGGGAGGGTAGTCTCTGGTGGAGAACTGCTAGAACTGGTTTTGTTTCAGGAAGAATGTGCATTGTGGCTCTGGATTGTGTACAGTAGCATTGTTATGATATGTTGTTGTTTTACTGCTGCAAAACTCAATGACAATGGTTTATACAAAAAGTGTCAGGGGAGTTCCAACAGTCTTAAAAGTAGCCATCGCCCCAGGTCTACCAGGGTAAGTAATTATAGGGACATTATTTACTTGAGAATAGTAATTCTCAACATTCCCTGACCTCCTGCAGCAGAATCCCAACAAAAGAAACCCAGAAAGCTACTCCCCTTTGTCACCCTGGGAGGAATTCCCAGTGGGTGACAATGAACCAGCAGGGGTTTGGGAGAAAGGTGTTTTTACCTGAGTATCCACCCCACTAAAGAGGATCTCCAATCTAAGGGAAGAGGTATGTGACAAATCCGGGGAATTTGTCACTTCTCCAAGGGGGAGCCACCCTTTTGGGACTAGGGAAATGAACGTGCTATGTAATACGCTTACTAGTAGACAGGGCAAGCAGGATATCAATTGGGTGGCCCCCCTTAGAGGACAAGGCATTCCCAAGCAGAGCTGTTACCATACGTCCCTGTTATTCAGACTCACAAGAATTTGCAGGATATATAGCAGTTGAACAGTGTCCTAATGTACAGGGCCCTTTAAAAGGGACTGGCTTGGTTTCTGACCCGGTTCTGTTGATGCCTCTACCTGAAACCCAGGACCAATGGTGTCTTTTCTCTAGTTCCCTGCAGGAACTTAAAAGACTCGGGCCCATGCAGACGAGGAGAGAGCCAGCCAGTCGTGAAATTCAGAAGCCTTCGCTGGAGTGATAAGGAAGGGACGTCACCCTTTCCAGATCCTGGAGGCAGGACCACCTTGGAGGCGTGTGGGCAGAGAGCCAACAGATTGCTGTTGAGCCCAGGAAGAAGGCAGAGATCCCAGATATGCCTAACCCACGTAGAAACCAAATGCCAACGAAGCAACCCACTGGCGTCTGGGACTCATGGCACTTAAGTCCGGTCGAATGCAGACCTGAGGAACCGAAGAGGAAGACCTAACCTCAAGGATGTCAGAGTTACAGTTCCGCAGTACCCGGAGAAGCCACCTTCACTGAAGCACACTGCTACATGTACACAGTGGGAGAAGGGCGGTGAGGCATCAAAGAAGCTTGCAAGGGGCTAACCCTAAAAATAACCCATGAAGGGGTGAATGCCAAACACATAACCTGCGAGAGGCTGACAATGAGAATGCCCGATGAGGGGGAGAAAGCCAACGACATTACGACAATGTAAACGACATAACCTGTGAAGGGCTGGCATTAACAATACCCCACAAGGAGCTGAAAGGAAACCACATAGCCAGATAGGGGATGACATTGAGAGACCCAGAATCCAATTGGTAACGTATACACAGCCATTATCAGAGCTGAACAAAGTGATCAAGGGACACATTGGTGTTGTCCAGCAAAGCAAAGACAAGAGCACCTGCCATTATTATGTGCAAAGGAACATTTTGAACTGTTGAACCAGATTGCAGGAGGGTCCCCAATAAGCTTCTCCAGGAGGAGAGAAAGACTGATAAGACTGAACTTTGAACACTATCAACAGGCCAAGGCCTGATAGAGAGAAACAAAAGACACAAGGTGGTTGGGCTCAGAAACAGCCACCAGAAGCCCATGTATATTGAGAGTAAAACATACTTAGGCCAAATTATATTGTTTAGCCTTAGTGGTACGGCGAGCACAGAATAGAATAGAATAGGTTTCCAACAGATGACATAACTTTTTGTGACACATCTTGATGAGCAGAGGTTTACTTTTGTCATTTGAAGTTAGGGAACCATCATCAAAGCTATTAATTACATTGGTTGAACTATGTCTTGTCTGCCTCCTTTGTCTGACTTACTACAGTGCCTTCATGTTCATCCCCTCTCGCCGCCTCTCTGATCTTTTTCTATCTTCCCATGCCCACTCCACCACTTTCTGGTGCTCCCTAGGGCCAACCTGGCCCATTTTTACCTTCCTGTTCTTTCTAACTGCCAGACTGCTTGCTTCCCTTTGCTCTATCTTGCTTTCACTGCCTTTTTTGTCTCATACTCTAAACGATTTTCACCTCCTGTTATCACCTCATCTGTTTCTGTGCAATCTTTAACTTCTCATGTTACCACCTTCTCCACCTCTGTATCACCTGCCCCCCTGATGCTACCACATCCTCCATCTATTTACCAACGTCCCCTACTGATGTTATCACCTCCTCAATCTCAATAACACCTTTACCTACTGATTCCTGATGTTAACACCTCCTTGATCTCTGTACCACCTTCACCTCCTGATGTTGCCATCTCAGCTTCTCTACCACATCATGATGTCACCAACAGACCTCCTCCACCTCAGTGCTGCCTCTTCTACCATATGTTACCAACTCAGCTGCCCTGTCATCTTCCTGGCATCATGTCCTCCACCTCAAGTGCTCATGATGAGATAACCTCCTGATGTTACCTTCCCCTTCCCTCTTGCCAGCCTCTTCTCTCCCTCTACTCCACTGCTCCTTTCAACCTCCTCCATCTCTCCATCATGCTCCTTCCAACCTTCTCTCTTATCCAAATACCTCCAAACACTTTCATCGTGCTCTGACAAACCCACACAAACTGACTGGGGTCTCTGGCTTTTACAGTGCTTTATTTCCTTTTCCTGGGTTGGATTCTGGAAGAGTGGCTGCACTTGCATCCTGTAATTGGGGCACGGTTGTGATAGGTTTCTGCCTCTGGGTGCACTGGGCCTCACTTCGGTTTTAGGGGGTCAGACCATGCTTTCATTTGGTCATCTTGGATTCCACTCTCCCATTCCAACCACTCACTGGAGATCCCTGTGCATGGCCCAGGTCTCCTTCATTCCCAGCGTGTGAATGGTATCCTGGAAAGACTCTGGGCAGGCTTTTAAACTCTACTGAACGTATAAAGTATGTAGGCTTGTAGTGAAATTGCGTGTCCTCATGCAGGGACTGCGCTGCCGGAAGTCAATAAATGGGTAACTATGACCCTGATTCACAGAAAGTTTTCCTATGGGATTGTGCCATTATAAAACACTTCCATGAATCAGGCCCTATGTATCCCACGGTAAAGGGGTTCAGGATGGCGTCAGCATCTGCTGTATTCCAAATTCTAATTAATACACTATTTAAGGGTAAAATGGAATCATGTGACTCAAAGATGATATGGTGATTTATGCTAAGACATGTAGCATGACAAATAGTATGAGATCGTTCTGAAAAAGCTTGAAAGTTCAGGAATGATGGTTACAAATATGAGAAGTAATACATGAGATGTTTCAGAACGTTCACCAAGTGGCATATTTGCAACACCACATCCGTTGGGGGGAATCAGACCTAAGTCCAAACCAAAGAGCCAGAAACACTGAGCTAGTTGCAGTCATTTTTAGACTTCATAAAATATTATTTGAAATGTGTTAAGCATTGCTTCAGGGAAGTCTGTTATAGTGAGGTATTTGTTAAAAAAGGGGGGGGTGCAAGTTGTGTTGATGTGTGATATGATTTTAAGTGTAGAAGTCAGTGTAGTAAAAGTCTGCATAGGTTTGATTTGAGAGATCAGGCGGTTGTAAAAATGATGCATGTGGCTATAGCCTGGGTGCAGTTCATGTGTCCAGAATGCAGAGAAAGGACCTCTAGGGCTTTATATGAGTCCCACATATATATTATTTAATTGGCTGTGGGGTATTGGTCAGTTCTTGGGCTTCCACATATTTTAGGATTGCAAATGTTGCATACTATGTGAATTAAGTCTTCACAAGCCATTGCAACATTGGTTCGCTACCAAATGTTTTGCAATGCTCACTCATAGTAGCCAAGGGGTTAACTAATGTAGAAGGGTATCATTTTAAACAATACATTCTGGACAAGAGTAGTCCTGAGGGCAGAATACAGGAGAGGAGGGTTGAGGTGCAGTTTGGAGGGTCCTTCCATTGTTAATTGTTGCAGTTGGAGCCTTCTGAGTTCCACTGAAGAGATGGCTTTGAAGTCTAGGGGCAGAACACTCCAGTGAAATGGAATAATTAGTGAACATGGACAAAATTAGGAAGAGGCATGGGCAGCAGGGGGCTGATAGGTTGTGAAGAGATGAGTAGTAGAGAATTGGAGGGAGAGTACAGTGAGATGCGTTCAGAGGGCTAGTGAGAGAATTATCATGGATGGATTTATAGAGGAGTAGCATGACTTCAAAGATGGAGTGATTTTACAGTGTAAAGTGAAGTACACTTTTTAAAAGAGGGAAAAATAATAAAAATTGATTTAGAAAGACCACTCGGAGACTGCTCAGAGCAGTGTTCGGGAGAATTCTCTGTAAAGGCTAATTACCCAAACCTAGTGAGTCCCCCAAGAGCTTTGCTGGATTTTTGGGGTTTATTTCTTTCTCCTGCTAAGAGTGAGACTCTTTTCCTCCCACTCTTAGACATGATTTGAGGTGTTCCTTTGACTTTGTATGTGTTCTATGGGCTATGGGGTCCTTTTCCCCATAGGGTTTCATGTGTTTTTGATATGTGGGTTACACAGCACCCTCCGTGCAGTAACCCAGGGGTGTCGTAGCGACCCCCAAACATAGACTCCATACCCTGGGACTAACTACTCTCTCCTAGGGCAGGTAATGTCACCATTGGCTTTACTAGTCTCAAATTGTGAACAGAACCAGTACAAATCATCATATTGTGGATGTACTGGTCGGGGCAATTTGATTTCCCCGGGGTCTATTGTTCGAGGGGGCACTGTCCAGTCCCCCCCCGACCGAGTTTTGGCTGGTGGCAGTGGATACTACTTTTTATATTCGACCGCGAATATATTCCTATGGGATTTTCCCACTGTTCGAGGCTACCACTTTTTAATATAGCCTCGAACATACCGCCTGGTTTATTAAATTAATATTAATTCATTGGTTGGTAATTTTTGCCGAAACTTGGTTCCAAAATGGCGTTTGTGTTCGCTTCTGTGACTCCAACCCAAGTCGAGCCCTTTGTTCCACTTTATGGCGGGCTTCTCCACAGAAGCCTCCAAAAGTGGTGCCACTCTGTCTGGGTACCACAGGGGGTGTCGGAGGGGGTTTAGGCACCCTGGACTGAGTTGCCTCGGCAACTCAAGTCGAACTCTTGTGTGATTGGCCCAAGTGGTAAGCCGCCCGGCTCACCACTTAGCATGTTTGATTGACAGCTAGGCTGAATGAATGGGGTTTTTCTGCATAAAAGGAGGGCTTTGGGGACTGGAACTTCAGAAATCGCCACAGGACCTAAAGAATCCGAGGAGGGAGAAGCCGAGCCAACCTGCAACGACGACACCACCGGTGGAGCCCTGCGGAACCGTCTCACCACTTTTCCCGACGACAGAGGAGATCTCCAGTCCGGAGAGTCTTCTTCCTTTGACTGGTGGGGATAACCAGTTTGCCTGTCTTTTCGCCTTCCTGGACCATCTCGTGGCTGCCTTGCCCGTGCCAAGCACCTGGCAACCGGAATACCAAGGTTTACCACTACCGCTAAGAAAAGGGTGGTACCTTGTAACCGGGAAACTCCACGGCTGGTTTCTTCCCTGGCAGCGCAACAACCTTCAGCTTTCCTCCACGTCGAGACCTCCTCTTCCTCTGGACGAAACATCGACTTGCACCTGCTGCCAGGAACAACTGCCCCCGCTCGAGCGTTCTTGCCACTTTCAGGTACTGTGTCCCGCCTGGCTTCCCTTGCGACAGATCGTTCGGGGTGACAGTAAATCCTTGACTTTCTAACCTGGGCTAGCCTGGGACCAGTTAACTAACTTTTCCTGACTTGATCTCAATGTTTTGTGAACTTTCTACAAAGACTCTTTGGGCATAACCCCACTGTGTGATACTGGGCACATTTCGCTTACTCTCTCTAAGAGTGGGCCTGGCATTTGAACTTCCTTGCTCTCCAGTAGACTTTGCCTAACCTGCCTCACTGTGGTTCTTTGAAAAGTATTGAAATGTGTGTGCTTTCATAACTCTGCCTTTTTCCCTCCCTTTTTAATAAATTATTAGAGTGCCATCTTATGTTAAGCGCTCACCTCTGTCTGAAAATAAGTGGTGTTTCTCAGTAAGACTTATCTAATAAGTAATTAGGGTTGTATATATATATAATAGTGACTGTGTTGAATTTACTTACCTCTTTGTGCTAGTGTAATTTACAAGTGTGTCTTTAAATAAATAATTATATACTTTTACACCAAAGCTCTGGTCAGTGTTTGCTTGTGCTACTTTGTCTCTGTACCTATTGTGTATACTCTATATACTACACATCTTGAGAGAAGTCTGACTGCTCAGCCACAGCTATCAGGTAAATCTGGGTTTTACAGACTGCTACCAATTGGGTTTACTGCCAACCACCTGTAGTCCTAAATCTTTTGCAGTGGTCCCTAAGGGAACTGCACAGGTTTCTGCCTAACAAGCAGTCTTTCTACATCAAACTGTCACGTCCCTGGAGGCACATGAGTGTGCACAGGGGCTGACAGGAGCAGACGGGCTGGACGGGAAGACGGACGTTGTGGGCGTTCGTGTGTGTGCGTATCTGTATGTATGTTGAGGGGAATGTGTGTAGCATGGAAAGGAGGTGCATGTGTAGAGTGTGAGGGAGGAGGCAAGTGAACATGTGTTTGTTTGGCAGCCGAGGAGAGTGTTTTTTGGCTGGAAGGGAGGGGATGTGTGTGTGTGTGTTTGTGTCTGCATATGATTGTCTGTAGGGAAGGAAATGGAGTTTGGGGGCTGAACCCCCCCAGCCCCGATTTAAAGGACAGGTATTCGTTTTAGTGAAGGGAGTTCTGGGGTGGAGGGAAAACCCCAAAATAGTAATTATTCCACCTTTTGAATGCCACACAAAGATCGGCTGAAGAAAATCGGCCTTTTTTATGTGCGGCTTTCAAAATGCAGGATAATCGCATACAGCCGATTTTACATGGAGAGCCATTGAACGTGGTGGCTTTAGGTAAAAATAGGGGAGAATCTGAGCAGGTTAAAATTTGTGCGTGCCACTAAGTTGAGTACTCTGATGAGGAGGACAAAAGTGTAAAGGGATAGACTAAGAACTATGTTCACACAGTGACCCTGTTTTCTGAGCACAAGAGTAGAGTTAAGGATTTTTGTTGAGTGGTATGGCAGGATTGGGTAGATTATTATAGTGTTTAGGAGGTTGATTTTGCCTGCAGTGACAGTTGACGTGTTCAATTGATAGAGTTTCAGGTCACTGCAAAAGAGAACCCGAAGCGATGGAAGGGGGGAGACTGGGTTTTGCATTGGATGCAGGGAGAAAGATGTCTTTCACCTTTGAAGAGTTTAGCATGAGGCAGAGTAGGGCCATCCGGTGGTAGATGGCAGTTAGGAAGTTGGTTATGCATTCAGAGATTGCAGGGTTAAAGAACGGGAACGAGAAGAATATCTGAATATTGTCAGAGAAGAGGTGATCGTTAAAGCCAAAGGTGGAAATTAGTTTTCTGTTGGAGGAGGTGTATAGGGTGATGAGGAGTTGCACTAAACCTGATTCGTGAGAAGCATCTATGTAAAGGGGTGTCATGGAGAAGGTGCTCCAGGCCTATGAGATGGAGAAGGGGTAGTCAGAGAAGTAGGAAGACACTGTGTCCAGTAAAGTGTCTTTAACCGAATGAGCTAGTGGGCTATGTTATTGAAGACAACCCTATCAAGGATTTTAGAGTGGTCAAGAAGGAGGGAGATGGGTCTGTAGAATAAGTGGTTGTTGTAGTCAACACGTGTTACCTCTAAGGGAGTTATGACTTTGACAGATTTGTAGTAGGTTGGGAAGATGCCACTTAGATAGGTTGAATAAGGGGGAGAGGTGAGTGTAGGTGAAGTGCTATTTCACAATTTGGGGTGCAAAGGGGTAGATGGGAGTGCAAAATGGGTTGGCAGAGAAAGGGATGGGTAGAGGTTCAGTAGGGGAATTAGGGGAGGAAGGACATATAGCGGATAGAGTTGGGAATATGGGAGAAGTGGAGGAGGGGAGAGGGGCTGACAGAGTTGGAGGGGAAGATATAGTGTCCAATATTGTGGTTGTTTCCGTGGAGAGGTAGGAGGTAAAGCCATCATCTGGGAGAGAGGGGAATATGGAGCAGTACTTAGGGGGGTAGCATGCACTGGAGGGTCATCAATAGTTTGCAATGGTGTGAGTGGAGAGAGGAACTGCGATTAGTGTAATAGGAGGATTTGGCTGTGCTAAGAGCTGTGGTCAGGGCCAGTAGAGAATCCTTGTAGGTAGTGAGAAGAGTAGGAGATTGGTGATTGTGCTAGAAGCTTAAACAGTAATGCCCTGATGCCTTCTGCAGCTGGATGGCTGAGTTGATCCATGGCTGAGGATGGGAGTGAGGGGGGTGAAGTACCTTGCAGGGTAGTGATCACTGAAGGGGTGGATAGTGCACAGTTGAATTCAGTAAAAATGAGTTCAGTGGAGTGAGCAGGTGGATGGAAGAGTGCTTGGGGTGATATGTTGACTCGGACGAGGAAGGGGACATAGGATTTGGGATTGAATTTACGTTTAGTGATGGTTGAGGGAGGGGGTTGAGAGAGCAAAGAGGAAAAAAGATGGATTGTGAAGTGAATGATAGAGTGTTCATGGGCTGGATATCAATGTTGGGGGCAGAGGAGATCATTGTTGACTATTGAAGTATGAGATCAAGAGAGGTTGGAAGGTTTTTGTTGTTTGACTAATGAGTTGCTAGAGAGAGCAGAGTGAAGTTGGAGCTGTTTGATGTTCATCATATTGGAGAAGTTGAGGCCAACCCTTAGGATGGCAGGGCAATGCTCAATTTGTAAAAAAAAATAAGTACCAGTGCCCAAAAATTCTTGTCTCACTAATGCCAGCCCCTGCCGCGCCACGGCACCACGGCACCAGCGGCCCAGCTCAGTGCTAGATCGGCCCACCACCAGCCCCACCACTGCTGCTGCTCCATGTCACATCTTTGGCGCTGCAGCAACTTCTGGCACGGAACAGTGGGAAGGAGCACACATATCTATCTTTATTTATTACACAACTACTTTTATTTCATGTCTTAAATCACTGAAAGTACGTGGGGTTAACTTGATTTTTCAGTTCGGTATTATCTTGCATTCTGGGAATTATAGTTTACCATTAAAGCCACAATCATATTCTTTTGGCTGGACATGTTGCTATACATATTTACATGCTGTCATGTGGCTTTATTATGCAATTTGTGTTTTTTGTAACACATTAATACTGTACAGTGTAGTCCTTGAAATCCAACTATTTGAGCCAATCTTTGTGATCCTGGTCAGACCCCTTCCCCCTCAACATCCCCCACCATCCTGGCCATCTCTCTGACTAGCCCATCTCCAGCCGTGCCAGCTCTCCAGTCTGCCCACCTCTTTCCATGGAACAAACCCATTTGCCTTGCCTTCAGAGTGTGAAATTGCTTATTTTATTCTGTATTTTTAATAGTGTGAAAAGGTTGCAATGTAACCAAATGAACTTTAAACACATTAATGATATTGTTTTTTTTGTTTTGCTGTTGTGATTGCCAAATAGTTTACATAATTGAGTGCAAACAGGCTGTTTGCACTCAATTATGTTGAATATTTGGCAATCACTGCCAGAAAGATGTTTCTTTGGTTCTGTTCAACCAAAAAAATAAAGATCACATGCATCAACAATTCCTTGACTCGACCATGACCTAAAACCACTGGCATAACTGCAACCTCTTGGACTAATATATCCAACCAGCGCCCACACTGATCCACAGGTTTTGTCATCCCCACCAATAGTATCCAAAGCTGCCTGCTCTATATATCTTCCCCAGGGTCGGACTGGGCCATACAATTGTCTCTGGCACCGATGAAAAAGTGTCCCACAGTTGCAAACGGCAATTCATTCCTTTTGTGACACAGTTACAATAGTACCCAAGGTGGAGTTTTTTGATAAAATGTGATGCAAATTCGGAATTTTAAACAATATGCAACACTGGTAAAAGCTACTAGCCACTTGGTTAATCAACTCATCAAACTGGCTCACATTGGCCAAAAAACTGGCCCATACTAGAGTTTTTGGTTTGGCCATGTGCCTATTGCCCTATAGGCTAGTCTGAGCATGGTCGTCCCACTTTCCCCTGCTCTGAAGCAGGATCAGTGGTCAAGGGTAAAAAAAATAAAAGATAAATAAAAGCAGCAGCAGAAGTATGAAATGTCCCTCTACACTCCTCAACCATGCCCCTGCCCACACTTTGCCCCTAATACAAACCCCTACCTGGAATCCTGTCTCTTCACCACTCAAGACCTGTGTCAGAAATCTGAGCAGAGATTGCCGTGGGGGATCTAAGGTGAAAACATTTAACTATACTTCCAGTTTGTCATTCCCTTAAGTGTGTGAAAATCAATTATACCACTACAGGAAACTATGTAAGTTACATTTTTTCCTGTAGTGGTATAATTGATTTTCACACACGTAAGTACTCTGAACACAGATTCGAACGGTCGGGGGGGGGGGTTCTGGTAATCGCTCTAATGTGGTACGTATCGGAACATGCTGCTAACATTAGCAAAGAAAAGTATTTAGTTTTCTAAGTAGCAGCTTAGACGGCAAGTTGAAGAGGGCAGCCAGCTCGTTCATCTGAAGATATGCGTGTGGGTGCTTTTTAAAAAAAATGTATTAATTTGGAAGTTGTTCTCTGGTTGGCGTCAGCCCTCTGGAGACTCTTCCCACACTGCTCAATGTTAAACGGCCGCTTGTAGGTGAAGGCAGCTGCAGCCTGCACCCGCAACGCCCTGTGAACGAGGCAGGGATTCCCGTTAAGACTAACACCCAGGACATCAAAGATGACATCAATGACATTTGTGATGTCATCTTTGATGTCCTGGGTGTTAGTCTTAGCAGTGCACGGTGGTGGCGCGAGTTATGGTTGCTTAGCTTACCATAACTGGCGAATTTCAAGGGTTTTTCGGTTTTACTTGGAACCATAACGTCCCTTTAACAAAGTTTTTTCACTGAATTTCATAGGTTTTTAGTAGCGCAACTTAACCATAACGTCCCTTTAACAAAGTTTTTTTCACTGAATTTCATAGGGTTTTTGTAGCGCAACTTAACCATAACGTCCCTTTAACAAAGTTTTTTTCACTGAATTTCATAGGTTTTTAGTAGCGCAACTTAACCATAATGTCCCTTTAACAAAGTTTTTTCACTGAATTTCATAGGTTTTTAGTAGCGCAACTTAACCATAACGTCCCTTTAACAAAGTTTTTTCACTGAATTTCATAGTTTTTTAGTAGCACAACTTAACAATAATGACTTTGACTTTATATACATGTCATATGGAACTGACTAGATCTCTTCTTATGAACTTGATGTCCGCGAACTTATTTAATGTTCGCGGACATGTTCGGAGAACAGTACCACCACCTTAAAACTCTGGGGAGGTATGTGTAATAGTTATATCATAACATAGGAACATTTAACAAATTCACAAAGCAGCACACATACAAAGTATATGTAGTAATACTTAAAAAATGTTACCCATATATGTAACACACTAACCATTCATGTAAATACAATATGTTTTAAAAAGGAATATACCAAAAGAAGATAAAGTGGCTTCCACCATAATTACCTCACAGACGCTCCACAACCCACAGCAAGACCAGACGTATACACTACTGATTACATATCTCACCAGACATAGTAAGTGCACTTCTTTTTACTCATATATTTATAAACTTTCTATATTAGAAAAAAAAAACATATTACTTTTTTGTTTTCTCACAGAAATGTGTACTACTCTCGACTGGCTAGAGGAGCATTTCCCACGAGAGGAAATGTTAGAAAATAGTCCACCTAATGGTACACACTTTACTATATAAACCAATTAATAAATATTATTTTGTATATATTTAACATATACATTTTTTTTATTACAGACCATACAAAAATTCCAAGCATCTCACAACAACAATCAGAGGATTTCACTCTACAGCAGATTCATCAAAAAATGGACGACCTTATGCAAAATTTTATGGATTTGAAAAACTTTGTGGAAAATTATGTGAAACCCCCAACCGCACACCATTAGCCAACCTGCACTTGTCCCCCCTCACCCTATCCCACGCAGTTAACCCCAAACCCTCTCTATGGACCAAAGCGTTTCGATAACATTTCCTTCCCTTCTTCACCTGATCCCAGTTATCTAGAAATCCCTAATTCTCCTGTTTTTGTTTCCGTTTCTGCCCCACCTTCCCAGTCATAATTGTATATATATATGAAATAAAGTTACTTTTCTTATATTGTGTTGTAATTACTTTCAGTTCCTTGTAAAAAAAACAATTTAGGTGTCCACGGACACCGCGGTTGTTCGGAAATGTTCGTAAAGAAACGAAAATGTAACTGTCCTGAGGACACTACATCTGTCCGTAATGTTCTCATGCAAGTTGAAAATGTTCTAAGAACACTCGTAGTGTCCTGAAATGTTCGTAAAGAAACAAAAATTAAAGTGTTCTAAAGAACACTATATCTGTCCGTAATGTTCGCTATCAACTTAAAACTGTCCTAAGAACACAATTGCTGTCCTGAAATGTTCCTAAATACATGAAAATGATGTGTCCTGAACAACAGTACAACTGTTCGTAGTGTTCGCTACCCAATTGAAAGTGTTCTAAGAACACAATTGGTGTCCTGAAATGTTCCTACATAAACTAAATTACACGTGTCCTGAAGAACACTATATCTGTCCTTACTGTTCGCTACCAAGTGTAAACTGTTCTAAGAACACACGCGGTGTCCTGAAATATTCGTTTCACGTGTGACACACTTTTAATTACTTCAGAACCCGAACAGTGTCCATAGGACATCAATGCGCATGCGCTAACCAATCTCCGTGCACTTGGTGTCCTGCGGACAGGCGCTTCCTACGCAGACTAGTTCGCAAACAGATCATATGACCGCGCCCACGCTCATCGTGTGTCCTGAAATGCGGACACTGTTCGTGTCCCCGAACAATTTAAAAGTACATTTTCAGTTAATCCATAATATTTTTCAATAAAATCTCACCATGCCACAAGTCCCACATAGCAATCTTGACTTTCTATATACCTTTTGAAACTTTCCGATCCTTTTTTTGTGTTCGATCTGTCTGCGCACAGTGCGCATGTCCGCGGACCGTGCACAAGCACCCCTATAAAAGACCATGCCCAAGAGCTTATTCCCATTGTGTTTCTGGCTATTCTTCGGAACACAGTGATTTTTGCTGCCACCTGCAGACTACACCATCATCGACATGGCATCCTTGGCTGCTGAACTGCCACTTGGTGCTGCACCTGCTTCAGCACCACCACCACCCCCTCCACCACCACCACCTCCCCAAGGGCCTGAAGAGGGGAACAGGAGTGAGGATGCGGAGGAGGAAGAAGAGGATGATGAGAATGAGGTAGAGGAAATCCCTACTACCCGCACTAGGCGTGAGTCTTGGGTGTGGCAGTTATTTACCATTCATGGGAATGGTCCTAAGGCTCGTGCGAACCATGTTACCTGCAATGAGTGCAAAATGATACTCAGTCGCGGGAAGCACGGTAACTACAGCTTTGGGACCACTACTATGAAGCGACTACTGAGGTAATTTCACTCTGGGGCTATTCGCAGGGTTGTACCTTGCGAAGTACGTAGCAGGTTGATTTCCTCTACTTCATCCTCTGTTTCTGATCCTGTCACCACAAGGACCACCTCTGTGGGACAGCGTCTTTCTCAAGCTGCCTCAAAGGCCATACAGAATGCTGATGACCCTTACCTTTCGAGGGTCACAGTTGTATGTATGTACTGTGACACAGTACTCTGCAGGGGGGAGCGACTTCGGAGTGCTTTTGAGACTATCGTCTCAGCGCACGAGAAGACCTGCTCACTACCCAAATAAAACCCACTCTACATCTTCCTCTCTCAGCTCACCCTTTCTTATCCCTGTGGTTGGTGTCCCCCCCTTTACCCTCTTTTACCCTCCTCTCCTACTGTGTCGTGTCTGAAAAACCAAAAAAAATACAAAATTACAAAAATCAAAAAGAAATAAGGCTCTTTTCAGAGCCGCCTTTCCCAGTTAAAAAATAGAAGTGAAAATAAATGAAGCAGGGCTCCTTGTATTTTTTAGAAGTCCGCGAACAGTTCGCGAACATTAAAAAAATTAGGTTACTACTCCATCACAAACATTGTAATTTTCTCTGGAAAGAAGTGGTGGCTCTGAAAAGAGCCTTTGGGTGGTGTTTGTAAGTCAAAAATTGTAAATGCTTAACATCTACTTCAAAATCGTTGTTGTAATTCCAAAAAAGGTCGCAATGCATTTTGTACATTTCTCAGAAAAATCTGATTGCCAGCATAAGTAAAATGGACTCCATCTCTGCGAAAAATGTATGTACTACAAAACATAATATTTTCATTGTGAAAAGAAGACATGCCAAAATCTCTTAGAAAGCCACAAACAGCCTTATTAACATTGCGCCTTGCTTTTTCCATTTGTGGACCAAATGAAGAAGAACGAAGCCACATTTGTCTCTGCGCAATCCGTGAAAATATCACTTGCGAATTAGGAAACATGTCCATAACCTTCATCAGTCCTTCTTTCATAGCAAATTGCAAAAAAATTCCAGTCACATGCCCTAAACTGTTCCCTCCACAATGAATTACAATTATGTCTGGATGTTGCTCTGTCTCCAAAGTAGCACAGAGGTAGCAAATCCAAACACTTCATTCCACGTACTCCATGCCAGTGTACTTCCACATGTGGGAATCCAAGATCTACAGCTACTCCACAGCTTTCTGCATGCACCTTCAACCAATGTATCCACGAATCTCCTAAAATCCAAACAATCTGTTTTCTGAAACACACAGCCATAGCTACCTTTTGTTCTCTCAGCAAAAAGAGTATCTCAAAAAATCTCTCCTGGCACAACACACCCACCAAACTTTCCTGACCAATCCCTTTCAGTGCTTATTCTCATTTGCATGACTTCTGAACCCAAAAATCCCCGAATGTAACTCCCGATGTCCTGGAACTACCGCCATGTCTACTCTCTCTGCCATTCCCTCATTGGATGTACCTCAAAAATCACATGACCATGCACCAATCACATTCAAGACCTCTACATCTAACTGCATCATCATAGATTAGCACTGCAAATGTACTCTGAATCTCTCTGAGTACAAGTGTCATATCATTGGCAAGCAGCATCTACCACAAATACTGTACAAGTCTTCAAGATTTCTACGTGCAGCTCCACGCATATCCATATGCATGAACACAAACTTCAGGTATGCACATTTTCTGTATAATACATGACATAGCTCTCAACCATTTTTGTTTTACAGGCGGGTGAAATCACCCGATTTTGTTTTTAGCGGGTGAGATGCCCATTGGAATGAATGGGCGTGCAGGAGGCTTGGCGGGTGAGTCTGCCCTTTACAAGGCGTGTGACACCCGCCAAAAGCGTGTGACTTCAGAGCTATGGTAGATGAACACATTTTCAAACAGACTTTTACCTTGTAAAATATGTTAAATGAATTTACTGTACTTTTTTCAATTTCCTAAAATCAACTACCACTTATACACCTTTATACTTTTTACTTTCTTTAAACACACACACTCAAATCATGTTAAACTAACATTTTTTAAATGAAATATATAGACTACATATATTCAAACAAAATTGCATGCAAACACAATCTATGTTTAAACCTTTATAAAAATACTTATACAATTTCATATTTTTTGTTTTTATTTATTTATTTACTTAATCACTTTAAATTAGACATGACATTGAGGCGCTATTACCTAGAACAGTTTACTTACAGAAATAGTGGTATTCACTAATATATTATAAATTTCACAAGACAGTAAAGATATTTTATTTTTGCTACAGTTAGTCATTCAATACAATTTGTTCATTAAGAACATATCATATACACTGAACTGATGCAATGTATCTTATGTAAATAAATTAGTTTAATAGTTTTACACAAGGCACTGAGGATTTCAATTAAAAAAATCAATATCTAAATTAAAAACAGTGCTATATACAAACAAAGTTACTAATTTGAAGCTTTCACAGTTGCAGTGAACACCAGTTTCCTGAAAAGAAGCAGCCGAATTCGAAGAAGAAAGAAAAACTAAGAAGTTACCTGTTAATTTAAAAAAAAAAGTAAGTAAAATTTCACCATATTATTTATATTATTAATCACATATATTATAACCAGCTATTTTGGTTTCTTAAAATAGAGATTTTGTACTTTTTTGTCCAAAAATTTCCATGTGGTAAACAGCGATTTACAACCAGAATGGCCCACAAATTTCTATTTTTGGACACACAAATTAGCCAACTGAACCACTACAATTTTCATATTATAGAACAAACAACTTTTTTAATTGTATACATTACATTTACTATTTGTACTTTTCCACACCACTAGCTTACTTTTTTTTTGTCATCTGAACCCCAGTTTAGTGACACATAAATTCAAGAATACCTACCTCTACTAGTTTTAGTTCCCAATGCACAATCACACAGCATTGCATACATCTTTATCATCTTACTCAAACACTCATGCACACAGCACACATACATTCCAGAACACCCCAACCCATATCTTCTTTATTTTTTTCAACAGACCCTAAAGAATGCCTACCAAAAGACAACTGTGTAGAAAGCAACGCAAAATTAGAGCAAATGAAAATAAAGGTGTCCAACATAAGCATCCATCTCTAGCAGAATTTGTAAAACAAAACAGCTAATACAATCATTTAGTGAAACACAAAAAGTTTCAAGTACAACAACTTTGCTTCCTCTATCAAAATGTAAAACAAACCAAAAAACAATTAACAGAAAATCACCTATCAGTACAGATAAAACTACTTCTTCAAATTTTATTATAGTGCAAAGTAAGCATACCAAGAAAAGTATTTTAGCCAAAATATACCGTCACAAAGTCCTTCAAAATCTTATAAAAACAGGAGAGAAATCAGGTTCAAAGCTTAAAACCTATCGTAGGAAATTAATCTTAGAAGCATTGATGGACAGTGCAATTCTTCTCAAAAGAAATGTATTTATTTTACTGTTAAACAAAATGAAACCACTAACAAAACTAATAACTAAATTACAAAAAAGACTTCTCAATAAGCGAAATGTCAACAGAAAGAACTTCTTAAGTATCTGCGGAGGTGAATGGAATCACACTACGAGTACAGAACCATATTTTAATGAAGAAGCGTACAAACAAAAGCAAACAAATACAATTGCCATAAATAGCAGTGGTCGAGGTTATGAAAAAGTGAATAATACCATAATGGAACAAGAAGTACTCCTTACAAAAATATGCCCTGAAAACTTAGAATTACCCCTCCATTCAACTGAATCAGAACGTCTAGTGTACAAATGGCCATGCACGTCAATGTGTAACATTCCCAAACAATGTTTCAAATCTTTACACCAATTCCTCAATAAATATGTAAAAAGCAAAGACAAAATAAAAATTAAATTACTGCAAAATATAGATACCTGTCCAGTGCGCAAGTACACAGGACTACAAGGACATTCATTGGCCTGCATTACAGGACCTACTTGTAAACCACTTTCCATGATATCAAAAGGATATCAACACATCATTCAACTATAAGAAATCTAGTCTATAAACTGTACTATGCTAAAATTCCTGCTTTAGCACTAGCAAAGTTAAATAACATCCTTCTACATGGTACAGCAAAAGACCTACTTGAAGAAATTCACTATATCCAGAAAAAATATTTTGGAAGTGAAAGCCATTTACAGAATGAAATAGCTTTAAACCAATTAAGCAACAATTCTACACATGGCAACCTTTTGCTAAACACATACAAAAAAGAAATACTAAAATTTAAAAGTACATCTAGCTGAAGTACCAAACCATGTATGTGTATGTTGCCGTAGAACTTTTTATAAAAGTAACACAAAAACTGTGGACCTCTCATACAAAATAGAAGACAATGAAGATTCTAAATGGTTTGAATTAGCTCTCTACCCTCTAGCAGAAAACAAATATGAAATAACTGAGCCCTTAATACTTTGCAGTTATTGCACTACAAAACTTGACAACAACCAAACTCCTTCACGTTCTATCACAAATAATTTGGAATTATACCCAGTACCAAAACCTCTACAACAACTTAATTTATATGAGAGCATCATAATTCAAACAGTACACCCATTTCAAGCACTAATACGCCTTCAATCAAAACAGGAAAATTACCTCCCTCTGAATTGGTAAAAGGCATTCGTGGAAAAGTAGTTTATTTACCATTAAATCTAAAAGAAAATGTGCATACACTAGGAGTACAACGTCCAATGCACCAATCTTTAATTATATTAGTAAATGGAGAACCTACAAAAGACAAAAAAATATGGCAACAGCTGGTAGATTTATATAAAGTTAGACAAGCCTTCCAATATCTTAAAGAGAATAATGAATATTACAAAGAAATTAATATTGAAGAAAACTTGAAAGATACAACTGAAATAATTCAAGAAACACAAGGAGCTGGTCAATTTGAGCTACTAGATCCTGCACAATATCAAATACTTTAGACCAGTATACAATTCATCCTTTGCACTGTAATGACACCGTACAAGATGTACTGGAAACTTACCAAATGCGTCAAACAAAAGGATCGCCAATCAGTATATGGGAAAAAAGTATAGAAGCACGTGCTTTTCCTCTACTCTTTCCAACTGGCAAAGGAGGAAGATATGATGATAGACCTATTCAAATATCAGCTTCAGAATACCGCTCATTACAGATGTATTCTGAAGATCCCAGATTTAGACAAAATGTGGAATATATATTCCACCTACTCTTTGAAAGTGAACTAGCAACTTTATGTTTCGGAGTTGCACACATATTAAAATCAGGATCTCACTTTCAAAATATGACAGCTACACAAATATTAGAGAAAGTGCAACAAAAGGATGAGATTTTACAATCAAATATTACAAATCTATTAGCAAATATGCGTGGTACTAAAGAGTACTGGTTTCGACGTCATGGAGATGTACGTTGTATGATCAGATACCTTGGCTCACCCACTTGGTTTGTTACATTAAGTTGTGCAGAATATGCATGGGAACATTTACATGATTTCCTACGCATAGCAAATAAAAAAAAAACAAACATAGATATTCTAACACCTGGAGAACTTTGTTCTTTGGATCCTGTTAATGTTTCAAGATATTTTCACCATCGCTTCATTGCTATGCTACATTTTATTTGTAATAAAACTGTTCCTCCCCTTGGAAAAGTGCAACACTTCTTTTGGAGAAAAGAATACCAAGCCAGAAGAGCACCACATATCCACATGCTTTTATGGATTAAAGATGCTCCTAAATTTGGTCAAGACAGTGATGCCACTGTTTTACAGTTTATTGAAAAATATGTCACTTGTCAAATTCCATCAGAAGCCACAAATAGTGATCTTTGTGCACAAATTTTACAATTCCAAAGACACAAATGTGGAAAATATTGTCGTCGCAAATACAAAAACAAAGGCAAATACTACACCAAATGCCGATTTGGTTTCCATAGACCAGTTACAAATACAGGTCAAGTAAACAACCTCATGTCCTCAGTTAGACATACTGTTAAAGGAAAGTCACTTAAAAATACATATTGCATAAAAAGAAAAGAAGAAGAAAAATATATCAATGATTATAATGCAATCATTGCCCACTTATGGAATGCAAACATAGATGTGCAGTACATTCCAGACAATTCTACTGCAGTTGCACGATATGTCACAGCATACTTAACTAAAGCAGAAAAGACAGAGCTCCAAGACCTCTGGAATGACCTGTCATCAGATAAAACAGTATCTCAGAAATTATACAGCTTGGGCATAAAAATGCTCACCCATAGAGAATGTGGATCTTATGAAGCAGCTGATCGTTTAACTGGTACTTCATTGTATGGTAAATCTGAAAATATAGTATGGCTAAGTCTTGGTCCAGCTAAATCTAGAAAAAGAGTTCTAAAATCATATGAAGATATAGAAACAATAGCCAAACATGATCCCAACAGCCAAGACATTTTAAAAAACAATTTATTGGACGCATACTACCCAAACAGAAGTAATACTTTGGAAAACATGTGTCTATACCAAATAGCCCAAAACTACACATACAAAAATAATATGAAACCCGATGAAAAAAAAGGTAAATATAGAGTGACAGACTGTGAAGGCAGCTTAGTTAAACTCACTAAACCAAATTTAATTAATCATATCAAATTGTCATTGAAGACTCCTCAACATAAAGAAGTATATTACATGTCCCTGCTACAACTCTTCAAACCATGGAGAAAAGAAGAACAATTACTAGATAACTATGACTCATATGAGGATGCTTTCAAAGCAAATGAAAGCACTATAACTGATGTAAACTTTGCACAGTATAAAACAATGTTGCACAATGAACAGCAACATGAAGAAGAACTCCAAGATCAACTAGATAAGGATACTCCTGACAGTAGTCAACCTTCTGTAACAGGAAGCCAAGAACCACTGGGAGAACCACTAATAACAAATGAGGTAGAATTATCTATGATAGAAGTAGAAAACACCATGTGTCAGTATGAAGATAAGAAAGACTTAACTATACTACAATCAAAACTAAACAATGAGCAAAGTAGCATTTTTCAAGAAGTAACAAAACAAATTGCACATGGTGTAAAACATGAAAATAAAGAATGTTCCTGCCATAATTATAAACCTATACTACTGTACGTCAGTGGTGAAGCTGGTTCTGGCAAAACATTCCTAATCAAAATCATTAGTAAGTTCCTTCAACAATTGACAAACAACAAACTGTCAGCTGTTGTCACTGCTCCCACAGGTTTAGCTGCCTACAACATAGGTGGTGTTACATTACACCGATTACTACTATTACCAGTAGAACACCAGAACAAATTAGACTATTACAAACTTTCTGCAGAAGCTGCAATGGAATTACGCAGAGTATTGAAACAAATGAAAATGCTACTAATAGATGAAGTGAGCATGGTCTCCAACCTGATGTTAGCTTTGATTCACCTCAGATTACAAGAAGTACTCAAAACAGACTATGAAGAGCTCTTTGCAGGAAAACACATTATTGTTTTTGGAGATCTGCTTCAATTAACACCAGTAAAAGGTGAACCTATTTTTAAAACATTAGGGCACAAACTCTGCCGTAAAACTGTTGGCAGCATTGGAAATGTCAACCTTTGGCAACATTTCCAAAACAGAGAATTAACAGAAAACATGCGCCAATCTGCAGATCTAACTTATGCCAACATTTTAAAAAGTTTGAGAGTTGGTATACTTTCTAAAGAAGCAGAAGCAACATTGAAAACCCGGCACATTAATACACTTTATGGCGATAATGCATGTGCTACAGATGTTATGGAACAATTAGCCCACAAAAATGTCAATTGTATGGCCTTAATGCCAACTCTTGCAAGCTGTTTCAAATTCAATGAAATCATGCTAAGTAAAGAAATGCAACCAATAATGGAAATTAGCGCCACAGACAAACTAGAAGTACATGGTATGACACTACCCATGTGTGACCAAGCCACAACAAGACTAAATAATTTAGAAAAATCAATCTCAAACACAGCAGGCTTCGAAAAGATGTTAAAATTATCCTTAAATTGCAGAGTAATGCGTAAACGTAATCTTGACGTGGACCAAGGACTAGTTAATGGAGCACTGGATACAGTTGTTGGCTTTCAAACATACCCACGTGACAACAAAATTCAGTTTGTCAATATACTCTTTGACAAACTTTCAGAAGTAAAACGGATAGGACGCTCAACAGCTAGATTCCTTCTCTTCAAAGATATGTATCTACGCAGAGAACAATTTTCTCTAACTCTTGCATACGCAGTCACAATTCATAAATCACAAGGTCTTACCATTGACAAAGCAATGATAGATATTGGTAACACAGTCCTTAAAGAAGGCATGAGCTACGCAGCACTATCACGCTTACGTACACTTGACGGTCTATTTTCTAATCAACTTTGATGCAAGTAAAGTAAACCCTGATATTCCTTGCATTTTAGAATATAATAGACTTCGCTCACTATACACTCCCCATCTAAACACATATTCTGTTCCACAAAAACTAAAACGTTGTAAAAGAAAACTAAATCAAACTGAAATGCAACAGGACGTCACTGGAAATCCTCCAAAGAGAGTAAAAGAAACTAATACTTCATCAAGTACCACAACCAAAAAAGAATCAATTAGAGAAAGTAAACCAGGTACTTCTTTAAAGAAGGAAGACAAACTTCAAAAAAGCAGTTATATACAGAACTACCTGGACCATTTAAATTCTCAAATATAGTTGGTGTAAGTTTCTATGCAAATGTAGCAATGAATATTCTATTTCAATTACCACCAATTGTTGACAACATTTACTCACACAGTACAAACCCATTGTGTTTGCAAATGTTAGTACTTCACAGAAATGCAGCAAACAATCCTGACAACACATATAGTGTTTTTGGAATAAGACGACAATTGGACTACTGTGCTGGAATGGTGAAATTCACTATAAACTCACAGGAAGATCCACAAGAATTTCTAATGTACTTACTACAAGTACTGGAAAACAAAAACATACCTATAAATGAAATCTTTCAGATTTCATACATGTGGAAACATACATGCACTCTCTGCAACAATGTGACACAAGAAGAAATCCCCAATGAACGCTTCATATATATATCAATACCAAATTGTGAATCCATTCCATTTCAGCAACTTGTACAAAATGCAAACCATGGTAGATTATGCTCTACCTGCAATTCAGATAATCGCTCCACGTTAGTAATACAAACACATAGTAAATACGTAATACTAATGCTTCTATGTTACAATGCAGATGGTACCAAAAACAACTGCAAGCTGACTGGATTCACACATGGTCAAATATCACTTGGTAAGAAAACCTTCACAACAATAGGTATAATCTACCACGCAGGAGCCACAACCAATTCAGGGCACTACACTGCATACATAAAAAAGAAATGTGGATGGTTTGAATGTAATCTTACAAACGCTTATTTGATGTTCTTAAAACCAAAATTTGATAAATAAACTGTATTTAAACCTTTAAGTAAATTTGTGTTACAAAAATATAAACTGTTAGAATACTCCAAAAGCTATCTAACTGCTCAATGATTCTACAACAACTAATCAGATAAATGAATACCACTAAATTAGACCAAAAAATACACAGTTAGAATACGCCAGTTGGTGTCTAACTGTCTCAAAATTTAACAATATCCAAATAGGTAAATGAAAACCACTACACTATATTAAAAAATAGACAGTTAGACTACGCCAATTGGTATCTAACTGCTCCAAAATTTTATAATATCAAAACAAATGAAGAATTTGTTACTGTTCCAAAAAAAATACAACAAAGCAAAGTATAAAGCATTAGCCAGTAACAACAAGTGAACACTGAAAACAAACAAACAAATAAACTGTAGCATAACAGAAAAAGGTTTTTTTTAAATCCAACATGGATTTTTCTTTCTCCCACAGACCAATGATTTTAGCAACAAATACAGAAACTGAGCAAATTGCACAGTACTCTGATTTGTACTCTACTAAATATGAGGGTCGAAAAAAAAGAAAAAGTATATTGCTTATACAATGTAATAAGTCATTACAAAATACTAATACTAACATGCTATTTTCTTTTATCTCAGAAATGAAGAAGAAAAACATGGACTCCCATTACTAGACCAAACAGTAAGTATACAATAATAAGGACAACCATAGCAGCACATTACATCCATAATATCTAATACCTTTGTTCCTTATACATTTGTTTTTCACCCAAAGTTATAAACAAATATTAATGTGTTATGCTGCGGTGGTTGTTGCCAGGGCATAGAGTCTTGGGTGCATGGCCATTTGGCCATGCACCCAAGACTCTATGCCCTGGCAACAACCACCGCAGCATATCACATCCATAGAGTCAAACATTTCAACTATGATCTATGGGAAACTTTTAATGTCCGCGAACAATGTGAGTGTTCTTAGAACACTTTGAACTTGCCAGCGAACAATACGGACACCGTTTTCAGGACACCTCCTACGAACATTTCAGAACAACGCGATAGTTCTTAGAACACTTTCAACTTAACAACGAACAATACGGACAGCGTCCTAATGACACCCCCTACGAACATTCCAGGACACCGGGAGTGTTCTCAAAAACGTCTTCAGAACACCCCCATCTTGTTTATTTGCGAACAATTCAGGACACCGCGAGTGTTCTTAGGACACATTCAACTTGACAGAGAACAATACGGACAGCGTCCTCAGGACACCCCCTACGAACACTCCCCGGACACCGCGAGTGTTCTTAGAAGTGTCTTCATAACACCCCCATTTTGTTTATTTGCAAACATTTCAGGACACCGCGCGTGTTCTTAGAACACATTCAACTTGACAGAGAACAATACGGACAGTGTCCTCAGGACACCACCTACGAACACTCCCCGGACACCGCGAGTGTTCTTAGAACAGTTTCACTTTACTTGCGAACAAAACGGACACATTTTGACTCCTTAGAACACCCCCTAGTCAGTTTATTTAGAAAATTTCAGAACACCCGTGATGTCCGCAAACAAATCGAACACAAAACGAACGTCTAGCACATAAAAAACACAACTTTCATCCTATCTCACACACTCCCACCCTCCCCAAACACTCCTACACACCAACACACTCTACAAAATACACATTTTGAACAAAGTTTCACCGCGATGTCCGGGGACGTCCGCGAATCCAATATGGCGGGCGCTACCAAAAAATCTGACGTGCTTCACGCTCCACGCCTGCTTATGTTACCATAACTGGCGAATTTCAAGGGTTTTTTGGTTTTACTTGGAACCATAACGTCCCTTTAACAAAGTTTTTTCACTGAATGTCATAGGTTTTTAGTAGCACAACTTAACCATAATATCCCTGACATGTAACATAGAACATACTAACCCCCTCGTAGTGATTTTCATGTCCGCGGACTACCGCCATTTCCGCAGACACATCGAAAATCTGAGCGTGGTGAATGTAAATTTAAATAGTGTGCCCCATTTCCCCTTTGAAGTTGGCTCTGAAAAGAGACGTTTTTTTTTTTTTTACAGATGCTTGACAGACACCTGTTATTTTATATTTTTTTTCTTGTTTTTTTTTCTTACTTTACTCCTAAAGTCTTCACATAACCTTCTCCAAAGCAACCCTTACATTCCAAAATAAAAAGGCATTTCCGGTAAAAGATAAACAAATGCCATCTTCTTAAATTAACAGCATTACTGGCATCAATATTCTCATTGTTACAGAAGAACATACCAGCTCTAAGCATGAATGCACACATGCCTCGGTTGATGACACACCTAGCAATGTTTTGCTGAGGACAAATAACTGAACTATTGTCCCATATTGCCCTAGGTAGTAATCCAGAAATAATTACTTACGCATTTGGAAGGATCTTCACTATGGCTTGAACCAAGCGTTCCAAATCAGCCAACAAAATAGGGGCACTGACGTTGCCCAAATGGAAAGCACCATAGTGCAAAACTACCACATGCGGACTGTTCATCGTGGCCATATCCGCACAAACTTGTACAATTCCCTGTACATTGCAATCAGGCACAGTGCTCCACACCACCTCCACTCCTTTCACATCAAAGTTCTTTGCAACATGCCTGCATTCAGCGTACTGCTGTAAACCATGCACAAACATATCTCTGAGCACCAACACCCTGACTTTCTCCACTTCTGCCATCTTCACCACACACAGTCTCTTTCAACACAAATCCACAACCTCAACATCTTATTGGCTGATCCGTACAGTCTTCTTTCTATGTTGGATTTCCTGGAAAAACCCGGATTTACCACGCCCTGTCCACGAACAGCTGCGGTGTCCGCGGACGGCGTCCACTTTGCTCTCTGTACCATTCCCTCATTGCATACAGCTAAGCAATCACACAATACGAATAACGTCCTCAGAACACCCCCATTTTGTGAATTTTCGAACATTTCAGGACAATTATCATTTCATTATTCTACTTATCAACATTACAAATATTATACTTTTATCTTGTACTCTGCACACAATGCTATCTTTCTCCATTAGCAGCTCAGTATACTACATAGAATCCCATAATACAATGCTATTTATTGATATAAATGCATCGTTCAAAGCACTAATAACGGTATGATATTTATTGCAATATCTTTGACACTTTTTTCGGAACATTATAATGAAAATCCCTAGTACACAAATTCCATGAAAAGTACATGCACATGTGATGTCATCAGTGATTTCATCAATGACATTTGCGATGTCATCTTTGATGTCCTGGGTGTTAGTCTTAGCAGTGCATGGTGTTGGCGCGAGTTATTTTTCATAGCTTACCATAACTTGCTATTTTCAGGGGTCTTTCGGCTGTACTTAGAACCATAACGTCCTTTAAACAAACTTTTTTTAATATCACGCAAACAATATACAAACATGGCGTGCAAAAACCAACTTCTACAGATGGCTTTACACAGAATGTTGCAAAGTAAGAATTTATGCTCGTTCACAGTGAAGGTCAGCTGCTTCCATTTTTTTCTCGGGCCCCGGAGAGGCTCACGAAGCGGACTATAAGGTTGTATTGTGTTTTGACCTTCACAGACAGAGATTGTGATGAAAGACTTCTCTTGAAGGAGTGTTGCTAAAACGTAAGAGAAGATAAAGATGAAATTTCTGAAACGAAACCACTTTTACATATTATATCACTATGCGAAAGAGTGTTGGCACACGCGGAGTCGTATTTTGGGACTGCACCACTCGTAGAAAATGGAAATTGCAATTGTACTGTAAGTAACCCTTTACATTACTTTATACCAAATATAATTACAATAGCGTAGCATTAAAGACCGCTGAAGTTGAACTTGTTCGTTGAAAGTGGCATAATGTTTTCTACCACGCACTATCACCGCCGAATTGATCCCCTGTCGTTTAGAGGGCTCTGAAAAAGGCAGACGACACAGAGTGGGTTAATATAAATAATTTAACCGGTCTATAGGCGGTCAAGCGCTCTACTCGCTGTGCCACTTCACTGTAGCCTGTCAAGTGGCACAGTGAGTACAGCGCTTGCTTTGACATCCGTGCACAGCTTGCTAACGCAAGTTCGAATCCCGGCAAGGCCAAACTCAGCCTTTCATCCTTCCGTGGTCGATAAATGAGCACCACACACCGTGGTTAATAATAAGCACCGCTTAGATACCTCACAGTTCTTAGCGCTATATGAATGGGAAAATATTATTATTTTATTATTAACATACTCTGTTGCACTATCTTGGATAGCAAATAGTTTCACGCCCTAATAAATAAAATGATGATTTTTAATGAAGATCGGCTGGTGAGACTAATTTATGTTTTTTAAAACAGGTACGTGGCCCCGTTTTGTCTATGTCACGATTTACAGACTCCAGCGGATGGGGTCTTCAACTGCCATGTGCAAGTACAAATATGCAACTTCATGACCCTCACCATTTTATGGGACAATCGCCAAGGACCAATATGCCCTTACGCAGTACTAGCGGCTACAAACAACATACCAACCAATACTGTGGTCTAATGGCTCGTTGTTGGAGCAACCTTCCGATTATCAGAGAGACCATTTACTGCTTTTATCATAAACCAACAGCCTATCTACCGCAAAGGAACAACGCGTGGCTCCAAAGAAACTTTTGCGGATCGACAGCAGATACAATAGCAAATCGCTGAATATTCACTAAACATTTCATGTGAAATAAATGTACTTTGCCAAATGTACAATCCTGCTGTTTACTTTTAAACCACAGTTTCATATTCCGAATTGTGGCGCACTGAGTTGTAACCTGATCTAACACTCTCTGTACCGCAAAGGAACATTTCGTGTCTCAACATGAACTTTTGCGGATCGACAACAAAGACAAATGCAAATTGCTGAATATTCTCTAAACATTTGATGTCAAATAAATGTACTTTACAACATTTACAATCTCGCTCTTTGCTTTTGAATCACAGTTTCATATTCTGAATTGTGGCGCGCTGTGTTGTGACATAATGTGTGTTGTCTTCCGGGTTCTGTGTAAAGTCGCGTAGTACTGGAGACGACTGGGCGCGTTTCATTACGCACCCTGTAAAGTCACGGAGAAAGGCGGGGAATATGAATGCTTTCATAATATCAGGCTTAGTGGCGGGAGATATGATTTAGTGTCGCAAAAGCAAGTCAGCCAGGTCAATAGCGCCAGTCATAGGATTATCACATATTGTCGATGCACACCAGCCGGATTTATCGTTTCTTTAGTGGACAAAAAGTCGGTTGACGCCCCTAGGAAATTGTACTATTAGCGAACAAAAGGAGTGCTCTTAAAACACTTTCACCCTGACAACGAACAATACAAACAACGTTCTCAGAACACCCCCATTTTGTGTAATTGCAACTATTTCGGGACACTGCGAGTGTTCTTAGAACACATTCAACTAGACAGATTACAATACGGACAGCGTCCAGAGGACACCCCCAGTTTGTGTATTTACGAACAATTAAGTACACCGCGAGTGTTCATAGCTCATTTTTACCTTCCTTGCGAACAAAAATGACACATACTCCGTCCTCTAAACATCCCACCATTTAGTTTATTTACAAAATGTCAGAACAGCCGTGTTCTCCGCGGACAAATCGAACGCAACAAAAAGGTCTAGCACATAAAAAAACAAAGCATTGAACCTATCTCATACTCCCCCACCCTTCCCAAACACTCTTACACACCAACACACGGCACTAAATACAATTTTGTATCCACGTTTCACTGCGCTGTACGCGGTAGACTGCGAATACAAGATGGCGGGCGCCACAGAAAATCTGACACGCTCCACGCCCATCGCCATCCAATCAGCGAACACGTCGCATGTCCGCGGACATGACGCAAGCCCATGGGCCAATCGGGGTGCTGTCCGCGGAGCGAACAGGGAAGTCCGTCCGCGAAGCGAACGCAGATATCACTAATTTTTTTGCCTTACATTTTGGTCATTTTTAAAAAAAACTACTGGACAGATTTACACCAAATTTACAAAAGCACGCTTTTGGGACCAGGCCGCCGCTACTGCCGGAAATTTGGTGTAAATCCGTCCAGCGGTTCGGGCTGTAGCCGTGCGCAAAGTTTTTTCCCATTCAGTCTATGGGAAAAAAAAAGTTTTGGGACCCCCCCTATAACTTTTCCCCCCCCTGGACGAATCCTCACCAAACTTTGCAGAAAAATTCAGAGTGACCCAACTACTTTTTTTGCAAAGTTTGGTGAGGATCCGTCCCAGTGAGAGCGAAGTTATAAGCCGCCCAAAAAGTGCTCTTCCTATGCAAACAGCAACTTAACCATAACTACATGGCCACTACCGTGGCCATGTAATATATATATATATCACCCAACCGAAGTTGGTACTCATTTATCGACCTTGGAAGGATGAAAGGCTGAGTTGGCCCTATCGGGATTCGAACCTGCAACCTGCAGATCACAGCACAGACAGAACATTACACAGCCCACGGTAGTGGCTGTGTAGTTATGGTTAAGTTGCTCATCCCATAGGAAGAGCACTTTTTGGGGGGCTTATAACTTCGCTCCCCCTGGACGAATCCTCAGAAAACTTTGCAAAAAAAGTATTTGGCCCACTCTGAATGTTTTTGCAATAGTTGTGAGGTTTGGTTCAGGGGGGGTCAAAGTTATGGGGGGGTCCCAAAATTTATTTTTTTCCCATAGACATAATGGGGAAAAAACTTTGCGCATGCCTACACCTCAAAGTGCTGGACGGATTTCCACCAAATGTGCAGCAGGAGCAGCGCTTAGTCCCGAAAGCGTGCTTTTGTTCATTTGGGATAAATCCGTCCAATAGTTTTTTTTTAAAATGGCCAAAACGTAAGGCAGAGAAATTTGTGATATCTATGTCCGCTTCGCGGACGCGCTTCCCTGTTCGCTCTGCGGACAAGACACCGATTGGCTAATCAGCTTGCGTTATGTCTGCGCATATGCAACGTGTTTGCCGATTGGCTGGAGTGAGGCGTGAGGTGCGTCACATTGTTTCGATGCGCCCGCCCTCTTGGATCTGCCGACAGCGCGGCAGCGAACAGAGGCAAAATGCAATTTTGGGGAGTGTGTTGGTGTGCAGAAGTGCTTGGGGAGTGCTGGGGAGTAAGAGATGGGTCAAATACTGTATTTGTTTAGGTGGCAGGTGCCACTGATGTGTTTGCCATGTGCGCAGCATTCATGGCTGTCCGCGGACATAACAAATGCACTAGTAGCTATTTTACTTTAGTTTGATGTTGGTTTTAGGTTGTTAGTAGAGGATAGATTGTAATTAATATCCCCTTTAAGCAGCCCATATACCACAGTCAAAATGTTTGGTAGCATACGTGTGTTATGCTGCGGTGGCTGTGGCCAGGGCCTAGAGTCTTGGGTGCATGGCCGAAGGCCATAGGCTGTAGGCCATGCACCTAAGAGTCAAGGACCTGGCCACAACCACCGCAGCATAACACATGTATGCTACTAAACATTTTGACTGTGGTACAGTGTTGCTATTTCCTTTAAAAGTATGGTTTAATATTCAAAATTTCGACGCGCTGTGTTGTGAGATGATGTGCGTTGATATTCTGGGTTCTGCATCAAGTAACGTTATCACATAGGTGATGATTGGGTGCGTTTTACTACGCTGTATAGTAATGCTCTGGAGATAGGTGGAGAATATCAATAGGTTTGGGTATGTCAGCCTCAGGGGCGGGGCATTTGAATTAGTGCCGCCAGGGCAGTCCACCTTGGCCGATGCAGCAACGGATAAGATTATGACAAGATGGCCGCACCCTGGTGCCTGATTTCGCATGTGTAAAAAAGAGGAAAATGATGGTAAGGTGCATAGGAAATGTTTGTACGATCGATCAACGTATGCTTAGAAGCACATGCCTGAACACTTGGGAAAATAATATTTCTGAGTGCACTATTCTTTTAATAGATCAATTTTTTGCTGCATTCGCTGCAGATGATTTTCTAACGTCTGTTTCTGTATTATTTTTAATGTCTGTATCGTGTGTTTAAAAAACAACAATTTGGTAAGTACACATAAAGTAATGGGTAATAATTTGTTTATATAGAGAAGTGTAGTGTCTTCCATTGGTATCAATGTTTTCACTTATTTCATCACAAGGAAAATTTACTTCCAGCCATTCCAAAGTAGTAGACATTTCTGCGTAAAAAGAAATAAATATATTATGTTTACTGTACCTAATACAGAAAGTTTACAAATATATAAAATAAATGTTATCTACTCACTAGTTTGTTGCTAAATTTTGGTGTGACTGCTGCGTACGTGTGCTGCTGATTTTTGCTGTGTGGTTTGTGTGAGGTAATTCTGTTGGAGGCATAATTATTTTGTTTTGGTATATTGCATTATGTTTCATATGTTCTGTAATTGGAAGGTTGGTGTGTTACATATACAGTTTGCACTTTTTTATTTATTATTGAATCTAATGTATTTATGTGGTGCTTTTTGAACATGTTTGGTGTTATTATTGTATGATACAATAATGTAAGATACCTCCTGAGTTTTTGCAGTGTTGATGGTGATTGCGTCCGTCCGCGGACATGCGCACGGTCCGCGGGCATCATAAATGAATAGCGTAGCAGGGGATTTAGTATTTTCCATGTTATATGTATGTAAGCTAAGGGAGTTTTAGTAAACATTTATAATATTTACATTATCTATATCTATATCTATATTCAGTGGAAAAAATGTTGTTAAAGGGACGTTATGGTTAAGTTATGTTACTAAAAACCTATGAAATTCAGTGAAAAAAACGTTGTTAAAGGGGTATTATGGTTAAGTTGCACTACTAAAAACCTATGAAATTCAGTAAAAAAACTTTGTTAAAGGGATGTTATGGTTCGAAGTAAAACCGAAAAACCCCAGAAATTCACCAGTTATGGTAAGCTAAGTGAAGAAGGGAGGCCACACTGAATAAACATTTAGTTGTTTATTTTCACACGGAGCTCGCCAGTCGCCCCTCTTTCCTCAGGCCGCCTTTCATCTCCGCCAACTGCCGTCCCTCGCTGCGGTCACGCGACTCTCATTACATAAAAGCTCGAGAGCGCGCGCGACCGCCGCGAGGCACATTACATTCTTACACATCTTCCCCCTCAAACAGAGCAAATATATATATGAAATACTATAACAGTAATGTAAAACTTAACACTTATGGTTAAACTTAATCAGAAAATTTGTTTGACCAGAATATAACAGAATATCAACAGACTTGTACAACTTGCACATGACCTAGTATCCTCCGTGTACAATTACATTGTAGATACCTTAAACACGACCTGAACACTATAATGTCAGGTCTCATAATCCCTCATCCACACCGGCTTAGACCTGGCTCTATGTAAAGAATCCTCTTCAACTTTTGACCTTTGACTATCATCTTCTCTGACCTTCCCACCTGCCTTTTCCCTGTTCTCATCCGTCACCTCTCCTCTCACCTTTTCATTAAATTTAATGTTATTCCTCTCCACCTTCCTCAAGTGCTCCTCATCTTCACTCCTCTCCTCATCACCTGCTTTCGCCAATCTTCCTTTCGACCAAACTTCACCACCTTCCAGAACTACCACATTACTTTTTACTGCACATATCTTCTTAGGACCCAGAAATCTACTTTCCACACACTTGTTCACTAGTCTAGGATTTTTGACATACACTTTTTCTCCCACCTTCCAATCACGTTCCTTCACCCTCATTCTGTCATCAAACAGTTCCTTATTTCTTTCCTGACTCAATGCAATAAGTTTCATAATCTGATTACGGTCAACGTTTACCACTCTGGCCATTCCTAGCCATCCTGGACAAAGCCTTGTCCCAGGCTCCCGTCCCTTCATTGAAACAAATGGGGATACTCCCGTCACCGAATGAGGCGTAGTGACATAATTCCATGTCAGCATCCTTAAAACTTCCCTCCATGGTTGCCTCGAATTCATGGCCATCTGCAGGCCCCCCTTTTATGTACCTGTTAACTCTTTCAACAAGTCCATTTGCTTTAGGATTATATAGAGCCGTCCTTGTGTGTTTTATACTGTATCCTGCAAGAAACTGTTTCATTGCTCCAGACACAAATTGTACCCCATTATCTGATACAATTTCCGCCGGGACTCCTTCCTTAAGAAATACTTTTTCTAAGAATCCAATTAACTCCCTTGCCGTGACTTCCCTTACAGCCTCCCACTCAAACCATTTGGAATGGAAATCCACTACAACAAATACGAACTTTAACCCATCTCCCAGACCTGCCACCGGACCCATTATGTCCACTGCTAACTTACTCCACGGCTGGTCCGGTACCACATTTGGAATTATTGGAGCCTCTCTCACCACTCTGCATTTGTCACTCGTTTGGCAAACTATACAATCCTTGACATACCTTTCTGCACACCTGTCAATTCCCGGCCACCAATAATTCTGCCTCAATTTCCTTTTCATAGCCGCTTCTCCAGGATGCCCCAGATGAGCCAGTTCAATTAGCACTGACCTCAGGGAATGAGGAGGAACAATGCACCTCCCCCTCCTTAACCTATCCTCACATAAGTTTAACTCATTTTTTACTTCCCACCAAGTATTGAATTTACCATCCAAATTTTTTCTTTCTGGCCACCCCGTAACCGTCCAACCTTTGACTAACTTGAGGTCATTATCAGAGTCCTCTTCCTTCGCCCATTCCTCCTTGCTGACCGCACTTTTTACCTCTGCTACCACTAACTCCTCCTCTGTCACTCTGTCCTCTATAGGTTCACCCTTAAGAGGCAGTCTGGAAAGGCAGTCTGCCACAACATTCCGCTTCCCTGGTAAATAGCTCACTTCAAAGTTAAAGTTTTGGAGTCCCAGACCCCACCTGCTTATTCTTGGAGAACCCGTGGCCCACCTGCTACTCTCAAACATCTGAACCAGTGGTTTGTGGTCCGACCTGACCACAAATCCTCTTCCCCACAAGAAGAACTTAAAATGATTCACTGCCCAAAACATTGCCAAAGTTTCTCTTTCAATGACAGAATATTTGCTCTCTGCCCCTCTTAGCGTCCTAGACGCAAATGCTATCACTCTCTCAGTATTGTCCTTATTGTACTGCACTAACGTCGCACCCAGTCCTAACATGCTCGCATCCACTACCAATACCGTTTTGTCCTTGGGTTCAAATCTACCTATGGATGGTGCCTCACCCACTGCTTGCTTAATACACTCAAAAGCCACATCACATTCGTTAGACCATTCAAACCTCACTCCTTTTTTTAGCAACGCTCTGAGAGGTACTGATACCTTGGCAAAATCCTTCACAAATCTATTTATTCGGCCAAACCGAGAAATGATTTCACCTGCTCTTTGTCTTTGGGTACAGGTGCGCACCTTACTGCTTCCACCAAATTCTTTTTTGGCCTCACCCCTTGCTCATCTATCTCATGTCCCAGATACTCCACCCTATGTACCGCAATCTTACACTTGCTCCTCTTCACCGTCAACCCTGCCTCACCCAATCTGCTTAATACTTGTCTCAACACTTCATCATGTTCTTCAGTAGAACTAGCATATATTAACACATCGTCCTGGAACACAATAATGTTTTTCACTCCACTCAACACCGTCTCCATGACCCTTTGGAACACGGCTTCTGCGGACGCCAGCCCAAATGCATCCTACAGTATCTAAATGAACCAAACACTGTGATAAATGCTGTCAGGTGTTGACAATCCTCCTTCAACGGGATCTGATGATAAGCTTGTGAAAGATCAATAACTGAAAACACTTTGGCATTGCTCAGTACTGATAGCTGATCACCTATTATTGGTAAGGGATGTCTATCCACCAGTATATTTCTGTTCAGATCTCTCATATCCACGCATAACCTAATGTCTCCATTGGCCTTAGCTGCTACTACTACCGGCGATAGCCATTCCGAGCTTTCACTCTTCTCTATTATTCCTCTTTGGAGTAACGACTCCACTTCTACTTTGAGTTTCTCATTCAATCCGTGAGGTACTGGTCTCACCTTGTGCACCCTCGGACTGGCCCCTGCCTTTAATTGAATTTCATGTTCAAAACCTTTCAACAATCCCAGTTCCTCCTGAAACACCATGGGATACTCCTTTTCCCATTTATCCTTCAATTCAGCCACATCAACTGGTCTCTCCGCATTCGCCTGTATCCTAATTCCCAATTTCCACTGTTCTTCCCAACCCAGAAGTGAAGAACCTTCTTGAGTTACGTAAATCTCTGCTTCACAGCTCCTCCCTTTATACTTGATGGAAGCTCGGAACATCCCTATAATTCCAATTTTAACATTTCCATATGCATACGGCTCAATATTATGCTCCTTTAATTTTGTCACGTCTCCTTGCATGCAACTCAAAAATGTCGCCTTGGACATTAATGTCCACGGTGAGCAACTGTCCACCTTCATTGTCACCACTCTTCCATCAACCATGAATACATCGGTGGGTGCACCTCCCTTGCTTGATACTTCTGTTACCTCCAATACATGCTTTGTTTGGTTGCTCCTTCCCACTTCTAAATCTTCACCTTGTTCCGACATTCTTCCTCCTGCTTCAATGCTCTGCACCGTCCCTGATTCCCTACACACTCTCGCGAAATGCCCTTTCTTTTTGCATTTTAAACACGAGATGTTCCTGGCTGGACAAAACATGCTTGTGGAAATATGACGGTTACTACCGCACTTGTAGCGTTTGATTTCTTTGTTGAAGCCAGTCTTCCGAAATCCCTTTACAGCAGCCACTTCTCCCTCTGACTTGTCTCCCTTCATAGTGGTCATATATTTATGGGTCTGTTCCATACTCCTTGCCATTTCTATGGCCAACTCCAGTGATGCATCCTTTGATAGTAACCTCTCTTGTATCTTTATGTTATTTGTGCAACCAACTAATTGGTCCCTTATAAGAGAGTCTGTGAGCGGCCCAAATTCGCACGTATGACTAAGAGACCTCAATGCTGCAATGAAGTTTTCCACCGGCTCTTGTGGATCTTGTATTCTTTGGAAGAACTTGTGTCTCTCAAATGTTATATTTTTCTTGGCCTCAAAATGGACTTCCAACTTCTTTTCTGCTATAGAATACTGGTCCATCTCTCCCTGGCCTTCTTGTGGAGGATCCGGTAATCCATCATAAACACTTCTGCCTTCGGTTCCCAAATTGTGCAGCAGGATTGCCTCCTTTCTTGCTGCTGCAAACTTATCCCCTCCAATGGCAATCAGGTACGTGTCAAACAGCTTCTTCCACCTATCCCACCTTATAGGTGGAGTACCAGGTTCTGACAGGAACGGTGGCGGAGGTGCCATACTTGCCGCAGCCATTTTCTTGTACTTAGTGGCTTACTTTCCAATTTTCGCCTTTGGTGTTACTTTTTTTTTTTTTTTTTTTTATACTTTCTGCCAGTCTCCTGTGTTGTCCCCTTAGGCGATTCTTATATGTGAATAGTATCTGTTCACCACATTACAGTCTTACTTCGACACACCATATATTTAAGACTGTGCCGTTACTTTACTGTCCTCTGGGAGGAAGTCTTCCTGTGTACACTACCCGCCACTGGGATTCACCTTGCTGTATCTTTACTGTCCTGTTCTGAACACACCCCTCTTATGGTGTTTTTTATCTACTCCGAATTTTCCTTCCTTACACCTCCTCCCTGGCTGTGCCCCCAAACCCCCCTCTCCCTGCTCCTCACCTTCGTGTCCAATGAGAGGGGGATTGGGCAGCACCCACCAGGACAAACAGCCTTTCCTTGTGTGGCCGTTCACGTGAGAGTGGGGAGAATGTCCCCCTGCAGCGCCACGCTCCGAGGCACTGCTGAGACAGCTGCTCTTCAGGCCCCCACCTCTCCACCGGCTTCCTCCTGTATCCAGCTATAAATAGCACGTTCCGCTTCAAAGGAACGTCGCTGGGCTCCTCAGCAAGCTCCGTGTGCCCCCTCGTCGCCACTTGAAGAAGGGAGGCCACACTGAATAAACATTTAGTTGTTTATTTTCACACGGAGCTCGCCAGTCGCCCCTCTTTCCTCAGGCCGCCTTTCATCTCCGCCAACTGCCGTCCCTCGCTGCGGTCACGCGACTCTCATTACATAAAAGCTCGAGAGCGCGCGCGATCGCCGCGAGGCACATTACATTCTTACACTAAGCAACCATAACTCGCCACCACCGTGCACTGCTAAGACTAACACCCAGGACATCAAAGATGACATCACAAATGTAATCGATGACATCACTGATGACTGATGACATCACATGTGCATTTAGTTTTCAAGCACAGCCTCCACACAGGATTGTCATTGTAATGTTGGCAAAAAATGTCAGCGATCTTTGGAAGAACTATCATTCAGCAAATACTTCATTAAACGCTGCATTGCTACAAACACCATTGCATTATTCAGTTCTTTCTAGTAGGTGCAATATTCAAAACCTTCCATGTTGGATAGTAAAATGATGAATGCTTTCAATTTCAGAGTTCTGGATAGTGTGAAACATGTAATAAGTACCTAACAATGCCTCCCTTACTGCATAATTGTTCTACTACACACAAACCATAAGGAGACTACTATGCATACAAATACGAGTATGTGCAGGGAAAGTAAAGTAAGCAAAAAACCAGCACTATTACCAGACAGTGTTCATAACCTCACTAATTAACTTCAGGCACGTAAATGATTGCTGTGTTTCAGGCTTCTTTCTTCTCCTTTGTATATATATATTATATGATGTGCCTGCAACCTAAGGAAAGCAGTGTAACAACATATGAGAAAGTTAAGATCTACAAACATAGTACCTTTTGCATGTTTAGTTGTTGGCTGTAAGTGAAGAAAACCACCTGCCCTACATATGTCAGTGCACAAAAAAAGGGAACCAGAACTGTGATGTCATCAATGTCATTTGTGATGTCATCTTTGATGTCCTGGGTGTTAGTCTTAGCAGTGCACGGTGGTGGCGTGAGTTATGGTTGCTTAGCTTACCATAACTGGTGAATTTCTGGGGTTTTTCAGTTTTACTTTGAACCATAACGTCACTTTAACAAAGTTTTTTTCACTGAATATATACACAATATCACCCAACTGAAGGTGGTACTCATTTATCGACCTTGGAAGGATGAAAGGCTGAGTTGGCCCTATCGGATCCGAACCTGCAACCTGCAGATCACAGTACTGAGCGCTCAACCTGCTGAGCTATTTTACTGGTTTATGGATCTAGGAACTAAACGAACAGCTTGTACACTGGCTGCTGAGAATAAAATACTCAATATTGACTGCTGAATGATTGGTCTGGTGAGAAGACTAAGCAGTGGGGATGCACCCTTTAAAAGGCCATTGCAACAGATGTGAAACCGAATACTATTGATTTTTCCCAGAAGAGCAAATAATATGCACTGGAAACATTTATTAAAAGTTTGAAATCTAAAATGTTTCGATTTGAATAAAACATGGGGATGAACGTATCTTTTAATGTGACACATGAACTTGAAATTCAAATAAATAAACACATTTTAAGAAATGATTCCCGTGCATCATGATATAACTTCGTTAGAAGCCGCTGTCTGAGGCTTTCTATGACCTGTGTCCTGTTGGGACCTTGTCCCAGATCTTGGATGAAGCCTCTTTCTTCATCTTCCAATTAAACAGTTCCCCACTGGCAACGTTGGCTCTGTAAATACACTTGAACCCGCCCCAGCCCCGATGCCAGGTGTAACATCTTTGCTTCCTTCAGCTGTAACACCAAAGGGCATCCATATCAATGGTGCCAAGTTCTAAAATGCAAGAGCTCAAAATCTTACTTTGAGTTTATCTTAATCCAAGGACCCCTTCTAAAAATTGTTTGCACAAAGAGGTTCTAGCTAAACTCGACATTAGATCCTAAGAGATTGTTTTAAATCGAAATATATGAAACACATAAAGACTTCAACATCTTCTTCCTTATCTTTTCGCTTAAGCAGGATGTTCATCAATCACCAAAAAGGCTGGGTTGGGCACTTTGCTTGCAGTCTATTTATTTATTTATTTATTTATGGCGACGACTGTTGTATCTATCCTTGTTCTCACACTAGCCTTTTAAGTGGGTTTTTCGCCGTTCCAGACATTTGCCTGGAAAGCTGCTGAAAAACACGACTCGCCAAACAGAACTTAAGTGCCAGAAAAACTGCACACCCCAAGAACTGAATAAAAGGCATAATATTGTGAATGGCTAATCATCCAAAGCTGGACGTGTTGCATTTCAGGGCCCCATTCTGATGTATGTGGAGAAATGCTTGTAGGGGCCGGGGTAGCCTGACATTCATTGCATCACTTTCCCACTGCATTCAGATGGTGATGTGTACCTCAACCAACGAAAAGCCCATCATTCCATTTGTTGCTCCTGGAAGCATGCATGCAGCACCATTGTCATAGCCAATAACTCATTCTGTTATAATGAAGGGATTTGTTATTTACTGAAACTATTGCTGATGCCTGTCAACAAATGAGAGATGAGGAATCAAAATGTGGTATATGGTGGAAATACCTAATTTCTTTTCCACCTGCAGGTAATTGGCGCAAGTGAGAAGATGCTTCCTCACTTGCGCCAATTTCCTGCAGGTAATTAGGTTGCTTCCTGATGAAAGCCAACAGTTGCACTCCCATCTATTCCATCATACCTTTCATGTCTGGTGCTTGTGCTTAAATAGCTTGCATTTCCCATTTGTGAATGGCATTCTTCTTTTACAAGTTCAGGATGTGTCATGATGAAGAGCACAGAAATCTCAAAACAACTTGTGAAGCCAGGTCACCTTCATGGGATCAGGTACTGTATTAATGGTTATGTTTTTACGAATGAGTATGCTTTAGATCAGGGTTGTCCAACTCCATCCAGGTAGGATTTTCAGGATACCCCTCATTAATATTCATGAGATAAACTTGCATATAATGATTCGAAATGTATGCACATTTCTTCTCATGAATAATAATGAGGGATATCCTGAAAACCCATCAGGATTCTGTCCCTCGAGGCCTGGAGTTTGACAGCCCTGCTTTAGATGGAAGGAATGCAGCTAAACACATTTGTTTATGGATTGGTATCTGTCCATCAGATGTATCAGCAGCCTTGCCTATTAGGATTTCTTACCTTATGGCATGGAGAACCTTCGGAAGGTACTCTTCTTTTGGGGTTGATTAGAATCAGGCAGTTTCTTAAGCACTGCCATCAGATTCGCGCCCTCAGTGGCCTGAGTGTGCCAAAGACAGCTGGACCTTTGCTCCTCGATAGGTGAGGACCCCACAAATGTACTGAGAAGGTGAACTTTCATGGAGTTCATTTAGGTTGTGGCAAACTGAGTATTTTCTTGCAGTTGAAAAGAATAGATACATTGGGCCAGATTCCCAAAAATTAGTGCAAATGAAAAAAGCGCTCATGGCTGAAATGCAGAGGTCACCTTATTCTGAAAGGTGGCCTGCCCATTTTAGGATGGGCTGGACAGTGGAGCAAAGACAAGCTGTCAGCTTCCTTTTATACATTAGTGTTAGAAGCGCGCCCTTTATACTAACAAATGTCAGGCGGCAAACAACTGTGTGCTTGTTGGGAGTTCATTCGACCAAGACGGCCCCTTCAATGGCCTATCACTGAGAAATGATCGGGAGAATGCAAGAGTGAATGGTGTAGTTTAAACTGCGGCTGTCACACAAGAAAAATCAACATAGTGTCAGTAATTACCATATCATGATTTGTGCCTCCGCCTGAACTTATTTAAAAAAGTGCAGGGGATGACTCTACTTTATGGGCATTTAAAAGTGCGCCCCGTTTGTGAATTCATTAAGCAATTTTGAATGCTCAGAAATGTCTCCCTTATTTGCACAAATGCCACCTAAGATGCACTCATTCAGATGCCCTTTGTGAATTGGGATGCTACTTTTCTTGGGGCAAGTGAGGAGATGTGATAGCGCATCTCCTCACTTGCGCCAAAAATGTTTTGAGCATCTGGACCAATGAGTCTTTTGGGTGCATTGATGCAACGTCATCATGAATGCTGTCAGAATCGGAAACTACCACCCCCGAAAGCTCCTCACCTTACTCCTTAGAGGAATCCTCCTGGGTAGATGTCTTTGGTCTTCTTCTCCCCTCCTTCTTGATCTCCTGCGGGTCTTCGTCCGTCTTGGTGCCCTTCCCCTTTTGTCCTTCTTGCGCTCGTAGAGATAGGGACGAGCTCCGCTTGAGGCCACCCTGACAGTGGTAGGAACAAGCTGTCAGGTGGACCCAGGGGAGCCAATCCCGTAACGTCAGGGAAAAAGCCAGTGACGGCAGAAAAAACCCTATTAGATGGCGAGTCCTTGCTGGCAGGGAGTGTGTCGGAAGTGGAGGAGGCCGGTGAATGGTTACAGTAACAGTACTTGAATCCAAGTATTACCAGACGAGGTAGACTGATGTCGAAAAGGATTGGAAGAGAGTCCACTGCGATCCGAGGAAAGCAAAGGCGCAGGCTGCACACGAGCAGTCAGGAGGGAAGGTAAGGCTATAATGCAGGTAAGAGTGAGAGAGCTGGTACAAGAGAGCGAGAGAGAGTGGAGAATGAGAGAGCAAACAGAAGTGGGAGCGAGCAAGGAAGGGAGAGAGAGAGAAATAGTAATGGAGAGCGAGCGGGAGCAAAAGCGGGTGAACAAGAGTAAAGAATCTAGCGAAAGCGAGAGAGAGAGAGCAAGCGGGAGCGAAAGCGGATGAACAAGAGTAAGGAATCAAGCGCCAGGGAGAGTGAGAGCAAGCCGGTGAGAGATAGCGAAGGGGCGCGAAGGATAGCTTTACAGTACGGAACCCCGTACAAAGGAAAGAGCCAAGAAACAGGGAAAGCCGAGGCGGGCTGAGTACTAGGTAGAAAAGTATCAAAGGACCAAGCTCAAGGAGCGGCACTGCAGGCGAAGTTAGTGAAAGGCTGACAATGCGAGTTGCAACGCACAGCGCTGTGGGCGTGGCTGCCTTTTAAAGGAAAAGGACCAAAAAGACTAGAACGGTAAGGACCGCAAGGTGCCTAAGTAAGCCTCCATCTTTTCCACAGTGTCCAGGGTCGCGTTGTGACAAATGCCCACACTTTCTAAGAGACAGAAAAGACATTGGATTGGCAGATGAGAGGAAGGGAGGAGAGTGTTCACGTGCATGGGGCCAAGTCCGTATCTGGAGGAAGAAGGTGGATGGTGACTCTGACAAAGAAAGCTTAATCACGTTTCTCACAGGCTCATTTGAGGCTTCAGCTCCACTGCTGGCGGCCTTTCTTTCTTCTGTTGTGCAGAGAGCAATACACTTGTCACACGTTTGATGGAGGATACCCTGCTATGATGTGTGATGGAAAAGTGACAGAGGAAGGAGCAGAGGCTAAGGGAACAGAGAGAATCTGGTCTGGGTAGTCAGTTAATGTAGTGCAGTGCACAGGACCTGCCAAGGATCGGTGCTCTGAGGCATGGAATGTAGGGCATTGTGCCTTTGCCACTACTGTGACTCTGCCACCGGACCTGTAGATATGCCTGGGAACTGGATGAAGAAGAGAAGGTGAGTTAGTCATTAGAAGGGCCACTGCTTTGCCTTACATACATATTTGCTATGGCCTGCCATCGCTGCTGTTGCCAGTCTAGTGTACAGGGTGCTTCTTCCAGATGTTCAGGGAGCTGATGCTGGCACCGGTTTCCCCCTCCCGAGCTTAAGCACTAGGACTGTGATGATGAAGGCGCTATTGCTGGGGTCACATGGCCCAGCCCTCCGTAGTGCATAGCCTGAGAGGGGCTCCATTGTTTCAGCCGTGCGGCGGCATTAACCACTGCCGGGTCCTTTCTGACAGAGGGAGCAGGGACTGAGGGAGCCGGGTCCTGCAGGGGTGAAGGATCCAAGGAAGCCAGAGGAAGTGTGGCCAAGGAAGCGTGACCATTCAAGCAGCAGCCCTCCACCACAATGTGAGGGTCCCCCACAACTGAAGCCAGCGACAAGGTCCCTTCCTGACTTTGTCTGCAGGCAGCAAAGGATGAGAAGCATTGAACAGAGGTGTAAGCTTTGATGTGTATTTCTTGTAAGCTTTGTGCAGTGATAATGTGAGGGATATCCTCAGTGGGTAAATGGCCAGGAGGGTATCAAGACATCTATGCAACATTGGTGGCCAGGAAAGAACCTTTTTAAAACTTACAAATGTTTGGAGATTGGCTGTCCATGTCACATCAGGAAAGTCTGAGGTACTCCTGACCTACAGTGCACCCGGAGACAAGAAAGATTGCAGCCGAATTTCAGCACATGTTTGGGGCCACCACACCCTTCAATTCCTTAACATATTCCAAATGAATAAGACACACTGCGTTAATCTGCACTACTTAAACAGCAGGTGGAACCCTTGACGTTTTATGTAGAGCTTGGCAGCCATGTTGGTATGAACTAATGGCAAGATCTATGTCCAGTCCTTCCTCAACATTTACAACTGGAACAACCTGCCAGTCATTTTCAGTGTGTTTGCGTGCAGGCATGCTTCACAATGTTTCCATATATATATATATATATATATATATATACATATATATATATATATATATATATATATGTATATATATATATATATATGTATATATATATATTCAGTAAAAAGAATTTTGTTAAAGGGACGTTATGGTTACAAGTAAAATCGAAAAACCCCTGAAATTCACCAGCTATGGTAAGCTAAGAAACCATAACTCGCACCACCACCGTGCACTGCTAAGACTAACACCCAGGACATCAAAGATGACATCACAAGTATCATTTGATGATAAGTTATAAGCTGCCCAAAAAGTGCTCTTCCTATGGAAACAGCAACTTAACCATAACTACACGGCCACTAATGTGGCCGTGTAATACATGTACATATATACTCATGCACATATACACACAGGGCACACCCACACACATATGTACTTCCAAACTTTCAGTTTGTATATGCATCTCATTTCCATATGTGCAATATGCTTATGTTTGCCATGTCCTAAACTTTTGTGGGACACTTTGCATTAAATGTCAACGCAAACTTGATATTTGAGCTATAGGAGTAAACATAGACCTCAAGCAAAAGGACTGGTTCTTTGGATTGACTTCATACAATCCTTCAAATGGCGATGTCTGATATGCAATAATCTAACAAACCAATATAATATTCTAAGGAATTACAAATATCATGTAAAAACTAAAACATACTCTCAATGGAGGCCATGTGCTCCTTGGACATGGATGCTGTGAGATATGATTATTCAGAAGCAATAGCTAACATATATATAAATATAGACCCGTAAGGATACCTGGCCAGTAACGACAACTGCTACAACTATACAGGGAATATTATTAGAAGGCTTTAACTAACCCAATGGAAGAAGAAAGGAGCTAGGGAAACTGAGAAACCCACCTTCCTCAATTGGTAAGGATAATTTAGAAACTGGGTATCCTTTGCATATACAAAATGAGAAACATAGTGCACATTTTAAAGAGACGATAACTCAAAATGCCCCAGAAGTACTATAGGCTGATTCACCCACACTAGTAAAAAAGGCCCAAAGCAACCATGTTCCATATTGGACTAACAATCGACTTATGCTACACTAATACCAAGTGATACGGCCATTGCATTAACACCCATATCAAAGTATACATAAAAAATGAAGACCTAAACAAATTACTACTCACCATCACTATATTTCAAATCAGGACAGTACTAATCCAGAGAGATCAGGTTTCCCTACCCTCAGACTGGAATTAGAGAAATGCAAAATCAAGACAGGGATACAGCAGGCACTATACCATGCACGCCCCCTATAACCGAACACACACCACTAACAAAAAAGAAATCAACAAATAACTCCTTCCACCTCATCCCCCCAAAAGGAAGCAACCTCAGATCATAGTTTAGCCAACCTAGAAATGGAATATGCAGAATTCTAAGAGTTTTCACTGGCAAATCTAACCCACTAACTGTGCTAGAACATCTAAAATACAACCTGGTGAATGCAAGAAATGAACACAGGGTTGAAATGGGTGAACAAATTAAAGACCCGAAATAAGAGAAAGAAACACTAACTACAGACAAATAGGCTTGTAGATGGTTTTACAAATAAGGTGCATACAGGAGACATAAAGAGAGTAGGCAACAAATTAACACAGATACAAGAGAGACTGGACAAGATGAAACAGTATGGCTTTCTTTCATTGCCGACTCTCTGTACGTCAACTCATTTTACGCCCGAAATGCATCGCCTTCCCCTACATCACAAGCACACTTCCGTGATAAGAAGGCTGCCGCACTTGCCGATCTTCAGGCATTTGGTTCCTGACGCTTGTCAGCCGCGGATTGAGAAAGGAAGTCCTGAAGAATCGTTAATCAGGAAAATATGGGTTAGAAAAGAATTCCAACACCACCAAATCAAAGAGTGACTTGCCCACAGCCCAGACACCCCAACCCAGGTTTCCACAGTCACACAGTCCTCTACAGCAGTGGCTCCCAAAACAATACTAGTGGCAACCAACATGCAGCCCATATTCCACGTGTGAGAGGGAGGCGCACTGGGAATCTAGATGTCATGGATGCGCGGACCCCCGTCTCTCGCTGTATGGTGGGAGTTTAGATATATCATGAGTGCCAGAGATGGGAGAACCTGCTGCTCTGTCCTGATTACTTGCCATTTGGAGGAAAACATGCAAATATGAAGGCAAGTGGAAAAAACGTGTTTCGGATTGCTGGAGGTGGCGGGGGGGGTGCTAGTGGGTAGTACTGCAGATGTTTATGAAAATAACTGATGGAAATATCTATTTTGTGAAGGCTGCTGCGGTTTAGTTGTGAAGTCTGTTTAGCTGGAATTACTTTGAATGAAAATACATTGAAGGGTTTTTTTGTATTAAAAGGCGTCATCCTTTTATTCACAGATAACATTGTAATTTCCCAAAAGTGACACAATCGAATTTCTCATTTATTTATTATGGTATTTTGGCAAACTGTATGAAAAGAAAGCTTTGTTTTTATTAATAAACACAGTAATTTCTGTTTCAAACATCTTATTTGTATTCCCAACTTTTTTGGCATGGGGGTGGTGAGTGGGTTGGGGGTAGGGGGAGGTGGGAGGGTGCTAAATATGTAACAGGAGATACAAAATCTAATGTCTCGAGTGAGATGCAGATGGGTATGGGGGACCCCCATTATCAAAAGATTTAACATGCACATTCTATGCTTTCAACCTCCGTTACATGTAATCTCTGAGGCGGATATTTGCCAACATTCTAGACTGTCATTTCCCATGCTGTCTGCAAACTCCATTCAACTCAATTTCCATGACAACAAATGGATCCCTGTCTTCTAGGGAACATGTCTGTTTACATTGTGAATTCTACTTCTGCCCTTCAGTGACTTTCCCTTTCAGAGTGCTCGATGCTGGCTTTTATGTTTGCAAATAGAACTGCATCGTAGAATTGCCTTTCGAAATAGGCTCCACGAAGTAACATATTTCGTAGAATTGCCTTTCGAAATAGGCTCCACGAAGTAACATATTTTGATGAAACAGTCTTTGGTGAAATAACATAGAACCAATGAAACATGCCAGGACAGCAGAAACAAGTAAAGAGACTGACATTAGCCACGGCACACATTAAGAAAGCAACCAAAAGGAAACACCACAAAAGGTACACACACCAACATAGTAACAGACAAGTACAGTCAGAAACAGTGGAAGAACACATAACATAGACCTTGAATGAAGTCCCAACTAACACTCACTCTCTCTTTAGCAATGACCATGGAAACCAAATAGTGTGGTAGATTTGTAGATGGACAATGCCTATTCCAAGGAAAACGGGTACAGATTACATGCCCCGACAAGGAATATGCAAGGGGAATAATTTCTTAACCCAATTCGGCAACACAAACCATATAATTATGCGCACAGGAACCAATGAACTAAACAAGCATATCATCAACCACAGAAAATTTCAGAAACTAACAGCACAAATATCCCCATTTGTAAAAAAATTGATTGCACTTTTCAGTATAATACCAAGTTTAGATGAGCACAAATCTATACAAGCATTTACCCCAAGATAATTCAGGCCTGCTCAACAATACCAAATGTACAGATAGCATAATGCCAACACATAAACTACAGTGACAGCTGAGAGACTCTGTCCGCATCACCCACATTGGTATATTAATAATGGCAAAAGATCTAAAGATCACAGCACTTAACCAGAATCCAACTAGACAGAAGACACCACAGAGAGATGACGGAAATAGAAAACCCCCAACAATACAAATCCAGCATTATCCCAGGATTGAAAGAACCACCTCACTACACTCACAACCAGAAATCACAAGACACTCTAGAACAAGCTGCTTCAACATGAGCAAAAGGACAATAGAATGCTAGGTTATAGTCTGGAGACTAAACCCCCAACCCCAGATAGAGAGAATGGATACCCTGCGGACAGTGACATTATTGGAGACCAAGAAAGAGAATTGAGAACATACTCCCAAACCACAGAAACCAAGAGTGGCCCTTATTGTAACGCTCACCTGGCTCCCACGGTGGCGCTGGTCTGGTCTGGGTTGCTGTGGCCTCTTCAAGCGTGATGCGCAGAATTCGGGCCACCGATTGAACAGGACCCCCAAATCTTGCTTGTCTGGCCCGTAGGAATATACTTCTGCAGATGAGAAAGGGGATTAACTGTCTGCCGAATAGTGTGCTTGCTCCCCCCTTTCCCCCTTCGTTCTCCTCTGACTTCCTCCAAAACCCCCCGGTTTAAGCTCACCTTATGGTTTGGAAGGATGAACTCTCCATCCTGCTTCTGGTGCAGGGGCGCGCTTTCGTCCAGTTACTTCACTGGTTTTCAGAATGGCGCTGGCAAATCCACTTGACTTTTCTGAGCGATACACCGTAAGTATGAAGATGCTAAAGTTCAAGTGTGAGCCTCCTTTTATGTTGTTTCTCCTAACCTGTGATCTGTCCTTTATTTCAGGTGCAGAACCAAGGCGATGCGTTGAGGGGTTAAATTGCCGGTGGTAAAATCAGGTGAGTTAGTGATGAGGGCGACCCCTCTAAATGTCTTTATAATTCCCCAGTAATGTCTTTTGTCTTTTCCCCATAGGGGCCGGGGTGCGGTACCTGCCAAAGATGCGGCGCCGCCCCGAGATGTGGAATGGTTCACCAAGAAAAGCCGGTAAGTAATATGGCTGAAAATTCGGCCTTCCTCTTGTGTTCCCTTGCTCACCTTTTGTCTCTTCTTCTCTCCCCTAGGTGCAGAGATGTGGTGACTGGTGCTGAGAGCCGCGATGGAGCCGGGCGGCATCTCGGGAACAGGTGAGTGAAGCGCGGCGCTGCAGCAAGCAACGCGGTGCTTTTAAATGGAAGTCCTCCTTCAGGAATGCTGGCGTGAAGATTCCGGATGCAGGTAAGAATGTTGAATAAGTTCTTGGTTTTCACCTTTCTCTTCTCTTCTTTCCTTACAGGTGTTCCAGGTTCAAGGCAGGCGTGGCTGGAGTCCAGGTGCAGGAGCTGACACGGTGAGCGTTCAGCTGCTGGGATGCAGAACAACGCGAAGCACGTGTGGCTGTCCGGGCGTGGCTTAAATAGCCTTGGAAGAAGTTCCAGCTGAGTATTCTTCCACAGCCCCACCCAAGTAACAAAATAGTTCCCTCAGAAAAATAGTCCCTCCTAAGCCTCATTTGGCTTGGTTCTTCATGCAGCATGGTCTGCATCAGGTGAGTGTGCAGCATGGTCTGCTTCAGGTAAGTGCACCAAACACTTCCCCTTATGAGCCTGGTGCCTATGGCGCCAGGACAGAGTCCAAAGAGCCCCTATAAAGGGCCGCTGGACTTTTACCCGGGGGCGTGATGCCTGCTCCCGGGGGTGCTGGGCCTGGCCTGGTACTCCGGGGGTAGGCATCATGACACTTATTAAGACAACAAGAAGGCAGGATTCAGAGAACCCAGACCTATTATTTGGTTAGCGCCTGGAAACACTTGTGTATAGGCGCCATACAAATGTCCAATAAATAAAATAAATCAATAATACACAGAAACAAAAACAATATTAACTGTTATATACAAATATGAACTGAATATAAATAGAAATCCCTTCTAAAATCTTATGTGAAAATAACTGCAAGAAATCAAGTAGTTAATCTTGGTAATAGCAGAAAGAGATGTTACACCCCCAAAATAAGGCATATATAAACACCCATGGGGAAATGCAATGCCAATAATACCCCCTAAAACAGCTAGGTAACAACTCAGACTTGTATTAACTATTTCAAACAATGTACCTTCTCAAGTGAATCACCATATATCACAACGACCTAAACTGAAATATCATCTGTCATATAAAGTGCTTTAAATATTAAGGGCTGCAAACCCCAACCTACAGGGACAAAACATCTTCTAAAAGCTTTATAGGAAAAACAAATCATGAAATGATCCTTTGTGAGGCATTGCATAGCAAATGTTCAATATTTTAATGCTGAAATGGCTACCAGAAACATGCTGTATCCCCACTGAACAACCCCAGGAAGAATAAAGGATGGCAATCAAGAGGAATTAAGTTCTGGTAGAAAGAAGAATTTGCAAGCTACCACTACCACTAAAGAGGGGTGCAATAAATGGCAAAGACACCATATGATCAGAAGCCATCCACTTCCAGACAAAGGGACAGATGCCGATACAAGGAGACATGAATCCACAGACAGCTAGAGAAATAGACGTCATCCACACAGATGGAGATAGCACATAATAGGAGACAGTACACCTTGTACAGCCCCAGACATAAAACACAAACCAAGCTATGAACATGAAAGTGAACAACCACAACAGAAAACTCATGAATATGCTCAACATAATGGGCCTCATTACAACTTTGGTGGTATTTTGGCAGTAAATACGCTGAAGTACCATCAAACAGATGTACTGTTACTGCCACTTTGGGACCAATTCATGGAATTATTTGTGCAGGAAATCAGGAACTTGCGCACCAAACTGCATGCAAAATCCCATTAGTCGATTCATAGAATCGAATGCGCTGGACTTTTCCAGGACTTGCGTGGAGTTTGCACAGGCTCGGCATGTCTCTGTGAGCCCTCGAGCGCCTTGCACAAGACACCATGCAGAGCGTGGGTGTGGCTTGCGCAGAGGGCTGGGAGGGTGGCGCAACACAGGAAATGGGGAAGAACATGCAAAAAAGTGGGCGTTACAAAGGACGGCCCACAGGCAGTGCCTCGCATGCCCACATTTGCACCAAACGACACTGTAGAGGAGGAGCCTAGTGCCTCTACCAGACATCCCACCCCTATTTTATGTGTTGGGAACCTGAGATTGCAACATGCGCAATGACAGTGATGATGCCTATAATGAGGCAAGGTATCCATCGAGAAAGCCTTATAAGATGTATACACGTGAGATGACAGTTTCTTAAAGGAGACACCAGAAGAAGTGTGAAGATGAATGAAAGAGAAGACTGGTGACGTCATAATGTAGCGGAGACGGCACAGCAAGAAGAAATGCCAAAGAAGAGAATGAACAGACCGTATAGAATCTGATAACGACGTAAAGAATCGAGTAACCTTTCATGTGCGGAATGAAGATTGCACGTGTAAAAAGCACTGAAGAAAATGCAAGCCGTTTTTTAACTGTACAGATGCAGTAACGCAAGTAGACTAAGTAATCATAAAGGCTGGCTATAAATAGTGAATAGACTGCAGGTGGTGCTGCCATTATATGTATACAGAATCTGGATATTCAATGTCGCACTTTAGCAAGCCAGGACCCGTGAAAGAAGGGCTGAAAGTGTGGTGCAGTAGAGAAAAGCAGCTGAAGATTGAGGAAGGATCGAGAAGGCTGTCTGGCCCAGTGTCAAGGGTTGGGGCAGCCGAGAACTGGTTATCCATCTCTAAAGATACAAAGGATGTGAGAAGCAAGATGAGCCCCCATCAAGGTGCGAGGGGAAAGACGCTATGAGTGCCAAGTTTTAATTCATTTAATACAGAAAGGGAGTTAAACACAGTCTCCTAACACATGGGGTAGATGGAAATAGATCTTGGGCAAGCTGCACCGAGACTTGAAGATAAGAACGTGCTCACACTCCCTTCTATTCTCAGGAACAAAGACAATCTAATTGGCAGAAGGCATGAGCGATGATGGGCTAATTGGGTGGGAAGGCATGGTCAAGTCTACCCACTGACACCTGGGGTAACAGCTTGCGTGCTGCTCGCAAGTCAAATATTCCAGAAGGGTACACGCGTGCCAACCAATTAAAAAGGGCTAGGTATTGAAGAGCCCTATAGTTTGAGAGCCAATGGTGTGTCGTGTATCTAAAAAATGCTGAGGATGACTTGCACTAGGGGTGGGCATAAGTTGTCCACCTCACTATAGAGATCCAATCACAATCCTATCCCATATAGAAAGTATACCTAAATGTTCCCCATAGACCTATCACAATCCCAAGTAAGTTCTCTTAGTTTGCCACGAAGTATGACATCACGAATGACAAGCTTTTACTATAAAAGTGTATTTTTTATGTGATAAGTTGAGATTATGCTGTGAGACGTCCGTTGATATCTGTTGTACTCCCTGTTTTAGATAATTGAGAATAAAACAGATTATATTTGCCAACTTCCTGAGTCCCTCTTATTATTGGTGTAAGAGTCATTCTGCATCCCCATCCTTCTAAAGACTTGTTACCTCAGTAAAAGGGCCTACTGGTTCAACACATATTTATGAAACCCCCCGCATAGCCTCTCAGCATAGAAATGGCCACGCAAATCCCTCAATCACTATGCCACGCGAAGGCAGGCGTAAGGACACTTATGCATAGGATTCCAGCGCAGAGGTTGGTTTGCATGTCAGATTTAGGAGTGTGTGTATGCAAGCAGGGTTATGATCTAATTTAGGAGTACGCGTACGCAGTGTAGCAGAGTGCAGGAACGGTTTACGGGGGTTCGCACGCAGATTTTCAGAGTTTTACCTGAGTAATGAAGTATCATGCACATGCAACAGTTATGGGGGACCCTGCGCAGGGCTCCTACGATGCAGGTTGTTTGCGGGGGACCCCGCGCAGTGTTTGAAGGGTGTGTGTATTCGCACCCAGGGGAGCATGCAAAGGTAGCTGTTCCGGCTGTTTATGCTATGCGTGGGGCCGTGTCGGGCATGACTTGCAAGTACGGTTACTTTGCGCAGTAAATTCTATGAATACACAGGACGCGCATTTTTTATTCTGCATGCAGGCTCTCCCAGTATCGTTCTCGCCACGTGGCAATTTCAGGAGAAATGTGCACTTTTCCATGAATCGGACCGTTGGTCCGGTGGAATTACTGCCAGATTGCAAGTGGTGGTATGGTGGTGTTAGTTCCCATTTATGGAGTCCATAGGAGTCCATGGGGATTTTGGCAGAATTACCACCAGTGGTTTTCTCAAGGTTTTTCCTCAACCTTACCTCTAAACCCATATATTTGCGCTGTGGTAATGCTGTGATAATGCAGTGGTAACTCAGTTACCACTGAATTAGCACTGTTTTTGGCCGCACCGCTGAATTCCTAATGAGGCCCATTGGATCTACTCATTATAAATGGTAGGGCAAGGGGAGTCTCTCTGGGGCAATTTACATCCAATACCCCACTCTGATACAGTAAGATGGTCTTTGCCATCACACACATTCAACCACAAATTGTCCAAGCATTCACAGTCAAACCTCAAAGATATCTGACCAACAACAACAGGACAGTACTATAACTACAAAGACAAAAGACAGAACAAAGAAATGCACACCACCACAAAAACTATACAGACTACTCCCTAGATATAAATAGAGGTTACAGGTCTTTTCATCGAATTTTTTTACCGAAGAAATATTTCCATGAAAATGTTTCATCTAAAACATTTTCATTGAATGTCTATTGCTATAACTAAAAGTGTTTATTCACCAAAATTGATTCACCGAAAATAATACAGGTTTGATGAAAGTCAGAGGTAGCTGTCCAGTGCTGAAATATATTGCATACAGTAACAATCTAATTCAGCACTGGATAGCTCCCTCTGACTTGTGTAGTGTCAGCGAGTAATTTCAGCACTGGACAGCGCCTGATCACCCCAAAACCCCTGTTTTCCTAACCCTAACCTCAACCCTAACCCTAAACCTAACACTAGCCGTAACCCTAAACCTAACCCTAGCCGTAACCCTAACCCCAATCCTAACCCCAACCCTAGCCGTAACCCTAACCCCAACCCTAACCCTAATTTCGATATTAAAAAAAGTCAGTGAAAGATTTTTTCGATGAAAAAATCTTTCGATTAACATTTTCCGGTGAAACATCTTTCATTGAAAAGACTGTATACCATAAATAGACACAATATAGCAAAACTGAGAATACCCTCTAGAGCAGGGAACTAGACAACCTGGCAGAAACTTTCTTCCATAGAATTATAACACAAACAAATATGGAATAGTCAAAGCAGGAATGGGCTTAATGACTACATGCAAAACAGCAGCAAATACCTTTTAACCATGACCGAAAAGTGTAATAAACACAAGAACATAACACCACAAAATGCCTAGTTTGATTCAGAATACAAATCACCACACAACAACCTGAAAGACCCATCTAACAGATAACACAAGAACCCTGAAAACAAAATGCTAAGAGAAGAATATCAATGCACACTGTGGAAATTCAAAGCACCAAGAGGAACAAATCACAATATGTAGCAACACAACTCTCAAAAATGAAAGAATCAATAATAACAAATACATTCTGGGATAATTGCAACACGGCCGATCGCAAAAATGAAAGAAACAACAAACTAACCAAATCTAAATAATGGCAAAACCTGGGAAAAACACTTCTAGGACCTCTAAAGTGATGCAACAGGAGAATTGAACTCGGAAAAATGTATAACGATGGAAGATTTCAGGACCCTAGAAGGAGTCATAAGAGGCCAACAAGAACCACTAGTCCAAATAATATCACTAGAAGAAACTAATAACCATCTCCAGAAATTGAAAACTGTATGGTCCAGTGGTACAGACACAGTAAGAGTGGAGATGAAAAAACCAAGTACAACTAAAGTGGATGCATGCCTCACCAAATTATTCAAGCACATCCTTTGTAGCTGACACTTCCGTACAGCATTAGATGATGGTCTCATCACCCAGTTTATAAAAACAGTGACATGCTCGACCCAAACAACTACCCAGGTTAAAGCATAAGAAGCACAATGGAGAAACTCTTCTTTAGTACCCTAAACCATAGACTATTACTACAGGAGAAAGATATCCTACCCATGAGTCAGATAGCTTTGCTCCCCAAACACAGCATAACAGATCATATTTACACTCTTCAAACATTGTTGGATACATATGTACATAACAGTATGAAAAGACAAATCTTTGCATGCTTTATCCGTTCTATGTTGAAATCTCGCCGCCGAGAATAACGCAGCAGTGTACACCGAAGTTGAAAGCCTCATACTACTAAAATGTCGAATTTCTGATTGTTTACAATAGAAGGCAGTTGTGGGGATGCTTTTTACGCCCCCAAATCAATGTGGTTAATGGAAACAACGAATTGCAACGCAAACTCTCGCGAGAGTAGAAAAACCAGGAAGTCTTTCTGACATGCAAAAACAATTTCCTCACAGCAAGTCCATTCAACTGACAATCGTTCCTCGCTTTCCATGTAATGCCGAAAAAGGGGAGTGGGAGACACCCCCGCAACCTCTGCAGCCCCTTGTTCGGCATTATCGGATTCAGGATTTTCATCCACGCCGAATGCGCACTAAAACCGCAGTCAGCATTTTTCTTCTCGCTATTTTCAGGGCAAACTTCTTTAGCAATTTCCAGAAATCCTTCCACACTATTTGGCGCACAGGGAACCTACTAAAACGCCTTCAAAATGGCACTGAGGAAAGATATACAATATGATTAAGGACAATTATTTACAGACAAAATGCAGGGTCAAAATAAATGGGATGAAAACAAACACATTCACACAGAAGGAGTGAAAGAGGGATGCTGGCTAAGCTGCAACCTCTTCAACCTATACAACGGCCTACTCTATGCGGACGATCTAGTCTGACTATCACCCACACAAGAGGGCTTACAAAGAAGCCTAGACATCCTACCAGAATGCTGTAGATCATGGTGCTTAAAGATTAACAGGGTAAACAAAACAAAAATCAAAGTAAAGGAGTGTCAGAAACAGCAGTAAACAATATAATGTGTATTTCAAAGGTTAAACTCTAGAACAAGCCACAACTACCTAGGAATAATCTTCAGCACCATAGGAAGCTTTACACTGCCCAAAAACAGCCTCCAAGGAAAAGCTTTATGGGTATATTATGCTATTAAATCGAAACTGGGCACTATGACCGCATCTGTAGCTTTCTGGCTGACACTGTTCGATTCCATAACTAAACCAATGCTTCTACATGAACTGAGGCATGTTGACCTACCCAAAATCAAGCTCTGACCAAGGGGAATAATTCACACACTGAAAGCATTTATCCATTAGCCAGTGAACCAATACTCAAGGGCCCAATAATGGATATAGAGCAGAGCTAGGAAGACTCTCAATAATACTAGAAATAGACGATCCACAAAATTCCTGGACCTTGTCATAGAAAGCAATACTAGGACATACCACTCTAAAGCAAGGTGTGAATCAGCTATAGACCAAACCAAAAATGATGAATACTAGAAAAGGAACTATGCACCACAAGGTGAAATAAAATAAAGAACAATACATAACACACTACGAATGGCGAACAGGACAACGTAGCAAGATAAAAATGTAACAAACCACTAAAATGAGAATACAGCCTCATCAACTATCTACTGGCAGTCAAAAATACAAAACACAGATAACTAATGAACAAACACAGGAATAGCGACCATAAACCAAGGGCCCGATTAATGGAAAAATGTGCATTTTACCCGCAATTGCCGTGTGCCGAGAACGACACTGCGTGAGCCTGCGCAGAGAATAAAAAATGTTTGCCCCCGGATAATCATGGAATTCACTGCGCAAAGTAACCATATCCGCAAGTTGCGCCCGGAACGTCCTTGACACGCCCCCACCCAAAGCATAAACAGCCAAACCGACTTCCTTTGCGGGCTCTCCTGGGCGCGAATACATATACCCTTCAAACAGTACGTGGTGTCCGCCGTAAGCAGGCCTGCATCTCGTGGACCCTCTGAAGGGTCACCCGTAACTGTTGCCCGCACCCTGACAACTTGCATATGAAAATTTGTAACTCAGTTTGAACTCTGAAAATCTTTGAGCGAATCCCCATAAACCGTTCCTGCACCCCGCTACATTGAGTACATGCACCACTAAGTTGGATCAAGACCACGGTTGCATACACACACCCTGAACTCAGACACGCAAACCCACCTCAGCGCTGTGATTCCTATGCGCAAGTCTCTTTACATCTGCATTCGGGTGGTGTAGTGATCGAGGAATTTGCGTGGCCATTTCTATGCAGCGAGACTGCACGGTTGATTCCATGAATATGTGTCCTTCAGCGCAATTATGGGCGTGCGAGGGACAGCCTGCATGCCGTCCCTCAGAACGCACACTTTTTCGCATGTTCTTCCCCATTTTCTGTGTTCCGCCCTGTTCCCAGCCCTCTGCGCAATCCACGCCCATGCACTGCGTGGTGTCTCGCGCAAGGTGCTAGACAGCTCGCAGAGATGTGCCGAGCCTGCGCAAACTCTATGCAAGACCTGGAAAAGTCCCCCGCATTCGATTCCATGAATTGACTAACAGGATTTTGCATGCAGTTTGGCACGCAAGTTCCCTATTTCCTGCGCAAATTATTCCATGAATCGGCCCATAAATATCAAAACAGTCAGACATAAACGGACTTGGAAAATGGAGACATGATATGTAAACAATGTGATATGGACCATATTGAAGATGCGACTCATTTCCTCACACACTGGACCAAATATGAAGTCATCAGAAGTCTCTATTTGGGAGGCGTTGCAAGTGATATCAGAGACTTAACATAGCTAAACAATTACAAAAAGATGCACATATTACTGGAAGAGGATTTTAACACAGCAGAATATCTGGCTACATGTCACAAGTTAAGGCATCCTAAAAACTAGAGACATACAACCAGACCGTACAGACCACATACAATAGACATATATAGCTATATAAGAAATAATATTAAAAAGCCTGCGGTAGTGGCCCTGCAGTTATGGTTAAGTTGCTCAACCCATAAGAACAGCACTTTTTGGGCAGCTTATAACTTTGCCCCCCCCTGAAGGAATCCTCACAAAAGAAATATATGGATCCTTCAAAGACTGTTGATATTTCATCGAAGGGGAGCAAAGTTACAGGGAGGGTCACAAAATATGTGTTTTTTCCCATAAACGCAATGGAAATAAAATGTGCTCACGTCTACAGCCAAAACCCCTGGACAGATTTTCACCATATTTGCGACAGGAGTGGTGGCTCTGTCCCAAGAGTGTGCTTTTGTAAATTTGGTGTAAATCCGTCCAGTATTTGTTTTTAAAATGACCAAAAGGTTGGCCAAATTAAATGAGTGATATCTGGGTTTGGTCCATGAACTGACGTCCCTCTTCGGTTCGCGGACAGCCCTCCGATTGGCCCAAGGGCAGGCGTGATGTTCACGGATATTGGATGCACTCGCTGATTGGATGGTGAAGAGCGTGAGGTGCGTCAGATTTTCGGGAAACGCCTCCCATGTTAGATCTGTGGACAGTCGAAGCAGACCGCCGACAGCTTGGTGGGAAAAACGTCTGGAGAACACATTTTGCATCATTTGGTGGTGGAAAGATGGGTTGGAAAAAAGATGATATCGGGCTATTTTTGTAGGTTGAAAAAGGCTGGGCAAGTGGCGTATCAGCCTGCAGGGTAGTTTGTGGGCTGCGTTCTGAACAGACAGCTTGGGAAAGACATTTCGGGTTATTTGATTGCTGAAAGTGGGTGTAGAAATGGTAGGAAAGTGGCATGATGGTAATGAAGAGCTGTTTTTATAGGTGAAAAGGGGTTTGGAAATGCTGCTGGGCCCGCTGTCAATTTCGGTGTCAGCGGACATCATTTCGATTGCAGGGGGTGAGATTTGTTAGTTGACCGTGTATGATACGTATTTGTTATACAGTTAATTATGTGTGGTCAGCGGCTAGATTCTGCCCCTGTTGTGCATGTGCGAAAATGAGCTAAATAACATGGCACCGGTGCACAGCCATTTTGGACATTCACTTCCAGACCACAATGAAAGTCTTCATTTCAGTGAGCTCAGTTAGGAGGCAGACATAAATAAGATGGCATAAAAGATAAAGGAAAACTGGCTCTCCTCCTCTTACTAGACCTCTCGGCCGCTTTTGATTTAGTGGACCATAAAGTGCTATGTAAACAGCGCTCCACTGCTGCCCACGTCTCTCTGCAGGGGATAGCCTGGATCCAATATTTTCTAGACAACCGATCCAGAAGAGTCTTCTCCCCTGCTGCAGCAGCGGAGCCAACACCAATAACTTGCGGAGTTCCGCAAGGTTCATGTGTATCTCCCACGAGGTACAATATCTTCACAAAGCCTCTGTTTGATGACCTAGACAATTTGGGTGTCACCTACACTAACTATGCAGATGACACCCAAATCCTCATTCCGATGTCTGGTGACTACGAGGCGGACTCTGCCTTGTTGAATAAAATGTACCTCTTCATCCAGACATGGATGGCCGCGCACGGTCTGTGTCTGAATGATGAAAAGAACGAGCTTCTACTCATTGGAGCTTCAGCCAATCTCAACAAATTAAGTAATCAGTTCCAATCCTTTAAAATTGATGGTATTGACATTAAAGTTGCCAAAGATATAAAAACACTAGCTTTCTACTTAGACTCAAATCTTAACTTACAAAGGCAAGTCAAGGATACAGCCTCGGCAACTGCGTATATCTGCAAGCTCATCCACGCCTGCAAACTGTTCCTATCCACAGCTAGTTGTATTACGCTAGCTAGAACCCTGGTTCTGGCTAAACTCCACTACTGTAATGCCCTCTACCTTGGTTCTAGTAAGCAAACTATTAATAAATTACAAATTCTTCAAAACAAGGCTCTCAGAACTGCTTTAAGCATCCCAAGAAAGCAACATATCTCTACAATCAGACGCAATACAAATAGGCGGACAATTAATGACAGAATACAACTTAAAGCATTAACCCTCACCCACAAATACCTAGTCAATGCAGCAACAAAATACTTGGTGGAGAAATTCACTAAAAATATATCTGTACGACCTACTAGGGCAGCGTATGATAATTGCCTTAAGGTCCTCAGAGATACCCTTAAAAAAGCAGGAGGAAGTAGCTTTCCGGTCAGAACAGCACAGCTTTGGAACTCCATACCCACAGACTTAAGATCCGAACACTAATTCTTCAGCTTTAGAAAAAAAACGATAAGCTGTCTTCTAGCCATGAACCCTTAAATTTTCCCAATGACCATACCTCTCAGCCAGACCATGTATATTTCTGTAAATGTATAGTTCTGATTATGTATAGTTCTGTAAATACAATGTAAATCCTTGGAGCTATGTAAATAACTTGTAAATCCTTGACCTTTAACTTGTAATATTCTCTGCATTCTTGCTGTGTATTTTTATATACCTCTAGCAATATATTTCTGGATGTATTATCTTGTCTTGTAATTGACATATTTTTATTTCTTGTAACCTGTAATGGAATAAGTATTTTATGCAATGAGTAACGCGCCCAGATACCTCAGGGTTTGGAGCGCTTTTTAAATAAATAAACAAACAAACAAGATTTCCGCAGCAGTTGCAATGTTTTAGCGCGAAATAGAGGAGTATACTGTGTTGGATAGTTTGTCCATGGTTCGCTCAAGGACGAGCCGAGAGGGGAGTCAGTTATGTGCAGGTGCATTGATAAGGGGTGCTGGAACGAGAGCGCGGTTGAAGAGCTGGGTTTTTCCACTGTCTGGATTTTTCCACTCTTGCCTCCCATGCTTGCTGTCTGTCCTTCAGCGGGGGGCAGTCGGTAACCTATGGGGGCAGGATTCGTCCCCCATAAAGAAGAGAGGTATCCCAATGAGGCGACAGAGAATTGGAACCCTGCGTGTTGAAGTCTCGCTGAGAAGGAGGACCCTCCGCTCCAGACCCCGTTAGTTGATGCGTGATCTCTCTGCCTACCTGCCTTCGGACCTGAGTAGTGTTGTCGTGGCTGAGATGAAGCTTTGTCCTACAACTGCCCTAACAGTGATGTATACTTGTTATGTTTGTTCTTGTTCATGTATTCATGTATTACCAGTTGCACTTATCCTATAGTTATATGTATGTTAATGAAGTGTGCATTAAGGACCTGTAAAGAGCCAATTATTTTCTAACTACTGGTCTAAGTGTACCTTATTGCCTTCCTGAGTCCAAGAACTTTTAGTCTGTGTAATAGGGTCAGTAATTCTGCAGTCATTACACGTGTCTAAAAAGCAAAGCAGCCGGCCAGAATATGTGCACTGGGCACAATGACTACAGTGGTAGTATGTGCATTGTAATTATAGGTAATGTAGTAGGAGTATGGCCAGAATGGCCATAGTAGCAATATGTGTAAAGTAATTGTCTGTAATGTAGTAGGAGTATAAAGTGTTTGTAATATGGAGGTATTATGAAATTGAGTCATTGGGGGAAAAAAAACATACTGGATAAGAAAAAAAAAGAAATATAAATATTACAAATAATTGCAGGTAAACAGTTGTGGGACACTTCGGTAAGTGCACTACATGTTCAAACATATGATATGATATGATATTTTATTTATATCGCGCTCGTACACAGGTGTTTCAGAGCGCAACCAGGCAAAGGGAGGGGAACAGGGGAGAAAACATAAACAATGATCTTACTAGGCCCAGTGACATTGAGAACGTGCACGTGCCTGGGGAAGGGAAAAGGGGGAAAGTGCATGGGAGGGGGGGACATTGGAAAGCACAGGAGAGAAAAAGATAAATAATAAGTAAATAAATACATCAATAAGGTGATCAAAAACAATTGTAGTGCAGCCTGTGAGTGGCAGAGTGCAAGGTTGGTTAGATAGGGTGTATCTGATAAGTACAGAAGAAGAATGGGGGGAGACTGTATGGGTACAGATACAGGCCCCAGTGCAAGGAGTGACCAGGAGGCAGTGCAGGAGGGTGGCAGGGTGAGCAGGTACCTGGGCCCGAAGGACAGAGTGTGGCCAGGTGCAGCAGTGCTGAGAGAGAATGCAGATCAGCAGGGGAGAAGAGGGGCAAAGGCAGAGGTGAAGAGGAAGGTATTGAGGAGCTTCCAAAACCGTATATGGTTCTCCTTAAGTTACAAGGTGGCAGGGAGGCAGTTCCAAAGGGAGGCCCCAGCCGAAGACAGAAATCTACCCGCAGCTCGTTTCTTTGAAAAACGACTGACCGTGGGGGAGTTAGAGGTAGAGGAGCGAAGGGCGCTCGTGAGGGGAGGTACTTACAGAGGTATAGTTGAAGGTATTTTGGTCCCAGGCCCCAGAAAGCCTTGTGGACAATGCAAAGGCTTTTACATTTTATCCTTGCATCCACTGGGAGCCAATGAAGGGATTTAAGCGTACTGTTACATATTGGTGTGCAATAACACATGCATTGGTCTATGGCACTCGCCTTACCCTTTCATACCCGTCTAGTATCAATGGCAGTTGGCACCTGTGAGGGTGTGGTCGCAAGGTGCCAGGGTGGATGGAGACGCTGAAGGTGTGGTACACAATGTGCACCAGAAAGGCATCTTATGCACAGTGACTATTCTGCAAATAGGCACTGCAGTGCTGGAGTCTGAAGTCTCTCCTTTGAAGACCTTGCTCCTGCAGTGAACATATGTATGAACATATGTATGAGTCCATTGAATGTTGTCGCAGGCCTATTGTGCTTACCCCATTCTCATCGTCTTCCTCTTACTTTTACGTAGAAGCTGAACATGTGTAGAGCAATGGTACTTTATAGACTGTACTATTGCAACAGCCTCTTCTTTAATGTACCCACTTTCTTTCTTGGGCCACTCCAGGTAATTCGAGTTAAGGCTGCAAAACTTCTCATTGCCCTAAAGACCAGGGACCGTTTACTTGATCCTTGGTCTTCAAACTTTACTTGGCACCTGTAGCGCGCCTAATGTCTACATTGCTATCTAACTTTAAGTATTATACGATGACAAGCTTCAAGCTGTGTGCTGCATCTTCTCTCTTGCTTATTGCTGACTGTGTATGTGTGAATTAGGAATGGTGGGCATCCAACAATGTGTGCCATAATGCCAGTAAAACATAGACAATTTTCATTAGACCCCTGCTACTGTTTCCCCTATTTCACTCCAGCTGTCCTCTTTGGGTCCTGTACCTACGCCTTCCAGTAAGAAAAAAAACTTTGGTGTTATCTTTTCACTACGCCCTGTCCGTATGTCCTCACATTATGGATGTGTTGAAGAAGTTACACTACCAGCTGCAGCCACTAAGAGAAATTGTTGCTTTTGTCACTCTCCCCCACAACATCACTGTCGCAAGAGCTGTAGTTTTGTCTAGACTGGCCTATTGTAACAACCGCTTTGTAAATCTTACTGCCTCTACTCTTTCGACCTCTGCAACTTATCCAGACAGCACTGCAAGACTTGTCCTTGGCCTTAACTGAGGGGATGATATATCTCCAGACCTGAAATCTTTACACTGGCTGCAATTGGTAGCTGCAATTATCAATTTCAAAACCGTCTGTATTGTTTACAAGGCTTTCGGGTGAGAGGGACCACATTACTTGCAAGTGTATCTTCTTAAGCATTTTTGTTATTCAGCTGTTTACTCCTGCACCTCCAACTCTTTGAGGGTTGTGGCATGCATTTAAAGGCCCCAATCAGAAGTTCCTTTCACAGGAATCTCAGGATTTTAAGCACTGAAACAAAAACAGCCTGGCCTTTGTTGTTTTTCAAGTAAAATTAAAGAGCCATGTGGAAAGGGGCCTACCTGTCATTACCAATGGACAAGCAGTATTTTAATTTACAAAAGAAGGAGGAATCAAAAATCCCTGTCACATGGAAAACAGGATTTGTACACATTGAAAACAAAAATGGCTTGCACACATGTGTTCAAATAAAAACGGTTTTAAAAAGTAAAAGTGAAAAAAATATCACTGCTCACAGGAAAATATTAGGAAAACAAAACATGATGTGCGGGTTGACCAAAAGCAATACATATTATGTTTCACCTCCAAAATCCAGTGACATTTGAAGAGCCACTTGGTCTTCATGATAAATGTCAGCCCAAGGCAGACCCTTTTGCTTGCTATGGGCAAAACTTCACAAGGACATCTCCCACTTCCAGCCTGAATGTCACATCTCCCATCTAATGACCAATCACAATAAAAATATACTGCTCAAGGTATCGAAATTCAGTGTTCTCCAGACCTGCTGGCTCTGAAAGCTCTGAAAGCATTGATTTCAAGAAATAGTTACCCTTGGCTGGAGCATGACTAATATGTGTGAAAATGGGGGCACCCACTTCAAAGAGCAAGCTTTCAGCACAAAGAAGACTGATAAAAAAACTCAGGCACAGGCTGATCCAGTGAAAACAAATGGCCGGAAGGCAAGACTCAGGGCCATTTGTCCCCCATAAAGATTCACAATTAATTTAAAAAGACTGTTATCATTTAAGCCTTTTTCTCAGCAACCATAATGCAGATTGATTTCATTTTTATGTAATTTCCAGGTAATTTTGGGGATATAAAATGCATCTGTCTGTGACTCTGGGAACTGTAATGGCCAGTTAAACTACGTTTCTGGCTAATCTGAACATGCTCCAAATGTGAGACTTGGTGAGCAGGTGGAAAAGGAAATTAGGGATATGCTTAATAACTTACATATTCATAACTGTTTTGCTTTTTATGGAAACGGCAGAAACGTGCCACATGACCGTGCTATACGGTACGGTTTTGGTGGTTGGCTTATTTTATTCTCCATGATTAGCTTCATCAGAAAATATGTTTAGTATGGCAGTTGCTAGTAAAATTATGAAGTTGTGATATATAACTAGTTTTAGCCACAAAGTTGAAAGGAGAGCAAAGGGTAATTACAAATGGGAATTGCCATATTTTGTTCCAGACCTCTAAACAAATCCTGACTTCGAGGCTAGGTTTGGGAGGAGAGAGAAGGGTAACTGTCCAATCCTAGTGGCAGGAGTTATTGCAGGGTACTTCCCCAAGATTGTAAAATTGGTGGTGTCATCATTGCTATATAAGGGAGACACACAGGGACAGACAGAGAGAAGATACAGACTATCAGGAAGGCTGAAACGTACCATCTGACAGCTGTAAGGAGACACCAGAGGAGGTTGCCGAGAGCGCATCTGAGTGAAGCTGTCTATTCCTAGGAAGGCCTGAAAGCTGACTGGGTCCTATGGTGGAGAGCGGGTAGCCATCTTGGATAGTGGCGTGACCAGACCCCTGCCCTATCTTTCCAGAGGGACCTGAGATGCAGCTGACCTTCCTGAACCTTAAAAAGGCTTGCTATGTAAGTAGAACTGAGCTCTGGAAAGCCAAAAGGTGGAGGAGTCTGCTTGCCTTGAATCCTTTCCCTTCATAGTGGGCTGGGGGGGGGCAAAACTGTATAGATCCTTAGCCTATTTAACCAAAAATATTAACATAATTAATTCCCCATTTGGCAGAACACTATGGGTGAATGTTGTTAAAATTTGAAATGAACAAAGCTCACTTCCCAGTGTGCACTAACCATAATGGGTAATCCTTGTTGTCCAGCTGATCACGACTTCTTTAAGGAAGAGGGGCGTCTTTGTTCTTAAATCAGTCCAACCTTTTTATCCAGCTTCCCCAACACATGCTTTTCAGTAAAGGGGGGTCTGAAATTCAAAACTCCCCAAAGCATTACAATTTTTCTGTCTGACTTCCCAACATAGACCAAAGCAGGGCGGGGTCTGAAAAACAAACCGATAAATAACCCTCTGTTTATTTTAAACCAAAAGTGTGGGCGAAATCATAATTACCAATCTTGAAATCCTACTGCTAGCCTTTTAAGCCGGAAGGAAAATCAAAATCGCACAACAACACATGATAACTGCCTTTGTTTTTGATCAGTGTAATTATTTTGTGAAGCGAAATTTGCTGAAAGTGAAGAATTGTGATTGTGTTCTTTTTAACTCACTTTTGTGATTTGTTTATGCTGAGAGAAGTTGATTGTGTTGTGCCACGGATAAAGTGGTGTTTGTCATTTTTGTGCTAATTTCTATAACTTTTAATTTAAATAAATACCAATATATTTCCCGTACACCGGCCTGGTTCTTGCTCATTGTTAGCTCAGGGGAGAGGGATCCAATTTTAATTAATTTGGCATTTATATAGCGCTACGAACCCTCAGGTATCTGAGCGCTGCTTATTATTACCCACGGTGTGTGGTGCTCATTTATCGACCTCGGAAGGATGAAAGGCTGAGTTTGGCCCCGCCGGGATTCGAACCTGCGTTAGCAGGCTCTGCACAGATGTCAAAGCGAGCGCTCTACTCGCTGTTCCACTTGACCGGCTGATATGTGCCTGAGACAGGGCTAAAAAAAGAATGTGTTAAACTGTTTGTTGCAAAACCACTTAAGTGGGGAGGGAAGGAACTCCCTGTGTTGAGGGTGGCTTCTGAATAAACCGTTACAGGGTTATTCGCTTCAGTAGGTAGAGGGTGGGGTGGGGGTCGATTTCTTTGCTTGGGTTGTGAATTCCTCTGGAACTTATTCCCTGCCTCTCTGAAACTTGAGCAGGAACATCTCAGGGTCTGTAAGTAATTGAAAACTTTCCTTTATGCTTCTGCTTTCTCTGTGTCTCTCCCCTGCTGAAGTTTTCGTTCAGCTGCACTAACTGGTTACATGGCCATCCAGTGAACCTTATGGGGACTAGGTTGCCTTATCACCTGTAGCTCCATGCAATGTGTCAGAGCCCACCACGCACTATGGACTGTATCTGTAATCACATGGTGCCATGCCTTTTTGCACTTACTTATAACTGGGCACCCCGGCGTTACTTACTGGAGGTTTGTTAATGCACTCTCCCCTTGCATCCCTCTGCCACTTCTGCTCTCGTTTTCTGTTGCACTTGCGTGATATGAATGACACAGGGCTTAGTAATATCATTTATTCTGTTTCCTTTTGTAGTTCCCTTGCTTGTCAAGTTGTGCCTCGAAAAACCTCTGTACAGGTGCGTTACAAATGACTTATATGAAATCATTGTTGTTTTGTTCCTTCGCCCCACCACTCTTTTTTTGGTCTTGTGCCAAAGTGTACATTTTTGGAGGAGTTTTAGGGGCTTCACAAATAACCAAGAAATAAATGAATAAAGTAAATGAAGTTTGAACACTCTGGAAAGTTGATACTATGCTAAGTGGCTGCAGATTGCAATAAACAAAGAGTTTATGTGCCACAGTGTTAGCCAACACTTAAGTAACGGGCGAAGGAATTTGTATTGCTAAGGTGTATTATGAACATGCGACTGTGGTCTTTGCACATTTATATCTTACTGCACATGGCAATAAGGGGCGCGTGTATGAATGCAGAAATGGATATGATTGCAGGAATAAATGTGCACAGAAGCTAGTAAGCTTGTACTGCACTGTTCGTGTTTTTAAACTTTAACGTGATGACTGTATTTGTATTTTTGTCACTGTTATCCTTTGAAGTGCCAGCAATTATGCTAGACAATGTGTGCAGCCTTGGTGGTTGCTTTAAGGATAAAATTGAAGATCCTTGTATTATTGACAAGGCTGTCCGGGTCGTGGGAACACACTACCTGCAGCTCTTTTTGACAAATTACGATACATTTGATGTTGCCACTCCAACTCTGTGCTAGGGAAATGCTTTTCATAGCTCAGAGCAGGGGTCACATTACTAATGGCGTATAGAGAAATACCTGCCTGTGTGAACCACGCATAAGGTTATTTTTGAAAGAAAATGTTAATTTATTGTAAACAGATACGTTGATACCGGTAAAATGGAAGTAAATATTGTGATATGTGGTTCACTTGAAACATTTGGTTGTTTTTGTACTACACTGTTTGCCAGTAATAGTGTTAATTGTTGTGGCATGTGTTTCCAGAAACGAAACTGACTCGGGCATGCTGTGAACGCTACATAAAGGGTGGCATTGTTATGTGTCCTTCAAAACACTGGACTAACAATTTGTGGAAGTAAATCTGTCGATACTCCACAATGAAATGAAAAGATTCACTGTATTAAAAGCAGACATCGGAAAGTACAATTTCTATTTCAGAAAACTGTGTTGTGAAGGGGTTTGTCCTCTACAACATCGGAAAAATTGATTTGCAAAACGCAATGTAAGCAACATTTTAAGTGAAAGCTATTGAAATGTGGAAAGTGTACTGTCTGTCATATGATAAACACTGTGATGCATGAATGTTCAATTTGCCGCAAAGAGCAGACGTTGTACATGTTACTTGAAACTTTAATTTATAGCCAAATTAAGAATGTATTTGTATATTTAATTGTAAAGTGCTTACTGAAATAGGTTTTTCTGTTATCGATTTTACATAGTTATATACTCCCGCTCTGGCGTATCATGGGTGCAGTCTACCGGCCCACGGCTTCTTCAAGAGTGTTTGGACAACAATTATCAACAACGGATATGTTATAACAATTGCTCGGGATGATCGCCAGGCAACAATTTGTCCTTTTGCTGTTGCAGTATCAAGGAGCAGCATGGTTGCATATAGGTTCTAGAAAAGTGCGGATGTGAAATTGTTGCATTTATTTCAATTTTAAAGCAGTCATTTCTCCTGTGTAATTGAGTGCTATGTGCACAGATTATTCGTTGCTTAAGGAAAATATGTTTTGGTGCAGAACGCAGACTTGCATTGATGGATCGATTATCGGATTTGCCAGTAGAAGAATACAGTTAACAGTTTCAGTAAAAAACGCTGCCAAGTTCGATGGCTATGAACTGTGATCGAAAAAGTTAACTAAGTTTTCGTGGACTTAAGTGAAAGTTTTCAATGTTGTGTCAAAATGAAAAGTATTTCTTACGATCCCCACTATTGCTGTTTTCTTCAAAATAAAATGTTTCTATCATTTCTGTAAAAAAAAGACTAAAGTTTTGCATTGTTGTGGATGTTTGTGTTCAAGTTCCCTGTTCTGCATAACTTAACTTCATGACATTGGTAATGACTTTGGTAGCTTTAGCCTTTGGTACATTCCCAACAGTGGTAAAGAATGGCCACACCCATGATTCTCTCTTGGTGCTAGGGGTATGCACTTCCTCTACCTCATCTTCTTGGTCCTCTTCATTGTCTTTGGAAGTACTGCACTTTTCTTGTTGTGTAGGTCCTCCAGCTGGTGGTGGTGGCGGGTCTTGGGAGGAGGGATGGCAATAGCTGATGCCATTTGTAAGATAATAATAATAGCAGTTTTGCTAATATTCTTCCAAGTATGTTCTCTGTACAAGATTGTTAATGTATAATGAGTAAGAATAGGTGTAGGAGCTGTGCGAGGGGAAAATGTTGAGCTTGAAAGTTCCTAGATCAGTAGAAAGTGCAGTTCCGAAATGCTCGCGAAGCACGAACCTGATCGCGAAGTGCCGACTCGTTCACGAACACGTCGTCATGCCACGCACTCGCACATGGTCATGTGACACTGTCCGGAAGGTCCGCGATGACGTCAGACGTTCATGAACGTTGACGAACGCAAAACCAGTGGAAAAAGTTGCAAAAATTGTATGGAAGTGTTCAAAATGATGCTAGAAGGTGGGAAATGGCAGAGTTTTAAGGTGAAACTTTCCAAATTGGACAAAAATGTTGCTATATTGGGGTAAGTATGATATTAGTAAATTGTAGGAAATTAGCATGCACTGGTAAAAACCCATGAAATTCACTGAAAAAATGTTGTTAAAGGGATGTTATGGTTAAGTTGCACTAATAAAAACCTATGCAATTCAGTGAAAAAACTTTGTCAAAGGGACGTTATGGTTAAGTTGTACTAATATAAACCTTTGAAATTCAGTGAAAAAAACATTGTTAAAGGTATGTTATGGACACAAGTAAAACTTATAAACCTCAGAAATTCACCAGTTATGGTAAGCTAAACAACCATAACTCGCACCACCTCTGTTTACTAAGACTAGCACCCAGGACATCAAAGATGACATCACACATGTAATTGATCACATCACTGATAACATCACATATTAAATTAAGTTTCATGAAAAGTCCCTACAAGGGACTATGTTTATAATGTTGGTAACAAGATGTCAGGGGTGATCAGGAGACCTATCATGAACTACTTAATCTATGAAAGAATGTACTCATCTAAACAAAACATTATACATATACAACCCTTTAGCAAAGTTTGGCATTGCTTGCATGTAAAGATTTATTGTACTGTATTGATAACCCATGGCAATTGACTCACCCCCTCTATTGCTTTTTCTAGGATTTTGCCACAGAACGAAGCCATAGGGAGGGGCCAATGGCATGCACATGTTACCTAAGGAAGCATCAGTTTTCTGAAACTAAAGGATGCATCACTTTACATGTGCCTTTTTTGTCCAAAGTCAGACCGCTCCAAAGGTGTTTAATTATAACTGACATGTTTTACCCTGCTTTCAGCTCTTTGGTGTGGGGCAGAGAACAACCTGGAGTTTCATGAAATTCAAAGGAACGCGGGTCAAGAACCTCAATGATAAAATCAGAGAAATCACCATTTGCATATTGCTATAGGTAACAGATGATCCATTATAATAATACACCCCTTTGATGTGTCTCCTAACCAAAGTCCCTTACGTGTGTTGCACCGAGTTCACGTGTCCCATTCTTAATATTATATTGTTTGTGTGATCAGATATGTTGCTCCAGGGATGCACACATGCACCACCTGAAAGTGCTTATGCCCCCAAAAACGCGTTTACCATGTCCCACTACACTTTGGTATTTTTAAACCTTAAGCTATACCATGTCAATGCATTTTTGTTGTTAATAATGCAAGCACATCTTCCTTTCCTAAGCTGTAGAACAGGGGGTCCCCAAATATCATTTTATAATGGACCCCTGTATTTCTGGTGGCTCTGGCAGCATCCACTCATATGTTACGGCTGGTGGTTTTAGTTTGGTTAAGAAAAGACACATTTAGAAATACATACTTTTGGTGGATGTATGGATGGAAACAAAGAGAGTACACAAGGAGTAGGTTGATAAAGAGAAAGGGAATACTCGGAGGGTTGATTTGCAAGGGGGATTCTCGGAGAGGGGTCTGGCATGACAACAAGTGCTGGGACACCATTAGAGACTGTGTTGTGATTTGAAGGCAGGTCACATAATGTGAAGAGTAAGGTAAGAGTGAAAGGAGAAGCAGAACACATGAATACGGTGGCGCTGGCTGCTGACTCCTGGGGAAGGTTTACTTGAGTCCAAATGCTGGGCTTTGGGTAGGGGAGCAACAGCCACAATGATGTGCTTCTCTGGCTGTAGGTGACGTAGTTGCTTTATATTAGACATAGGCAAGTATGCGCAAAATAGGATGAAGAAATGTGTCAGGAGAAATGGTTCTTGCTTTAATGTTGGAACCCATAAATATCCGACTACTTCTGCTAACAGTAATGGTTCCGGTTTTGGAGCTGGTGGCTTAAAGATGGTGTCGATGAATCACTCCCTTTTAAGTGAATATACTTTCATGTGAATTTATTTTTTACACTTTACCGACTGATACAAAGCCATTTGCGGAGAAGTGCAGGATTGCAAATGGCTGTAATGTGTTCTGCCTGTATCCCAACTTATGGTATATTGTACTAATTGCTAAGTGTTTGTTCTTTGTTGTTTATATGGCTATTTCCTCCTTACCTGTATGGGAGCACATTTTACAGTTTTTGATGCTTGCTTACCCATTTAAAAATGTTAATGAAACAAATCTCAATTAGCTGTAATGTTACACTACTATCCATTTTACTCTGTGTTATCGTGAAGTAGGTGTCACAATGAAAACAATATTGTTTTTCCAAGAAAAGCTCAGGTTTAAGCACAGTTGCTTTTTCTGTATGTGTACTCCCATCCAGTTTGGCAATAACAATGTCCAAAGTGAGCCCAAATGATCCTAGTTTGATTTATTTCCAGGAATGCATGCGCCACTCTTCTTTCTCTTAGCTCCAGCCTGCCATTTAGCTCACTGCAACAGAATCCACACCAACAATGTGCACATTCTATATTGCTTTCATGCATGGTAAAGATACTGTTCCCTAGCAACAGTGACTCCACGACAGCTCCCAGAAGCCCGGGCTCCGTAGGCCCTTCGGAAAACAAACAGCCGATAGGTTTGATCATGACACTTGATGTTGGCAGACACGAAACAGAAGAAGCAAGCAATGGCAATGCCAACAATTGGGGCCTGTGTGTAGATATTGTAAACGTATTTGCCAGCCATTGTCCTAATGGTACTAACCGGCTATTAGTGGTAGCAGCTTGAACATGGTGAGCGTACTTGGGCATATGATAAAGGGCCTGGCAAATGCCTAATAGCTATACCCAAGCCAAATAACTGTTGGCTTCGCTTACGCTCATATAATGCTTGCTTTAAACAGGACTTCAGTGACGGAGATGCATATTGGAGAGAGCAACACACGTGTCCTACGTTTGAGGGAGGATACCCTGCCATGATGGATGATATGATATGTTGTGGCATTTATAACGCGCCTGTACACAAGTGTTTCTAGGTGTGAAAGAGACAAGGAGGGGGAAACAGAGGGAGGACAAATTAACAATCTTACTAGGCCTTGTGTCATTCAGATTGCGCAAGTGAGGGGAAGAGAGAAGGGAAGAAGTGCAGAGGGAAGGGGAGAAGTGCCAGGGGGAAGGGGAAGTGCAGTTAAATAACAAGTGCAGCCAGTGGGTGGCTCGTAAGTGCAGAGAGAAGGGACTGTAGGGTCGCAGATACAGACCCTTAAGTGCTGGGGCGACGAGAGGCAGTGCAAGGGCAACTGGACATGCAGAAGCCTGGGCCCGAGTTCAGAGGGTGACCAGGTGACCAGTGCGCCGAGCAGTCAGGTGCATCAGCAGGGGAGAGGAAGAGAGAAAGCGGAAGCGAAAAGGAAGATCTTGAGTTGCTTCTGGAACCAGAGGTGGTTCTGCCCCGGTGACGGCACTGACAAACGTGGAAAAGTGGGTGCTTTTTCAATTAACCCTGATGTGGATTTGCCATTGGACTGCTATTGAACTGACATTGTCATTGAACTGCTACGGCTACTGATCTCACTACGCGGTGACGTTTGAGATTTGTGTGGGCTGCGAAGAAGTTTCTTCTCCCTATTGACTTGAGTGTGTAGCAGGGGGCAGCTGCGAGACCTTTCTCTCCCTCCCCACTTGTTCTTTTTTGTCCCAATCTGTTTTTTGCTCCATTTTCTATTCTCTGGCTTGTGCCAGGTATTAGAAATGTATATAGTGCTCTTTTTTGTGATATAATTGTTTAACCATTTTAATTGTTTTAACTGTTTTAATCGAAGCCAACAGGTATTTCTTAGGGGCGTCTATTTTATTCACTGTTATTTTGAAAAGGGTGGCAAAACCTTTACCTCGTCTGTCAATTTATACCCATATTGGGCTGTACTATTTACACTGCTGTAAATAGCCTTTAAAGCTATTTGAAACTTGTAACATGGGGAAACGAAAAGCGGGGGATGAGGGGAGCTCAGGGGGAGGAGGGTGCCCAGTGAAAGGGGCGAAAGAGCCAAAAAATGTTAAAACCACCAAAACTGGTAAATCCACCACAAAATTGGTACCTAGTGCCCCTCAAAGATCCCTTGACTCCTACATGAACGTAATGGCTAATAAAATAGTAAGCTGCATGAATGAGGGATATAGAAAGGGACACAATGGGGAGGTTGGCACCGGCTCTCTGCCCCCAGGGACGAGGTTGGGGTCGGGGATTAAGGTATAGAGGGAGTGGGGATTGCCCGGGAGCAGGCCCAGCAGCTCCCCATGCCTCTTTTGGGGGGTATTCTGAGGGAGAGCAGCATAAGCCCTGAGGACCTAGTTAGTCCGATTATGGACTCTTCATTAGCCAGAGAGGGGGATAAAGAATGGCTAGAAGCCCTATTGGATGAGAAGTTAAAACCCCTCCTGCTGATGTTGAAATCCCTGCGGGGGCTGAAAGAGGGGGTACTTACTACCCTAGCAATTATGGATGACTCCATCAGAGCAATTTCGCTAAAATTGTGTGACTTGGTCAAAAGGGATGAGGAGGGCGCGACTTTTGCTGGGTCTTGCCCTTTATGTGTGTCTCTAAAAAGTGGTCACTCTACTAGCTTTGACATGGTTGTGGAAGTACAATGTAGGCAACCTTCTGCTGCCACTACGGTAGAAATGGAAGAAGTATAAGTGGATAAAAATGTGGTGAGTGGGCCCGTACGGGGTACTGTCATGGAAAGCACGGAGGAAATAGCGCCCTTGCAAGGGCAAGGGAACTTAACAACTCTGAATCTACCGCCTGAAGCGGTTCCTTATGTGGGGATCATCACAGGTTTGCCGGGGCTCCCCAAGGGCAGCTTTGAATCGACACTTTCCTTAATTAATAAGGTGTCACATTGGATTAATACAAACCTGATGGGGCCCAAGATCGACCCCACAATTATCTGTATGGCTAGAAGAGTGGGATGGGTCGGAAATAGGCCTAAAAATCAGGTAGGAGACTGTGTAGTGGTGACTTTTTCAGATGCATTGATAGCTGATTACCTTTTGAATACCAACCTAGCCCGAGGCCTTAAGCTGAATGGAAATAGACTCTCAAGAAAGTTTTTACCTCTTGACTACTTCTATGTGAGGGATGGGGGACAGGTGGTGCGGAGTAAGACGTTTGGTAGAAGCACAGCGGGAGGATGTGCGATGAAAGTTATCGTCCCAGTTAGGCCAACATCACATACTAATTTAGCGGGTGGCTGGAGTAGGATTCCTATAGAGAGTGGGCATAGTATTGTTACGGAAAAGAATCTCTTGGGCTTTCTGCCGCTAGAAAACCAGTACGAGATCCTAACCTCCTGTGAGGACGTGGATTGACAAATGGTTGTACCAGGGGGTTGTGAACCACAGGTGATCAGCCTGGGAGAGCAGCGGCCCGATCCCACTTTATCCTGGAGTAGCACAGTGAGCAAATCACTAGAGGTTTGTTTGCTCTCGTGGAACATTGCAGGGTCAACTAGGAAGATGAAACTCGGGCCGGTGATTGAGCTTCTCCAAGCCAACGCAGTGGTTCTACTCCAGGAAATGTGGGCTTTGGAATCACCACAACTCGATGGCTGTACTTCATATGGCATTCCGGCAAAGAAAAAATCGAGCGGTAGATGTTATGGGGGCCTGTGTATCTTGATCAAGTCATCACTTCAATGTAGGACTAAGGTGATCGACACAGGCATGGATTTTCTACAGGTGGTCCTTCTATCCGCAGTTAAGGGACACTCCATTTGTATTATAATTTTTATAATAGTCCACATATCTCGGAGATGGACAGACTAAAAAGGTCAAGGGGTTTATAGAGGACCTATTGTCTAAGGGTAGGAACAAAAATGTCTAGTATATTTGGGGGGGTGACTTTAATATCAGAACGGGAATAGGAGTATCCGAGGATACATTAGACCCCCTGGAGGATTTGCTAGAGAATATCCCGGCTCCCAGTATGAGGGATGTGAGAGTCTGTCCTAAGGATCTGCAAATTAGTTCTTGGCTGATTGAATGGGGTTTTCGTACTGTTAATGGTCGCCTAGCCCCGGATATACCAAGCGAGGTGACATTTAACAATCACTTAGGCTCTGCAACAATTGACTATTTTTGTATTTCTGCGAACCTATGGGAATGTACCGTACGTTTTGAGGTGCTTGCAGATGTACATAGTGATCACCACCCGATATGCTTGTCGCTTAAGGGCCTGTTGGGAGGAAGGGCCTCTAGGGACATTGCTCCGTGTCCAATGATGGGTGTGCCCATTGGTTCCAGAAGAATTAAATGGCGGACCATCGTAGTGGAGGAATTACATTTTAAATCTATTAGAGAGAATGAATCCCTTTTGGTGGACATATTGGGGAACAGCCTGCATCCGGGGGAAGAAGTTGACAAATTTGTAGAACTGGTGGTCACCCTGACCCTGAAATTTACGAAAGCTGTTAAGGCTAAGGGGAGGTCAATGCAGAGGGGGTGGTTTGATGAGGCTTGTAAAGGGGCGAAGAGAGCCCTGTTGTCAACACTTAGAGACCCAACATCCAGTAAAAGAGCGATTGCCCAAGTTAGAAGTGTCTACAAGTTGGAGCTAAAGAGAAGAAAATAGGAAATCGAAGGGGTTGCCTGGGAGGGCTTCCTGAATGCTGCAATCAGAAGGGACCAGAAGGCATTCTGGGAATTTGTAAAGTGTGGCCCGGATGGGTGCTGGTCCAATGTGGGTAGTGGGACACATGTAGAGGAAGGGGCCTGGCTTAAACATTTTGGGAACCTGTTTGGGGTGGTGAATGTTGAGGACGATGTGGAAATCCCTATGTCTTGCCTAAAATTTGAGGTGGAAGAGGTTAAAAGGCCATCAAACTCCAAGCCCATAATCGGGCACCGGGACCGGATATGATCCCCTCAGATTTGTTTCAAGATCCGGTGGACATGTGGGCACCACTTTTAACGGTGGTGTTCAACGCCTGCACGCAATCAGGGAACTACCCCCCATTGTGGAAAAAGGCAATTATCTTCCCAATCTTTAAAAAAGAGGATATGGCCAGCCCTAGTGCGTATAGCCCAATCTCCTTGTTGGATTCTTCCTTTAAGATCTTTGGGAGAATCCTGCTAGCTCATATTGAATCATGGCTGGGGGCACAATCAATACTTTCGGACATTCAATTTGGGTTTCGTTCTGGAGTTGGCACAATGGAACAGAGCCTTAACCTCTATATCTTAGTGGCCAACTTGTTTTTTTTCAGGGGAGAGGCAGTATACCTGCCATTTATGGACCTGAGCACGTCCTTTGATAAGGTGGACAGGTTAAGGCTCTGGGCCATGCTCGGGTTTTTAGGGTGCCCAGGGGACATCTTGAGGGTGTTGGTTGATCTACACACAGATAACGAGGCGTGTGTGTGCAGTGGTCCAGGGGGAGACTGCATGGCTTGTTCTAAGGTCGGGTGTGGTGTACGGCAGGGCTGTGTGTTGGCTGCTATTTGTTTTTGTCTTTATATTAATGGACTTTCACTGGACCTTACTAGCATTCTGGCGGACTTTCTAGTCCTGGGGGGACGGGTTTTCCCAGTTTTGGCTTATGCAGATGACACAGTTTTGCTAGCCAGAACTCCCAGAGCACTACAGGCCTTGATTAATGCCTACACAACCTTTATGTGTAATTTGGGCTTAAGAATGAATACAAAAAAATCACCTGTGAAGGCATGTGTGGGTAGAAAACGGTCAGCGCCCATGAAACCGATGCTTTGTGTCGGAGAAACCATACCCCGAGTCAAGGTTTTCGACTATTTGGGAATGAGGTTCTCGGGAGCCCTGAATATGGCAAGGCCCATGTGGCCAAACAATCAGTCAAAATGAGCCAGCAAATAGGGGGCATTTTTCGTTTTATGTCCAGGTGTAGAGGTCAGCCTCTAAGGTCAGCCTCTAGAAGTTATCACTAAGATCTATGGTGCCCACACTTTGGCCGCTACCCTGTACGGTGCCCCCATATGGGGTATTCAGAAGGCAGCTGAAATTCAAATTAAAGAGAACAAATTCTTCGAGCAATTGTTGGGGCTCCCGAACTCCGCAGCATACATTGCAATACATAGAGAACTGGGAATGGAGTTTTGGGAGGACCAGTGGGCGCTGGCCCCAATTTTATTCTGGGTTCGGTTGTGGGCAAACGAACATGCCTCCCTCTGTCATTTCATTATTCGGACTGTATTGGGCAGAGCGGGGTGGCAAAAAATTCCATGGTTCCTCTACATTTCTAACGCCCTTGGGGAGGTCAACCTCAGTGCTCTTTTTCCGCCCGCCGCACTAATAACTAAGGTTGAGGGGGCTCGCCATAAAAATGTGTTGAGCAAAGCTGTAGCTAGAAAAAGAATACTCTTGGAGTATGGTAATAGAAATGGCCAATTCCATACCAGGAAGAGTAGGCTTTCCGGGATCCAACCCTATCTAACCTGGAGCCCTCATAAAAAAGACAGGTGGCTAATAACGAGGGCACAGTTTGATTCTCTTCTTTTGAGAGGGAACAGATCTAACTGGAAAGTATTCCCAGATTTCGCATGCTGCCCGGTGTGTGGTCATCACCGTGAAGATATGGCCCATTTATGGTTTTTTTGTACTGGTTATACTGGCATCCGCAGAGCAACCCTGATTCCCGCCCTTAAGAAGTCTGAGATTCGTTATTACAAAGTAGCACTCATCTTTCTTTTGAGTGCAGACATGGTCTTTATGGCTTGGGCTTTTTGAAAAGAGCAATGTACTTTAGGAAAAGTTTGTTGAGGCTCCAGGGTGACGGTAGCCAATAATGAGAAACGTAAAACTGGAGGAAATACTTTTATAATATGTCTTGTAATTATTGCTCACACAGACATTGGATTTTAGGGACAAGTGATTGTGAAATTTGTATCTATTTTATCCTGCTGTGCCTCCTTTTTAAGAATGTTCATAATCGTTTGCATAGGATTCAAGGTATTACATATGATTGGTGTACTCCTTTGATTGTGTGTAATATTGTGTTTTTTTCTCTGTTGTTTGATGGATTTTTTTTTTTAATATCCGAATAAACTTGTTTGACTGACTGACTGATCATTTCTTATTATAATATACCAGTGCTTAAAGAGCCACCCCGAAGCCTGACAGTTCAATTCTGTAATAAACAAGGTGTGATGGCACAGAAGGAACTGAATACAAAGTCTGAGGTGAACAGAAAAGTAAAGTACGACTGGTCAAGAATTGTGGAATATTTACATAATTGGTCATGTGTTAACAATTCCTAGGCATGAGTGGCTCCAATGTCTATCTTGTCTTGGGACCCTAGTGGGTTAGTTAATATATCCCAAAATGCAAATATATCCCAAAATGCAGACCAGTTGAAAGTGTTTACTATAGTGTGCCTCCAATAGACTCTCATGTGTGATTCACCTATTATGGATGGCTAAGAGGTATTTGCAGTCAAAGCTGAAAAGGGCCAAAGAGGGCGTATTTATGGAGGATTATTGATTAAAGTTCCATCATACAGATTTCAATGCATGAATTCTCACATTAAGGCAGTTTACTCAACAAAATAAAGTTGAACCTTTTGTGCATTTTTGTATTCATCTGTAAGGCCCAGTCCATGGAAATCCAAAGGTGAACACAGTTTTCAGTGAGACAAAACCAATACAATAAATAAGACATTTGTAGGCAAAACATAGCTATATGTGTTTAGCCAAAAGGAAGTTATTGGGCCGAGGTTCCAAAACGTGGACAATCCCGATCCCATACAGAAGGACAAATCTACATATCTATATCACACAAAAGAATGACAATTTTCATCATAAGGAATAAAGCGAAAGGAAGCCTGTAGGCCTATTAGTAAGAGCAATTTGTATATTACAAAGAAAAAGGAATCATAAAGAAAACTTGGTGGCAATCTGCATTTTCAAGCATAAGGGTGGTGTAATGAACGTTACCGGCTTCTTGTTTTCGGAACTAAGGGGGAGGGTTAAGGTTCAAAAACAAGAAAAGGGGGTGTTTTTCAAAAATGGGGACGAGCATAGGTACAACTTTAGACTGAGAGTGCCACCACCAGGGGTTCTGCTCAAGTTTGAGAGAGGCAGGGAGGCTGTTCCAGAGGAAACAATGGAAGGAGAAAAGATTAAAGGAACAAAGAAAATATTTTCAGGGTAGTGATTTGATGTAGTGTATTGCACATGCCACGCCAAGGACTGATTCTCTAAGGCAGGATTGTCCAACTCTAGGCCTCGAGGGCTGGATCCATTTCGGTTTTCAGGATACCCTTATTAATATCCATGAGCTAAATTTGCCTACAATGATTCGAAATGCATCATTTTTGCACATGAATATTAAATAGGGATATCCTGAAAACCCGTCAGGTATCCGGCCCTCAAGACCTGGAGTTGGACAACCCTGCTCTAAGGTATGAAGGGCAGAGTATTGCGTCTTAGGCCCTACCATGACTTTGCCACCACCAGAACTGTAAAAAGGCATGGGAATTGGCAGATGAAGAGGAGGTGAGGTGGGTGTTTGAAGGGCTACTGCTCTACCCTGCTCACATATTCACTTCGGCCCACCATTGCTGCTATATCCAGTTCAGTGTTAAGTGCTGCTGCTTCCAGCTTTGCAGGAAGCTGCCGGTTTCACCAGCGTCCCCCTCCCTAGCTCAGGTACCAGGGCTGTGATGGTGAAGGTGCTATTGTTAGGGTCTTATGACCCAGCCCTCCCATAGTGGACAGTCTGAGAGGTGCGCCATTGTTCCAGCCTGTAAGGAATTTGACTACCCGCACAGGGAGTGTGAGCTCGTCTGAGCTTTTTTTTTAATGAATAGCTGGACTTCCGTGAGAACAGTGTTTGTGCGAGGCTGGCCGGAGGCGGTAGGGTGGGGGCCTGGGCTGATGGTGTGAAGCACAGGCCAGAGGGAGAGGGAGAGACAGGTTTTTAGAGATCCTTTTCAGGCCTAGTAAAATATGGCATCTTGCAGATGATCCAAAATGGGGCCTTTCCACGTTAATGAGGTCTGGGTACATACTTTCTGTGTTAGTAATTAGTATATGATTAAGACAGACTAATTGGGAAGAAGGAGGGATGTCTCCCCCCTTCAGCACAAGTGAGATCCGTGTTGCGGGTGTGATGGAGGGGCGGAATAAATCGCCTCTCTCCCAACACTCCCCCCTTTTGTTACTCCTAAAGTAATTAATACCCTCCTCCAGCATGTCTACAGTCCTCTGCCCTCTTTACAGCTTCATCCCATGCAGGTGTACCCTTTATTGGCATCTATTCATGGCACACATTTCTTAGACTTTCCCCATGTCGTGCATATTCAGCATGGGTACACATCACATAGATCATATAGATACACCCTCCATCCCGACTAGGTCAACACACACCTGCTTGTGGTTCTCTAAATCTTGGGGTTGTTTGATGGTTGTATGCCAAAGAGTATCTACTATGTTCCCTTGTGTTGTAAATTGGCACCATGCGATATTTGCGTTCATCACTTTCACCTGTCTGTACTTGGGCTTCCCTAGTATCATGAGGCATTTTCCCATTTATATTTGTATTGCCCACAGTCACCATCATCATCACACTATTAGGAATCACCTCTGTACAGCATCATACTCCCAGTTGGCACACACAGAAGATTGCCAGGAGGAAGACAATAACTGGGACCAGTAACTTTATTGCAGTCCTGAGCCATGATGGTACCCAGTCGAATGCCACACTAAACCAGTCACTAGCCTCAACGCCACCTTCTTCTTTCATTCGTACTCCGAGTTCATGCACTGCTGATATTACATGCAAAAGTGTTCAATTTTCAGCATCTGAAGAAGGCACGATAGTGCAACATGGACTCTCGATTTTTCTGCAAACACCGCCTTCCAGAGCTGTGAGCAGGTCGAGCACATAACAATTTTGCATCGTCAACAGTCTTAGTGCTCTTAGTTCTACCTTTATCACATTGAACCCTTCTTCAGTGTCGTTGGCCAACTGGATCAGCGCCCCGTGCACAATCTGAAGCCACTTGACATTTGCTCCTGCCTGGATGCTAGGGATATGTGATGCAAAAAAAATGTCTCTGCTGAAATGAAACGTTTGTACTGATTAGGTATTTGCGCCAAGAGGTTTGAAGAGTCTTTTGAAAGGTAATTGGATGCTCTCTTTCTGCAGGAAAATTGATCTTGCAGGTTGTCTTCTGAAAGCACATCATAGATGGGGGCTCTTCACTTGCCAGTTAGGGTGCCAGTGGCCATGGATTGGGCACCCCTTCCCGCTTAATATGGTTTTCCGGATTCACCAGCAGTGCAGAGTGCAGCGTTGCCAGATCACAGTGGTCCCTCCATGATGACAGCAGGTGCAAGTATGCCTGTTTGCCACACACCCAGTAGTAGTCCATCAATGCAGCTGTTCCTTTTCGCATGCCAGGTATTATGAGAGTTCTGTTGCAGCGTGTGTCGGAGCCCATGGATACTCTTCCCTCCCCCTGGAAACAGTTCATATTATTCTTCATTGGTCAATTCATCTTGATTGGTTTTTCGAGAGCTGTGACCCATGTTAATTTTGCGACGTGCTGAGACCATCCGTGGGAGCATGTGTCCTCTATCCACTTCAGTCTTTTATCCGATAAGTCACGTAGCGCTTCTATCTTGCACATCACCGTTGCATCTTGCCATTTGTTTTCAGTGAACATTGTCCCTTTATTTGCAAATAATGGCTCTTTAAAGCATGTGGTGCCTTGAGGTTTCTTTTTGCACAGCTTTTTGTCAGGAGGAAGCAGTTGTGAATTTACTGTGTGCGCCTGGAAGGTGCTCCTTATCCTACATAGTGCGAGATAAACGAGACACTGGGCTTCAACTAAGGGGGATTCTTATGGCACCAAAACATTAGGTGTCCCTGACGCATGAGGTATCAGTGACCACACATAGCAGCTCCCATTTGTGGCCTGTCTCCCTGTGGTGCTTACATCAGAGTACCACTTGTTAGAGTGGTCCAGATGACGAAGATCCTCCACCTCCTCCAATCCCAACTCGTGGTATGCATTGTATTTTAATTCTTTTGTTTGCCGCTTCTGTCTGTGTACTAACTTATTTTTACCCTTAGTTAATGGCCTTTTAAAAACATTGGGCATTTCGTGTGTGCTAAAAGCATATAAGCGGTAAATGCGGAAGCGACCCACATCAGATATTGCATTGGTATCATTATTAAGTTGCCAGTATTGAGTATTCAAAAGTGCTTCCGACAGGTCCAGTTTGTACAAATGTTTGTTAAGAATGGGCTTTCAAGAATATTCTGTTTAATTCAGATGATTTGAAAACTACACATTTCACATAATAAGCCAACCTCACAAAGATCTAAACCCCTGTGGGAATATGTCAATATATGCTATTTGCTTAAGTTTGAGTGGAAAACTAGAAGTATCAAATGCAAGACAATGCAGAAATAAAGCAAAATGTCCTCTGGGCTTTGTACTTTAAAGCCCACACCAAAAGGTAATGAGTGATAGTCTCCTGCCTGCAGTCATGGTTTCTCTTTCGCAATCACACACACACTCACACGCTATTTGTTATTAAATATGAAGTGAACAAAAGTTCAACAAATACACCCTTTTTGTGTGTGCCAAATAAGCACACATCATGAAAATGAGGACGAGAGTTTAAAAGGTGTTTTTTTGGCTGTCACTCATGGTCTTATTATCTGCAATGCATATGGCTGTTGTCTTTCACCCTCATTGCCAAAAGAAAAGAGGCATGGGTCGTGCAACCTCTACCCTTGCAAGAAACAATGGTTATGCTCGGCTTAAAGTATGAAAAGGAGATCATTACACCATATAACATTTTTCTGATCTTGTGCATATGTGTTGGTGTGTACCCCACAATACTGGTACCTTCAGTCCTGAAAAAATACACCTGGTACTTGTTGTTTCTGTTATGAAAAAGTTTTTTTTAGTTTTTAATCATTAATTCAGAAACATAAGAACACTTATAAAAGTGTTTGGTATGAGTCAAACCCAACCTCACACAGCATGGTTATAAAAAACAATACAAATCACAAATTACACATCCATATATCCACATACAACGATAAAAAGAATTACAAAAACAGACAATAAATGGATTTAACAATTTTCCAAAACTTGAGTGTAATGACTCAGGTACAAACAACTCCTGACATGTTTCAGTTCGTAGTTGCTCAGATGCATGAACAACTTGTATTGTTTTTTATAACCATGCTGTGTGAGGTTGGGTTTGACTCATACCAAACACTTTTATAAGTGTTTTTATGTTTGTGAATTAATGATTAAAAACTAAAAAAACATTTTTATAACAGAAACAACAAGTACCGGGTCTATTTTTTCAGGACTGAAGGTACCAGTATTGTGGGGTACACACCAACACATATGCACAAGATCAGAAAAATGTTATATGGTGTAATGATCTCCTTTTCATACTTTAAGCCGAGCATAACCATTGTTTCTTGCAAGGGTAGAGGTTGCACGACCCATGGCTCTTTTATTTTGGCCATGAGGGTGAAAGACAACAGCCATATGCATTGCAGATAATAAGACCATGAGTGACAGCCAAAAAAACACCTTTTAAACTCTCGTCCTAATTTTCATGATGTGTGCTTATTTGGCACACACAAAAAGGGTGTATTTGTTGAACTTTTGTTCACTTCTTATTTAATAACAAATAGCGTGCGTGTGTGTGTGTGATTGCGAAAGAGAAACCATGACTGCAGGCAGGATACTATCACTCATTACCTTTTGTTGTGGGCGTTAAAGTACAAAGCCCAGAGGACATTTTGCTTTATTTCTGCATTGTCTTGCATTTGATACTTCTAGTTTTCCATTCAAACTTAAGCAAATAGCATATATTGACATATTCCCACAGGGGTTTAGATCTTTGTGAGGTTGGCTTATTATGTGAAATGTGTAGTTTTCAAATCATCTGAATTGAACAGAATATTCTTGAAAGCCCATTCTTAACAAACATTTGTACCAACTGGACCTGTCGGAAGCACTTTTGAATACTCAATACTGGCAACTTAATAATGATACCAATGCAATATCTGATGTGGGTCGCTTCCCCATTTACCGCTTATATGCTTTCAGCACACATGAAATGCCCAATGTTGACGGTAGAAGGTACAAAAGGCCATTAACTAAGGGTAAAAATAGGTTAGTACACAGACAGAAGCGGCAAACAAAAGAATTAAAATACAATGCATACCACGGGTTGGGATTGGAGGAGGTGGAGGATCTTCGTCATCTGGACCACTCTAACAAGTGGTACTCTGATGTAAGCACCACAGGGAGACAGGCCACAAATGGGAGCTGCTATGTGTGGTCACTGATACCTCATGCGTCAGGGACACCTAATGTTTTGGTGCCATAAGAATCCCCCTTAGTTGAAGCCAGTGTCTCGTTTATCTCACACTATGTAGGATAAGGAGCACCTTCCAGGCACACACAGTAAATTCACAACTGCTTCCTCCTGACAAAAAGCTGTGCAAAAAGAAACCTCAAGGCACCACATGCTTTAAAGAGCCATTATTTGCAAATAAAGGGACAATGTTCACTGAAAACAAATGGCAAGATGCAACGGTGATGTGCAAGATAGAAGCGCTACGTGACTTATCGGATAAAAGACTGAAGTGGATAGAGGACTCATGCTCCCACGGATGGTCTCAGCACGTCGCAAAATTAACATGGGTCACAGCTCTCGAAAAACCAATCAAGATGAATTGACCAATGAAGAATAATATGAACTGTTTTCAGGGGGAGGGAAGAGTATCCATGGGCTCCAACACACGCTGCAACAGAACTCTCATAATACCTGGCAAGCGAAAAGGAACAGCTGCATTGATGGACTACTACTGGGTGTGTGGCAAACAGGCATACTTGCACCTGCTGTCATCATGGAGGGGCCACTGTGCTCTGGCAACGCTGCACTCTGCACTGCTGGTGATTCCGGAAAACCATATCTAGCGGGAAGGGGTGCCCAATCCACGGCCACTGGCACCCTAACCGGCAAGTGAAGAGCCCCCATCTATGATGTGCTGTCAGAGGACAACCTGCAAGTTCAATTTTCCTGCAGAAAGAGAGCATCCAATTACCTTTCAAAAGACTCTTCAAACCTCTTGGCGCAAATACCTAATCAGTACAAACTTTTCAGTTCAGCAGAGACATTTTTTTGCATCACTTATCCCTAGCATCCAGGCAGGAGCAAATGTCAAGTGGCTTCAGATTGTGCGCTGGGCGCTGATCCAGTTGGCCAACGACACTGAAGAAGGGTTCAATGTGATAAAGGTAGAACTAACAGCACTAAGACTGCTGACGATGCAAAATTGTTATGTGCTCGACCTGCTCACAGCTCTGGAAGGCGGTGTTTGCAGAAAAATCGAGAGTCCATGTTGCACTATCGTGCCTTCTTCAGATGCTGAAAATTGAACACTTTTGCATGTAATATCAGCAGTGCATGAACTCGGAGTACGAATGAAAGAAGAAGGTGGCATTGAGGCTAGTGACTGGTTTAGTGTGGCATTCGACTGGGTACCATCATGGCTCGGGACTGCAATGAAGTTACTGGTCCCAGTTATTGTCTTCCTCCTGCCAATCTTCTGTGTGTGCCAACTGGGAGTATGATGCTGTACAGAGGCGATTCCTAATAGTGCGATGATGATGGTGACTGTGGGCAATACAAATATAAATGGGAAAATGCCTCATGATACTAGGGAAGCCCAAGTACAGACAGGTGAAAGTGATGAACGCAAATATCGCATGGTGCCAATTTACAACACAAGGGAACATAGTAGATACTCTATGGCATACAACCATCAAACAACCCCAAGATTTAGAGAACCACAAGGAGGTGTGAGTTGACCTAGCAGGGGATGGAGGGTTTATCTATATGATCTATATGATGTGTACCCATGCGGAATATGCACGACGTGGGGAAAGTCTAAGAAATGCGTACCATGAATAGATGCCAATAAAGGGTACACCTGCATGGGATGAAGCTGTATAGAGGGCAGAGGACTGTAGACGTGCTGGAGGAGGGTATTAATTACTTTAGGAGTAACAAAAGGGGGGAGTGTTGGGAGAGAGGTGATTTATTCGGCCCCTCCATCACACCCGCAACACGGGTCTCACTTGTGGTGAAGGGGGGAGACATCCCTCCTTCTTCCCAATTAGTCTGTCTTAATCATACACTAATTACTAACACAGAAAGTATGTACCCAGACCTCATTAACGTGCAAAGGCCCCATTTTGGATCATCTGCCAGATGCCATATTTTACTAGGCCTGAAAAGGATCTCTAAAAACCTGTCTCTCCCTCTCCCTCTGGCCCGTGCTTCACACCATCAGCCCAGGCCCCCACCCTACCGCTTCCGGCCAGCCTCGCACAAACACTGTTCTCACGGAAGTCCAGCTATTCATTGTAGCAACCTTCACTGCCGTCTCAGAACAAATGAGCTCATCAAAACCAGAACAGTCCTGTGCCTGAGTACCCATCCATCTCCAGAAACCTGTGTGTGTCTCTTCTGACCCCCACCATGCCAAGCTGTAAACCACCAGGCCCATGCTCCTCTGTTCTTTGATACAGATACACGTCTGGCCCCTGTAGTGACTTAAACTGAGATACCCCAGAGAACCCTGACCCCAGACACTCATATATTCTTTCTAACCCTAACACTTGTCTATTCATATCATGAGGCATTAGGTAGATCAAAAACTCCAAGTTGGGCACCTGGGACAGGGAATCTAGGTTTATGGGTACCGGGGTACAGAGGGTACCGGGGTACAGAGGGTACAAGGCCTGCCTATAACTTGTATATGAACTCTGAGAAGCACTTGCATTCCTACCTGACTTTACGAGTGCCATTTATCTCATGCTCTCAAATGCTGTTTTTGCAAGATTAGTTAGTCTGGGAAAGTGTCATTTTGCTGGCCTGACCTTCACCTCGCAAAGATGAGCCCAGCTGACCCACATGCTGCGGGAGTGACGTCTAAGCACCCACCAATCTCATGTGGTCGACACATATGGATCCATACATCACTGATATGTACCTGAAACAAAAGGGAGAAAGTAGTTTATGTGCTGAAGTTTTGTTTGATGCCACAGAGAAGGTGCATGTGCAACCATTTAGTGCAAGATTGATTGAACCTATACTTTAAATAAATATACATTCTTTAAGTGCACTGGTCTGGCTCTTGGCTCATTGTTGGCACAGGGGGAGGGATCCATGGGGCTCTATATGAGTCATTAGTAGGGTGTATTTGGAGCATAAACTAAGGGTATATTGTGGGCCCTCTTAACTAGGGGGGGGCTCCCTATGTTGAGTGTGATCTCCCTATATATCGTTACCACATGGAGTGACTCATTTCATCAGCCTAAACAGCAAATCCATGGGTAATTGATCCTACTCCTCTGTCACATGCCGATAAATCAATGTTCAGTTGTCCCTTCCTCAAATGTGATGCCTTCATGTGGCCGTTTACTTCTGTTTCACACCCTTGCCCCTGTTCTACAGTCTTGCCCCCACAACTTCCAACTCCTTCATGCAGTCTTGTCTCTGCCCCCCTTGGATTAAGCAAGCAATAATAATTATATGGCCTTTTTAGCTTATCATAGGACCCCAGCCTCCCATTATGGCAGGCGGTATTAGCATTATTGTTTTTTTTTTTTTGATCGAATTTGGTCAGTACCATTCAATCAGAAAAAAAAAACAATTAGGCTAATACATACCGAACATGTGGAGCAGGGGTGTCCCCTCCACCTCATGTTCAGCATGTATTAGCCTTAGGGGGTTGCAGGGGTGTCCCCCGCTTCCCCAATATTGGAGGCGGGGGAACTGAAAAAAAACAGAAAAGGAGAAAAAGGGACTTTGCATTGTTGGATCCAACCAGCGTTAGAGGGACAGATCCGATGCTGCAGGGTTGAAGTGAACCAGGCGACGGGAATCAGGTAAGTGGGGAAGAGGGATGTGGGGTGGGGGTTGGTGTGAGTGTGTTTCATCCTCTGAGAACTGACCGCATGCAGGCGTTTTTTTTTCCAACAGTTTGCCATTGCCGCGATCAGTTCTCAGACAGTCAACACACCCAAACCATGGCAGGAAGGTATCTCTAAGGAGAAATGGCCACACACTTTTCAAAGTGAGTGGACAAAGTTGAGGATTTTAGATTCCCATCAAGAAGTTCATGTTTGAGAGGTGAGAGTCTTCTAGAAAAACTTTGAGTAGGGCAGTTCAGCCTATTGCTGCCTCATGGGTGCTAAATGGATGTGGGTAGGGAAGGCTTTGAACTTCTGGTTGTAGAACACAAAGTATGTTCTCTGTTCTCCCAGGTGAGAGATTTAACAGGCTATCCCTGCTGTACTCCTTCCCTATCTGTGCCCTGGGGTGTTGCCTATGGTGCCCGCATACAGAAAGGTCCCTGGTGTTGACCCTCTCGCTCCTCTTTCAGCTTGTGGGGCAAAAACATTGCTCTGGCTCTTCTGCTGCTGCTGCTCCCTAAGGAGATGGGCGTAAAGACACACTGGGCCTCATTAGGAGAATCGCGGTAAAAACACAATCATTACCGGTATGGTGGTAATAGCACATGCGTGTTCCCTCGATGCTGCAAATAGTGGCTGATTATGAGAGCACAAGAACACGCAAACCGCCCCTGCCAGTAATGGCTGCACAGCCATGTCGCTAAAGACCTCCCAAACCCCAGATAGCGGCATCACCGAACCTGCTGATACCGCCTCCGCCCAGGAGAAACCCCTTAATAACGGACCTGGCAAGACCATCATGTTAATACTGGGTTCATAATACCAGACCCGGAAGTAACGTCATTGCGCCGGAACGGAAAATGCAGCGGTGGCCATCTTAAAAAACACAATCCATCGCAATTCTCCGAACACAGCACTGGTACTGAGTTGAGAGCAGGCCGAATCACCAGAAAATGTCCAAGGCTACTAGGAAATCCACCCCCCTCCCGCCTGCAAAAGAAGAGGTTCTCTGATGAAGAGCTCAATATGTTAGCTGACACGCTGGTTGCCCATGCAGATGAAGTTTTTGCAACAGACCTAAAGCGCCCAGCCCAACTGCGGAAAAAAGAAATTATGGAGGAGGTGGCAAGGAAGGTCACTGCGGTTGGCACCACCACCCGCACTGTGAAGGACGTAAAGAAAAGGTGGGACGACCTACGTCTCCGTGTTCACAACATCCTGTCTGCCAACCGCAGGGAGGGCCTGCCAACAGACAGCGGGGACCACTCTCCCACAAAACTGACAAGGTGGGAGAAGACTTGTAGCAGCACCATCAGCATGGAGTCGATAGAGGGATTTGGAGACGTGGAGTTGGGGGTGCCGTCATTGGCAGATGGAGGTGAGTGTCCCCACAAATCACAGAGAACAAAACATGACGTAGCACAACTAATGTGAAAGTGAACCAAGGCAATGCATGGCCCATCATACACAAATTAACAGATCCATTTCCAGATGGTGGCCCAAACACCCTGCATACCAATCCCATTACCAATAGACACCCAACACACAGCAAAACATCACATGTCACACATCATGCAAAACGTGATACAACGGTAGGCCACATAGCACACATCAGTGCAAAAAGGAGAGTACACGACGCCAATATGCACCCCCCTATTGCAAGCACCCTGTGCGTCACACCTACAAATATGCAATGCATCAAGTATGAACAACTGAACAACACCAATGTATGCATCATGCACGTACCACCATCACTGATGCTCTGCCTCTCTTGGTCCCCCACAGGCACAGGTTTGACAGTGAAGGCCAGGAGGCTGCCGCACAGGCTGCACATAGTCTGCTGCCACCAGCTCAATCGAGGAGGTAGCTGCCTCAGCCCCCCTTAGCGATGTAGAGGGCCACGTTGAAGAACAATCTGACATGGACGGCAACCTCCATGGGGAATGTGCACATACCCCGAGTCCCCAGCCCACCCCCCAGGCTACCTCCCAGTACACCCCGCTGCACACCACACAGGCCACCCCAGTTAGCCCCAATCAACACCACTCCGGAGTACTGGGGAGTCCACATCCTTGGTCCCCATCAGAGGACAGCCCTGCATTGGGTCACCCTGCAACTTCCCAGTCCACATCCACAGCCACCTGTGACATGGAGGCCCGCATGATGAGGATTTAGGCCCACCAGGATCAGATGATAGAGCTGGTCAGGTAGTACGTAGCGGAGGGGGAATTGAGCCGCCAGGAAATTCGCGATGCCAATGCTGCAAACATCCTTGCCATGAACCATAACACGATGGTGCTACGTGACGGTCTAGCAGCAGTGACCCAGTTCCTGGGCAAGATTGCCGAACAACTGCAGAGCAACGACCTGCACCGACAGATGCACAGGCAGCCACCTCTACTCCACCCAGCACACCTGCCAGCTCTGTTCAAACAAGCCCTGTGCGATTGACCAGGCGTAGCGCACGCCACACAGACATGCAGCCCCAGAACAAAAGAGAGGCCGCCACTAGCAGGTCCACCCTGCATGTGCTGACTGCATCTTGAGGAAAAACATGATTAGCACATCATGTGTGGGATGTGAATGGGGAGGGGGTATGGGGTGTTGGGGAGGGGGAATGGGGGGTATGGGGAGTAGGGGGTGTTGGGGGTGGTGGCAGGGTGTGTGTGAGGTGGAGGGTTCAACCACAAATGTGTTTAATTTTCAATACACCCGTTGTGTGCAATATCATATCATGCTTGGACATTTTTCATTTTGTGTGTGTTTATTCAATTCATGACATTGCACAGTGCCCAACTCCCCACACACCCTGTGTCCATATGCACATGATCCTAGTTCCCAGTAAAGCACTAAACCAGGACCATCAGCATCCCAGTGTCTCAGAAGAAATCTTCAATCACTGATTGGCGCACATCACAGCCATCTTGTGCGTCGCGACCTGGCAGGGGTGCTGCTTCTCCTCCCCTACTCTCTCCGTCACCTCCTCCCTGTGCCCCCTCCCGCTTCCGATCTTTCCAACTCCTTGCTCACTTCCATTGGAACCTCCTCCCCCTTCACATCCGCTCTTCCCCTTCCTTCCCTTCCTTTCGCTCTTCTCTCAAATCTTATCTTTTCCACTCACCCTCCTAACACCCTTTGTTTCCTCTCGCTCTTCCCCCTCCCCCTCTTTCCTCACCCCCTACCACTACTCTCCCTATCCCGCCCTACCTCCTTCCCCCACTCCCTCCTCCCTTCTAGTCCTGCTCTTCTCTCTCCTCTTCCTCTCACACTCATACATTCACTCTTGCTCCTGATCTTACCCCCACTAACATCTCCCTTTCCCTCTCTCTCCTCTGCCCCTCCATACTCCCTCCTCACCTCTGCATTATTGTAAATTGTTCTTTACACTGTTTTCAAGTTATGATTCAATTTCTATATTATGCTTGATGTAATTTGCGTGTTCTCATGTAAAGCACTTTGGATTAAAGGGCTATATAAATTCAATAAAATACAAATAAAATACAAATACAAATCGTCTCCTTCATCCTCACAAGGTGCATGCAGGTCAATGTCAGGTGGCAGTGGTACGTTTCTCTAGATGCACAGGTTGTGCAGCATAGCACAGACCATGGTGATCTTTCCTACCTTCTCAGGCCCGTAAAGGAGTGCTCCACCAGACCTGCTGAGGCAGCGGAACCATGCCTTCAACAGGTCAAAGGTCTGCTCAATCACAACACGGGTACGGGTATGTGCCCGATTGTTGTCCTCTTTGTGCTTGTTCTGCGGGTTCCGAACAGGGGTAAGGAGCCACAGCTTCAAGGGATAGCCACCATCACCTGCATGGGAGCACAATGAGGTATGTGTGAGTCAATAAGTGACATGACACCTGTATAAATCACTGTCATGCCTGCAGCTATTTGGTGTTGACATGCACATGTCCCTGTATGTATGCACACAGGTTCATTTGTCGCAATGTGTGCTATACTATGGTCTGCAGGTGTGGATTGTGTTGTCCAGATGATGCACGGTGTTCACTTGTATGCTGTTGCGGATGTACTGTGGATGCTAAACAATGTATTTGCACCCATATTGGTGATGTATAGTACTCTGTATGTATTCCCACAAGAAGCATTGACACAGGTGTCATCATTATTTGTCATCCATCGGTTGGCATTCCCATGGTGGCATGCAGCACGACTGTGGTGGTGGGCCAGTGACAATCAGTGTATTCCCTAGGTGTGATTTCTTTGTGGCCACTCATGGGTGCATGTCCTGTGTTATACTTTGCTGCAGTCATGTCCGTTACGCATACTCACTGCATGTTGCTGGATTGTGTTGCAGAGGGTATGCTCAGATGATGTGCAGTCAACGCGTTGAGGGATGTGGCCTGCTTGTACATCTGGCATATTGGCATTGGTGTGCAGCATTGGTCTTATGTATGGCATTGATGTGTCATGTTCAGGTTGGGATGTTTAGGGCCACAATGTTTTGGTGTATGTGCATTGTCAACTCACCACCCAATCTCACCCAGGTGCAGTATGCACCCCCCCCCAATCCCACCCAGGTGGAGTATGCATCCTTCCCCAATCCCACCCAGGTGGACTATGCATCCCCCCCAATCCCACCGAGGTGGAGTATGCACCCCCCCAATTCCACCCAGGTAGAGTATGCATCCCCCCCAGTCCCACCCAGGTGCAGTATGCACCCTCCAATCCCACACAGGTGCAGTATGTATCCCCCCCAATCCCACTCAGGTGGAGTATGCATCTCCCTCCACTGCACTTCCATGGGCCTGTCAGGTGACTTACCGAGCAGCCAGGCACGTCGTCCAGCATGTCGCTCGATGTAGCGGGGTAGCGAGGAGTTCCGCAGCACCATTGCATCATGAATGGATCCGGGAAATCGGGCACAACAATGTGTGATCATCTTGCTGGAGTCACATACCATCTGCACATTGATGGAGTGGTATAGCTTACGATTGTGGTACACCATCTCCATGGCATGAGGGACCACCAATTCAACATGGGTGTAGTCGAGGGCACCGATGTAATTGGGCATGCCTGCCACTGCATGGAAGCCACCTTTAGTGTCAGCGAGCTCCTGGGCAGTCCGTGGTAGGGCTATGTGGTTGCTTGCTTGCTTCAGGAGGGCATTCAGCACTTGGGTCAGCATGGGTGAAAAGAAAGGTTGTGATATGCCATGCAGCTGCCCCACTGTGTGCTGGTAGGTGCCTGTGGCGAGAAAGTGGAGCACAGACACTACCTTCAGTACAGGGGGGATGGCAGTGCGGATTTCAATCAGGCTGACAATGTCGTCGTGTATCATGTCCACAATGGTGGTGATGGTGTTCCGGTCCAGCCGGTAAAGGGTGTGGATCTGCACAGGGATTAGGTTGTATGAACTGGCTCTGATGTGACGGATTGATGGCTGCCTTCGTGATACCACTGCCTGCACTGGTGGAACTTGCTGGGCCTGTCTCACCCTCCTTCTCCTCCTGCGTCTCCTCTGTGGTGCCTGTTGTTGTTGTTGCTGGCAATACAGACATGTCCTCCAGCCCCAAGATTGCAACAGCAAGTGGGATCATTTTGGTGTAGGAAGGGGTGTGGTGTGTGGGTGTGCTCCTTTTGTGCTGGGACAGGGTCCATTGCCTCCACCTGTGGTGATTGTGTGCAACTGTGGCAGTTGGGTACACAGCAGGTTGCTATTTACGGATGATCTGCGATGCCTGTAATACCGGCATTATGCTGACCCTATTTACCACCTTCAGGATGGCGGTAGATGCATGCCCGCGGGACTTGTGATGTCCTCCTGTTAGCGTCATCCCGGTATTGCCGCCACAAAGGGCGCGTGTACATGCGCATGCCGGAAAGAAGAGAAACGGTACAGGCGGTGGTGGTAATGCCGGGTTTTCGGCTCATAATGGCCCGGACCGGTACTCGATGACGGTATTACCATTCCGCCTTCCTTTATTGCTTACCGCAAATCTTGTAATGAGGCCCACTGCCTTAATGCACCACCACCATTGCAACACCCTCACATGCACATACATCTGCTTATAATAAAAGGGCAGATTTATGTTTGTCTGATGGTGTCATGCGCAGTAGAGACTGCTTGAACGCACAGAATGCCCCGCTAGTTGGAGCTGTTGCCTTAGGATATACTGTGGTCCAATGTGCACAGCTTCACCTGTTACAGAGGTCAAATTTGCACAGCTTTGCCTGTTGTCACCGCTAGTGGGAACTGTAGGCTAAGAATAAATAGTGGTTCAATTATGTCAATGTTAGGCAGAATCATATGCAGTACCCTTTGGGAACACCACACGCAATTAAGACTGCAAGTGACAGTACAAATTCACCTTTTTTACAAGCCTGTACTACACAGTAAAGTGGTAGCGATGGCTGAGAAGCCAGACTTATCTCAAGAGTAAAGTGAGCAGTATTAATAGTTACACAAAGGATAGCAATTACTATGGTTCAAACAAACACTGACTCAAGGTTTCTGAGTGAGAGAATATACATTTATTTACACATCAGTTGTAAAACAATTCACTAAAGTAAAGCTCTTAATATTCTACACACCACCCAATAGATTCTGGACAAGTTAAGCTCAAAATAAAGTGTGAGCAAAATGGCACTCCAGCAATTTAAAAGGGAGGGAAAGAGAAGGTTAGACAAAAATTAAACAGCACCAACAAGTAAGTAAGCAGGGCAATCTAGAAAAGGCTACTACGGTGAGGAAATCAAATCAAGAGGCCTGAGCCAAAGTCAATGTACCAGAGTCTTTGCAGAGGATCACACAGTTCAGAGTAGTTTGCGGTTAAGTCTTTGCCAAGAATTTGAAACTAAGTTGGTTGGAAGAAAAGGTACTTTAAAGAATAAAGAAGGACAAGCCCTTGGATTGGCAAAAGATTTCAAACACTTTCACCGCGGTCAGATGGAACGAACAACCGGGTTTGAACAGTGCCTTAAATGAAGAAGGCCGTAGCTGAGGCAGAAGTTCCTGGCAGGTCCTGCAGGCTCACGGTTCCTGAAGCGGTTGTCCGACTGACACGAAGTAGGAAGACTGGAGGGTCCTGCACTGTCCAGGGTAGAAACCAGCAGCAGGTCAAAGCAACAAATAAAAGGTGCGCTCCTTAAAAGCCAAGCAGGGTCCGGTCCTTCTGGCTATCCGGTTCACTGTAGCTGTGCACAGCAAATTCGACCAGAGGAGGGAGGCGTGGCTTGCAGTTTGGCGAACTGGTTGGTCCCACAAGCTCAAGGGGAGAAGATTCATTGCAGATCTTCCCTGTCGTCCAAGTTTGGAGATTCGGTCCCACAGCAGGGCTTCACCGGGAGGTTCAGTCGTGGTAGAGGTCCTATCCTGTCAGCTTCTCTTCGGTTCTCTTGATCCAGTGGCGACTCTGCCTTCTCAGTCCCAGAGTCCTGCTTTTTATGCAGTTTTCCCCTGTTTAGACAGCCTGGCTGTCAATCATACAGCAGGGTGGCTGTCCCGGCGGGCTAGTCACCACAGCCAATCATACAGAGTGCGACATGGGTCTCCAAGGAGACCCTGTGCATGGAGTCTCAACCCCCTCCCTCACATCCTGTCCCCCCCAGACATTCAGCCGCCAAAGGACGGCGAACAAAGGAACCAAACCTGGTTTGGCGCACAGAGTAAAATACGAGAAAGACCTTTACAAAAACAAATGGCGAATAAACCCAGCCGGAACCAAATAAAAGTAAATGGGGTCCAGCGGATTTAAGTTCGAGGCTACTAACTTAGCCTAAAACAGTACCAAGGCTATTTAAATAGACCGCCATAGGAAAAATAGGGTAGATACCACTGTCACCAGCCAAATCTTAAAGAAAGGGGAACAGAATAATGTTCCCTGGGAAACAGACAAAAAGAGATAACTATTAACCCTTTCCAGAACTCTATGTAAGATAATTTGTACTGAGTCTGTGAATTGAAAAAGACTAATAAAGTCATTTGCAACTTTACATGTTTTGGGAGATAGTAGTCAGTCCCAGAAAATGGAGTTTGAAGTGGGAAGTCTGAAAAAGACAACCCTGTGTCACTCCACTGAGGGTGCTGTGTAGCACACAGTAAAAAGATGATGCCTATGGAGTAGGTGAGGCTCCACAGTCTATGAACACAAAAATGTTAAACACACACGGCAAAACACATGTAAGAGTGAGAAAAAGGCTCACACTCTAACCCGGTGAAAAAAATAAATCCTAGAAATCCAGCAAAGGCGCTGAGGGACTCAGTAGGTAAGGGAAATTAACCATTCTGGAGAATTCTTCCTAACACTCGCCCCCCACAGACTAAGGGACAGGAGGATTTAATCCACTCCTGGATGTATCTCTTCACTCTAGTCGGTTATAAACAACCTAGAGAGACCATCAGCATTTTGGTGGTGACATCTTGACCTGTGCTCAATGGTGAAATCAAACCCTTGCAGGCAGATATACCATCTTAGAAGTACTGGGTTCTCCCCTTTCATTTGCATTAACCATCTCAAGGGTTGTTGGTCTGTCTGAATCACAATAGTAGATCCATACAAGTATGGTCTAAACTTCTTCAGAGACCACACAATGGCAAAAAACTCACACTGTATGGTTGCCCACCTTGTTTCTGGTTCCTTCAGTTTCCTACTGATGAAGCAAATGGGGTGCTCCCTACCTTTCTCATCCAGTTGACTAAAGACTGCATCTATACCTGTATTGGATGCATCTGTCTGCACAATGAAGGGTTTGTGGTAATCAGGAGCTCTTAGGACTGGAGCTTGACAAAGGGCTTTCTTCAGGTTTTCAAAGGCTTGAGTGCACTCCTCATTCCATCTAACCTTTTTAGGGAATTTTGGAGAGGAGATTACATTCAAAGGAGACGCTATGGACCATAGTTCTCAATGAAATTCCTGTACTACCTAGTGACACCTAGGAGGGCTCTCACTTGGGTTTGAGTAGTAGGGGTGGCCCCAGTTTTGTACAGCTTGTACTTTGCTAGCCAATGGCCTTATTTCACCTCCTCCTACCTCATGACCAAGGTAGACCACTTTGCTCCGACCAATTTAACTTGTGCTTGCCTTCATGGTCAGATGGGCCTGCTCAAGAGCCTGCAAAACATATCCTAAGTGATCAACATCTTCTTTCCAAGTAGGGCTGAACACTGCAATGTCATCCAAGTATGCCATGCAGAAGTCCTCCATCCCATTCAGAACTTGATTGACCATCCTTTGGAATGTAGCAGGTGCATTCTTTAATCCAAAAGGCATGACCTTAAATTGGTAGAGGCCTGCTGGGGTTGATAATGCAGTTTTCTCCTTGGCATGGTCTGTCAGGGCTATTTGCCAATAGCCTGACATCAGATCAAATGTACTGAGGTACTTGGCTGCACCAAGTTTATCCACCAGTTCATCTGTCCTTAGCAAAGGATGGGCATCAGTCTTGGTGACTGCATTTAGAGCTCTATAGTCCACACATAATCTCTTGGATCCTGCCTTTGGTACTAGAACAAATGGACTAGGCCATGGACTTGTAGAGGGCTCTATAAACCCAAGATCAAGCATCTTGTTGACCTCTCCTTTGATGTGGGATCTCACATGTTCTGACATTCTGTAACCTCTGCTTTTCACAGCTAAACAGTCACCAGTGAGAATATCATGTTGGCCCCAAGGGGTGCAGCCTGGTGAAAGTGAAAACAGGGAGGCACACTGATTTAACAAAACCTTTCACTCCTCCTGTAGTTCAGATGTCAGGTTTGAAGAGAGATTGGGCCTCATTACACGGACGGCGGTAAGGGTTAACGGTCACCGTTAATGGCAACGGTGACCGTTAACCCTTACCGCCGTACTACGAGGTCCCTTTGCGGGTTGGAGGAATTAACGCCTGCTTCTTGCAGGCGTTAAGTACCAACCCGCTAAGGGACCTCGGAGCTAATTACGGCACCGCAAAATTGCGGTGCCGTAATTAGCGCCTTCCCCATTCCCATAGAGCCCTATGGGGCAGAAATGGGAATGGGGAAGGGCAATGGCGGAAAGGGGATTTACCGCCCCTCCAACCTTGGAATGGGGCGGTAAATCCCCTTTCCGCCAAGGCGGTGCCGGTAATTTACCGGCATGGTCCAGGGTGCTAATAGCACCCTGGATTACCGCCTTCCGTGTAATGAGGCCCATTGACTCCTTCTATGTTCTCATCTAAAGGTTGGTCTCTGAGTAGGTTAGGTAGAGGTTCACTCTCCTCCTCCTCTTGAGCTGAAGCTAGAAGCAAAGCTCCCACTTCTGGTCTCGAAACATATGCCTTCAAACGGTTGGCATGCAAGACTCTCGGAGCCTCCTTAGGTCTGCCTAAGTCCACCAAATAGTTCAACTCTCCAAGTTTGCCCACAACCTTGAAGGGTCCTATCCATTTGTCCCACAAGGCCCTATGCCTTGTTGGCACCATAACTAGTACAAGCTGGTCTTGAGTAAACTCAACCATGCTGGCTTTCTGGTCATGCCAATGTTTGACCAGAGCCTGACCTGCTTTTAAGTTATCACTAGCTTCTGCCATCATGTGTGACATTCTCCTTCGGAGACCTATCACATAGTCAGTCACTCTGACTGGCTTGGGGGAAGGAGCACTCTCCAACCACTCTTTATTTAGGGAGAAGTTCAAAGGGACTGTAACCAACTCCCTCCTGAGGGACTTCTCTATAAGCAAACAGAAGGCATGGCAGTAGAAGGTCCCACTTTCTTTCAAGGGGTTCCTCTAAAGCACCTATCATGCTCTTCATAGTACGATTAAACCTCTCTACCAGTCCATTTGTCTGTGGATGGTAGGCTGTAGAGAACTTGAAAGTGACACTACAGTTTTTCCACATGGCTTGCATGTAGTGGGACATAAAATTGGATCCCCTGTCGGATATCACTTCCTTAGGAAACCCTACTCTGGTAAAAATACCAAGTAGAGCCTTAGCCACAGCCTGAGCCGTAACAGTCCTCATAGGTATTGCTTCAGGGTACTTAGTAGCATGGTCTACTACAACTAGGATAAATCTCTTCCCTGAAGATGTGGGAGGGTCACGGGGACCAACAATGTCGATGTCCACCCTCTCAAAAGAAACTCCCACCACTGGGAGAGGCACCAGAGGTGCCACATTCTTGGCTCCACTCTTGCCAGAGGTTTGGCAAGTGTGACAGCTCCTACAGATTTTGTCAACTTCTGGACCCATCTAAGGCCAGTAGAAGTATAGGAAGAGCCTTTCCTTGATCTTTTTTGGTCTTTTTGAAACTCAAATGACCAGCCAAAGGTATCTCATGGGCCAACTGTAGGAACTGGTGTCTGTTTGCTAGGGGCACTACAAGTTTTTTGCAGTCCCCAGGGATAGACTTAGTCGGTTCACTGTAGAAGAGGCCATCTTCCCAGTGAAACCTATGCTTCCCAGGCTCTTGCCGATCGAGCTGAGAAGCTGCCTGTAGGGGAAGACCTTCAAGAGCAGGACACTCTCTTTGCCCTCTGCTGAAGTCTGCCTTGTTGGGCCCACCTTCTGCAAGTAAAGATTGCAGCTCAGGATGGTCAACAGGGTCCAGCTGTCACGACCCTCAGCCCTGATCCCCACTGGCAAGCCCATTGGCCAGGTGGAATTAGGACTCCAAACGCTTATAAGGCCTGGCATCCACTTCTCAGGCCCTCTTGGGGCCAGTCATGGCACCTTTGGTGCGAGGCTCATAAACAAAGTTAGACATCTGCTTGTGGAACTACTTTTTAGGGCTTTCAGCCAACATGGAGGCATCGACATAGCTTGATTCCTTGAACCAAGCTGTGCGTTATAGTGTTTTGGGTGTGGTGGCCTAGGGACTACTTTACCTGGACTACTTTGCAGTGGCTATTTAAACCACACCCGAACAAGACAACCCGCTTCGCGTTACTTTGCTACTAGCAACGTGACGCTCACTGTGTCCAGCTTTCTCGCGAGCCTGACGAATTCCAGACCTGCAGAATAAACAAAGAACATCGTTAGCAGCAGAATTTTACCTGTAATCTCCATCCTTCACTGCTCGCAGCTCCTGGGCAGCTCCGTTTGAAGAGTTTGCCGCCCGGATCAAAGGACCTGAAAAAGGGAGTAAGACATTATTAAAGGAGGTAGAAGAGACATTACAACCACGAAGCGCTTAGAGACTTACCTGGCTGGCTGATTTTCGACCGGCATAGCTCCGGAACTCCACCCACGCTGGGAGCACACTGCGACCTACGAAAAAGAGAAAAGCACAGATCAGTGAAGACAAGACATCGCTGTGCTGCGCAAAGCGCCTCCATACCACATCATAGCGCTTTTGTGCACCCTCGTTTACCGGCAAGAACCAGCCTACCCAGTTCTCCAAGCAGACACTCTGCACACCTAATGGAGATAAAAAGAGACATTTTAGAACAGTGAAAAGGCATGCAAGAATAACAACTTCATAAACTTGCAAGAAGACCTACTTGAAAGACATTACTAGGGCCGCAGTCAGTGAAGTAACTGGACAGCACGCGCCCACCATAGACAACGCGCTCCTGCCCAGAGAGCAGGACGGAGAGCCCACAATTCCGACAACCAGGTGAGAAGAGAACCCGGAGGAGCTGCAATCACAAGGGAGGTGGGAAAGATTTACCTTGGTCGTCCAGTCCTAACGTAGTATTCATTTCCAGGCGGAATCCCATCGACACCGAGAACCACACCAGGGAACCATTGAGAAGGGCATCGGCGACCAACTGGCTGGGTGGCGCCCCCGTGGATACCAGGTGAGCTTAACAGAACGCAAAGCCTCACATAAATAATCCACCTGGGCACCATGGAAACATCGGAAATCGACCAATTGGCCTAATTGTTGGGGGACCTTCGTGCTGAGGTTCATTCAGCTCGACAAGAGACTAATGCACTCCGAAGAGACCTAATAGTGACCAAGGAGCGCAACGACAAAATCAGCAGACAACTCTTGCAATCGCAGGCAGGCTAGACTCATCTACTTGGAGGAAATCCACTGATGCAAAATCCTATCTCACCATCTCATACCCCCACACCAGTACAGATCACGCTGCCTGGAACAGTTTCCCTGGCACCAACAGAAAGGTTTTCAGGCGAGCCACGGAAGTATGCTGCATTCATAAATCAGTTGCAGGACCGAAAAGCAGACCGGTCCAAAGCAGACTCTCGAGTAGTTTATGTTCGGCCTAGAGACAACGCACCACGGTTGCCAGACAACAAAACAAGAGTGGGATAAAAGAAGACAACAGCAACTTTGTTTGTATTGTGGAAAATCAGGACAGTTCCTGAAAGACTGCCCGGTAAAACCCCCAAGGAGGACAGTCAGGGCCACAGAAAAGGATGAAGTTAAGGAATCGGAAAACTACCAAGCTTGGCAACCGTAGAGGTCAGTTTGTTGAGTGATGAGAAAGAGCCACTGACCTCACACTTTGCGATACCCGTGATCTTAATAAACCACCAACAATCGTCAAAGATGCATGCCATAGAAGCGTACATCAACAGCGGAGCAGTTGGGAACTATATAGATCAAGACTTGGCAGCAGAGGTGGGGCCCCCTTTGTGTTCTAAGTCTACCAGGGACAAGGTGATTACCGTGGATGGGACAGAAATCGCCTCCCGACCAGTAACCCAGTGCACAGCTGCAGTAACCTTGCTGTGCCAGGATGGACATCGGGAGTGTATTTCGTTCAAACTTATTAAGGCACCTCAGTTCCGGTTGATACTGGGGATGCCATGGTTGGTTGCTCACAACCCTCTGATAGACTGGCGGGCACAGAAATTAACCTTCTCCAGCAACTGCTCCATGGCCTGCTACTCTCCTGAACCAGAACCCGTCTCCTGTATCTCCAAGACTTCCAATACTGTAGCTTCTACCCTAAAAGTAACTAATTCTTTGCCAGATGAATATCATGACTTTCAGGACGTATTCCAAAAAGACCAGGCTAAAACATTGCCGCCGCATAGGCCGATGATTGTCAAATTGACCTTATTCCCGGGGCACAAATCCCTTGCGGCAGGATCTATGCTCTCACCGAACCAGAAAACCTTCACCTAAAATCCTGTTTGGACCAGTACCTTGAAAACGGATTTATCCGCCCATCTAAGTCCCCAGCAGCTAGTCCTTTGTTCTTCGTACCGAAAAAGGAAGGGGACTTGAGGACCTGTATTGATCGCCGCGCAATAAACCAGATCACTGTGAAGAACCGCTACCCCTTGCCTCTTATCCTGGAAATGCTCAAAGATGCCCAGATCTATACCAAATTAGACCTTCGGGGAGCATACCACCTGGTCCGGGTCAGAAGCGGACATGAGTGGAAAACCACTTTCCATACTAAATAAGGCTTGTTTGAATATCAAGTCATGCCTTTTGGCCTATGCAACGCCCCCGCAGTGTTTCAATATTTCATGAATGATGTCTTGAGAGAACTGATTGACGTTTGCGCCTTGGTGTACATAGATGACATCTTGGTCTACTCAGCCTCAAAACAAGATCACATCAGGCACGTTTGTTCAGTCCTCACCAAGCTCCGCCCACATTGTTTATATGCAAAACTGGAGAAATGTTTTTTCACGTCACCGAAGTAGAATTTCTTGGTTTCATCCTTTCGCCCAAAGGCATCAGAATGGACATACATAAGGTTGACGCTATTCTAAAATGGCCATCACCAACATCTCTGAAGGGGATACAGAGCATGGGTTTTGCGAACTTTTACCGCCAATTTATCCCAGACTTCTCTCAGGTTGTGCACCCGATCACAGTACTGCTACGAAAAAGCAATAAAAAGTTTGCTGGGACCAAGGAAGCAGCAAGAGCCTTTCAGGAACTGAAATTAAGGTTGACATCCGCTCCAATCCTGCAGCACCCTCGTCCAGACCTTCCTTATATCGTAGAAACTGATGCTTCCAGTATGGCAATGGGAGCAGTCCTTTCACAGAGGGACCCAGAAACTGGCCAGCTGCATCCTGTGGCCTTCTGGTCAAAAAAGTTCTCACCTCCGGAAATGAAGTACGCTATCACAGACAAAGAACTCCTAGCCATCAAGTCCGCTTTCAAGGCGTGGTGACACTATCTTCTGGGAGCTAGACACACCATTACAGTGATCACAGACCACCGGAACCTACAATATCTTAAAACAGCCAAAGCCCAGTCTTCACGCCAGTTACGGTGGGCCCTCTTCTTCGCCGAATATGACTATGTGATCACCTTTCGACCTGGGGTCAAGAATGGGAAAGCTGACGCCTTATCTCGAATGGGCATCGATGAAACGGTGTGTACAACTCCAGACCCGGTACCCATCATACCAGAACACAAACTTTTGGGTATCACAACAACCCTATCACAACTCGAATTACAAAACAAAATTCGACAGTCAAAGAGCCCGGATGCTTTCCTCGCATGGCAAACTCAAGGAGAACAATATTGCATCAAGGATCAGTTACCTTTTTTTAGGGACCGGCTATATGTACCCAAGAAGGAGTTACAACAGCATATCATTTCAGGCTATTATGACTCTCTGATCAAAGGACACTCTGGAATCGCTAAAACCTTAGCCAAGTTGAAAAAGAACTTTTGGTGGCCTACCTGGCGTAAGGACATTGTCCAGTATGTTCAGTCCTGCAGCGTCTGTGCACAAAATAAATCACAGAAACAGAAACAATCGGGTCTCCTACAACCACTGGACATCCCTCCCGCTCCATGGCACACTCTTTCCCTTAACTTTATCACTGATCTGCCACCGAGTCAAGGCTTTAACACCATTCTTGTAGTCGTGGATTTGTTCTCTAAAATGGCACATTTTATTCCTCTCAAGGGCCTCCCGGACGCATTCACCCTGACAGAAGTATTTCTGGAAAACATTGTCAATCTACATGGTTTTCCCTCAGTTCTGGTCTCCGATCGAGGCAGCCAGTTTGTATCAAATTTTTTGGAGAAAATGTTGCGCAATGGCACAGATTGACGTCCGGCTATCTACCAGTCACCACCCCCAAATGGACGGCCAAACCGAGAGGACCAATCAGACCCTTGAGCAGTATTTACGGTGCATGCTGCACCATGAATTGAGAGATTGGAAGGACTTACTTTGGGTAGCTGAGTACGTATATAACAATTCCGTACATTCTAGCACGGGACAAACACCTTTTTACACCCTGTATGGCAGACATCCACGTACCTCAGAACTCGACCTTGCTGCCAACTTGGAAATGCCTGCAGTAAATTCTCTTCACACAACAATCACTCAGGCTTTCAGAAAGGCGAAGGAACATCGTATTCATGCTAAAGAAAAACAAAAGCACTTCGCCGATCAGCATCGGAAAAAGGCCCCAGACTATCATGTGGGAGACCAGGTTTGGTTAGCTGCCAAATATGTACCCATCAAAGGGACCCGGACCTTTCATCCTCGATATTTGGGACCCTACACCATCAATGCAATTATCAACCTGGCAGCCGTCAAATTGGATTTACCACCTAATCTACAAATCCATCCGGTATTCCATGTATCCCTCTTAAAACCAATGCAACCCGGTACACAAATCAAGACACCACCTCAACCCATACTAATTGATGGAGAACCAGATTTCGAAGTCAAAGGCATCCTGGACTCAAAATACTCTAGAGCCAAGTTATATTATCTCGTCGACTGGAAGGGATTTGGCCCTCAAAGGTCCTGGGAACCCAGTGAGAACATCTATGCACCACGTCTGATCAAGGAGTTTCACCAGAACTTCCCAACTAAACCTGGACCAGACAGGACACACACCCTGGGAGGGGCCTTGGGGGGGAGTGCTGTCATTACCCTCAGCCCTGATTCCCACTGGCAAGCCCATTGGCCAGGTGGAATCAGGACTCGGATTGCTTATAAGGCCTGGCATCCACTTCTCAGGCCCTCTTGGGGCCAAACGCGCCAGGCTCATAAACAAAGATAGACATCTGCTTGTGGAACTACTTTTTAGGGCTTTCAGCCAACATGGAGGCATCCACATTGCTTGATTCCTAGAACCACCAGATCTCTGACTTAAACAATGTCTTCTACCAGATCTGACTCTACAGAAACAGGATCAACCACACAGGGTTGTGCCTCACACTCTGCCTCAGCAGGTGGAGGAGTCACTCTTGGGGTGTCGTTGTTGGTAGCACAGGGGTGCTTTCTGCCTTTTTCTTGGAGGTCTTGGGTTTCCCCTTTGCCTTTATTTTTCTCCAGAAATAGCAGTGAGCAACTCCTGTGGACTGGGAGTGATAGTTTCCTCTACCAACTCCTCAGGAGAGCCTCTCCCTTGCCGGCCTCGTGAGCGCCTGTTTCCTTTTACTGGGAAGCCTGGGGGTACTAGGTATCAGGTAATATTATCCCCATATATATGGTCACCGTAAATAATATCACCGGGAAAAGGTTGCAGCGATATTATATTGGTGACCATATATATGGGGACAGGGGCAAAAAAAATGTAAAAAAAAAGTTTGGGGGTTGCGGGGGTGTCCCCTGCATGTTCCATGCAATAATGTCGCCACAAAAACGGCCATTTTTCGGCGATATTTTTGCATGGTGAGATTTATGTGGCGACATTATTACATGGAACCGGGTACTAGACACAGCTCCAAGAGTTTTCAGGTCATTACCCAACAGGACTCTCCCAGACACTTCACTCTGCACACTAACAGGTATTTTGACAGTCATATTATTACACTGGATGAGAGCTGATGGGGAAGCATTTGCACAGGACCTCCAGCTAACTTGGTTAGGCATTTGGGTGCCTTAGCAACATCCTCCACCTTGAAAAATGTTTCATCATACACAGTTATGCTGGCTCCATTGTCTCCGATGGCAGGTGTCTCCTGGCCATTCACAAGAACACTATATTTATAATACTCTTTAGTATTATCTGGGATGGAATTATAGACATCTAAATTTTGTTTTTCCCACAAACCCAGGGACACTAAAGAAACACTAGCTGAGACTCTCATGGGTTCATCAGCCAGTAGGTGAAAGTTTACACTTGCCATAGGTACTTCTTCCTCTGGGGAGAAGGCTAAGGAGACAGTGTAGACCCGTGAAGGTTTACCCTTACATCTGGGATTCCCTTTCAAACGGTCAGTTGACCCACAAACATAACATTTCCCAAATGCTTTGATGAATGGGGGCTTGTTCTGACCTCCATCTGGTTTGGGTCCAGATGGGGTACTAGCCTGATTTGGTTTCCCTTGTGGTTTACCCTTATCTTGCTGTTTGGGGGTCCTCTTTTGGATTGGAGGTATTAGAATTCTCCTTGTTATCTTTGTTTGGCTGCTTTCCCTCATCCTTCTTCTGAGTTGCCCCACAATCATTGTGAGTAGCCCTGTTGGCAACCCACAAGTCAGCCAAGTGCTGTCTGAGCTCAGGAGAGCAGGCATCATAAATTGACTCCAACATAACAAGATTTCTCATACCTTCATAAGTGTTTACTCTGTAACCCTTAACCCAACCATCTAAGTTTTTCAAACATTCACATACCCAGGTAGCCCAAGGGGTACCATCATGCTGTTTTGAGGGTCCTAAACCTCTGAAGGTACTGGGAAGAGGTCTTCCCAAATCTAGCAATTAAAGCTAGCTTCACACACTCATAATCCATCCTATCCACCTCCTCCAACTCCAGCACAACATCAGATGCAACAGTGGGTAGCCTAGAGAATAGCCAAGGAAGCAACTGATTCCCTGTAATGTCTTGAATCCCATGGTTATATTCAAACATTGCCAACCAATCCAACATATCAAGCTTAGCCTCATATATACCAACAATTTCTTTAGGCATACAGGGTCTCTTAGGACTGGAACACCTAGAAGACTCTGGGAGGGAAGCATTTTCCAAAGACAACTTTTTCATTTCTAAGGCTTGATTCAACTCCATTTCTCTGAGTTTAAGTTCTTGATGCATTTGTTCAAATTGAGCATTTATACATTTAAAAGCCTCATCTTTTCTAGAGAAATGAATTCAGGACTGAGTGTAGGACCTGTAGGGGTCCCAGTGGACAAAGGTTGAGGTTGTTGAGCAGGTAGAGGAGCAGTGAGGCCTACATTGTGAGACACATCTGCCTCATCTAACTCATCAATTGATACATTATCATCCTCATCATTTTCCACATTTGCAGAGGGGTTAGGTATTTCCGGCCCACCCTCCACACTTTGTTTCTCTAACAACCTTTCAATCAATTCTGACTTTCTGCCTTTAACAAAGAGATTCCTATCTCTATACAGATTTTTCAGATAATCCACAGTTTAACTAAGGAGGGTCTCCTGACTGTAGCTTTCCATATCAAACATGATTAATATTGCTTTTTTAGTTATGTTTAGCCTTGTGGTTAGTTGATCCAAGGTAATATCAGCACTCTAAGTGTAATCACTATACTTGATCCTCACCTTTGTACACCAGTGTTAGGCAGAATCATATGCAGTACCCTTTGGGAACACCACACACAATTAAGACTACAAGTGACAGTACAAATTCACCTTGGGTACAAGCCTGTACTACACAGAAAAGTGGTAGCGATGGCTGAGCAGCCAGACTTATCTCAAGAGTAAAGTGAGCAGTATCAATAGTTACACAAAGGACAGCAATTACTATGGTTCAAACAAACACTGACTCAAGGTTTCTGAGTAAGAGAATATACATTTATTTACACATCAGTTGTAAAACAATTCACTAAAGTAAAGCAGTAGAAAATTACACTCTTAATATACTACACACCACCCAATAGATTCTGGACAGGTTGAGCTCAAAATGAAGTGTGAGCAAAATGGCACTCCAGCAATTTAAAAGGGAAGGAAAGACAAGCTTAGACAAAAATTAAGCAGCACCAACAAGTAAGTAAGCAGGGCAATCTAGAAAAGGCTACTACGGTGAGGAAATCAAATCAAGAGGCCTGAGCCAAAGTCAATGGACCAGGGTTTTTGCAGAGGATCACACAGTTCAGAGTAGTTTGCGGTTAAGTCTTTGCCACGAGTTCAAAACTAAGTTGGTCGGAAGAAAAGTTACTTTAAAGAATAGAGAAGGACAAGCCCTCGGATTAGCGAAAGATTTCAAACACTTTCACTGCGGTCGGAACAGTAACTTAAATAAAGAAGAAGGCCGTAGCTGAGGCAGAACCTCCTGGCAGGTCCTGCAGGCTCATGGTTCCTTAAGCGATTGTCAGACTGACACGAAGTAGGAAGACTGGAGGGTCCTGCACTGCCCAGGGAAGAAACCAGCAGCAGAGCAATGCAACAAATAAAAGGTGCGCTTCTTAAAACCCAAGCAGGGACCAGTCCTTCTGGCTACCTGGTTCACTGTAACTGTGCACAGCAAATTCGACCAGAGGAGGGAGGCCTGGCTTGCAGTTTGGCAAACTGGTTGGTCCCACCCGCCCAAGGGGATTAGATTCCTTTCAGATCTTCCCTGTCGTAGAAGTTTGGAGATTCGGAACCAGAGCAGGGCTTCACCGGGAGGTTTAGTCGTGGTAGAGGTCCTCGTCTGTTAGCTTCTCTTCGTTTCTCTCGATCCAGTGGTGACTCTGCCTTCTCAATCCCAGAGACCTGCTTTTTATGCAGTTTTCCCCCATTCACACAGCCTGGCTGCCAATAACAAAGCATGGTGGCTGTCCCGGGGGGACAGTCACCACAGCCAATCATACAGAGTGCTCCATGGGTCTCCAAGGAGACCCTGTGCAGGGAGTCTCAAACCCCTCCCTCACATCATGTCCCCCTCAGACATTCAGGCACCTAAAGAGGGCTTCTGTGCAGAAGCCTGCCAAAGGACAGTGAACAAAGGAACCAAACCTGGTTTGGCGCGCAGAGTAAAACACGAGAAAGACTTTTACAAAAGGAATTGGCGAATAAACCCAGCCAGAACTAAATAAAAGTAAATGGGTTCCAGCGGATTTAAGTTCGAAGCTACTAATTTAGCCTAAAACAGTACCAAGGCTATTTAAATAGACCGCGGTAGGAAAAATGGGGTAGATATACCACTGCCACCAGCCAAATCTTAAAGAAAGGTGAACGAAATAATGTTCCATGAGAAACAGACAAGAAGGGATAACTATTAACCCTTTCCAGAACTCTATGTAAGATAGTTTGTACTGGGTCTGTGAATTTAAAAAGACTAATAAAGTCAATGGCAACTTTACATGTTCTGGGAGACAGTAGTCAGTCCCAGAAAATGGAGTTTGAGGTGGGAAGTCTAAAAAAGACAACCCTGTGTCACTGAACTGAGGGTGCTGTGTAACACACAGTAAAAAGATGATGCCTATGGAGTAGGTGAGGCTCCACAGTCTATGAACACAAAAATGTTAAACACACACAGCAAAACACATGTAAGAGTGGGAAAAAATGCTCACACTCTTACCAGGTGAAAAAATAAATCCTCAGTAGGTAAGGGAAATTAGCCATTCTCGAGAATTCTCCCTAACAGTCTCCCAAAACCTGCACTGTGGCCCGTGTACACAGGCCTATACACAGTTGTTAAAATTACCTGATCCTCCTTCTTCCATCCATAACTCTGTACTTCTACCTGCACACACTGCTGCTGTTCCACACAGTCCATCCCATGTGCCCTGCAGTCCAGGAATCAGGGCAGTGTCAATCAAAAACCTTTTTTCTGAGATTTTCAACATGCAGTTCTCACGCTATCATGGCCCATGGTTCATGCAATGCTGGAGAAGAAAATCCCTCCAGTCTTGCATAGCCCACTAGGCATGCACACCTGAGATAGTCCAACCAGGGAGACCCTTCTTTACCCCCTCACAACACGGTAGACAGAGGAGCACATCTTCAACTTCTCGCAGCTCATGAAACTGAGCTGTCCTCTGGGCCATCATTGCCTCCTTCATGATGAGTGGTAGGACCGTGGCCTGCCACCCGTTATGGATAAGCTGCCTCTACTAATGACTAATGCTATTATTTGCTGATAGATGTTGCCCTGATAGGCAAAAGTCTCAGAAAGCCAAATTGAGCTGGACACCTAAGGAAAGTCAGGTGATGTTTGAGATGTATCTCGTCCTGCCCCTCCCCCCCCCCCCCATCCCAACAGAATACCAGGAAAGGTGAAATGGGGATCTGTGTTTTTGATTTTCCTGGTCACTCTTGCTTTCAAATCAAACGGTCCTGCCACCCAGAATGCTTAGCTCTGGATTTAAGGTAGAGTGGTGCCCTAGGATTTTTTCTAAAATTCCTCGCGTTGCGTTCTGTAAAGTATCTCTGAATGGATTAAGAGAGAGGGAGAAAAACGAGAGCGAGGGCTAGCGAGAGAAAGAGAGAGGGAGAGAGGGAGAGAGAGAGAGAGAGAGAGAGAGAGAGAGATTGACACTAACATTAACACAATGCGAGAGTGAAAATGGGAGCTGCATATAGTCGGGGGAATATTGGCAGAATGCCATGTTGCAACCTTTATGCCTTTTTAATGTTTTTTCGATGTTAGTCCGTGTAACACCTCGTTGGACTCTATTGTGCAATTATAGACTGGTCCGGCTACATCAGGTCATTTTATGCCAGGGCACAAACCCAAGGCCTGCAATTTGTAGTACATTTGCAGTGGTTTCCTTTCTGGCTGCCCTCTGATGCTTTTCAGATATTCCGAATTCTAACCCACAGAGTTAAACGGGATGACAGTAGAATGCTGCACCGTGCCAGCCGTCCACCATGTACTTGCAAGTGACGTAGCCACTCACACATCACTTTCAATCCATGAGCAACTGCAGCATTACCATCCTAACAAGTACCAGTAATGGATATTTTACAATATTCTTCTAATTCGCAATGCTATTGGACAATGACCACTGTGTTAATGCCGATTAGCAAAGCATGGACACTCCAAATGTCTGCCGTTCTGCAATTGCCTTGCTAGTGCCATTCACGATGGACAGGTGGACCAGAAGGATGGAAGGCACCAAGGGTAGTCACTTGTGACATCACCTCACCCAAAGCCAGTGCTACCTGCCTTCAAACCTCCCATGCTAACTGGCTCCACATTTCTCCACACCATCTTAACACTGAAACGCACTAGGACAAACATCCTTAAATACCATCTCAGAGCACATGGCATCCATGCATGAACCCCAACTAATTCATGCTTGAAACCAAACATACCTACTCTGGGGTATGATCAGGTCAATGTTATACACTAGGTTTGGCTTCCAAAAACACCTAGAAGCTTACTCGTGCACAGCGCCAGTGCTCTTCTGATCTACATGCACCAACGTTGCAGCAACAGCTACCTTGCTGCCCTCGATCTAATCCTTTCAACATCCTGACCCCAAAACCCCCATCCCACTTGTAGATCCCTAAATCACCAGTGGCCATTAAAATGGCAAAGGTTACACTGTATGGGACCCAATTACATAGCAGGAGGAGTGTTGCAATCTACCACCTTCCCAAAAACAGTGCATCCCTTGCAAATCAGGCAAAGCCCCGGAATAACCCACAGTGCTGTATATTTCAGAAAGATAGGCTTTGGTGTGTTAAATCAGAGTGCACTTGTTTTTTTTCTCACTTGGCACCCTTTCTTGGAGACCAGAGGCACCTTAAAGTGCATACAAATATCTCCCAGTCCCGGCTAGCATCGGAAAGCCTACATTATGCTTGCACTGTTCAAGCCATATTATAGGCACCAATGTTTAAATTGTCCCTGGGAATGTAAGATTAAATTGGCAGTCAAACATAGATTTGACGTTTTCCCAGCACATATCTTTGGTGTTGCAGGAATTCTTCAGCTTGCTTATAATTTACTTTGACAAGATTTATCTGCGGTCCCGGATTACCAAATAGGCAAAGTAGGCACTGGTTTATGGGCCCCACTCCTTTTAGGGGCCCCGCGACAACAGATCAAAATAATATTGATTTGATCTTGAAAGGAAATTACGATCAAGCTTTCTTAAATTGTTTCCAAAAGATAGAAAAAATGAATCAATTCAAAGAAACAAAAACTTTACATTAAAGACTATAGAGAAAATCCTGTATTAATGTAATGTACCTATTAACAACTTAACGTACATAAACCAGAGACATCAGATTCACATAACAGTTTGTCTCTTAAAGGTCATGTTCTGGCAGCTGTCACTTTGTAAACAAATCTGAGGCAAACTATGTAGTGTAATGTACAGTAGTGATGGTCATCTCCATCTAGCGGTGGCTGATGTGCACACTACTTAGTTCAATGTTATCCCACTGGAGCATGCGCACAAGAAACGTCCAGAAACAAGCTTTCTGTGAGTTAGTGTGTCACGAGTTCTGGCCGACTCCAGACCCTAATAGAATATTCACAAGTCGAAACTTCGAGAACAGGAGTATATATTTCCGACGTCGTTACTAAGTTAGCTTTTCTGAGTTCTAATGAAGTTTGATTAACTTCACCCTCTACAGTAACAGAACAAATCTATTGTTCAGGCACTTTTACTCATCTTTGGCTAAGACTTAAGATTCTTTCATTTTCTTTAACAAAGTGCAAGTATTGTTTGTCATCGCTCTTTTGTAGACCCATAATGTCGGCGCCCGATAATTTGCGAGGGGGGCCACGAAGTTTGGACAGCCTAGGGGCCTCCAGAGGGTTGGATCCAGCACTGTTAATCTCTGCTCTTTATGAAGTGCACAAGCAGCAAAGTCGCATAGAATGTTCGCCTCCATTGACTGCAGGGTGTTTTGCTGCATGTGTTCAGTGGGCAGGGATTCGATTTACGTCATGAAGGAAATGACTCTCCTTATCTGTCAAGTAGTGGAAATTAGCTTCCTTTTTTCTTCCAGGCTGTGGGACACTAAAAGCAGAGCATACGTCATGAGATGCAATAGCAATCATCAACGTAAATATTAGAAAGTCAATGGTTAAAAACCAGGTGTGGACTGGGACAAAAATAGGCCCCTGGAAATCATTTTCAAAGTGGCCGCATATTAAACATTTTCAGCAAGCCCCACCCTTTTCCTATGCAAAAATGTGGAAATAACACACAGATGAGGCCCAGGGTGCGGAGGCCTACCAGGAAACCCCCAGAGTTCCCTATAGGCCAGTCCACCCCTAGTTAAAACTGGACACGTTCGTGCTACCAGTCTCTTCTATACTGCACAAAAAACGCAGAGGCCGACATAGTGGAAGGACAAACATAACTCAATTAGCAAAGCATCTTGTTGCATGCGAAGGTGAAAGAGGTTCCCTCCTTAAAATTCCATTTGCCCTGCTACAGTTTATCATGGCTTGTACTGGATCCCTTTCAGGAACATTGTTTTTAGTAATAAACGGATCTTCTAATCTATACGGTAGTATCAGTGTCTTTTTTTTAACCAGAAAATTACCACTTTTTTTCTGCTGGTCACCTCATTGGACTTTTTCTGGTATCCCCTACAGGAAAACAGCATGCAGCAATTACTGTTTTTGCATGCAGTGTGCTGAGATGTCTTAACCGTTTCTGGCTTTAATGCGTTATATGCAGCATTTCCGAGATTGCCTACAGTATTTCCCACTTCTCAAGGTTTGTAAAAACGTTGAAAGTGTTTGCATTTGTGTCAATGGGATACATATGCACGTGGACAACAGTGGCCCACATTGCTGCACTGCCATGGAAATAAAATGCACAAAAGGGTCCATCATAACCCCTCTCTCAGGCTGATTCTGAGGTGAATGAAAAAATAGGAAAGTGTTCTTACACGGAGGAACAGCACTTTTTTCAAAAGCATCATACTCTAAAGTAAGGATTGTGGCAGCCTGGAATCAGAGGACCTGGTTTTAAGGTGCTTGCAGAAATATAAAAGTGTGGTTTAATGGAGGAGCAGCACTTTTCCTAAAAACACCATATTCTGTTGAAGAAGGTATGTGATGGGCTGGCATCAAAGCCTCTGCTTTTGCATGTGCCTGATTTACGGCCTGACAACGACCCTGGTGACCATCTGTAATGCAGGGTAGGCACTGCAGGGGATGTCCATTGCGAAGCTCTGGTTTTGCAGGTAAAAAAGAGGATTATAATATGCACCGTTGCCATATACCACACACATTTCTCTTTCATACCTACGTCATTTTCCTCAATGCAGCACCACTTTTCTATTTTACTGAAAGCTTAAGGACACTTTTGTCAATCAGAAAAAGTGGGAGACTTTTCTGAAATGCTCACAGGGATACTGCTACCGCTACGCTGCTGCACAATGCTATATTTTAACAGCTTTTGCTGCTGGAAAGTACAAAAGCTCCCCTCCAATTCTTCCACTCACCTCACAACGGGGATGTCAGCTTTACACAACACTTTTCCTACAAGCTCAGAATATCACCCAGATCCACCACCGTTGCATGTGCCTGATTTACACCCTGAGAACAGCCCTAGCAGCTATTATTAATGCAGGGAAGGCACTGTGAGGGGCATTCTCCTTGCAAAACCCGAGTTTGCATGTCAAAAACAGAAGTCAGAATACGGCACCTAAGAGGTGTCGTTACTATCTACTGTACATGTTTGTTCCTTTATCAGAGAGGCTTTTTCCAGATAGCAGCAGTGATGAGGAGATTGGCATCGGAGACGCTGCAATTGCGAGAGACAGAAAGACGCACTTACGCAGACACACTACGGTTTGATGCCATTTGTTTTGGGTGCTTTCACCCAGACGCTACAGGGGAAACTATTGAGGCAGTGAGGCAGCGAGCTGCAGAACCTCAGTGCGGTGCTGTGCTGAGCTGAGGCCAGGAGCGAATCCTGTGTGGTGCGGTGTAGCCTACACTCAGCTCGAGGTAAAACCCGGGACCCACGATGCACTGCAGTGAGTGCAGCCTTAGTGATTAGGGACCTATTGGGCTCGCTAAGCTGAGGCTCTGAGTGGAGCTTCCCGCCCCCCCCCCCTGAATCCTGCGCAGTGTAGTGTGGTGCAACCTCCACCCATTCGAGACCTCCTGGGTTTCCTGAGGCCCTAAGTGGAGCTTCCTGTCCCCCCTCCCCCCGAATCCTGTGTGGTGCAACCTACACCCAGTGCGAGGTTAGACCCGGGACCACGACGGAGTGCAGACTGCAGCCTTAGTGATTCGGGACCTATTGGGCTCGTTAAGCTGAGGCCCTGAGTGGAGATTTTTGCCCCCCCGAATCCTTTGTGGTGTGGTGCAACCTACACCCAGCGCGAGGTTAGACCTGGGACCCGCGATGCACCGCGATGAGTGCAGACCTCTTGGGTTACCCCGGCTTGAGCCTTGTGCCATCTGTGACACAGTGGATCTGCTTGGAGCTGGGGGGCATCGAGTGGTGCTTTGCAACCTGTTAGGTTGGATGGGGGCTGTGGTCGTTGTGTGGACTGCCTAAGTGGTCTCCCACCCCTGGTGATCACAGAAAATGAAGAGCCCTGCAACTAGGAAATGCGGACTGCGCAGTGCCCAAACAGGGGCTGCCAAAAGATCAAGGAGCCCGGTACATCCGGCAGCTCTACACCCTTTTTCGGCCAAAAAAAGTCAAGAGTGGAGCCTCCCACCACCAGGAATACTGCAAGAGCCCAATACGGAGAACATGGCCATGCAATCAAGCCTTTCCCCTAATGAGGGTTGCCTTGCGCAATCAGCATCCTTCTCACTGGACAACAATAACTCACTTTTGAATATGGTCATTTGCCTTAGCGAATCCCTGGGAGCAGGGAAATCACTCCCGCTGAGTAGGCCGCATGAAAACATCATCGGGTCACCTTTGTCTACAACACCGGACCTTGAACAATACGTATCGCCACCCGCCACCACTGGATCTTCGGACTCCGACTCTGAATATCAGGCCACCCCGAACTATCAGAGAGGCCCTACACAGAATGCAATGTGCATTAATACGGAACTCACAATCTCTGAAATCGATGCCATGTTTGCAACTATAACTGTAATGGCGTCCGGCCAAGCTCTAGTCAAAACCCTTCTCAGTACATTTGTGCATGAGACCATTAACAGACTTCCCAAAAAACTGTGACGATGAGGGAGGAAGCCGGTAATCACGCTCCTAAAAAGATCATTACTGAGCACATCACTGTTACCAGAGCTACCAGAGTTGCCTCCGAGGACGAGGTCCCTGAGTGGGACTTTGAAGAAATTCATATACCCCCAAACCCTAGGTACAACTACCACGACAGATAACTCAAGGAAAGGTGCTAATAAGAACATAGAAGGATGCACTTGTAAGAAAAAAGCACAGAGCCAAGGTGTCAAGGGCAAAGTGGGAAAAATACCTGGACCAAGTCTTAAACCGGCCGCCCCAAGGCACCCACAAGCAAGACAAAAACTAAGGTGACCAATATACTGCCAGATGGTTCTACCCGACAAGTCCACCTTCAGGGAGCCATTGATCACTGGTATCAACCATTGATATCAGGTGAAGTGATCAGTCATGAACAGCAACCCCAAGTGGCTTTTGACGTGGAACAGCTCACTGAGAGGAAGGTCAGCTCCCCCGAGCTCATGGTTTATTGAGCTCATGAAGGGCATTATAACAAGTCACTCAAGGACAAGGCCCCAAAGTTTAGGAGCACCGTCAATCCCAATGCTACTTATGGACAGCTGGTCTCACAAAACTTTGCTGAGCTGGGCAGATGGGTGATTATTGAGGAAAGCAGCCCCATAGAGTTCAGCCCTTTCTTGAATCGGTCACACCTATTGGATTTGTTGAGCAGTACGGGCGCCTTGAGTATTATCACCTCTGCCGACTTATTAAACATTGAATTGACAAAAATAGGGAGGCCTAGGAACTGGGCCCTTGTCGAATTCAGCTCCCCTCTGATGATGGGGCTGTTGAAAATGAATTTAACATTGCTTAAAAAGATGGAGTATACCCTTACGACATGCCACAAAGTGAAAGACTCGCCCTGTGGCATTGCTGTGGGAATTTGGGGAACAGCGTATCTGTCATTGAAACAGGGGACCATAAGGGCTTCACAGTTGGGCATTACATCTGCGGATACCCAGATGATCTTTGAGTATTTTTGGTCTCCGGAGAGCGTTGGGGCAGGACCTAACTGACAGAGTGTCCCGGAGGATTCCATTAGATGGATCTCCTGGAACACTCAAGGATATAGGTCCTTCCTCCACCATCCAAAGGGCGTGGCAGCAGTGACAACCTCTGATATCTTTATACTGCAAGAGACCTGGCTGTGCAACACACTTAGCATTGACGGGAACCAGATCATAACCTCGCCGGCAATTCCTTCTATGCAGGGGCGCCGTAGGGGAGGCTTAGCAATAGGGACTAGAACAAGATATTTTTTAAACCTTCCTAGGGCCCCACTCCTCGCTGTATGTATTGGCAGCAATGTTTTCCTTCTCATATAGCCCCAATTCCAGAATAATCAACGTATACGACCCCCGTCAGGTGATCATAAAAAGCCAATACAAAAGTCGTTGGAGGAAACTATTTTAGCATGGTATAAGGACTTACCAGATGGCCATATACTGTTGGCAGGGGACCTCAATGTAAAGAACTTACACTTGAAGACCAATGAGGGGGGTGTAGAAAACGCCCATGGAGGCTGCTAGCCAACAGTAATGAGTTAAAGTTTCTGTCCTTCCCGGCTTCAAATGTGGAACATGATAAGGTAACGCACACATGGTAAAATGGCCCCCTCAAATCACATATAGATTATGTCTGTGTGGATGAGGTATTACTGGGAGTGAGCAGCAAGGTCACTATCATTCTGACAGATTTAGGTGTCCTGGCGTAATCTGGGGATAACCATTAACCAACAGGGCACTCAGATCATATGGTCATGCTCAAAGATTGAGGCAGTAAATGACTTTCATGCCCTAAATCTGACACAGGTTGAAACAGAGATGACGCATGAGGGGTGGTCACTGGAGGAACTGTTTGCAAAAATCGTACCTCTGGTATATCATGATAAGGTAAATCTTAAGCTGGATCTAGGGACAGAATTTAGCCCACTATTTGATGCAGCAATCCATCATAAGAAACAGATTCGCTGGACCCAGAGGGCTGAAATTGGAAATAACCAATGCATATTGGAGAGTGGGCAAAAAGCCCAACTTCAGAACTTGGAGACTGGGTATAGGAAATGGCTTCGACAACATAGGCACTCAGTTTAGAACGCTAATTGGTTAAACTTAGCGGGCCTACTTAAATCAAATGATGATCAAAAATTCTGGGCACGATATAAGGAATTCCACACCCCTAACATGGCAAAGGATCTGAATCCCATTACTGAGAAGGCGTGGTGTGACTTATTGATGAGCTCTATTATGATCCTTCATCCACCACGCCAGTAAGTAGAGAATACATGGGGCATAGTAAGTAAACAACCTTAGGCCTGGATGAAGAACTAGTTGGCATCATTAAAGTGCTAAAGCCATCTCAGGCCCCCAGCCCTGATTGTGTTCCCAACATCCTTTTTAAATCAAATCCGCAGGGGTGGGGAAAAGTGCTATATAACGTCTTGGTGGTGGAGAAAATGGCCACTATATCGTAAAGTTGACTAAAATCTATCCTGGTTCCGGTCTTCAAAAAGGGCGACAGGTTAGACCCCTCCAATTATAGGTTACTGGCACTGATGGGTACATAGCAAAACATCTGTGCTGCAGTGCTTTTTAAGAAACTAACTTCCTGGGCCCAGGATAATAGATTATTGCAGCCCTTTCAGGTGGGTTTTAGGAAAGACCACTCCACACTCAATAACCTATGTGATATGCAGTACCCAATGGCTGAAGCACATCATGGTCAGAAGTTATACTGCTGTTTCATTGATTACAGCAAAGCCTTCGATCTAGTATTGAGGACATTGCTCTTGAATACGCTACAAAAATGGGGGATATATCTGCAACTGCTTTTCTTTATAAAAGCCCTTTATAGTAATACTTTGGTTTCAGTAAATTTGTGCGCCTGAGGTGGATTTGCCAATTATAGATTAACAAACCGAGGCCTGAAACAGGAGTGCGCTTTGGTCTCTATGTTGTACAACCTATATATGGCAGACCTGGAGAGACACCTCAAGGTGGCCAGAAATTTCCCACCAAAAACTAATGGAAGACAGGTCTCTTGGTTGGCCTATGCAGACGACACCCTACTTTTTGATAGAAGTCAAATATGCCTCCAACGATCTATCGCAGCCCTTCTCGCATATGCAAAAAAACTATTTTATGATCAGAAACATCTCCTGAACTAAAGTACTGTGCCTGGGCGATGCAAACAAAGGGAAAAAGCTATTTATTTGGAAGGCCCAGGAGGACGTTGTCCAAACAACTAAGGACTAGACCTACCACGGTTTTTCTATTTGCGCCAAACCTTCCAACACTTATTTTGGGGAAGTCATGTTACCAAAAGTCTGGAAAAAATGGGCTGTCATGAAACATTACATAACAAGGAAAGGTGGACATAGCTGTAGGGCAATGTTGGAGATCTATAAAGTCAGCATTGCCGCTGGACTGCTGTATGGCCTGTCGGTCTTAAAACACAAGCATATGCAATGGCTTAGGACAGCTGTGGAACGAATACTGCGCTCATTTATTAATTTGCCACAATCTTTCCCTGTGGAAGCACTGCACATGGAATATGGCTTTGACTCCTTGGAATCACAGAGGCTAGTCCGGAGAACGCAGTTGTACTTGAAATTGAGATTCCACACAGCATATAATAATGAATAAATGGCGCTCATGGGGAAAGGATATGAGGAGGGTACAAATAACAAATTTCTCTTAAAGCTACGAGCAACTGCCATGAATCGTCATGCAGACCTTGACCTTACTAATGATTCCCTCTCCTATTCCCCCAGCACTGAGTAGCTGATAAAAAAGGAAGTCGAGGGAAGGAGACATAGTGAAGAACATTGAAAAGCTGGCCGAAAATAAAAGGTACAGAGTCTTCGCCTCAGAAGGCTTTACGCCGCCACCTTTTAGCAGCCTGCCCGTCCCTCATGGCGTATTATGTTAAGGGTTATAGCGCAATGGTTAGCTGCATTGACCACATATGTTTAGATCAATTTTGGAATACACTATTCATGGCAGAATAAGTATTCATGACTTCGGCAGCCTACTCTATTTGGAATATGATCAAGTTGAAACAAACCTGAATGGGGTTGGTGGTTCTCATACTGAGGCCCTTGTGTTTGCATGGATGGGGGGTCGATATAGTGTGATTTTTGGATTGATAGGCTTACACCTGGACTTAATACAACACATATTTTTTTTAGCTTAACATTTTTTATTGAACAAAACCAGTTTCACATCAAAATGTAGCAGTACAGGTTCTCGATTTAAACATCCATCTTACCCCCCAAACCCCTCCCACAACAAACAAACAAGAAATGGTGGTGCCATGCACTTCCCTTCTCTGAGCCGAGTGTCTCTCTTCCTTGGGTTGGTCACCGGATATCAGGCGCTGGTCCGAATTGATCCTCCCGTGGGGAATACCCCCTTTTCAATGATTTGCCAGGCGTTACCTATCCATAGCACTCCAATTCTACTCCCCATGCCTCATTTTGTGTTCTATCCCTTTTTCCCTCTCTCTCCCTCCTCCCGTCCCCTCACCCTTGTGTGGTGGTAGAGCATCATACCCCCTCTAGTGTACGTCTAATGGCTGTGTTCCATTCCGCCATAAATTAGCTCATTTCTTCATTCATCATTGCCATCCTTTAGTTTCTTCAACCATTCATTTTTGTGTCAGACTGTTACACCCTTCCATTTCTGGGCAGCTGCCACCCTGCCTGCTCTTAACATCATTTCCCACATTCTTGGGTATCTATAAGTGTCAGAGTCTCTCAGTGAGAGCCCCAATAACATCTGGAGGGGGCCGAGGGGGAGAACCACGCCTACGAACTCAGACTTCCACCCCAGTAGATCCCTCCAGTACATTTGGATCCATGGGCAGTGCCACCACATGTGTTCTCTCTAGCCTACCATGCCACACCCCCTCGGGCACAATGGGAATGACCCTGCAAACATTCGGGAAATACCTTAAAGTTATGTTCCATATCTGCCGTAAAGAAGGTTTTCATGGAATGCTATTTTATATACCTTCCCCCACGCCTCTTCTGTGATTTCCTCACTAGCTAGCTTGTTCCAGTATTTTTTAAATCTCTGCCTGCTCGTTCTATCGCTTGTGTTCATGATCTTATTGAGTTTGGACACAATCCCTCTCCTTATATGCGAGGCGTCCCGTGTTTTCTCAAATGGTGTGAGCGGGTGTCTCAGTTTTTCTCCCCATCTATGGTCGGTCAGGAATTCCTTCTGTCTCAGGTATTCAAATATGGTAATCCTTTTGCCTCCCAGTACATAGTGTAAGAATTCTCCCTGTTGGAACAGCTGTATAATCCTTTCCAGCTGTTAGGCAGAATCCTGTGCAGTTCCCTTAGGGAGCACTACAGAAGATTAAGACTACAGGTATATGCCATAAATCCCCTTTGGTATCAGTCTGTACCACAAAGATTTTGTTGGTACTGTGGCTAAGCAGTCAGACTTATCTCAAGAGGGAGGTGAGCAGTATTCAGGGTTTACACATTAGGACTACAATACTTATGGAACAAGGAAACACTGACCAACGCTTTGTATCAAAAAGAATACACACTCTGATGTTCACACACAAATCACTATTATAAAAGCAAGTTAAATCAGTCAAGAAAGGTATACACAACTCCCCGTTTAAATTGTAGACAAGTTTGAGCAAGAGTGAACACTGAGCAAAATGGCACAGTGAAAACCAAGCAGAAATGGCACTGTAATAATTTCTCAAAAGGGAGGGAAAGGACAAGTTATACAGGGTTATACTCTTTAACACACCAGCAACACTTCCCAAGAAGATTGTGAACAAGTTAGGCAAGGCAGTACTTTAGCATATGCAATACTGAGGTGAAAACCGAGCAAAATGGCACTTCACAAGTTTATAAAGAGGGAAAGAAAAGGTGGTTTTAAGAGTTAGGTGCACCAACACATTTCTAGGTGAGAAGCAATCTAGAGAAGGCAGTTGTAACAGATTTAGCCAGAGTCAATAGGCCTGTGCCAAAGTCAGTGGTACATGGCAAAGTGCCCAGGAGCAAAATGTTCTAGTAGCTGCAGTCAAGTCTTTGGTTAACGATTCGAAAAGGTGGTTGCAGAAGGTGAAAGACAATGTTAGATGAGAGGGGCGACCAACCCAGTAGGTAAGTTAAGGATTTAAAACACCTTTAGCAGTACCCAACAAAAAGGGAGACCTGGCGGAACAAGGTACCTTAAAAGTGGAAGAGGCTCCTGTGGTGGCAGTAGTTCCTGGCAGTTCGGGAGATCCAGCAGAGGAAGAGAGGCTCTCGTCATGGAGGAAGGTTCAAGTTACTGCACTGCCCAGGGATGAAACCAGCTGCGGTGCTGCCAAAACTAATAAAAAGTACGATCCTTTAAATCGCTGTCCGGGTGGACGGGTGCCTGGGTATCCGGTCTCCTAGTGCTTGGCACTGGCGATTCGACCAAGGCTGGTCCAGGAAGGCGATTGGCGAACTGGTTGGCCCCACCAGCTCAAAGGAAGAAGACTCTTGCAGGTGAAGATCTTCTCGAGTCGTTGGAGAAAGGTGGTGAGGATCTGCAGCAGGGCTTCACCGGTGGTTCAGTCGTTGCAGATGTATTTGGCTTCTCTCCTCTTCGGCTTCTTAGTTCCAGTGGCGACGTCTTGTCCTTCAGTCCTCAGGACCCTGCTTTTATGCAGCAAGACCCCCATTCATACAGCCTAGCTGTCACTCACACAGTGGGGTGGCTCTCCTGGCAGGAGAACCCCCCAGCCTATCAGGGCAGTGTGCGACTTGGGTTGCGTAGGCAACCCTGTCCAGGGTGCCTATTCCCCCTCCCACACATCCTGTCTACCCCAGACTCAGTGGCCCCGAGAGGAGGGATTCTGTGCAGAAGCCCGCCAAAAGGATGAATAAAGGATCCCCGACCTGGGTTAGGACTATAGAGAAAGACACAAGAAAGAAATATAATCAACGTTCTGGCAATGAAAACCTACTGGAGTAAAGTTAATATTAAAATAAACCGGCGGTATGTTAGAGGCTGTCAGTAAAAGTGGTAGCTTCGAACAATGGGAAAATCCCATAGGGAAATATTTGCGGTCGAATATTTACGGTAGTAACCACTGCCACCAGCCAGAAACTTTTGAGAGAGGGACTGTACGGTACCCCCTCGAAAATGAACACTAGGGAAAAACTATTAACCCTTCCCAGTACCTCCATAGTAAGATGGGTTGTACTGGTTTTGTTCTTAAGAATTGACTAGTAAAGTCAATGGGGACTTTACATGCCCTGGGAGACAGTAGTCAGTCCCAGTGTATGGAGTCTATGTTTGGGGGTCGCTTCGACTCCCCTGTGGTACGGCACGGAGGGTGCTGTGTACCACACATGTAAAAAGATGATTCCTATGAGGGTGAGAAAAACCCTATTGTAACGCTCACCTGATTCCCGCAGAGGCGCCGGTCTTGACTGGGTGAATGCCGTATCTTCAAAGGTGATGTGTAACACACGGTTGGCTCTTTGGGCTGGACCTCTGTGCACTGTATGTCTGACTTGAAGAGTAAGATGTCTTAGGTAAGTGAACGCCGAGCTCTCCATCTGCCTCGGGGCAGGGTGCCGTAACCAGTTTCTTCACTGGATAAGGGTGCAGGCCTCTTGACCTCAGAGGACTGCTGTCCGTCGTTAACTGCACGAACGGTAAGTTCTGGGCACTTCAAATGTCTTAAAAGTCTTTTGTAATGATATCTCTTGTTTTGCAGGGTTCCGGCGATGGCGGATGGCGGGCTGATGAGAGTTGAGGATCGAACCCGCGTGAGGAATAGAAGCGCCTGGAAGCACGTAAGTAAGCGCTTGTAGCCTGCTTCACGATGCGCACTAACTGTCCCTTTTATCTTGCAGGTACAAGTTCGGAGCTTTAGAGAAGCTGAAGGGTGCTGGAATACCCACTGGATTCGGCGTGGGAAGGAGTAATGGCACGTGAGTAATAAAGTTGCCCAATGTCTTTAAACGCACCTTCTTTTGTCTTTCAGATGCGGGATGCAGCGCCGAAGGCCTCCGGAGCGTGCGAAGAGCTGGTAAGCTTTTGTCTTTCAGATGCCGGAATGCAGTGCGAAGACCTCCGGAGCATGCGAAGAGTAGGTAAGCCTTTGTCTTTCAGATGCCGGAATGCAGCGCGAGGCGTTGGTGACAGCCGATGGACCAGGTAAGAGATGCGCTGCCACTGAAGACCGTAGTGCTAACCTGTTCTTTCTTTGTCTTTACAGGTGCTGCTGAAGACTGGATTCCAGGATGGTAAGCCTTTGTTCCCTTAGGCCCAGGATCAGAAGCAGAAGACACGATGAGCGTTCTGCTGCAGAGAATGCAGAATAACACAAAGCAAGATTCATCCATCGGGTGTGGTTTAAATAGCCTCCTGTAGTGCTTAGGTGTCTCCTTCCACAGCCATGCCTAGGTAAGAAAAGAGTTCCTGCTTTCCAGAAGAGTTCCAGTGTTCTGAACCTAGGGAGTGGCTCCTGCCCCACCCAGCAGGAAAAGTAGTCCCAAACAGAAGAGGATCAGGGGTTCAACTGGCAGGTAAGTAAGCAGCATGGTCTGCTGCAGGTAAGTCCACCCAAGCATTATGAGCCCGGCGCTTCCAGCGCTGGGACTGGGCATCTTTATGAGCCTGGTGCCACTGGCACCAGGACAGGGTCCAAAAGGTCCCAATTGGGACTGGCGGGCACTCGGAACCGGGGTTATGGGTCTGCTTCCAAGGGAGTCGGGCAAGTCCTGATCTTTTGGAAGCAGAGATCATGACAGTACCCCCCTCAAGGCCCCTCCCAAACCGGGCTTCTCCGGGGGTTTGGGCTTGTTAGGAAATGTTCGATGAAATCTTTTGATTAGACGAGGCGCGTGGACATATTCTGCAGGTTCCCAGGATCTTTCTTGGGGACCGTAGCCTTTCCAGTCAATCAGGTAAAATAGTTTAGATTTGGAGATCTTGGAATCCAGGATGCTTTTGACTTCAAACTCGAGTTCTCCATCAACTAGAATAGGTTTTGGAGATGTAGTTAGTCGGGTTTGAGGTTGCACGGGTTTTAATAGAGAGACGTGGAAGACCGGATGTATCTTCATGTGAGGGGGCAAGTCCAACTTGACCGCTACTGGATTTACTATGGTAGTGATGGAATAGGGACCAAGGTATCTTGGGTTGAATGTGCGTGGTCCTTTTAGAGGTAGATATTTGGTGGATAACCAGACTTGATTTCCTACTTGATATTGGGGGGCTTCCTTCCGATGTTGGTCTGCTCCTTTCTTGTATTGTTCTTTAGCCCTTTGAAGGTGAGAAACGGCTTCCTTAAAGGCTTGGGTGATTGTAGAATGCAGTTGGTCTACTGCTGGTGTTCCAAGATCTTGGAGTGGATCCAACTCCGAGGTTCGAGGGTGACTACCGTATAAAAGAAAAAACGGGGTCTTCCCAGTTCCCGAGTGGACAGAGTTATTGTAGGCATATTCGGCTATCCAAAGGATATCTTTCCAAGTTTTTTCAGTTTGTTGTAGCATGCAGCGCAAATACTGTTCCAGAGTTTGATTGGTCCTCTCGGTTTGTCCGTCGGTTTGAGGGTGGTGGCTGGTGGAAAGTCTCACATCAATTTGAGCCGACCGACAGCAACTTCGCCAAAAATGAGAAATAAATTGACTACCTCGATCCGAAATTAGAACTGAAGGAAAACCGTGCAGTCGGACGATGTTTTCGAGAAATTCTCGGGCCAGAGTTGCTGCTGTTGGTAAGCCTTTGAGTGGAATGAAATGCGCCATCTTGGAGAATAGGTCCACGATTACCAGGATCGTATTGTATCCGGAGCATGGAGGTAGATCGGTGATGAAGTCCATAGAAAGCGTATGCCAAGGGCGAGGCGGGATGTCAATAGGGCGTAAGAGGCCGGCTGGTTTTTCCTTTTGACTCTTGTTTTGGGCGCATACTCCACAGGACATTATAAAGTCTCTGATATCTTTTTTCCAAGACGGCCACCAGAAGTAGCGCTTGATCTTTTCCGAGGTCTTGGTCATACCGGGATGTCCTTCCATTAAAGCATCGTGATAACAAGAGATTACCTTTTTCTGTAAATCTGTGCTGGGCAGGTATAACCGTTCTTGGAAATATAATAGGTTGTCCTTCACCGTAAAGTCCTTTCCCTGCAGATGCCAATTCTGTATGTCTGCTGGAGTTACCAGTAGCCTGGCTTTATCCTTAACTTCCTCTATGGATTGTGTGGCGATTACACCTAGAATTCTTTGTTCGGGAATGATAGGTACAGGTTTAGGATTGATCAAATGTTCTTCCACTCCCATCTGAGAAAGGGCATCAGCTTTACCGTTTTTTGTACCAGGTCGATAGGTAATTATGATGTCAAACTCGGCAAAGAATAGTGCCCAACGGAGTTGCCTAGAGGATTGAGCTTTTGCGGTTTTCAAATATTGCAGGTTTCGGTGATCTGTAATCACAGTAACGGTGTGTCGGGTCCCCAGAAGATAATGCCGCCAAGCCTTAAAGGCGGACTTGATAGCTAGAAGTTCCTTATCAGTAATAGTGTAATTGATTTCAGGAGGCGAGAATTTGTGGGACCAAAATGCCACGGGATGCAACTGATTGGTTACTGGGTCCTTTTGTGATAGAACTGCCCCCATGGCAAGGCTCGAAGCATCAGTTTCAACGATGTAGGGGAGTTCTGGGCGAGGATGTTTTAAGATCGGTGCAGAGATAAATCTAGTCTTCAAATTCTGGAAAGCTTGTTCCGCCTCGGTAGACCATTCAAAACGTTTGTTTTTCTTTAACAAGGCGGTGATGGGCTGGACTATTCGAGAGAATTCGGGGATAAACCTGCGGTAAAAGTTAGCGAAGCCTAACATGCTTTGAACACCTTTTACGGAGGATGGCGATGGCCATTTGAGAATTGCATCGACCTTCTTTGAATCCATACGCACTCCGCTAGGTGATAATATGAATCCCAAGAATTCAACTTCAGTCACGTTGAAAACACATTTTTCCAACTTAGCGAAAAGTTTGTGTTGACGCAATCTCTCGAGGACCATTTTCATGTGTTTCCGATGTTCAGTTTCCGATGAAGAATAAACGAGGATGTCGTCAATGTAAACAACAACACACACATCTATGAGCTCTCTGAGGACATCGTTCATAAAATATTGAAAGGCGGCCGGGGCATTGCAAAGTCCGAAGGGCATGACCTGATATTCAAATAGCCCATACTTGGTGCGGAAGGCCGTCTTCCATTCATCGCCCTCTTTTACTCGTACCAAGTGGTAGGCTCCTCTAAGATCCAGCTTTGTATATATGCATGCTTTTCTGACTTGGTCCAGGAGTTCAGGGATCAAAGGTAACGGATATCTATTCTTAACGGTGATCTGGTTCAGGGCGCGATAATCTATACAAGTTCTAAGGTCCCCTTCTTTTTTTGGAACGAAGAACAAAGCTGAGGAAGCAGGGGACTTGGAAGGACGAATAAACCCATTCGCTAGGTATTGATCCAGGTATTGTCAGAGGTGAAGATTCTCAGGCTCGGTGAGGGCATAAATTCTACTACAAGGAGGAGTAGATCCAGGTATCAGGTCTATCTGGCAGTCATAAGACCTATGAGGAGGTAGAGAGTTAGCCTGATCCTTCCGGAAAACATCTTGGAATTCTAGGTATTCAGGAGGTAACTGGGGAGCCTCTGAGGAAATTGCTGCCAGTGCAACACCAGGTCGAGGGTGACAAGTACAGACACATTCTGGAAACTGAACCGTTCTTGCTCGCCAATCGATCTGAGGATTGTGCTTCTCTAACCAATGAATTCCTAGAACAATCTGGAACTGAGGGGCCTTGATCACATCGAACACGATCTTCTCATGGTGTCCATCTTGACTTACTAGCGTCACTTCTTGGGTGGTATGCGTTACTGGTCCGGAGGCTATCTCCGTACCATCCACCGTAGTAATGACGTCCTTTACAGCCTTTGGACAAAGAGTCAGATTCATCCTCAAAACCATTTCATGATCCACATAATTGCCGATGGCACCGCTGTCGACGTAAGCTTCAATCGCAAGCTTCAATCGATCCGGATGTTCAGGGCTAATGAGGACCATAGGTATCACGAAATGCGAGGTCACTGAACTGGTTTTAACGCTCGGCAAGAGGACCTCTATTCTTGTCGGGCGAGGTCGTTTCCCTGCTCAGAGTTTGTGACCCTGGTAACTGCAGCTCCTACTGCCTTCTTGGCTGGTTTCACCGGACAGTCTCGAAGAAAGTGCCCCGAGTTTCCGCAATAGAGGCATAATTGCAGCTGTTTTCTCCTTTCCCGCTCCTTTTGTGTTAGTGGTCCTTTCAGGCCCCCTATTTGCATGGGTTCCCCGGAGTCTATTCCTTTGGTAGGAGTTGGTGGTTTGGAAAATACTCGAGCATCAAACTTGGAACGATCGGCCTTTCTGTTCTGCAGTCTGTGGTCAATTTGAATGACTAAGTCAATATAGTCCGAACAGTCTTGCGGGGGATTCACTACTTGGGCTAACACATCTTTGAGCTCTCCACGTAGACCTCTATAAAACAGCGTAATCCTTTTGTCCTCAGGCCATCGAGTTTCCACTATCAGTCTGTTGAAAGACGCAATATAAGCCAAAAGGTCTTGATTACCCTGTCGCCATGAAAGGAGCTCATTGTCCAAGGCCTGCCCCTGTGAATGTCTTGCAAACAGTTTTTCCATACTGAGCTGAAAAGCTTGAAAATCATGGAGAACCGGATCATCTTGATTAACTAGAGGGATCGACCAGTCTGCCGCATTGCCACTAAGGTACGAAAGCACGAAAGCTACCTTAGCTTGATCAGTTGGAAAGGCTGCTGGCCGGCATAAGAAGTGCAACCGGCACTGATTAATAAATACTGCAAACCTCTTTGGGTCACCAGAAAATCGTTCGGGCGGAGCCAGAGGTACATTCCCAGGTAGGTTGATCTGCACTGGGTTCGTAGAGGATGTTGAAGGAAGATTTGCCCCTGATGCGGGTAACGGAGTTTGTCCGGCTTGTGACTGTAGCAATTGTCTAGCGAGATCGTCTGTTCGCTCCTTGGAAATAATCAGTTCCCTTCTTAGAGCATTCGTTTCCTGACAGGCTGCATGCACTTCTGCTCTTAGTTCCCCAAGTAACTGGGCTAGCTGGTCGGTATCCGAGGTTTCCATAGCGCCTGGGTGGGAATTTTGTCTAAGAGTGGGAGAAAAGGGTCTCACTCTTAGCAGGAGAAAAAAAGAAACCCTTCAAATCCAGCAAAGCTGCTGGGGGACTCTATAGGTAAGGGAAATTGGCCCTAGAAGAGAATTCTCCCTAACACCAGCCCTCTCTCAGACCATGTTTGGGAGTCACGAAAGCCCCTGCCCCCCAAACCTATGTCTGGGCCCGAGACCGAAGACATTGGGGAGGGCTGTGTGGACAGGTTCTCTGTATGTCTTCCCCCCTCCAAAGGGACCTTAATACTCCCAGGGTAGGGTGGTTTTTTAGTCTACTCGGTATCCTCTTGTGGGGGGCCCAGAGTAGATCCCTGAGGTATGTCCAATATGTCCCCAGGTCTTCTTGCATATGTTCGAGGATCACTCTAAGCTGAGCTGTCTTGTGGTAGAGAACAAAGCCAGGGAGGCCGTAGCCCCCTCTTCTCTGTGCAGGCTGACAGTGGACTGATTAGTACTCAGCGTTTGATTCTGCCAGACAAATGTCTGCATGCTACGATGGAGCTCTTTAAAAATTGTCTCTAGTATTCTTGTGGGGAGGGCCGTGAACAGGTATAGAAGTCTTGGGAGGATATTCATTTTTATAGCTGTTATGCGTCCATACCAGGATAATATCATGTTGCCCTACCAGTTCCAATCGTTTTTTATGGTCACCATGAGCAGTTCAAAGTTAGCTGTTGCCAGCCTTGATAGGTCTCTGGTTAGTTGCACCCCAGGTATGTGATTGCATATTTTTCAACTCTTGCCTCTAGCATTTGGCTTCTTTGGTCTAGACCTGGGTCGGTTGCCCGTAGTGGCATCAGTACTGATTTGTACTTATTAATCCATAGGCTCGAGAAGGCCATAAAGCTGTTGATAAGCGAGAATAGGGCCAGGAGTGAGGTATCCCATTATATCATCTTCAACTAGGGAAAGCTTGAACTCAGCTTCCCCTCTCTGAATGCCCTTAATGCACTGGAGGTATCTTATCGCTTTTGCCAGGGGTTCCATGGTAAATGTGTAAAGTAAGGACGACAAAGGGCACCCATGTCTTCTACCTCTGGTTAGCTGAAGGGGTGCAGTCAGTTCCCCCTTAACCTGTACTCTAGCGCTTGGTGCCCTATATAGAGCAACCACCAATTTCCTCATGTTTTCTGCAAATCCCATTTTTTTGTAGGAGGAAGGCCATGTACCTCCACTCCACCCTATCAAAGGACTTCTCTGAGTCGAGTGAGATTAGGCACGCATCAATGTCGGTCTCTCGCACATAATGCATTAGATTGATTGTCTTCCAAATGTTGTCAGATCCTTGGCACCCTTTGATAAATCTGACCCGGTCTCCGTGGACTAGGGATGGTATGACCCCCCTCCTGTCTCTTAGCCAACACTTTCGCCTTGATCTTTACATCTGTGTTTAATAGGGAAATTGGGTGGTATGATGCGCACTGTGCCGGTTCCTTACCCTCCTTTGCGAGTACCACGATGATGGCCACCATCATTGTCTCGGGGAGGATTTCTCCATCCAAGACTGCATTGAAAACTCTAGCCAGGTGTGGGGCCAGGGGGTATCAGTACAACTTCAAGAACCTTACCGAGAACTTGTCTTGCCCTGGCGTCGTGTCCGTCTACATTGTCTTGATTGCCTGGACAACCTCATCCTCCATCACTGCAGCTTCCAGTTCTGAGGTGACGCCTCTGGCTGGTCCTGGTATGGGGAGTCATGCCAGGAAGTCCTCTATAAGGGATTCATCCCCGTCAAATTCTGACTTGTACAACTGTTCAAAATATTGTTTAAAAGCCATCCCTATGCTCGTGGTGTCATAGTTCATTGTCCCATCGTCGGTCCTTACAACTCTGACCATCTTACTTTTCTGGGATTGCCTCAGTTTCCACACCAATAGCTTGTCCGCCCTGTCACCCTTTTCATAGTATTTTTGTTTTAGGAACAATACATTATTTTCGGTCTTGCACAGCAACAGGTCTTTTAGCTGGGCTTCATAGTTTTCTAATATCTTTGTCTGGTCTAGGGAAATGGAATCCCCGAGATTTGTCGCGACTTGAGCTTGGCAATTTTCTCCCTCAGGAAGTCTTCATGTTTCTTCCCTTCCCTCTTCTTTTGTGACCCTATCCCTATTGAGATGACCTGAATTGTGGCTTTGAAGGCATCCCATCGGGTGTGGGGGCCTACCTCCCCATTGTCGTTGAGTTTGAAATATTCGAGTATGTTGGAGAGCACCGTTTCGGCTATTTCCATAGGAGGGCGTCATTACATTTCCATCTCCCCCTTTGCCTGGATCCCTTATGAGATAGCCCTTATGAGATAATGGTCTGACCATTGGACCGGGTCCACTAGTGACTCCCCCATATAGCCAGCTGGAGCGCTATCAACTAGGATGTTATCTATCCGTGAGAACGTTTCATGGACTTTCGAATAATATGTGAAATGGGTCCCCCGAGGATGTGTGAAGCAGTGAATCCACTAAGCCCAACTCTGAATTAATCCTATGGAAGTTTTGTGATGTGGCCTCGTCTAATGGGGGGGGGTGTATCTGTGCAGTCATTCTTTTCCTATGTTTGGCGGGGTTCAGAACCATGGGAAAGTCTTCTCCCACTATGAGAGTGCCTCCCACAAACAGTTGCAGCTTGTCCCTGTTTTTTTCCCAGAAAGGTATCTGATCTTCGTTCAGGCAGTAGATCACTCCTAGCATGAGAGGGGCTCTCTGCAGGTCGCCTCTAATAACCAGTAGCGGCCCTCCGGGTTCCTAATTGTTGCCTCTGTCTTGAAGCCCAGGTTGTTGGCCATAATGTTTGCTACTCCGCTCTTCTTGGTCGTGTACGAGGCCTGATGTACCTCCTCTATCCCACCTCCTGGGAGGGTCGGATCCTTCTCCCTCACCCAGTGTGTTTCCTGAAGAAAGAGCAGGTCAAGTTTAGCCAGAGAGAAGTCCCGGGCCAAGAGGAATCTTTTTGTCGGCGAGTTAAATCCCTCAAAGGATGGCAATATATCAGCCAATAGGTTGTTGGAGACTATCTCTTCCCCAGACACCTTATGGGTCCCGTAATTGTCCCTGGATCTATCAGTTACTCTGTGAGGCCCCATGTGTGGGACATTCTGTGTGCTAGAAACCACTAAAACCATAACACTAACACTGCCCCTAATCCCTGTAAACCCCTTACCCCTCCCACCCAAAGGGAGAGTGACCCCAACTTAGCCCCCGATTTCACTATAATCTTCCCCCTTGTTCCCTTCCCCCGCATCCCTCTTGTTTTCCCCTCTCTCCCTCCCCCGGCCCCCAGTCAGAGAGTATGACCATTCCTGGTACCTGACTGGACCACCAGCTTGCCCAGTCTTCCCAGGTCTATCCTTCCCTATGCACCACATTGAAAACCATTAAAACTGCCCACGCCCTCCCCTCCCGCCATCCCCTTCCTCAGCCATGCAGATCATTCCCCCCAGGCCCCTGGTCCAGTTCTCAGCTGGCACCCGCAGATCGCTGCAAGAAGGGGGGGATATTTCTGGCCCTGGTGTCAATGTGGCTGAGCTCCTTTTATCTCCTCTTCAGTGACCAGTCTGGACTGTTGGCCCATGTATTCGAAGGTGAGCAAGAAGGGGAAGCCCCATCAGTATTGTATTCCCTTCTCGTGTAGGCACTGCGTCAATGGGGCACACATCCTGCTTCTAACCACGGTAAACACGTAGAGGACCTGGAAGATCGTGATTGTTGCATTGTTGTATGTGATAAAGGCCGCATTCCTGGCCTCCTACAAGATCTTTACTTTTTTGGCATAGTAATGAAAATGAACCAGGACAAAGCGGGGTCCCCCAGCTCGGCCCCCCACCCTGTGTGCCCTGTCTATGGTGGGTTTGTTTGTTGCTTCATTGCCAAACAAAAGGCGGATCACGTCCTTGACAGCCCGGCAGATGTCTCTCTCCGTCGCTCCCTCTGCCTCTGGGAGGCCGCCAAATCCGAGGTTGTTTCTCTTTTCCCTGTTTTCGGAAGCGTCCATATGTTGGGATTTTTCTTCATCCCTCTTCTCTAGAGCGGACAGTCAAGCGTCGATCTGTGTCTGTAGTATGTCTACAGAGGGTTGGTTGGCTTCCAGGCCCTGTAGTCTGTCCTCCATCTTGTCCACTCTTTGGTCCATCTTTTCTAGTCTGTGACCAATATCAGCCCGCATGTCCCTGATTTCTTACATTAGGGCTGCAATGTCCCTCTTTGTGGACATTGTGTCGTCTGCTTGGTCTGCCATTTTGCGAGGGATCATGCCTCCCGGTCTCTCTGAAGTTTCCGGAAATCGGAATTCCTGCAGTGCCTCCTTCCAGTTCATTCAAGTGGACCAGGGGGGTTGCAGGTTCTTTTCATTCGTGGGTGGGCTGAGTGCTCTTCCTTTCAGTGATTTGGGTTGGTAATGGTCTTGCACTTCTGGACCGGGTGTTGCTTTGCAAGGACAATGTAGGTTCAGGCCCCTCTCCACTAGCTTGCCTGAAGACCTGGTGGCCTGGATAGGTGTGGGAAGGGCCCAACCACTTCAATATTGCGTGGTTTGTGCCGTCTCTGAGCTGCCCAGCACTCTTTCCCACAAGTCCAGATAGGTGGTAAGTAAATGTGGTCACTAGGTGCACATGTGCTTTGCAACACTGAGTATTTCACAAGCCAGCGGGCTCTCCGTAGCGTGTTACCACTTCTCTCCTGGGTTCTATGTCCCCCAGCAGGCATATCCCGTTTATTTCTCAGGGCCCCCTGGCATTGGGGGACCACCTGCTGGAGCAGGTTGAAATGTTCAGAATTGGCAGAGGCGCTGCCGGGGCTCCCCATGCGGGCCTTTCCGTGTTTGTAGCCCGCAGTTGGATGGGGGGGTCTAGACGGTACTATCAGTCGGGGTGTCTGAGGCCTCCCTGTGATCGGAAAGGGGTTTGCTGGTTATGGAGACGGGTGTTGCCAGTCTTTGGTCCCCCTGCCACTACAGCAGGTGGCAACCAGGGTCTGTTCCCAGTGGGCCACTACCCCCTGGGGGTTTCGCCTTGTGCCCCTCCCATCCTGGCTCACCTTGCACATCATTATCTGCTGTGGCTGGGGGGCTGTGTGGTCACACCGCACCCGCTGGGTCTCCTACTGGTGTCCTGGATGAGAGGCGGATGCGAATGTCTACCAGGCATGCTGCGGCCTCTCCACTTTTCGCCGCTGGGCCCGGATGTTATAGGCGTTCGAGCCTGCGGCCCAGGGTTACTTCCGCGGCCTACACCGTAATTGCGGGTCGCAGGTGCACAGGATGATCCAGGTGTCAGTGGTTGATGGGGACATGTTGCCTCACTCTGGTCGGGGTGGGGGTTTTACTGGATACTGCCAAGCCCGGACGGGGTATTTCTGGCCTGCGTCCCTCACCTGCAACTGTTCCCAGTGGATTGTGAAGCCTGTCCCCAGTGGGCCGCTGTTTTCTGTAGACTTCTCTGTAAGCCCCCAGGCCCTGGTCTCCCAGGTTGGCTAGACTCCTCTGTGCGCACCCAGGCCCTGCTCTCCCAGTCCGGTGCAGTCTGGCGTGTGTTTCCAGCTGGCGTTGGGTGATGGTGCACGCTCACCGGTGTTGCTGGCTCGCCCTCCATATCTCTGGTGTTACTGCAGATTGCGGCCTCAAATTTCACCCGGGAGTGTGCCTCCGGTGCTACGAGGCACGGTGGGGGCACCAGTTCAGCCAAGTGGGGACTAATAGGGGGGCACAGGTCCCTTGCACTCCCGGTGGTGATGGAGAATGCAGAGAAGCTAGTACATATCTGTGCCCCCTGGTGGCCTATCCCACAACACATTTTTTAAGATGAATAAAGAAGATTTCATATTTATGAATTGTAAAACATGTATCAAATTCTATTGGTGCAATGTGGTTTTATAATATGTAATGTAAATGTAATGATTTTTAACTGTTTATCATTGTTTATTTCTTAAGGCTTCTTCAATAGCCAAAGCCATGAATAAAATAAAAAAGATAGCAGCACCACTTTTCTGATTTACAAAAATATCAAGGAGACTTTGATAAATCAGAAAAGTAGCAGACTTTTACGAAATGCTCGCAGGGATACTGCTACATACGCTGCCACACAATGCTAGATTTTAACAGCTTTTGCTGCTGGAAAGAACGGGGGATGTCAGCTTTACACACCACTTTTCCTACAAGTTTAGAATAAGGCCCAAATCCACCACCTTTACATGTCCCTGATTTACGCCCTAAGAACAGCCCTAGCAGCTATTATTAATGCAGGGAAGGCAATGTGAGGGCATTCTCCTTGCAAAACCCGGGTTTTGCATGTCAAAAAAAAGCAGTCAGAATTCAGCACCTAAGAGGTGTCATTACCATCTACTGCACATTTTAATTCCTTTATCAGAGAGGCTTTTTCCAGATAGCAGCACCACTTTTCTGACTTGTAAAAAGATCAAGGATACCTTAATAAATCAGGAAAGTGGCAGACTTTATAGAAATACTTGCTTGCAGTGACTCTAGTGCCTACACTGCCCACCTCCCCCAATGGTAGGTTTTATCAGCTTTTGCTTGTAATGTAATGCACTACTGCACCCCTCCAATCCTTCTACCTTGAATTTACAATCAGAGACGTCTTTATGGAAGGGTAAAAGGGGCTCATGCCCCGGTCCTCTACCTTTAGTGCAGTGGTCTTCAAACCTTTTTGCCCTGGGCCCCCCCTGAGCAAATTTTGGGCAGACAGGGCTCCACCAAAAGTGCCAGATGGACAGTCTGTAGAAATCGCTATGAACTTTTGCGTACTGTCACCATAGCCTACTCCCAGTAAATACCCTGGGCTCTCCCCACCCTACTTCTACCACTATCCCAGTGCTGCCGCCCATCCTGCTCCCACCACAGTCCCATAACACAAGCATACACACATCCATACTCATTCAAATAAAAAATAAATCGCCATAAACGTACCTTCTGCAGGGGCCTGCGCGTAGTTGCTAAAATGCCCTGCTCCCGGTTGCCCTGCCCGTATGTGCGAGGAGGCACAGGAGCACCCCCTCGCACATACATACCTGCAGGGCCCCAGCCAGCATTTCCAATGAGCTATGCAAGGCTGACGAAGCAAAACACCCCCAGCGTTGCATGGCTCAGTGATCATGTGCGGCTGGGGAAATGAACTGTCAAAGGCAGTGTTTCCCTTGGACAGTTCAGCCAGCCCAGGAGCACTCCCTCAGCTGGAAAAAGCAGCTGAGGGAGTGCTCAGTGTTTCACTGGGCTGGTTTCCTCGGCTCCTCCATAATGGGTGAGGTGGCCAGTGGCTCGACGCCCCCTCACCCATTATGGATGAGCCGGCATGCTTGGACTGGCCTATAGGGCAATAGGGCGATGACCGTACCAAAAATGCAAAATGCTAGTGTAGGCCAGTCAAAATGGGCCACTTTTTTGGCCAATGTGGGCCAGTTTGAGGAGTTCCTTCACTATGCAGCTTGTAGCTTTGACCATTGTTGCTGAATAAATATTCTTTAAATATCACAATTTGTTTACATTTGAATAAAAAAACAACCCTTCGGGTACTATTCAAACAGTCTGTGACTAAAGGATTGAATATCCATTTGCAACTGCTGGCCATTTTTTCATTGGTGCCTAAGACCATTTTATGGTCCAGTCTGACCAAGTGCCCCTTCCCATTTCCTCCAATCTAAGTAAAAAAAAAAACACGTTTTTTTTTCTTTACATTTCATGCTGGGGTCTGGCGCCCCCCCGCCCTCCTGTGGGGTGCGCCCCACAGTTTGAAGACCTCTGCTTTAGTGGGAGGGGGGAGCCACTCACATGGTTGCTGGATTCATAGTCAGTGCCCTTTGTATGTTTTATGGAGCTCTGCTGAAGCTCTAAACCTGCTGCCTGAATGTTGTTCACAACTACATCCTGTTCTGATCAACTAAAGGCTTTCTGTGTTCACTGTAGAACACACAGTGGGCCAGATTCTCAAACCTGTTTTTTGGAGCAAATGAAAAAATGTAATGCATCTCATCAGTTCTGCCAAAAATAGTGCAACTGAATCCACAAAGGTCCTCTGAATATGTGCATTTTAGATGCTCACACTCAGATTCAATTTTTCACTTGCTTTGCTCATTTACGCAAATAAAGCGACATTTGTGTGCATTTTATAGTGCATCCCGTATCCACAAATGGGATTTGCTTTCAAATGCTTAAAAATAAAAGATCTTCAGTTTTGCCTGTTTTAAGTAGGTGCTGGGAAGGCCCAAAGCACGATAGGTGCATCTCTGAACCATTCATAAATTCTCTTTGACGTATCCTTCAAACAAGGATGGAAATTCATTTGTATTTTTTACCACATTTCACAGTGACAGGAGGGCACACCGAGCACTCATGTGGGTGCTGGGAGCCTGCAATACTTTAGTGTTGGTTGCATGCTGCCGCCACTAATGTATTTAAGGGTGCTGGGCAGTGCACCTTTGTGCTATTGTTCGGCCACCCTTGAAATGCACATCTCAACATTGAGAATAAGATGACCTGCGCATTTCTAAAATAAGCGCAAATTTAAAAAAGCGCATCCTCAGTGCTTTTTTCGTTTGCACTCAATTTTTGGAGTCTACCCTAATTTGTCAGTTAACTATGATATGATAGGTTATTTATATAGCACAACTCCTCTAGCATTTACACCCTTCTGTGGGGAATATATTGATCACGTGCAATAAACACTAATTGCAGAGATTTGCGTTCATGTGCCAGATACCACAGTACCAAATTCCAGTGAGGTAGACTCAGCCTTTCCAATGTCTGAGGTTGATAAACTCGCTGGTATGTATACTTTTGTGATAGGAAAACCTTCTGCACTACAAAACAATGTACCTCATTTGATAGTGCTAGGAAGTAACAGCATCAGTATTATGCATGTCTAGCGCTTGATTCTTCCAAAAGAGGGATGTAAAAACTACCAGCCACCCTAATAAAGAGCATAAAGTGTTGATACAAGGATCCTGGACAAATCATTTTATCTCATTGTATGGTACTCTGCTGCCTGCTCACATACTGGTGCCATTGTTTACCCCATTGCCTGACCTTACAGGCCATTTCAGTGAAGGTGCCATCTACAGAAGAACGCTAACCAAATGTCACAGGCACCTGGCAAGAATATGGTCATGTGTGCCTATTTAGCACAATAAATGGGTTCCTCTCTTATACTATTCCAAAAATACTTCTGCACATCATAAATAACAGTCAACAAGCCTGAGTTGTGGGTGTATTTAAAGCTTTAATATACAATAGAAACCCCCAAATGAATTGTGTTAAGCACACACCAAGTGATATTTGGGCCCTTGTATACTTACCTTGATGATGAAGAACATGAAGCTGCAATCATTCTCCTTTTGTACAACATGCGTCTATAATCTGTTTTTAAATATTGTTAAGTCAGGTTATTATGTGATGTGTATACTATTCAAGTCAGTTGTACAAAACAGAGTATTATTTTAGTTCATGAAAGTCAAACATTCACAAATCATTGTGCCTTTCTCAATGATAAAAACTGGGAAACACTGTGTCAAGTGCAAAAATTGCATACTGGTTGAAATCCCAGCTTCATCTCATAGCAAGCGTATGCGATTCTGAGGAATACATTTAATCTTGTGGTGCTTTCCTCTCAAAATTGCCTTTCTCTAAATATTTCATGTTGTCATCCCCTAAAAGTGATTTAGTTCTCAGGGCATGCTCTTCAAAAAAGGTCTCACTTATAGTTTAACTGGCTATCATGTTGCTTCATGTGTAACAATAGTGGTCTTGATATATTGCAACAACACGTCACTTGTTTCTTTGCTGACTAATATCAAAACAGCTTGACAACCATAGCTCTCTTCGAATTTTAGTCTAGGTTAGCATACATGCACCTTTATGGTAGCTTCTGATTTACATCCACCATCTTGTCTATGCAACTGCATGTGCACCTTTCCTATTGCTTCCAATTTGTCTGCTGCCTGAGCACTTTTACATTCTGCTAATATGAGTCCTCTGTCAATGCTAGGGTAGTGGACTTTTTCATATGGCTGCTGATCTTTGTCCTGCATCTAAAACTGCACTCTCCTTGTGGCTGTTATTTTTAAAAACCCCAGCGAAAAGCCGAAACCTTTGAATTAAAGTAGAGCAAAAATGAGATGGGTGTGAAGAGGGATACACATTCTGTGGGTGTTTGGTTATTAACTCACCCACTGACTGCCCTTATCCAAGCTAATCCCCAGGGCCATTCCCATCCACTGCCAACCCCTACCTGCCCAAAACACATTCTGCTAGGATCTCTTTGAGCTAGCTTTATCAAGCTGTAATATCAAACTTTGCTCCTCCATTGTTCTTTCTAAACAGTCTTCAGAGTGTCAGTGGCTTGATTGCAGTTGTAAATGTGTTACTGGGGTGATAAACATGTCTTACCAAGTGTGCCTGCAGCACCTTGATTTATAAGCATTACGCATGTCCTTGCACTGAAGGTCTGTTTAAAACAAGCATTGACAATGCTCAAAGTTTTGACTTGTGTATAGATATTAGATAGGCATTGTCCAGGCACTGCTATCATATGCCCTGCTACTCACACCATTTTGCAGCAGTTTCCATCTCATGGCTAAGTGGTACCATTATGACAGTGTGTGGCAAATGCCTGTCTCATGTCTACACAGAAGCCAAAGCTTTTGTCTTTTCCAGTTTCCTGTACCCTCGTCATGGACTGCTAGTGGTGCCCTTGAAATACCACCTGTTTGTTTGTCTGATTCCAGCCAGTCTGAATGGGGTAAGGGGGCTGGACGGAGGTACCCACGCATATTTTGTTTGCTATGGGGCATCATATCAAGCTATGGGTTGTGGTCGCATTTGGGATTGGCATGACCATACATTCTGACTGGTGACTGTGCCCAAGCCCCAAAATTCCTTAAGATGGCCCTGTGCACAGTGAAGGTGAGAATGTGTGCATTCAGATGTACAACGTATAACCTTCATAATGACTCTCCTGCATTTTCTTTAGGGCAGAAGTGATGGAGATGCTCTACTTGATCTCTTCACTTTTATGACAAAAAGAATTTCCAGCAGGGGGCATAAACATAATATTAAATACACACTCTGGGAGGAAGTAAAATTGCAGAGAAATACCTACAAATAGTAGTAGTTACTAAAAACCCTGCTCATCCAATATTTACCACATGCAATTTTAAAACATGCAGCTGGAAGGACAGTCGTACTCATTATTCAGCAGATGTGGGAAGTCATGACCAGCTTAACTCAGAACTCTCTCGGTGGTGTCCCCCATAATGCTATATCCTCTGTTATGTAAGTCATTGTGAATACCTTCTCTTATAATGTGTATGTGCTCTTGGGCTTTGCAACGGGAACACCCCTAGTTAAGCTGATCATGACTACCCACATCAGCTGAATTTAATCGGTTTTGTTGCGTTAAATCTGCTCAACTTAACGGCACCTTAACCAAAGTTTTTTCAGTGAATTTCAATGGTTTTATTATACCATAGTTTTTTCTATGGCTGTACATGTTCCCCCAATATGTTTCCTTTTGGCCCACTAGGTGGCCACGGCCGATGTCTTTCGAGCCCACAAGCACCAGTGAGCATGACCTTTGGCCACACCCACTGTATATTTTAAAACACTACCGGGCCACTAGCCATGGCCTTTCGACCGTGACCACTATACATGTTCCTCCTATATGTTTCTTTTGGACCCACTAAGTGGCCACTGCCAAAAGACATTATATATGTATTTTGGGCCCAATGTATATTTTAAAACAATTCCAGCCCACTCGCCATGGCCTTCGGCCATGTACACTTTCCATATTACACCGTTTGGTTCCTTAAAGTAACCCAGTAGTCATATCCTGCTGCCACACTCATTACCCGCCACCTAAATGTACCTGTAAAATTCCACTTTTTTTGTATTCATCTAATTTCTTTAACTCTCTCGTTTAAAAAAAACTTTTTTATATTAGCAATGTATTACAAACAACCACAGTTATCAGTAAGTGCTTGCAAATAACTGCAGTTATCTGTAAAAAGCAGGCACAATCTAATATTCTTCCCTGCGCTCATGAAAGTGCTCCCCTCCTCTTGCCATGCTCCCCCAACTATCCCGAAGTCCTTTTATCCTCCCTACCCCTCTACCAATCCGCCAACACTCGTCATTACTGTGTGACACTCTTTCATTTCCGATCACCTTTTCTACTATAACCACGGTTATCCCACCAAATAACTGCAGTACTGCGAAAATGTTTGTCCACAGCCCTCCCGACGCCCCAATTTCACATGGTATCCTCTTTCCCTCTTCCCACCTCTAGCCAGATGCAATTGCATCCCTTTTCCTCTCCAAATATAATTTTTTCCACTTTTCATTTTTGGCTACACACGGTTATTCCCATTATAACAGTGGTTATCTCTATGAATCGAACCCCCCAAAAAATGGCAGATTTAATTCCTGAAAAGCCTCTGTCCTGGAAACCACCATGGGAGATATTGCTATAATTTTGAGAGAAGGGGGAATACGCTTCTCCATCAAATATTTTAACAACTACTGAACGGAGTAACCCCAGGCCCATCCTGCAAATGGAGTCAATACTTTTTGCACAAGTTGTTTCATACCTCGTCCAGTTCTGTCCAGCAGTTATTGCTGTGTGCTGCACTGAAATTTTAACGTTATCTCTATGGGAAAATGAAGGGGAACAGGGTGAAAACAGTGTTTTTGAACTTTCTTAGCTTTTTAATTTTTTAACAAATCTTTCCTAAAATGTATGAATCTGTTTGACGCATGGCAAACCTATCGTTTACAAAATTTCAACCAAATCCGTCATGCGAATCAAAGGTTATTAGCAATTCAATTTTCGGGTTTCCTATGTATCTTGATGCTCAACTTAAATATAGTGCGGCGACCGCTGCACTATAATGAGTTACTGAGCTTAATGTATTTAGAATGTTACATGATTACACTTTGAAGTTAGTTAAACCTATAGTGTATCATTTTTCCATTTCAGAACTTGACAAAGGCTATTATGTCATCATCACAAACTCTATACTAGAATACTATTAAACTAATAATGCATTTAAAAGTTTGAATGTTATGTATTCCCCACCGTAATGCGAACATGGAGCTCAGAATATTTTGTAGTCCACTAGCTTTCAACTATTTGTAACTTCATGAGGGCTGTACATAACTACCAGAATCATTTTTTAGTGCAATCCTCCTACACCATGGTTTTTCAACTCCAGGTCTTGAGGGCCGGAATCCTGATGGGTTTTCAGGATATTCCTCATTAACACTCATGAGAGAAAAAGTGCCTACGTTTAGAATCATTGTATGCTACTTTATCTCATGAATATTAATGAGGGGTATCCTGAAAATCCAAGATGTTTCTGGTCCTTGAAGCCTGGAGTTGGGCAACCCTGTAACCTACACCTTCAAGCTCCCAATCAGCACTAAAGAGAAAAATGCCCAAATAACCATGTGCATAGACAGAATCCAGTGGGATCCATTTTCAACAATTTTCACCAGTTTCCACAAGTTACAGCTTTACATGTTGTCGAATGCCCCCTTTATCGGATGCCTCGCTCCCATCCCCCATTCAAGTAGCTGATCACTTAATTGGATCTCACTGACTCGCCATGGAAAGAGGTTCATAAGGGCGGGAATATGCTGAGCAGCGTAAGAGCCCTTGCGTTTCCATGGCACTTGTTTGCATTCATGTTTACTGCTGCGGGCAATACAAGGCAATTCATGCTTCAGAGCGGATCTGCTAGCTTAAGCATTGATTGCGGGCAATTTTCCTAATAGATCCGTGCATCTTCTCACTGCAGGCAGCATTGAATTGTGTGTATTAAGGGAATGTGTGTCACTAAGCTTGTGGTTGCACGCTAGACACATTGACAATAAAGTGTTTGTCCTCCTTATTGCGTTCATCAACTCCCTTCCTGCAGAGGCAGTTTTCCTATAACACTATATTTAAATTAGGCATTAGGCATGTCAGGGGTGAATGCATAACATACATAATGCATGAGTGGTTATATTAGTTCCCCATCTTCCTTTAGTGTGGAAGGATGCTCACTTTAGGAATATGCTAGAGGATAGTGTGGCTGCCTGAGTGTTGTCTGTGTCTGTTTAATAGGATTACTTGTACTTCTTGTGGTTTCAAGAATATTTCCCCATTATAAGACCAACAATTCTGAAGGTATACAAGGTACCAAAACTTTGCTGCTCGCTCCACTCAAATAATTATTGTTCATTACCTTAGTCGTCCACAAAGTGGAGAGTCCTAAAAGGGACGACCGAGTCTTATTTGAAAAGTAAACACAGTGCAGTCTATTTTATGCTTTACTTTTTTTAATGTATTATTCAAATGCGTTATTGCTTAAAAGAAACGTTTTACAGCCAATTTAAAACGATAAATAACAAATTCATCACACTGCTAACAAAATCATGTATCTTAAACAATCCAAAAAAATATGGCATTTATTTACAGTAAAACTTTTTTTTTAACCTTTATTTATTTGGCAGTTTAAACAGAGTATAGTGGATTGCAATGGGCATCTCGCCCTGAGAGACATTACACACATAGCAATTCACTTTGGGATACAGACCATGAAGCATCTGATGAACGCAGGCGACAGATCTCACTGGCAAATCATAAGCATCTACAGGCACAAGGGGCATTTAGACTGTGGGGGGAAGGTCGGCCAGGTAGGTCTTAAACTCGGCCCTCACATCGTAAGGACGGTATGTGAGAGGCAATGACGCTATATACAGCTCCTCAGAGTTTTGACCCCATGTCAGTGTTACCCACCATGCTTTGCTATTTACAGTAACATTTTTTAACAAATACATTCTGCAAGTCTGAACCCTGCCATGTGTTCATTATATGGTGTGAGGACTAATGTGCCCCACAGTATAATTAGAATACTCCAAAACAGATGCTGAGAATTACTAGGTCATTTTATCATTCTTTAATCATACCGTCCATTACACTGTAAAGTTCCCACATATTGCTGTTATTGTTGTGTGCAGCAGGACTATGATATGTGTTAACATTTACATGTTTGTGACTGTACAGTAATGCAATGTGACATATTTATATTTCTTACAGATGAAAGCTACCAAAACCAAGTGAATGGAACTTGTCAGATGTCTTCAGGAATAGGATGAAAGCCACTTAAGGGAGGCTGACAAGGGCATTCTCTAAACATACTTGCCAATGTCAAATGCCCTAGCATGGGAGCCATGTCCGTTGCCTGTTACGTAAGCCACATTTTGTCTTTCGTGTAGAGAGCAAGCTCAGATTTCAGAGAAAACATTCTTTGACAGGGGTACACTACCCAGTACACCTGTCTACTGGACAGTTTGTTTCACTAGCTTGCAACTCTTAGGGCCATATTAATGGGAAAGGGTGCATTGGTCCCACAAATACTGCGCGCCGAACACGACTATGCACGGCCCATCACACAGAAGAAAATCTGCAGGCTCTGTGTATTCATGGAAATATCCATGCAGAACTACCCAATGCGCAGGCTGCGAAAGAAATGCCCATGACACGGCCACACGCAACGTCATACCAGCCATGGAGAAGGACCTTCGCGCACACCTCTGATGTGAAATCAGTGCACCCCCGGACAAGACTACCTGCGACCCCCCCCCCACAACCAAGCCAGCCCCCCAGAGGGGGTCCTTGAGGTCCCACGGAACCACGCGCAGCGTCCCATCAACATGCGGAGCACTTAACATAAAAGTCAACATTTGCCAGTAAATATCCATGTGAACCCTCGCAAAACGCTACTGCAGCCCAATACGCTGCTTACATGCACCCCTAAGTCCGATTGGAACCCTGATTGGGTACACGCACCCAAAAATTCAACTTTGCGATCTTACCTTCGTAGGGCGAAACCCATGTGCAAGTGCCTGTACGCCTGCCTTCGGGTGGTGGAGAGAGAGTATGAGGGATTTACGTGGCCTTTTCCCTGCCGAGAGGTTGCTCGTTTGGTCCATGAATATGCGTCGTTCCATGCAAATGTGGCCATGCGACGGACTGCCTGTAGGCCATCCCTCGTAATGCCCACATTTTCACAAGTTCTTTCCCATCTCCTGAGTTCCACACCCACGACATGCATGCTGTCTTGCGCAAGGGACTAAGCCGTTCACAGAGACGTGCTGGGCCGACACGAAATCCACACAAGTCCAGGAAAAGTCCTGCACAGTCCATTCCGTGAATCGAAGGACGTGGATTTGCACGCAGAATGGCACGCAAATCCCCGATTTTTTATGAATCGGGCCCTTAGTTGGGAGCATTAGGAAGGCTCAGCAAAGCCCAAGAAAGTCAGTGGCATCGTTTCCTCATGTTAATCCATTCTACCATCTGTACTCACATTGCAATATGTTTTCAAATTTGTTTTTAGCAGGTTGTACTTTATCGTGCTTTTATAATGGTGACGTTTTAAAGCACACTGAAATGACTAGAGGGTCGTGTGCCACATCAGAAATGGGAACTACTTTATATACTATAATGTCATTGTATAGTTCAACATAATTAAACGTTGTCAGCCTATTCAAGCAACTTTTGATTATACCACACAGTAAGTTCACAAAACAAATAATGTATAGTACAAATCATCAACTGGATGTACAATGAAATGTATGGGAAGTAACACAGATCAAGAGATGGCAGTTACAACTTAGCAGAGCCAAAATATGGATGATTCTAACCCAATTTAAATATTTCTCAAAGAATTTCCCGTGACAATATATAAAATATAATCAACCTCGAAGGACTACTCCGCATTTGTTGGGGAGCAAAAATGCATCATTATTGGAAATGAAGACTCAAGCAAGAAGCCATAAGGAAGAAAACATGTTGAGTACAGGACCTGCCATTGGTAAAATACTCGTACTATACAGTTCAGTACATTGCACTGTCAGGTGATTCCACATATGATGTCAACTTGCTGTAATGTACAATGCAATGCTGACCAATACATTCGGCTTCCATTGTGTGCATCTGCAGAACATTTAAGTGACCAACAAATCACCCGCTTCTTTCAACAAACGGACTGGAGTGAGACCGTCCACAAGACCAAGAGATGGTGAACAGTGGGGCACAACAGTAGCAGAGAAATGGGACATAAGTGACAAGTGGAGGAGGGATGACGTGAGCGACTCAAGCTGAAGTGGTAGGCTACTTGTTTTTCTTCCACAATCCCTCAGGTAGAAAATGGTGTAAGAAGGCATTACCTTGCTTTCTGTTTGTAACCGAACCATAGAAATAATTGGATGATTAAAACATATTTGGGTTACCCACCAGATTTCTGGGACTTCTCAAACAGTAATAATATTCACTGCTTTGAGCGACATTAATTAAAGTGATCTTGTGTTCGACAGTGGTGGCTCCACTAATGTTCTTGAGAGAGGATGTAGAACTGCAGTGCTTTGATTCATGATTGGGCATGAATTCCGAACTTTGATGATATCAAATTCCCAGAAGAACTCAATAAACTCGATGCTTACAACACTTTCAGTGGAAAGCTTGGTTGTTCTAATGACTATAGGATTAAATCAATCAGAAGAAGGTAATGTAGCCAGACCGGTCACAAGGTGTTAGCATGTTATGTGCTGGTCCGGTGGCACCATCAACAACACATGTAAAATCTCCTTTTGCATTTCGAAAGTGGATGGGTGGGAATGGGAGAGCCCTGCTTTCATTTGTTTATATCGGTTAAAGTTGGTCTCGAGCCTCAAACGCCTTCCACCCAGACATGACAATCATAATGCTTGACCATGCGAACTGTATGCACTCCAGATCGGTATATCACCACCAGCCCCAAATCAGCATGGACAGTATGCAAAATCTGACCTGCGTGCCCCCAGTCTTCCAATGTCCCTGAAGCTCAAATGATCTTCATCCTATTCTGACCCTCACCCTATGCATCAATCCTCAAATTTCCCCACAGCTCTATATGAGCACAATCAGACGCTGATTGGGTCATCTGGGTCCTGGGAGACTCCCCTGTGGTCCACTGGCACTGCGGCCTGCAGGACTGAAGGATAGGAAGATGCGCTCCTTTTGACTGATTTGTCAACTACTATAATGTATTTATTTTGAGTTATCAGCTTTTTTGGACTTCACGAAATCAAGCCAGACAGCAGGCCTCACAAGAAACCGGCTCACCAGCTTCTCCCTTTCCCATCCTCATGCTGCCCTTTCTGCTTATGTCAAAGTCACCTGACTATGGCGCTTTAGACCGAGTGAGAACCACAAACTATAGGTCTCAAGTAACCGATATTTGAAGGGTCTGACGCATGCTTAATCTAAAATATTCAGCCATGCAGTCCTTTTCAGTGACCTATTTAAGCTGGACCAGTATTTTAATGCCGTAGGACCTTCATTACAATATTGAACGTTTAAGAGCAACTGTAGGTGCTCCACTCCATTGTACCACACCACAAGCAGTGATAGAGATTATAACTGCTCATGGAATCTCACACTGCGGTTCTATCACACTAAAAAGGCACGGCAGCATTGACAATGTACTTTTGGTGGAAGCTCAAGCTACTAGATTCATGAACAACTGAAGAGGAACTGATCGGAGAAGCTGACACTGCTGGAGTTAAGTGCATCCCTTTCAGTGCACTGCACTGAAGGCAGCTCACACTGCTGGGTCCCTATGTGTTGTGTAATGTTAGGTTTGAAACATAGGAACCAATATGTCCATGACTTCTTGGGGGTCCCAGTCATCCTTTCATGGCTTTCGTTTCGCAAAAAACCTTTCCATGGTTCCCATTTCTCTGTATGGAAGCCGACTGGAACCATGATGGAGGGTCCAGGAGGTGCATTGAAAAGATAGAAACTGAGGTAGCGTATACACACTGAAAAGGAGCTGTCCCCCTTGGGAGTAACGAGAAAAAAGGTGTCACAGGAGTGTCCCCCAGGGAGAGCACACCCCCAAGGGCTAGAAAAAGACAAGACACCCCTGTGCCGAACAGAGAATGGTTTAGGCATGGGAGTGCATTAGGGGGAACATGGGGAGAGGCTGAAAGCGAGAGGTAGCGTGACCCTGGAAATGGTTCTGGAGAGATGTCTGAGGTCCAGAGGGGGAGGAGATGGTGGTGGTGGACAACAGACTTGTGGGAAATGGTGGCAGCTGTGAGAAAACGATGAACAGAGTCATGTTCCAAGGAAAGGTGGCTCGTGGAATCATGACCCAGACCCTTCTTGCCACCCAGGAGAGTCAAAAAGGTGCAAAAACTGAAAAGAGCAGGAAGACTCTAGCCTCTGGACCAGAGTATTATGATGACATCAAAAAACAGAAAGAATATGTCCAGAGAAGGATATATTTGTAATAATGTATCAACATGTATTTAAAGTGATACAAAAAATTTGAAAACTGGTGAGTAAATCACAAATTATTAAACACTAATCACTTAAATATAGCAAAACAGCAACAACAATATGCCTAAAATCGGCTAAAACATCATCACACATGTTAGGGAGAATTCTCTCTTTAGGCTGAATTTCCTAACCTAGTGAGTCCTCCAGCAGCTTTGCTGGATTTCTGGAGTTTGTTTTTTTTCTCCTGCCAAGAGTGAGACTCTTTTTTCCTCCCACTCTTGGACATGATTATGGTGTTCCTTTGTCTGGTCATGTGTTTTATGTGCTATGGGGTCCTTTACTCCATAGGGTCTCATGTGTTTTTTCTATGTGTGTTACACAGCACCCTCCGTGCAGTAACACAGGGGTGTCATAGTGACACCCCACCATAGACTCCATACCCTGGGACTGACTACTGTCTCCCAGGGCATGTAAAGTCACCATTGGCTTTACTAGTCCCAAATTATTAACAGAAACCAGTACAAACCATCATATTGTGGACATACTGGTCGGGGCAATTCGATTGCCCTGGGGTCTGTTAGTCGAGGGGGCACGTCTCCATCCCCCCTGATCGAGTTTTGGCTGGTGGCAGTGGAAACTACTTTTATATTCGACCGCAAATATTTTCCTATGGGATTTTCCCATTGTTCGAGGCTACTAACTTTAATTATTTAATTCTCATAGCCTCGAACATACCGCCGGTTTATTTAATTAATATTAATTCTCTGGTTGGTAATTTTTGCCAAGACTCGATTCTAAAATGGCGTTTGTGTCCTCTTCTGTGACTCCAACCCAAGTCGAGCCCTTTGTTCCACTTTTTGGCAGGCTTCTCCACAGAAGTCTCCAAAAGTGGTGCCACTCTGTCTGGGTACCACAGGGGGTGTGGGAGGGGGTTTAGGCACCCTGGACTGAGTTACCTTGGTAACTCAAGTCGCACTCTTGTGTGATTGGCCCAAGTGGTGAGCCGGCCGGCTCACCACTTAGCATGTTTGAGTGACAGCTAGGCTGAGTGAATGGGGGTTTTCTGCATAAAAGTAGGGCTTTTGGGACTGGAACTTCAGAAGTCGCCACAGGACCAGAGAATCCGACGAGGGAGAAGCTGAGCCGACCTACCATGACGACACCATGGGTGGAGCCCTGCAGAACCGACTCACCACTTCCCGACGACAGAGAAGATCTCCCGGCTGGAGAGGCTTCTTCCCCTGACTGGTGGGCACAACCAGTTTTCCTTTCTTTCTTCGCACCCCAGCCCGGTTTGTGGTCGAACTGCCCGTGCCAAGCACCCCGGCAGCCGGATAGCCACTCACCACTGAACCGCGAATCACCGGACAGCCCCTTGTACCCGAGAAACTCTGCGGCTGGTTTCTTCACTGGCAGTGCAACGGACTCCTGTCTTCCTCCACGACGAGATCATCTCTTCCCCCGGATGAAGCACCGACTTGCACCCGCTGCCAGGAACAACTGCCCCCGCTGGAGCGTTCTCACCACTTTAAGGTACTGTGTCCGCCAGGCCTCCCTTTCTAAAGATTGCTACAAGGTAATAATAACTCCTTCACCTTCTGGACTGGGCTGGCCGCCTTGACCCTCTAACTGGTCCCTTTCTGTGGTCCAACTCCTTTTTGAACCTTTACAAGACTTTTGTGCACTGCAAACGTGTGACCTTGGACACATTTCGTTTGGATCTGTCATGCACGGCAGCCGTGGCCGCTGGCGGTTGTGGAGACGCTGGCGCTGGGGCGGCCATTGATATGGCCGCTACGCAGCTGCACGTTCTCCAGCCGCGGTCTAGCTGCTGCCGCGGCCGCTGGCGGTGGTGGAGACGCTGGCGCTGGAGCGGCCATTGTTTTGGCCGCTACGCAGCTGCACGTTCTCCAGCCGCGGTCTAGCTTTCCGCCGTCGGATCAGCAGCGCACTTCATTACGAGCGCCAACCCGGAAGCCCGCGCGTTGCAACCTATTCGCGTTAGGCTTCCGGGTTGGTACGCTCTAGTGCCTTTCTCCGTGTTCTGTTCCTCTCTCTCGTTTCTTTCTCCTGAGTACGTTCTGCATTGCCCTTTCGTCCTCTCCCTTACCTCTCAGGCTCCCCTTTTCTTCAGCAGTCCTTCTGTCTTGGCTACCATATTGGCTTCAGCAGTTCTCCTTTTCTCTTCTGTCTGTTGGGTTCCATCACCCCCATACTACCTTCGTTCTGGAAGGAAGTTTGTTCCGTGTGGGAATCCTTCAAATCATTTCTGACCTGGAATCCTGTTATCCAAACCAATCGGAAGGGGTTTTTTGTGCCTTGTGGCTTTTTCCCCTTCATTGGTCTGCCCCGGTTCGGGGGCCCCCCTAGGCCCCGAGTCAGAGGGGCAGGGTGGCTTCCTCTCGAGGCAGACCCCATCTGCATTCCCGAGAAGAGGCCCTGAGAAGAAGGAGATTTGGACTCCAAACAGAAGAAGAGACAGCAGGTGAGCAGGAGGGCATAAGGGTCACTGTGGATAGTGGTGAGGAGTCGAGTAAACCAGGGAGCCATTGTGACAGTTTGCAACGCCCAGAAAGAAGTATGGCCTCCCCCGAGCAAATACAAGATTTAGTAGCCGGGGTTCAGGCCATGAATATGGAACTACAGAATGTAAAGGCAGACAATGCAGTTCTGAGGCAGATGATCTCTAATCGAGAAGCTAGAGATTCCGACTTACCGCCTATGACCTTGTCCACAGGCAAATATGACGGCACCCCAAAGCACTTAAAAGAATTTTTGGAAGCATGTTCCGTTTACTTTGCATTCAGACCACTGATGTTCTCTAACGATCAAGCTAAGGTGGGGTACATGATATCTAATATGATGGGAAATGCCTTGGCTTGGGCCACCCCATTTGTGACCAACAATAACCCTATTATCAGAGATTATGGCGGTTTTCTGACCTTATTGCGCCAGCAGTTCGAACAACCGGAGATAACACATGTGGCTGCAGAGGAACTTTTGGATGTGCAACAGGGTTCCAAGGACCTGCTGACATACATCTCCACCTTTAACCGGTTGGCCTCTGAGGCAGGTTGGCCAGAAAGGGCCCAGTATACAATTTTCCGTCGAGGATAGAAGGAGGAGATAAAGGATGAGCTGGCCCGAATAGCCCGTCCTACTACCCTGTCGGACTTATTCTCCATAGTAACACAGATTGACTACCGCCTTAGCGAACGCAAGGCAGAAAAGAAGAAACAAAGGGTGTCGGTCACCCCTCTACCTAGTGCCTACCCTATGCCCTCACTGTCTCACTCCAGTAACAAGGAGGAACCCATGCAAGTTGGGTCTGCACGGTCCCCGTTGACCCCCGAAGAAAGAAGACGCCGGAGGGAAGCGGGCCTCTGCATGTATTGTGGATCCGGTTCCCACTTACTGCGAAGTTGTACTGAAGTCCCACCAAGACGCCCGGGAAACGATCGACCTCGGAACTGAAGGGGACGAGTAACCGAGGTTCGACCACAAGTCCCTATGTTACGGTGACCGTAGCGTCTCATTCAACCACCATGGACTCTCGCCTTATGGCTGTTCCCATCCGGTTGGAAACCCCGACAAAAGTCTTCACCACTATGGCGCTTTTGGATTGTGGCGCCGCAGGAGTATTTATGGACACTGAGTGGGCACACAAACATGGTCTCCCACTGCAGAAACTGGAAGAAGTCCAGAAGGTAGAAGGAGTTGATGGCTCTCCTCTGTCATCGGGGCCCATCACCCATTCCACTATTTTTTTGAAGGCGTGCATTCTCCAACATTCAGAACAGATACAATTCGACTTAATTCGAGCAGCCCGTTTTCCGGTTATCCTTGGAACCCCTTGGTTAAGGAAGCATAACCCGCTAATCGACTGGGCTCAGAACACCCTGGCTTTTACATCCTTGTATTGTAAACAAAACTGTTTACTCAATACCCCAGAAGAATTTGTACACGTCTTAACCCCCCAACAAGAAGGAGTACATGAAGTTTGTAAGATTCCCTCAGAATTGGTTAAGTTCAAAGAAGTCTTCAAAGACAATCCGGTCTTGGATCTCCCTCCACACCGTCCGGAAGACTGCGCCATCGAGCTGGTACCAGATGCCCTTGTTCCGTTTAGTCGCATGTTTTCGTTATCTCTATTGGAGAAGAAGGCGCTTCGGATTTACTTGGACTCTCATCTGACCAATGGCCTTATTCGACCCTCCAAATCACCGGCTGGAGCATCTTTATTTTTCATACCTAAAAAGGATTCCTCGGAATTAAGGCCATGTATCGACTATCGGGGTCTAAATAAGGTCACAGTACGTGACCGTTATCCAATGCCTTTGATAGCAGACATACTGGAAGCTGTACAGGGTTCAACCGTCTTCTCAAAATTAGATCTCCGGAGTGCCTACCACCTTCTCCGGATTAGAGATGGAGATGAATGGAAGACAGCCTTTCGGACACCTTTTGGCCTTTTTGAATATCGAGTAATGCCATTCGGCTTGGTTAACGCTCCGGCAATATTCCAACGTTTCATGGATCGCTTGTTTTCTGACCTGTTATTCATCAATGTCATAGTCTACCTCGATGACATCTTGGTTTTTTCAGAATCCTCCTCAGCACATGCGTCGCATCTTCAGACAGTGTTTCACCGACTACAATCCCAACACCTATTAGTCAAACCCGAGAAGTGCTTTTTTTACGTATCTTCTGTTCCTTATTTGGGTTATATCTTATCCCATGAAGGCATAACCATGGATCCCAGGAAGGTGTCTGCCATCTTGGGCTGGCCCGCACCCATGTCTTTGAAGGATGTCCAACGGTTCTTGGGACTAGCCAACTTCTATAGAAAGTTTATTGAACATTTTTCGCAGATAGTGCTGCCCATTACTTCACTACTTAAGAAGGAGGCTAAGCCGTTTCTATGGTCGGAAACGGCCAATCAAGCCTTTATTGGTTTAAAGAGGAGATTCTGTTCCGCACCTATACTATCCCAACCTGATCAGAATCAGCCCTTTATAGTAGAGGCTGATGCTTCCGCAAGCGCATTAGGAGCAGCACTTCTTCAACTCAAAGATGGACTGGAACATCCTATCGCATACCTTTCTAAGACTCTATCCACCAGTCAACAAAATTATTCAGTCATTGAAAAGGAACTTCTAGCGCTCAAGGTGGCATGTGAAGAGTGGAGACACCTGCTACAAGGCGGTTCACATCCATTCACTTTACGTACAGATCATAAGAACCTAAAGATCCTTCGAAATATGGAATGCGTCAACTCCAGGCAGGTTTGTTGGGCTCATTTCTTCAGCCAATATGACTTTTCTATAACCTATATTCCAGGCACTCAAAACAGCTTGGCTGACGCCCTGTCAAGATGTCAGACTTCCGAAAATCACTCTTCTTCATTTAGTCACATGATGTTTCCCCGAAACCGAATAGTGGGGATAATCTCGTCATTCCTTCAAGAAGTTAAGACAGCAACCCAACCAAATTTAGCAACCACTGTGCTGGGTGGCTTACAACCTCAACTTTGCTGGTCTGAAGGCCTTTTACTGGTGGGGCAGCGTTTGTACATTCCCTCTAGACCCCTACAACTGAAAGTTCTGGAATGGGGTCACAACCATGTTACCGCCGGACATAGGGGTGTCAAGGGTACTGTGGAGTTGATCTCTCGCTCTTTCTTCTGGCCTTCTCTTTCTCACGATGTAATGCAACACTGTAAGTCGTGTATGGTGTGCGCCCAAAATAAGAACTCCACTCACAAGCCCTATGGGTTGTTGATGCAACCGGAATTGCCAAGCCAGCCATGGTCCCAAATATCCACAGACTTTATAGTAGACCTGCCCCGATCCCAGGGGCTGACATGTCTTATGGTTACCATTGATTCATTTACCAAGCTGGCCAATTTCTCAGCGCTGAAAGGAGTTCTATCCGCTACAGAAATGGCTGAAGTATTCCTTAGGGACATATTCAGGCTCCACGGGCTGCCTGATAAGATTATCTCGGACCGGGGCTCTCAATATACCTCTCGATTTTGGTGCGCACTATGTCAACGGTTAGGTATAGAGAGGGCCTTGTCATCCGGTTTCCATCCTCAGACTAATGGCCAGAAAGAACGCCTTAATGCCTCCCTGGAACAATACCTCTGATGTTATGTCAACAAGTATCAGGACAATTGGGTGAGTCTTCTGCCCACCGCCGAATTCGCATATAACAACGCTGTTCACTCGGCGACGGGACTCAGCCCTTTCTTTTGTTCTTATGGTTTCCACCCTCGAGGTATACTACCAATTTTCTCTTCACCCTCTAATATACCCACCATCGAATCCACATTAGATCAAATAACCTCAGCCCACACTACCGCTCAACAAAGTCTGATATCTACCAGATGCCGGTATAAGGAGGTGGCTGATAGAAGACGTTTATCCGGTCCTGATTGGAGGGAGGGAGAGCGGGTCTGGTTGTCCACCAGATATTTGCCGAGATGGGTACACCCAACCAAACTAACCCCCCGGTTTATCGGACCTTTCAAAATAATCAAGAAGATTAACCCAGTGGCTTATAGATTACAACTTCCCAAGTCCATGTCTCGAATACACCCAGTCTTTCACTCCTCCCTCTTCCGGCTAGTCGATTCAAGCACTCCTGTTAGAAAGGCTACCGGAACAGCGAGTTATCCCCAGGCTATACCCGAAGAATATGAGGTATCTGCCATATTAGATTCCAGATATTGTAGAGGCAGATTGGAATACCTTGTGTCATGGAAGAACTATCCCAGTTCGGAGGATTCTTGGGAACCCAGGTCATATGTACATGCTCCTAGACTGTTAAGATGTTTTCACCGAACACATCCGGGGAAACCCGGAGGGGTAGGATCTGGAGGGGGGCATACTGTCACGCACGGCAGCCGCGGCCGCTGGCGGTTGTGGAGACGCTGGCGCTGGGGCGGCCATTGATATGGCCGCTACGCAGCTGCACGTTCTCCAGCCGCGGTCTAGCTGCTGCCGCGGCCGCTCCCGGTGGTGGAGACGCTGGCGCTGGAGCGGCCATTGTTTTGGCCGCTACGCAGCTGCACGTTCTCCAGCCGCGGTCTAGCTTTCCGCCGTCGGATCAGCGGCGCACTTCATTACGAGCGCCAACCCGGAAGCCCGCGCGTTGCAACCTATTCGCGTTAGGCTTCCGGGTTGGTACGCTCTAGTGCCTTTCTCCGTGTTCTGTTCCTCTCTCGTTTCTTTCTCCTGAGTACGTTCTGCATTGCCCTTTCGTCCTCTCCCTTACCTCTCAGGCTCCCCTTTTCTTCAGCAGTCCTTCTGTCTTGGCTACCATATTGGCTTCAGCAGTTCTCCTTTTCTCTTCTGTCTGTTGGGTTCCATCACCCCCATCCTACCTTCGTTCTGGAAGGAAGTTCGTTCCGTGTGGGAATCCTTCAAATCATTTCTGACCTGGAATCCTGTTATCCAAACCAATCGGAAGGGGTTTTTTGTGCCTTGTGGCTTTTTCCCCTTCATTGGTCTGCCCCGGTTCGGGGGCCCCCCTAGGCCCCGAGTCAGAGGGGCAGGGTGGCTTCCTCTCGAGGCAGACCCCATCTGCATTCCCGAGAAGAGGCCCTGAGAAGAAGGAGATTTGGACTCCAAACAGAAGAAGAGACAGCAGGTGAGCAGGAGGGCATAAGGGTCACTGTGGATAGTGGTGAGGAGTCGAGTAAACCAGGGAGCCATTGTGACAGGATCCTCTGAAGTGGATCTGGCCTCTTGAACTCTAACTTCACGGTTTTACCTTGCCTTCCTCTCTTGTGGTGTTCTTGAAAAAGTGTTGGGATCTGTTTCAATTTGTTCTCTGCTTTCCTCTCCCTTTTGTAAACGAACTATTAGAGTGCCATCTACGTTAAGCGCTCACCGCTGTCTGAAAATAAGTGGGGCTTTACTTAAGACTTGTCTAATATTCTTTTAAGGGAGTGTATATCTTTTAGTGACCGTGTTTTTGAATTGCTTATTATTAGTGCCTGTGTGTTTTTCTAGATTTGGTTTTAAATAAATAATTATATCTCTTTTACACCAAGCCCTGGTCAGTGTTTACTTGTTCTACTGTGTTCTCTTGACCTATTGTGAATACTCTGTATACTGCCTAACTCTTCTTGAGGGAAGTCTGACTGCTCAGCCACAGCTACCAAGTGAATCTGTGTGGTACAGGCTGCTACCAAGTGGGTTTACTGCCAAACACCTGTAGTCCTAAATCTTTTGCAGTGGTCTCAGAGGGAACTGCACAGGTTTCTGCCTAACAACACATACTTGCCATTCATGGTGCAACATTCAGGCACAACTCATCATACCGTGACATACATCCAAAATGCTAAAAGACAGAAGAACCATACTAAAAACATATGGAGAAAAGGAATTCATAACTAATCCCCACAATGACAAACATTATTATTGGGTTCACAAACAATAGACTTAATTCGCAGACAGTCTATTATCAGGGTGGATCAGAAGAAGAAATACAAAGATCACATCCCAGTAGTGTTTATCTCTCGACCAGTTTCGACGTGTAGTGGTAGTTGACACAACGTCTTCCTCAGGAGGTAGATGTTACCATTCTGGTAAATACCAAGCTGCAGTGAGGGCCGTTGCGATGTAGTGCAGCCTGTCACACTGGAGGTTTCAAGACTGAATCCTGAAGGACACGTTATAGAATTTAGGGAAGTCCAGAGCTGCATATGTTGGAAAGTGAGGAAACAGCAAAACTTTGCCTGAAAGATCAACGCCGCCTGCTCTTCACTGCACGTCTGTGATGATTCACAAGAGCAGAAAGAGTCAAGGTGGCTGTCTCTTCGTCCCAAAGTGAGTTTGAAATTGAAACGGTACGCATGCGTGTAGAGAGCCTACACGAGAAGGCAAAAAGGGTGACAGAATAATTGATACAAGTTGGGTTACCTTCAGGAATGCTTCCTGAGGGGGTAGCAGCAGTGTTCTTTTCCTGACACCACAGGGTAATACGTGAGGGTGTCTTCTGGCTCAGCCGTGGTGTGTGGACCAATAGAACATGTGACACAAAATAAGTGGTTTCAAACGTTTATTCACCTACAGGTACTTGGAGCTTCTCTACAACTGGAAATGATATCCCTCTCGATGAGGTATCCAAAATTTCGAGTGACGTTTGTACATCTTGCTCTTTTATTGCTCTTTCATTATCAGCTGAATTGACTATCTCGCCAATATAGCCGAGCCCTATTTTGGCACCAGGGTTTCTCAGATACATGCCAGACAGTCTTGCTTGATGATGTGTATCTTTCTGCCACTGCGTGGCTTCTTTTAATTCAATCAGAGTCGAAGCACCTGCACATGCATGACCTGGCAACAAAACATAGAGACTGATTTCAAGGAGAAGGAGAGTATGCATTGACATCATCAGGGGGTACCCCTGCAGTGTGCCTGATTCCCCTGGTAAAAGATGCCTTGTCAATGGCAGTTAGAATGTGTGGCTCTCTGATTACTGTACAGAGAAAACAGCATGATCTAAAATTCGTTTTTTAAGCAACAGAGATATTGTATGAAATGTTAAATTCTGTGCTAAAACTTGCCACTTTGTTTAAAATCTATGCAGTTTTCTAGAAAAATAATTTTCTGGAAAAGCTTGAATATTGAGCAATTTGAATCTCTAGGCCCATGATTTTTTTTTTTTTAAGAAAACCTTTTAGTATCCCACCTCACACTCACAGCACATAAGAGATGCGTGCACATCCTTCAATCATATGATATAACCTCATCCCTTCCTCTTTCCAAGGTTCATAAACAAATCATTGCATTGGGTACCAATGACACCTCTTATTAACAGAGGGTAGAAGTGGTAGTTCTCCGTTATGCAGCACTACATAAAAAGTTTCATTAAAGTAAGATAGAAGGTCTGTGACATATGTTAAGTTGGTGATACCATGATTACTGAGGAAATACATGTGCGCAATCTTTGCTACCCAGGTAAAGGATTGGCTTCTTATATGGGAGCAGCTAGCATTCTGCAAGTACGATAGAGTGATAAAGTACCATTAAAATAATGAGGCAGTCATAATGCCTTTTCTTGCAATGCTTATAAACTGGAGGAGCCTGGCATGAAGTGTTGTATAAGGACAAAATATTATTAAACTGCAACTCCCTGACATTGAGGCACAATCTCTTAAGGTAAAAGGTTCTCAAGGTTAATTTCGGATTGTACCTGTGCAAAACAAGCTCACTTAGCAAATGATGGCAGTGTCGAGGCATGGGAGGAGATATTCTACACAGGATGACTTTAAAACTGCCATGTGATGATATAACTGGCCTAAAATATGAGGCTATAACTAGCATTAGCACCTGGGGCGGGGGAGCCAACCAATCAGGTTGCTCGGATCGTGGGCTGAGTCCCATGATCTCAGCCCACAGTCTGAGCAGCCTAAGGGCTGCTTCCCCGCATCGCCATTTCCCCCACCCTCCCCTACTGTCCGGTCACAGTTTCCTCCTCTGCCTGCCCACTTACCCCACTCGCCTTATTCTTTTGTCGTCAGCTCAACCGCTGCCGCAGCTCCAGCCTCGGTCCTGGGCTGCCGTGGAAATGGAAGAGGGGCTCTGCATGGAGCCTTGACGCTCCTGCAAGGACAAAAACTCCTAACACTACTACAAATACTTTGTGGTAAGGCTTGCTTCCAACTTTCAGAAAAAGTCTTTGACTTTCAACAATATTTAAGATTCACAATTCCTTCTGTGAAGATGAAATACACATTTCATTTGTTTATTTACCCTATGCAATGCATGTTATCGTGCTCTCCTCCTTGATATCTCTTATAGGGAAGATTTCTCACCTGCCATTCTTTATCTCTCACATTCTCATCAAACAACTGCTGAATCAAACTTGCCTTTCTTTGGCTTGGCCAATGCTTGTTGGTGGGTGGCTTACAAATTGCCTCTTCCTCACTCTGAGAACAATGGTCACAGTTCCTCTGCAATGTCGATATTTTATTGCATTGCCAATGCGGGTTATATGTTTGCCAAAAAATTGCCGCCTCTTTGCTTTGGCAATGGTGGTTTTTGGTCTTCCCCAATGTTGCCCCCTCTTTACTTTGGCAATGCAGGTTTTTATCTTGCTGCCATATTGCCCCCTTTTCGTTTTGACAATGATGGTTGTAACCTTGCTTTCTTTTAAAGTTAGTATATCGCCCAAGTAACCTTCTTGCATTAGTTTGGTATTCTAAATCATTACCTGCGGTCAGCGTTCGACTATGGAGTGTTCAGGGGTTTCCCACTACAGGTAAACAATTGCTGCTGCCTCTTGCGTGGACTTCTGAACTCCCGACAGCCTCAGTCGCATTTGCGCGGCCCGCGCTGCTTGGGAAAGGAGCCTGCCTTGTTCCTCCTGTCAGCTTTCTTTTAAAGTTAGTTCATCGCCCACGTAACCTTCTTGTATTAGTTCGGTATTCAAAATCATTACCACCGGTTAGAGTTCAACTACAGAGCGTTCCGGGGTTTCCCACTACAAGTAAACTCACTGGTTTCTCCACACACGTTCACTCAAACCACTGCTGCTGCTTCTTCTGTGGACCTCTGATCTCCTGACAGCCTAAGTCACATTTCTGCGCCCTGCGCCGCTTGGGAAAGGAGCCTGTCTAGTTGCTCCTGCACTCTGGTGCTTGCCAGCCACCGGAACCAGGCATACAATGAAGAGCGTCTCTCTCTCTCTCGCAGGACAGCTTGTCAGTCTACCGCTTCCCACTGGGTGACCTCTGCAGTTCAGAGTTTCCACTCTTTAGACCCTCTCAGACCGAACTCTGCTTTCACAACATTGGCAGCTCCAGCGGCTTCAGTCTTCTGCTGCTTACAACTTCTACTGCTGCTCCACCTCCTAGTTCTAATGGCCTGCACCTGAGGGGTACTATATATTCAGAGGTCCCACCAGGTGTGGGTCATCAGAACCACTAGAACGCACATTGCTTTTTAGTGCCTCAGTGTCCCTTTTCTTTGTTCCAGTACTTCCGGCCTTGTGGAACTTGAAGTCCCCAATGTTCTAATGTCTATTTGTATCATAAGCCTCTATTTTGCAATAGGCCATCACAACTGTAGGGTCTCTAGGGAAGTTGAAGAGAGAGTTCTCCCAATTGTCCTGACCTGAGACCCCCCTCATGTGATCCTCCCGCAGAGCATCACCCCAGGGTCAGGATCAGGAAGCGTCTGCCTTTGCCTGGCCACATGGGAAGGGTCCCAGACCAGGGTTTTTGGGATAATCACCTCTGATTCACCACAGTGCACATATAAGAGAGCCTCTTTATACCGTCCATATAAAAAATGTGCAATATGCAAAAGTGCAACATCAGCAACAGAAGCATTAATCTAAATAAGACTTTGGGATACAATTTCTTGGAATTTAATGAATTCGGAAAGTAGGTAGAGAGCGAGAACTGGAGCTAAGAATGTGAAGACAGGAAGTGAAGAATAACTTCAAACTCCATGTGAGTAGAAAAAGGTCTGAACAAAGACCATAAACTTAATGTGTTTTTAAAGTAAGTTTGGATGAACATGCATTTTAGTTCAAAGCTGACAATGATTAAGTTACAATGCACACAAAGGAAGAACATGAACTTCACGTATTCTCAATGATAAGGTTTGATGAACACATAATTAAGTTTATGAATGACAATGATCATATCACATTGGGAAGAAGACAACTTCCAGATACAATAATGATACCCCACATTTTCTTCAAATTTGAAACATGTTTCTCACAAGTAGTAAAAGTAATGGGATAATCTGTATACAGTTGCGCTGAGACACAAAATTCAATAGGATTTCGGCCAGCTGCATGGCTAGTAGTCTTTGGCACTCCCCAAACCACAACGCAAATACAGTGTGTAGGTAGTACTGGCACTTCACGCTTAGCCACAAAGTAAAAAACTATAATTACAAACTCCCAGATAGTGTATCGTTGATACAATAATAGCAACTGATTATAAGCAAAATGACATTTGTAGAAATGTGGAAATTGGCGTCATTGCCATTTTATCATTTAACAAAGAATCATAAGTATACATTGCGTATATATTACAGTTAATATAACATCGACCATGCATACCAAATTAGGGAGTCGATGAGAATGGAAAGAAAATAACAAACGTGGGAAATATAAAAATGCTTAGTATCACAAGATATCAAACTAAATCTTACATCACCAGTGACTAACAGGTGAGTCCTACAGTGCATCCTGATAAGCTGATACACAGAATCGTGCATGACCGGTGTATAACAGGGAAGTCCCACAGTGCATCCTCATGTGCTGATAGATTCAAATAGTAATGCTCCAAAGCAATATTAGTGGAAAGAGCGGGCTGGAATGTGCACCTGCATGCCTTGCTTTCTATCTATTCCCCCTTGGGCTATACCTGCTTAATACCTGCACCAATGTGTGATGCGAGTGCGAGCTTATTCTTTCAAAAATATATAACCTGAAGTGTTCTTTGATAAATATTATATGTGCCGCCCCATTATATAGTCATATTGTCTATTGCTGAAAAGCCGTGGGCTGAAAATGAAATTGGATGCCCACCTGATGTTCTTGTGTGATCAGACCTACAGTCCATTAAGGAGAATGTACAGACAAGGTTTACCAAAGAGTCCAAGATCAATATTACGTTTCAATGTATTCCCATAGACATTTTAATCAATGACAAATGGCCAAGTACCTTCCCTTGCCAGATGTGGTCCAACGTGTGCCATATTAGGAGCGCTTTCACGTGGACTTCAAAATCTAGGTCTAAGGTTCAATTACAAACACTTCTCCTTCCCCTCACTTATGGGTTGTATTACTGTGTCACAATCTATTTAGGAAATATATATATAGATGTAAGTTAATATAGGTTGACTTAAATCGTAGCCAATGGGTGATCCCAGTTATCCTTGAATCCCTTACCTTAAGGCCTCAGTGCCATAGGAAATACTGTATGCAAGGACCAATATAGATTAGATTCCTGTGACAATTACACAATCGAAATAATTACCAAATTACAATGATATAATGCTTAGTAACTCATACATAGAATTTATAATGTTATTGAGTGGCAAAAATGAAGATAGAACTTTCCCTTCCAAGTACTTACTAATTCAATCTGGTGTCGTGTAATGAATCGCCCTGCCGGTCCACGTGCATTTCGCTCGCCGCCATTTTCTTTGTTGTTAAATAGCGGGTGACTTCTGTGTTGTGGCACAATTATGTCACCTACATGGACCATGTGCTAAGCATGTTGCATCTCGTAGATCCCCAAATATGACCCAGTAAAAGATTGGTGACTCTTTCCTGAATTTTGCATGCTACAAAAAGTCTTGAATTTAGCCATTTAAATGAAAGCAGGCAATGTTGGTGCATAGTCCACGCTACTCCATCCCAGGCATAAATATCATGGAAGAAGAACATTTACAAAAGTCTCGTTTTTGATAATTATAAGTTGCCAGGCTCCTCCTGTGTGGCAACCAGCCTCAGTGTCCTTCCCTGCACCACCTCTGCCCTTGCCCTAGCAACCCGTGCCATCCTGGTCCACTGCCTCTCCGCCATCAGCTGCATTCTAAAGTCCATCCGGACGCACACCAATTCTCGAAAAACCTGCGCTTCTCCTGCAAGGTAACTGTACATTGCTGCCTCTCTTGCCTCCTACATGTTGGTGGGCCATGCAAGGATTGCCCCAGGCCACTTCTATACTGCTTGCTGCCTGGCCAAGCGTACACTGTGCATGCACTCCCGCCATCTGGATGTTGTACTACGGGGGGTACAGTACCAGCACTTTCCTGATGTGCCACCTTTCCGATTGATGCATGTTCCTGTGCAGGTGCCTGGGCAGGCACTGCAACCACCTCTGTACTTTCCAGGACTTCCACATAAGGCAGGGACGTGATGACCACCAGATTGGGCAGTGTGGGTGGGATTGGAGCAGAGGGAGCCGTGATGGAAACTGGCAAGGAAGGCCCTCCGCAGGATAACAGGGGCACAGAGGAGGCAGTGGAGGAGGGGGCAACTGAATATGCCTGCGCACAGAGACCAGCTGAGAGCAGCACATGTGCCAGCTGGGCCAGATAGAGGGTCATTAATTTGTGATGCTGTGAGAGCACTGCACGATTCTCTCTCACATCATCATGAATCGAGCCCGTCCACTGTGCAATCGCAGCCAGCAGGACTTGCGTCATCTCAGGGGTGATCTCTGTGGCCCCAAGGTGCATGGTCTGGGTGGAGGCATCCACGATGGTGGTCATTGCTGCATCAGATGGAGCAGGGACAAGCGGTTTGGCAGCTCCCTCCACAGTGTACTGCACATCATCCTGTCCCTGTCCCAGGGGAGCAGCCAGAACAGCCTCCTTGATGCCCCCACATTGTGCTCTGGCTTTCATCTTCCTCCTCCAACACCTCCTTCATCTCCCATGATGACTTCAGTTAGGCTTCCTCCCTGAATGGCCCCTCCATTTCCAAACCCTGGCACACAGCCACTGAGGAGTCCCACACCACTGCAACCTCCTGGGACGTACCTCCAGCAGCTCTGCCCCGCTCCTTCAGCCAACTCACCCTCAGATGGTGTGGACTTGTCTGGATGGCCTGGGTGCGCACTTTGGTCTGGTGGTTCTGTCCCTGCCTTTTTGCTCCACAGCGATGCATCTGCCCTCTTCACGAGCTGCAGCAACTGAGGAAAAGTGAGATAAAAAAACATTGACATCAGTAAACGTTGTCAATGGATGTGTGGAATACACAAAATAAAGATGACAAATCATGCAGCATGTTTCAACCATGAACTGACACACACATAATGCACACACACATGTACGTGACCAGGCACACTGCATTGTGTAGTGTGAAGGCTCAATCACAGTCATGACACATGCACATGTCAGAAAACCACATTGTACAGTGGCCAACAACACATTACCAAAAACAGGCAACATCACCATACCAATGACCAAACAACAGAAGAATGACAGGCAGCCATGTGCATGGGAACAGAACATGGGCACCTGCCCACACAAACAGTCACCAATGTCCACATGCAACAGCATGGCCTGCAAGCAAGCAACATGTACAGGTGGCCAAGAATAAATATATTGAAGGTACACACATACACTTATGTTACAAATGCAGTGGGATGAGATGTCACATCCCTGTCCCAGAGACATTAATGCATCAACTTCACATATGCAGGCATCAATGCACAAGTGTCACTCTCAGCACTTCTGCCTGCATGGATGCACTGTCAGTTGTGCCACACATGGACTCATACATCATGCACGTCACTCACATGCCCACAACATAGCATGTCCGCATTTGTCATGTTCCAGCATTTGCCCCATGATCACACACTGCACATGCCCAAGTATAGCAAGTCGTTAATGCGCAATCTGCCAATACTCACGCAAATGCCAGTGTACAATGTCTGCTGCCACAAATGCCCAGCATGGGCCTGAGGCAGCATTCTGCTGCGTCTCACACCACACACCAGCATCAAACAGCATGTGGCATCTGCAAACATGCATGCCACATATATGCCATAAAGCATTGGCCAACATGGGTACTCACCAGCAGCTTCCAGGCGACTTCTCCTGTCCAAGAACTGGGAGAGGTCATGATAGAACCTCTCAAGTACCCACAGCTCTACCTGGGTGAACCGGTGGCAGCCAGAATGGTACACCTCCATTGTGGGTTCTATGAGTAACCTGAAGGTGTCTCACGCGGTACTCCCTGGGGATCTGTCATCCAGGTGGCCAGGACAAGGCCATTGCTTTTGGATGCAGTTCTTGGGGGTGGACCAGTGCGGGAGGATCACCTGGGTGAGGGGAAGTGGGACACCAGACGGCGAGATGTGGTATCCCCTCCCCTGTAACACCTTTATCCCATCCTACCAAGTAGGATACTTAGGAACTCAAACACCCCCACCCCCTTTTCCAACACAAACACTTTCTCATGGACAGCCCTCTATAAGAGAAAAAGGACTAACACACAAACCGTATACCTGACCTGCTCCAATACAATGGTCAGGCAGGGTCTGGCAATTACTGACCATTACACACACCTGACTTCCATTACACTTCTCCACGCAGATAAAAGGCGGAGCACGAGAACACACTCTGAGCAAGGCAAAACACACGAGGAAGCAGCAGTTCCAAGATGGCAGTTTAATAAAGGGCGAAAGACGGTAAAGCTAAACGGGATTGCAAGGAGGGAAGTGCCCTTGACCTCTTTGATGAGGAACCGTTACTTTCAGGAACTTTCGAGAGTGGAAAACTTAAGACCAGGAAACAAGGTTGAAGAATCCTGCATTGTGTGTCGGAGGTACCCAGGGCTCTCCCACGCTGATAGTCAAGGCGGGGAGAATTGCTTGCCGCTGTGGTACTGTCCTTGGCTCCTACAACAAAGCAATACCAGCAAAGTCAGTGCAGCCTGTAAATTGGGGAAACTTATACCAGATCGGTCTGTGTCGAACCCAAGGTTTCAAGCGGCAACATTGTATAGTGAAAGCTGAAGAGAACAGTGTATCAAACGTATCTGATAATCAACCCCAGTAAAATTTAAGAACAAATGAATGATTGAACCTTGAAGCCAAGATACAATACCTTAGACAGAATGGTCCGGCGCTGTGTGGGTGCTCACTCGAAAGTCTCTGTAAGGTATCCACCCAAAAGGTGGCAAAAGCGAAAGAGTGACAAGGAATTGTGAATCGAAGTGGACCTGCAACGGCACAAGTAAAATCCAGTGCACAATCGAAAGTCTTCAATATTAAAGAAAGTTAAAGAAAGTTCATGACTTGAAAGTGGTCCTAGCCCGGCAGAGGGAGTCTAATTGAATAGTGTGTTAAAGAGGATCTGAGCCCGACTGAGGGGGATCCAGGGTGAACAGAAATTCAACCAAGAAATCGAGAACATTGAATTGAACTGGATCTGAGCCCGACAGAGGGGGATCGCAAATTGAAGTGGATCTGAGCCCGGGAGAGGGGGATCCGGAGTGCACAGGAATACTCTCAAAAAGTTGAACATTGTGTTGAAAGGGAATCTGAGCCCGACTGAGGATCCGAGGTGAATAGTGAATTGCCTGAGAAATTGAGTACTTGTGAAATCTATAAGAGCAGAAGAACTTTTTTTATTTTTTTATTTAAACTGTTTTTTTTTTTTTTTACAAAACACTTAGATAACACACAACAGAACAAATAACATGACATTAAATCTGGCACTTTGTGTTGGGAGTGTTCCACGTCCTCTTAGTCTGTTTGGGCGTGCAATCTCAATCGTCCATATTCTGAGCTTTCTTTGCTCACTTGCAAAGAGAAGAAGAACCTATTGTTTATTTGTCGCATCAGGCCCTCTGAACGAAGAGACTTTGAAATGCAAATAGACTTCGGCACAGAAGCCCTGATGCTAAAGATTGAACCGTATCCTCATTATGGAGAAGCCAGAGACTGTGCTAAGCTCGAGTGTACTGCCTTGTCCCTTGCTGAAAACATGGGGAAGGGAGGCCAATGGCCTGAAAATACTGACATATCATTTTGTGAACACTTTTTTCTTTTTAGTAACACTGTTACCCACACTGTTTGTATTTAGAACTAAGGATTGGCAATAGTTTTATTAGTATAGACCCTTTTATTTTGACAAGACACCACTAGGACTGCAATATTAGTATTTGATGGTCATAGCTTGCTCCCATCTGCAGATATAGGTTTAGATAGGCATTTTTAAACCCTTATTGAAGTTCAATAAACACCCTTGAACTGTGGTCACTCTTGTCTGTCTTACTGTTGATACCATGCCTTCCTTACAGTTCCCTGTCAAGGGCTGCCGGCACCTTGCAATGGCTATGCGTCTTAAGGTCACCCCAACGTTTCCAAACTGTGTTCTTATTGCGGACTGCCACACCCTCCTCATTGATGGCAGCCGTGATCTCGTCTGAGATTCTCAGCCTTGCGTTGTTGCCCAGCTGCGTAGCTGGGCTGGAGAGGGCATCATAGGAGCCCAGGACCCAATCCACCAGGATGCCAAATTTGGTGGAGGTGAACTGGCAATCCTCTGCCCCCTGGTATAAGAAGTGTTCCATCTTGGGCAAACAATGAGGAATTGCCTTTGATGAATTAAGTGGTGGCCAGATCACAAAACAACAATTGACTATGAAAGCCAAAAGGAAATAATTTGATTTGGCATTAAACAGTATGGAAAATTGATTTTCACTTGGACACTTCATGAGGGCCTGTCGCATTTGTTGTCACAATTTCTCGCTATATGTCATTCGCTCTTCGGTGCACAGACGTATTATTGCAAAGGTGCATTTGCATGTCTTACCACTGAGGGACCGGATGACGTGGATGTTAAATTGAAAGCTTTGCAACTGCGGAAGTGTGGCGGATGAGGATCTAATTAATTTTCTATTCATTTGACGAAATGTTTTAGATCTTAGATGCCTATGGCTGAGGAGACATTTTAGGGCCCTCGGACCAAGAAAAGACACCCTGCATAGCAGGAAGAGGCTCCACCCAAGAAACAACACAGGACACTGTCCCACACAGGAAGAAGCGCTTCACTGATGGCTCCAGATCCTCATTGACAACCTGACCGATCACTATCGTGAGATATGCCAATATGCAGAGAGCAAACATACACTCGCACAGCGGATGGTGCATTGGCAGCGGGTTACTGATGCCACAGACTGGATCAAATCATTCCTAGCAGATAGGACATCAAGAGTGTCCATCGGTAAAGAATCAGCTGACCCTATACCAGTTCCCATAGGCGTCCCGCAAGGCTCATGTCTATCCCCCACATTGTACAATGCTTAGACAAAGCTGCTCTTCGCAGCCATAGATGCCATGGGTGTCATCTACACCAACTTTGCAGATGGCACCCAGATCCTCATCCCACTCACAGGTAATCACGAGCAAGATTCTCTGCTCATCAATCAAATTTACTCAATCATCCAAAACTGGATGGCTAACAATAGCCTTTGTCTCAATGATGACAAAACAGAGCTACTCATAGTAGGCTCACTCTCCAATATTAATGCGCTTCAGCCAACCTACAAATCTTTCGTCATTGATGGCACCACAATCCCGGTACTTAAACAAGTGAAGACACTTGGTGTCTACTTAGACGCCACTTTAACTATGTCAAAACAAGTCAACACGCTAGCTTCCTCTACGTACTACATGTCCAAACTTATCTCTCTCAGTCGTAAATTTCTCTCACCTAACAACTGCATGACATTAGCAAGAGCACACATATTATCGAAGCTTGACTACTGCAACATCCTTCTCCTCGGCACCTCCAAAACCAATATAGCTAATTTTCATCTTATGCAGAATAAAGCTCTCCGAGCGGCCCTAGGTATAAAATAATCTGAACATATCTCCAATATCCGAAGAGACAACCACTGGCTCCCCATCCAAGCTAGGATACTATTCAAAATTCTAAGCATTACACATAAATGCATCATGTACAAAGCTCCCAAATACTTCACCAATACAGTCATGATGAAATCTCAGACCAGACTTCTCAGATCCAACAATAATGCTCAACTTCCCCCGATACAAAAGAGAGAAATCCGGGGGCAGCAGCTTCAAGGTCCTTGCTCCCAAACATTGGAACTCCCTACCCACCAAAATCAAGACGGAAACATCCTACCCACAATTTAAAAAAGCACTGAAAACGTGTTAATTATTATCTCTACTGTATATACCATGTATTGAACGCCTCTTTTGTCTGCATCATTAGTGTACTATAACTAAGCCTGTTTTATGCACTGTCTGTAACTATGCCGTGATACGTCCGGGTCTGGACGTATTATAAATGTAATAAAATAAAATAAAAATACCTCAGGTGTGGAGATGTGCACTGATGAATAGGTTCAGAAGCAGTGGAATAATCTCACACGTAGGACCAGCCACAAGCTCAGTGTCAACCTGGCCTCTTCACTGACCACTTGAGGGGGGGCTACCAGAGGAGGAGCATCTGACACCGCATGAAGAGGCCAAAAGCCAATTAATCTTCCTTGCACAGGTGCAAGGCGTGGGAGGTCTGAAGAACTATGAGGACACATCTGGTGAGTGGCTGTCATTGTGCATCGTATGCTTTACCATTCATGCATGACCCACCATATTTGTGCAGTGTTATATCTGACTGCAGTTGTATGACATTCCGGGGGAATGCATGTTTGCCGACATTCAGACTCATGTCACATGGCCATCATTCTGGGAGTATCCTGTGTTGTGGCTATGGGTGGCACATGTCCGTGTGACAGTACACATCACCCACAGGGTACTCCCATGTTTCATGGGCAAGAAATGAGACACCTACATGTACTGTTGTCTGCTACATTCTTGTGGCGTGTCACTCTGCACTGCTAGACAGGTACATGCAATAGATGTTGAACAATCACATCATTTCATGCTGAGTTGCATGTTCCATTTGTCACCTGCTCCTAAGGGATGCCTTGTCATGATACATATCTGAGCTGTCTGTCACCACAATTTGTGGTGTGCCCAGAGTGAAGCATATTGATATTGATATTTTATTTGTATTGCACTCAAACACAAGTGTTTCACAGCGCGACGAGGCAAGGGAGGGGAATAAGAGCAAACAAAAACAACAATCTTACTAGACCCAGTGACATTGAGAATGCGAAAGTGCAGGTGAGAGGGAAGGGGGAAGTGGAGGGGGACGGGAATAAGTGGAAAGTGCTGAGCAAAGGAATAAAAAACAACAGCAGTGGTAGTGCAGCCAGCAAGTGGAAAGTGCTAGGATTAAGGCACAGAAAGGGGGTGTCATATAAGTGCAGAGAAAAAGGGGGGACTGTGGGGTTACAGATACAGACTGCCAGGAGGCAGTGCGTGTGTGAGGCAGGGTTAGCAAGTACCTGGGCCCGAAGGCAGAGGGTAACCAGGTGCACGATGCCGAAGCAGAAAAGATCAACAGGGGAGAGGAAGAGAGAAGGCAGAAGCAAAGAGGAAGGTCTTCAGGTGCTTCCAGAACCAGAGATGGTTCTCCTCAAGTTTCAGAGTGGCAGGGAGGCTGTTCCAGAGGGAGGCCCCAGCCGAAGACAGAGATCTACCCCCAGCTCGTTTCTTTGAGAAACAACTGACTCTGAGGGAGTTGGAGGTGGAGGAGTAAAGAGCTTGATAGGGAAGATATTTACGGAGGGACAGTTGAAGGTATTTTGGACCCAGGCCCCAGGAAGCCTTGTGGACAATGCAAAGGGTCTCCTCTGAGGAGGTGTAGATGGAAGTTTGACTTTTTAGAGATATCAGAGATATGGGCAGAAAAGGAAAGCGTGGAGTCGAAGATGACCCTGAGGTTCTTAGCCTCACAGGTGGGAGTAGGCGGAGAGCCAAGGGAGGCCAGCCAGAGAGTGACAGGAAAGGAGGGTGAAGGTGTGCCAATGAGGAGGATCTCCGTCTTGCTGGCATTCAGGCAGAGATCATTGGCGGCACACCAATCCTGAATAGGAGACAGGCACTCAGAGATGAGAGAAGAAGTGGTAGCCAAGGGAAGCCTGAAGGTTAGTTGAGTGTCGTCAGCATAGCACTGAAAATTGAGGCAGAAAGCGGCAATGCTATGGGCGAGAGTTGCCAGGCATTGGTTGAAAAGCCAGGGTGAGAGGTTAGACCCCTGGGGAACACCAGTGGTAGAGAGGGAGTTGGAGGAAAGGAAGGACCCGAGTTGCACCTGGGAGGGTCGTTCAGAGAGGCAAGAAGTCAGCTAGGCCAGAGCCTGATCAGTGATACCCAGGTTGTCATAGAGATGGTTGAGCAGGGTGGTATGGTTGACTGTCTAAGGCAGAAGAGAGATCGAGTAGGATGAGGAGAGAGGGATGTTAGAGTCAAGGTCGGAGAGCAGATCTTCACAGGTGTTCAGGAGAGCAGTTTCCATGCTTCTTGCAGCTCTAAAGCCAGACTGATGGTCGTGGAGACAACCAACAGAGTCAGAATGAAGGTTAAGCTGCGAGATGGCCAGCTTTTCCAGGAGTATGCCCAGAAAAGGAGTGATGGAGATTGGGCGAATAAATGCCGGGCAAGAAGGGTCAGCAGTGGGCTTCATGAGAAGAGGGTGCAGAAGAGAGTGCTTCAGAGGGCATGGGAAGGCTCCTGAGGTGAAGGAGAGGTTGCAGAAATCGGCCAAGGCAGGATCAGTGGTGTCAATGTGGTCCTTCATGGTTTTGGGGGAACAGGGAAGAACCTGTTTTGACGAGACCTTCATAGATCAGACTTGTCTAGAGACCTCATCAGGGGAGAAAAGAGGAAAGGACGAGAACGAGGCTGGGGGCGGCTGGAGGGGGCCAGAGTTCACAGAAGAAGAAGGGTGTGAGGGGAAGAGAGGGTGGACAGGATGTCCTAGGTTTTTGAGATAAAGTGAGAGGCAACGGCCACGCAAAGGGCCTAGGAGGCGACAGGAGAGGTAGAGCCTCCAGCAGGTTTGGCCAGCTCCTTGCAGATTTTGAAGAGTTTGGCAAGTTGTTAGATGCTGCAGAGACACGTGCTTGGATGTGGGCTCTCTTCTTAGAATGGACAGAGAGTCGGTATTGCCTTTGGAGCAGGTGGCAGGCCAGTCTGTCAGAGGATGAGCAAGAAGCCCACCATTTTCTCTCAGCCACCCTACACTTACGTTTTAGGGTAGCAAGGTCAGAGTTGTACCAAGAATTGCACCTGGTTTTGGGCTTCAAACAGATCCTCATGACAGGGGCAAGAGCATCAAGAGTATCGGAGATAGAAGAGTAGAGCATGGAAAGGGCTGTGTCAGGATGTGAGTCAGCCAGAGGCGGAGGGGGGGAGAGAAGGTGGTGGCGAAAGCCTCAACTGACACATGTTTCATAGGTCGGATGTCCGAGAAGGTAGGTGACAGTGTTGGAGTTAGCTTGACCTGCGGGGTAGAGAGGGAGAGATGAGAGGAGGGAGTGATCGCTCCAAGAGAGAGGAGTGGTCAGAGGGATGGAGAGGGGGAGATCAGAGGAGATCAAGACATCAAGCGCGTGCCTTGCAGAGTGAGTCGGGCCAGAGGGGAGGATAGAAAGGGAGAGGGAATGGCAGAGGTCACGGAAGAGTACAGAGGAGGAGCAAGGAGTATCCAGATGGATGTTGAGGTCACCAAGAAGGGAGGAGTTGAGTGGTTGAGGCCAAGAGGGAGGAGGAGAGGGGACCGCCCACTCAGATTGAAATTAGGTGATTTGACCAGGAGGCCGATAGGTAGTAGCCATGATAAGAGAGTGGTCAGGAGGGAGAGAAAGCCTGCAGACAAGGCATTCGAAAGAGGAGTATGTCTGCGTGGGAATGATAGAGGCAGGAATCCACTCATGGAAGATCAAGGCTATATCCCCTCCAGACCGGGTGGATCTGGGTGTGGAGAGGATCTTGTAGCCGTCAGTGAAGAGAGTTTTGAAGCTCGTGACAGAGCTGGCCGTGAACCATGCCTCAGTGAGACCGAGGACATCAAGGTCAAGTTCTTCCAGGAGTGGCAAGATGAAAAAGGTTGCCAGCCTTAAAGGCCTTCCGGGGAGGGGTACAAATCAGAGGTATGCCTTGCAGAGGTGAAGAAAGGGCCCGAGGTGTGGCAGAAGAGGAGGGAAGAGAGGGCAAGGTAGCCAAGGCGGGCAGAGGGGACAGCAGGAGATGAAAATAAATTGATGTGGTGAGGGAAGCGCCTATCAAAGAGGTGGAGATTGGCCTGAGAGCCTTGGACCATGAAGGTACCATTTAGGTAGACATTAATGATGACCTTAGAGGAGTCGAAACAGGCCATGAGGGCTTCCCAGTGGGTGCCATCATCAATGGGAGAGGAGGAGAGAGAACAGAGGACAGAGATCATATGAAGAGTCCATTGATCTGGCGAAGGAACAACAAAGAGGATGTCGTTGAGGGTCTGCCTGGCAGAAGCACTGGATCAGGTGTCAGCAATAGAGAGACTAGGGTTGGTGGCCAAAATATCCTTTTTCAACTTCTTTCTACCAGACCTATTGAGAAGGGAAGGATAGTCGATGGAGAAGCAATTGGAGAAGATAGGAGAAACAGAAAGTGCCATGTGTGTGGTAGCAAGAGAAGGGGGGAGAACGAGGGCGGGTGGACAGTGGGTAAGAGTAGAGCAAGAAGAACGGTTCAGTCACTGGGCCAGCAGGTTACAGAAAGTGCACACAGTACAAGAAAAGGGCAAAGCAAGATGGCCCAACACAGCTAGATTTTCCTTTTAACCAAAATGCAAAAACACAGCTAAATTTGACTGTTAACTAATATGCAAAAACACAGCTAGATTTGACTTTTAACCAAAATGCAAAAATACAGCTGGAATTGAAATTAGAGTTAGAATCAGATGCTAGCACTGTGTGTAAAACGCAATGCAATCGAGGGAGTAAACATGGGAGAACAAGCAGAGAAGGAAGAGAACTCAAGAGAGGGTAGGAGAGTTTCAAGATGGAGTTAACCCATAGTTAAGGGGGTGTGAATGTCATGGAAGTTCAGATATCTTTGGAGATTGAGCTAGCAACATCATGGAGGCTCATGTGCAGGGGTGCAAGAAAAGACAATTTCCAAGCAGTGGACAGGGAGCACACAGGGGCCTTAGAAAGTGGGCCTTAGAAAGTGGGCCTTAGAAAGTGGGCCTTTGAATCACAGGGCTGGCTCAAGCCTGCCAGAATAGGTCACCTTATCAGCCCCAAGGCCCAATCCGTGTGCAGGTCGTAGGAAGCACATACAGGCAAGCAGCCTCAGTATGAAGCAGAAAGGGCGGCGGCCATCCTGCAGGTGCCACGAGGTGGCAAGAAAGGCAGAGAGGGATGGTAAGCTCTCAGCAAGGAAATGAGTCAGGGACAAAGCGCAGCAGCCAACGCACTTTGGGATAAACCTTCTAATTTATCAGTTTTTCGTTTTTGAAAATAGAAGAAAATGAAAGCTTTCTTTTATTTTTCTTATTTCATCTTCACTGCACAAAACAAAGTGAATGGTGTTGCTCTACTAAAGGAAGCCTACGACCTCCTACCTGGTTGTGGGCTGTTGCAGGGTGTTCTCCACGGGCATGCATCCAGCTGATTGAGTGGAGGGAGCACACAGAAATGCTCTGATGAGGATGCCAGCATACATCAAACCGGGGCTGTGATCTGCGGGCATAAGTGCCCACAGACCACAGCCCCGAGTTACAGGCATGATGTTGGTGCTATTAGACTTGTATGTAGTAAGGGGTTACGTCATTCACTACATGTGAACAACAGCTGATGGTGGGTTACCATGCAGAGGTTGCCATCCTTGCAATCTGAAAATTACATGTCCGTAGACAGCCCATATGGAAGGTCATGGGCATCATGAACGGCAATGAGTGTGCCTGGCTAACTTCCATTCTATGTATGTGCATGGTAGTTGTTGAAACATATCAACCAACTCCAAATAGGAAGCACCCATCTGATGTCAATGGCCTGTATGTGTCCGTCATTTGATACTTGACAAGCACATGCCTTGTCACTACCATCATTGTCCTGTGTAGTTGCACATACATCGCCCTGTCTGTGAACTGGATACAACACACTTCCCGTACTCTTGTCATCTGTCTGATAAAGTCAGACATGCCAGATACATTGCCCACTGAGATGTGGCATGATGGCTCTGTTGCTCCATGTGTAATGTGATAGGAATTAGAGGAGGTGCTGGTTCACAGTCTGAGCAAGCACAGGCATGAACCTTTGACCCATCCTCGTTGGATGATGTTCGTAGTCATGGACAGGGACAGGGACTGCAAACGAGAACACCTATACAGCTGTAGCGATTAATTGTTGCTCTTACATGCCTTGTATGGCCTTCTTCACCATGTCCAACAACTGTCTCCCCAGATATGTTCTATACGCTCCACATTTGGACAAACACAGCCTCACCACCAGCAGGGTTGGAGCAGGAGCAACAGGGCAGGGCCATGCCACTGTAATGCAGATGAAAAGCAGCTCTCAACCAAGCCTCATTCCACTGCCTCCGCCTCATCCTCTCTCATTCATGACTGCTCGTCTGCTATACAGGCATAGTGTACTGCTACCAATCTCTGCCTCAAAGCCAATGACACAGAGAGCCTACTCATTGGAACCCCTGATCCCTCTTTCCCACCCACACTCTGTCTGTACTCCATGGGCCCACTACCCTCACCCTCTTGTGGGCCAGTGGACTTTGTTGTCATCTTTGAATCCTCTTGCCTTCTCTCTTCACATCACTGACCTTGCCTAGTAGGAGAACTTTCAGCTACACCTCCTCAGAGGCATTTTCCCTTTCCACACCTTTCCTCAGGACCTCAATACCTCCAGTTTTCTGTCCCAATCATGAATTGTGTGTCGTGCTGATCGTGGTAGTGTCTGTGGATGTGGGTCGCTGACTGATGCTATATGATGCCCTTCTGCATTACAATGACACAAGTGCAGTACTTTTCCCTGGTATGCGTGCTGTCATGACAGTTGCCTGGCCCATCAGTGAATGTGTATGCTGCTTTTGTATGTCAATGTGTCCACTGACAGCATGGACAGGACTGGGAGGGCCTTGTCAGGAAATGACATACATCTGTGGCTTACAGCTCATAGTGTGGGAATGCACAATGTCTGATGCTTGCGTGTCCTGCTATTTAGTGTTTGAGTGCACTTTGATGCATGTGCATTTGTGTCTTGTGGCACATGACTGAACATGTCTTTCTCTGTTCATGTTCAGGTGAAGATGCACCAGATGCAGAGGAGGAGGAGGAGGAAGAAGAAGAAGATTTTGTGGTGAATTAGAGGATGTGGTGTTGTATGCCATGAGAACCCACAGGTGCTCCAGACCATCCTCAGTCATGCTTTAGCCTCTTCTGACTCTTCAGCTTCAGCTGACTTTGATTTTGAGCCACTTGTGTATGCCTTAAAGACGACGAAGGTGAGTGCCCTAATGGGCAGATCAGATGGGGCCCATGTGTTTGTGGCAGTGAAGCTGGCTTCACAAGGCCAGTTAGTGGTGGGCCCCCTGTCTCCAGTGGTTGGCGTCAGGTTCTGGGAGGGTTGCAGACCTGCTGACCATGATAGGGGCACCACAGCAACAGGCATGGTCCCTTGCATCAGGCCTCCGTGGGCCCCGCACACATGGGAGATGTGTGCAGGCTGGAGAGACAGTGTGGGAGCAGAAAATGTTGCATGCCACCATCTGACATGGAAATGTGTTGGACAAAATTTCAGAGGGCATTGTGAGAAACTAGAAGGTGTCTCACCCACTAGTCCCCGGGGACCTGTAATCCAGGTGGCCAGGATACGGCCATCGCTTTTGGATCCAGTTCCTGGGGGGTGGACCAGTGTGGGAGGATCACCTGGATGAGGGGTCTTCGGGGAGTGGGACACCGGATGGTGAGACAGAGTATCTCCTTCCTTATAACACCTTTACCCCATCCTACAAAGTAGGATATTTAGGAACTTCAAACCCCTGCCCCCCTTTACAACACAAACTTTTTCTCACAGACTGTCCACTATGAGAGAAAATGGACTAAAACTCAAGCCGTGTACCTGACGGGTCCCAATACAATGGCCAGGCAAGGTCAGGAAATCACTGATCATCCAACACACCTGACTTTCATTAAGCTTCCCCACATGATAAAAGGCAGAGCATGAGAGCACACTCTGAGCAAGGCAAAGCAGATGAGGAAACAGCAGTTCCAAGATGGCAGTTTAACAAGAGGAGAAAGACGGCGAAACAAAAGGGGTTTGGAAGGAGGGAAGTTCCCTTGACCTTTTCGACAAGGAACCGTTGCTTTCATGAGCCCTCGAAATTGGAAAGCGTAAGACCTGGAAAACAGCCTGAAGAATCCTGCATTGTGTGTCAGATACCCGGAGCCCTCACGCATCAAGAATCGAGGTGGGAAGAATTACCAGCCGCTGTAGTACTGACCTTGGCTCCAAGAACAAAACAGTATCAGTGAAATCAACACAGCCGGTGAGTTAGGGAGACTGATACAAGACCGATCTGTGTTGAAGCCAAGGTTGCAAGCAGCAACATTGTATGGCGAGCACTGAAACAAACATTGTTTGAAATACGTGTGATAAAAGACACAAGTAAAGTTGAACTGCTGATGAGTGATTGAACTTTGAAATAAAGATACAATACCTTTCACAGAGTGGTCCGGCACCACGTGGGTGCTCAATCGAAGGTCTCTGTAAGGTATCCAGCTGAAAAGTGAAAACGTAGAAAATTGTGAATAAAAGTGGACTGCGACGGCTCAAGCAAAACCCTGTGCACAATCGAAAGTCTTCGATGTTGATACACGAAAGAGCATTTGTTGCAAAGCTGATAGATTTGGTCCGAGCCCGGCAGAGCGATTTCATTCGAAAGCTTTGTGTTACAGTGGGTCTGAGCCCGATAGAGGGGGAACCGGGGTGAAGCGAAAATCACCCGGGAAGCTTTTGTGTTGATGTGGGCCTGAGCCCGGCAGAGGGGCACGGGGGTTAATCACCAGAGAATTTGTATGTGTGAAACCCTAAGAAGAAAGGAACTTTGTTGTTTGTCTTATTGCCTCAGGCCCTCTGAAAAAGAGACTTTGAATGGCATAGAGACTTTGGCACAGAAGGACATGATGTTGAAATTTTGAATGGCACCCTCATGCTAGAGAAGCCAAAGACTGTGCTAAACTCGAGTGTGCCACCTTGTCCGTGTGGAAAACGTGTGGAAGGGAAGCCAACGGCTTGAATAGCCTGACATATCATTTCGTGAACACTTCTCTTTTGCATAACATTGTTTCCTACACTATTTGTATTTAGAAGTAAGGATTGGCAATAGGTTTATTAGTATAGGCCCTTTTATTTTGACAAGACACACTAGGACTGTGTTGTTCTTATTTGATGGCCGTAGCTTGCTCCCATATTTAGATTTAGGTTTAGATAGGTGTTTTTCAAACCTAATTGAAGCTCAATAAACACCCTTGAACTGTGATGTCTATCTTACTGTTTGACACCATGCCTTCCTTACATATGGTGTCAGGTGTGGGATGCGACTCAATTGAGGCAAATTGGGGAACCCTAAAATTCCAGAAGCTTAGTCATAGAGCCTCAGATCCTTCTATGGCCATGAAAGAATCCATAGGCTTTGATATCTGTAGCAGCAGAGAAGCTAGAATACCTCCAGGGAAAAAAAGAATGTTTCCCACCGACTTAGGGCCTCATTACAAGTCTGACGGTAACCTTGCCGGTAAAACTGGCAGGTTGCAGCCAGACTTGCAATATTTACCAGCGTCTGACTTCCCGGTAACATCGGGGTATTACGACTCCGGTGTTCCAAGAAGACAGGCGACGGTAAATGTAAATCCCCATTTCCATTTGAGGACTCAATTGGAATGGGGACCACGCAAGCGCCGTTGACGGTGCCGAGGCTTCTGTGAAACTCTGTGGGTGGCTGCCATTCCGCCCGCCAGGTCAGAACCTGGCGGGACGGCAACCGACCACAGAGTCGTAGTGTGCAGGTCCAGTAACAATGGTGCCGGTAGGCTTACCAGCACCGTTGTTACCAGACCGGCACACTCACAATGAGGCCCTTAGTCTTAATACCCCCTCCTGCATGTTATAAAAGATTGGCTCCAAAATCTGGCCTGGCCTGCAAGTTCAGTCTGGATGTCCTAGTGGGCGTCATAGATCCCGACTTCCAGAGAGACATAAAGGTTCTCCTACAGAACCATGGCGAAATTCCATTTGAAGTACATCATGGGAACAAAATTGCACAGGGAATTCTTGAAAGGGCTCTATTTCCCCTTTTTATAGAGAGTGAACCAGAAGAAACTGAAAGAGGTTCCTTAGGCTTTTGGGAAGCTGATGACCCATCTACCATTGAGGCAAAAGGGAAGAAGAACCTTTCATCCTTCCCGACCTAGCCTTCGCCCAGCAAAATCATGCAGCACTCGCATAGGCTTTCTTGCAGGTGATTCCTGAAGGGGAAGGATTAGAGAAAGGAAGTCCTTTTTTCACCCCAAGGAAAGGATTACTGTACAGAAAATAAACCTCCACAGAAGGCCTAAGGAAAACTCAGTTAATAATCCCCAAAACTCATCTGAAGATCGTGCTAGAGATGGCACATTCTCATTAGACAGGGGTACACCTAGGACAATCTAAAACCCAGAAGCACATCAGTGGGAGGTTTTACTGCCCAGGTATCCATTTTGATATAAAGAACTTCATTCAGACGTAAAATATGTCAGAAAACCAGTACGCATACCCCCTTGCATGCCCCTCTGAACCCTTTACCAATAATGTTTTTGTAATTGTAACTGGTTATTTATAATGCGCTTAATACCCAGAGGTTTCTAAGCGCAGACTCAGGGATCGAACCTGTGTTGCTCTGCGTCGCCTTGCTTCCAAGGCGAGCGTGTTGCCCCTGAGCTATCCTCCTGGCCCAAAATAATAATAATAATAGAAGTCCCTTTCTCCCGTTTTGGGATAGATGTCATTGGACCATTGGAAACCTCTAGACTGGGTAACAATTATGTCCACGGAATCATTGATTACACTACCCGATACGCAGAGGCATTCCCCATATGGAACAAACTAACCCAGCAGATTTAAAAACAAAATATTTATTTATTTTTGGTTCACTTGTTAGGCGCTTATACAGGATGCAAATACTGTTTCAAAGCTTCCACAAGGCAAAGGGAGGTGGCAGGGGATGATAGACAATGTAATTACAACAATATTAAATAATTAAATACCACAATATAAGAAGAGACAATGGGAAGGGTAAGGCAAACCTACTATGCCTTATGAGTGTTCAGAACATGCAAGTGCAGAGGGGACAGGGGTATGGGACAGGTGCTGTAGTGCTCATGGAGAGCAGCAGGTGAAGCGCTATGAAGAAAGGTAAGTGCAACCTCAAATGCTGGAGAGTGAGATGAGGCAAGTGCAGAGGATAGACAGCAGCTGGGATGGTAAAATGTGGGAGGTCAGGTCCCCGACGATGCATAAGGGCCATGCACACCAATCAAGCTACTTGTCAAGGATCACACAAAAGGGTGAGGATTCAACACCCTCCCCGAACCATGGAAGCCGAATAGATGAACCCCCCCCCCCACCGTGGTTGGCACGGGCTCCTGATGTTAGAGTAACAGGTGACAATGTGGCAGCCAATGGGGGGAAGAGGGATTGGGGAGAGGTTGTGGATAGGGAAGGGGTAGTCGGAACACCAGAAAGAGGGTAAGGATTACATAAATTGGAAGGGTATAGGGGATTGTCAGGGAAAGGAACACACATACAACTTAATCACAATCCTGCCTGAAACCCTGCTAGTCATACGTACTTAGCCTACCAGTAACCTCCTACTTTAACATTTACCCTACATATTGCAGTGTGGGAGTTCCAACAGGTAACCTGTGACATAATGGAATCCACCTGAAGGACATGGCACATAAGCATACTCAACATGAAGCCTGCCACCACCACTTTGTTATCACATGAGAGCACTTAATACTTGCACATCAAACAGAGACTTGTTTTGTAGCACGTTAAACACATAGTAGCACAAGAGCAAGCGTGATGTGATACACACAGGGATTTCCCCTTCATGAGAGCAACAAACACATTGCCCATCGGGCAAGCAAAAGCAAACTTGACAAGCACAACATTGAAAAGGTAATCCCTTAGATTCATGCAATGCTGCCAAACTAAACATGACACTGGACGGAATTCAATGGGGGGTGAATAAACTAGTAATGTTCTCCGTATCAGTATTGCACTATAATGCCTCATAATTCCGAACAAGGGTCTTAATGCTACAGAGCGCGAACTGAAACTGCTGTCGGCCCTTTGCCCATAGAGTCTTGTATGTGCGGGCTAGATACAATCAAGAAAATGCCCACTTTCCGCACAGTAACGTTTCTTAAGCACTTAACTGAGGGCTCAACCCTCCCGAGGGATGACCTGAACCAGAAGCTGCAGAACGTTGACTACACCAAACCAGTTCCATGCTCACTGCCGCAGCCCGAGATGAGGGTACAGCAACATTCCTCCGGCGTCCTTCAATTCAAAACTCCTCACGCCAACTGCTGTGACCGTCCATGCTGTATGGTCTTCAATAAGCCACACCTGAGTGTGGGCGGCCGGCAGTTTTAATAGTCCTTCATAATGAACTCAGCTGTTCATGCACGCGAAGCGCCAGGACTAGAGACTAGCCAGGGGCTGCTGTGAACTGTAGTTCTCATTCCTCAATCCTGAATTAACAGTAGACTGCATGACTTTTTGCTGCCCAGTCCCAATTCCTGACACTACTGTGCGATTAGCAGGGGAATGAGGGAGGGAAAGAAGAGGTAAAGAGGAACCTCTTAAGGCTTTTCTTGAATTTAGGGAGGTCCTGCTCAAGACAAAGACGGAGGGAGAGGCTTTTCCAAAGAAGGGAGCCCACTGAGGAAAGCGATCAACCACCTGCCCTCTATTTAGTAAACTGCTTTACACCCAAGGAGTTGGTGCCAGAGGAATGCAGGTGTCTACAGGGGGAATATTTAGTCAGAAAGAGTTGCAGATAGAGTGGTCCCTGGCCCCAGACAGCCTTGTGGATGATGTAGAGGGATTTTAATTTAATCCATGCTGCGATCAGGAGCCAGTGAAGACTTTGTAGGGCAGGAGAGATGCAGTCCCTGGGCTTGTGTCCAAGGATAAGTCTTGCTGCCCTATTCTGGATTAGCTGGAGGTGTCACAGAGTGGACGAAAATAGATTAAGGAGGGGGCTATTGCAATAGTCAAGCCTAGAGAGAACCAAATCCCGGGTAACATCGAGTCTCTGGGGGAAGGTGAGGGAAGGTAGGATTCCTTTCAGAAGGAAAAGCTGAAAGCAGGACTTCTTGGCAATGTCCTGAATATGAGGGAGGAGTCGAAGATGACTGCAAGGTTTCTGGCTTCCGAGGGTGGAGCAGGGGAAGAGCCCATGGAAGAAGGCCAGGGTGAAAGGAAGAAGTGGGGTGCTGAGGTCCCAATAGGAAGGATCTCTGTTTTGCTAGCATTGAGGCAGAGATCATTAGAAGTACACCAGCCCTTGATGACTGAAAGGCAGTCGGGGATGATGGAGGGTGAAAGGGCGTCCTCAGGAAGTTTGAAGACGAGTTGTGTGTCGTCAGCATAGCACTGGAAGTTGGGGGAGAAGGAGGAAACGAGGCGTGCCAACAGAGTAAGGTATATGTTAAAGAGCCATGGTGAAAGAATGGAGCCATGGCGGACGCTACAGGAGGAGAAGGAAGTAGGGAGGAGAAGGTGCCCTGTATGACTTGGGAAGAGCGGTCAGTTAGGAAGGAGGTCAGCCAGTCCAGTACTCTCTCTGAGATACCAAAGGTGTCATGGAGCCTTTTTATGAGGATGGAATGGTTCTCTGTGTCAAATGCAGAAGAAAGATCAAGGAGGATGAGGACAGCAGGGGAGTTGGAATCAAGGGATGCAAGCAGTTCTTCACAGGTGTTGAGAAGAGCAGTTTTCATGCCTCTGAATGCTCAGATGCAGATTAATGGTCGTGGAGACCACCAACAAGTTCAGTGTGAAAGTTAAGTTGGGGCAGGTCCAACCTTTCAAGCAGTTTCCCAAGGAAAAGGGTGATGGAGATGGGGTGATAGTTGGCTGGGCAGGAAGAGTCTGCTGATATTTATTTAAGTAGGTGCCAGACAAGGGAGTGCTTGAGGGAGGAGGGAAAAGAACCAGTAGCAAAGCAGTGGTTACAAAGATCAGCGAGAGCAGGGTCCAGAGAGGAAATATTGTCCATGATGGTCCTGGATGAGCAAAGGGCATCCTGTTTAGCGGAGACCTTCATGGAGTTGACAACTCTGGTGACTTCTTTGGAAGAGACAGAGGCGAAGGAGGAAAAGGAGGAAGGAAGAGGATGAGTGGTCGGGGGAGGCAAGGGGGAGGGATGGATTGGAAGTGTGCATGACAAGGCTGTTCAGTAAGTCCTAGGTTTTGGCGGTGAAGTGAGTGGCGAGTGCATTGCAAAGGAGTAGGGGCAGAAAATACTGCAAATGGGTTGGCAAGTTCCCTGCAGATTTTGAAGAGTTCAGCCGTGTTGTTGGACGCACCAGATAGTCATGCCTGAATGTGGGCCCTTTTTCTGGCATGGATAGAGAGCATGTAATGTCTTTGGAGCGGGCGGCAGGCCAGTTTGTCAGAGGGTAAACTTGAGGTTTGCCACTTCCGTTCTACAGCCCTGCACTTACATTTCAGGTCCGCAAGTTCAAAGTCATACAAGGTGTTATGCTTGGAGGCAGGTTTCAGGCAGATCATCATGACTGGGGCAGGGATGTCAAGGGTGTTGGGAATGGAAAGATAGAGGTTGCAGAAAGCAGAGTCAGAGGTAGAGACAGACTTGGGTGGGCAAGGGAGAATGAAGGTGGAAGTGAAGGCAGCAGCTGACACTCGTTTCATCGGATGGATGGTTGTGAAGAAAGTTGGAAGGGCTTTTGGAGGTGTTGTCACAAGGCCATAGGGACCCAGGTCGGAGGAGAGTCAGACCAAGAGAGAGGGGTGATCACAGAAGATGAAAGAGGGACGTCAGAGTGGATGATGGTATCCAGAGTGTGTCCGGCAGAGTGGGTTGGACCAGAAGGAAGAATGGAGAGGGCTAGAGAGGTGCAGAGGTCAATGAAGAGGGTGTATGCTGTGCACGGGTAGTGTAATTGGATGTTAAAGTCACCCAGGAGTAGCAGGTTGGAGGTGGTTGAGAGTAAGGAGGAACAGAAATCAGCCCACTCAGAGAGAAACAGAGAGGAAGCACCTGGAGGCCGATATATTCTAGCAATGGCCATGGTGGAGGAGGGAAAGATGACCAATTTGCATACTAGGATCTCAAAGGACCAATAGAGCTGAGTGGGATGGAAGAGGGAATCCACTCAGGGAAAATTAAGGTGACCCCACCGCCAGCCCAGTGAGGTTGTGGCTTGGAGGTGATCTTAAATCCATCTGGTAAGAGAGGTCAAAGGAAGTGACTGAGCTGGCATTGAACCAATTCTCAGTGAGTGCAAGTATGTCATGGTCAGTGTCTTCAAGAAGAGTGTTTGTTAGCTGAGCGTGCATTTAGAGTCGCCAGGTGAAGACGATTGCTGCCTTTGAATGTTTTTTGAGGTGGGATACAGGGGCGTGGTATTTCAGTCAGAGGTGGTGGAGGAGGGGGATGTAGGGGGAGAGGCAGGAGAAGGAAGAAAGTTGATGAGAGACGGCAGGATCCGGTCAAAGAGAAGGAGGTTGGCCTGAGGGCCTTGAACCAGGATGGTGCCGGCGAAGTAGAGATTAATGCAGCAGCAAAATGAGAAGAAGCCTGCCAAGAGGACTTCCCACTTGGTGCCGCAATTAATGGGAGAGGAAGAGTAAGGGGAGAGAGTAGAGATGAGATGAGAAGTCCATAGGTCTAGAGATGGGACAGAGAAAACGATGTCAGAGAAGATTTCTCTGGAGGAGGCTCTGTCCTAGGTGTCTGCAATTGCGAGGCCAGGCTTTGCAGCAAGGATGTGTTTTTATGCTTTTTACATCCAGATTTTGTGAGATAGGGTGGATAAGTGATAGTGTAGCAGCTGGAGTAGATTGGAGAGATGGAGAGTACCATCTCAGAGCAAGAGGAAAGATGTGAGGGGCAGAGAGATAAAGAGGGTAGAGGGGCTGCTGCAGTGAATAGTTCTGACCTTAACTCACAGGCGGTCAAGTGGATGTTAAGCGTAACAGTCACAGAACAATGCAGGATGTGAGCACACCTAAATTCGTTTTGAAGCAACAGTCACTAAGGTATGCAGCATGTGAGCACACCTAAATTCGATTTTGAAACAACAGTCACAAAGCAATGTAGGATGTGAGCACACCTAGGTGCAATTCTAGGTGCGATTCTATTGCCATTTTTTCCAGGGTTGGTTTTCCCAAGTAAATTATAACGGATCAGGGGTCTAATTTCATGACCAAACTCATGGGTAAAGTCAAGGAATTGCTCTATATTGCTGTCTTAATAACCGTAGGTTACCACCCCAAATGTACGGATTGGTGGAAATATTTAACAAAACACTTAAGTTGATCCGAAGGAAGGTGGTAGACAAGGATGGGAAGGACCGGGATTGCATGATCCCCTGGACCCTATTTGCAGTAAGAAAGATCCCTCAGGTGTCCACTGGACTCTCTCCTTTCGAACTACTTTATGGTAGAGAACCAAGAGATGTCCTAGTCATTCTCTGGGAGTCCTAGGAAGAAAGAGAAGAGGCACCTATTCCTCTCTCACAAACAGCTACCTGATTGCAAGAGCATATGAAACTTGTTCGAAATCTAGTCTATACTCACATGGAAAAAGCCCAAGCACAACAAAAGTCCACCTACGACAAAAAGGTCAACTTAAAATCTTTTTCAATAGGACAAAAGGTAGTTGTCCTCTTACCTACTTCTGAAAATAAGCTTGTCTCAAAGTGGCATGGGCCATATGACTTATTAGAGGAAACAGGGACCTGCACCTATAAAGAGTGGAAAGAAAATCCTTCCGCAGCCACTGCCTTGATTCTGTCTTGTTTGAAACCAGAGGAAACATATAGTTTTGAATTAATTCCCCAAGAGCTATCTAGTCAACAACAAGAAGACTTAAAAGATTTAGTCGCGACATTCCCCGATGTATTCTTTGAGACACCAGGGAGAGTGCAAGGCCCTCAACATTATACAAGAACTCCAAAGGGAAAAGTGGTCCATTTGAAACCATATAGACTCCCAGAAGATAGATAGTGGTTGAGGTTGTGAACAAAATGCTAACGGCAGATATTATCGAGACCTATTCAAGCCCATGGTCGTCCCCTATTGTATTGGTCACAAACCTGATCATTCCTGGAGGTTTTGCATAGACTTCTGGCAGGTCAACGCTATCTCCGACTATGATGCCTAGCCCATGCTCCGCATTGACAAATTGATTGATAAACTCAGAAAGGCCACCTTCCTATTGTATGGGAGGAAAGGTCTCTAGGACCCCCCACTCACTACATTTCTCACCAACGTGGGGCTTATGACTCGCCGGCTGCCATCAATGCGCCTGGTCCCGGGATGCGGTATGGCTGCAGGACGACGCATGGGACCGCACGGCTCACCATGTAGCATGATAGGGACTCCATTTTGGGATACACCTATACTCCATTTTGAGCACAGCAATATAGGCCTCAGTGGCACAAGCGGCCTTCAGGGTTGCGGCTCACCCCACCCGACCACGCACAGCGAGCCAGCACTCCCCACACCCTCCTCCCCATGGTGGCTCAGCTGAAGGCCTGTTCCCACGAGAGACTAGGCGCGAACAAGCAACAGTACACACACTGTATCTTTCACCTTCCGCAGTACATAATTGACCTGACCAATGGCTGGGGTCTGAGAAAACAAATTGCCTCTATAAAACATGTCCTGTCTCCTCGCAGACCCCTGCATCTATAATATATGTTGTGAATAACCCCCAACCCTGTTCCCCGTTTGAAGTGCCAGACATGAATGTTAAGTCTGTGTGCCACCCAGCTTTACCCGTGCTGCTAAGCCATTTGTAAGAACGATGAAATAGCCTCAAGTCCAAAGTCCATAAGGCTGAATGCTCATATTAAAATGGGATGACCTTTGCCCATCTTAGAACATATAAAGTTGTCAAACATATGTATATTCAAACTTGCAATTACTAATCAAGGGTTATTGTTGCTGCACAATATTTAAAAAGCAATGTGTGAGATCCCTATGCACAATATGATTTCCCATAAACACGCAAGTTCACAAGTAGACAATTAGGTGTTGCAATATGTACGGGTCTTTTAAAGTAATAAGCACCGCCTTTATTAATGAAATGTCGTTTGAAGTAATTGTTTAACCTTTAAGCATGTACACACGTCTAATTATAAGTAGAATGTTGCAGACTCTTGCCGATGCTGATATATACGCCAACCTGGCTCTACCTCACGCTTTCTATGCTAGCTTTTCCCATGTGTCCCCACACCCAGATGTAAAACTGTAGCCCAGTGAATGATGTGATGCTAACAAAACCTTTTATTGATTCTGTAAATATGGTACCCATGACCTACGTAAAGGTGTAATACAAATAGTGTTCATAAGCTCACATGATCATTGATATATATATATATATGCATGCAATTATACTGGCATAACTCCGTTTTTCATTTATAATGCTGTGCATGCAACCCTGTGACGTAGACGCATGTGAAGTTACAAGGCTATCTCTCCCTTCCCTTGGAGAGCCGCGTACTCAGCCCCCACCTTCCTCCCTCCAAGGCCCGGGTGGTGATTGAAGGTCCTTGGTTTATTGATGCTAGAATAACACAGATACACCTCCTTGCTTTCTTGCTGAACCCACACAAGGTATTTGCCCCCACTCATGCCCCCTGACACACGATGCCACCATAAAACCACTGTGTACCTCCATGCTCTGGTTAAAAGAATTATGGGCAGCAAGGCCCCACATCCCGCCGTCTTTTTGATGTACCAGCTATGTGCCCCCTGACCCAATGGTATTCCAGTTCACCCCAACCTTAGCCGGCTATAGTGGCAGTTTATTCTCTCTTGTACTAACAGACTATAATGAGGTCTCCTACTAAATCTATCACAACAGTGGGAAAAAAGGTATACTGGCACACGCCCCCTGATAAGGCACCTGGACTCATAAAACTGCCTTTTAAAAATAATGTCTTTATAATGGTGACTTGAGAGCACTTAGACTTATGTGCTATTTCTTGTGTGATGTTAGATTAACAACCCATATTTTTACAGGACAGCATAAACTAGAGTGTCTATTGAGTGGGTATGTGTGGCCACAAGGGAAAATGTTAGTACAGCCAAGGTGTATCAACTCGGACAGCTTCTGACCTGACACTCCACGCCGATGAGCCCAGCTGACCCAGAATCATCATTACGACACCATGCAGCGACACCATGCAGAGTTTTACCAATCAGAAGCGCCAACCCTACAGATTCTATACTGGCCATGCTCCTTTGCCCAATCTCATTGATTCATGTATCCCTAGCTCCCACGTCATAGATGACGTGGATTTGTAACAAAATGTGACTGTTTGCAATTGTTTGGCAGAGCGCTCTCGGAGTTTGCAGAGTTCTCTGGTTGCCCTATATTGATTTAGATAAAACATTTAATAACTTCACCCGCACTTTGTCTTGGTCTCATTCCCTGCTGGGGTGTGTCCATTATTGACTCTCATTGTGGAGTTTTAAATGCCTTTTTGGGAGACGCTCACTTTCACTATCAACCCTAGATTTTCCTTGTTTCTTTTTGTATTTATGTGTTTTATGTAATGCGCCCCGATGCCTGCGGGCTTTCGGCGCTTTATAAGCATGTAATCAAATCAATCAAGTCAAGGGGTGCTGGCAGGTCCTCGTACATGGACCTGATAAGGAAAAGACAGCTTTCTCAATGCCCCCTGGGATTATTCCAGTTCCAAGTCCTCCCTTTTGGCTTACGCAGGACCCCCACCACATTCCAATGGCTTATAGACAAGATATTACAGCCCTACTCCAATTTCTGTGGGGCTCATATTGACGGCACAGTAATTTATAGTAAAACTTGGGAATACCATCTCTTCCATCTCTTTACTATTATGAGAGCCCTAAGAGGAGCCGGCTTAATTGCCAATTCATCCAGATGTTAGCTGGGTCAATCAGCCATGAAATACATTAGCTTCTTTGTGGAGAATGGCAGTGTTCAACCTCAATGAGAAAAAGTGAAAGCTGTCCTAGATACCCCCACGCCTAAAACCAAGAGATCTCAGAGCATTCTTAGAGGTAATTGGTTATTACCGTAGGTTTATCCCTAATTTCTTGGAAAGAACAGCTATGTTGACGGACAAATTAAAAAATGCCAAACCCCAGAAGATTCATTAGTCTAACGAGGACGATGTATGTTACAGCAGCTTAAAACAAACCCCAGAACCCAATCCTAAAGGTAGTAGATTTTCTGAAAGAGTTTGCCTTACAAACTGACACTTCTCTTTCAAGGTTAAGAGCAGTTTTGTTGCAAGTTTGTGATGGATTAGAACACCCTATCCTATTCACTAGTCGAAAACTCTTCCCACGTGAAACTCCCATCCTTAGAATTAGGTTTAGATATGCGTTCAACCAACCCATTTGAAGTTCAATAAACACCCTTGAACTGCGATTACTTGTGTCTGTCTTCACTGTTTGATACCATGCCTTCCTTACAGTACCCTGTGCAGGTAAATGAAGGGAACTTGGGGTGGCACTTTTGTTGCAGTTGGTGGCAGGGAGTCTGGCACTGTGTGGGCTGTTTTTCTTTTACTTGTATTGAGGTGAGCTGGTCCAGCTTCATGGGTGCATGTGACACATGGTGATGGTTGGCTGATGTGTCCATGATGCTGTTTTCTCAAGACAATCAGGGTGGCATTGGTTGCGAGGTCATAGTTGTGAGGGAGGATGTCACTATAGTGCCTTTGTTTTTGAGTTGACATGAAGGTGGCAGGCCCGGCTGTTTGTGTGGTATGACACATGGTGATGGCAGCGATGGGGAGTGTTTCCTTGCACTTTTCAGATGTATCTTGCCTGCCACGTGGCATCCCAATAGTTATTTTTTGTTGAAATCCCATTTTTATTGATTTTACAAAGAAGACTTCAACATTTTCATACATACATTACATTCAAAACATATTATGAAGATTGAGGTGGCCTCATGCATATTACAAAATATAAATCGAAATATATATAACTTAATACCCGACCCCTCTCCCCTTTCTCTATGTCCGTTGGTGAAGTGGGAATGTTTCTCTTGCTTCGCGTTTCGGTATTTGGCGAAACCTTGTCCTTGTGAATAGACAGGGGCACTTTTAAGAAAGCAGACAACTTTTATAGGCACAGTCAGCAAGTTAGGAGCATATTTGGGATCATTTTAGCACATTATGCACACATTTGTTCACCTAATATATTTGGCATGGCATTCAGACCATTAGTTTTCAACAGACGTACGGTCTCCATGAAGGGCGGCTGTGAGACTTTCCATTCTAAAGATATTGCGGGCAACGCTTATCCATTCAGATTTGGTGGGAAGGGTTGGTCTTTTCCAGGACATCGTGAGGCAGGCCCTTGCGTCCAACAGTAATCCCAGGACCATTTTAGGAGCTTTAAGAATTGTCTCTTCGTCTTCAATTGGGCCGAATAGAGCCAGCAAGGGGTGTTTTCCCCTCTCCTCCGCATCTAATTCTTTGATCCAACTGAGAACTTCCTCCCAGTATGCTTGCACCGCACTGGATCCCCACCACATGTGCCAATAGTCTGCCTTATTACCACAGCCCCTCCAACAATGTGGGCTTACTTCTTTATACATTTTGGCAAGTCTTAACGGGTCGTATTGACATCTGTATAACAATTTGAGTGCATGCAGCTTATATTGGCAAGAGATCGAGGATTTTGCAGTTTGCCTACACATTCACAACCTTAGTTCTTGTGAGAGCTGTCCACCTAAGTCCATTTCCCATCCCATCTGTGCTTTAGTGTGGTTGAGGGGGCTGTCTGGATCTCTATCAATGCTGCATACATTGCACTTATTAGGCCTCTGGAGCATGTGTCTAAACATTTTTCAAAGGGAGTAAGGTCCCTTTGCAAGTGGTCTTTCCATACCTCCCGTGTCATTACGCCTTTCAGTTTTAAGTATTGAAACACCGATAATGGGCCTATGGCAAGTGCTTCTTCAAGTTCTTGGATTCTTATAAAGGTCTTGTTTCTCCATAATTGCCTGGCTCTCTCTAGCCCAGCCTCATACCAGGACTGATAGCTCAATGGTTCAGGTATGTCATCACAAATCCCTGGTACCCAGAGGTGTCCCAACAGGGAGGGCCACGACGTGACCCCTTTCATGTCTTTGCCTGGTGTCCATATCGCCCATATGGTGCCAAGAATTGGGTGATTTTTAATGCTATTTCGTAATTGGGGGGCAGGGACCCAGAGCTACTCCCCTACAGTATATGGGTGGAGGTGAAAATTATCTAAAGCTATCCATTGCAAATCTGTTTGCTGTCTCAGATGCGGAAGTAACATTCGTAGTTGAGCTGCCCTATAGTACAATTCTAGGTCGGGAGGCCCACATCTGCATTGTCGTTCCTAAAATGAAGGAGAGATCTAGGGACCCTGGGTTTTTTGTTTTGCCATTGGAAAGTCATGATTGATTTCCTGGTGGCGGTGAAGTATTCTTTGGGCATTTTAATGGGGAGCATCTGGAATAACTACAGTATTTTGGGGAGGATTACCATTTTAATAGCATTTAGGCGGCCCAGCCAAGGGATTGTGAGTTTGGCCCACGTTTCCATGTCTTTCTGCAATGTTAGTGACCGGGGAGGGAAGTTAGTCTGGTACAGAGTGTCAGGTTCTCCGGTGACGTTGATGCCCAAATATCTTAGTGTGGTGAGGCTGACCTTCATTCCCAAGGGGAGTAAACCTATCCACCTCGCCATCTCTATTTTTGTCGATTGGGAAGAGGATTGATTTTCCAGTATTGATTTTGAGGCCTGCTAATTGACCATATTCTTCAATTATATTTAGTGCTGCCGGAACTGAATGAAGGGGATCGGTAAGGTGCAGAAGTATATCATCGGCGTAAAGATCAAGTTTGTATTCTTTGTCTCCTACCTTAATGCCTCTGACCCTATCACCAAGCCTCAGTTTCTGTGCTAGTGGTTCGAGGGAGAGAACAAATAGTATTGTGGATAGCGGGCAGCCCTGCCTTCTCCCTCTTTCCAACGTGAACCATCTGGAGTAGCCGCCATTTACAGTTACCGACGTCTGCGGGCATGTGTATATTGCCTTTATGGCGAGACAGAGTCTCGGGCCTAGCCCTATCTCCACGAGGACCCTCTCCAGGAAGTACCAGGCAACCCTATCAAAAGCCTTCTCAGCATCAAGGGACAAGAGGGTCGGGTCACCTTGCATTCCCTGTGCTTCGTGTATCAGGTGGAGTGTCTTTCTCATCGTGTCGGCATCCTGCCTTCACATCACAAAGCTAACTTGATCTGGATTTATTAAGCGTGGTAGGTGGGTTTCTAAAGGGCTGCGATGACTCTTGCATATATTTTGGTATCTATGTTAAGAAGCGATATAAGTCGATATGATACACAGTGTTTCGGGTCTCTGCACTCTTTCGGTATGACTGTAAGGAGGGCCTGTGTGAAGGACGGGGGCGCACGGCCATTCTCGAATATATGATATGAAATGGCATTTGTCACGCGCCTATACACAAGTGTTTCAAGGCGCGACGAGGCAGGAGGGGAACAAGGGGAGACGGACAACGATCCTACTAAGCCAGGTGTCATTCAGATCGCGTAAGTGCAAGTATCATTAAGTAGGGTTGTTAGGAAGGGGGCGAGGAGTGTGGAGAATGATTTGTAGCAGCCTGGGGTGAATCCATCTTCCCCTGGTGCCTTCCCTGTTTTTAAAGGCTTAATGGCGTCCAACACTTCCTCTACTCTGACCGGTGCTTCTAGGGATTCGGCTTCTATGTGTGTCAGTGTTGTGAGTTTCGCTTCCTTGAGGTATGCGTCAATGGCTCCTGGTGGGGTGGGGCGGGTCACTGGTATACAAATCTTCATAGAAGAAGGCAAATGCTTCCCTTATTCCCTCTGGGGAGGACTCTATTGTATCTACAAGTGTGCCGTCTGTTCTCTCTATCACATCCACCAATCTCTCTGCCCTTTGGGCTCGGAGTCGAGCTGCCAGGAGGCCGTCTGCCTTGTCACCTTTTTCGTAGTATTTTTGTTTCAAGTATTGCAGGGTCTGAGTTATTTTGCCCACTTCCAGTATTTTTAGTTCCTCCCTGAGTTCTCTGGCCTCGTTGATGTATTTTGATCTCTCCTGTGGGGTTGATTGAGCTAATTTTTCTGCTGTAGATAACTTTTCTCTAACGTTTTTTTCTAATAGGGTGCGCTCTCTTTTTTTTGGGCTCCCTCCCTAATAAGAATGCCTCTCCAAGTGGCTTTAGCTGCTTCCCATACAGAGGTTTTCTTGACCTCCCCCTTGTCATTAGTGACAAGAAATTGTTTGATCTCATTTTCAAGGTCTTCCCTGAAGACCGTGTCTAACCACAATGATTTGTTGCATCTCCACTTTATATTCCGTGGGGCAAATCCCTCCCACCGTATCTCCACCATGACCATATTGTGGTCCGACCATGCAATGGGGTATATGTTTGCGGATTGGAGTGTTCGTACTAGGCCCTCGGAGAGGAATACATAATCAATTCGTGTGAGGGTCTCATGCGGGATTGAGAGGAAGGTAAAGGCGCAGTCAACTGGGTGAAGGTGGCGCCAGCTATCGGTGAGGCTGTATAGGGTAAGGGTTGTTTTGATATCAGCTTCCTCTTGGGGCTGTGGTGGATTGAGCACATCTGTCTTCGTTTGTCTATCTAGAGAGCTATTCATCCAAGTGTTAAAGTCGCCCCCAAGGACTTTGTGGCCTTGTGCCATGTTGAACACTTTTTCACTAGCTTTATGAAGGAATCTCTTTTGTCCCTGGTTGGGGGCATAGACTGTGGCGAGAGTGATAATCGTGTCGTGGATATTTCCGACGACTAGTGCCGCCCTGCCCTCTGTGTCAACCCATGTGTTCAGAATCGACATACGGAGGCTTTTCCGGACCAGGATCCCCACACCCGCCTTTTTTGAGATACCCGAACTCCAAAGGGAGTAACCTACACAACCTCCCGTGATCGCCCTTTCTTCCCCCTTCTGGTAGCGTGTTTCTTGGAGGAATAGGATGTCTATGTTAGACCGTATGAATTCTCTGGCCACCATGGATCGCTTTGTGGGGGATTTTAGGCCCTTTACATTGAGTGTGCATATGCGCAGTTTGTTATTGTTAAGTGGGCTCGACATTGTGAGTATTTGGTGTCTGTTTGGATGACAAACGTGCCTGTTTTAGTGTCTCTGTTGACCAGTAGAACCATTCACCTGGTTTTCTGCTAATGAAATACGCCATAAATGACCTGATGGTTGTGAGTGTGTGTTCCGCGCGCGCAACGGATAGTACAAATAAAGGTTCATCTTCTTTCCTTTGCCCCACCTCCTCCCCCTTGCCCCCCTCCACATTGAGTCGACTCAATGCCATACACCTCCCTCCCCCCACACCATGCGGCGTCTGATCCGGCCGGGTTAACATCACCCAGTCGCTACCGGACCACCAGTGTGGACCGCACAACAAGCAGTCTTGTCTATATAACAAACAAGTTAACTTTGAGCCCCCAGTCATACCATTGCATGAGGAAGGTTATACACATCACCTCGCCCAAGTACCTTACAACTCCAAAATGAGAATCTTGTTCGGGCATGTTGCAAGTCCACCACGTCTCCTCCCTTTTCCCAGGTGGTACCTGCATTCACCGAGATGTACTGCCGTTCTTTAATGGTTGGCTGTTAGTTGTTGGTCACCTTTCACTTCGTTGTGACCTCGTTTAGCTTCCATCCTTTGGTGTCTCTCCCTAGGGAGAGTAATTGGGTTAATAGTGGAGTCAGTGTTCCGTGTCCGGGGAGGCATTCATCCTCCTGAACTTCCTGGATCCTTGTATCTTCCTCCGTCGGGGGCCTTTGATATGCCATTCTCTGTCCTCATTTCTCTGCTCGCCGGAGGCTGCTCCCTCTGCCTGGGCGCCCAATAAGTCTGCTATGCAGTTGGAGATGTCTCTCTCGGAGATCAATTTTATCTTCGTTCCTTCCCATTCAAATGTGAGCGAGAATGGGTAGCCCCAACGGTATCTTGTGCCTTTGTCCTTGAGAAATTTGGTGATCGGTAGACCCTTTCTCCTCAGTGCCAGCGTGAGGGAGGATAAATCTTGATAGATGGTGATGTTCGCTTCTCCTAATGTGATTTTGCTTTTTCCAAGATTCGAGCTCTGTCTGCGTAGTTATGGAATCGAGCTAGTACCGTTCTCGGGCTGCCTGGCCTGCCCCCAGCTCTGTGGATCCGATCGATTTTAGGTTCATCCACCGCATCATCCTTAAAAAGCAGCCTCAGAATGTCATGTAGGGTTTTCTTTAGGTGTTGCTCGGATTCCCCATCATTTTCTGGAATTCCAAATATACGTATGTTATTGCAGCGCTCTCTATTTTCCAGATCATCATCCTTCAGGTGAATTTCTTCCTCCTTGTTTTCAATCTCCGCGAGTCGCTGGTCTATTTACATCTCCATCGTACTTGATGAGGATAGATTATGTTCAACTTCCTCGAGCCTCTCCTCCATTTTGTCTATTCTATTTGTGATTTTGTTGATTTTATTCCCAATGTCCGCTCTCATGCCCCTCATTTCAGTGAGTAAATCAGCAATGTCTGCTTTAGTCGAAGCTGCTTCTGGTCCTTTCGATGCCATATTTGTACTTTTTGATGTTTGAGGCGTGTCTGGTGTCAAGGAAAATGTGTATTTCGCCAGTTTTTGTTAGCGTCCATAGGTAAAGGGGAATGTCTCCAGGTTGAGTAGTTGAATTGGCGAAGGACAGGTTGCGTCCAAGGAGGGCACACGCCCCAGACACTGGGGGCCCAACCCTCGGACCTACAACTGTTTGATAGAACCTCGGGGTCTGTGTCAGGCACTACCTTGGCGTAGAGATTAAGGCGTTATTATTCAGTGGCCAGAGGGATGTTGTTCTTGTGTGGTTCGCTGTTGGCTTAGGGCGGTATTCGTTGTCACTTGACCATTGGGTTTGGGTGTCCAGTACAGAGTTTTGGCGGGTCTAACGCCTGCACCTGGGCCTACAAGGGCGATCAACGTTCATGCAGCAGTAAGCCAAAGGAGGACCTGCAGCTGGAACTCACCATGGGTCTGTACAGCACCGATGTCCCACTTCCTATGGGGCTGAGCTTTCTACTGTGGACGTGCTCAGCCGATGAATGATTTGGTTGGCAGGACTGAGACTCACCGCGGAGGCGGTCGTTGTAATGGGAAAGTAGCTAGAAGAGAGGCTGTCTCCCGCAACCGCGGGCTGATCCAGCAGGGAAGGCCCCAGGGCTGCTGGCACTACGATAGAAAAAGAAGGAAGGTCCACCACTATCTTGGTGGGCAAACACAGGGCACACTTTTATTTGACAGCAGTCAGTAATTAAATTCAAGAAATTACTCTAGTAGTTAAATAATTTGTCTTTTTTACTTCAAGGAAGAAACTTAGTGTGATTTGAACATGTGTATCTTCATGAATCAAAAAAGTGTTTCAGTCAGTAATCAAATAAATACATTTACATTTTTTTTTAAAAGTCAGCAATTTTAACAATTAGTCGTCATTATATCCAAACATAAGAGTTCGCTTAATTAGCATTGACCAAATATATATAATTCAATTTGTCACAAAATATGTGTACGACGCGTTTGGGGACTAGTCCTTCATCAGGTACAATTTTCAAGCTTTGATTTTTCTGAAAATAAATAAAAGTAAAGTCGCATCAGACTTCTGTTTAAATTTAAAGCATCTCTATAGTATCAGATATATATATTAAGTTTTTAGAAACAAAGAACTGACCTGTGTCTTTGTAGTATCTACTAGTGACTCGAGAGAATCCAGTTGTCAGGAATGGCACTCTGTCAAGAGTGGCACAGGGTACCCAAGTAGGGTTTGTTTGTTTGTTTGTTTGTTTGTTTGTTTATTACATTTATAAAGCGCACCAGACCCAGGAGTAGCAGGGCGCATAAAGGATATGCGAAGCTTACAAGTGTTGCATATAATACAGACAATACATGGCCAGTAACATTACACAGGAAGTAATAAAATATACAGGCTTACAATACGAGGAAGGCCGTTATTTACATCTTAGTAGCTATAGGTATGCACAATTAGCAAGTATACAATCTAACAGCAAGACGCGCTAGTGTCTCCCAGTTACAGAGGGGAGCTCATTTTTGGGTTGGGTGGCTGTGCTGAGGTAAGGTAGCAGATAAGCATACAACGCAGGAAGTTCAACAAGAAAGAAGAGTAGGAAACAGTAGCTGTGAGCAAAAAGGGGCAAAATATACAAAGGTACAAACAAACTGTATTCCCTCTTGGGGTGTATGCTGAAATGGGAAAGAGTGTTCCACGAACCTTAGGAAACTCCAGCCTTCTGCACAGATTGCTATAACAGAGGCCCACGTTGTATGCTCATGGCTGGGAACAACAGCAGTGGGTGTCTGTAACACTGAAAACGCGACAAAGGAAGGGGCAGAGGTTGCCTGCCGGAAACCAACCGGCAAGCTCTGTACAAAGGGATTACATAAGACACATGAGAAGACAAGAACAGAAATATCCAGCAAAAAGGAAGTCAATGAGCAATCTAGCAGAAGGAAATGATGGAAAGGCAGTTAGACTGAAATAGATAACCTAAGGTGGAGTACAGAGGACTCAAGGAAGAGAACAGGGAGCAGCAGTCAGGGAAACAGAAGGCTGCAAAGTAGGAAGCAGGTCTGCAGTCAAGAGTGGCACTAGGTGCAGGCAAACTGTATTGGACTGCGGAGGACTGTAGTAGGCTGAAAGGCAGGGAGTCCAGAAGAACAGGACAGAGAGAGATTAGTAGTAGGCGACAGACAGAGAGCCCAAAAGAATAGGGCCGCTAGGTAGGGAGCCCAGAGGAGCAGGGCTGTAGGCAGAGAAGAGGTGCAGGCTGCAAGGTAGGGAGCCCAGGGAACAAGGGCTTGGAGACAGCAGAAGGTTGCAAGCTGCACGGTAGGGAGCCCAGAGGACAAGGGCTGTAGGCAGCCGGAGTGAGGCAGGCTGCAGGGCAGGGAGCCCAGAGGACAAAGACGGTAGGCAGCCAGAGTGAGGCAGGCTGCAGGGCAGGGAGCCCAGAGGACAAGGATTGTAGGCAGCCGGAGTGAGGCAGGTTGCAAGGCGGGCAGCAGAGGACTAGGACTGTAGGCAGCCAGAGTGAAGCAGGCTGCAAAGCAGGGAGCCCAGAGGACAAGGACGGTAGGCAGCCGGAGTGAGGCAGGCTGCAGGGCAGGTAGCCCAGAGGAAAAGGATTGTAGGCAGCCGGAGTGAGGCAGGCTGCAAGGCGGGCAGCAGAGGACTAGGACTGTAGGCAGCTGGAGTGAAGCAGGCTGCAAAGCAGGGAGCCCAGAGGACAAGGACGGTAGGCAGCCGGAGTGAGGCTGGCTGCAGGGCAGGTAGCCCAGAGGACAAGGATTTTAGGCAGCCGGAGTGAGGCAGGCTGCAAGGCGGGCTGCAGAGGACTAGGACTGTAGGCAGCCGGAGTGAGATAGGCTGCAGGGCAAAGAGCCCAGATGAGCAGGGCAGCAAGGAGTGAGCCCAGAGGAGCAGGGCCGGTGACTGTAGAGGGCTGCAGAGGACTGTAATAGGCTGCAAGGCAGGAAGCCCAGAGGACAAGGGCTGTAGGCAGAAGGCAGCGGAGCGTGATCGGCTGCAAGGCAGGGAGCCCGGAAAGGGCACTGGAACAAAACAGGATAATGCAGCAACAGGAACAGCATACAAAGTAAAGGGTCAAGGCAAACAGGAGCGGGGAGACTCAAGATGCAAGACACTGTGCTCCTGCAGGCAGCTGCTTATATACAGCCCTGCCCTGTTCTGAGGCAGGCTAATTGACAGCACCTGTAGCAGCACACCTGAAGACAATCTGGCTCCTCCCTCTCTGGTCCTGAGCAGGGGGAAGCAGCACTGGCTGCTAGGGCTTCTGGGGATTGTGTCCCAATAATGATGAATGAGAATAGCCAGGAATTGAGGACTGCAGCCGGGTGCATTATGGTAAATGTAGTTAATTGAATAAAATAAGAAAAACCCAAAGTTGAGCAAATGGAAATAAAAGACCAAGGCGTGAAAATGAGTTGTTCAAGGAGTATTAGGAGGATAAATGAGTACCAAGTAGTCCATGATGGTTGCCAATGCGTGCGCCAGTGGCGCGGGCATGACACCAGTGGGATCTAATGATTTGTTGGATTTTCAGAATTACAGCAGCATCTTGGGCTGATGCCTGATCAGAAAATATATTTGTGTCAAAGAACTTTATCATGAGTCTGTATGTCAAAAAACCGTGAGTGGGCACAGTCGCTCTGAAGAAGCGCTGGGTCCCAGTCCACGGTTCAGTCATCTATCTGGCAAAGATGTATCATTTTGCTCACCGTCTTTACAGTGATGGTTGGTTCAATGTGGTCACTTCCACTTGCATCATTGTTCACCACAGCCTTCTTTTGTCACTGTCAGTTTCGAATTAATAACTCTCCCTTATCAGTGATTGAGTTCTACAAATAATTCACAAAAATTGCATCAGTGTAAATACTTGGGTCTTAACGTTTTCCCTTTTGCATTAATTCACCGTGTCATGGCGGCGTACACTGTTTGTTTCGTCTCGCTTACTTGTGGCTCTGGATGCGCGATGTCAGACTCCGGCTTGCGGACTTGATCGAGCTGCGCTCGCGGTCAGCGTGTGGACGTTCGGATCCCATCTGAACTAGCTGATTCCCAATGCGATGATTTGTGTGCGATGATTCGTGTTTCTCACAATCCGTGGGAATAGTTTATTTTGTATTGCGTGATGAACAGTGCAATAGTTCAACTGTTTATGTGGATCGCGTTAATGTGGTTGTCAGGGAAACCGTGAGGGTCGATGGGTAATGGGCTTCTCCGTTGTATTTGGTGTCTATACAGGGCGCCATCTTGGAGTGTCGCTGGTATTAATGTAACTTCATTAATTGCTGTGATTTTTACCATTTCGGCTGCATAGTATGGAGACAAAAAAGGAAGGAAACACTGTATTGAATGTTAATTCTTCATTATTTGTGTTTTAGTAGTTTACAGGATAAATCCGTAATTGAGAGATATTGATTTTTACATAACGTGCTCACTTTTAGCAGCAACCATCTGTATATGACGGTCTTATTGTGAAATTTCCAGGTTCCAAATGGTGCTGTTTTCTGGAAGTCACTTAATTTTGTGACTTGTGGTGATTCATAGATGACAGCTCATGTCCCAGTCAAAATTCATTCCTATGGGGTGCATAGCCTCCAGTTTGTCGATCCAGTATAGCTCCCATTGTAGTAAAGTTTTTGCCATATTGCCTCCCCTTCTTGACAGTGTTACTTGTTCCAAAATAACAAACTTGATTTGGGCTATTGTATGAGATTCTTTTAGAAAGTGTTGTGCTACTGGTGAGCGGTAATTTTTCAGCCTGATATTAGATTTATGTTCAGACCAACGTGTCTTTGCTTTTCTCGTTGTCATCCCTACATAAAACATCCCGCAGGGACATTTAATGCCATTGATGATGTTCTTACTGTCACATGCTGTTGTGTGGTGTAATTTGATCTTGTATCCTCTATGGGGATGGTTCAGGTATTCTCCTTTTATCAGGTTATTGCAATTGTTATAATTATTGCATGGAAGTGTCCCCTTAAAATTTTGATTCGTAGATCTTCTTGCTGAAAAGTCAGCTTTGATCAAGTTATCTCTTATTGACCTACTTTTGCTGTAAGCGAACAGGGGTGGAGTTGGAAAACGTTTTGCTAATGTGGGGTCCAATGTCAGGATTTTCCATTTTTTTTGGACAATATTCTCAATTTTTTTGCTCGGATTGGAGTAGGTTGTCACAAATACCAGATTTTCTGATTTCCTTTTCTCTTTGTGTTTCAATGCTTCCTGTCTTTGGATCTGTGTAGCTTTGATTGCGCATTCATTCACTGTAGTCCTGTCATATCCTCTTTGTTCGAATTTCTTGGCTAGAACTTGAGATTTGTTCATATAGTCAGTTTCTTCTGAGATAATTCTGCGATATCTTAGAAATTGACTCAATGGAATGCTTGAGATCGTATTTCTTGAGTGGAAGCTTATGGCATGCAGCAGACTGTTTCTGTCTGTTTCTTTAGTGAAAATAGTCGTAAATAAGTTCCCATTTTTTATATAGACTCTTACATCTAGGAAATCAATGGATGTTTTGCTCACATTTGAAGAAAATGTAATCCTCGGGGCCATTGTATCCATGAATGTAAAGAATTCTTTGAGTTCTTCAGGTGTACCTTCCCAGATCCCAAAGAGATCGTCAATGTATCTCACAGTTTTAGGTGCTTATTCCATCTGTCATTGTTGATCACATTTTTTTCCTCCAGGAATGCCATATATGTATTGGCATAAGTTGGGGCCATTGATTTCCCCCATTGAAGTGCCCAAAATCTGGACAAAATATCTTTTCTCAAACATGAAAAAGCTGTTGTTTAACACAATACACTACGAGTCTGCGACCTTCCCCAGAGGTACGAAGGAGATGGTACCGTGGGTGTGTCTTGTCACAGCAGTCTTTTGGCTGTGGCGGATGATCGTGTATGATTGTGAACTGTTGTTTCCAACCGGTGCGGGCTTATCAGGTCCGTTGTATGGAACCGCAGCGGCTTCAGACTTCATTCAGGGGCTTTACCAAGCCAGGGTCATGGGCACCCTGCTGATAGCTGCGTACATTGTCGTCGCGTAGAAAGTTTCGGTTTAGTCCGTGCTACAGCGGGGCTCCGGCGTGTAGGCTTGTTGCGCAGGTTCCCTGTGAAATTTCCAACGGCGTGTTCTCGGCCAAGCCAACACCGATTTTCATTAGGTTTTCTTAAGGGTATGGCGTACACCTTCCGAAATCCAATTCAATTGTTTTCCGGCTCGGTGGGGGGGTCCTGTGGTGGGGGCTCATTCCACTTTGTCGGACCTCAGTGCGGAGCTCACACGGAGAAGCTGGCCATCCGTGCGCCCCCTGGTTGCCGATCCCCATCCCAATAGTTTTTAATAGTCATGTCTACCCACACAGGCAGCCCAATCTTGGTCATTCTTCCCCTTCTGGTGCTACTGTCCCAAGACCATTCCACACAAAGAACAACATTGCTGGCCATTTGGGGGATGTCATGTTCACCACAGACACCAGGCGCACTCTCCATTGGTCAGGGGTTGTTGTTTGCCATGGTGAACATGTACCGTGCACAGTACACTGGCAGGTTTTATGGGGCATGTTGACAGCTGCTGGGTGCACCTCAACACTTCCTTCAGTTCAAACCACATTTGACCCAATTCAAACCAGTGCCTGTGAAGTCTGCCTTCCCTTCCGCTTCCTCTTGCCTGCTCCCTTTTGCGTGGCAGTTTCCTTGGCCTCTGTTTCTCATTTCTTTCTCATGTCTGCTTCTATCTTTCATGCCAGTTGCCTTGGTGCCCTGCCTCCAGTATGACTGCTGCCTCTGTGAATAGCTGCCTTCTGCCGGATCCTGTCTTATGTGCAATTGGTAATATTTTTGCATCATATTGTCTTGGACATTACATCATCTGCTCCCCTGCCAGTGCTTACTGCACTGTCCCACTGCCACATTAATCAGGGAATGCCATATCTTGGCATTGGGAGTACTTACAAGGTAATCCTGAGTTTCCAACCCCTCAGTGGTCTATTTTTGGGAGTGATCTCAGTTTCTTATTGACTGTGGCTGGATCAGAGTGTCCTGTGTCCTATCACCATGAAAATGCACTTCACTGCATGGCACTCAGGAGGGGGCCGGCAGTGTAGGTTTTGTCAGTGGGAAAGGTGTCCCTGTGTGGGGTGTTCATAGTGGATTGGTGTCAGGTTGGCGGATCTGGCTGCATGGGTACCGGGACACATGCTGATGGGTGGCTGGTGAGTTCTTGTTTGCATTTGTTTTATGTCACTCAGGGGGGCACATGTTGCTGCGTATTTGGCTGCATTGATGTGTTGCCTGCCCTCGCATTGTGTTGTATTTCTCTACAGAGCCATACTGGAGGGGAAGATGGTTGCTGTGATTGAAGGGAAATTTAATGCTGTACGCGTGTACAAGACACAGCATCAGAGTTTGGTGGTTTCCAGGTCTATAGAGGGGGACATCCATGGATTAAAGGGTCTGGCTGGTTCAGGCTCACAAGGGGATAAGGTGAGATGTGCATCTTTCTTGCAGTGCACTTGCATTTTTCAGAATCTGCATGACTGTTGTGATATGAGTGTGTATTGTGAGCATAGTTATTGTCAGGGAATGGGTTGGCCACACGACCTGTTTATTGTTGAGGTCCAGGGCAGTCCTCACATGTCTTTCTTGATCACTTCCATTTTGTACTATGCCTTCCTACTTGTGGTCTCATGTGTGTAGTTTGGTGTCTATGTACAGAACAGTTGTTGATGTCCATGTGACGGTGGTCAGGGACCTTGTTGCCTGTGCTGTCTGATTTTGGGTGTACCACATGGACACTGTTTGTTCAAGTTGCTTTGACTGTGTCTGTGATTTGTGCACAGCCATACAGATTACAGGTGTATCGACCACTTTTGCTCAGTTACAAATTAGCTAATACTCAGTGGCAGTTAAAATATTGAGTACTAATGCTCCCTATTCATAGTGTAGAAGAGATCTGTGTAATCCTGCACCCCCGATTTCACACTAACAGCAACATAAATAGGTTTCGTCCAATAGTGCACGTAGTCTCACAGGTTGACAATTGTATTTTGACTGACAGATTGGAATTAGTAAACATGTAGCTTTTGATGGCTATGCATTACTAGGTGCCACGAATTGTATGTTGCCAAGTCAATGCATTTTTCTGTACCAACATGTTTTTACTTGCTTATGAATTTCTCACATTTGTGATTTGAACTTACATTTGCTAATGCCTCCAAAATCATTTTACTCCCAATTTTGAAAATTGAGAGTAGAATACGCCCACTTCCAAGTCTTATCTGGTGCTCTGTTTGTAATTGTTGTTTTATGACTAATGGATGCACACAATTTGGCTCTCCCAGAGACACATTCCCGAGTGTTGTTATGGGTATGTAGAATATACCTCAATTCATCAATGAATGGCACCAATGCTTCAAGTGGGCTGTGGCCCACGGTCCCACCAAGCCACAACACCAGCGGGTTTTCATCCCCCGCCACAGCCGCGACGGGAGATGAGCCCGCCGACTACTTGGCACTGACTTGCCTGACTTAATCATGGGCGACCCGGCTGCCCGTGATTAAGGAAGGCAAGTCAGTGACAAACAGAGTCAGGCAACAGGCAGCACCTGTGACTGACAGAATTGCCAGCCAGTCACAGTGTCACGCAAACTGAGCGACGCTGTGACTGGCTGACACTTCTGCCAGTCACTAGTGCATGCTGCCGGAAGTGTTTCACTTTTGTGAACTCTCTAACTTCATCTGGCGACCCCTCGTGAGCATCGCCAGAGGAAGTTAGACAGTTCCAGCCTGGTAGTGCGTGGATGCCATCACTCCTCTCGCGCTCATTCCCTCTTTGCAAGCTATGGCCGTCCACGCTCCGTGACGCCCTGTTAACAGGCAGGCACCAGTTCCTAGATGGCATTCTCTCTCTGGTGGCGATCTGCACCATATCAGGCCGATGCTCCGTAGGAGGTGGGAAGGGGGCGGGAAGCTGATACAGCTGGAGATATCTGCATGCCTTTCCTTTGTCCCAAGCACTCCATGCCCTCCACTCCTCCACCCCCCAGGATGTGCACCTTGTCATGCAGTTTGGGGAAAGGGATTAGATATGTGACGGGCACCAGGGGCGGGAGTGGCTTTGCATACCATTAGGGGGGAACTGGAGTGAAACACATGGTATTAAGTAACACAAAGGCCCAGCGTCTCTGCAGGGGGTCCCAACTTAAATGTTTTGCTTGCTCTAACACATTTTCTGGAATCGTTTTTTTTTAAAACAATTTTATTAATTTTTATAACATCCAATCAACAAAAAACAAATCCAACAGTGCCTCCCCATTACCCTCCCCCTTAACTCGAGCCTACTCCACTTCGCCGTCTGCCGTTGTTTCCTCTAGGGGTACCTCCCCCTCTGTATTCCCAGAGGAATCATGATCACTTAGGCAGGCCTGGGTGGACCATGAGAGTGTGGCCACTAGTTGTCTCCAGGCCATCCAAATTCCCGCTTCTTCATCCCCTCCACCCCCATTGGCCACTTCATTCCATATTGCCGTTTCCGCTTCTGCTCATTTCTGGAGATCATGCCACCAGACCTCTACCTTTGGCCTGTTGTTTGCTTTCCACCCCATGGCAATTCTGCGCTTGGCGAGTATGTAGACCAAGTCCTTGAGTTTACTCACATGTTTCAGTTTGCGCGGTCTAGAGAATCCCCCTACCATGCATACCCACACAGATTCCACATCTAGCGTGTTCCCTTTCTCGGTTAAGCAGTGGGCTATTTCTCCCCAGAATTTCCCAATTTCCGGACATGCCCAGAACATATGTATCATCCCAGCGTTCACTTCCCCACATTTGGGACATGTTTGTATTTCTGCGTTCTTAAATCGAGCAATCCTCTGGGGGGTCATGTACGCTCTGTGGGTAACATATAGCTGGATCTGTGCATTTTCTGGAATAGTTGTTAAAGATCGAGCATGGAGTTTGCTGTTGTAAAACCTTGCATACACAATTAGACGACAGGATGTTCAAACTGTCGCAGTTCACAGTGTATAGAAGAAATAGGCCTCATATGCACATGCATAAAAGCAAACGAAAGAAGGAAGACACGTGTTTGCTTCCGAAACAAAGCATTGTCCCTGACCTATCCAGGGATGTCATTTCACCAAAATGCCAGGTGTAGCGGAAGTGACATCACACAACACTTGACCTCTGATGGCATCACAGGAAGTGATGTCATTTGACCCCACCCCGAAGTGACATCACAGGAAGCGTTGGAACGCAACCTTTCACCCCTTGACAAAACAGGATGTGGCATCACATAGCACACTACGAAAAATATGGTTACGATATAAAATCGTGTATAGGCCCATATCACCAAATTACTGTGAATGCAAGCAGACGACCAAGGCCAAATGATAATGTTGTGTTATTATATAGCACTTACGCTTAAGTGCTTCATCTAGAAGAAATATACATTCAATATCATGCAACCTGTGCTGGTGCTCATTTATCAACCTCAGCAGGATGAAAAGCAGAGTTGACTTTGCCAGGAGTCGAATCTGCAACCTGCAGATCACCCATACATTGCAGCAGCGAGAGCTGAACCCACTTAGCTATGTTACCGGCTACAGCTATCAGACAACCAGCCACTCCAGAAACAAAGAGTCACATGCTGCTGGCCATAGCCCAGGAGCCTCAATTAAAAAAAACTTTTTTAAAAACTTTTTTTAGGGGTAGCAAGGAAGACCACATGGGTAGCAAGGGAGACCTCAGGGGTCGCAGGTGCGGTCCCTAAATGACATCCCTGCACCTATCCTTCCTCCTTGCGTGGTAGGTTTATTCACGTTAAGGATTTCTTTTCGATAGCACTCTCTGCTAAGCAGCAGCTTCACTTAATGTGAGTCAATGCTTCATTTCCAGAATGCATTTGGCTGTTAAAACCCCGAGATTACAGTCATGGTGCCTTGTGACTTTGCATTTATCGCCCACACCGGCCTAACAAGTGGAGGCGCTGTGTCCTGTAATTAACCCATCTTTTATTTTACTTTGGTAATGAACGTGACCATTGCTGCCCAGCAGTGTGTGGGCAAATGACATATTCAGCTGTGTTCGATCTAAATAATATATTTATTTTTTAGCTCAAATCACAACTGTGTTTTGGTACTTGCAATTAGGCATTACAAATGTGCATAGCAAAACTGCAGTTACCAGAATGCAAAGCTAAATAAAAAAATAGGGCTAGCAGAACATTTTGAATGGGAAAGATGAAAAGCTTCAGAATGTTTTGGAATAGGCAAGTCTTTCACATAACAGGCAAGGGGCATTGGACATTTTTTTTAGAGGCATCAACAATAGTGAGCAGGATATTTGTGACTGCTTTGCCAGACTTCCTTATAGGGTAATAGGCCAAAGCCTGAAAGGCAGGCTCAATTGGCCACAGGGGTCATGTTGTGTAGGCCAATGTGGACCACTTCCATGACTTAGTTCACTTTGCAGCTTCCTATCCTTTAGTCAACAGGCCAGTTAGGGGTCCAATAAATAAATAATGACCTTGAGCCTTGATTAGTTATACTTTCAGGCATGTAGCAAGCAGTCTGTTATACAATATGTACTTTGTAATGTAGGCCAGACCAGTTTTACATGTTCGTCTTTAGGCCACGCCAATCAATGAGGGCACGCCCATCAATTCTTAGGCCACACCCCCCAAATGAGGCCCCCCCCCCTCAATTTCTTACCCCACTTAAAGCACTGGCATCACTGTGTGTGCTCCCAAAGGGCAGGTTTTTATGTTCAGTATGATTGCACCAGCTGGGTGTGTGCAGCCTCTCGCCCTTTGGCCAACCAAGGGCAAGTATGGTGCCTGTGTGTGCTAGTGGTGTACCACCTACATTTCCACTGGTATGCCATGCCGTGTGGCAACATTGTATAATACACATGCAGCCACTATGATTTTACATACTACTGGTGGTGCATATAGAATGGTAAAGGGAGCGGAACCGTGACTTCAGCACTCCGAATGTGTGTTTCACTATGACCCTAGTAGCTACGTGTGCTGTATTGTATGTCACCTAACCTGCTGTTGTGAGATTCTGGATTGGTGTCATCATGAAAGTTGACAGTGGGTAGGCACTGTCCCCTGTAAATGAGTACATGGTTGTCATTGGCATTTATTGTCAGGGTCTGTTGTTCAGTGTGTCACATTGCCATACACTTCCATGATGATTGCATTGGCATCACACACTACCTGCACATTAATAAAGTGCCAGTGCTTTCGATTGCAATAGATGTGCTCCATCGATCAACTGCCTTAGTGCAACATGTGTGCAGTCACATAAACCTACTGCATGGGGGAAGTGTGCTACTGCGTCGAATTAGTGGATCACTGTCGACCTTTCCGAAAGAGTTTGCGGCATATATATGTGCCTGCGCACACATGCACGTGCTGTTATGCATGACTATACCTGGTGCAGGCAGCAGGATTGTGTGGCCTGGAATATCCGACCAACTATGGCAGTGGTTCGCTGCAAGGACCAGTTGCTTTGAAATGTAATGCAGTCAGCAAATTTTCTAGGGGGGTAAGGGACTGCGAGCAGATGGTGGGTGATGCTAAGTCTTTCCCACTCCCTGACGAGGTCTTGGATTACAAGGGGGGGACCTGGACCTTGCATATACCTGGTGATCCGGCATCCCAAACAGCATGGTGGGTGGTGTGAAGATCCAGGCCCTGGGCATCCTCCTCCTCCAGCAGTGTCTGTGTGCGATAGCTCCTACTATTGATAGGTTCATTGTGGCTGTAGACGTTAGTTTGGTGTCCATTGCGTGCTTTATGCCCATTGGTTCCTATGCACGTTGATATTTACGCCTGCTTTCATGTGGCGCATGGATCACAGGGTTTGCGTGTATCTTTTCCCAACCCGGTTGCGCATTGAGATGCTTGTTTGGGTTTGCATAGGAATGGGCGTACGCTTGCTTAGTCGTGGACTCCACGCAAGTCTCGGGAACGTACTGCTTGGTCAATTCCATGAATCGATGAATACGGTTTTGCAGACACAATGGCACACAAAGTCCCGATTTTATGCACTGACAATGCCATAATTTGTGTAACACAATAACAAAACGTATCTGATGGTTGTGTGCTGGATAAAGGAATGCAACTGTTCAACTATGAATCACTCTGAGGGAAAATGAATAATCAGTGCATTCCTCACAGTATCAGTGTAACGAGATTAGGAACTAAATTCTAAAGATCAATATGAGTAAGATTTACAGACGCATGTTTATCAATAGTTGCAGAATATATTACAATATGATAAGCAGTTTAGCATCTAATTAAATGACTATCATTTCGCTAATATGATCACCATGTGTATTTGGTTACACATTGTCCAGTCTAGTGCAATGACTACATGCAGATAAGATTGAATACATTGTTTTGTTATCTTTGCAATACGTTTGCAGTGTCATATATAAAACCCTTTGCAATAAGATGATTCAATGTGGGTTCTATTTACGTTAATTTGTATCAATGCAGTAATTGGTAGTTAGTATCACTCCAATATTGCAGATGGTATAACCTTAAACTCAGCTGTGTCATATCTGTACTGCAATACTATTGAAGTATTCACAATGTCGGCACCTATATTACCCTACACATGGAAAACTTCATCCCTATATTGAAGGACATCATATGGCGAAAAACTGCCAATCTGGGGTCCAAGATGCTAGGATCAGTCCTTGCTCATCCAGGACCATCAAGGATAACATTGGTTCTCTTGCCCCTGCTCTCGCTGAGTTCTGCAATCATTCTTTTACCATGGGATCTTTTCCCACTCCCCGAAAGCCCTCCCTTATGTGCCCACTCCTGAAAAAACATTCCTCTGACCCTACCTGCCCTCCCAGCTATTGCGCTATTTCAATCACCCCATTCCTTAGGAAGCTTCTTGAGAAGCTGGCCTTGCCCCAACTTAACTCTCAAACTGAACTTGTTGGTGGCCTCCATGACGATCAATCTGGATTCAGAGCATCCAGAGGCACGGAAACTGCTCTTCTGAACACCTGTGAAGAACTGCTCGCCTCTCTTGACTCCAACTCCCCAGCAGTCCATATCCTTCTTGATCACTCACCTGCATTTGACTCAGTTAACCATTCCATCCTCATACAAAGGATCCACGATACACTTGGTATCTTGGAGTGGGTACAGGACTGGCTGTCCTCTTTCCTCACTAACCACTCTTCCCAATTCATTCTGGGCCCATTCTCCTCTCCTACTTCCATTTCCACCTGTAGTGCCCCCCATGGTTCTATTCTCCCCCCTACCTTGCTCTCCTTGCACACCTCATCTCCTCCGTCTCCTCCAACTTCCAGTGTTACGCAGACAACACACAGCTTCTCTTCAGACTCCCTGCTGACCCTCTTACACCCTCCATCATCCCTGACTGCCTTTCTGCCATTCAGTCCTGGTGCGCCTCCAATGATCTCTGCCTCAATGCCTGTAAAACTGAGATCCTTCCCATTGGTACCCCTGCTCCCTTGTTCTTCCCTTCACTCCAGCATTCCTCCTTGGGTTCTTTCCCTGCTCCTTAAACTGAAGCCAGAAACCTTGGAGTCATCTTCAACTCCCCTCTCTCCTTCCACCCTCACACTCAGGATATTGCCAAGAGGTCCAACTACCTGCTCTTCCTTCTCAAAGGAATTTTACCTTTTTTCACTTTCCAGCAGAGGCTCAATGTGACTCAAGCCCTAGTTCTCTCTAGACTTGACTACTGTAATAGCCTTCTTCTGAATCTTCCTTCCTCCACACTGTGACCACTTCAGCTAATTCAGAATAGAGCAGCAAGACTTATCCTTGCCCTTAAGCCCAGGGCCCGAATCTCTCCTGCTCTAAAAAGTCTTCATTGACTCCTGGTTGCTGCACGGATTAAATCAAATCCCTCTGCATCCTCCACCAGTCTGTCTGGGCCAAGGCCCACAATATCTTCAACTCTAATGAAGAACTAAAGGCACAAAAGCCAAAGCGATGCCCAGCGCTTGCACACACTACTTTCGAAACAGACTGGTAGGCTGCAGGTTGGCTGGAAAGGGCTGGGCATATCGCCAATATACGCCAAGGTAATGAAGACCTGAACACAAGGGTTTCCAGAAACACTGTGCCACAAAAGAGTCCACAAATTTGAAGATGCAATCTTGCATTTAATTCAACAGAAGGAAGGTCAGCCTGACACGTGTTTCGAGCTATCCAGCTCTTCTTCCGAGGCTGATTAAACAGAAGTTGACAATCCAATGACAAGTATAACGTAAAGAAATATTAAATGAAATAAAATAAAATAAAAGGTCCTCAAGTCAGGGGCTCACATTGGTGTGGTTATAACACACAAGAACACAACCATATTGCCACAGAGGTCAATTTAACAAATGACAGTTTGCATAAAAAATATATATAAAAAGAGTACATTCATGATAGGCCAAGTTGACCGCAACCGAATGATACATGAGGATGGCAAAGATAAAAAGAAGAGGGAGTGGGGGTTAAGAAAGGTAATCAGGGTGGGAGAGAGAAAAAGAGAAATCCACAAGTTTTTGATTAATATATGACTCCATTTCAGTGCAGCGCGACCAGATGATCAAAAACAAAAATTCAAAAACGGCATTAAATATGCAAAATGGCACTGTACATTTGAATGATAGCACGAGTTGCAACGTGATTCATCAATTAAGTAATAACTGAAAATCCCAAGGAAAATGGATTAAAGGGCATGAAGGATGAAACCTTAGGAAACAGACTCATCCCCAAATCAATGTATAGCTGCGTTACAGAAAAAAACACTTATCCAAAAAAACAATATACCAATTTAAAGGGAGTTGTTAAACTACACACCACTGCTAGTCCCACAGTTGCTGAATCAGTGTCCTTGGCCCTAATGCATCTTTGGGGCCATAACCTCCCTCAGCGATCACTCCCAGCTCCTGTCAATCCACAACACTTTGCATCTGCACACCCCACCCACTCGGGAGACTGATATAATATGGGATATTTACTGAAATATAACTATCTAAAAACATGTTGGCATGACAGTATTACACTAAACAGTAGCAGCAATTCAATAATAGTTTCATCTAATTTCCGTTCTAATATTTCTGTCATTATTTTTGGTCTTTTGATTTGACACGTTTCAGTGACACAGATGGTCATTTTAATGTTTTACTGTAATCACAACCGTTAATATTGAAAGTACTTTGAACATGCAATGTATTGCCTTGAAGAAGTGCACAGACATGAAATCTAAGGACAAACAGGTACTGAAAAGTAGATATCAAAACATTATGTGGAGTCATAAGTCTGGGCACACTTTTATTAATGTGCAATTTCTTGATTAGTGAAGTTTGCAATTTGTCATCCACCACTTTTTAAGAATGTTGGCACCTGACAGTTTGTGTTGATATCAAGAATATTCTGGCCAGTGCATAATATAATAGTATACATGTATTTAAGATTGATCTATTATAGTGGAATTATTGAGCGCATTAACAGCATACAAAACATTTGTTCTCATTAAATGTTGGTCGGCACTTACTTTTAAGCACCTGACACTCGCTTTCACACAAGTAAACTGACTAACTTATTTTCTTTTCTTGTCCCACAAACTTGGCTGCTTTGGGTTTGTTAGTGCATTGACGTTTCTCAGGGTATAGTCTGACTTTGGTCCAGCAAACAAGTTTTATTCTTTTATTCCTTCCTCTGTGCTGCCCTAAAACATGCTACTGTATCTGCTTCTTCCCCATTTGCGTTCCTGTCTAGTTTTTTAATAGTGTACTACATTACTTCAAGAACACTTAAAAAGCTTGAGTTAATAGCATTCAGTACAAGTATTAAACAATGATCAGTCCTAAGCATGTATGTTCATGTTCAGGAATTATTGTGTGGGAGCGAGGGGCCAATGGGCCCCTCTATGGCATCACTTCTCAGTACAAAACTCAGACCAAGTGCCTCTAGTGGTGGGTACGCCCCTCGCCCTTACGCGATGTTAACTTTGGGTTACATTCGCGTAGGTGGGGACCACCAAGCAGGACACAGGGCATCAATTCTTTTGACCCCCTTTCGACTCCATCTTGGTGACCAGGCCTCACTGCGATAGTACAAAATGCCTCTCTCCCTTTTCCCCACCGCAGCAGCTCGGAGCACATGGCCCCCTCCCTTGTTCCCACTCTGACTGGAAAACTCCGCAGCTCCATTCTCACGCTGAAGCCGGAGATGCTTGCAACAAATAATAAATGTAACACATCTCTTTTCCTCTGAGATCACTGTCCTGCATGTGAACCAGCATGAGTCGAGCTCCTAACTTGTCCATCTCCACAAAAGTGTCGTTGCCCTCTCACCCTCGCCAGTTGAAACTTATTGTCATTCTAACCCTGTGTCCCGGCAAGTTATCTCTTTCATGTGCCAGACCGCTGACCATGCTATGAAGCCCACCCAACAGACCCCCAACTAACATTAGACCCCTGCTGCAGTATATCGTGCCCAATACTAACAAATGCCACATACCTGCGATTCTTGTGAGACTAACCCTACAGGTCAATGACAGTATTATAGTGGTCAAGACTCGTAAACCTGTGATCCGTATAACCCAAACATCACAGATGTTATAGATACCTGTGTGATTTGTATAGTGACATGATAAACTACTGAGTGTCTTTTGATCAGCCATTATTTAGTGCATGCATTATTTAGAATGTATTTTCTTAGCTTAGATAGTGACCACCATGTTTCACAGCGACCTGACCTTCACCCATCCGGAGTCCAGATGTCTGACATCAATCCTCCTGCCAAGTAAACAACCAACCCGGAGGAAGAGATGACCCCCACACCTAAGACACCACCCTGGCTGACCAATCCGGATCCAACGCAGCATCATGTGTTAAATATGCCAATGTACTATATAATATGGTGTAACTTTGATGTGTTCAGAGCGCTCTCAGAGATCTAGATAAACTTTTCCTTGAACTCTCGCAGCCTGCTGTTTTGTGCCTTGTTCCCTGTCCAGGGAGTGTCTGTTTTATTCATTTCTACACGTATAAGTCAGGGAGCGCACAAACATTTGGTGACCCCCTGCGACGTGATCGGAGAGGTGCTTCGAGGCCGGCGCCGTGCGGCGAGATCCGGGACACCCCCCAGCAAAACCATTGCCTCTGCGGCCGACCAGTCTGTGCGCACTACGAAGAAGGGTCAAGGGTTCCCGGTTTACAAATACAGACTGAAAAGCTGCTCGCCGAGGCGGGCCACGGCTTGGTTTGGGTGCGAGCCTGACTGGGGTCAGACTGCGAGCGGCGACCCTCGAGTCACCTGACTGAATACGTGAGTGCCGGTTGCGAAGGTTACGAAGGAAAGGTAAGGGGGAAATAGGGGGGACAGGTAGTAATGGGTTATAGGGAAGAGTAGGGCCTGTGTGAGTGATGATGAAGCTTTTCTGATCTGCCCTTTATATGGCTATTAGGTTTTTGTAAGAAGTGAAGAGAAAAAAGAGAAGTGGTATCCTAGCCCGAACAGGGTAGAAGGCGACGCAGCGTAGCATTGTCTCATCCAGTGCAGAACAAATAAGTGAAGATACAGAGAAAATATTGAGTAGACTCGGAGTAGTTATTTAGAACATTATTTTTCTGGGTACGAAAGGATTCTTGGAAAAGAGTAATAGGGTGTAAGAGGTGGGGAGTGAATGAGAAGAGTAGGCAAGACGGGGAAGGGGTGGTAAAAGAACAGATGGAAAGAAAAAGCGCGCAGGTAGTGCATGTGCATGATATGTGTTATATGTCTTTTGGGTTCTGTCCATTTCTGTCAAGGATATCCAAGTACTGTGATTAATTTGTGGTTAAAGTGGCAAAATATGAAAAAATGAACTGTTGAATTTGAACATGCAACATACATAAGGTTAACGTTGAAAAGTGATTCATATATCTATCTTGATACATATGTGTGCAGACCACCTATAAGTAATTGAAAAGATTCAGGGTATATTGTTCAGCTAGAAGGAAAGAAAGGCAAGTGGAGAAGTGATTAGAGGGAAAGAGAGGTTGAAGGGCAAGTACAGACAAAGGGAAAGAAGAACAAATATCGTCATGGGGAGAATAACACCACTAGCACATATTTGTCAGCACCTTCCGTTATACAGTGAGAAGATACAAAAATACCACGATCAATGGTTGACGGAGATAAAAGGAGACATTGTGATGCCAATTTGGCCAGAAGGTGCGGCATTCGATAAAAGGGTGTTAGATTTAGTATCCACACACTTGTTAGCAAGGTATAAGGGGAAACAACTACAGAATAGAAGAGAAGTACTAGACCTGTGGCGAATGTTTGAAGAAGTTACGCCTACAGCAGAGGTAAATAAAGAAAGAGCGAACGAAACCCAGAAAACACAGGAAGAGGTAAGCGGAACGCCAAAGGGCGAGTGCACAACCACTACAGCTGAAGGCGATACAACAAAAATATATCCTTTAATGTCAAGGACAGCAGTAGGATACAGTGAGCCCCTGTACATACCAGCATGTCCCACCCCCGCGCCCTCAACCGGAGCAGTTGCCACGGTACCGCCACCCTATGATAAAGGACGTTTGTATGGCCCAACAAGCGCACCCCCTGTGAATTTGGCACACTTAACTGGAGAATTAGACCGCCAGCTAGCAAAGGCACAGATGGAAATAACGCGGCTAAGAGCATTGTGCGATAGAGACCAAATGCTGCCATGGGGAGGAGAGGTGCCACCATTATCCATGGTGGATCTAACGCCAACATTGAGCACAGCAGGGGAAGTGGCACAAGCAATCTCAGAGCCAGCACGATCAGTATCATCACAAGGAACACGCATACCACAAGGGCAAGAGAAAGAGTGGCAGTCAGGGGAGTTCCTGTTTCATCTAAATGACAAACCCGTGAGGATTATACACCCACCCACCCCAGAAAGTGAGAGAGGGGAAGGATGTGATGGAAACAATGAGCAAGAATCAGAAATAGAAGAGGTGTGGAGTGACTTAGACGTATATGAAGAGGCAGCTGCCGAGGGCGGGTCCCCACTGCCATACCGCCGTTACCCAGATACACCATCGCCACCACTATGGCAGGGTAGACTAAGACAGCGAGGGGGAAATATGATGGTAAGTAAAATAAAGAAAGGTGCGGTAAGTAAGGTAGGAAAGAAACACAAGTTACACATGCCATTGATACATAAAGGAGCAGGTAGGCCACACTACATTCCATGGGCTCAAATGGATAAAAACAACTTGCTAAAGGTCCTCCCCCCACTATCGGGAGGGGCTGGGAAATGGATACACACCTTTGATAAAACACAGCAGGAGTGCCTCTCGCAATAGTGGATGTGAAAAGTTTATTAGTGTCAGCAATTGGTGACCAAGCAGACGTAGAGTGGGAAAAGGCCGGATTCCCCGGAGTAACGATGAGTTGTGACCGCCACGATGGATCGGCGTTCAAGAACGTCCGAGCACAGGTATGGGATGCATTGCGGCGCACGTTTCCTGATATTCCAGATTTACTTTTAGTGATGCAGTGTACAATGGAGGAGAACGAGGATCCTACGCAATTCATACTGTGGGTGCAAGATTTATGGAGAAGCAAAACTGGCACGGCGTGGAACCAATCCACCGCCTTGTTCTATTTTATCATCAAAAAGGGGCTCCCGAAGGATGTGCAGAAGGCCTTGGACAAAATAGCTGGGATAGAAGCCAAGCGCTGGCCTGAAATACAGAGCATAATTGTGCACCACTGCAAGAGGATCAAAGAGAGAGAAAAAGAGATAGCTCAAAAAAGGCTGGCAGACGAGGCAAAACTGGTACAGAACAAATTAGTGAAGGTCGCCGCCATCAACGCCAGCGTAGCCACAGACAGAGAAAACGAGGGGGATGAAGGAGCGGGAAATAGACAAGTGACAATAGCGGCACTGTAGGTAACCGGAGGACAAGGACCGTGGAACGGAGAAGAGCAGTACGGTGGACAACAGTGGCAAAAAAGACCAGTAAGAGGAAGAGGTGGGTTCCGTGGCCAGAGAGGGGGGTTTGGAGGTATGGGGAATAGAGGATTTGGTGGTCAAGGAATGAGAGGCGGCCCACAAGGGTCATGCTGGAATTGTGGGAGATGGGGACACTATTCCAGAGATTGTAGAATGCGGCCTTCAGGGTATTTCCAGGGGCAACAGCCCATGGAGAACGAACAAGGTTGGGGGTGCCCACACCCAGGTAGCCCCTATGGACTACCGATGGGAGGAGGGAGACAGCAGGACCAATGCTATAACAAACCTCAGATGCAGCAAGGACAGCAACCACCGCCACAACCTATGGCAAGACAAAATGCGGTAGGAAACACAAACAGCAATTGTTTTGCGACAGCCGCAAACGGTGCGCCTGCACCATACCGTGGCGTAACAGTGGTTGGAGACAATGTCTTTTCAGTGCCATGGCAAGAAAGACATTCAGATTAGGACAGCCCACAGGGAACACTTGCGTGTCCAGTCCTATCTACCACCCTACGTGCAGAAGAGGAACCACTAGTGGGGGCAGAGATAGGAAATAAGCAGTTTATCTTTATGGTAGACTCAGGAGCAGAGAAATAATGTCTTATGGAAGGGCGGTTTCCACTCTCAGGCAGGAATTTAGATACGCAGGGGTTCTCTGGGGCTATTTTAAAAGTTCCTTACACTAAAGATCTTGATATAACGGTGGGGGGGAAACCGTGCGCGCACCCTTACTGTACCACGAAGACGCGCCGATCAATCTGTTGGGGAGACATTTGTTAAGCAAATTAAACATGACCTTCTTGTTTACAGAACGAGGAATAGTGTGTTCAACCCCAGGAGTGTGCCCAGTACAAGCTATGTTGATGATCAGCACAGTAATGAACAAAGTTGTGGTGCGAGGAATACCCATTGATATAAGTATGTTTATTTATGGCATCAAAGTATTAGCACGAGTGGTGCCAGAGATAACGAGAAAAGAATGGAGAACACCATCAGATTTCATATTCCGCCCAATTGCACACACAGACGTCGTGCCAGGCACGATAATGTCCATAGACATCGAGGCAGTTCAAGTATCCAGCAGACGTATTGTGGTCATAGGATTGTGTGCGCATGGGTGCAAGTGGAGAACTGTGTTATGCATAGACCCAAACATAATGCTACAAGACATAACAGACGAGGAATTATTCACTGATGGTGAAAATGACGGAGAAATAATAATGAAAATAAGTATACCATGTGACATTATGATCCAGTACAGAGAGGTACACAACCCACTCATGGCTATCGTTAATGCCCCACTGACTATATTTGAGGATGACATGGCAAAGGTAGCACCTCAAATTTGGACCACAGGGCCCCACAATGTAGGGTTACTGCATGAGGTGACACCAATAAAAATAAAACTCAAGCCAGGTGCAATACCGCCGAGGGTAAAGCAATATCCCATATCGGGGGAAGCAGAGGGGGGAATTAGGGAAACCATAAATGCGGTCCTAAAACAAATCATCATACTGCCATCAAACTCCCCATGTAATACAGCGATTTTCCCGATCAAAAACGCAAAAGGAGGGGCGTGGAGGATGATCCAGGATCTCTGCCCACTCAATGACGTCATTCAAAAAGAGTTCCCATTAGTGCCTAACACGGCATCAATATTGTGCAGCGTACCAAAAGAATCAACATGTTTTACTGTAATTGATTTGAAAAATGCTTTCTTCTCCATACCACTTGACCCAGGATCCCAATACCTGACAACGTTCACATTAGGGAACAACAGGTATGAACATCGCAGACTCCCACAAGGGTATTGCGAAAGCCCCATAATTTTTAACAGGGTGTTACGTGAGGACATTGGAAACATAGATGTAGAGAGTAGCATTATCCAATACGTAGACGATTTACTCATCTGCAGCTATACAGAAGAAAAGTGCAGAGAAGACTCGATAGCAATACTGAATGTGTTAGCTACCAAGGGATACAAGGTGGACAAAGGAAAATTGCAGTACTGTCTCGCCGAGGTTGTATACCTCGGACCGCTAATATCAAAAGATGGAAAGTGAATACTCCCAGACAGAACAGCTGCTATACGCAACATAATAATCCTAAAAACTGTGAAAGGCATGCAAAAGTTTCTTGGCATTTATAACTATTGCCGAGCATGGATCCTTGATTACGCGGCATACACACGCCCCTTACTACAAGCATTAAAAGAGGCACAGAAAAATAGAGACGCAATAAAATGGACGCATGAAATGATGACACAGTATTTTAACTTAAAAGACCTCATTGCTGATGCCCCCGTTCTCGTGAACCCAGATTATGAGAGGGAATTTTTCTTGTTTTCGCACTGTAATGGGACATTGATGACGGCAGTACTGACACAGAAAACATCACTAGGTCACAAACCATTGGCTTATTACAGCAGGACAATAGATCCAGTAATGAAAGGCCATTTCGCGTGCGAACAGGCTCTCGCAACTGCGACCTTCGCGACTGAAAAGAGCGCCACCATTGTCATGGGATGTTCAGTAACGCTATATGCGTAGCATTCCCTATTCGCCCTCCTTGAGCAATCAAAATCAACGCTAACAACACAGAGAGCAACAGCATATGAAATAATAATTTCGAGCCCCAACGTACACGTTTTAAGGTGCAAAACAGTAAACCCAGCAACATTCATTACAGAGCCACGCACGACAGAGGACATACACGAACACGATTGTGCCACATATAAGGGGGAAGGTGATGACATCCCAAAAGCAAGTGAAAATGCTCTACAGGAGGGAAAAATATATTTCATAGATGGGTCAGCATCAATAAACCCCGAAACAAGGGAAAAACACGTGAGGATGGCGGTAGTGCGCATGGAGGAAGATGACTATGAGACAATTGTGCAAAAGCGCCTCCCATCCCATTACTCAGCACAGGCAGCCGAACTAACTGCCCTGATCGAAGCACTGCACACAGCCAAGTGCGGTGACAATATACTCAGACTCAGCATATGCAACTACCACAGTGCACTCAGGGTTGTCACGGTGGCGTAGACGGGGAATGAGGAGGGCAAACGGTTCTCCAGTACAGCATGCAACATTGTTGAATGAGTTAATAGATCCATTAGCAGTATCATCGGTAGTGGCAGTGGTGAAATGCCAAGCCCATACCAACAACACAGATGCAGTCTCATTGGGAAACGCGGCAGCCGACGCAGCAGCGAAGGAGGCCTCGTATTTCAATGTAACACCAACACTCGAATGCATTGTAAAAGCAACCACCACAGACCCACTAGAAGAAGCCTACAGTAATACCCCAATAGCGCAGATAATAGAATTACAAAGAAGAGCACCAGAGGAGGAGCAAGAACTGTGGAGCAAACGGGGATGTAAACAATCAGCCACAGATCTCATTTGGAGACAGGAGACAACAGGAAAGGTTGTAATGCCCATAGAGTTACTAGAAATAGCATTCCAACAGCTGCATTTCCCCGGCCATGTAGCAAAACAACACATTGCCGCAGACATCCAGGAACACTGGTTCGTCCCCAATTTGCATGAGCACCTGTCAAAATTCATTGTAGAATGCATAACATGCCAAACATATAATTTAGGAATGACATTGAGAACATTGCGCGGTACCCTGCCCCGACCAACAGGACCATTTAGAGAGCTCCATATAGACTATGCTGAAATGGGAGACCGATGTAATGGAGCAAGATATTTGATTGTGGTGGTGTGCCCCTTTTCAAGATGGGTGGAAGCGGGCCCATGTCCCCACCCAGACGCGAAGTGTGCGGCCAAATTACTTAATCGGGAAGTGTTTTCCCGATGGGGAATATGCGATGTGATAAAATCAGACAACGGTACGCACTTCGTGAATGACCTCTTTAAGGAAGTGACATCACTCTTGGGGGTAAAACACAAACTAGCTCAATTTATCTTCCGATGGTGAATGGGGTGGTGGAAAAGATCAATGGATTGCTGAAGAGTAAGTTATCAAAGTTGTGTAACACACTGAAGAAGAACTGGGTGTATTGCTTGCCCCTAGCACTGTTCCAACTCAGGACACAACCATGTAAAGACCACCATCTGAGCCCCCACGAAATTGTAACTGGGAGGCGAACACACACGCCAGTATCCCCAATTAGAAGAGCATCGGATGAACACAGGGCTGCCACAGTGCTGGGGGAAGAGTTCAAGGAACACCTGACCCAGTTAAAACACGCAGTACGCAGCATAGCACGACAAATAGCACCGCCTTTTACTGAAAATGTGGCACTGATACCACCACACCGGCCCCAGACAGTTCAAGCGGGCCACTGATGCCAGGAGCACACGTGTACGTCCGCAGCTTTGTATGGTGGTGGATTTCACCCAGGTTTCATGGCCCTTACGAGGTCATCTATAGTACACCCACTGCGGTGAAGGTGAAAGGATTGAAGTATTGGGCGCACTTATCAGACGTGAGGAGGGCACACAATAGTACAATCCACCAAGAGGAGCAAGTTGGTGCCACTGGTACCGCAAATGAGGTTGAAAAAGGATAACCAAATTGTCATTAAAGAGAACATGCAGAGATAAAAGTTATCATATGTATTTTGTTCTGCACGACTTATCTCCTACTTCCTTCTTTTCTATGTTTTCCTTCTTTCCTTTTTGATTGATCGATATCCTCTCCATACACCTCAACTCTCTCTATCTCCCACCTTCGTTTCGATTATTGTTCCATGCTTTTCTCCATCACTGTTTTACTCTCCTTCCCTCCATAGCAAAAGTAAATGTGTAATAGAGTAAATGAACAAACATGACTAAAAATAATGATTAAATATGAAGTTGAACAAAAAATGTAAATACATGTATATATTGTGGTGACTTAACGAATTTATATCGCCCCTCCAGGTGACAAATGGCCCAACGAACTACAATCGCGGAGAACCAATTAATGCTAGATAGTGATAGGGACGCCATTAGGGCTAAAGGGTTCAGTAACGTTGAATGTGTTTTGAAATGTGCTGCAGTTTTGATGTCAGTAATATTGTTTTTCATGGCTTGGTATTATACCCTTTTATCTTTGGTTAATGACATGCACAGGGGAGGAAACAGGGCTAACATGATACGAGAAGGGTCGCACTTGATATGGACTGGGGTGAAGACTATGTGGAAAGAATCACATGAGATTTACATGAACAATACAGACGTGATGCGACCTTCAGAACATGCCACTGTAGGATCAATAAGTGTATCATTGTTACGTCTGAACATAAATATGAGTGATGCTTATGAATTTAATGAATACGATGGAGATTATTATTGGCCAAATGATTTAACTAACACCAGTACACATTCACAGACAACCACACACCCTACCTCACGCGACATTACTGTTACTGATGAAGAAACACATATCATATTTAATAACAATGATACAGCCTGGGCTGGCATGTTTCCAATACATTACAAAAAGGTGAAAAACAATGACAAAGAAGGGAGAAGGAGGAGAAAAGGGGGGCGGGAGGGAAAAGATACGACATTTATCATGACCTGGAGTTAGACGAAATAGAAGATGCCCGCCACCCTGATCAATCAAATAAATGGTATTCCGACATGAGTGCCACGGCGAAGCAAGCAACAAATGAAAGTTGCTACGTCTGTTCACTCATCCCGCACGCATCAGGAACACCGAAAATGTTAGTACTTCAGGAAGTGCCCTTGTCAGAGGCCCAATGTTTAATTCATCTGGTTTTATGCAGAATAAAAAGCATGTTCCAAACGCACACTGTCACATTGAAAAAACTGGAAAATGAGAGAACGTGCACAAGCACGTGTACTTCCTACAGGTGAGAACATTACTGATAGGAGGTGTGAAATTAGAGCTAAAGTCCTCTCCTGTCCTGGGCTCGTAGTGCTGAGCATTCTTTAATGCTTGGCACCATGACATCTGGAAACCCAATGATAGTACTGGACTCTAGCAGTGTGGAAGTCCTCTGAAGGAACATTGTCAATGGCATATGAATGCCGATGTGCACTAAAGATGGAGTTCTGCTTTGGCACCTCAAAGTGAGCTTTATCCACACGCATCACAAGCCTCGGTTTCTGTAACTCTGCACACAAGGCTGATTCCCATCTTGATACGACCTTACCTAGCTTCACACAGAATGCGGATAAGAAATTGCAAGTTTAATTGGGATGCTAGTGCACAGCTGCGCTCATATCCTTTACGAGCTTTTAGGGAATGTTCTAGGAGAGCCCGGAGGTTGGCTGTTTTCACATAACTGTAGTGTTGCACTAATTGGAAGGTGTGAATTGCTCCGTAATGAAAACATACATTCTTTTCCCAGACTAATTGGGTGCTATGTATTGAAAAATTTACATATAATGATCAGTTGGTGACTGGGGCTATGTAGGAGCAAGATTGTCTAAAGTGTATTGTTGGTGTACATGTCCACTGTTCACCTCACAGCTACTGCTATTAAATATCTACTGAACTAACCTCACCAAAATTGGAATCCTGAGTCTTATTTTCCATTTTCACACTATTAGTGATTTAGGACTCCAGCAATGTAAGCCTTTCCATACAGTTACAGTCAGTGATTTACTCTATAGGGTTGTGATACTTCCAGCAGCGTTTTACTTGTGTTATAGGACCTGTGACTGGTCCGAAGGACGCAGACCCAGTTGTTTAATTTCACAGGTTTCTTTATTAAAGAAAAGGGTAAAGGCCTATATATCCCTATACTATAAGGCATACCTACCTAACAAAACTCAGGTGCTCATCAGTCGCCAGTGAAAGACTCAAAGAATATGTCTGCCATCCAAACTAACCTTATCGGACCATATCACTAACCTAATAACTAAGGACAGCAGAATGACTCCCTTCTCCTGGTATTATGGCTTCTTGCAAACTTAATTTCAACAGTTTATCCTCAAAAAGTATCAGTAGATTGATTTAATCAATTCACACAGTTAATTCACTACTTTCTTGGGTTTTCTTCTGTCTTTTCTTTCGTTATAGTTTTCTGTTCTTTTCCTCTTTTCCTTACTATTTTCATTATCAATGATACTGTTTCACTTTTCTTGTCAAATGTTAGCAAGTCTCTTCTTTGATGCTTTCTAAGATTCTTGGCCGCTCTTCTTTATTTATTCATTCCTGATTGATCTGAGTATGAACATTCCAATACTGATTCTCATTCCCCTTTCTAGGTACTAATGTGATATTTTCCTCTCTCTCACTGGGACGAGTATGAGTGTTCCAGAAATGAGTCTCATTCACTTGTCTAGATATGTCAATGAAACATATTCTCCTTTTTTACTGCAATGAGTATGAGCTTTCCAGTAATGATTATTACTTGGTTAACTGGCTTTTAATATTAGAGTCTCTTTATCTGTATTGAGACCAGTATGAACATTCCATCAGTGATTCTTATTCACCTTTCTAGACATTAATATGATATACTCTTCTCCTTCACTGTGTGAGTATGAGCCTTTCAATAATGATTCTTGTTTGCTATGCTGGAGTTTAATATTATAATCTCTTTATCTATACTGGGACATTCCTATAATGATTCTCTGCCCCCCTCCCAGGTCTCCTTCTTCACTGTTACCTTTGGTTGGTATGGATAACGTCACTGGGTTCTTGATTCTCTTCTGGGTGTCTCTTCAGTTTCTCAGGTTGGCTTACGCTGGTTCCTTTACATGTCTCTCTCTGTCCCTGTAGTTGCAGGCACTCTGGTTTTAGGCCTTCATTATGAGGTTGCTGGTTGGCCGCCGGCGCTACCCTCAGCCTAAGGCAAACCTCTGCCTACTGTTTCCACTGCCTTCATTATGAGGTTGCTGGTTGGCCGCCGGCGCTACCCTCAGCCTAAGGCAAACCTCTGCCTACTGTTTCCACTGCCTGATAACCAACCCGGTAACACCAGAATATTCCAGGCGGCAGAGGAGGGGTAAGTTTCCATTCCCATGGAGTCCTATGACTCCATGGGAATAGGATCACTGAAGCACTGGCATCGTTAGTAACGATGCTAGTGCTTCAGTGAAAAATTTGCTGGTAGGGGCTTGAACTACCGGCAGGTCAAGCCTGCCGGTAGTTCACTGCCCCTACCAGCAGACTTGTAGATTGCCAGTCCAGAACGGATGCGGGTAACCATTGTTACCGGCACTTTTTTCCAGAACGGCAAACTTATAATGAGGGCCTTTCAGTTACCGGCTTGTGCCGTATTCGTAAAGCGGTATTGGCAGTGTTTACAAGACCCCTGGTCCACCACACGCTTTTTGGGGTTATGCCACAGTCTCCATCTCGTTTGCTTCCCAGCTGTTAAGACTTGTTGCGTCTGACTTCACTTCTCTCCTTCTCGTCGATATGAGCCACAGTGCGTCTCCCTCTGATTCCTGTTCTCTCTCCGGTTCAGGACACAGCATCCCGACTCTGCTCAGTGTCAGCTACTCCCCTTTCATATGCTACGCAGCTGTGGGGCTTCCCCGACATAGCAGTGTATTCCTATGTCTCTTTCTCCCATGGCTCCTCTTTGGCTCCACAGATCTCAGTTAATGGGATTTACTTAGTTAAATGAATATTTACAGTTTCTGGTTTATAATAGCACATACTGGTATTTTCTTCACAGGCATTTTTATAGGCTATGTCTTATGAGATAAAATTGGTATATTATTGAGTCATTGTCCCCAAAGGGGTAGTCTCTCCCGATGAGGTCGCACTTGCCTCGAACAGAAGGGGGGGTTTTGTGGAGAGGGCTCATCTCCCTAGCCTCACAGGAGTTGTGGGGGCTCCCCATTGGGGAGAAGGGACACATGACTGTGATTCGTCACAGACCCCAGCAGCATAAGCCTCATCCATAAATTTATAAATATATTGCCAGTGTTATATGACACCAGCAGTGCTCTGCCAGTCATGTTGGGCCTCAGTAGGATGTGGCTCCTTCAGCAGACATGCTGTCTCTCCCTGGGTATATGCGCCATCCCTGCCACATCGGTCAAAAGTGTTGGCGTGACAATAGATGAATATTATCTGTAGAATCAGAAGTGAACTGATTTTTTAAAATCATGTTTCATCCCTTCATGTGTTAAGGAAAATCATACTTAATCTAGAACCATTCCCCCAAATTCAAGTAATCATCTACTTGGTTTATCATGCTTGAGTTATTCAAATATCATTTAGGTAGTTGTACCATAATTTCTCCTTAAAAAACTTGAAAGGCTACAGAAGTCTGTGGACGTATTACAGATGAAGGTGACTTTGCAGAGGGTACATCACTCCGGTGCATAGACTCTGTGTGGAAAAACAGGTTCAGTTCAAGATTCTGTGCCTGGTTCATAATGCCACCAATGGGCTGGGCCCCTCTTTTCTCTCTTCACTACTCACGACACATCATTTTAATAGGTCATTAAGATCTAGGATGTTGAATTGCTTGAACATCCCATAGATCAACAGAAGCCTCTAGTGAGGTCTTATTTGCAGATCTTTGAAACCTAGAAAATCATGTTAATTTAAAAATAACTAAAAATGCTTTTTTAGTGACTCATTGTACTTCAAGCACTCCTTCTTAATACCCTAGACTTAGAGATGTTTAGCTAATTTTCAGCTGTTACCTTTTCGGTTCCTTCTACAGGCTGATTGCTCTACTGCCAAGAAGCCATTTATGGTGTAGGGTTCACTCTACACATAACAACATAAGATAACTCTCACTGCAACATGACCATAGGAAAAGTTCAGAGGTTCAGCTCACCTGAAATATGTGGCTAGGTCACACACTGGCAATCACAGTTTGCTTCAGAAGAGGTTTGACGAGGAGCCTTGTGCAAATTCAATGGTTAATCCCCCTCACTAACGTGAGAGGGGGTTTAGATTCTATTAAAGACAGGAGGCGAGTATTATGCATTACAATCTTTACTTCTGAACAACAGCAGCAAAGACAAAACGTTTACAAACAAAAAAGTTTAAAAAACAGAAGTAAATAAAGTTCACAGTCACTGTAAGGGAGCTCCCCAATCCAACATGGAGGACAGGTCATGCCCTGCAGATGACAAATAAGCAGAGACCCTCCTCTATATATGTCCTTTACTCTAATCCCAACTCCTCTTTCTGCAGCTGTCTTGCACCAGACGCCCACTGCAATGATCCAACTGTGCAGCGCGGAGAAAAAGGATCCAGCGAAACTGGGGGATCTCAACCTCTCCGCAAACTTAAACTGTGACAAAACTCCTCTGGATAGGACCTCTCACCCGAAAGCTGAAACAATATGAAACAGAACAGGGTGCGTGGGTGGTTGTAATAATACTCGCCTCCTGTCTTTAATAGAATCTAAACCCCCTCTCACGTTAGTGAGGTGGATTAACCATTCTATGGTGTTATGGAGAATTCTCTGTTTAGGCTGAATTTCCTAACCTAGTGAGTCCCCCAGCAGCTTTGCTGGATTTTTGGGGTTTATTTTTTTTCTCCTGCCAAGAGTGAGACTCTTTTATCCTCACTCTTGGACATGATTTGAGTGTGTTCCTTTGACTCTAGATGTGTTTAATTGGCTTTTTTTCCATAGGGCGTCATGTGTTTTTGTGATGTGTGTTACACAGCACCCTCAGTGCAGTAACACAGGGGTGTCATAGTGGCCCCCCAGTATAGACTCCATACCCTGGGACTGACTACTGTCTCCCAGGGCATGTAAAGTCACCATTGACTTTACTAGTCTTGAATTCTGAACAGAACCACTACAAACCATCATAATGTGGACGTACTGGCCGGGGCAATTCGATTGCCCCGGGATCTGTTAGTCGAGGGGGCACGTCTCCGTCCCCCCTTATCGAGTTTTGGCTGGTGACAGTGGATACTACTTTTTATATTCAACCGCGAATATTTCTCTATGGGATTTTCCCATTGTTCGAGGCTACTATCTTTATTTATTTAATTACAATAGCCTCGAACATACCGCCGGTTTATTTAATTATTATTAATTCTCCGGTTGGTATTTTTTGCCAAAACTCGGTTCTAAAATGGCGTTTGTGTTCTCTTCTGTGACTCCTACCCAAGTCGAGCCCTTTGTTCCTCTTTTTGGCGGGCTTCTCCACAGAAGCCCTCCAAAGTGGTGGCACTCTGTCTGGGGTACTTAGGAGGGGTGGAGGGGGATTTATGCACCCTGGACTGAGTTGCCTAGGCAACTCAAGTCACACTCCGTCCTGATTGACCCAAGTGGTGAGCCGGCCGGCTCACCACTTAGCATGTTTGAGTGACAGCTAGGCTGAGTGAATGGGGGTTTTCTGCATAAAAGCAGGGCTTTGGGGACTGGAACTTCAGAAGTTGCCACAGGACCTAAGAATCCAACGAGGGAGAAGCTGAGCCGACCTGCCACGACGACACCACCGGTGGAGCCCTGCTGGACCGTCTCACACTTTTCCCAACGACAGAGGAGATCTCCCGCCGGAGAGTCTTCTTCCTTTGACTGGTGGGGATAACCAGTTTCACCGTCTTTTCGCCTTTCCGACGCATCTCGTGGCCACCTTGCCTGTGCCAAGCACCCCGGCAACCGGAATACCAAGTTTTACCACGACCGCGAAATAAAGGGTAATACCTTTAACCGGAAAACTCTGCGGCTGGTTTCTTCCCTGGCAGTGCAACGACCTTCATCTTTCCTCCAAGTCGAGATCTTCTCTTTCCCTGGACGATGCCGAGACTTGCAACCGCTGCCAGGAACAACTGCCACCGCTGGAGGATCCTTCCCACTTAAGGTACCATGTTCTGCCTGGCTTCCCTTGCCACCGACTGTACGGGGTAGATTTAGCCCCCGGCTTTTGAACCTGGGTTAGCCTGGGACACCCTGGCTAAACTTTTCTGAGCCTCTCTAAACTCTTTTCGAACTCTCTGCAAGACTTTTAAAGCCTAGTGTAACTGTGTGATCTTGGGCGCATTTGTGCTCTGCTCTCTCTAAAAGTGGGCCCAGCCTATGGACTTTGGCTCACAAGTGACTTTTGCTCTTCTGCCTTGCTAAAAGTGTTCCTAAATCTTAGAGTGGTGTATCTTCACATATTCTGTCTTTTTCCCTACCTTCTTCATGAACGTATTGGAGTACCATCTATAGTTAAGCGCTCACCTCTGTCTGGAAATAAGTGGTGTTAACTAAGACTTGTCTGATAAGGAATAAGGGTTGTATATATTATAATAGTAACTGTGGGGGGCGTGGCTTGATGGCTACGTGAGAGGACGTTCCTTGGAGGAGCTCCCGATGATCCGATCCTGATCCTGGGAAAAAAGTGATGGTTTTTGGCAGACTTTCGAGCCCACGGTGCATCTAAAGGCTTATGAAAGTGGGGGGCATATGGTGCGTGCCCTCCCCAACGGCGAGACTGCATATTCACGGAACTAGACCCCGAAGAAGTTGGCGGTCGCACAAAGGAAGGGAAGCACCCAAGATGGCCGCCTGTGGACAAAGGGCCATAAAAGGTCCGACGAGCTGAGGAAGACAAGGTTGGTCGGAACGTGGGCGAGCCCAACCAGATAGACGGGTCGCATGCGCCTCGGGCTGAAAGCAAGAACATAAGGGCGAGCCCCTACTGATGAGGCCATGGGTTGTGGCGGACTAGCAGAGTGAACCCACAAGGATACAGCTGGGCGCGTGGGCCCAATCGACGCAACAGGATGTCTTCCAAGGTGGTGCGACCCCGGATCAAGCAGCCTACGATGGAGACCTATGCTAGGTCGCCCTCAGGCGCGGAAGGGGGCAAGAGCAAAGAAACCCCTGCGGCGGCGACGGACCCACCGGGTACCATCCAGGAGGTGCTGGCAGCAATTGCTGACCTGAAGGTGGCCTGGGAGACGAAGCTGGGCCTGGCCATGAAAGAGTTGCAAGAGGGCCTAAACCTCAAGATAGGAGCGGTCCGAGAAGAAGTGAACCTGTTGCGCCAGGATGTGCGAACGATCGCGGAGCGCACTGGGGAACTGGAGCAGGAGTTGGACCCGACCGTGGAGGCGTTCAATACACACGCCAAGGAACTTCATGCCCTCATGCAGCGAGTGGGCAATTTGGAGGACAGAGCAGAGCAGGCGGAGGGGCGCGCCAGGCGCAACAACATTCGCATAGTCGGGGTACTGGAGGGAATGGAAGGATCGAACCCCACGGATTTCGTTGAAACCATGCTTTTGCAGGAGATTACAGGCGGAGAGCTGACCCAGGGGTTCGCGGTCGAAAGGGTGCACAGGGCCCTGACCAGGAGACCGGCCCCAGGAGCCCCCCCGCGGCCGTTGATTGCAGAGATCTTGAACTATCGTGACCGCGAGAAGATTCTCAAATTTTTCTGGAAAGGGGGCACGATAGAAAGGGGGTCAGCGAATATAACAGCGTATCAGGATTACACGCTGCTTGTACAACAGAGTCGAATGAACTTTGGAACGGTGAAGAGGAGGCTCAAAGAGGCAGGACACCGCTACATGTTGCTTTACCCCGCTAGGTTAAAGGTGATCCATAAGAACAGATCCCTCTTCTTTGAGACGCCGAGCGACGCGATGGAATGGCTGGATATGCAAGGTCAACCACAGGAATCGGATGCCCAGACAGAAGCGGATGGAGATAAGTAGCACGCTGCAGAGGCACCCGTGAGGCCATAGCTATGACATTGGGACTATAATATAGTTTGATATTGTGCTTGTGTGGGGGAAGTCACAGCATCTGCCGGTGGGTCCCGTTGAATTCACTTCTCCTAAATAGATGACTGGGAGCTCCTGGGGAGCAACCTCTGCACCCGATAGTAGTATACTTAGTTAGGTCACTGTTAGATTGGTGACACCCCGCGGGGTCCTTGTTCTTGGTCACGAGACGGGTCCAGACGTGGGTAGGCCTGAGATCCAGGGATGGAGCTGGGCATTTGTTGGCGGTTGGTGGGGAGGGGGGGAGAGTTGCGTGCAGTGGTGTGAGGTTGGAGAAGGGGGGGGGGGCACGGTTCGTTAATAGTAGGGAAGGAGCCAGGAAACGACCCTACATGGGGAACATTATGGGGAGGGATGGGACGGAGATAGACCGACTAGATGGCATCGGGTAATCTCAGAATTGTGACCTGGAATGTACGGGGCCTCAACAGCTACCTTAAACGCAACAAAGTGATGATGTATTTAAAGAGGATGCGCGTAGACATAGCCCTGCTGCAAGAGACCCACCTCACTAGGGAAAGGCTGGAGGTGGTCGGGAGGAAATGGAAGAGCTCCTTTGTGGGGGCGGCGTACTCAGCGTGTGCCAGAGGGGTCGTCACTTGGGTGGCGCCCCACGTGCCGTTCCGAGTGCTTGATTCTACGGTGGACCCGGAGGGTAGAATGGTGGTGGTAACGGGTCTCTTGGAAAACAGAGAAATACACATCATAAATTTGTACGCCCCCAATAACGATACAGCGGCTTACTTTAGGACCCTCTACGGTAAACTTGGCCCCCTGGCGGGGGGTACGGTAGTGTGGGGGGGGACTTTAACTGTACTGTAGACCCCAGTATGGATAGGTCCAAGGATAGGGCAGGAAAAATGGCACCGGCGGCTAAAGCGCTGAGTACCCTACTGAAAGACCTAGGCCTAGAGGATGTGTGGAGGAGGCTGCATCCCACGGATAGACAGTACTCACACTACACAGCGCCACATGATTTGTACACAAGGTTAGACTACATGTTTGTAACAGCCGGGATAGTGAGAGAAATAGAAGGAGCAGAATACAAGGTCCGAGTGCTGTCGGACCACTCGCCCTTGGTGGTAGACTGGAGACACCAGCCTCCACGCCCGCAGATCCCTGCATGGAGACTTAGGACCGAGGCTCTGCAGGATGAGGGGTTTTGGGAGGGCCTGAGGGACGCCATTGAAGAATATTTTGATAAAAACACGGGAAGCGTAAGCTCTGTGGGCACACTGTGGGAAGCGTTTAAGGTGGTGGTGCGTGGGGTAGCTATTTCCCAAGTTAAAGGGCTACACGGGGGGGTTGAAAGGGAGCTCCGGGAGGCGGAAAGAGAGCTAGAGGAGCTCACGCGTTGTGTGAGCACCGCTCATGATAACAGAACCAAAGTAGAGGAGCTACAGTTGTCCTGTAGTGCACTCTGGGATAGACTGTGCAGACTCAGCTACAGGAAATATACGGAGCGGATACACGCAGGGGGCGATACGCCGGGCAGATTGCTGGCTTGGCTGTACAAGAGGGAGACCCCCCGCTCGGTGATTAGTGAGATTCAGGGCGAAGGAGGTAGCATACGTAACACCCAGAAAGAGGTAAATGAGGAATTCCTTAAGTTTTACAGACACTTGCATGAGGACACGGGGGAGGATATGGGTCAAGACATACTAGACACATTGGGGGACATTGAGCTGCCCACCTTAGATGATCTAGAACGCTCTGAGTTGGACACACCCATCACCTCGGATGAGCTGGAGGTAGTGATTAAGAACTTGCCCACTTGCAAGGCGCCGGGTTCGGATGGGCTGCCCAGCGAGTTCTATAAAACATACCAGCAAGAGTTGCTCCAGCCACTGCTTGCCACTTTCAACAAGGCCTATGAGAAGGGAGACCTCCCGTTGTCTCTCCGTGAGGCCGTAATCCTCCCACTCTTGAAACCAGGCAAGCCGGCCGTGGAGTGCGGGTCTTACAGACCGTTGTCCATGCTCAACCAGGACAGCAAAATACTCACGGCGGTGCTGGCTAATAGACTGAAAAGGGTGATTAAAAAGGAACAAGTTACTTACCTGTAACTGTTGTTCTCCAGCATGGGTCTGGCATGGATTCACATGCTCATGAATATTCCCCGTCGTCAGGCTGGGAATCCTCGGTAAAGAAAAAACCAGTATCAGTTTCGTTTCTGATCTGTCTTTCGTAGTAATAACCAATCACTGGTCTCTGCGTCATACTGACCACAGCCAATGACTGCCCTCTACCTAAGCACCGCCTCTGGCAGCCATCTTCAGATTTGGAAGCACGTGAAGTGGCAGTATGACCAAGTGAAGAGCCGCAGAGGGGTAGGCGGGAGGGTTCGCATGTGAATCCATGCCAGACCCATGCTGGAGAACAACAGTTACAGGTAAGTAACTTGTTCCTTCTCCAGCATGGGGTCTGGCATGGATTCACATGCTCATGAATAAAGAATACATAGCAGTACACACATGCACAACCACGGGAGGTGGCAAAGGCTCAACATTAAGCATTACATCAAACTCAACATTAAGCATCTTACCTCCTCACCAGGCTCACCTCAGGCGAACAGGTTGCGCAGCACTGCTTGGCCGACCCTGGACTCCTCCCTGGAATCCCGATCGACGCAGTAGAATTTCGTGAAGGTGTGCGTTGACCTCCACGTAGCAGCCCTGCATATGTCTAGTAGGGGCACACCAGAAAGGAACGCCGTGGTAGCTGCGATCGCTCTGGTGGAATGGGCTCTCGGACGGCCAGGCAGCGGTCGGTTTGCCAACCGATGACAGTACATGATACAGCCGGAGAGCCATCTGGAAATGGAAGCCTTCGAGAGAGCCTTCCCCTGATTGACAGGTCCAAAGTTCACAAAGAGTTGTGACGTCTTCCGAAAACACTTCGTGCGGTCCACGTAGAACTTCAGCGCTCTAGCCACATCCAGCGAGTGCAAAGTCCTCTCAGCCGGCGACGAAGGCGACGGGAAGAACACAGGCAATACCAAGGGTTCGTTGAGATGGAAGTCCGACGGTACCTTGGGCATGAAGGAGGGGTGCGTCCTGAGCACTACCCTCGTGTCGTGAAAAGTCAAGTACGGGGGCTTGCAGGAAAGGGCCTGGATCTCCCCCACTCGTCGTGCGGAGGTGATGGCCACAAGAAACGTTGTTTTCCACGACAGAAATTTCAACGGGGCCGAGTGCAGAGGCTCGAACGGAGGTCCCATGAGCTTGGTCAGCACCACGTTGAGCTCCCACGCCGGGGCCGGCGCCTTCACCGGCGGGAACGATCTGAACAGTGCCTTCATGAACTCTTTCACCAGACAATGAGACCACAAGGACGTCCGCCCCGTGGTTCTGGTGTATCGGGAGATCGCAGCAAGATGAATCTTGATGGACGCATGTGCCAGTCTAGCTTTGGCCAGCGTCAGCAGGTACGGCAGTACTTGGGGAGCCGTAATCGGTAGAAGGTTAATCTTCTGTGCGTGGCACCAGACAGAGAACCTCTTCCATTTGTGTCCGTAGCATTTAAGAGTCGAGGACGCCCTGGCCTTTGCAAGAACCTCTCTGCAGTCGGCCGGTATGTCGTATCCTCCAAACTCTAGCGCTGCAGGAGCCAGGCCTGCAAGTTCAGCGATTTCGGGTCGTGATGGAGGATGGCGCCTCCTTCCCTGGAGAGTAGATCCGCGTCCACCGGCAGCTTGATTGGCGGGGACGCTGACAAGTCCAGAAGGTCCGGGAACCATATCTGCCTCGGCCACGCAGGTGCGACGAGGATCATCCTGCACCGTGACCTCTTGAGCTGGTTGACGAGCCGGATTAGCAGTGGCAAAGGAGGGAACGCGTAGAGGAACAGGCCCTCCCAGGGGAACGAGAAAGCATCGCCCATGCTCCTCGCCTGGGGAAACCTGCTGGCGAACCTCAGGCACTTGGAGTTCGTCGCCGTCGCGAACAGGTCGATCTGGGGAGTGCCCCACCGTCGGAAGAGGCGATCCACTAGATCCTGCCGTAGCTCCCACTTGTGGCACGAGCGCAGCTCCCTGCTGAGTGAGTCGGCGATGGTGTTTTTTATCCCTGCCAGATGAAACGGCACCAGAAATATCCTTTGGGCGACGGCCCAATGCCACAGGTCCTGCGCCTCCTTGGACAGTGCTGGGGACCTGGTTCCGCCCTGTTTCCTGATGTAAAACATGGTGGTGGTGTTGTCAGTGAAGATCCTCACCACCTTGCCCTTGAGGGACGGAAGGAAGGACCTGAGGGCCCAAAACACTGCACGGAGCTCCAGGACGTTGATATGTAGGGATTTCTCTGTCGGGAGCCAAAGGCCTCTTGCGTGCAGATTTTCGGTGTGCGCTCCCCACCCTTCCAGGGAGGCATCCGTGGTCACTGTCTCCTGGTGGGCTGGGGTCTGGAAGTCCATGCCCGCCGTCAGATGCGCGCGGGTGCCCCACCACCGGATCGCTCGTCGGAAACTCTCGTCGAGTGTGATCCTTTCCTCGAAGCTGCCCGTCGTTTGGATCCAGCGCGCGTCCAGGAACTCCTGCAACGGGCGCATCCGGAGCCTGCACATGGGAACGAGGTAGATGCAGGAAGACATCATTCCGAGGAGGGACTTGATGGACCTCACCTTGGCCGCGTCGGCCACCAACAACTGCTGCACCTTGCCCAGGATGGTACTGGTCCTCTCCTACGAAGGGGAGGCCAGAAGGGACACTGTGTTGAGCCTCGCTCCCAGAAACAGAGCGTCTTGCGCGGGTACCAGGTGGGATTTGGCGTAGTTCACGGAGAATCCCAGGTCCGTGAGAAGTTGGACCGTCCTTGCCGTGTGAACCACGGCGAGCTCCCTCGTCTTGGCTCGGATGAGCCAGTCGTCCAGGTAGGGGTAGACGTGGATCCCCTCGCGGCGCAGCTGCGCCGCCACCGGTGCGAGGCACTTGGTGAACACCCTGGGTGCCGACCATAGTCCGAAGGGGAGGGCTTTGAACTGGTAATGACGCCCCTGGACCACAAACCTGAGGAATTTTCGGTGCCCCTTTAGGATGGGAATATGGAAGTAGGCATCCTCCAAATCCAACGACGACAGGAAGTCTCCTTCCTCCAGCTGACCCAGGACGTGCTGGAGGGTGACCATCCGGAACTTTTGCGCCTTGATGAACTTGTTCAGACGTCGCAGGTCCAGGATGGGGCGCCATCCCCCCGTCTTCTTCTTCACGAGGAAGTATCTCGAGTAAACTCCGGAGCCCCGAAGCCTCTTTGGGACGAGTTCGATGGCGCCCTTCCTGAGCATCGCCTTTACCTCCCGGAGAAGTTGAGGGACGTGAAGTTCTTTCCTGGCCACGGGGGGGACGCGCGGACACCTTCTTTGAAACTCGAGCGCGTGGCCCCGGGCCAAGGCGTCCAGCACCCAACGGTCGGTGGAGATGGACTCCCACTCGCTGACGAAGCTCGCCAGCCGGCCTCCCACCGGGGTGCTTCGGTGGGGGCCCGACCCCACGGCCGGTTCAATCCTGCTTCGACGAGGCTTTGCCACCTTGACCTCCTTGGCGACGACGGCGGGGTCCGCCAGACTTGCCTCGTCCTCTGTAGGCCTCCTGAGACGACGAGCGGGCCGCTTGACGGTAGGTGTAGAAACCGCCGCCGGAACCTTTGGAGGTGCCCTTGCCTCCGCTGCTCCGAAAGGGCGTCCGTCGTTGTTGCAGAACTCCAAGGGCCCGGGCTGTCTCGGTGTCCGCTTTAATGGCCTGAAGGGAATCGTCCACTGTTTTCCCAAACAGGTTGTTCCCATCGAAGGGCATGTCCAGGACTCTGGTCTGAACGTCTTGACGGAAGTCCGTAGCCTTGAGCCATCCACGCCGCCTAAGGCAAACGCCGTTGCCCAACTGGCGGAACCCAGTGTCGGCGATGTCCGTCGCAACGGTAATGGCGTGGTCCGAAGCCACCTCACCTTCCTGCAGGATCTCCAGGGCCTCTGCCCTCTTGTCGTCCGGCAAGAAGTCCAGCAGGGGAGCCAGTTTGTACCAGAGCTCCCTGTCGTAGCGGGCCACGATAGCCAAGGCGTTGGCCGCTTTAATCTTCGTGGCTGCAGACGAGATGACTCTGCGTCCCATAGCGTCCAATTTCTTTCCCTCGCCGTCCGGTGAGGAAGTCGATGTGGAGGCCGCACCCCCCCCGCTTTTTTCCTGGCCGCCGCGGAGACGACGGAGTCCGGGGTAGGCTGCGCCCGGAGGCACAGGGTGGCCGTGTCCGGGACCCGGTACTTCTTCTCGTACCGGTCTCTTCTAGCTGGCGTCGTGGAAGGGTTCTTGAGGAGGGTGAGGCCCTCATCCCAAATGTCGTCCAATAGAGGCACTGCGAGGACCGTCTTCCTCTTGGCCTTGCGCCGCTGATAAAGGAAACCTTCCTTCTTCTTCTCCTCAGGGCAGAGTTGAAAAAGCTCGGATGCCCTGGTGATCATGGAGTGGAACGATCCAATCTCGTCGGGCGGAGAAGCCCTGGTGGGAGGCGACGACGGTACATCCTCGTCGTATACCTCGTCGTCCGTACCCGTCGCTGCCGTGTCAGTCCCCGTATCATCCCCTCAGGTGGACGGGGAGGAGGGCTGGAAGGGGCGCGACGGCGGAAAAGGAGGCGGAGGGTGGATCCTTCTTTTCTTGGTGGGGGGAACACCAGAAGGTCCCGGTACTGGGTCCCCCGACGGGAGAGGTTCCGTCGGCAACGGCAGTCTCGTCCTTATCTCTGAGCATAAGGACTGTATAGCCAACAAAATGGCCGCCGAGTTGTCTCGCGGCGCTGGCAGAGGGGAATCCGACGGGCGATCAGGGGCCCCGTCGGTACCCTCGACAATGTCGTCGTCACCTGCGTCGGGATCCATCCCGACGGGCCGGTCTTCTTCCACGCCGAGGCCGTGGCTTAAGACCTCGACCAGCTCCTCCTCCGAGGTTGAGGCCGAATCTACGACGACGCCCTGCCCCCCCTTTTTCTTCCCCACGGGGGATTTCACGGGGGTCCTATCGATGGGTACAAAAGAGGACTCCCTCCGAGGTGGCAGGGAGACTCTGAGCCCCGAGGTCGCCACCACTGGTGTAGCCTCCACAGGCTGAGCCAGGGCCGCCGCGACAGTTTCGATAGAGGGCTTGGCCGGATGGATTAAGGCCTTCACCACCTTAGGTGCGCTCATCGCCTTATCCTTGAGGGGGGGACACTGCCTCGCTCCCCCTCCGCCTTCGAGCTCGACCGGGGCCTCTCCAGGAGCTTCGCCGGGTGCTCGGCCTTCCTCTTACCCGACCCAGAGCGTTGGCTCGTGGTTGATGGTGCCGGGGAGGGTGCGCCCTGCCTGCCGCCCGTAGAGCCCGACCGTTCGGCGCTCCCGGTGCCAGCGGACTCGCGGTGCTTGGCCTTATGTTGGACCTCCGTCGCCGGGGCGTCCTCAAAGGTCTTAGAAGACCGCTCGGATTTCTTCCTCTTCTTCTCGCCGGATGGGCTCTTCCCTTCCAGCCAGTTGGCGAGACGTTGATGGCGGTCCTTCATGGTCCGCTCCGACATGTTGACGCAAAACGCACAGTCCTTCTCCACGTGCGTCTTGTCCTCATGTAGGCAGTAAAGACAAAAAGAGTGTTTGTCCTCCTTGAAGACATTCTGCAGCTGGCATCCAGGGCAGACCCTGAACAGCTTTCCGGGCGTCGAGCTTCCCTTCTCCTGGGCCATGACCGGGCCTGAGAAACTTCTGGAGTCCTCCAAAAGCGTAGCTCGACGAAATCTTCACCCTTGAGGGGGGCAGACGAATCCGACACGGGTCCCCGTTGATCGGATGGAGAGTCGGTGGAGCTTGAGGCTCTTTTGACCGAAAAAATGAAGTTTTTGAGAAAAAACGTGAAAAAATAGCACTAACGCTCGAGAGCAATAGCACGAGGATCCCAACACATGAACGTGCGGTAAAAATCTGAAGATGGCTGCCAGAGGCGGTGCTTAGGTAGAGGGCAGTCATTGGCTGTGGTCAGTATGACGCAGAGACCAGTGATTGGTTATTACTACGAAAGACAGATCAGAAACGAAACTGATACTGGTTTTTTCTTTACCGAGGATTCCCAGCCTGACGACGGGGAATATTCATGAGCATGTGAATCCATGCCAGACCCCATGCTGGAGAAACTGATACACCCAGATCAGACGGGATATGTTCCGGGCAGGAACATCACCGACAACCACCGGAGGCTACACCATGCAATGGACCAAACTGTGGAGGACACGGGCGAGCTGGCCATGGTGTCGTTAGACGCGGTCAAGGCCTTTGACTCGGTACGATGGCCCTGGCTGAAAGCGGTCCTGAAGGGGTATGGAGTGGGACCCGGATACCTCAGATGGGTACAGTTGTTTTACAGCACCCCGATGGCGAGGGTCAAGACAGGGTCCACGGTCTCAGATTCTTGGCAACTGGGCAGGGGGACCAGACAGGGATGTCCCTGGTCACCAATGCTATATATACTGGCATTGGAGCCGCTGGCAATGTGCCTGCGTCAACAATATGGGGAGGTGGGCATAAACACGGCCAGTGGAGAGCATTTGATATCATTATATGCGGATGATATGCTCCTTTATTTACGCTATCCAGAAGAAAATTTACGGTACGTCCTAGAGGTGATAGAACGGTACGCCATCCTCTCCGGTATATCGGTGAACACTGGAAAGTCCAGCCTGTTCCCTTTGGGTAGATATAGGAATGTCCCGGTGCAGAGGCTGCCTGTTCTGCCAATACCATGGCAGCCCGTAACATTTAGGTATCTGGGAATAAACATTTACCACAAGATCGAGACAGAACACAAGCACAACACGGAAAAGGCGATAGAGGGGATTAGGAACAGTATGGTATTTTGGTCCAGACTGCCCCTGACCATGATAGGGAGGGCGGCCTTGCTCAAGATGGTGGTCCTGCCTAGACTCTTGCACTTTTTTGCAAACGTCCCGTTTCTGATACCCAGAAGCCTATTCGCGAAACTTCACAGTGTGTGTAGGGGTTTTGTGTGGGGCAGCTCTAGGAATAGGGTGGCTCTGTGGAAGCTCCAGAACCCGTGCGACAGGGGGGGGATAGGCCTGCCTAACTTCGAACTCTATTACCTGGCGGGGCAGCTGCAGTACGTGGCCAGGTGGCTCTCGACTGAAGATTCGGCGGAAGCCAGGCTCCTGCGCGAAGATACAGCCCCATACTTTCTGATGGAAGTGGTGTGGTTGGGCAGAGATAAACTGGTGGGCAAGGGGCGGTTACTGAGGTTGGGCTGGGAGATCTGGCACAGGACATGGAAGATTGGGGGGACTCGGAACCATACTCCCAGCAGGCCCCTTTGGCGGCTCTGTGTGGGAGCGACTCCCAACTACTTGAATCGGTCCGCAGATACTGGGAACAGGTAGGCCTAGCCACCCTCGGGGACATATGGCAGGAAGGGGAGGCGGTGGACTTTCAGCGGCTGCAGGAAGAGACGGGAGTACATGGTGGCCAATATATAACCTACACTAGGCTGGTGAAAAAGACTAGAGAAAGATGGCCGGAGACAGTGCTCACGGAGGATCCAGATGCCTCCCTGGAAACCATGTATGATGTATCGGAGGGCGGGCACGAAATATCGAGGATATATGAGCTCCTGCGGGCAAGGGCAGGGAAGGAGTTGCTCGAATTGAGACAAGATTGGGAGGAGGAGGTGGGAGGACCCATGACGGATGGGCAGTGGGAACGGGCCCAGAGGTACCATAAAAAGGTGTCCCGTAACGCGAGATTCCAACAGCTTCAGTTGTATGTTACCCACAGGGCTTATTTAACCCCCGGGAAGATTGCAAAGTTTGGGGGATCAGCTATACAGCAATGCCCCAGGTGTGGGGAGGTGAACGCGGGACTGCTACACATGTTTTGGGCTTGCCCGGAGGTGCATAGATTTTGGAATGAGGTCAAGACGAAACTGGCTGGCGGGGGGTAGTGCTGGATGTGGAATCGGCCTGGTCATGCTTGCGTGGACTATTCCCTAGACCCCGGCATTTGAAACACATAAGCAAGATGAAGGACCTGGCCTATGTCTTGGCCAAACGTAGGATAGCCATGGGCTGGAAGGCGGCCCATAGACCCAGGGTGGAGTTGTGGTGGACAGACCTCTTGAGATGGACGGAAGCTGAATCCGTAGTCTGGTTTGAAGCGGTCACCAGGGGGGCGAAGAAGAAGTAGGGCCCTTGTTGGCCTGGCGGCAATTGGTGGCCTCGTTGGCAAACCCTCACCAGGGTGACAACGAAACAGAGGACCCGGTTGATGGCAGTCTAGGTAGTGTGCCACCCAGTGATGTTCCCGTAAATGATATGTGAGAACTGGCTCTAGTTTAAAGGGGGAGGGGGGAGTTAGGGAGTTTGAAAATGTGTTGAAATATGATGCTTTCTATGTTTTGAAACGGTTGTAGTGTGTTTGTTTGACCCTAAAAAATAAAATAAAAATATATTTAAAAAAAAAATAGTAACTGTTTAGAGTGTTTTACAATAAGACTGCTGGAGTGTTTCAAACAGTATGTTTTGAAATAAATAATTATATACTTTGATCCCAAAGCTCTGGTCAGTGTTTGCTTGTGCTACTGTATTTTTGGCCCTATTGTGTATACTCTATATACTGCCTAACTCTTCTTGAGGGAAGTCTGACTGCTCAGCCACAGCTACCAGGTAAATCTGGGTGGTACAGACTGCTACCAAGTGGGTTTACTGACAAACACCTGTAGTCCTAAATCTTTTGCAGTGTTCCCAAAGGGAACTGCACAGGTTTCTGCCTAACATGTGGCATGACAGGAGGCTTCATATTATGCAAGTTTAAAGCCCTTTCATCACATTAATCCCAACATGATCAATACACTAGAGATAAAATAAAATTATTCTAATGATAATTCCCTTGACCAATCAGCTGCTTTGATAATTTCTTCCCCCCCAGGAGAACGTCCTAAACACCATAGCACCTTTAACTGATGAACCAAAGGAGTGATTAACTCCCTCTTTCTGCATAACTTACTTAATCTATCTGGTTAAAAGGGCGGTGGGGAGGACCCCGCAATAGGGTTCCCACAGGAATAGCAGCTGAGAAGTATTAGGAGGCTAAGAGCCTCTGCATTTCAACTTAAACATTTTTTTACAAACACTTAATAACTCACATTAAAATGTTCCGGAAAAACCTGGATAAGAGATGGGGGGAAACCACATGCTTACACCTTCTGGTAATAAAGAAAGTGATCCCCCCTACCCCCGGAGGGAAAACATTATATTGTCCATATCTAATGGTCTGATACCAGAAATTACATCTTAACAGGAAAAGAAAAACAACATGGATAACTTGGAAAAAACAGTTGTAGCACAGACAATCCTTCATTAGAAAAGACAAAACACACTAATCCAATACGATGTAAAAATCCCCTAGAAGAAAAAACACCTAGTTTAGGTGGAACCCCAATGCCAATGGACTTGAAGGCCCTGCACACCAAACACTGCCTATTCACTGTCTTTACCCTTAATGACACCATGTCTCGTTGAGATAGTGGCAGTTAAATGCATTCATCGACATGTAATGTTACCCTTTCTAAACAACTCCACCAGAAGCTACCTATCTCTACTCTAAGGGAGAAATGGAACTGAAAAATTGAGCCACACACCTACTAACCCAGTGGTTGCAAGATGAAAGGTACCCTGACTTATTAAAGGCTGCCCCGAAGTCCTTGATGACACAGATAGAGTCCTGCGAAAGCCCTCGGAAGCACCAGGAAGAGATGAAAATGTTCTAATAAATAAGAGAGAGGAGTCCCTGAAGGACCCACGCATAAGAGAAAAACTGTTGGGACAGAGATAGGCCACGGGTGGAGAGGGACGATACTAGTAATATCCACCGTCAATTCCTATAGGGCTGGGGACCACCCCCAAGTAGGCCAACACTAGCTTTGTCATGTGCTTGCACAGCTGAACCAGAAACTCTTGCTATCATGGCAAAGGAGGAAAAGCATACCAAAAAGGAACCGACCAATCCCAGAGGAAACAGTCTGAAGGGAGTGCACTCAGGGCCATCTTAAGCACTTTTGGGGCCCTGGGCACGGACATCTTTGGGGCCCCCCTCCACCAAACCAAACAAATTAAGGGATCAAGAATAATGGTCGCACCGCCCACCCCCACCCATTGCGCTCACAACCTATAGGTTGATATGCTGTCTCGCAGCATAATAAGCATGTTTACTCCCTTTAAGTCCCCTTACCTTCTTCATTCTTGCTCTGATAAACAAGTAGCATTTGAAGACCAACATTAGCAGTCTACGAATAGGTTACTGCTCTAGTGTATCCAGGATAATTGTTATCAATAACATCCAGGAAGGTGTGCAGCCTGTAGTATTAATGCAGGACCATATGTAAAAGGTACATGTCACCCATAATAGACAGAGAACTCAAATTAGCTGCCTCAAAGAATGCAAAAGTGCTCATGCATGGACAGAGGAGACCAATTGGAAGGAAGGAGAACGCTACACATACCGTAGCATGGATAGTGGATGCAGATTAGAAGCTACCAGAAAGGTGTCAACATCCAGACAGATTGAGATTAGAAGTGGGATATGGTTTTCAAATAGTGTTGCCATTAGATATCAAAGGAACATATGCCTGTGGTGTGCGATATGAATATGCTCACTATTAAAGTGGAAGCAACCCTATAGCCAGTGAACCCATGAATAAGTCTTTTATGAAGATCATACCATGAGAAGGAAAACACTCTGAAGGGCTGACAATTTTGAAAGGTTTAGGGACTGGCAATATAAGATTAAATGAGATGCCCAGGATAACACATTGGTTAAGAGCTGAAGGGGTGAAGATGGGATTTGTGCCAACACTGCAATTTCTGCACTTGAACACTTTCTTTTCCAGTTCTTACCATTAACAAAAACAATCTCATTTTATAAAAATGGACTTAGAATGTACACAAATCACATTACCAAACATGACCATTTTAAACAAAATAATATAGAAGGGTTCTATGCAAAATGGGAATGGTTCTAGCTTCATTCTCTCCATCATCAAGAGGCGTATATAAGTACCAGCATACCAATCAATGTGATTTAACAAATGTAATCTGGGTTTGGCTTTTGTATTTTAAAGCTTTAAAAACTTCCAAAACAATGGCTTGTGACATTTTCATTTATACACATGCATACAAACCTTTGACTTTTACCAAAAAAGCGAACCGTTTTTTGTGTCAAACAAGCAGATCTTGAAATATGCTTGCCTAAGGGCTGCAACATCTGGTCCGCTCTCTTCTGTTTACCACCCCTTCCACTCAAATGGTCTACATAAGAAGAAAGATCAAGTAATGGGCTAAACGATGCCAGAAGCTTGCAAGAAGGCAAACCTCACAGAAGACAGCAAAGTAATGTAAGATATATTAGATGATTTGACCAGGATCACTGTATCGTCTGCTGGCAAAGCCAGGATACAAGCATGGACGCTTTCGTTCCATAGTCTTGAATTTGGATATTTATTCACCTCTTGAACTAACGGTTTATGCAATCGTTGGAGGCAACAACACCTCATCTGAACAAACCAATTTCGAGACTTTCACCATACGCATGACAAGTTAGTTTTTATAGCATTCCCTATCTGGTACAGGTGCATTGCTGATACCAGCAGATGTTGTTTTGCAAAACCAAGTACATATGCAGGCAGTTTTATGAACTTCAGATATAGGAAAGGCTCAGCCAGCCTTGCTGCAATATGATATTCTAATTTTGCATATGAACATATATCTCTGCAATGGGTGCTTCACACACTCAGCTAACTTCTGAACCATTGTCGCGCTCAATTTATCAATATGCATTTCACTGTTGCCTATTGCACATGATCAACATAATTCCCACAGGAAGGAAAAAATGCTACATAGTTGTGCCATAAGGAACACACAAACTATGTATACCACAGTGAACACAGAAAGCAATACATGATAAATTGATCAAGGCAGAATGTACTTGTCAAAACAGAAAGGCAATGGGTTTAAGCACTCAGCAACACCCCATAAAATATCCTGATTTAAGACTGGTTAACAATTTAATCTTACTACTTCAGATCAGGCAGCCTTTTTGGGCCCCCCTCCAAGGTGGGGGCCCTGGGCAAGTGCCCCTTTTGCCCTCCCATAAAGACGTCTCTGCACTGGGATCCACATTCTAACTGTAGTGCCGGGGAACTTAGCATATAAGGCACAAGGGAAAGAAAAAACCACTAATCGGAACTCAAAAGTACAAGATCTTGGCAAAGAAAGAGTCCTGTCTAACATTATGTTGCTCCTGTCCCAGAGATGTCTGGCATTGATCCTAGAGAAAGGCTCTTGACTGCAAGAGAGTGTGCTAACAACTCCAGAAGGCTGACATGCAGCTTCTTCACTAAAGTGGACCACCTCTGCCTGTGAAAACCTCCTATCCTGGCACACTCAGCCCAGTCTGGCACACTCAGCCCAGTCTGCTGGTATCTGGCCCCGGAAAGACATCCAGATAGGGAACAGAAAGAGAGCCGTGCCATTCCAGGCACTCATGAGCCTGAGCCACTGAATGAGCTCAAATGTGACCTCGGGGCAGAAACCTAACTGTGAGAAAGACTGATTCTTGCGAAGATGTTTGGAACGGTGACTCAGATGGAACTGACCATCTGCCCATCCAGGTTAGCTATGTGAAGGAAACCTCCCTTTCCAGGGGAGAAGGTGGATTACTTCCTCACGAAGGAGAGTCTGCCATCCGGAAAGATAAAAATGTGGAGCTTTAATTTCTTCTATTTATAACAAAAAAACAACTCCACCAGATTCTAAAGAGACTGAGACCTATAAGTTAAAACCAAGAATAATGTCAAAGAGATATTATCCGAAACCCCTAGGACTTAAGGTGAGCCATCACCCATTCCATTAACTCTGTGAAGCATGGAAAAAGGGAGGGACATTGGCACATGCGAGCTCCGCAATGGAGCTGAAGAAAAAACTCTTGACAAAGAGGAGAAACAGGAACCGTCCGGCACTGATCCTTGAGGTCTAACTTGATCATACAATCCGCTGGGACAAGGGAGTCAATGAGCAGATGAACCCCTTCCATTTTGAAATGATGAAAGACTACAAATAGAAGTTAGGACTTGCAAGTTAATAACTGGTTGAAAAAACACCCCCTTCCAGGAAATGGGACCATATCTATTGTGCTCAGAAATCGAGAGCTGTGCAGGACGCTGGTACCACCTTTCCTCAAAAAATGAGGTCACTGACCTCCAGAACTATCAATCCTTCTTGACCTTATTGGACATTAGGGGAAGAGGCGAGGAAGAAAATGAAAACAACACCCTTTTACTCACTGCAACCCTCGAAGATCTAAGGTGAACACCTCCCCCTGCTGAAGAAAAACCTGGCTAGCCTGCCTCCTAAACCTGTGAGGAAAGAGAAAAAACCTCTAGCACATAAGGTCTTACTGGAGGAAACTTAGGCCTAGAAGCACCCTTACCGGTACAACCTCTCTAATGGAGCCACAACTCCTTCAAGGGTAAAACTGGGTGTGTGCCCGTCGAGCAGAGGAGTAAATGTACGCACCCCTTGATGCGCCTTGCCTGGAATGGGTAGAGCCCTGGAAGAAACAGCCAAAAGAGTGTGCTCTATTCCCCTGAGGGGATCTTAAACAGTATCCTTCCCTAATGACAATTTGGGATGGAGAGATATGAGAAGCAATCTACGCCATCCTGTGGAAATGTAGGCCTTAGAGATGCCGAGCAGGCAAATCTTTATCAAAATCCAGCCCCGCAGTACCTGTACAACAACAACAGGCAAACAGCCAATCTCAAGTCCCGGTAACCTGACCCTGTCAAACGGGAAATCATATTGTGCCTCCTATTGCAATGAATATATGTATATTGGCCTACGCCAAGCTGCTTATAAGTCACTTGCGAAGAAATCTGTGTTGCAAGGTCCTGACCTTAGAATCAATGTAAGCCACCATTTTAGGTCAATCGGCCATTTTAGGTTCTCTCTGTAAAGTCACCCTGTGAGGTAAAATGGTGGACAATGTCATTCCAAAATACAACATGGCCGTCTTGACCTCTGTGTGTAATTAATATGTAACTTGCCTGCAGGCCACTTGTTGGGGTTGTGAACTGAGACCTTGTCCTTCGCTGACCTGTGTATAAAGGATTACTCATGCCAATGAAACCAGTCCGCGAGCATATGTTAAGAACAATGTATCCAAATACTGAACTAAGAACACTTGTTTGACTACATTGTATTAATGTTTGAGAAGACCTGTATAAGAGATCCTAAAATGCAATGTTACAGTGTAGACTTGTTGCGAATGTATTAAAGGCAATCCCTAAGCATATAGATGTGTGAACTCGGCATGAACCCTAGATCAGTAATGTATTAGAGGAATAGTAACCCGCAGTAGGGTTGGACATCATGTTCGCAAACGGTATAAAGGTGGGACAAATTCTAATGTACAGCCCCACTCGCTGAACACACCGAACCATGCTGGAGTTCGCTGTGTTGTACTGAGGGCCGATAGCTATCTGATTTTGTTTTGTCTTTTGTAACTGTTCAGTATAAATGAAAGATCTTTGTATGTCCCTTTGTAACCCGTGTTCAGTGTGTTTCCTTTTGGGGTACTCAGCCTCGATATTTTAACTTTGTTTTCACAGTTGGCGCCCGAATAGGGACCCTCAAGATTGATGCCGGATTGTCAAAGGTTGACACATGCTATCGGACCGGGATCGGACGGTGAAAGGGGCCCCTTCTGAACGAGACGCAACACCTCAGCAGCGCTGCATGACCCAATCCCTGGCAGATAAGCTTGTGGTCCGAGACGGCATCTTGACGAGGGTCCACTTGTCAAGGCGGGCAGATTTGCCGAAATCACCAAACACGAGGTAAGATTAGTTAGGTAAGATTCTTTGTAATCCGATCAGACCTCCTTAGGATTGATCAGGTGAGTCATGACACGATTCTTAAATATCCTGATAATTTGATTTTGGCGTATTGTATCTGCAGACACAATTATTGACCAGGTAACACCAATAATTTGATATGCCTGGGAAATTGTCTACCTGCTTCAGGGCGTTATACCGCAGTGATAGACAATCTTTGGAATTTAGCCGTCCGGCACCACAGGATGAGTCGCCGGCATGTACTATGTACTGTAAGCATGACATTGGAAGTATAGTGTTTAATGATATTTGGCACAGACAAACCAGACATGCCTCCGAACTTCACTGGCCAATCAATGGTAGTTTTGAAATCTCTCGTATTGAGTATTTAGAGTCGATTCTATTAAAGAAAAAGGCTAGACCTGCAGCATTCAATGTTTTTCAGAATTGGAAAAAAGAAGCATTACAGCAACTTAAGAGTAGAGAAAAACATTCGCGCCATCATAAGACGAACGTCGAAAAAGCATTGCTGTATGACCAAGATAAACATTCTGAGTCGGCTAGGAATATGGATAGGGCTTTCTCACTTGGCATTCAGAAAATGTATCCTTCCATGCTTCTGATGAATTCATTGACAAATTGTTAAATGAACGAAGGCCTGGTGCCTCTGCGCCACCTCCGTATGTTCCTCTTCCTGCTGTTGTGCCTCTTTCTGCTGTTATTCCTCCTCTTCCTGCTGTTGTTCCTGTTGTTCCTGCTCCTCCTAATGTTCCTCTTCCACCAGTTGTTGTTCTTCCACCTGTTCCTCCACCTCTTCCTATTGCACCAGTAACAGTACCTAAGTTGAATTTGTTTGCTCCCCCTCTTTTAAGTGGTCTTGTACCGCTTATAGCCGACCAGGGTGCAGGGTCAAGGGTTGTCACTCGCAATACTGTACCGCCAGAGAAGAAACGTGATTTGTTTGCATGGGCTAAGCATTGTATGGAGAGAGATGATCAAACTAACGTTTTTGCCACACTTTCTAATATGGATAATTTTCCTGAGAAAAATGTTTTTATTGAAGGTTAGGGATTCATTTATGTGTAATGTGGGGCAAATTAAATAATACAGATCTTCCGCAAGGGTTAAGGGATCTAAACACTTTAGCGTTTTCCAGAGACACTGTGGAGAAAGTACATGAGCATGTCCAGAGGTTATTTGAGTATAGAAAGGAGTTGGAAAGGTTACAGAATGAAGATGACGATGGGGAAAGTATGTATGTACAGAAACGGTTCCTTCCTTGTCGAAAATCGATATCTGAGGAAGCACGAATTTGTGCGAAAGACGCGCTTAGATGGATTTCAGATATGTCGATAACTCCAGTTGAGGTATATGACACATACAGTCAGTATACGCCAGAAATGCAGAGGAAACTGATACAGGTAATGATAGAGTACCTACAAGATGATTGTGTGAAGAGAAAGATTAGTTGTCCCACAGAGTTATTGAGGATTTATAAGAGAGCTTTTTCACTTGACACTTCTTCGACTGCTTTAGCACTTGACCTGGCTCTGTTGCTTAGTAAGCGTTCGGAGTTACCTACTTCTCAGTTGCCTATGAGAGAGGTTCCTCTGACATTTGTCCTGAAGGTTGAGATTGCGGCTGATCCTGCAACAAATGCAGTTGCTGTGAGCATTCCTGCACATTATGTATCACAGTTTGTTCATGTCCCGTTCTCAAGACAGGAAGTGAATACTATTAGACAATCTATTCGTGACATTAGGAAAAATCCGACAGGATTCTATAAAGAAAGAGAGTCTGTCCTGCAGTCCTCAGTATTCACCCTAGGTGATATTGATTTGTTATTTCCTGTACTCCTGCCCGTAGAGTTGTGGAAACAAGTTAGGACTATAGACGACATACCAGGGTTGAGAGATACATGGGTGAACATAACTAGACTCGATGGAGAAAGGCTAGCTGGTGAGAGACCGCCGCAGGTGATATTAACCTTGCCTGATAGAATCATTGCAAAATTAAAAACCATAATTCCCGAAAAGAGAATTATTTGGGACAAGCTTACGGCCTTTGTCCAAGGGAAGTCTGAGGGTGCTACCGAGTTCTTTAATCGGTTCGAACAGGTATTCTCAGATTTCAGTGGACAAGATTTAGGCACAGAGTCTGGGAAAAGATTATTTGTGGACAAATTTGTGCGTGGATTGCTGCCTGACATCCAGTCGCAAATGATGTCTTCTGAGAGCGCTTGGCAGGCGAAGTCCCAATTAGAAGTACTGCACATGGCTCAGTACTATGAGAATCGTGTCAACAATGAAAAAGATAGAGTTGAAAAGCAAAAAGGTGATTTAAAGACTAAAGTACTATTACAGCAAATTGTTAGAGGCCCCAGAGGGGGTAGTTCGCAGATTCAAGGTCAATATGTTCCGCAAGGGAATGTGCCCTTGGGTCCTGTGAACATTAACCAGTGTGCCTATTGTCGACAAGAGGGTCATTGGCGTGCACAATGCCCCGTCCTTACACATTTGGAAATATGGGTAGACGATCCAGAGGTCGCCCGGGTATAGGGGGCCTTGGTAGAGGTCCGTTTACACAGGATCCTCAGCAACTTTTTTCACAGGATAATCAGACTCTGAGTGTGGATACTAGGAACATATTTGATCATCCTTCTGCTGCATATCTATCTGAAGAGCTTCCTTTTGATGATATTTTGTTTCGTTAGGATTGCCCGAAGCAGGGTTTAGAACCTACATCTATTACCGTCAATCAGAAAGGTCCCTACGTTGAAATGGTAGTGGGAAATAGGGAACATCTGTTTTTGATAGATACTGGAGCACAGAAGTGTTCCATTGATCATTCTCAGGTTCCAAACATTCCACTGTCAGGGCAAACCAGTGTTTCTGTAGGGTTTTCTGGCACACCAGTTGTTTGTCCAGTTTCTTCGCAGGTACCTATTTCTTTGGTTCCCTTTACGGACCACTGTCCATTTCTGTTGACTTTGAATTGTGGAAAGAATTTGCTGGGGTTGAATCTATTGAAAGAATTAAATGCGGTAATTCTTTGTTCTTCTGACAGAGTGCGTTTGACGATTTCACCACAGCAACTTTCTGTCTCTCAATTCTTAACCAGACCTTTGCTGCCAGAATTAATTGATGTACCAGGGTGCTTATGGGCAATTGACGACAATGATGTCAGTGTTTTACAGATTGAGCCCGTTAATATAGTCTTGAAACATGGAATTGAGCTGCCAAGCATTCCACAGTATAAGATTTCAGTTGAGAACGAACGAGCTTTGAAATGCATTGTTTCCAATTTTGTGCATCGCGGGGTGATTGAGGAAATTTCAGGCAGTTTGTGCAATAGTCCTATTTTACCCGTGTACAAAAAAGGCGATAATGCAATTCCATTCCGTTTCATCATTGATTTAGGTGCCATTAATAAAGTCGTCGCTCTGCAATTTCCAATTGTGCCTGATGTGACGACAATATTGACCATGATTCCAGCTACAGCTACTTACTTTAGGGTTGTGGATCTGAAGAATGCTTTCTTTAGTATTCCTATACACATGGACAGTAGATACTTGTTCGCGTTCACCTTAGGGGGACGCTCGTTCACATTTACTTGTGCAACTCAAGGTTACACAGAGAGTCCTAGCATCTACAGTAGGGCTTTGAAAGAACAGCTTGATACTCTTGAATTGCCCTCTACTTGTACATTGGTTCAGTATGTTGATGACTTGCTTTTAGCTGCTGAACCAGAGAGCGCCTGTAAGGAGGGCACTGTGTTGTTGCTTATTCATCTAGCTAAACATGGTCACAAAGCTTCGCTTAAAAAGCTTCAATATTGATGCCAGGAGGTCGCCTATTTAGGCTATCTCCTGTCAAAGGAGGGAAGAAGATTGACACCTGAAAGAATAAAACTCATTTCTGGCATGTCTGTCCCAAATACACATAAGGAACTTAGAGCCTTGATAGGTATGGCTTCTTACTGTAGGTTGTGGATCCCAAACTTCTCACTAGTGATCAAACCGATGTTGGCTTTGACAAAGAAGGGCATTTCTTCGCCATTGCCGTGGAACACAGAGCACCAGCAATCATTTGATTTGCTCAAAACTGCATTATGGTCGGCACTGGTTTTGGGCACACCAAACTATGAAAAGGCCTTTGTGTTGTTTGTGTATGAATATGATGGATGTGCTTTGGCTGTATTAACGCAGGAACATGGAGGGAAGAATAGGCCGTGCGGTTACTTTTATTCCGCCCCTGATCCTGTAGCATGTGCTTTGCCAAGATGTTTGCGAGCTGTCACTGCTGCTGCTGCGTCTGTAAACAGGGTGAGGGAATGGTCCTAGCCCATGATCTAACCTTGATGGTGCCTCACTCTGTAGATCTTCTTCTGAACCGAACACAAACGCAACACCTCACTTCTGCACGGTTGACGAGATATGAATTGATCTTGTTTGCTCCTCACATCAAAATTAAGAGGTGTTGTGTTCTTAAGCTGGCTGAACTCCTACCTTACCCGCAAGATACTGCTTGCGGCGACGAAGAGTCACATGACTGTCTGTATACTACCGAACAAGAAACAAAGGGTAGAATTCATTTAAAAGACACTGCTTTGAACAATCCGCAATGAGAGCTGTTTTTTGATGGCTCCTGCTTCAAACTTCCGGATGGGACATCCACAGCTGCTTATGCAATCACCACATTAAGCAAGGTCGTGGAAATCAAGAGAATCACGCATAATTCCGCGCAGGCCGCAGAGATTATAGCATTGACCCGAGCTTGTGAACTTTCCGAAGGTCTTACAGTAAACATATATACTGATAGACAGTATGCCTTTGAGGTGGTTCACAACTTTGGGCGACTTTGGTCAGAGAGAGGGTTCTTAACTTCACATGGCACAAAAATCCAACATGGCTCCCTAATAGTACAACTGCTCTCAGAGCTTGCGCTCCCTACTCAGTTAGCTGTCGTAAAATGTGCAGCACATCGAAAGATTATAGATGATTTAGGAAAAGGGAATGCTTTCGCTGATCAGATAGCTAGACAAACTGCCACCGATCTCTTTACGGAGATATATGTTTCATGGGAAACTGTAAATGCCTATGCAATGGATGAGGGTGTTGGGTCTGTACGGGATATCCAAGTCAATGCCACGCTATAGGAATCCAAGAGGTGGGCTGAAGGTTTAGGGAAACTCGATGATGATGGGTGTTGGATGGACATAGTCGAAGGGAAATGGCTACTCCCTGACGCTTTTGTAATCATGATGGTCGTCATGGCCCATGGTCTTACGCATATATGTGCCCAGAAAGTCACGAAAATGTTAGAGAAAGTTTGGGCAAATGACAACATTTTGAAAATTGCCCAGAGCTATGTTCAGGACTGCATGATTTGCCTACAACACAATGTGCGAAAGGGGACATCAACTCCAAGGGGAAGTTTTGGGTCACCCTCTGTCCCCTTCAAAGTCATTCACTTTGATTTTATTGAAATGGAACGGTGCAATAATATGAAGTATGTATTAGTTGTCATTTGTGCTTTAGTAAATGGGTCGAGGCTTTCCCTGTCAAAGATGCTACAGCCATGACTACTGCCAAAACCATGTTAAAGGAGTATTTTCCTCAGTTTGGGCTACCAAGAGTCATCTGGTTGGACAACGGTCCACATTTTGTCGCTGCTGTAATTCTGAAGATATGTGCGGCATTACAGATCGACAAACGGTTCCATTCGGCCAGACACGCTCAGAGCGCCCGACTATTCGAAAGACACAATGGTATCATTAAGAAAAAGCTTGCTAAGACGTGTGCCGGCACTAAATTAAAATGGCTGGACGCCTTACTGATCATGTTATTAGCCATGCGTACAACCCCTCAAACTAAGACTGAGCTCTCTCCATTTGAGGTGGTAATGGGGAGACCTGCCAATATCTGGAATCTTCCTAAATGTAGATCCTTGAAAAATGTTGAAAATGTACTTCTTTCAGATTATTGCAGCCAGTTGACTAAAAACCTGTATTTTATTTATCACCAGGTGCGAGAGGCTTTACCTGTGCAATACGAGGGCCCGGGCCACAGCATACGGCCTGGGAACTGGGTGCTCATCAAGGCATTTGAGTGTTCCTCCTGCCTTGCACCCCGTTGGCGGGGCCCATTCCAGGTCCTGTTGGTCACACAAACGGCGGTGCGGGTCCCTGGCAGAAAAAACTGGATCCACGCGTCGCATGTCAAGAGACTTCCTCACCCAGTGCCACACGATACAGAAGAAACAGAACCCCTTGCTAACGTTGCAACCAACGATCCCAAAGCAGTAAATAGCGTTGGGAGTGCATCAGAGAATCTTTCTGAGCCCGTGAGGCTTGGGGAACCTGCCATTTTGTCTCCACACTCTCCAAAAGTTTTGCTTCCGGATACTGTTGATTCAAATTCTGCATCTTCACTTGCTCTTGATACGTTGCTCCCAACGGGAAGTGACGACACATTGTTTCCGGATCAATCAGTACCGGGAAAAGCAAGGTACAATCTGCGTTCAAGAAAATAGACTTACGGCACGGATTTGCTGTGCATCTGATAGATTTACGGCATGGTTCGGCTGTCCATTCGGAGAAGGAAACGATCATCGAGGGCTTGTTTTTGCCCAAATTTGAGAAAGGGGATTCTGTTGGCTAAGGTTGTGGAAGGACTAAGAAGTCGCGCGGCCGGGAGGTCGCCAGCTAATAACATTGGGGTTTGTCTTTTGAAGACTACAATGCCTGCCACCGCTACCGCTCGTATGAGACTTGTAAATGATTGTGTGACCAGCCGGGATGATGGACAAAGCCTTTGGGCCCCAAAAATGTATTGCTGTGTTTTTATAATAATATTTGGTTTTATAATAGTCACTGTCTTAGGTTTATGGTACATCGAGGAAACTCATCCTTTAGAGTCCTTGTTACCGACTGAAAATGTACCCACTGTTTCTACTCCCTTCGTACATTTGCATACTCTGTCCCCTAGGGACTCCCAGTATAGACAAAGGTACCATAACAATACTCTGTTACTTATCATGAATGCTACGCATGCCATTTTTAATAGGTCCAACTGTTGGGTCTGCTCGCATTTACCGCAACATGGGGATAAGGGGCTAGGTTGGTTATATTCATCCTTTACCTTTGACAACTGCTTGTTAATCTTCTCTTAGAGCACTGTTCTTTGGCCGTTGGAACGATAGCATCTCGGGGGGAACTTTGATGGCACCAACTTGAATAGTTTTGAAAAACGTGTTCTGACTCCCCTGGGATGCTCGCTTTTCGCAAATAGGAGTAAGCTCAACGTTGCTTCTATTAGGCCTTCTGATAGACTGTCTCATCCTTTCCAATCTTTGATTTCCTTCAAAATGGCTCGGATAGGCAATAAGGATGCCATGCCTCTTTCTTACACTGTTAACCATAGCCCCACTCAGTTTCTTTCTGCATACAGAGGAGTGGTACTCAGTCAATGGGAGATTTTAAAGGTTGTGCCAACGTTGCAAATTTGACTGGGGAAGACAGACTATTGTATGTAGGCGAACCTGTCTACTTCGTTTGCGGTAATGTAGCATTTCCATGGTTGCCCAGGGATTGGCAGGGAACCTGTTATTTAGGGATCCTGTTACCTGGGGTGTTCATAGCTAGTACAGTAGAGGTTTCAAAGGCTCGTCCACGGCAGGACGAGAACGGTAACACTCCAGCACAGGTCTTGGGAGATGTAGCAAAATCATTTGTGCCATTTTGGGGGCAGATAGCGAATTCCGAAGATATCAGAAGACTAGCAAGAGAGAACCATCAACCGGACCACGGACATACTCTATAATATGACATTAGAACAGAAAGCGATAAGACTAGTAGCGCTCCAGAACCCGATGGCATTAGATGTCATTCTGGCTGAACGTGATGGAGTGTGTAAATTAGTGGGGTCCGCTTGCTGTGTTTTCGTGCCAGATTCCTCCTCAACTATCTTCAAGGCAATACAGAATCTGCACGTCATTAGTTCAGAAGTGCATGTTCCCGAGGGAAACTGGGATCTTAGCGCTTGGTTCTGGGACTTCTTGCGATCTTGGGGTTGAAGGTACTTTCGGTTTTACTGATCATTTTGGGAATTCTGTTGTTCCTTTGTTGTTGTATCCAGTGTTTACCTAGAATATGTTCGATGCTAGGGGGATGTTGCGCACAAGCTATAGGTACAATAGGACATAAAGTATATACCCCCAATTAAAACTTCCAAGGAATATGTGTTGAAAGACATTTTAGTGAATGAACTGATGGCAATAGATATTTCTGACAGCGATTCAGGGTGTATGGACGATGATGCATGGAGTTGTTTGCAAGGAGATCAGAAGTAGTTTAGCACTTGGCATAGGCCAAAAGGAGGGTTTGTCAAACGGGAAATCATATCGTGCCTCCTATTGCAATGAATATATGTGTATTGGCCTATGCCAAGCTGCTTATAAGCCACTTGCGAAGAAATCTGTGTTGCAAGGTCCTGACCTTAGAATCAATGTAAGCTGCCATTTTAGGTCAATCTGCCATTTTAGGTTCTCTCCGAAATACAACATGGCCATCTTGACCTCTGTGTGTAATTAATATGTAACTTTCCTGCAGGCCACTTGTTGCGGTCGTGAATTGAGACCTTGTCCTTCGCTGACCTGTGTATAAAGGATTACTCATGCCAATGAAACCAATCCGTGAGCATATGTTAAGAACAATGTATCCAAATACTGAACTAAGAACACTTGTTTGACTACACTGTATTCATGTTTGAGAAGAGCTGTATAAGAGATCCTAAAATGCACTGTTACCATGTAGACTTGTTGGCGAATGTATTAAAGGCAATCCCTATGCATATAGATGTGTGAACTCGGCATGAACCCTAGATCAGTAATGTATTAGAGGAATATTAACCCGCAGTAGGGTTGGACATCATGTTCGCAAAGGGTATAAAGGTGGGACTAATTCTAATGTACATCCCCACTCGCTGAGCACACCGAACCATGCTGGAGTTCGCTGTGTTGTACTGAGGGCCGATAGCTATCTCATTTTGTTTTGTCCTTTGTAACTGTTCAGTATAAATTAAAGATCTTTGTATGTTCCTTTGTAACCAGTGTTCGGTGTATTTCCTTTTGGGGTATTCAGCCTCGATATTTTAACTTTGTTTTCACAACCCAACACATCTAATAACTTTCCTTGACAGCTCATCAAGTACTTATCTACCCCTTTTACTTGGGGTCTGTCCCTTTGTACTGGACCAAAAGAATAACATGAAGTTGTCTAAACCTGGAGAGAAAACCACCTTTTCAAGAAAGAAGGATGAAAAAATGTAAACCCCCCCAACGAGGAAAAACGGACACTTTTTTGCGGAGAAAATGTGGGGTCCAAGTTACTCTTGCGCCTTACTGGAGGCTAATCCCAGACTGGGCTATCAGTAGAACAACAAAGGGGTTGCGGGAAGCAACTATCATATGCAAGGAGGAACAGTTGGTACTTCTCCTATTCACTTGCTTGACCCCATACCATGGGAGGGGTCAGGGGGGACGAGGATGACTGAGTTGTCCTGTACCTTTATTGGATAAACTAATGCACCTACAGGGAGCTTGAACCGGGAAGAAGAAAAACACTAAACAGGAAGGATGAGAGCCAGAGAATTCCTTTATAGGTCTATTAAATTTACTAATGGGTGGCTAGGCAGGGAAACCCCTTTACAGGTCTAAAACAACCTTTTCCCCAATATCTCACTTTTGTTAGAAGAAAATCAAATGTAATCTTTATTTGCATCTAATATAACCGCAAACCCAGCAGGTAAGGCTTAAAACTCTTTAAACAGGGCACCCAGCAGCACACAAGGGGGTAACCTTGCACCAGAATTCAGGCAAAGCCTGAAGCCAAGCAGGCCATGGTGCGCCTATTACAAGGTGAACTAGCAGTGTTAAACCTCTAAAATGTAAGTCAATGTAATTTATAACATGCTTAATACCCAGAGGTGTCCAAACGCGGACCCGGGTATCGAACCCGTGTGCTCAGTATCGTCCTGCCTCCAAGGCAAGCACCTAGCCGCTGAGCTATCTTCCCACCATATTGATGAGAAACACTACCCCCCCTGTACAACACCTGAAGCAAAAGCTTTTGAAAGGATTCCACTTGGGGCAGGGGTGGGAGGTACACTGGTCTCACTTGAAGCTGGAGAGAACCTGAAATATTATAATAACATAAATATGAAAACTATATGAATAACTGAAATATATTAAAATATATTTAAATATAAAACTATATAAAAAGAAAATAATATTATAATAATATATTTAATAAAAGCCCCCCACGCACGTTGGGCCTGAAGCAAACGCTTCTAACCGGCCCGCGCGCGTTGGGGAAGTAGTGGGCGCACCAACCGGCACCATAAGAAAGCAAAACAGTCGCACACGCAGCCTGGAGCGGGCAGGCCAATCGGCGCCACCCACTTCAAAGGCAATGCGAATTACTCACAAGCGCGGAGGGCATGGAGCGGGCGGGCCGCTCGGTGCCTCCCTCCAAGCCCAACAGGCCCACACGCGTCAGGTCTGAAACAAAAGCTTCCGTCAGACCCACGCGTGCAGACCTGGAGAGACACCAGTGCTGCTTGAGCGCCCCAGACCCACGTGTGTCGGGCCTAAAGCCAAATCTTCTCACAGGCCTGCGCGCATTGGGTAAACAGACAAAAAGAACAAGACCCTGCTAAAAATAAAGTGGCGGCAGCACGCTCATATAACAATAAAGCTTAACAAGAAACCAAGGAAAAAACCTTTTTGAAAGTGAAAAACAGTAAGCATATACTGTAAAACAAAACGCTCTACACAATATAATATAAAATTATATCCTATAATATACAATGTGACAACAACTGACTAGCATGCAAAGCACAACTACAAGGAGTGACTTAGCTGTGGTGTCAGCAGCAAAGAAAGAGGAGTTGGGATTAGAGTAAAGGACATATATAGAGGAGGGTCCCTAATTAGTGGTCATCTGCAGGGCATGACCTGTCCTCCATGTTGGATTGGGGAGCTCCCCTACAGTGACTGTGAACTTTATTTAGTTCTGTTATTTAAACTTTTTTGTTTGTAAACGTTTTTTCTTTGCTGCTGTGGTTCAGAACTAAAGATTGTAATGCATAATATGAAGCCTCCTTTCATACCATAGAAATCACTACTTTGCATTGTGAGACAACACGAAGAAAGTTAAAATACAAGTGCCAGAATACAATGAATGCAATCAGTCCTTGATGAGTCACGCCCCCTGACATGAGGCAAGCAGAGAGCTAGTAACTACTAGAGTGTACCCTTCGAATTGGAATCAGACAATCTTACTTTTGTTTCCATGTATTCGTCAGCCTCCATTTCACAGCATGCAACCATTACTCTCCAAATGAAACTTCATATTTGCCTAATTGCTTGACTTCACTACAGTGCTGAATTGCAACTACCATCTTGTTCGAGACATAAGGGATTTCCTACCAACTTGTTATTCGTGCCAGTGTGGAAGACTTGCCAAGCCCTAAGAGCTGGACATAATATGAATATCAAATATGTTCAGCTTGCAGCTTTGACAGCTTGATCCTGAAATCAAAGGTCTGATAATATGGCCCCTACTGACTCAAATACACTATGGGATTCCTATGTGCATCTCTAAAAAGATGCATGTATGCATTTGAAGGCTGTGCTGCCAATTTAGTTTGAATTAATGGCCGCTGCCTTTGGAATATGAAGTGTCCCAAAAGATGGCAGAGAATGTTAGCTGACATTTAGCATGCAGAGTTAAAATGTTCACACAACACCATGTGAAGTAGAACATATGCGGCTGGTACATCAGATCAGATGTTGAGTGTTGGACTGATATGCCTGGCAGCACAAACCATGACGTGATTATTTGTTTCAATGTGTCCAGAAATATTCAAAAGGACACAATGGAAAAATATTCTGCATTTATTGGTATAGTATTATAGGCTGACACGACATGGTTATCAATCGAGCATTATTACTCACTCCCCACACATGAATACATTAGCCTATAAGTCATTGATTCCATTTACAGCAGCTGTACATAAACTAATAAAAACAGCACTTAGCTTTCATCCATATGTCACTGATAAGTAGCTGGAAGGAGTCTCTCTGGAGTCTGCATTTAGTACCCTGAAAGGTCTCCTGCCAATGTAATCAAGCTTTGGTGTCACTGAAGTGTCCCCTGCTGACCTGGAGTAGCTGTGATCGATCAGCCAAGGCAAACGCTCTTGGTAAATATGTGGCACATAATTAAACAGTATAACATGTAAAGCAGTGAATAAGAGGAGGTCATTTTGCAGTACTTAACCTGGATAAGAGGTGGCAGGTGGAACCCACAGCACAGTCGCTGTCTTTTTAGTGGCTTTATTAGCTTTGTGCGCATGGGGTTTGGATGAATGTACTATGGGTGTTTTTCTAACACTAAACGCATGTTTCTGGTTTGGAAATAGCTACAGAAACGGCGACAGGACTGAATAAACTGTAGTTCAAATTGTATTTGTCTAATAGGGACACTGACCTCCCTCTGGATCCACTGATCTGAGGAGTCTGCAGGGTATAGGGCCCATCATGCTTCTTAGCTCGGTCTCATGGATAGAGCACGCAGCACACTTCTTCTGTCTCAAACGCCGGTCTCATGAATATGGAACCCAGCTTGCTATTTTTACTCCTTCCGGGTATAGGGTGTCTTTATCACTTTTTTAGCAAAGTCTAGTGAGTGCATCACCCACTTGCTTCTTGAGGGGTATAGCGCCCAGCTCACTGTCTCAGGGATATAGTGCCCAGTTCACTTTCTGAAGGATATGGTGCCCAACTCAATTCTTTCACTGAGTTCGTGGCAGGCTCCCTTAGATAGCAGGTCAGGGCTGTCGGCTTCTTGCCTCTGTCAAGGGATGAGAGGCCTCTCTCACCCCATCGTTTTTTTTGTATTGTTTTCTTTTTATTAAAATGTTCATGGTTACATAAAAACCTTTTAAGTTTCATTATACACAATACAGCAAATAGAACATAATTTATGGAATATCACAGTTATTGTGCAAGTTGTCCTCACTTATTAGCAACCTAAAACCTTTCATATTTTGGGCAATTCATCCTAGTTCATTGATCTTACAAGTAATTTCCCACCAAATAAAATAAAAATGAGCAGTTAGAACATGTTTCTCTCCAGAATAAATATTAGATCACGTTTGGTCACTCTCTAAAAAATCCATACGTAGAGTCCCTTTGTATTCGTTTATATACACCTCAGTCATCTTAGAAGAACACAACAGCAAATGTATAGATGTTTCTATTTCATTTTTACATTATCAACACAGCCGGTTTTTATAAGGGATTCTCTTCCAGGCACTTATCCTGCTAAAAGTCAGTAGTAGTTCTAACCTCAAACGTAAAAGAATCTTTTGATCCTATTATCATTTTCCTTAACAATATATTTAAAATGTGTATTCACAGGAAAGGCTTAGGTGATTTTATCATCCATTTCCTCACAAAAGAGAGAAACATCGTTTAACCAAAGTTTTAGAGCATCCGGGACTTGCCATTGTTTGACAATCTTAATAAAGCAAGAGTACAGAGATTTCTCATTTCCTTCTTCCATTAATATGTTCATTAAAAGAATAACCCATGGTTATTTACTTGGAAGTCTGCACGGCCATAAGAGACACCTCACTACGTATGGCTTCAATAGGGGCAGCGTTGGATAGTCCCTGCATAGAATGACATCATTTCCCCTCCATTTTAGGTAGCCATGATGTTTCCTTAGCAGTGTATACTTCCAGTCCACATATCACACTTGATACTATACTAGATTTGTATACCTCTAGCAAGCCCTGCGTAGAGTAACCCCTTTTTGAGCAATACATTTTTTAATTGCTCCAAACTTAAGCCGAATTTTGGCCATCACCCCAGAAGCAAGAGTACTAAAGGCTAAAGTATTAGCAATGCACATACCTAAATATACATCGTTTTTCACAACTTACATAATTTAATTTGATATTTTCCATGTATATTTGTTAGTCTTATACCCTGTCCTAACTACCATTGTTTTTTTGTAGTTTACACAGAAATGATTCTTTACCACATGATGTTGTAGCGTCAAGAGGCTCCATTGTAATCCTATTTGGGTGTGTTCTATCAGGATAGTATCATCTGTACACACAAGGCATTTGACATAGTGGAAGCCAATATGCATGGGAAAGTTCTTGTACATATCAAGTTCCCTTTTTAGGTCAGAAACATAAAGGTTGAATAAGGTGGGGGACAATGTACATCCTTGTTTGAGCCTGATGTTAGTATTCATAGCCGGGCTCAATAACCCCTCCTGGTTCACCCTAAGCTGTGCCTAGTGTCCACATAAAGGGACTTGACAAAATATAAAGTCACTGGTTCCAGACTCCATTCATGTCATTTTTCCCATAATAGCAATCGGTCCACTGTGTCAAATGCCTTTTCGTAATCAACAAAAGCAATGTACATAACCATCCCATTAGTAGTCCGTGTTTACTGCATCAAGTAATTCAAAACCCCAAAATTAACAGTAGTTCTCACCCCTCTCATGAAACCATTCTGGTGGTTGCCTAAAATATTTTCTCTCTTGATCCCTTAATTGATTCTTTGAAGTATTAAAACAGAGAACATTTCAGCAATTGCATCTATCATTGCTAATTAACGTTACTTCTCTGGTTTTTCATAGGGACCTTTTTTATATTTATCGGTATAAGAATCGATTTGGTTCAACTAACGGGGACTTTGCCCGTGTTCACCACTATTTTAAAAATCTTCTGCATAGTAATAGTCCATAAGCGAGGGTCCTTTTTAATTAAAACATTAGCCAAACCGTCTGATCAGGAGCCCTTGACAGTTTAATTATTTTAATGACATTTTCTATTTCTTCATCTGAAAATTATAACATGTTTTCTTTTGGTATTTTATCATATTTTGGGTCCACGTTCATTCCATTTTCATCTTTATAAAAGTTCTCATGTGTATACTGAGCCCAAACCCTTTCAGATATAGGATTGGCCTCTATAGCATCGTTGATCCATAATTGATTCAGTTTTATCAAAGCCCAATGTTTCTTTGTGTCCTTAGTTCTCAGGGTGTGGAAAAGCATGAGCTACTGACTAGTAGCTACAGAACCCTTATCTAGCTTTAGCCAGTTTTTATGTCTGGTCTTCAATCTAATAATATCAATGTTTTTCTCATGAGATCTTTTGTCACCCTTTTTGCCTCCTTAATATCAATCTTCAACAATTTATTTTTCCCAGCAATAGCAATGTCATAAAATGGTTATGGAAAAATGTTTCCTGTCTCATTCTAACATTACTTCAAATATTATCTATTCATATTACATATTCATTAATACAGTTAAAACTTGAGCAACCATCAAATAAATGATCTAAAACACGTTAATAAATACACGAACATTACTTTCTGACCAAGTTACTCTGTTGCCTGTGCCATTAACCTGATAATTCCCTACTGTACAGTAAAATTCATGGCAGCATGATCACTGAGTATATGTGCGCCTATATTCACCTATTCTTTCCAGCATCTCTTTATGTATCAAAACATAATCTAGCCAGGAATTTTTGCCACCACTATACCAAGTGTACATTAGAGAATCACACTTATCAGCCTGGCTCATCGGTTTTACTAAATCATGAGCTAAAATGAAGGAGAGCCAATTACCAGGATTATTTTCCAATTCCTTCACACTAGGTAGTAAGATATTGACCCCATACTGATTATCATCTAACAGTAGGAGTTTATCTTCAAACACATTCTTGCTTGCAAACCTCTGATAATTGAGGATGTATACCAATATATAGATCCTCCTTCATTGTTTTTGGATGTCCATCGCACTAATATCGAGTTCCATTAATAATATCATCTGACATTTTATCACATGGGGGATTGTAGGTGTTTATAATCAGAATCTCATGGCTCTTCCTATTTGCAGTAATTATTATTACTGCAGTCACTATATTAGTGTGTATAAGTCCACTATCAAATTGTGCTAATGGTATTGTATTCTTTATACCAATGAGTATTGCACCAAAGGGTGTACCCACTCCAGTATGTTGGGTCTTTCTCTAGATGATCTTAAATCCATCTAAATAAAAATTCTCTTCCATCCATGTCTCTTGTAAAAAAAAAAATCTGCGTATAATAGAAAACCAAGCCCTCCATATTTCTAGTTAATGACGTGAAACCTCTGGTAATCCGACATAACATTTTAATACAATTGATGTCTCAGGGTTCATTCATGACATCAAGTCCATATTGTCATTTTCCATGTGCTGTCTCGTCATATAATGTTTGGGATGGCAGTCTTTGCACATAGCAGCTAAAACCTTCCCCACAACAGTCTCAATATCTACCAATGGCACCTCAGAGGCTTTTTCTGGCAATCTTTGAGGTTTGTCCCACCGCTTAAGGGGAGCATCTTCTTTTCTCTCTACTGTATATCCCAAGTTGTTTAACTCTCTTCCATGTTTCATAATTATTTCGACCGCAATTGGGTAAACTAAATGTACTGTGGTCCAAATATCATCAGAACTTAATTCAGGTACTGCCACCAGTTGTATGTCGTTGGTGTTGATTACCCTTAAATCCACAATTGTATGCAAGATGGTAACAACATTACTCTGATTAAAAAAAATGACTTCCATTTGTTGCCTTAGGTTCCCAAATCTTGATTATATTTGACAGAAATGTAGTTCCCTATTGCTCTGATGATGATAGGTGCAGCCTGTTAGTAAAAAGCACTGATTGTGGCTGCATCCCAACATCTGCATTCTCATCTTCCATGGGAACATTCTCAGCACTATTTATATATTCTATTTCCTATGGCTCATGCATTCTCATATTGAAACCTGGTTGAATGACAATAAGATTATTTTTCATTTTTATCCATGCATCTGAATTAGTAGATTGGAATGTCTTTCACGTTTTCATAGATATTGTTACAGGGGGGTTTATGGAGATAGTCCTTAGTACTGGAAGAGAGTTATCAACTCGAATAATTTCAGGTTGAGTATGTAACTACAGACAACTCATGTCACTCACAATATTATCAGTGCAAGTCTGTGTATTTCGTGTGATGTTTCCATATTTAGGGGCACTAGCAGCCTTGGTAATTAAGATAGGCCACTTTTCTTTACCTCTTCTTCTTCTTCTTCTTCTTCTTCTTCTTCTTCTTCTTCTTCTTCTGTTCTTCCTAATAGCCCCCAAATTAATAGATTGGTTACATTGTGACTCAATTCTATAGCGTCTTGCTCCTGCTGTCCATTAACATTATTAAAATCCTCTTCTGTATTATTTTTAGTACTAGTAATCGTAACACAATTATCACAAATTACAGGAGGCACAATGATTTTAGATGTATTTTCCTTCCAGGGTTCACCTATTCTGAGCTGCTTCTAACACTGTCTACTAGACATACAAGTCCATCTTTTATTGTTTGCTGTTTAATATATAAATTATTACAAATAGCTAGTATTGCTTTTAGCATTATCAACATTTTCGGCTCTGTAGGAAATTCCTATTCTGATGAATCTGAAGAGAAAGAGGAGCTAGAGGATGCCGAGGAAACATGCACTCTTTCAGCTATCCGAACCAAATCTGGTGATTCCGATAAGTTGACCATAGAATCAGGTATTTTAATAATTTCTTCCTGTTCTAAGGGGGAGGTGACCAGTTTCAGTGGGGCAATATTTCTTTTTCCACTTTCATCAGGACAGACATAAAAAATGTGGTATACTTACAGCCATAGCTTGGAGAGCTATGATTGCAGCAAATCTTACAGCATTTGAAAATCAGCACAAGCAATGGCTCTGAATTAAAAAGAGATTAGTGCCGGTGCTATTAGCGCCGACAAAAATTGCATCACCGCCAGAATGGGAAGCATTGCTGCAGCCATTTTGAAAAACACAATCCATCAAGTTTATGCACTAATATATTATTAAGGTTTGTGTAAAAATCAATAGGAAATCCATCCGGGCCCGGGGCTTTGCCTTTTCTAAGATCTTTGATGGCTTTATGAATTTCATCAGTAGAAACAGAGTTATCTATTGATTAAAGATCTACATTAAGATATGTAGAATGAACCTGCCGAAGGAAATCTTGGCGATCATGATTATTAGGCTGTGATTCCAAGGAATATAATTTTTGGTAGAATCTGGAGAAAATTCAATTATATCTTTGTCTAAAAAATTCCTATCACTCAGCTGATCTTTGATGACAGTGACTTTCCTTGCAGGGTTCACCTTTCTGAGCTGCTTCTAACACTGTCTACTAGACATACAAGTCCATCTTTTATTGTTTGCTGTTTAATATATAAATTATTACAAATAGCTAATATTGCTTTTAGCATTATCAACATTTTCGGCTCTGTAGGAAATTCCTATTCTGATGAATCTGAAGAGAAAGAGGAGCTAGAGGATGCCGAGGAAACATGCACTCTTTCAGCTATCCGAACCAAATCTGGTGATTCCGATAAGTTGACCATAGAATCAGGTATTTTAATAATTTCTTCCTGTTCTAAGGGGGAGGTGACCAGTTTCAGTGGGGCAATATATCTTTTTCCACTTTCATCAGGACAGACATAAAAAATGTGGTATACTTACAGCCATAGCTTGGAGAGCTATGATTGCAGCAAATCTTACAGCATTTGAAAATCAGCACAAGCAATGGCTCTGAATTAAAAAGAGATTAGTGCCGGTGCTATTAGCGCCGACAAAAATTGCATCACCGCCAGAATGGGAAGCATTGCTGCAGCCATTTTGAAAAACACAATCCATCAAGTTTATGCACTAATATATTATTAAGGTTTGTGTAAAAATCAATAGGAAATCCATCCGGGCCTGGGGCTTTGCCTTTTCTAAGATCTTTGATGGCTTTATGAATTTCATCAGTAGAAACAGAGTTATCTATTGATTAAAGATCTACATTAAGATATGTAGAATGAACCTGCCGAAGGAAATCTTGGCGATCATGATTATTAGGCTGTGATTCCAAGGAATATAATTTTTGGTAGAATCTGGAGAAAATTCAATTATATCTTTGTCTAAAAAATTCCTATCACTCAGCTGATCTTTGATGACAGTGACTTTTTCCTTTTAATTTTAAGATACGAAGCAAGTGACTTGCTTGTTTTATTGGATAATTTGTAAATCTTTGCCTTGTACTTTATAATTTTTGCACTTGAGCATTCTGAAGTAATTTTGTTGTATTGAAGTCTTAATCTAATAATGTTGTTTAGAATGGAAAGAGTAGTGCTATGTGTGTATTTAGATTCAAAGAATTTTAGTTATTTTAGAATTGCATCTGATTCTTGCTGTAATTTTTTCTTTTTCTTGGCAACAAATGATATACTTTGACCTGTAAGTGCAGCTTTATAACAATCCCAGTTATCAGCAATGGATGTATCTTGATTATCGTTCTCAGCAAAGAAATTACTATGCATTTCAGTTATAAAAGGCACAAATAACTCATCCTTCAGCAGAGCAGAAATACATCTCCATCTGTTAGATTCTGGTTATTTTGTACAATTGCAAGTTGAATATAAACTCGGGCATGATCCGAAAATGATATACAATCTACACTGGCCTTAAGAAGGATACTTAACATGGATTTAGAAAGGAGCATATAATCTAATCTAGAAAAGGAGTTGTGTGGGTCGGAGAAAAAGGTGTACTCTAGATCAGAAGGATGAGTGATGCATCATGCATCAGTGAGGCCTAATTCTGGTATGAAGTTAAAACAAACACTTGATTTTCTATCGAGAAAGGGGTCAATAACCTCATTGCAATCACCACAGAGTGATCCAGGGAAGCAGGACCATACACATTGAGGATAGTATATTCAATTGATTCTACCAAAATGTTTACTAATACCCACCTTCCTAAATCATCAGTCAGTCTTAATAACATTGCATTTGAATGCACTATTAATAAGAGTAATTGCCCCATTTGTCTTGCCATGTGCCTCACTTGAGAAAACTTGACCCACCCATAAATGTTTAAGTTTAGCAGCTTCAACCTGTAAATATGTGTTTCTTGAATGCACACAATAGATGGTTTTGTTCTATTAAGACACAACAGAATGTTCTCTCTTTTAATAAGATTGTGTAGCCCCTTTACATTCCAGGAAGTTATATTAAGTGACATATCATGAACTCAGGTAAAAATTAAAACCATAACTCTTAAAATGTAAAACATAGAAGGTCATCATAGAAACTGTTATGACCTTTGACTCATATTAATAGTTGCAGATACGCTTGCCATAGATTGGCTGATTAGCCTATGAAAATAAAAACACAAAGGATAGGACACACAAGGAAAAAGGAGAGACGAACTGTGTCAACATGAAGTTCATCCATACAAAAATAGCAACGTACTTACTTAATAAGTAACAAAGTGGCTAACAGGATACAGCCACACCAATTCATTTTATCAGTAATATAGCGGGGGTGGGGAGCCTAGCGAGAGATGCCCAGACAGCACCTCCACTCATGAAATTGTGTACTATTAGATCCTACAAATACTGTTGGCCAGTGGGTATCGACGTGCCCGTTTCGTCCATCTTGGGAACTTGAATAAAGTGTCTGAGATCTATTGGGTTCTCAAATGTAGCATTATGGCCCCTGAGGGTGACTTTTGGGATTCTTGGATGAATGATACCAAATCTTGCATTTATTTGCCTTAGAGCCGGTCTAAATGTGAGTAGTTCCTTCCTCTTAGCTACTGTCACACTGGAGACATCCTGAGAAATATATATCTTTCTGCGCCATCCCATAAGAGTTGTTTGATATGTTTCACCTTGTTCATTATGAGATGAATATGTGTAAAATCTAGAAGAGCGAAAATTAGAGTTCTCAAAGAGTTATTTGCACTATGCACTGAATTAATGGGGCCCATGTGATGTACCCTTTGAATATTTAATTGCAAGGAAGTGGGAAGACCCAACAGCTTTGGAAGCATAGTAGTAAGGAATGAGATAGGGTTGTCTTTTTAAAGCCTCTCTGGAAGGCCCACAATGTACAGATTATTCCTTCTGTTTCTATTTTCATTTCTATTGCTTTTGTAAGGATTTGATGGTAGTTTCAAGCAATACAACTCTGCTGGTGACTTCTTCCTCGTCACTTACTCGTCTTTCCCCTTCAACCATTCTTGATTCAAACGCAGACCATTTATCATCTAATTGTTGTAATTTAGCATTAGTAACCTCCATGAATGGCTTCAAGGCCCTTACTTCCATCAATATAGTTTGCATGCTGCATCCAAATTATCCTCCTTTGGAGTTGGTGAGTAACTTTTTTGCCATTTGAATGTATTAGATGGTGTAGGAACTGCCTTCTTGGTTTGACCCCTTTTTTTAATATGCTGTAGTTTTGCTCATTTTACACAGCCTGTGATAGCTTGAAGCCTAGTGGTAATATAAGTACTAAGAAAGCGCCTGGGCAGAATGAAGTGTGCAGGGTTAATTGGCAGTAAACATAAACTACCAGACTGATGACCCAGTGCATTGCTGTGGTAAACTTTCTTTCCAATAAAACCCCACCAAATATTTCTTAATAATTAGTACGCTACATCGGCGTCCATTGATTTAGTGTCATCCTGAGTTAATTTCTAGAGCATTGCATATCCTTTTTCATAATGGATACATAATAAGGGTGTATTCAGACCCTATTCATGCACTCGACACTATAAAAAAAGATATATTAATCACAAAATGCGATAATATATATCGGACTGTTTAACGTGCACAATAAGGGTAGTTCTTAATGAGTGTAAAATATGCCAGTGTGAGATTGCAGCTCTTTTATAATATTATTCCTCATGAAAGCCAGAGTACACATTTAATTCAGTGAGTGCATGAACAGGCATTTCAGCAAACCATCACTCTTATGTCCTCCAAACTGCTTTCAACTTGTAATAAGTACAATATAGTGTTTGGCAATTATCCTTAATGAAAGGTCAACATTTGAATTTGCATTTGCACTCCGTATTAACTGTTGAATAATTCAATAATTAATTCAAGCATCTGTAATTATGATGCCATTATTTATAAAGAACCTTTTTCCTTTTAAATGTTGCTTTCAGGCTTTTCTTTTATTGGGGCGCCAGTGTCGTGAAGTAAATGAGCTTGCCAGAGAAATCAACACCACACGATGTGCTCCAGCTGGAACAGCTGACAGGACGTTCAGCTCTTTAATCACAAGACCTCGCTGAGTGATGCCCAGCCGGCGAGCTTCATGAGGACAACTTCCAAAGCAGCAAGGAACTTCCAGGCCTGCCACTGAAGGTCGCAGACTGATAGTAGGACTATATTTAACTTTTTAAATGAAGTCTGATGTGACTGTAAATCTTATATAAAAGTTGCCGGAACAGGAGCGCAGTTCTAAGCGGCCATCCCGCATGGCACTAGACCACACCCCCAAGTGAACTGATTTTTAAAAATAATTTTGTATCCTCTTCATGTGTTAAGGAAAATCTTACTTAATCTAGAACCATTCCACCAAATTCAAGTGATCATCTACTTGGTTTATAATGCTTGAAATATTCAAATACAATTTAGTTAGTTGTGCCATAATTTCTGCTTAAAAAAATTGAAAGGCTACAGAAGTCTGTGGACGTATACCGATGGAGGTCCCTCTGCAGAGGGTACATCACTCCGGTGCATAGACTCTGTGTGGAAAACAGGTTCAGTTCAAGATTCTGTGCCTTGTTCACAAAGCCTCCTATGGGCTGGGCCCCTCTTTTCTCTCTTCACGACTCACTACACATCATTTTAATAGGTCATTAAGATCTAAGATGTTGAATTTCTTGAATATCCCACAGATCAACAGAAGCCTCTAGTGAGGTCTTATTTGCAAATCTTTGAAACCTAGAAAATCGTTTTGATTTAGAAAAGCACAAACAATTTGGCTATTTTTGTTATTCATCGTATTTCAAATTGCACTTGTTCTTAATACCATAGACTTAGAGATGTTTAGCTAATTTTCAGCTTGTACCTTTTCGGTACTTCTACAGGCTGATTGCTCTAGTGCCAAGAAGCCATTTGCTGTGCATTGCGGTGCATGACAAATAAAAACTCAGACCAACCCCTCGCGCTCTGCTCCCTATCCTGCTTATGGATTTGCTTACTTGGCACCAGTCCATTTGCACCACTCTCCTAATGTACTGCGACTAATTTAAATCTATGCTACCTTGCTACCTGACCATGTAACTTACACTGTATATACCGTTATGCCACTGTCTTTTCGTCCTGCACCTCATGTACCCATGTAATTTCACTGCATTATCATGTGATTATGTAATCTACGTTGTATATATTGATGTGCTATTATATATGTCAGCCTGTTGGCCATGTAACCAAGTTGTAACATATCCTTATCTGCTGCGCCCTGATGCCCCTGGGTCTGGTGCGCATTATAAATAATAAACTAAACTAAACTGTACACCAACATAACATAACTCTCACTGCAACACAACCATAAGAAAAGTTCAGAGATTCACCTCACCTGAAATATGTGGCTTGGTCACACACTGGCAATCACAGTTTACTTCAGAAGAGGTTTGATGAGGAGTCTTGAGTAAATTCAATTCACTACTTTCCAATTTGGCACAACACGAAGAAAGTTAAGATACAAGTGCCAGAATACAAAGAGTGCAATCAGTCCATAATGAGTCACGCCCCTGACATGAGTCAAGCGGAGAGCTAGGAACTACTGGAGTGTACCCTTCAAATTGGAATCAGACAAGCTTACTTTTGTTTCCATATATTTGTCAGCCTCTATTTCACGGCATGCAGCCATTACTCTCAAAATGAAACTTCATAAAAAGGGGGTGGACTGGCCTATCTGCCATTCTGCCATCGGCCGAATCAAAATGGACTTTGACTGGCCCTGGAGACGATTTTATAAGCCGCTCTGGGGATGGTTTTATGAGCCACATTAATATCCATGGAGCTGGGCTCGATTTTTGTAAATGAAGTTGTACTTGTTACGTTGCCTCACATAGCCTGCCGCCAGCTCGCTGCACAGCGGCAAACGGATGTATTTATGATTAGAATGCACACAGTGTCAGTCGGAGAACATCATCAAAGAAAAGTTAACACTTATTAAGTGCACACAATTTATTAAGTGTTAACTTTGCTTTGATGATGCACCAATAGCATGAGTCGTGGGGCTGCCAGTGCCCCAGTCATCCACTGGCTTGGCGCCATGCAGGCAGCTTCACCTTCTTTTTGAGAACACCAACAATTCCTGCACTCCCTTGTTATTGCGCTGTGCTTTCCTGTCCAAATTTTACCAACATACGATTTGTCTGAATGATTTATCTATACAGTTTGAATTAACCTGTTATTTGTTATTCCTACAACTGTGAGCTGTGCCTTTTTGTGAGAACTGATTGAATGGCACCAATGCAGAGTTCGAACTAGTTTTTCACAAATACACTTGTGAACATCAGTCCTCCTAACTCACGTGATCCCCTTCACTTGAGTCCGGCGTTCGGTCTTCCCAACTGTTTTTGCGGAACGTGGACATGTGCCACTACAGGTTCATTTTGCATTTACAATTTTTCCAGTATATTGGACAGTTTGCGCGCACATTATGAGCTATCTTAAAGGTAGCATGTTGTTTCGTATGCACAGTATTTTATTGAGTAAGACCCAATATGCATTATGGGTACTAGATTTAATATGTTTTTTATCAATCTACTTATGAAATAAAATTATGTATTTTTTCAAATGCTTCTTATGATTTGGGTCTAATTGAGTTCTTCCCCCGTGCATGTCATGGAGGACAGTCAAGCATTGACGTGTTAATTTAAGGTTAATTTTGCCTGACAGGACCACTGTTCTATAAATGTGGGGAAGGGCTCTACATCAAGTTTGCTTTTGCCTGCCTTGGGTTGGGGGCAAGGCGGGGCTGACCGGGAGATAACTCTTGAGCCTCGCCCTCTCAGGGCAGGGTCAGGGGCCTGTTGATATGTAGCAGACTGGCAGTGGCAGCCAATCATGCTCAAGACATGTGGGCCATCATGCGCATTGGTGTGTTGCTAGGTGCCACACCCAGCACAATGCGCAGATATTCAAAAGGAAGTGTTGATGAGGAAGTGTTGATAACAGAGGAGGGATCAGGCTCAAGCAAAGCACACCCAAGATCGACGAGGGGCCAATTCGAGCTGCCTGGCCCAGCCGTAAACTGCAATGGAGAGTCTCTGGAGACAGAATTTGTGCACATGGTTTACGAACAATAAGTATTAAAACATAAAATTGAATGGAGCAGCAGGGTTCTGGAGTCGGAGAAGAAGCAGTCACTCTGAACGAGAACAGTCAAGTGAAGTGTTTGTAATGAATTGTTACTATCTCTTTTAGTCAAGAAGAGGCCGGAGCACTGCCACTCAGTCAGTGTGTGTCACGGCCGTGCAATCATCGTGTCAGCATGACTAACCACATATGCAACTCAAACCACAAGAGGATGTTTGAGCACAGACAAAAACAAATATGAAAACAAAATCACATTTCCAATCAGACTAAATGAGTGTCTTTTGAATGAAGATCAGGTTAACTCAAACCCCTGTTGAAGGCAGCATTCCTCCCATCCATGGCATAAGGTGGTGGGAGCATGAGATGACTTAAACTCTGTGCTGTTCCTGGCGGAGCTGGTGCGGAAGGGAGCCGTGTCGTGGTCTGCGTGGGTCATTGCTTGCATCACCTGGCTCAGTGTGGGCTAGACAGCAGTGGAGGGCTGGCCTTTGTAGTAGTCCTAGTCCTTACGAAATTGCACCATGACAGAGGAGAACACTGAATCATAAAACAACCTGTTTGTGTGTGCATAAATGTGCATGTGCAGGATTGCCAATTTGAATGAATGTCAGAACAACACGATTAAAGTAGTGTGGACTCGGCCCACATGGAAGAGCTTCCCTGGACAGACTGGGTGCAGGGAAAGGTGAAATGTCCTGTCCTGGTAGTGCATGCAGGGCCTAGGTATCCTCTGTGATGTGAAATAATATCATTGTGCGGTCTTTCCTTTTACTAATTGAAGTGTTGACCTGCTCCAAATTCCCATTCCCCTGTTACCTTTATCTTCCTGTCTCTACCCTCCACCCTCCATATTCTATCAAGCCTTGCCCAAAGTATTCAATTGAATCCGATTTCTTATAATGTGGGCCCATGGGGTGTTAGGGACCTAGCTGTCCATGTTGCTTGTCTTTGCATAAGGCATTTATGGTGTAGCTCAGTTGATTTATTGGAGGCAGTCCCACTGGTGCTCACTAGTGGGCCCTGGGTTTCTGGTCACAAGTCTGAGACAGTCTGCGCTTGTCTATTCATTTTAAGATAGCCCAGACCGGGCACGGGCCCTCACTTCTTTGGGGTGCTACTGGGTGGGAGGGCTCCACAAATGGAGGAGGTCCGACTACAGTTTAGCCGAATCAGGCGGGACTAGTTCTGAAGTGATTATCTGCTGTGACAAAGTCAGGACAGAGTTACCAAATGTGCAGCCTAATGTATAAAACATTAATGCTGCTCTGTGATGCTACTCAGCGAAAGAGATGTTTACGCTGCTGTCAAAGGTGCTCCTGTCATTGCTGCTTTGTGTTAAAGGCATGTGAATGTGATGGTGTTCTGTGGTATAAACACTCAGTGCTGCCCAGTGGTAAAGGCATGTAATGCTACTCAATTTGTCAGTGTTAAAAAAGCATGGTGAAGGTGGTTAATTATAAAGGTTTAAATTGGGTGGGCCTGGGAAGGAGTGGTGACAATACAGTATTTATGTGGCTCCATTGACACATCAAATATGTGCAGGAAGCTCTATGTTTTGACATGGGCTGCCCTGGGTCTGTTTTATCGTACCTGCTGTCTCCTTCATGCATTAAGATTGTATGTATGTATGTCACACTTATCAGGTCATGATCGAGCCTCTCTGAAAGCTCTCTAAGACTGAAAACAAACTGCATCCATGCCACGTGTCTCTTTTTAACCCATGAGTGAAAGCTCTTATCATCTTTTAAAAATGTCTGAAATTTGGGGGGCGCTGTTGCGTGTGCCATAAGATGGCCGCCGCCTGAAAGTGCTCCAGCAGGGGCTCTAATGTATGGTCGTAATCCTGCAGATCTGTGGCATGCTGTGGCAGGATTTCACTTGCTGACGCTCTGGTGCCTGCAGGGCGTCTGGTGTTGCTGCTCCCTGCTGCTGTGAATCCGTGGAGTGCGAGATGTGGCTGATCTGGAGCCGCCGCCGCACAGCTGGTTTTGGCGGGCTTCCCCTCCCCCTCCTCTGGCCCTAGTGGTGGTGTGGTGTGGCCTGGGGGCGCCAGCTGCAGTGGCGTGGGAGCCCCGCTGGTGCTTCTGGAGGCTCGCGGGTCCCGTGGTTTTGAGGAGGCAGACCCCGCCGGTGAAGCCTGTGGAGTCCGGGTCTCGGCTCCGCGGCAGCGGTGGTTCCCGCCTGCGGACTGTGACTGCTTGAGGGGGCGGTCTCCCTCTTCCTGCAGGCAGCACGGGCTGAGCATCCCTGTGCTGGTTGCCCCTCGCCGTTGCCGGGGTGGCCGGGCCTCGCTCGGCACGGCATAATTTGCGTCTCTGGAGAGACCTTCCCTTGACGGCCTGCGGGACCAGTTGCACCCTCCTTCCCTGCCCGGCCCCGCTGGCCTGACAGCTATTGCGCGGTGAGTCGGGTGGTGGGGAGAGGAGCTTGTGGTCGTTGTTCCTGCTGCAGGGGGGGCGGTAAGAACTGAGGACTGGCCTCTGGTTGTCTAACCCGTCTTGGCCCCAGCCCCCTCACCCCCCCTTCTCCTTTATTTATTTTTTCCCCCAGCGCAGTGGTCTGGCCCAGTGTAGAGGCTCCCTGTGCCTCTGGTGCTGGCTGACATCTTTCCGGGGGTGAGGAGGAGCTCTGGCCCCTGCTTGGAACAGTGGAGCTCTGGGCCCTGCTTGGAACTGTGGTCACATATCCTGCCCTCAATCAGGCTCTTTGCTGGGCCCATCTGTATTCTAGCCTGCAGTTTTGGGGCCCTGGGGGCGTGCCTGATCGGGGGCCACTGTTCTGCCTTTCGTTCCTACTAGTTGGTGGTCCTCAGCTGGTGTCACTGGGTCCCTCTCCTCGGCTGCCCCCCTCCCCCCCAGCGACCCTCCTGTCCACTTTGCGCAACGTTTTACAACTCTGGGCCCCAATTACGCGCAATCTGAGCTCATATCCTACCCCCTGGAATGGGTAATCAGAAAAAGCAGGCGAAGATGGATCAATATGCCAGGTCGGAGGCTTCACAGCAGGAACCTGAGCCAGGCTTGTCCCAATTTGATTTTGTGGCTCTCAACCAGACCCTGCTAGCGCTGAAAAGTAGCACAGAGAATTTGGGTACAAAAATTGACGCTCTCACATGTAAGGTAGATGTGTCTGTAGTACAAATCGAAAAACTATGCGACAGAATGTCAGAGGCGGAGCACCGGATCGGAGAGGGAGAGGACAAGATTGCAGTGCTCCAGCACGAGGTGGCATCCCTACAGCAGACAGTGAAAAAAGTGGTTGCTAAGAACAATGACTTGGAGGGTCGGTCCAGAAGAAACAATATAAGGATCACAGGTGTTGCGGAATCCACCCCCATTGACAATATGGAAATATTTGTGGAGAAGCTACTTAGGGAGATCCTTGATGACCCTCCTGTCACAAACATGTTTATGGTGGAGCGGGCTCATCGTTCCCTGGCGACGAGGCCCCCTCTGGGGGCACCGGAGAGAGCCATCATTGCCCGTATATTTAACTATCGGGACCGAGATACCATACTTCGCATTGCCAGGGGAAAAAAATCTCTCCGGTGGGGCTCTGCTACAATTAGACTTTTTCTGGATTTTAGTCAGCAGGTACAGGACCTCAGGAAGCCCTTTCTGGCAGTGAAAAACACTTTGCGGAAGAAAAACATACGCTACTCCATCATGTATCCCGCCAAACTTAGGGTCATCTACCAAGGGAAAACACTATTATTTACAACTCCAGAATCAGCGGAGTGATTTGCCTCTGATCTTCCAAGTGTGGGGGCCTCCCCCGGACAGTCCTCCTAGTTCGCTTATTTTCTGAGGCAAACCTTGCTCGGCTGTGCCCCGTCAGCGTGGGCCTTGGCGTGTTCTGGGATCTTGCCTTGCAGCTACAAGAACCATTTATTGTGCTTGTTATATCTAATGGAATAGCTTAATATGGTAAATGAGCCTCTTGCAACAGGGAGGCACTACGGCCACCGGCACCCCCCATGCCCAGCAGCGCTTGAGTTTCTTGAAATTGTACGGTTGTTGTTAGTTGGGTGGGGGGTGGGTATTGTCGGCCGGTAGATTGGGGATTCTGGTGTGGGCGGGGGAATGGGGGGCTTCTATAGTTGTTACTGGTTGGTGCTATGGGTTCTCCAGTTCCTGGTTTCAAATGGTTTGGGGGGTGGGTTTACTCTTCCGAGTCTAGTATGCTCTTTGTAGGTCATGTTTCTGTACTGTGCTCCAGTGTTCCGTCGTTGGAGACCCTGCAGGGGTATTGGGTTTCTTTATGCCTTCCCAACATACTTTTAGCTTGACTACTTCACAGGGGCCTCGTGCTCCTGTTAACTCTGAGATTGTTCTTCTCACTTGGAATATTATGGGCTTCACCAATGCAAAAAAAAAACACGCCTTATCTCCAACTATGTGCGAAATCACCATGTCAATGTTCTATGCTTGCAGGCGACCCATTTAGGGAAGGAACACAGGCTTCCGGCTCTGGCGGGGTGGGGGTTCATAGGTTCAGCACCTCCTACTCCACATATTCCCGGGGGGTTGCAATTTATATACACCGATCACTGGAGTTTAGATTGCACAGACAGGTGGTGGATGGCGAAGGCAGGTTTTTATTGGTGGCTGGTGAGATTGCGGCCTGGTCCATTTTATTCTTAAACACATATGGTCCAAATTATGACTCTCCCGAGTTCTTCTAGGCATGCTCGGAGCACCTCCGGACTTTTCCGGGGTATGAGGTGATCTGGGTGGGGGATTTTAATTTAGCTCTCTCTACTACACTGGACCAGTCCGCAGCGGTCTCTAGGCCACTTACATGAGCCGCTCAAAAATGGCATGCCATCGCAGCAGACTACTCATTGGTTGATATTTGGCGTTGGCATCACCCTGACACGTGGGAATTCACTTACCATTCCAGTGTACACGGGAGCTCCTCTAGAATAGATTATATCCACCTGTCCCTAGACATGTCACGGGCGGCCGAGGGTGCAACGATTCTCCCTCTCTCTCTGTCGGACCACTCCCCAGTGCTAGTGAAGTTCAAAGGCCCGTCATCCCCACCTAGGCAACTCGATGGAGGTTCCGGGCTCGCAATCTGGAGGATGGCGCTTTTCGAGAAGATTTGCGCTGGTCCATTGCAGAATTTGTTCTGCATAATGTGGGATCGGTAGCCAGCCCCAGTGTTATATGGGAGACCTTTAAGGTCTATCTACGGGGATGGTGCATGTCCCAAGAGGGGGGGGGGGTCCTGAGGAGCATTCGGGGAGAAATTGCCCGCATAGAAAAAGACATCAAAAGATTGGAACTCCTTCAAGAAAAATCGAGTTCCGCCTCGCTTCAGGCTGAATTGTCGGCAAAAAGGTGTGAAATCCGCTCATTGATGGACAGTGAGGAGAGGTTCTTGGGGGACCCGGTGCTAGCAGCAAGATATGGGGAGGGAGACCGCCCAAGTAGAACCCTCGCCTGGGCTATAAGGCAGGAGAACCGCCTGCAACCTATACTAGAAGTAGAATCTTCTGAGGGTGAGTCTATTAAGGATGTGGTCGGGATAAATGGGGTATTTTGTCAGTTTTACGGACAGCTCTACACTGCCCATAGTTCGGCTGGACACAATATCATTACCCAGTATCTGGATAGGGTTGCCTTGGGCTGGCTCGACTCGGAGGTTGGGGCGCTTCTCAACGATCCCCCCACAGAGGAAGAACTCTGCAGGGTAATACAGTCGCTCCCGGTCGGTAAAGCCCCCGGAACGGACGGGATTACAGCTGAGCTATACAAAGCTTTCCCGGACTTGCTTATCCCCATTTAAGTCATATGTTAGAAGAAGCGGCCTCCACTGGGATCCTCCCCGAGTCCACTTGTTTCCTTGATAACAGTCTTGCTTAAACCTAACAAAGACTCTAGGCAATGCTCATCCTATCGGCCCTTGTCTTTGATAAACACAGACAATAACATTTTGGCAAAACTACTTGCGCACCGGCTTCTCCCCCACATGCCCGCCCTGGTCCTCCCAGATCAGGCTGAATTTATCCCTGGCCGATCAACGCAGAACAATCTGCGCAGATTATTCACCTTAATGCATAATGTGAACCTAGACATCCCTATCGCGGTGGTGGCTTTGGATGCGGAGAAGGCGTTCGACTGGCCTTTTATGTTCGAAGTCCTTCACCGATCGGGCGCAGGCACCACATTTCTCCAATGGGTCAAGCTCCTCTACACAGCCCCGCGCGCCCTGGTATACACAAATGGCATTCAATCCGCGCCTATCTACCCCACCCGAGGCACTAGGCAGGGGTGCCCTTTCCCCCCTGTTGTTCGCCTTGGCCATCGAGCCAGTGGCTTGCGCCCTGCGGGATTTTCACTCTCACCGTGGTGTAACTATTCGGTCTTGTGTATCCATTGTCTCCCTCTACGCGGATGACATGTTGTTGTACATAAAACACCCTCGGACTAATTGCCCAGATCCAGTACTCCATTTGGTGGTGGTCCCCCACGAATAACTGTCCCCATTCTCAGCTTGAGAGGGCAATTGCTCAGACTGACGACCTGAGGGTCCTCCTTTGGGCCACCCGGGGCCACCATGTGAGGACAGAGGTTCAACCCTTGGAGGTCACGTTGAAGGCTTGCGATCAGTTGGCGAAATCGGCGGGGTTGGGTCCATGGTACTCTCCCATGTTGGCCATTTTTAGGTTCTGGGGGATTCCCCTCTCTTTTGAGCACACTTCCATTCAGCATTTTCAGGCCCTGCAGGTCCACACGTTGGGGGATGCTATGCCACATGGCAAATTTATAACCTGGAAGGAACTTAAGTCTAGGGGCGATTGGTCTCCGTTTACTATGTTATTGTACAACCGTCTTTGGGAAGTGTTGAGATTGAGATGGCCCCAATTTCCTATGGTCAACAGTGGGTGAATTACATGTCGATGTGTGAACGGAGAGAGACACAGTATAATCAGATGCACCCTCTCAATAGTAGGCCCAAAGACTACTGGATGGCTTTTAGGAGCTATTTATCGAACAAACTGAACTGTTTAAGTCCTTTGTTGCCCCTGGGAGCTCCAGAGAATGCCCCAACAATGCTTTAAAGGGACTTGACCTCTCAGGCAGCGCATTTATAGTTTTTTTTTTCTTTTTTTTGTGGTGTTGCCCGGGGGTTATGTTCTTTACTGTACATTGTGCAATGTATTTCTTTTTCTTGTTAGACTCACCACTACGAAAAAAACTCTGATACTTCCTGGTGATATGTATGCACGACTCGGTTGGGATTGGGAGGGCGGTTGGGTTGGGGTGGTTGGGCCCTTGAGGGGACTGTGTTGAATTATTTGGTTTTCTGTGTTGTAAAATTCAATAAAAACAGTTTAAAAAAAAAGTCTGAAATTTGATATGGACAGCCAGCTTCAGGCCAGGACAAAGTTTCATAAGGGAATAGTTTCTTACCTGTAACTCCATTTCTCCAGCATTGGTATCTTTCATGGATTCACATGCTTAGAATATTCCTCGTCGTCAGGCTGGGAATCCCCCGGTACATTATATATAGACCCTTTCCTGTAGGAAAACTTTTTCGACGCTTATGCGTCCTATCCACCTTGTTTTCTATCATGCGTGCCCGCACCGTCAGGACGTCATGATATAAATACAGGACCCGCCCCCGCGCTCCCTCAGATTTCGGCCCCAAAAGTAGTGGGGGAACCGGTTTGCATGTTCGGGGGGAGACAGGTGGGCGCATGTGAATCCATGAAAGATACCAATGCTGGAGAAATGGAGTTACAGGTAAGAAACTATTCCCTTCTCCAGCATTGGATCTTTCATGGATTCACATGCTTAGAATAGATTACATAGCAGTACACCCCCAAGAGAGGAGGCGTGCATGCAAACCCATATACTTTCTTCGCAAAGCCTGTTCCCTATGATCATGTATACATTAGTAATCGTTAACATAGGAAAACGAACCACATACAGTCATAAATTCCACAGGATGCAACCCCTCAGTCAGGGCTTACCTTATTGGAATAGGTGTCGGAGCACCGCCTGTCCCATCCTGGTATCTTCGGCATGTTGCTGCGACAGGCAGTAATGGCGGGTAAAGGTGTGTGTAGCCGCCATGCAGATGTCCCCCAGAGGGACTCCGGCCCACAGTGCCGTCGACGATGCTGCTGCTCTAGTTGAATGAGCTCTTGGCCATCGTAGAAGAGGCTTCCCTGCCCTGGAATGGCAGTACGAAATGGTAGATGACACCCATCTTGACAGTCCTTGCTTAGAAATGGCTTTTCCTCTAGCACCCAAACCATAGGCCACGAACAGTTGTCTTGTTTCTCTGAATGGTTGCGTACGATGAAGATAAAACTTGAGAGCCCTTTTTACATCCAATGTGTGTAATGTGCGCTCCGCTACCGAGCATGGCTCCGGAAAGAACGTAGGCAACACGATAGAGGAGTGTTTATGAAACACCGAAGGAGCTTTCAGTATGAACTGTGGGTTAGTGGCAAGGGCTACCTTGTTCTTGAAAAATCGTAAGTATGGTGGGTCTACCATTAGAGCCTGAACTTCTGAAATACGTCGGGCTGAAGTGATGGCCACCAGGAAGGCCAATTTCCACGACAAAAACTTTAGAGACGATGATGACATTGGCTCAAAAGGAGGCTTCATAAGAGACGTTAAGACCAGATTGAGGCTCCACTCCGGTGGAAATTTCTTCTCTGGAGGGAAACTCCGAAAGAGGCCTTTAAGGAAGTGCTTAATCAGGCGGTCGCTGAACAATGGTGTCGAATGCCGCCGACGAGTAAACCTGGAAATGGCGGCCAGGTGTACTTTTATTGACGATACCGATAGGCCCTTTTGAGCTAAGAACAGCAAGTATGGCAGGAGCTGTTCCGGCTTAATCGATTGCGGGGCCAACCCTGGTTGATCCTCACACCACAGAAACTTCTCCATTTGTACGTGTATGAGGCGTTTGTGGAAGGCGCTCTTGCCGCTTGCAGGATACGCCGACAGTCCTCCGGAATCGTTAGCCGACCGAATTCGGCGAAGTCAGGAGCCAGGCCGTCAACTTGAGGCTGTCCGGGTCGTGATGCCAAACTACACCCTCCTGTCGAGACAGAAGGTCGGGGGTCTTCTGGAATCTCATCGGTTCCGCCACAGCTAAGTGTAGCAGGTCTGAAAACCACACCTGTCTGGCCCAGTACGGGGCCACCAGAATTACTCGACATGGGTACCTGAGGATCCATTGCAACGTCCTCCGGACAAGGGGAAATGGCGGGAATGCGTACAGGAATTTGTTCGACCATCGGAAGGAGAACGCATCCCCCAGTGAGCCCTGCTGAGGCCATCTGCTTGTGTACTGATGGCATTTCCTGTTGTTCTTCGTCGCGAACAAATCTATGGAAGGATGTCCCCATTTCTTGAATACTTGCTGTAGTTGTTGGTCGTTCAGCACCCATTCGTGAACTTCGTTCATTTCTCTGCTGAGGGCATCGGCTTCCACATTTCTCACGCCTGGTAGGTGGAACGCCAAGATTTGCATGTTGTGTTGTAGGGCACAATGCCAGATTTTCTGTGCCTCCGTCGATAGGGACCTGGAACGTGTCCCTCCTTGTTTCCTCAAGTAGAACATCGTAGTGGTGTGGTCCGTCATGACACGCACCACCGAGTCCCTCAGTTGAGGAAGAAAAGATTTCAGAGCCCATCTCACTGCTCTCAGTTCTAGCAGGTTGATATGCAGGGAGGACTCCTGCAACGACCACTGGCCTTGTACCTGTAACGTATCCAGATGAGCTCCCCATCCGCTCAGCGATGCATCCGTCACCACCGTCTTCTGGAACTCCGGTTCCACCAGAGGCATTCCTTTCGTTAGATGAGTAGAAACTCTCCACCAACAGAGTGCTTGTACCAGTTGTTTGTCGATGATCAGTCTGTCGGACCAGCGACCTTGGCTCTGCGCCCAACGGTCCGCTAGAAATTCCTGGCAAGGCCTCATAAACAGACGGCAGTTGTTTATCAACGGAATGCAGGATGACATGGTCCCTAGCAGGGACGTGTATTTGCGCACCGACACCCTGGTACCACATCTCCATTCCGACGCCTTGCTTTGTAGCTTCTGTATTCTTTCGCTGGATGGTCTTACCAGACTTGTGTGCGTATGAAACTCCGCTCCTAGAAAGACCAAGGTCCTCGAAGGCTCTACGGAGGACTTGCTGAAGTTTATCGCGAAGCCCAGTTCCTGTAAGAGGGACATCGTGGCCCCCAGACTTTTTCGTGTTTGTTCCATGGACGAGCCTCTGACCAGCCAGTCGTCTAGATAGGGATAGACATGGTGACCGTCCTTCCTTAAATGGGCCGCTATGGGGGCCAAGCACTTGGTGAACGTCCTGGGGGAGGACTTGAGACCGAACGGGAGGACCTTGAACTGAAAATGCTTTCGCCCGACGACGAACCTTAAATATCTCCTGTGTCGTGGGCGTATTGGGATGTGAAAATAGGCGTCTTGAAGGTCTAGTGACAACAGATAATCCATGGGTTGCACCGACCTGATAACCTCCTGGAGCTTTAGCATTTTGAACTTTAGGATCTTTAGCCATTTGTTGAGTACCCTCAGGTCGAGAATGGGCCTCCATTTTCCATTTGGCTTCTTGACAACGAAGAACCGGGAATAAACTCCGTGTCCTTCCTGTGCCACAGGAACTCTCTCTACCGCTCCTTTTCGCAACATAAGCGCCGCCTCTTGTCGTAGGATTCGGAGGTGGGGCTGGGTCGAAAATACAGGCGGAAGACGTGGAGGCTTGTCTCTGAATTGTAGCGCATGACCCATGCGAATCGTGTCTAGAACCCATCGATCTGTGGTGATGCATTTCCATTGGTCGAAGTGATGAGAGACTCGTCCCCCCAGGACGTTCCGAAGGCCGTCATTGGTTGCTGGTTTGCTTGTTCTTCGTCGACGAGGGACCCGAGCCTCGCCGCCTGGAAGCTTGATAGTCTCTGCTTCTACGTGCCGATTGGGACGCTCGTCTGAACCCTTGTGAAGAGTACGAGGGCCTGTTAAATCCACGGTCCCTCGAGGCTCCAAAGCCGGAGTTTCCAGAAGCACCCCTAAAGGGGCGAAAAGAGCGAAAGTTTCTACCCGTTTGGAGGGCGCCGAGGGACCTAGCAGTATCCGTGTCTTCCTTCCTCCCCTTCAACGCTTCGTCAACCTTTTCGCCAAACAGGTGTTCCCATTCACATGGCATGTCAAGGACTTTGTACTGGACTTCAGGACGGAAAGTAGTACATTTCAGCCACGCTTGTCGACGAAGTACTACGCCATGGTTGATTTGTTTGAATCCAGACTCTGCTAGGTCAACTGCAATATTAATTGCGTGGTTCGAGGCCTCTTCGCCCTCCCGCAACAGTAACATGGCTGCTTTCCGGTGTTCGTCTGGCAGGTGTTCTAGGATAGGGGCTAGTTTGTGCCACATTTCTCTATCGTATCGTGACACGATCGCTAAGGAATTGGCTGCTCTTACCGTCGTCGCACCGACCGAGAGCACCTTTTTTTCCAAAGGCGTCTTGCCTCCTAGCCTCGCTTTCTGGTGGAGTTGAACATTTTTGCTGTACCCTGGCCTTCCTAGCCGCTGCCGCCGACTCCACCGAGTCAGACAGAGGTTGTGATGTTAGACATTTTGGAGTGGACTCTCCGTCTTAGATGAGGAGGAGGAGGAGGGCTTTTTATGTGATGAGGAGGACCCAGCATGCTTCCCCTTATGCTTGTCCTCAGCGCGGTTTTCTGCTGGCCGTACCTTTTTCGATGGAGGTTCCGACTTGCTCCTGGAGGCCGTGGAACCAACTTCCGAAGCCGGGTAGGCACCCGCTCCGTCATTAAGCCAGTCGACCAACCTTCTTTTACGGTCCTTAAGGGTTTTTTGGGAGAAACCCTGGCATATCTCACATGTATCCGCCGTGTGGTGCGGGTGGAGACAGTAGATACAATCCATGTGGGCATCTCCTTCATAAACTTTTTTGAGGCCACATGTCGCACAAGGGCGAAATAACGCTTTTCCAGACATATTCTCCAGAATTTGAACGTCGCCGAAGCGAAACAGAAAAAAAAAAACAACAACCTAGTTTCCACTAGCAGTAATCACGAGGATCCCACTACTTTGAAAGACGGTTGAAATCTGAGGGAGCGCGGGGGCGGGTCCTGTATTTATATCATGACGTCCTGACGGTGCAGGCACGCATGATAGAAAACAAGGTGGATAGGACGCATAAGCGTTGAAAAAGTTTTCCTACGGGAAAGGGTCTATATATAATGTACCGGGGATTCCCAGCCTGACGACGGGGAATATTCTAAGCATGTGAATCCATGAAAGATCCAATGCTGGAGAATTTTAGTTCACAGAGAAGGGAATATTGCTGCATGTATGTGTATTTTGTGCATGCCCGTTGACTAGGACTGTCCAATGCACAGTGTTTCTTTTAAGAGCTGATTTCCTAAGTTCCTGTGTACAATTATAGGACACAGACAGTGATTTGTACTTCTGCATTAGGTATAAAGTTTGGCAACCACAAGTGTGCACTATAATTTGTCATAATGTGGTCCTTTCGCTCACAGTCCAAACTGTTGGTTTTGGAGGCTAGTGTTTGACCTTGCTTCCAAACTTTGCAGCATACGGCTGTCACATTCTGTAAACCCTAGGATTGTATTTCAGAATGTACTAAATATCCATAATATGGGGATTAAGGCAATCAGCTAAACTAATTGGATTTAAAAAAACTATTTACCAGTACCTTGCATGCTGCTTACTCCTTACCTTTGCAGGTCAAGGGTGGGTGAAATAAAGAGAACATTTGTGCTGGCAGGCGGTTGCATTTGCTGATACCTGAGGCGTGCAATCATTATTCTCTCTTAAAAGCTCAGTTTTGTTTATTCCAACGTTAGTCATGGTCTCTGGCATTTAAACACTGGCCCTTATTCCAAACAGCACGCTTTAATAAATATTGGGTGTATGGTTGAATGTACAGATCCTACCTTTTATTGTGCCTCTGCACATACACAGCTGAACCCCAATACACAAAATGATATGAAACAATGTTGTCTGTGTGCTTCCCTATGCAATGGGAATTTTGTTACAGGCCCCTCAGGAAGGGACCTCAGAAAGGCTGTGTATGGTTCAGATTCAGTGGCTGTATTTAGGACCCTTTCTGAAGTTGCATCAAGGCCGGTTTTCTTGGGTCATTTGTGTGCCTGGGAGGGAGTCCGAGGGACATAAGGTTTATTGCACCATGTTTCCTTTGAATACGTGTTTTCTGGTGTAGGGCATGTTTGCTCAGGGTTTTGAACAGAAAACAGGAAGTTGTGGAAAGTGAGAGCTTCTCACTTCACTAAAGTTTAAATAGAGCGATCTAAAGTAAGGTTATCGCTAGTGTCAGTTCTGCAGCATGTTGTGTCATACTGGTATGAGCATCATCTGGTGTGCTGAGGACAGGGTTTCCTAAGTTTCTAGCCAGCAATCACACCTTGGTAGTTTAAGTGCATTACCCTGATTTAACGAGTGATGGTTCTCACACTGTAGAATTGTGGAGGTGGTAACCATAGTGTGGCATTGCTTTAGATTGGGGATTGTCTGAGCGGCATGAGGTGTGTGGTGGCACCATGGTTGTGGTGAATTGGGGCATTGTTAAGTCGTAGCTGGAACTGCATGCTTGCGGACATCACCTTTTCCTGGTACCTTACCCGCAGGACTAGACAACACATACAAGAATTGTAAATCCTGGCCCTTAATCCTGTGAGAGATCTATATCTAGACAGACCCAGATGTGGGGTTCATGCATGCTTAGATTAAATGCTTCTGTCTGGACATGGATTTATCACACTCTCATGCTGTTTCGGCTAAGGGCTTGGTGATGCATCTGCCCTTTGGTACCAGCTGTGATTCAAGAATGCTGCATCACCCATCACTGCACTCGACTCAAGTGCACCCTAGCGTGTAGACCCATGCACAATAATTTATCTTTAACTGCTATTTTCCGATATAACAATGGGGTAGGAATTACAGAGAGTGAGGAAGGAAAGAAATAAGGAGGAATGGTAGAAGAGACACAAACACGGAGGGTAGAAGGATGGGGGAAATTTAAGAGGAAAGATGTTAGGGAGACAGGAAGGGAACAATGTGAGAGAGGAAGGAAATGAGGACAGGAAATATGCCCTTGAAAGAAAGGGGAGAGAATGAAAGGGGGAGCAAGAAAAAAGGAAGGTACAAAAGAAAAAAGAAAGAAGAAAAGCAAGAGGGAGGGATAAGGGAGTGATGGATAATGTGAGGGAAGAAGGAAGGAACTGCTTGCTCCTCCTAGCTTACTCCAGTAATATATACGAGCAGGTTGAGCGCTCGCTGGCACTGCTGCAATCTATGCATGATCTACAGGTAGCAGGCTCAAATCCTGGCAAGGCCAACTCAGCCTTTCATTAATCAGAGGTTGATAAATGAGTACCAACTACTTTGGTTGAGAATTATTGTATGTAAATATGTGCTACGTACAGTGCTTTGGCAAACGTGCAATTTAAATAAGAAATCGTTATCAAATGCTGGGGCCATGGAAAAGGAACGTTATCACTCGTTTTCTCAAGTGTTTACACAAAACATTACATACAGCAAACACCATTACCCCTCCATAAGTAGCATTTTCTGTAAAGTTGCGAATTGACATGATTCACAGAGGAGGGTTTGCGGGCCACTTTTTTAGAGGTGTCCGGGCCCATTTCTTGTCCCAGTCCACCCAGGTTTCCTAATTGCTTGACTTCACTCAAGTGCTGAATTGCAGCTACCATCTTGTTCGAGACGCAAGGGATTTCCTACCAACTTGTTATTCGTGCCAGTGTGGAGGACTTGCCAAGCCCTAAGAGCCGGACATAATATGAATATCAAATATGTTCATCGTGCAGCTTTGACAGCTTGATCCTGAAATCAAAGGTCTGATAATATGGGCCCCACGGACTCAAATACACTATGGGATTCCTATGTGCATCTCTAAAAAGATGCATGTATGCATTTGAAGGCTGTGCTGCCAATTTAGTTTGAATTAATGGCCGCTGCCTTTGGAATATGAAGTGTCCCAAAAGATGGCAGAGAATGTTAGTGGACATTTAGAATGCAGAGTTAAAATGTTCACCATACGCCATGCGAAGTAGAACATATGCCGCTGGTACATGAGATCAGATGTTGCGTGTTGGGCTGATATGCCTGGCAGCACAAAGCTTTGTTTCAACTTGTCCAGAAAGATTCAAAAGGAAACAATGGAAAACTATTCTGCATTTATTGATAATAAAGTATTATAGGCTGACACGACATTGTTATCAATCAAGCATGATTACTCGCTTCCCACACATGAATACATTAGCTTATAAGTCATTGAGTCCATTTACAGCATCTGTACATAAACTAATAAAAACAGCACTTACCTTTCATCCATAATGTCACTGATAAGTAGCTGGAAAGAGTCTCTCTGGAGTCTGCATTTAGTGCCCTGAAAGGTCTCCTGCCAATGTAATCAAGCTTTGGTGTCACTTAAGTGTCCCCTGCTGACCTGCAGTAGCTGTGATCGATCAGCCAAGGCAAACGCTCTTGGTAAATATATGGCACGTAATTAAACAGTATAACATGTAAAGCAGTGAATAAGAGGAGGTCATTTTGCAGTACTTACCCTGGATAAGAGGTGGCAGGTGGAACCCACAGCACAGTCGCTGTCTTTTTAGTGGCTTTATTAGCTTTGTGCGCATGGGGTTTGGATGAATGTACTATGGGTGTTTTTCTAACACTAAACGCATGTTCCTGGTTTGGAAATAGCTACAGAAACGGCGACAGGACTGAATAAACTGTAGTTCAAATTGTATTTGTCTAATAGGGACACTGACCTCCCTCTGGATCCACTGATCTGAGGAGTCTGCAGGGTATAGGGCCCATCATGCTTCTTAGCTCGGTCTCATGGATAGAGCACGCAGCACACTTCTTCTGTCTCAAACGCCGGTCTCATGAATATGGAACCCAGCTTGCTATTTTTACTCCTTCCGGGTATGGGGTGTCTTTATCACTTTTTTAGCAGAGTCTAGTGAGTGCATCACCCACTTGCTTCTTGAGGGGTATAGCGCCCAGCTCACTGTCTCAGGGCTATAGTGCCCAGTTCACTTTCTGAGGGATATGGTGCCCAACTCACTTCTTTCACTGATATAGTGGCAGGCTCCCTTAGATAGCAGGTCAGGGCTGTCGGCTTCTTGCCTCTGTCAAGGGATGAGAGGCCTCTCTCACCCCATCATTTTTTTTGTATTGTTTTCTTTTTATTAAAATGTTCATGGTTACATAAAAACCTTTTAAGTTTCATTATACACAATACAGCAAATAGAACATCATTTATGGAATATCACAGTTATTGTGCAAGTTGTCCTCACTAATTAGCAACCTAAAACCTTTCATATTTTGGGCAATTTATCCTAGTTCATTGATCTTACAAGTAATTTCCCACCAAATAAAATACAAATGAGCATTTAAAACATGGTTCTCTCTAGAATAAAAATTAGATCACATTTGGTCACTCTCTGAAAAATCCATACGTAGTGTCCCTTCCTATCCGTTTATATACACCTCAGTCATCTTAGAAGAACACAACTGCAAATGTATAGATGTTTCTATTTCATTTTTTCATTATCGACACAGCCGGTTTTCATAAGGGATTCTTTTTCAGGCACCTATCCTGCTAAAAGCCAGAAGTAGTTCTAACCTCAAAAGTAAAAGAATCTTTTGATCCTATTATCATTTTCCTTAACAATATATTTAAAAGGTGTATTCACAGGAAAGGCTTAAGTGACTTTATCATCCATTTCCTCACAAAAGAGAGAAACATCGTTTAACCAAAGTTTTAGAGCATCCGGGACATGACATTGTTTGACAATCTTGATAAAGCAAGAGTACAGAGATTTCTCATTTCCTACTTTCATTAATATCTTCATTAAAAGAATTCCCATGGTTATTTCCTTGGAAGTCTGCATGGCCATAAGACACACCTCACTACGTATGGCTTCAATAGGGGCAGCATTGGATAGTCCCACCATAGAATGACATAATTTCCCCTCCATCTTAGGTAGCCATGATGTTTCCATAGCAGTGTATACTTCCAGTCCATATATCATACTTGATACTATACTAGATTTGTATACCTCTAGCAAACCCTCCGTAGAGTAACCCCCTTTGTGAGCAATACATTTTTTAATTGCTCCAAACTTCTAGCGAATATTGGCTGTCACCCCAGAAGCAAGAGTACTAGAGGCTAAAGTATTAGCAATGCACATACCTAAATATACATCGTTTTTCAGAATTTATATAATTGAATTTGATATTTTCCATGTATATTTGTTAGTCTTATACCCTATCCTAACTACCATTGTTTTTTTGTAGTTAACACACAAATGATTCTTTTCCACATGATGTTGTAGCGTCAAGAGGCTCCTTTGTAATACTATTTGGGTGCGTTCTACCAGGATAGTATCATCTGCACACATAAGGCAGTTCATATAGTGGCAGCCAATATGCATGGGAAAGTTCTTGCACATATCAAGTTCCCTTTTTAGGTCCGAAACATAAACGTTGAATAAGGTGGGGGACAATGTACATCCTTGTTTGAGCCTGATGTTAGTATTTATAGCCAGGCTCAATAACCCCTCCTGGTTCACCCTAAGCTGTGCCTAGTGTCCACGTAAAGGAACTTGACAAAATATAAGGTCACTGGATCCAAAGACCAGGCATGTCATTTTTCCCATAATAGCAATCAGTCCACTGTGTCTAATGCTTTTTCGTAATCAACAAAAGCAATGTACATAACCATCCCATTAGTAGTCAGTGTTTACTGCATCAAGTAATTCAAAACCCAAAGATTAACAGTAGTTGCCACCCCTTTCGTGAAACCATTCTGGTGGATGCCTAAAATATTTTCTCTCTTGATCCCTTAATTGATTCTTTGTAGTATAAAAACAGAGTACATTTTAGCAATTAAATCTATCATTGCTAATAAACGTTAATTCTCTGGTTTTACGTAGGGACCTTTTTTATATATATCGGTATAAGAATCATTTTGGTCCAACTAACGGGGACTTTGCCTGTATTCACCACTATTTTAAAAATGTTCTGCATAGTAATAGTCCATAAGCGAGGGTCCTTTTTAATTAAAACATTAGCCAAACCGTCTGATCAGGAGCCCTTGACAGTTTAATTATTTTATTTACATTTTCTATTTCTTCATCTGAAAATTATAACGTGTTTTCTTTCAGTATTTTATCATATTTCGGGTCCACTTTCATTCCATTTTCATCTTTATAAAAGTTTTCATATGTATACTGAGCCTAAACCCTTTCAGATATAGGATTGACCTCTATAGCATTGTTGATCCATAATTGATTCCGTTTTATCAGAGCCCAATATTTCTTTGTGTCCTTAGTTCCCATGGCGTGGAAAAGCATGAGCTACTGACTAGTAGCCACAGAACCCTTATCTAGCTTTAACCAGTTTTTATATCTGGTCTTCAATCTAATAATATCAATGTTTTTCTCATTAGATCTTTTGTCACCCTTTTTGCCTCCTTAATATCAATCTTCAACAATTTATTTTTCTCAACAATAGCCATGATATAAAATGGTTATTCACATTCTTTATGCAATAACATTTTTCCTGTCTCATTCTAACATTAATTCAAATATTATCTCTTAAAATTTCATATTCATTAATACAATTAAAACTTGAGCAACCATCAAATAAATGATCTAAAACACATTCATTAAATACACAAACATTACTTTCTGACCAAGTTACTCTGTTGCCCGTGCCATTAACCTGATAATTCCCTACTGTACAGTAAAATTAATGGCAGCATGATCCCAGAGTATACGTGTGCCTATATTCACGTATTCTTTCCAGCATCTCTTTAGGTATCAAAACATAATCCAGCCACCAATATTTGCCACCACTATACCAAGTGTACATCAGAGAATCGCACTTATCCGTCTAGCTCATCGGTTTTACCAAATCATGAGCTAAAATGAAGTAGAGCCAATTACCAGGATTATTTTCCAATTCCTTCACACTAGGTAGTAAGATATTGACCCCCATACTGATTATCATCTAACAGTAGGAGGTTATCTTCAAACACATTCTTGCTTGCAAACCTCTGATAATTGAGGATATATACCAATATATATCCTCCTTCAATGTTTTTGAATGTCCATCGCTCTAATATTGAGTTCCATTAATAATATCATCTGACATTTTATCACATGGGGGATTGTAGGTGTTTATAATCGGAATCTCATGTCTCTTCCTATTTGCGGTAATTATTATTACTGCAGTCAGTCTATAAGTGTGTGTAAGTTCACTATCGAATTGTGCTAATGGTATTGTATTCTTTATAGCAATGATTAGTCCACCAAAGGGTGTACCCATTCCACTATGTTGGGTCTTTCTCTGGATGATCTTAAATCCATCTAAGTAAATGTTTTCTGCCATCCATGTCTCTTGTAAAAAAAAAAAAAGAATCTGCGTATAATAGAAAACCAAGCCCTCCATATTTCTAGTTAATGACGTGAAACCTCTGGTAATCCCACATAACATTTTAATACAATTGATGTCTCAGGGTTCATTCATGACATCAAGTCCATATTGTCATTTTCCATGTGCTGTCTCGTCATATAATGTTTGGGATGGCAGTCTTTGCACATAGCAGCTAAAACCTTCCCCACAACAGTCTCAATATCTATCAATGGCACCTCAGAGGCTTTTTCTGCAAACTTAGAGGTTTGCCCCACCGCTTAAGGGGAACATCTTGTTTTCTATCTACTGTATATCCCAAGTTGTTTAACTCTCTTACAAGTTTCATAATCATTTCAACCACAATTGGGGAAACTAAATGTAATATAGTCCAATTATCATCAGAACTTAATTCAGGTACTGCCACCAGTTGTATGTCCTTGGTGGTGATTACCCCTAAATCCACCATTGTATGCAAGGTGGTAACAACATTACTCTGATTAAAAAAATTGACTTCCATTTGTTGCCTTAGGTTCCCAAATCTTGATTTTATTTGACAGAAATGTAGTTCCCTATTGCTCTGATAATGATAAGTGCAGCCTGTTAGTAAAAAGCACTGATTGTGGCTGCATCCCAACATCTGCATTCTCATCTTCCATGGGAACATTCTCAGCACTATTTATATATTCTATTTCCTATGGCTCATGCATTCTCATATTTAAACCTGGTTGAATGACAATAAGGTTATTTTTCATTTTTATCCATGCATCTGAATTAGTAGATTGGACTGTCTTTCACATTTTCATAGATATTGGGGGTCATTCCGAGTAGGGCGGTAAGGGTTAACGGTCACCGGTAACGAGACTGGTGCCGTTAAACCCTTACCGCCCTATTCAGAGTTCCCTTTGCGGGTTGGTACTTAACGCCTGCTTTTTGCAGGCATTAAAAAACGAACCCGCAAAGGGACCTTGGAGGTAATTACGGTACCGTAATTTACGGTACCGTAATTACCTCCTTCCCCATTCCCATTGAGCCCTATGGGGGCAAAAATGGGAATGGGGAAGGGCCCATGGTGAATGGGAAATTACCGTCCCGCAAGCCTTGAAATGGGGCGGTAATTTCGCCATTCACCATGGCGTAGTTGGAAAAATAACTGCGTCAACCATGGCGCTAATAGCGCCATGGTTAACGGAAGGGTCGGAATGAGGCCCATTGTTACATGGAGTTTTATGGAGACAGCCCTTAGTACTGGAAGAGAGTTATCAACTTGATTAATTTCAGGTTGAGTATCTACCTACAGACACCTCATGTCACTCACAATATTATCAGTGCAAGTCTGTGTATTTGATGTGATGGTTTCATGTTTAGGGGCACTAGCAATCTTGGTAATTAAGATAAGCCGCTTTTCTTTACCTCTTCAACTTCTTCGGTAGTTCTTCCTAATAGCCCCCACATTAATAGCTTAGTTACATTGTGACTCAATTCTATAGCGTCTTGCCCCTGCTGTCCATTTACATTATTAAAATCCTCTTCTGTATTATTTTTAATACTAGTAATCGTAACACAATCATCACAAATTAAAGGAGGCACAATGATTTTAGATGTATTTTCCTTGCAGCGTTCACCTTTCTGAGCTGCTTCTAACACTATCTACTAGACATACAAGTCAATTTTTTATTGTTTGCTGTTCAATATATAAATTATTACAAATAGCTAATATTGCTTTTAGCATTATCAGCATTTTCAGCTCTGTAGGAAATTTCTCTTCTGATGAATCGGAAGAGAAAGAGGAGCTAGAGGATGGTGAGGAAACATGCACTCTTTCAGCTATCCAAACCAAATCTAGTGATACCGATAAGTTAACCATAGAATCAAGTATTTTAATAATTTCTTCCTGTTCTAAGGGGGAGGTGACCAGTTTCAGTGGGGCAATATTTCTTGTTCCACTTTCATCGGAACAGACATCAAAAATGTGGTATACTCACAGCCATAGCTTGGAGAGCTACAATTGCAGAAATCTTACAGTATTTGGAAATCAGCACAAGCAATGTGCTGAACTTCTGTGGCTCTGAATTAAAAAGAGATTAGCAACAGTGCTATTAGCGCCGGCAAAATTTGCATCACCGCCAGAATGGGAAGCATTGCTGCAGCCATTTTGAAAAAACACAATCCATCAAGTTTAGGCACTAATATATTATTAAGGTTTGTGTAAAAATCAATAGGAAATCCATCCAGGCCTGGGGCTTTGCTTTTCTAAGGTCTTTGATGGCTTTACGAATTTCATCAGGAGAACCAGAGTTATCTATTCATTTAAGATCTACATTAAAATATGTAGAATGAACCTGCTGAAGAAAATCTTGGCGATCAGGATTATTAGGCTGTGATTCCAAGGAATATCATTTTTGGTAGAATCTGGAGAAAATTCTATTATATCTTTGTCTAAAACATTCCTATCACTCAGCTGATCTTTGATGACTGTGACTCTTTCCTTTTTAATTTTAAGATACGAAGCAAGTGACTTGCTTGTTTTATTGGAAAATTGGTAAATCTTTGCCTTGTATTTTAAAATATTTGCACTGGAGCATTCTGAAGTAATTTTGTTGTATTCAAGTCTTAATCTAATAATGTTGTTTAAAATGGAAGGAATAGTGCTATGTGTGTATTTAGATTCAAGGGATTTTAGTTATTTTAGAATTGCATCTGATTCTTGCTGTAATTTGTTCTTTTTCTTGGCAACAAATGATATACTTTGACCTGTAAGTACAGCTTTATAACAATCCCAGTGATTAACAATGGGTGTATCTTGACTATTGTTCTCAGCAAAGAAATGACTATGTATTTCAGTTATAAAAGGTGCAAATAACTCATCCTTCATCAGAATCTCCATCTGTTAGATTTCTGGTTATTTGGTACAATTGTAAGTTGAATATAAACTGGGGCATGATCTGATAATAATTTACAATCTACACTGGCCTTAAGAAGGATACTTGACATGGATTTAGAAAGGAGCATATAATCTAATCTAGAAAAGGAGTTGTGTGGGTGGGAGAAAAAGGTGTACTCTAGATCAGAAGGATGAGTCATGCATCATGCATCAGTGAGGCCTAATTCTGGTATGAAGTTAAAACAAAGACTTGATTTTCTATCAAGAAAGGGGTCAATAACCTCGTTGCAATCACCACAGAGTGATCTGAGGATGCAGGACCATAACCATTGAGAATAGTATATTCAATTGATTCTATCAAAATGTTTACTAATATCCACCTTCCTAAATCATCAGTCAGTCTTAATAACTTTGCATTTGAATGCATTATTAATAAGAGTAATTGCCCCATTTTTCTTGTCATGCGCCTCACTTGAGAAAACTTGACCCACCCAGAAATGTTTAAGTTTAGCAGCTTCAACCTGTAAATATGTGTTTCTTGAATGCACACAATAGATGGTTTTGTTCTGTTAAGATAGGACGGAACATTCTGTCTTTTAATTAGATTGTGTAGCCCCTTTACATTCCAGGAAGTTATATTAAGTGACATATCATTACCTCAGGTGCAAATGAAAACCATAATTCTTAACTTGTAAGACATAGAATGTCATCATAGAAACTCTTCTGACCTTTGACCAGTATTAATAGTTGCAGATACGCTTGCCATAGATAGGCTTATTATCTTGTGAAAATAAAAACACAAAGGACAGCACACACAAGGAAAAGTGAGAGACAAACTGTGTCAACATGAAGTTCATCCATACACAAATAGCAATTTACAACTATAAGTAACAACGTGGCTAACAGGAAACAGCCACACCAATTCATGTTGCCAGTAATATAGCGGGGTGGAGAGGCTATTGAGAGACGCCCAGACAGCAACTCCACTCCGGCAGGAGTTCTAACTGATAACTCACTAAATTGTGTGCCATTAGATCCTACAAATCCTGTTAGGGAGTGTGTATCGACGTGCCAGTTTCATCCATCGTGGGAGCTTGAATAAAGTGTCTGAGATGTATTGGGTTCTCAAATGTAGCATTATGGCCCTTGCGAGTGACCTTTGGGATTATCGGATGAATGATACCAAATCTTGCATTTAATTGCCTTAGAGCTGGTCTAAATGTGAGTAGTTCCTTCCTCCTAGCTGCTGGTGCACTGAAGACATCCTGAGATATATATACCTTTCTGCCATCCCATAAGAGTTGTTTGATATGTTTCACCTTGTTCATTATGAGATGAATATGTGTAAAATCTAGAAGAGCGGAGATTAGAGTCCTCGAAGAGTTGTTTGATGTATGCACTGAATTAATGGGTCCCATGTGATGTGCCCTTTGAATATTTAATTGCAAGGAAGTGGGAAGAACCAGGAGCTTTGGGAGCATAGTAGTAAGGAATGAGATAGGGTTGTCTTTTTCAAGCCTTTCTGGAAGGCCCACAATGCACAGATTATTCCTTCTATTTCTATTTTCAAGGTTTTTAGACTGCTTTTGTAAGTATTTGATAGTAGTTTCTAACATTGCCACTCTGCTGGTGACTTCTTCTGCATCACTTACTCGTCTTTCCCCTTTAACCATTCTTGATGCAAACGCAGACCATTTATCATCTAATTGTTGTAATTTAGCATTAGTGTCCTACATGAAGGGCTTCAAGGCTCTTATTTCCATCAATATGGTTTGCATGCTGGATCCAAATTATCCTCCTTTGGAGTTGGTGAGTCACTTCTTTGCCATTTGAATGTATTGGATGGTGTAGGAACTGCCTCCCTGGATTGACCCTTTTTTGAAGACGCCATAGTTTTGCTCATTTTGCAAAGCCTGTGATAGCTTGAAGCCTAGTGGTAACATAAGCTACTAAGAAAGCTTAAGGGCAGAAGGAAGTGTGCAGGGTTAATTGGCAGTAAACATAAGCTACCAGACTGATGACCCAGTGCATTGCTGTGGTATAACTTTCATTCCAATAAAATGCCACCAAATATTTCTTAATAATTAGTAGGCTACATCGGCGCCAGTTGATTTACGGTCATCCTGAGTTAATTTGTATAGCATTGCATATCTTTTAAAATAATGGATAGATAATAAGGGTGTATTCAGACCCTATTCACGCACTGGACACTATAAAAAAACAATATATTAATCACAAAATGCGATAACATAAATCCGACTATTTAATATGCACAATAAGGGCAGTTTTTAATGAGTGTAATATATGCCAGTGTGAGTTTGCAGCTCTTTTATAATATTTTTCCTCTTGAAAGCCAGAGTACACATTTAATTCAGTGAGTGCATGAACAGGGATTTCAGCAAACCATCACTCTTATGTCCTCCAAACTGCTTTTAACTTGTAATAAGTACTATATAGTATTTGGCAATTATCCTTATTAATGAAAAGTCAACCTTTGAATTTGCATTTGCACTCCGTATTAACTGTTAATTAATTCAAGCATCTGTAATTATAATGCCATTATTTATAAAAAACCTTTTTCCTTTTAAATTTTTCTTTCAGGCTTTTATTTTAGTGGGGCGCCAATGTCATGAGGGAAATGAGCTTCCCAGAGAAACCAACACCACACGACGTGCTCCAGCCGGAACAGCTGGCAGGAAGTTTGGCTCTTTAATCACGAGACCTCGCTGAGTGAAGCCCTGCCGGCAAGCTTGATGAGGACAACTTCCGAAGCAGCAAGGAACTTCCAGGGCTGCCGCTGAAGGTTGCAGACTGATAGTAGGACTATATTTAACTTTTAAATGAAGTCTGATGTGACCGTAAATCTTATATAAAAGTTGCTGCAGCAGGAGCGCAGTTCTAAGCGGCCATCCCGGATGGTGCTAGACCACACCACCAAGTAAACCAATTTTTTAAAATAATTTTGTATCCTCTTGATGTGTTAAGGAAAACTTACTTAATCTAAAACTATTGCACCAAATCCAAGTGATCATCTAGTTGGTTTATAATGCTTGAATTATTCAAATAGAATTTAGTTAGTTGTACCATAATTTCTGCTTAAAAAACTTGAAAGGCTACAGAAGTCTGTGGACATATGCCAATGAAGTTCCCTTTGCAGAGGGTACATCACTACGGTGCATAGACTCTGTGTGGAAAACAGGTTCAGTTCAAGATTCTGTGCCTTGTTCACAAAGCCTCCTATGGGCTGGGTCCCTCTTTTCTCTCTTCACGACTCACTACACATCATTTTAATAGGTAATTAAGATCTAGTATGTTGAATTTCTTGAACATCCCGCAGATCAACAGAAGCCTCTAGTGAGGTCTTATTTGCAAATCTTTAAAACCTAGAAAATCATTTTGATTTAGAAAAGCACTAAAAATGTGGCTATTTTTGTTATTCATCGTATTTCAAATTGCACTTGTTCTTAAATCCCTAGACTTGGAGATGTTTAGCTAATTTACAGCTGTTACCTTTTCGGTACTTCTACAGGCTGATTGCTCTAGTGTCAAGAAGCCATTTGCGGTGCAAGATGCACTCTACACATACCAACATAACATAACTCTCACTGCAACCTCCCTCTGGATCCACTGATCTGAGGAGTCTGCAGGGTATAGGGCCCAGCATGCTTCTTAGCTCGTTCTCATGGATAGAGCACGCAGCACACTTCTTCTGTCTCAAACGCAGGTCTCATGAATATTGAACTCAGCTTGCTATTTGTACTCCTTCCGGGTATGGGGTGCCCTTATCACTTATTTAGCACAGTCTAGGATGTGCATCACCCAGCTTGCTTCTTGAGGGCTATAGCGCCCAGCTCACTCTCTCAGGGCTATAGTGCCCAGTTCACTTTCTGAGGGATATGGTGCCCAACTCAATTCTTTGGATATGGTGCCCAATGCAATTATTTCACTGATATAGTGTCAGGCTCCCTTAGATAGCAGGTCAGGGCTGTCAGCTTCTTGCCTCTGTCAAGGGATGAGAGGCCTCTCTCACCCCATTGTTTTTTTGTTATACTTTTTTTATTAAAGTGTTGATGGTTACATAAAAACCTTTTTAAGTTTCATTATACACAATACAGCAAATAGAACATAATTTATGGAATATCACAGTTATCGTGCAAGTTGTCCTCACTAATTAGCAACCTAAAACCTTTGATATTTTGGGCAGTTAATCCTAGTTTATTGATCTTACAAGTAATTTCCCACCAAATAAAATAAAAATTTGCTGTTAGAACATGGTTCTGTCCACAATAAATATTAGGCCATGTTTGGTCAGTTTGGTCACACTCTAAAAAGTCCATACGCAGAGTCCCATCATATCCCTTTATACACCTCAGTCATCTTAGAACAACACAACAGCAAATGTATAGATGTTTCTATTGCATTTTTACATTATCGACACAACCGGTTTTCATAAGGGATTCTCTTCCAGGCACCTATCCTGCTAAACGTTGAAAGTAGTCCTAACTTCAAAAGTAAAGTGAATCTTTTGATCCTATTATCATTTTCCTTAACAATATATTTAAAACGTGTATTCACAAGAAAGGGTTAAGCGACTTTATAATCTATTTCGTCACAAAAGAGAGAAACATAATTTAACCAAAGTTTTAGAGCATCCAGGACTTGACATTGTTTGACAATCTAATAAAGCATGAGTACAGAGATTTGTCATTTCCTTCTTCCATTAATATCTTCATTAAAATAATTCCCATGGCTATTTTCGTGGAAATCCGTATGGCAATAAGACACACATCCCTACATATGGCTTCAATAGGGACAGAGCTGGATAGTCCCTGCATAGAATGACATCATTTCCCCTCCATCTTAGGTAGCCATGATGTTTCCTTAGCAGTGTATACTTCCAGTCCATATATCCCACTTGATACTATACTAGATTTGTATACCTCTAGCAAGCCCTCCGTAGAGTAACCCCCTTTATGAGCAATACATTTTTTAATAGCTCCACACTAGCAGCGAATTTTGGCCGTCACCCCAGATTCAAGAGTACTACAGGCTAAAGGATTAGTAATGCACATACCTAAATATACATCGTTTTCACAACTTCTATAATTTAATTTGATATTTTCATGTATATTTGTTAGTCTTATACCCTGTCCTAATTACCATCATTTTTGTTGTTGTAGTTAACACACAAATGATTCTTTTCCACATGATGTTGTAGCGTCAAGATGCTCCTTTGTAATACTATTTGGGTGTGTTCTATCAGGATAGTATCATCTGCATACATAAGGCAGTTGACATAGTGGCAGCCAATATGCATGGGGACGTTCTTGCACATATCAAGTTCCCTTTGTAGGTCAGAAACATAAAGGTTGAATAAGGTGGGGGATAATGTACATCCTTGTTTGAGCCCGATGTTAGTATTCATAGCCGGGCTCAATAACCCCTCCTGGTTCACCCTAAGCTGTGCCTAGTGACCACGTAAAGGGACTTGACAAAATATAAAGTCACTGGATCCAAACCCCAGGCATGTCATTTTTCCCATAATAGCAATCGTTCCACTGTGTCAAATGCCTTTTCGTAATCAACAAAAGCTGTCTTCAGCTGGGGCCTCCCTCTGGAACAGCCTCCCTGCCACTCTAAAACTTGAGGAGAACCATCTCTGGTTCCGGAAGCACTTCAAGACCTTCCTCTTTTCTTCTGCCTTAACTCCCCCTCTCCCCTGCTGATCTGTTCTCTCTTGGCACTGTGCACCTGGCCACCCTCTGTCCTTCGGGCCCAGGTACCTGCTCACCCTGCCACACTCCAGCACTGCCTCCGGACCACCCCTTGCACTGGGGTCAGTATCTGTACCCATACAGCCCCGCCTTTTTTCTTCCTGCACTTATCAGACCTACCCGGTCTGCTGCCTTAAACCTAGCACTTGCAAATTGCTGGCTGCATTACCACTGTTTGTTGCCTTTATTATTTATATATTTTTATTTATCTGTTCTCCGCTGCTTCGCACTTTCCACTTCTCCCCCTTCCATGCACTTTTCCCCTCCCCCTCTCCCATGCACTTGCGTGTTCTCAATGTCACTGGGCCTAGTAAGATCGATGTTTTGTTCTCCCCTGTTCCCCTCCCTTGCCTTCTCCCTCTCTGAAACACTTGTGTATGAGCGCAATAGAAATAAAATATCGATCAATCAATCAATGTGCATAACCATCCCATTAGTACTCCGTGTTTACTGCATCAAGTAATTCAAAACCCAAAGATTAACAGTAGTTCCCACCCCTTTCCTGATACCATTCTGGTGGTTGCCTAAAATCATTTCTCTCTTGATCCATTTATTGATTATTAGAAGTAGAAAACAGAGGACATTTTAGCAATTGAATCTGTCATTGCTAATGAATGATAATTCTCTGGTTTTACACAGGAACCTTTTTATATATATCGGTATAAGAATCAATTTGGTCCAACTACTGAGGACTTTGCCCGTATTCACCACTATTTAGAAAATGTTCCATATAATCACAGTCCATAAGCGAGGGTCCTTTTTAATTAAAACATTAGCCAAACTGTCTGGGCCTGGAGCCCTTGACAGTTTCATTTTTTAAATTACATTTTCTATCCCAGGCAGCTGCCTCAAGTCCTGATACCACCGATCAGCCCCCCTCACCTCTGCCACTACACCAGGCAGCCCTCTCACCACCCACCATCCATTTTCACTTCCACCACTGCTCAGAGCTGGGGGTAAACAAGCCAGAAAAATGCAAATTTTCGGGGCATTTACTGCCAGAGGTATTACCGCAGTAATTTCACCAACAATTCCCCATTGGGTCCAGCGGACCCAATGGGGAATGGGGACTAAGAGGTAGAGCCCATCCCATGATCCAGCGCTAATACCGATGGATGGGTGGACGCTAACGCTAATAAAGTTGGACGGTATCCCAGCCGGGATACTGTCCAACTCGTGATCAGGCCCACAGTGTGTAATTACAGTATGAACATTAGGGGCCCCACTTTTGGCTCCTGTATCTGAAGAGTTGCAGCTATTACGGAAAGGATCCTGTGCCTATATAGGAATGAATGCATACAGAGTAAACAGCAGTCTGGCTATCCTTAATGTATATAGAATTTGTTTCAATGCTGTTTAGAAAGTGGGTGTTGCCCAGCTCAGGAGGTCAGTTGCACCGAGATATTACTTCATGTTGTGCCTAGGCTCTTCATTGCTCCCTACCCATTATCACAAGGCTTTGTTAGCTCATTTAGTACGATGACTGATTGATTTAAGTTTGTAGTACCAGGCAGGTTTTGTCTCCCCAATGTCCCCCATGGGATGCTTTTGCCTCACCGCTTTCTTTTGACTCTGTTCCCTTGTTCTCAGCTGCAACATCTCACGGCATAGAGAGATCCAGTCATGGATTCTAAGGAGACGTCATGGCTGCCCACTTGAGTGAAAAGGATTCAATATGCAGTGCACGGAACCGATGGCTGGCAGCAAAAGCCCTCCAAAGTGGTCAACCCGGTACTAGCTGCAAAGCATGCCGAGAATGATGATTAAGGCTTGCTAGGGAGCCCAGTGCCCCCGTCATAAGTCGACTTCCTTCTCTTCTATGCTGCACGTGACCAGCCACATGGTTCTAAAAACGAAACCCTGTTACTGCTGTCCATTCTGTCATCACAGGGCTTTTTTATACTTTTTGAGCGGCAGTCAATACCGGTTTCCCAGACATTTTTCCAGGAGCTCAACTTCAACACTGATGAATGGAGCACATTAGACGGTTTATAGTCATTGCATCATGCCTGAAGTCAAACACCTGCCCTCGGGTGGTGTTCTCTGAGAAGGCTCCTCTTAGAGGCACTGGTATCACTTCACTGAACCTCTATCAATTCTGCAGCTGCTACACTTGAGCCACTTTCAACTTTGGATCTCAACTGGGCTCCTTGGAATGAGTGAGAAAGACCCGTCACATTGCCAGCTCCTGTCAGGCCGCAGTTAACACAGGCCAGCCTTGTCAGCGCACACTTGTGTTCTTGCGCATCTCAGCCCAGATCGAGGACTGGGCCAAGCAGGGTGCTGTTTATTCGGTCATCTTGCATCATGTGCACTAGTGTGTTTCCCTGAAATGCATTTGAACGCTGTGGTGCTAACCACATCGCATAGCATCAACAGCCCATACTTGAGCCCTCCTTCCAAGAATAAGTATACCCTGGGTTAACACACCCTTAACCCTAGTGTCTACTTCTACCTCTTCCTAATGTTTGCATCCTACCGGCTCCCCCATCAAAAAAGCAGAGGGGCCACTTTGTTTGAGTGCAGGAGTGTATTTACAGGTGATTGATATCCACGTCATAGCCTCAGGTTGCACACTGTGCTGCCTTCCTAACTATCCGCATTGAAGGGAATCAATTGATTTATTGTGGGGACCCTCCTAATCACCGCTCTCTATATATTTACATTACATCTGATTTTACCCACAACTGTTGAACTTTTCTTGTTCAGCCGACTATCACCACATTCCTAACTTTTAAATTTACACTTAACTTCTTCAAACTCTACTTTTTCACACTTTTACTTCTTCACATTTCACACTTTGGTTCTCATTATGAGCTGTCTGGTCTGGAAATTATGCGCTGTAACAAAGTATTACAGCACCTTTCCAGACAGTCAGACTCCAATTCTGCTGGTCGATCAGACCCCTAAAGGCAGATAAATGCCTGAATCACTGACACCGGTAATAACAGTGACAGAGATTCGGGCTGCCCCATCCTATGGAGCACTATGGGAATTACCAGCTGGATAGAGGAACTCATAACGATCCCCTTTGTCTCCCTTTGTTTTATAACTCTTTACTCATCTTTTGATTCATCACATTTTAATTCCCTCTTTGCTTATCATGTTTTATTTCTTTGCATTTTATGTTTTTGCTTTACATCGCACCCGACCTTTTGGAACTGAAGGGGCATCCAATCCCCGTTTGCCCCTTGCCCTTATATGCCAGGGCCTCCCAAAGGGTGTTGCTCGATCTAAGCACTGATGTTTTAAACTTGGGGCTGAGCAGTACCCTTGTGTTTCCTGGCAGTACTTTCCTTGAGGGATGTACCATGTAACTCCACTGTGGCAAACCTCTATAATACAAAACAAGGAAATAACATGCATTTATTTATTTAGTTATGTATTGCATTTGTTAAATGCCCAAACACAGAGGTATCACAGCGTTAGTTACATAAGAATACTTGTTACAAACAGTTTGGTTACATGAATCAGAAAAACACATAAAACTGTATATCAGGTGCAAGGTGAAATTTGGACATTAGTCAAATTTGTCAAAGAGCCACATTTTCTTGAAGCGTCAGTCAGTATGCTCCCTTCGATTGTGTTCTGGCAGAGTGTTCCAAAATGATGGTGCGACTACGGGGAACCTGGAGCCACCCGCCCTTTTACTCTTATAGCGAGGAACATTCAAACATGTGCTGGTGCATGATCTTAGAATTCAAGGTAGGACATTTTGGGTCACACTGTTATTCAAGTAAGTCGGGGCATCCTTCTGGATGAACTTGTGAGTAGTGTTAAGGGTTTTAAAGAGGATCCTTGCTTTGACAGGGAGCCAATCTACTTATTTTCTGATGTGGGAGATGTGACCCTTGTGTTTTGGACTGAGTGCTGCACGTAACGCTTTGTTCTGGAGCAATTGCAATTTGGCAAGGTTTGTTTTCGTGGTGCCCAGCAAGAGAATGTTGCAGTAGTCTACTTTTGAAAGGATCAAGGATCGTGCTAGGGTTAAACAGTTCTGGGGTGAGAGGAATTGTCGGTTGAGTGATATACGTTTTGTGGTGTAGGCTGTGGAAGATGATGGGTGTCTATTTTTAGGAGAATTCTCCAAATGTGCTACTTTCCCTCACCTTTTGAGACCCCAAGCAACTTTGCTGGATTTCTAGGATTTTATTTTTTACCTGGAAAGAGTTTGAGCCTTTTTCCCCACTCTTTCATGTATTTTGATGTGTGTTTTACTTTTGTGTTCTTTGGTTGTTGTGTTTTAAACAAACTCCATGGCATCATCTTTGTCTGTGTGTCACACAGCACCTTCGGTGCAGTGGCACAGGGGGTGTCTTTCAGACTCCCCAAGGTTTACATACCTTCCCTGGGACTGACTACTGTCTCCCAGGGCATGTAAAGTTAAATTGGATTTACTAGCCTCTTTAAATTTACTGACCCAGCACACACTATCTTACTATTGAGTGTTGGAGGGGTTGCCTAGCTTCCCCTGAGTCAAAACACTCATGTAACAGTAAAATGTTACCCTTTCTTACTTTAAATGGCTGGTGGCAGTGCTTTAGATCAAATACCATGATTTTTCCCTACCGCAAACAACGTTAGCTTAAAATAGGGTCAGCCATGTTTTTCAATATGGCGCCCAAGACCTATCTGTAAAAACAGACTCCGGTCACCTTTTTTTGCCATTTCTTTTAGGAAAGGTCCTTCTTGTGTTTGTCTCTGCGCGCCAAACCAGGTTTGGGCCCTTTGTTCATTGGCCTTTGGCGGGCGTCAGTGCTGAAACCCTCCTCTGGCGCCAGGGTGTCTGGAGTGGACAGGATGTGAGGGAGGTGCCCGAAATTCCCGATGATTAGTCTCTTAGGAGACCTGAATGCACTCTGGCGTGATTGGCCGGCTGGCTGTCCGGCAAGGACAGCCACCCTGCTGTGTGAGTGACAGCCAGACTGGAATGATAGGGGGAAACTGATTAAGAGCAGGTCTCTGGGACTTGGAAAGCGGAGTCGACCACTGGAACAAAAGAACCGAAGAGGAGAGGAAGGAAGAGGATGACTGCAACACCTGGACGACCGCTGAAGCCCTGATGCAAGTCTGGATTGCCTGAAACTCTGACAACAGAAAAGCCCTTCAAGGATAACTTCTTCCCTTGAGTTTGGTGGGAACAACCAACTCGCAAGCCACCTGGACACCGTCCTATTCTGGTCGAATTTTCATCAGAGTGCTGTTGAAAACCAGATAGCCAGAGGGAAGGAAACCAGCTTGTGGAATTTAAGGTACTCACACCTTAAACTGACGTCTTGCTACAGCTTTTGGCTTCTTCCCTCGGCAGTGCAGGAACCTCCCGACGTCCTCCTTCTTGTGCCCACGACTGAAGATCAGGAACAGCGAGATTTGCTCGAACTACCAGGAACAACTGCCTCAGCTACAGCTTTCTTTTTTGACAAGGTACTGTGCAATTGCGGTCCGGAAATCTTTTCGGCCATCAAGAAAGTGCGCAAAACTTTCCTCAACTAAGAAGGCTTGTCCTTCCCTAAACATTCATCAACCTTTTTGCCTAGCCAAATCCTTTAAGAATCCGTGGCAAAGACTTTTTTTTTTTTTTAAATGTATTTTTATTTTATCTCAACCAAACAACATTACAACGAAACATAAATAAAAACACTTCAAACAACAAAACCAAACAAACAGAAAATAAGGCACTGCAATCCCCATCCCTCCCCCCTATGAGCCTGTAGAGTGTTCGCCATCAGTGTCCGTTCCGTGCGGTGGGGCCTCATCGCTCTCAAGTCCAGCCGAGGCCGAACCCGCACAAAACAGTTCAGCTAACAACAACTTCCATGCCATGAGAGAGCCTATTTCTTCCCCATCGCCTGCCATACTGCCATCTTGCCACGCTGTCGTTTCAGCCTCCGCCCATTTTTGGAGATCCCGCCACCAGACCTCCACTCGCGGCTTGTGACATTTCTTCCACTCCATGGCTATCCTACGTTTGGCAAGCACATAGGCCAGGTCTTTAAGTTTATCAACATGTCGAAGCTTGCGCGCCCTGGGATACCCTCCCAGCAGACAAGCCCACGCCGAATCCACCTTAAGTGTAACACCCCTTCCTGCCAGCTTCTGCGCCACTTCACCCCAATAAGTTGCAATCACTGGGCACGCCCAGAACATATGTATCATGTCCGCATTCTCTTCGTTACATTTGGGGCACGCCTGGCGCCCACTACCTAGAAATTTGGAAATTCTGAGGGGGGTCATATATGCCCTGTGCGTAATATAGAGCTGTATCTGCTTGAACCTGGCGTTCCTCGATACCTTTTTATGGTACCCCAGGGCACGCTCCCACATCCCATCCGACATCGGGGCCCCCACCTCTGCATCCCACTCCAGTCTCAGGTGCCCTAAATCCTTCCCAACCTTTGTCATCAACATCTCGTACAACCTAGAGACCTCGTGTCCGCCCTCTGATGCGTCATACACCGTCTCCAGCGTGGCATCCGGTTCATCGGCCAAAGTAGTTTTGGGCCACATGCTCCGGACCTCCCGGGCCACCCTGTGATATGTTACATATTGACCCCTGTGTAGTCCCGACCCTGCCTCCAGTTCATCGAACTCCATCAGGGTCCCCTCCTGCCAGATGTCGCCCATTGTAATCAATCCCACTGACTCCCAATACGTCCGGATAATAGTTCTCAGCTGCCCGTCCTCCTTTGCCAGGGCGATCAGAGGGAACTGCGGCATACACGGCGCGGGGTCACCCATCATTCGACAGGCACGCCGCCATATGTTCCTGCCAAGGGCCAGCATCTTAGGACGCTCTCTCATCCATGAGCCTGTCACCCAAATCACCTCTCGCAGATAGAAGGGGGAACAGTCTTTCCCTAGCAGCCTATGTTCGGGGGTCTCTTCATCTGAAAGCCACTTGGCCACATATTGCAGTTGCGCCGCGATATAATAGGCCTCAAAGTTCGGCAGCTTCACGCCACCTTTCTCGTAAGAGTTCTGCAATTTCCATAATGCGACCCTGTTGCGCGTGCCGTGCCACAGGAAATTCCTACACACGCTATGCAACCTGGCGAAAAACTTCCTAGGTATCATATACGGGATGTTATTAAAGTAATGCAGGAGCCTGGGCAACACCACCATTTTAAGCATGGCTCCGCGACCCATCATTGCTAAAGGCAATCTTTCCCAGAACCTCATGCACCTCTCAATCTTTCCCACAGCTAGTTCAGTATTATACTTGTGTTCTTCCTCAGTCGTGTGATACACGTCAATGCCCAAGTACCGGAAGGAGCTCGTTGCCCACGGAATCCGCAGCACCGGCAACCTCTCCGCCGGTATCCCCACATAACTGCCCAGCGGGAATAATACGGATTTCTGAGGGTTAACCGCTATGCCGGACAACCAGGCGTACCTCTCCAATACCTCCAAGATATACTGCAAGTTCTCTTCCGGGTGTTTCAGGTATAACAGCATATCGTCTGCATACAGGGATATAAGATGGCACTCTCCTCCCACCTCTATGCCCACCGGATCATACTGCTGCCGGAGGTAAACTGCTAAGGGTTCTAGGGCCAGTATGTACAACATTGGGGACCAAGGACATCCCTGCCTGGTACCTCTGCCTAACTGCCATCTGTCTGACACTACTGCACCCGTACGGACCCTAGCCAGAGGCGCACTATATAATAGCTCGGCCCACCTCATGTAGCATGGTCCCAGTCCGAACTGCCCCAAAGCCGCCAGGAGCCATGGCCATCGGACGGAGTCGAACGCTTTAACCGCGTCCAGCGCCACTATTGCCATTTCGCTGTCATCACTGCCCCCCTTTTCCACCACCCTGTGAAGGCGCCTGTGATTGTGGGTAATATTCCTGTTCGGGACATAGCCCGTCTGATCAGGATGGATCAGCTTGCCTATTACCCTCCGCATTCTGGCCGCCAGGACAGCTGTTAGGATCTTGCTGTCCTGGTTCAGCATCGACAGGGGCCGGTAGGAGCCACAATCATGTCCCGGTTTATTGGGTTTGGGGAGCGGTACTATAATCGCCTCCCTGAGTGATTCCGGCAACCGCCCCACCTCGAACGCTTCATTAAACATCTCCAGCATGGGCGGGAGCACCTCCTCTCCATACGCTTTATAAAATTCTCTGGGGAACCCATCTGCTCCTGGGACCTTGCAAGTGGGCAGCTGCCGCACAATCTCCTGCAGCTCCTCCAGAGTGATCGGAGCATCCATCTCCTCTCGCTCTTCATCACTTATCTTGGGCAGGCCTATGTCTTCAAGTACTACCTCTATATCCTCCCGGCTTCCCCCTCTCGATCCTCATATAATGCTTGATAATATTCTGCGAATGCTCCATTCACCCCTTCCTGGGTGTTCTGCTCCACTCCCTTTTCAGTGATAACTGATCGGATCGGGGATCTTGGGGTCTCGCTCTTATACAGCCAAGCAAGAAGTCTGCCCGTCTTGTCTCCCCCGGCATGCAACCTCTCAATATACTTCTTGTAATTCAGGTTACAAAGCCTGTCCCAATGTTCTGCGCACCTCTGTTGCAGTTTAATGACCTCCTCCATGTCCGTTCCCCCCTCCCCCAGCTCTCTCTCCAACTCAGTCTCGGCTCTACGCAGATCTGCCAGGACTCCTCCCATTAATCCTTTGGATTTAGCAATGGCAACCCCCCTCATTACAACCTTAAAGGCCTCCCACAAAGTACCAGCCGACTTGACGCTGCCTGTGTTCGTTTCAAAATAAGCAACAATCTCCTCCCTCACTTCTTCTCTGAAGACTGGATCCCTGAGCGCTTCCGCCCTGAGGCGCCATGTTGGAATACGCGCACGTGGGGGACAAAGCTGCCAACGCATGACCAGGGGCGGGTGGTCCGAAAGGACTCTCGCCCTATAGTCTATCTGGTCACACTCCGCAACAATGTCCGGAGTGGCGAAAAAGTAATCCAGCCTTGTGTGTAACTGGTGCGGGGCCGAGTAATGTGAATATTGCCTCACGCCAGGGTGTCTCGTCCTCCACACGTCTGCCAGGCCAAGGTCTACCAGCAACGCCTGCAGTACCCTAGCCGCCGGGCTGGGCCTGTCCACCCTGTCGTCTGACCTGTCCTCTTTGGGGTCTAGTACACAATTAAAATCCCCTCCCCAGATCACAGGACCCCCCATCCCCTCACCCAGTCTAGTGGTCAGTGTCCTGAAGTATGTCGCCGTGTCACGGTTGGGGGCATAGGTATTTATAACGCACACTACTTTATTTTCCACAAGCCCCCTTACCATGACCAGCCTCCCATCAGACTCCACAACCTCCCCAAGTAGCTTAAACGGGACATGTGGTGCAACCCAAATCAGCACACCTCTAGCATAGGCAGAATATGTGGATCCAACTACAGTCCCTCTCCACTTTCTCCCCACCAGTTCCAACTTATCCCGTGTCAGATGTGTCTCCTGTAACAGGGCGATGTCTATCCTTTGTCTTTTTAGGTACAACATGACCTTGTTACGCTTAAGATAGCTGTTGAGCCCTCTAACATTCCACGTTAGTATCCTAAGGTCCCCCATGACGCATCCGTAGCTCCCATCCCTCTCCCAGGACCACTCGCCTCCCCCCTACCGCAAGGGCCCCCATCCCCAGTTTCTCTCCCAGGCTCATATAAAAACTGACCCACCCCCCTAACCCCCTTAACCCAACCAACTGCCCAGCTCCATCCCTGGATCTCAGGCATCCCTGTGTTCGGTTCTCTCTGGAACCCAAGTAGAGAACCCGACAGGGTGTCACCCCACACACAGTGACTAAACTAAACTCAAACTGGGGTACAAAGACCAGCCCTCGGAGGCTCCCCTCCCGCACTTCCGTATCCGTGCACACGGACCATGTTTCAAAGTCCTAACGCATACACTACCAAACAGAGTCATACCGACTATATTCCAGTCCCAATGTTCATAGCCCAACCGGGCCCGCAGCATCACTTATCTCTTCCCGTTCCATCCGCCGTCCGCTCATCTGGCTCCTGAGGACAGTTTTGTGCATCGAGCCATTCCATGGCCTCCTCCGGAGTGTCAAAGAACAGCATCTTAGTCTTGAAGAAAACCTTCAATCTAGCCGGGTAAAGCAGCATATACTTGTACCCTGCTGCCCGCAATCGCCTCTTGACCGCCCCAAAGTTCATGCGACTGCGCTGCACTTGCAAAGTGTAATCGGGGTAAGCAGTAATGGTCGCCTCTCCTCGCTGTATGGTGCCCCCCTTACGAAAGTGCTCAAGGATCCTTTCCCGATCCCGATAATTGAGGATCTTGGCGATCACAGGCCTGGGTGGGTTCCCCGGCGGTGGTCTTCTACTCAAGGCCCTGTGCGCCCTCTCCACCGCAAACCCCTGCGACAGGGCTCCCCCAGTGATCTCCTGCAGCAGCAAGTTCTCAATAAACTCCGTGGGATTCTGGCCTTCAGCCCCCTCCGGCAGGCCCACGATGCGTACGTTGTTTCTCCGGGCACGTCCTTCCGCCTCTTCAGCCCTACTTTCCAAGTTGCCCACCCGCTGCACCAGGGCATGGATATCGCGCTTATGTGCAGTGCAGTCCGCTACAGTAGGGCCCATCTCCTTTTCCAGAGTTTCCGTGCGCTCAGCCAGGGCTCGCACATCCTGCCTCAGGAGGTTCACGTCCTCCTGCACCGCCCCAACTTGTAGCCTGGTCTCCCACGTCGCCTTCAGGTCCGCGATCGCAGCGAGAACCTCCTGGTTCGCACCACCGGCGGCCATCTCCTTGGTCTGAGCCTTATCCTTGCTCCTGGCACCCTCCAGGCCGGGCGACGTCTTGGCGTATTCGTCGAGCGTGGGCTGTTTATTCTTCGCCCTCAGAGACTTGTTCGACATATCTCCAGTCAGGAGCGTCCCTCCAGATGGGCAGGGTCGCGCTGCCCCCTTCGTACCGCTGAGAGGGCGCACGTATGTTGTGGTCCCGATCTACCGCTCCTTTGTCCCCTCATCAAGCAGCGGCGGCCATTTTGTCATCCGTCGAGGTCTGGCCGCCAGTGCTTTATTCGGCTCTTAAGTATCCGTGCGCACTACGAACCCATATAAAAATGTGTCCTCGCGTGCAGCCGGACTTCATGTACACAGTCTTCTAATTTTCGCCAAATCACAGCGGTCCTTGCGCGGTATCAGTCGGATTATGTACGGATCAGCGGGAGCTCCCGTACAGGCACGTCCTTTCACATGGCTACCAAGCCACGCCCCTATCCGTGGCAAAGACTTAACCATTACATACCAGAACTGTGCTATCCTATACAAAAGACTCTGAACCATTGACTTTGGCCCAGGGCTATTGAGAAGAATTGCTGGTTGTATTTAACTGAAACCCTTTGCCCTGTCTATGAATGTATTTGGGCTGTCTATTCTCATAACCTTGTCGTTTCCCTCCCTTATTAAGTATCTGAAGTGCCGTTTTGCTCACATTTCATTTTTGAGCTAAACTTGTTCAATTACTTACTGGTTGGATTTTTGTGGTGTATTAGTGTGTCATATTGAGCTGCTTATGCTAGTGTAATGTTTTAGACTGAGTAAATAAATGTATATTCTTTTACCAAGAAACCTTGAGTAAGTGTTTACTTGAATCACTGTATTGGTTGGTCCTTTGTGTAACTTGTTCTACTGCTCACTTAAACTCTTGAGCTAAGTCTGACTACTCAGCCATCGCTACCACTTTACTGTGTAGTGCAGGCTTGTACCAAAGGTGAAATTGTGCCTACACTTGTAGTCCTAATTACCTGTAGTGTTCCCAAAGGATACTGCAGGTGATTCTGCCTAACATTTATATGCCTAGTCATGGATAGGTTGGCCTTGAGGTAGACATCTAGCGTTTTTACCTGTTTCAGGACTGGGATGTGGTGCCATCAATGTATATGGCAGAATAGCTGATATCTCATGATTAAAGGTGGGCAGGGTGCCCACAATGAGAATTTTGGTTTTCTCATCATTAAGGCATAGGCTATGGGCGGCCATCCAGTTTTGGGTGATCACGTAGATCTTACTGATGGTGGTGGTGTCTTGTTTGTAGTCCCCTGTAATGGGTATCAGTATCTAGGTGCCATCTGTGAAATTTGTGTAGATAATTTCCATGGCGTCTAGGGCTCTGAATAATAGTTTTGTGTATATATTATAGAGAGTGGTGAGAGGCAAGAGCCGTGAGGGACCCCCAGTGGTACTGCAATAGGATCTGCCGCCTCGTCACCAATGAACACACTAGTGGTACCTTCACATGAGAACAATTTGATCCAGAGAATGGCTTCTGGGGAGAATTGGACATTTTGAGTGAGTGCAAGACAGAAATTGTCATGGTCTACCAAATCAAACGCAGCGCACAGGTCAAGTACGAGTAAGATACCTATGTTACCACAGTTTCGGATGCTATCGATCTGAATTTTTAGATCCAGTAGTGCTGTTTCCATGCTGTGTTTGGGGCAGAAGCCTGATTTTCGGGCTCCCGGAAGGTGGTTTCTTTCCAGATAATGTTGGATTTGTGTGTAAGCTACTCTGTCAATTATTTTAAGTAGAAAGGTAACAGTGGTGATGGGACGGTAGTTGGTAGGGGTGAGTGGGGTCAAGGGTGGGTTGCTTGAGTAGTGGAGTTACCCAAGCCGATTTGATGTTTGTGGAGATTGAATTGGAGGTAAATGAAGCGTTAATGAAGTCTGTGATAATGGGCACTAGGGCTGGTGCACAGAGATTAACCAGCCAGGCAGGGAAGCTGTCGCCTTTGAAGGGTTTGAGCATTAAACATTATGTATCCCCAACGCATGAATGCTCTGTCATGGGTGCATGGGTGGGTACATGCTAACTAGCAGTGGTGTACCCCGCATGTCATGTATATGGGACCGAGCACGCTATTTGTTCATGGAGCGTTCAGTCCAAGTGCAGCTTCAAGTACTGAACGTGTAGTGTGTGCCTTAAATATACTGTCATCATAAGCACTTCATTTATCAGTGCTTATGATGACAGTATTTGTAACCAAATAGAAATACCCAGAGTGGGTAGGTCCATGTGCCCTGATGGCTACAGCCAACTGGACATGTCTTAAAGGTACCTGCATCACATGCTCCACGATGAAAGTGCTGCGCCCGAATGTTCAGCTTCAGTTGCCTCTGCCTTTTATCTTCCAACCACGACCCAATCCTCTGAACTCTCCCAATGCACACACTTACCTCCCGCCAGCCTCCCACAACATCCACTCTTCCCTTCCCCTGCTGGCTCACCTTCTATGTGACAATGGCTGCCATTTAAAGGGAGAAGGGACAATGGGCCTCATTACACGGTAGGCGGTGAGCCATGGCGCTATTAGCGCCATGGCTCATGCCGGTAAAATACCGGCACCGCCTTGGCGGAAAGGGGATTTACCGCCCCATTCCAAGGTTGGAGGGGCGGTAAATCCCCTTTCCGCCATTGCCCTTCCCCATTCCCATTTCTGCCCCATAGGGCTCTATGGAAATGGGGAAGGCGCTAATTACGGCACCGCAATTTTGCGGTGCCGTAATTAGCTCCGAGGTCCCTTAGCAGTTTGGATTTTAACGCCTGCAAGAAGCAGGCGTTAAATCCTCCAACCCGCAAAGGGACCTCGTAGTACAGCGGTAAGGGTTAACGGTCACCGTTGCCATTAACGGTGACCGTTAACCCTTACCGCCGTCCGTGTAATGAGGCCCAATGAGTCTTCGCCCTTCGTCCATGGTGGCCATCTTGTTTTGCATTTCTTGAGAAAAGGAGCTCGGGACGTTGGGCAAAGCAGGCTCTGGGTGGCTTAGAAGGCTGAAAAAAATTGTCTGAATACTTGCCAAGAGCAATTCCAGCGGTCAAGATTCATTCAAAACCTTTCACCCTTTAGTTTTGCCTAAGTCACCCGAGTGAAACCTCTATCCCCAGACATGGGTTCCAAGTCTGCTGTGCCTCGAGAGCCAAGTTAGCACTCTCTAATGACACCCAATGAGGTACAAAACATGTTTGGGGAGGCAGATCAATTCCAGTGCTTATAGTTAATTCAAAACCTTACATACATCAACCTTTGGTTTTGCTTAAGTCACCCTACGTTAGATGGGTATGCCCAGATTTGGGTCATGAGCCTTTTGGGCATACAGAACCAAACTACACATCACTGATGATGCTAAACATGCATGGGGTTGGTTGTAGTCTTGTGCAGAAGAGCGGCCACTCAGCAGTTCAGACTAGACTGCCCCTTTTTTGCTGGGGCCATTTCTGATTTGCATTTGGTCTTTCCCCTTCTGTAATTGATTGGCAGGGCGAAGAATTATGGTCTAGAGGGTTCCCTAGATCATTAACAGTGTTTATTACTAGTTCAAAGCCTTCCAATTACTGACGTTTAGTTTTACTTAAGTCACCCTGAGTGGGACAGGTAGGTCTCTACACTGGTCCCGAGCTTGCTGGGCTTAGAAATGCAAGCAGCTTTATGCAAAAGGGATGTGACCTAGTAGTTTGTACTGAACTGCCCTTTTTGGGGTGGGGCTAAGCCTGATTTGTATAAAATCTTTCCTTTTCTGTAGTGGCGTGGCAGCGTGAAAAATGATGGCTGGAAGGTGTTGTATGTGGTTAAAAGGGACGCAGCCCCTTTAAGAAAATACACACACACCAAGGCGGGAATACGGCGGAAGGGGAGGGACAGGGGAAGGAAAAAGTTAGTTACGTTGTGAAGGAGAATAAAGAAGGTTGACAGAAACCATCGCTCTGTGCATCTGTCGTGTGTATGAATGCTAATGAGTGCTGACTAACCTCAACAACTGGCGACGAAGCCGACACGAACCCTCGTGTGACGGCGGCAGTGGAGGGCCAGTGAGCCCAGCAGATCAGGTGGGCCCGTGCGCCCGGCAGTGCGAGCGACCTCGCAGACCCAGTGAGGAGGGAGGGCCTGTGTGCCCAACGTATTGCGGGGGCCCGCATGCCCAGCAGACCAGATGGGCCCGTGTGCCCTGCAGGTGAAAAGGGCCTGCGTGCCCAACGTCTTTCGAGGGCCTGTGTGCCCAGCTGTCCAGGCGGGCCCGTGTGCCCTGCAGGTGGAAAGGGCCTGCGTGCCCGTAGAGCAATGCGGGCTCGAGCGCCCAACCTCACGGGCCCGTGTGCCCAATAGCAACCGGCAGCTGCAGCGCCACTTGGATCGGTGCGCAGGGGACCGCTGCTGCGACACTCCGACTGCGCAGCAGGCCCGACTGCTACATCCCGTCCGCAGGAAGGAAAGAAGAACAGACCGCTACGGACGCATCATCCACCAAGTAAGGAGTTCTGTCATGGGGCCGGAAAGGAAAACAAATAAGGGATTAAGTATTCCCCGCGCTTCTCACGCCATAACTGCAGCGCCATCAAGCACGGGGCCCAGCAGCATAAAACCCAGCGTCTCCCACTAGTGACGCTGGAAAAAGAAAACAAAGAGGAAAGGCAAAGACCCACGGCACCAACAAAACCCGGAGCCCAGTAGCTTAAACCCTGCGCCTCCCATTAAGTGGCACTCAAAAAAACAAAGGGTATAACGGTCAAGCAGTTGAATACGGTTGGCCCTACTCTGACCAACCAACAGGAAGGAAATAACGTGTGAGAGACACAAGCACCTAGTGCATGAAATAAATGGCCCCACAGTGCCCACACCCACGCCAGGCGCCACAAGCACACGGGAGAAAGCAGTATCCCTTGCTCCAAAGTACGAAACCCACCACCTCGCCCCATTTAGCCACTGTCACTGAAGAAAAACTAAGTCCAGTGCCCACGTGACACCAAAGACGGTGCCATCATGTCAGCTGCAGACCATTTGCACTGAACCCACATCACGACCAGGGTCAGCGATGGGAAGAGTGGGTAGAAGAATTTGAGGACTTCGTAGGTGCCATTGGCACACAAGAACCCCCTAATATACTAACCATTTTGCCAACGTCGCTGGGAGAGAAATAAAAAACATCATACGCACGATCCCTCCACAGGACCGCACCACTTACTCGAAGCTCCTACAAGCCATCAACAAGAAACTTGTCATATCACCCAATCGTGACTATGAGCGGTACGCTTTCAATGAATGTGGTCAACTCCCTCATGAATCCATAGGAGAATTTGTCATCCGCCATCAAAGAAAGATAACTAAGTGCGACTTCGGCAACTTTAGCGATGACGAAGCAATAAGACTACGCATAATAGAAGGGTGCATATCTTTGATGTTTTGGAAACACCTCCTGAAAAAGTCCCTTTCCCTAAAAGAAGTATTGGACTTGGCCAGAGTTTACGAAAGAGTTGACATCCAGGCCGCAGCTATTGAAAATCCAAAAAAGGGCGACATCATCGCAGCTGTAAGCCCTTATATCCGATACCCGAAGTCGCAAAACAGACCAACTCCCAGATACTCCGCTCAACAGACTCAGAGTGACCGTCAATGCTACTGCTGAGGGTTTGAGTGCCCACACAGGGGACTGTGCCCTGCCATCGGCCAGCGCTGCTTAAGATGCGGAATGGAAAACCACTTTCAAGTGATGTGCAAGGAACGACTCCCCGAAGGGAACTTCATTCGCCAACGAACAGCCAGCCGCACAACGGAGATGCACATGGAACAACAACGCCCTGTCGAGAGAAATGCAACACACCCCATTAACTCCATTAACTCCTACCAACGCCCGAACACTGTGAGGTCACAAGAAGGGCTACAGATTGAACCGGACAGGAAGGATCATGAACTGTATGACACCCGCCAACGAGACCCAAGGCAAACACCGGAACATGGAGCGACATACATGAGGGACCCCCTGCCACCTCATGAACAAGACATGGTCCCCTAAACCAACTCCCCACCAAGATATCAGCTAGGGGAAAGCGAACAAACTCAATACCTGCAAGACGGATATGATAGGGAATACGTCTGACTCCTCAGCGTCGACGTTGAAGACACCTCAGCCCCCAGGGTAACGATACAAATGGGGAACACCAGTAACAAATTTGTTGTGGACACTGGAGCGACGGTAAACGTCATGAATGAAGACCTGTACCTTGACATCGCCCCTCTATACTCTTTACGAGAATCCAGAACACACATCTTCCAATGGGGAGCGGCCCTGCCAATGACCTCCAAGGGGCAATTTCAATGTGACCTGACACATTGCGACCTCACGGTGACATCCACGATCCATGTCATAAAGAGCCTGTCCATAGATCGCTGCCTCCTCAGCTACCGAACGGCCAGTGCCCTGGCACTGATTGACCTCCAATATGACCAATCGGAAGTAATAAAGGGACACCCCTCAACACGAGAAACCATCATGGCAATAACATGCTGAGCCCTGAGGAAAGGAGACCTCAAAGACCAGTTCCCCCAAACTATTTGAGGGAGTAGGAATGCTCAAAAACTCGGCCATCAAACTACACATCAACCCCGACGTCACACCAGTGCCACAGCACCCCCGTAAAGTGGGCTTCCACCGCCAGGAACAAGAGTCAAAGGAGATCCAGCTCCTCCTCCTCAATGACATCATAGAGAAGGCAGAAGGACCAACGCCATGGGTATCCCCTATAGTGATAGTGCCCAAAGACAACGGACGTCTGCGCATATGCGTTGACATGCGCATCCCAAACACCGCCATCCAAAGGGAGAGACACCCAGGCCCAAGCCTGGAAGACATGCTTATCAGGCTGAATCAGGCGAGACACTTTTCAAAACTAGACCTTAATCAGGGCTACCACCAGCTCGTCCTGGACCCAAACTCAAGACCCATCACCACCTTTGCGACGCATGACGGGCTGTTTAGATACAAGCGACTACATTTTGGTATATCATCCACTGCAGAGATCTTTCAAGAGAAAATCAGACGCCTGATATCGTCTGAAAGTAATGCCCTAAACTACAGTGATGATATCCTGATCTTTGGGAAGGACCAAGAACAGCACGACAAAGCCCTAATAGCCATTTGCAAGAACCTCCAGGAAGCGGGATTGACACTAAACAAACTCAAATGTGACATCAACAAGACCAGCCTCAGATTCTTCGGGCACATATTCTCAAACAAAGGAATAACAGCTGACCCAGACAAGATAAAGGCCATTACCAACCTCCAAGCACCCATGACAACGGCGGAACTACGCTCCTTCTTAGGAATGCGCTACCTCCCGAACTATGCTACGATCACCGACCCACTCCGCATGCTCCTGAAAAAAGACCAACCTTTTGTCTGGGACACACATTGCCAAGCTGCGTTCACAACCATAAAGGAAAGTGTCACCAACAACCGCCAGCTGGCATACTTTCATCCAGAGTGGCACACCATCATTGCGGTAGATGCTAGTCCAGTGGGACTCGGAGCCATCTTCGCCCAGAGTGACGCTGAAGACAACGCTCGACATGCGGTGGTAGCATATGCCAGCCGCGCACTATCACACACAGAAAGGGCTTATTCGCAAGCCGAGAATGAAAGCCTCGCTGCAGTATGGGCCTGTGAAAAATATCACCACTTTGTCATTGGCCGGAAATTCACCCTCGTGACGGACCATCAGGCACGCCTCTCGATATTCGGCAATCCCAAAACCAAAATGCCGCCCCGAATAGAACGCTGGGGAATAAGATTACAAGAATATGATTACGTGATCATCCACAAACCCGGGGGCGAAGCCAATCCAGCGGACTACCTGTCTAGACACCCCATGTTAAACAAAGACGACGCCCTGGCCCACGAGGCCGAAGAATACATTTCCTATCTGTCCTCAAATGCTGTGCCACTGACGATCTCAACAGCAGTATTTGAGGAAAGAAGCAAGGCTGACCAAACGATCACAGCCGTCGTTTCACTCACCGGCTCCAACCAATGGAGACAGCGCCAAAAAAGAGGAAACCGAGGGGAGGAAGCAGACAAGAAAAATCTCGACCGGCTAGCCAAAATACACCGAGAACTGATAGCCACAGACCAAGGCATACTACTCCGAGGAAACAGACTAGTAGCTCCGAGAGACCTAAGGAAGACCCTAGTAACACTAGCCCATGAGGGCCACAGGGGGATTGACAACACAAAAAAGATCCTCAGGGATCACGTCTGGTTTCCATACATGGACGCAGTGGTTGAAGACATGCTGATGCACTGCAGACCATGCCAACTAGCAGCAAAGGGGTCAACCCCGAACCCCCTCCAACCAACCACACTTCCAGCAAGGCCCTGGCAAAAAGTTGCGATGGACTTCTATGGACCCCTAGAAGAAGGTGGATACCTGTTGGTAATCATCGACGAATACTCAAGATTCCCATTTGTGAAACAAATACCATCAACATTATTCAATGAAACAACACCCATAGTAGATGAACTATTCAGTGAGTGTGGCATCCCCAACATTGTCAAGACAGATAATGGATCCCCGAGTTTGCTAGGTTTGCAGGCCACCTAGGGTTCCAACACCAGAGGGTCACACCGCTCTGGCCCCAAGCCAATGGGATGGTGGAGCGGTTCATGGCCACCATCAAATTAACCAGACAGAAAGCTGCAGTGGAGCAGATACCGCAGTATGCTCAGAAGCTACAGGAATACTCAGCACGACGGGAAAGCCGCCAGCCGAGCTCATGGTGAGATACCAACCCCGAACACGCATTCCACGGTGGGAAGACTACACACCAGAAGAAGACACAGCCATCAGAGAACGAGGCGCCGAGAAGAAGAGGAAGGCCAAAGAGTGGGCCGACAAAAAGAGGAGGGTGAAAGAACCCCAACTAGAGGTAGGACAGACTGTTCTAGTCCGGCAAACTCAGCGTAAGAAAACAGACACGCGCTACAGCCCAGAACCCCGGATCATCACAGCCATCAAAGGACCCATGATCACGGCGACGGGAGGACCAGGGGACATCACCAGAAACTCCTCATTCTTTAAATGACTATGGGCCTCATCACGAGTTGGGCTGTATTAGCGGCTGTGATACCGCCAACTGTAATAGCCCTAGAACCGACCGGTCCGGTGGTATTACCACCGGATCACGGGTTGGGCCTTAACGGTAAATCCCCATTCCTGATTGGGTCCATTGGATCCAATGGGCAATTTCCGGTGCTAATACTGCGGGCTAATACAGCCGGCTGTAATACCGCCGAAAAAGGGGATTTTCACCTCCAGAAAAAAGCTGGAGGTAAAACAGCCGATTTAGCGCCCAACTCATGATAGGGCCAGCCCTTAAATGCGGTGGTAATACCGTTACCACCGCATTTAAGGGCTACAGCCCAACTCGTGATGAGGCCCTATATCTTGAAGAGCCAGAGACCCAGGAGACAGCGATCGAAAACCCAAGCGAGGAAGACGAAGTAGAACCCCCAGTTGAAGCAATTGGTGAAAACAGGGAATCTCCGGGCAGATCTCACCGAACAGTGAGGAGACCAGCGAGACTCATCGAACAGATATAACCTGGCTTTCATGTTAAGCACGGGGGAGGTGTTGTATGTGGTTAAAAGGGATGCAGCCCCTTTAAGAAAATACACACACACCAAGGCGGGAAGAGGGCAGAAGGGGAGGGACAGGGGAAGGAAAAAGTTAGTTATGTTGTGAAGGAGAATAAAGAAGGTTGACAGAAACCATGGCTCTGTGCATCTGTCGTGTGTATGAATGCTGATGAGTGCTGACTAACCCCAACAGAAGGTTGCGTAGAGCAATGCTAGCATCAAGCAGTTTTTCTCACTTGCTCCGTGTACCTGGTGTTTCTCAGACGTCCATGATGGCCGCTCTCTAGGCGTCTCTCTGAAGCGTGAACTGATACAGGGAGTAACCACCTCATGGATCTGAGAGGGCAGCACTACACCGCAGAGGGAGTAGACTCCCTGCAACACGGCCTGTAGTACACCCCTGTTTTACATGGTACAGGAACAGTGTGAAAACTGGCAAGGGGCACTGAAGAGATGGTGTGCAGCAGGAAGGCTTAGGAACCAACAGGAGGTCAGAGGTAGTGGTTCAGGAAGAAAATTAAGGACTGAGTACTGCGTAGCAGATACTGAGAAGCAGGCAAGGGCAGCAAGAGGAGGGTTAGCACTGGGCACAAGGTGAATAGAGTGCCCATACTAACAGGCAGGAGCAGGTAGTAGGAGGGAGCAAGCAGAAATGAGGCAAGGCACAAGAGAGGGAGAACAAGGAGGGAAAAAACACAGCCAGTCGGCAAGGAAACAAACAGCCTAACCAAAGTGTTAAGACGCTCTGAATGGATGGAGAGAATCGCTTAAATAGCGGCAGCCAATGGGAAGTCACGGTCGACTTCGAGCGTCTCCATCGTTATGGGGACACCCAATGCACGGCTACCGCACATACATGAAGCGCCCCTAAGGGGCCGCCCAGTTTAATGAAGTTGGGTGCGTTCCCATCACATCAAGGTGACGGAGTGTGAGCAGTCCTCCCAGAGCCCCAGCACCAGAATGAGACCATGGGCAACCACTTCCATCGTGGGTACAGTCTCCAGGTAAGGCGTCATGAGCAGTGCTGATATCTGGGTCCCGCCCATGTCTGCGTGACAGCTAGTGGTTATTATTAATTCAAAAACGTCAAGCCATCACCCTTTAATTTTGCTTAACATGAATCAGGTACATTTAGTATCCTCATCACACAGTGTTAATTACTTCATCATAAGAGCAAACATATGTTATAATGGTTAATCAGGATTACTGAATTCCAACACAGATATTAAAGTATAGGCAAATGCTGAATTTTATGATTGTCATTTGATCAGGCTTGGTCCCACTCCAAAAGGGCCAGTCCAGGGGATGCTTGTGGTCTTGTGCAGAAGGGATTGATTGATTGATTGATTTTGTTATTTATTATGCGCCTATACACAAGTATAGGTCCGATAGCACAGCGAGTAGAATTCGAATCCAGGCAGGGCCAAACTCAGCCGTTCATCCTTCCGAGGTCGATAAATGAGCGCCACACCGTGGGTAATAATAAGCAGCGCTCAGGTACCTGAGGGTTTGTAGTGCTATATAAATGCTAAATTATTATTATTATTAAGTGTTTCAAGGCACAACAAGGCAAGGGAAGGGGAACAAGGGGAGGACAAGACAATGATCTTACTAGGCCTTGTGTCTTTGAGATCGTGCAAGTGTGCAACAAGAAGTGCAGGGGAGAGGGTACAGGGAGAAGTGCAAACAGAGCAGCAGGGCCCTGAGTTAAGTGCTGAGAGGCTGGGACCCCAAGGGGCAATCCCAGCCCAGTAGTGTAAGATTAGCCAGGAGGCAGTGCAAGTAAGGCCAGGTGGTAAGTGCAGGGGGACTGGTCAGGGGGTGGAGGGGTCTTGTGTCCTGTAAGACTCGGAAGACAACCAGACAGCCAGTCACCAGATGGAGCAGGAGCAAGGGAAGGCTAGGAGTTTCTGGAATTTAAGGCGGCAAGGCAGAGAGAGGCAGGGAGGCCATTCCAAAGGGAGGCACCTGCAGAGGAGAGAGTTATAGCCCAAATCTCTGCTTGGAGATGCGACTCACCTGCAGATAGTTAGAGGTAGATAAGAAAAGGGCTCTAGGAGGAAGGTATTTAGGAAGAGAGAGTTGAAGGTAGAGCAGACCACTGCCCCAAAAAACCTTGTGGACGATGCAGAGGATCTTAAACTTGATCCTTGCAGCAACCGAGAGCCAGGGGAGGGATTTCAGAGCCGGAGAGATTTGGTCCCTGGCTTGAGGCCAAGGATCAGTCTTGCAGTGCTGTTCTGGATGAGTTCAAGATGGCGAAGAGTAGAGGTAGGCAGACTGAGAAAGAGGCTGGTACAGTAGTCCAGCCTAGAGAGAACCAGAGCTCTGGAGACAGTGAGCTTCTGGGGGAGACCCACTTCCAGCTGTACCTTTGAGGATGTACTGATCACTCCAAGGCTTTTTGCCGCAATAAAGGGTGATGGCAGGGGGCCCAAGCAGGGCAGCCAGAGTGAGAGAGGGAAAGCGGGAGAAGGGGTCCCAATGAGAAGGACCTCATTCTTGCTGTCATTGAGGCAGAGATCGTTAGAGGCTCACCATGACTGAATATCAGATAGACAGTCAGGGATGAGCGAGGAGGAGGAGGCTGAGGGTAGCCTGAAAGAGAGATGCGTGTCATCCACATAACACTGAAAGTTATAGATGAAGGTAGAGATCCGGAGGGACAAAGGGGCCAGATAGATGTTGAAGAGCCATGGGGAGAGGATAGAGCCCTGAGGAACACCACATGCAAAGAGAGAGGTGGTAGAAAGGAGCCAAGATGGACCTGGGAGGGTCGATCCAGGAGGAAGGAGGTCAGCCAAGCCAGAGCCTGATCCGAGATGCCAAGGGTTTTGAGGAGATGAGTAATCAGGATGTTGTGGGTGACCGTGTCAAAAGCCGAGAAAATGTAGAGGAGAAAGAGGACTGAAGGAGAGCTAGAGTCGAGATCTGAGAGAAGACCTTCACGGGTGCTCAGGAGTCCAGTTTCTGTGCCTTTGGCTGCTCTGAAGCCAGACTGATGGTTATGAAGACAACAAACAGATTCAGTGTGGAGGGTTAGCTGGGAGAATAGCCAACCTCTCCAGGAGTTTCCCCAGGAAAGGAGTGATAGACATCAGGCAATAGTTTGCCGGAATGGAGGGGTTGGGAAAGGGCTTTTTTAGTGGGGGGTGCACAAGGGAGTGCTTGGAAAGAGAGCGGAAAGTGCCAGTGGTGAAGGAGTGATTATAGAAATCGGCCAAGGCTGGAGCGAGAGAACCAATGTTGTCCTTGATGGTTCTGGATGAGCAGGGGGTAACCTATTTAGATGAGACTTTCATCGACCTGACTTGTCTGGAAACATCTTCAAGTGTTACAGGAGAGAAGGAGAGGAGGGGGCGGAGGCCTGATAGGGGTGGAGAGTGCGGACAGGATGCCCATAGTTTTAGTGAAATGAGAAGCCACTGCCATTCAGAGGGCCTTGGTGGGTTCAGAGGAGGAGGATACTCCAGTATGATTGGCCAGCTCCTTGTAGATTTTGAAAGGTTCTTCCCTGTTGTTAGAGGCCACAGAGATGTGGGCTTGAATGTGAACCCTCTTCTTAGAGAATATGGAGAGTCTGTATGCCCTTTGGAGCAGACGACCGGCCAGTTTGTCAGAGGGTGCACCCGAAGCTCTGCACTTCCACTCAGCTACTCTGCACTTGAGTTTCAGAGCAGCCAAATCGGAGTCGTAACAACAGTTGCACTTTGGGGCGGCTTCAAGTGGATCCTTATAACAGGGGCAAGGATATCCAGAGTTTTAGAGATGGAGATGTGAAGGTTGGAAATGAGTGTGTTAGGATCGACGTCAGCCGCAGGAGTAGGTGGAGGGGAGAAGGTGGAGACAAAGGTGGCCGCTGACACTCGCTTCATAGGTCAAATTACTACGAAAAAGGATGGCAGTGCTGGGAGGGCCTTTGACAAAGGGACAGAAAGTTTCAAGTGAGAAGAGAGAAGAAAGTGGTCAGTCCAGTAGAGAGGAGAAGTGAGAGGATTAGAGAGGGGGACGCCTGAAGAGATGAGAGCATCCAAGGTGTGGCTGGCAGAATGAGTCAGACCAGAGGGAAGAATGGAGAGGGAAAGAGAGTCGCATATGTTGCGAAAGAGCCAAGAAGAGTCTGGGGAGTACAAGTGGATATTTCTTTTTTCAACCTTTATTTTAGATTTTTAGCAATAACCAAACACAGTACATCAAAGCACAATGTGGTACATAATCCGCCCCCCTCCTCGCCCTACAATTGAAAAGAAAGTTTCTCATCAGCAATGCAGTCACTCTTGATCTGTAGTTAGCATTCAAAAAGAGGTCTGGAAACAAAGAGGAAAACACAGAAATATCCCACCAAGTTTTAGTCCGTTGATGATGGCAAATGTTTAATATAAGGTCCCCTTATATCCGGAGGTCGCGCATGCAGTGGTAGAGTTCTGATGAAAGTTGTCTCCATATTGTGGCAATACGCCACATCTTGGAGCCACAGCTGTATTGTGGGTGGGCAACCTTTCCCCCAGGTTATGGCTATCCGTCTACGTGTAAGTACCAGCAGTAACCCAGCAAGTCTCCCTACTGGGGACCGCAGATTCTTAGTGTATCTCAGCATTGCTACTCTTGGACTATGTTCTAGTTGTTCTCCTACAATTATTGAGACCTTGTCTACCACTTCTCTCCAGAATCGACAAATTGTCGGGCACTGCCAGGCCAGATGAAGAAAGCCTGCTGTGGATTCGCCACATCTCCCACATGCTGCTGATATGGCCGGGTGTTGTCTGTGAAGTCTGGCTGGTGTATGGTACACTTGGTGAACAAAATTAAAGTGAATTAGTTTATACCTGAAATTTAGGGAAATCCTCTGTGTCTGCCCCAGTATGTATGCCCAATCTTCCTCCGCAATCAGACTCCGAGTGCCACCTCTCACCTTTCATTGGGGCCATCAGCCTATTTGCGGTGTTCGTTAGTAGGTCTTTATAGATATTAGATATCAGCATGCCTTCACCTTGCGTTTGAATTACCCTGTGTAGGAGTTGCCATGTGGGTGGTTGTGCCGGAAATGATGGGAAGATTGATCTAAGTATATGCCGGAGTTGGAAATATATGAATACGTTGAGGGCTGAGTCTGCACCCCATTCCCGTACTTGTTGGATCATTAGAAACCTTCCCTCTATAAACAGATTACCTAGCGTTAATATCTTCAATTTACCTGTCCACTGAAAATATACTCTCTCAGTTGTGAGTGGCACCCCCGGGATAAATCTTGCTGGGAGAAGGGGTGAGTATATATCTGTGACATTACCTTTCTCTGCAATTCTTTTCCATATCCCATACGTGATCAGAACTACATTTGGTGTCCTGGTTGGTATTCAGAGTTCACCAATGATTGCTGCCTGCAGGATATTGGGGGTTATCAGGGCATGTTCAATTTGGACATGGGGATGAATGAGGCATATGGCATACCAGTGTCCTAGGAATTGTGCCTGTGCGACCCAATAGTAGCAGTCTAGGTCAGGCAGTGCCAGTTCACCCATTTTTATTGGTTCAACAAGGATCACCTGGGCCACTCTGGCTGGTTTACCTGCCCATATGAGCTCTAGGATTAGGCTGCGTAAGCGCTGGAAGAAACTTCCGAACAGTAGTATCGGGATGTTGACGAATAAATACAAAGTTTTGAGCAGTATAACCATTTTCACTATGGAAACCTGACCCCACAGTGTGAGTGGAAGGTGTCACCACCTTGATATTTTGTTGCATATTGTTTCTATCGTCCTTCCGTAGTTGTCTTGGAAAAGTTCCTCACGATTCCTTGACAGCATCACTCCCAAGTACCGGACTCCTGTGGACTTCCATCGGAACTCAAATTCGCCTCTAACTTCTACAGTTCCTGCTGTCAAAGTGAATACCACTGATTTATTATGATTGATTTTTAGCCTCGAGAAGATCCCAAACCTGAGTACCTGTCTCATCACTGGGTTCAGGTTCGTTGCCAGGTCGCTAATGAAGAGGGCCACATCATCAGCATATAATGACAAAATTAGTTTATGGGGTTCCAAAGTAAGTCCTCTTTCTATTTGTCTATCTCTGAGGCCCGCGTCGAGTGGTTCCATTGCAAGGGCGAACAGCAGGGCCGACAAAGGGCAGCCCTGTCTGGTCCCTCTTTTTAGGTCGATGTGTGCCGACTGCGTTTTACCCAATACGATTATAACTACTGGGTTCTTGTAAAGGAGTGAGATTCATTTCAAGAAGTATTCCCCGAGGCCCAGCTTCCGGAGTACTGCGAAAAGATATGGCCATTCAACCGAGTCGAAGGCTTTTTCTGCATCCAAAAGGACCGCCACTGCCTGGGTCGAGGGGTCTAGAGCCTCCATGATGCTGAAGAGACGTCAGATACCGAATGTTGTATTCAGTCCAGGTATGACTCCTGCCTGGTCAGCTAGTACCAGTCCCCGCATCAATGGAAGCAGTCTATTGGTTAGGATCTTGGCAAAAGCTTTATCGACATTTATCAATGAAACCGGCCTGTAAGAGGCGCACTCCTCAGGCGGTTTCCCAGGCTTGGGCAGTAAAATTACATTTTCTTTGCGTAATGTAGGGGGTAGACTCTCTTTCTCTAGTGCTTCCTCATATACCAATGGTAGAATCTGTGCCAGGGTCGAGGCAAATGCATTGTAAAATTCCCTGGTCAGTCCGTCGGGCCCAGTGATTTGGACCCCAGCAATTCTTTTATTGCCACTAGTATTTCTTTGACAGAAATCGGTTTATTAAGGGACTCTCTCATGTCACCATCTACCCAGTACAACTCTGTTTCCTCTAGGTAATCTCGTACAGCTATGGGGTCCTTTAGGGACTTGGAGCTATTGTAACGCTTACCTCTGGGGCCCCGCAGGAGTGCCTGGTCCGGATCGACGGGTCTGTTCTCGAGTATGATTGGGAGGTTCCAGGAACAAGACGCTTACCCAAGCAACTCCCTTCCCATTGTTTTCGCTGACTGGCTATTGCCCAGCGTGCAGTGCAGTTGGGAGTGGTTTGGTGATATGACTTCTGTTGAGGTCTAAGGATAAACAAGGAAAGTGTGTTACTGTCTGCCGTCTACATCTATTCCCCTTATACCACCCTTCCTCTACCTCTTAGATTATTCACTCGTGGAGAACCAGGGCTCACCTTCAGTGTTTTAGCAGAAGATCCAGTTTTGTTACAAGATTAGTCATGGCCCAGTCCTGCTGCAGCGCATAAGATGCTCTCTGTAAGATCCATTCAGAAAGGTGAGTTCTTTGTGGTCTTTCAATGTCCTCACTGTCTCTTTACAATGTCCTCAAATGTCATTTAGCAATGACCCAATATAGGGCTTAGCATATGCTGAAATGCGCGAGGCGCGCATTCAAAATGTGTAATGACTGATTTGTGGTTCCCCTGCAGCAACCGCGATGAAGAAATGCTGCTGTCAGCTGTGTGGAAGCAAAGCCGTGAAGAAAATGCGGCAAACAGCTGTGAAGCGGCCGTGAAGAAAATGCTGGTGTCAGCTGTGCGGCGGGATAGCAATGTGAGGTAGCAAGTTTGTTGGGGATTCGGGTGTTGGATGCAGTGGCCGCACGATTTACAGTTCTGTTTTCTCCGTTGCTGGTGCAGAGAACGTTTCGATGGCTCTGACGTGTTGAATTGAAGTTGGGCGCTGCTTGCTGGAATAAGCGTGTGCCGGGTAAGTAATAAGGCCAGATGATGTTCCGGGGAGCTGGCGGACCGCAGCTTTGCAGATAACAGGAAGGGTTGAAGAAACTGCAGACTCAGGAAGGCAAGCGGGTTGCAGAAAAGCTGGAAGCAGGATGCAGATGACTCCAGCAGGTGTAACTGGAGAGCGGCGAGCGTTACACTGCTTTCACTTTAGCTGGAAGGAACGCTAAGCACTGGGTGTAGCCCAGGACGGGGGTTTATAACCCTGGGCTACACCCAGCCACTAGACCACCATGGATCAGGCTATATGGGATGCGTGGGGGCCATCTTGGTTTCCAGGCAAAGTCCCAACCTGGAGGCCATTTTGGTGGGGGCATCCACATTGTGAAAGGGAAAACAGTTGCTCACGCCAAGCAGCCACCCTCATATTCCACTGCTGGCCCACACTGTTGAAACGTTCCTGAATGGGATATGAATGGGTGCTTGCCGTTCTGTTAGGGGCCATGACAGCTATAGAGTTCTTGGTCAAAAGTGTGGAACACTTCAACAATCTCCCCTTCGGTGTGAACAAAATTCCCCTGGGGGTCTCGGATGCATACTAAGTGTGAGGGGTGTCTGTCAGCGGCTAACAGCCTTGCCAAAAGAGCCCCTGGTTTCTGGCCCTCACCATATTGCCGAATTTCATGGCCTCGTACCAGGAACCGGGCTTCGCATTCGGCGTTTGCCCTGAATTTATCTAATTCTTCCATGAGTAGGGCTAAGGTTTGTGGTTCCTGGTGTTCAGTGTATGCCCTCTCCAGTTCTTTGAGCCGGGTCATGTTTTCTGCGAGCTCCCTTCTAATAATTTCCAGGATCCCATTTTCTTTGTCAGTGCAAATCCAGCAGGTGTAGTATTTTAGAGTTTCCCAAGGGTTCCACTCGATTAAACTGATTCTTGGTTAGTTATGAACAATGAGTTAATCTCGGTTAGCAGTGCTTGGGCAAACACTGAATCTTGGAGTGCTCCTGCTTTGAATCTCCAACTCTATCCCCCTCTCTCGCTCGCTATGGGTATATACTCCAGGGTGAGTGGGGTGTGATCTGAGAGTGTTCTTGGGAGAATTTGACTGCCATCCCAGTGGAATCCCCCCCCTCTCGGGACACCAGTATATACTCTAGCCTGGAGCTGGTGCCATGAACCCAGGAGTGATAGGTGAATTCCTGAGTTTCCATGTGACTGTGTCTCCATGCATCAGTTAAGTTGTAGGCTCTACAGATTTCTTGCATTTGAAGGCTTGCCTTGGTGAGTGGGCTCGTGGTCGTGTGCGATCTGTCCCATTTGGGGTCTAGGGTATTTTTTAGGTGTCCGCCCCAGATGATTGTGGCTGTGTTAAACTCTGTTAAATGTATCATCACCCAATCAATGGCATTGGTGCTATCTACTTTCGGGCCGTATGTGTTTACTAAGACAACCAGTCTCCCTTCAAGTACCCCATGCACCAGTAGCGCTCTACCCTCTTCATCTATTGCCACTGACAGCAGATGAAACTTCACTCTCCTACTTATTAGTAGTGCCACCCCCCTGGCATAGGATGAGATGGAGGAATAGTATCTTTGGCAGCCCCGCCCAGTGGCCCATCTTGCTTCACATGAGGGGAGAGGTTTTTGTCTCTTGCATTAAGGCAATGTCGACATTATGTCTTTTAAGGTATTGAGATATTGAGTTTTAGTTGGGTTGTTCCCTCCTCTAATGTTTCATGTTGCTACTTTGAATCTCTTTGGCACTCAATATGTCTATACAGAATGTGTTCAACTTTCTTAGTTACTATTCTACTTGTGTATGCATGTTTTATCCATCTTTTGGGGTCTAACAGTGGATATTGTCCGCGGGGACCAGGCTCTCGACTGCCATATCCACTTGTAAAATTCCTTTTCCCAACTCGATGCAATCTGCTTGTGCTAACTTGCAGTGAAGCTTCCCCCCCTTTCCCTCCCACACAGGCAAACCTCAACCCACCCATCAGCCGTTCCCCCACCTTAAACCAATAACTTTTAAACAGTGCTGAGCTCGGTGTGCTAGTGCCCAGCCAAGTCTGGTGGCTCCCTTCCAGAGTTATATGTAGTTACATCCAGGTGTGTTACCCAAATGTTTGTAGTGTTATTAATATATTTGCGATGGAACTATCTTTCCTTCCCATGTTTGAGTGCCACTATATCAGCTTTGTTTATGAGGTGTACAGTTTGTCCCTTAGTTCGTCACATACCAGGAGATCTCAGGTCAGGTCTCTGCGGCTTTGGTCTTCCCTCGCTGGTCTCGGGTTGTTGTTAGAAGGTCAGCATCCAATCTCATCTAAGAAGCTGCTTGCTTTCTCAGGTGAGTTGAAGAACGGTGTCTTCCCGGCATGTTGAACACAGACCTTTGCAGGGAAGAGCATAGAGTATGGTATTTGACTGTCTCTCAGGCGTCTTTTCACTCCTGTGAAGGACTTGCGCAATGCTTGGACTGCAGATGAAAAGTCCGGGTATATTTGGATTTTGTCTCCGTCATAGTGCAGTTCTCCCTTCTCCCTGGCAAGTCGCAGGATTGTATCACAGTCTCTGTAGTTGAGCAGCCGGGCAATGATGGGGTACATGGCTGCTCCTCGGAGTGGCCGAGTGGTGGATACCCGGTGGGCCCTATCAACTACAAAGAGATGGGATAGAGAGGGTTCTCCAAACAGCTCTTTACACGTGACTTCTACAAATTCTTCCATCTTCTCTGGGATTTGTCTCTCTCACCCCGACCAGGTGGATATTATTGTGGCGTGTCCTTCCTTCTAGGTCCTCATTCTTTGCTAGCACCGCTTTTACTTGGACTTCTAATGCTTTCACTCTGGCTATTAATGCAATATTTCCATCTTCCAGGTCTGACACCCTCTATTCAACAGAATCCGATCTGTCGCTGTGTTTATCTAGTCGGTGCTGTAGCAGATCTACTTTTGAGGATACAGAGTCAAGTTTAGAGTCCAGATTCACGATGCCTGCTTTGAGTTCCAACAGAATCTTATGTATGTCAATGCTCGGAGTCTGGGCCATGGAGTCATGACGGAGGATCCGCACTCGAAGTTCAAGAGGTCCTGGCAATTGACTGGCCGGAAACTGTGCTGATTGCCACTTTGCAGGTCGGAACCATATTGTTTTCCTCGATTAGCTGCGCTAGTTGTGGGATCCTCATTATCACTAGTGATGCTCTTCTCAATTTTGTCAATTAGTATCCCTCACCCACCTTTCGCTCAGGTGACCATGTAAGGTGGCTCGTTGTCGCTTAGTTTTAAATTGCCGGAATGTTACTGCAGTGTCTATGTTTCTTTGCCCATCTCGCTTGATTTAACCAGGCCTGGTGTTGAGTGCCGATCTCTTGGAGAGCTATTTGTACGGGGGATGATCTTTTGCTGACGCCATGAGTTATTTGATTGCAGTGCTTCCCAGGAGTACCTGAGCCTCTCTTTCTAGTTCATTTCACTATGGACGTATGAGGCGTCAGGTAGGTGAGTATGTGCTGGTCAGGAGAGCGTCTTTCGCTCGCTATCATTCAAGTGATTAATCGGCTGAGTATAATGCCCAAATTTACTTGCTGTGTGTGTGGTGTTGTTAATCCTAATACTAATCCCTACCATGGTCTAGCCCCGAGTGGGCGACCATGCATCAGTCTTAGACAACCATAGACAATCTCCTAGGGAGGGTGTGGATCACTATGCTCCCCCCTGCTTTCGTATCTCAGGGCCTATGTGCACTGTGTTACTTCTAGATTACTTCTAACAACATACTCCTATCTTACTCCTATGGACACAATAACATAAGACACAAAGAAAACACATGAATCGATTCAATTATAACAAGAAAATACATGTATTCATACATAACAATGCATGATGCAAACACTAATAAAACTATGCAAATCTCGAATTTGCACCTTTTATGCTTTTGGTGCAAATCTACCTTGCAGTGTAATTACTGTAAGCCTTACAGGCTTCTAATGCAAGCCTGTCATTATCTGGATCTATCGTGTCTAATGCAATATACATATGGCAAGTGCCAGCATTCAGCATTCCTCTCCATTCGACACCATACTTCACTCTCTCTCTCTCTAAGACAATCCCTGTCTGATTTCCCCTTTCTCAAACCCAAAGCTCTTTGTGAGTGTCTGTTCTAATTCTTCATGCACGTGTCTTATCAATACTCCCTTCTTGCTCTGTGCAAGCTCTCCACTCTGCAACCAGCCAGTCAGTGTCAGGGCCAGGCCTCCCTCTCTCAAGATCTGGTCACTCGAACTGCCTCAAACCTCTACCAAGCTCATCGATCTCTGCCAAGCTGGTCTGCCAAGGCTGCATCAATCCCCCACCAAACGCCTCTCCATCTCATGCCAACCAGACGTCTCTCTCTCATCGAACTCGAACTCCATCTACATCTCAAAACTCCAATCTCCTCACCTCTGGTTATACTGTGCAATGATGTATATAAATCCCTATGGCTACATTCATTCTCTAAGCTAAAATGCCTCTTTCTGTCTGTCAGCAAATTCTATATTTGAGCAGTGCCTGAAAGTCTGTGTTGCAATGTACTTTCATTTGCAATCACTCCGTGTTCTGGTCGTGTTCTTTGTCAATGTGACATTGGTCATCATATCACCTAGCATAGCCTTCTTCTGTCTGCCCGCAATACACCATCTTACCATCTATTCCTCCATTCACTGTCATGAAATCCCTCTCTCCTCCTGTATGCAAAGCTCTCCCTGCTGCTCATGGCACTGCCTCCCACCTTTTCTGTCTCTGCGAAGCACACAAGCCATGCTGATAAGACCTCCTTCTCTGTGTCTCTACTAAGGCAAAGGTGACTTCTTAACAACCAAACTGTTTACGAATTCCTTCTTCACACTGTACCACAACAACTTCGCACAGAACCAAGTGGCACTCTGTGTCTCCATTGAGTGAAATGGCTTTATAATGCCATAGGCCTCATTCTTTCTAGCGTTTACTCTCTCATTCACCCAAACCCAAGGGCTACATAATGCAAACTCATTGCATATTCTAAGTGCGCACTCAATGCGTGTCTCTCTACATACATACAGAATACATAACAGTCTCTACATGTATACTGTGTCTCTAAATGGCACTACATGGCACTTTAAACACAACAGTGTGTCATTCTATAAGCAAATACAAATGCCATCTATATGTGGCAGAATAATGTCGATAGTCTAATGTTACTATTTCAAATACTCCTAATCAGAATGTATGATGGATAACTAAACAGGATACAATGATAGAATGATAGGTAATGATGGGCAATGATTCTGTAATGATAACAAATCAGGCCTCTCCATTCTATCAGGTTCTACAGTGTTTCAGTTCCCCATCTGCTAAGGTGGTCGGGTTGAATTTGCAGATAAATTTTGCCTCTTAGCAGGCCCCCTTGATGTGACTGCTGCTATGGCGTTTAGTGGCATTTTTCAGCACCTGATTCCTGGCTGCGCTGTGCGTGTATTCGTTAAAGTGGCTAAGCCCACAGAGTTGCGCTGTTAAGGGGCCGGGTGACAAGGGGCAACCAGACCGACCCACCTTCCCTTCAGAGCTGGGTTCCCCTTAAGGACCTTTGTGTGGGCTCCAAACTGCCTCCAACTTCAGGTCTATTGCCAACGTGGTCTCTGCAGCCAGCTGGGTGTTTCTACTGTCTTGCATGTTAGGGGGGTGCCGCGGGGGTCTGGATACTTGGATTACACCGGGCCTGGCCAGTAGTGGGCTGATCTTCAGCCGGGGCTCTCGCTATACATGGTCGTTTGAGGGCCGTTGTTGCCCCATGGGGCACGGTGCCCCTGGCCCTGCGGTCTGCACCGGGAGAGGGATGAAAGAGGGGAGCTCACCTCTCCTGTCGTGCCGCAGCAGCGTCCGGTGGGCCGTTGAATTTAAAGCTCTCCTGGCTGTTGATTGGGCTCAGCGTGTTCCCCAAGTTGCATGCCTTGTGTGTGCCCCAGAGTCCAGGTTGGCTATATGGGGGCATCGATTCTCCGTCACTCGGGTGGGCGCTATGATTGGCATCAGATGCCTGTCGTGTTTGTATTACTTGCTCACCAGTTCTAAGCAGGTTGACTGTTCCCGACCGTCGGCTGACTAGAATGTCCTGTGGGGGGTTCAGTCAGCTCTGGCGCTGCTCTCCCTGTCTGTCTGCTCTCCCCCTTCGCTCGCCATCACAGCGCCTGCACCGGCGATGGCACCTGTAACATTTACAGTCGCAGCGTCTCGGCGGCGCGCTCCTCATGGACAGCCTTAGCGTCGCTGCGCTCCGCCAGGTGAATCTCCCCGTCTCTCCCTTTCTCGGTCACCTGCCAGGTTCGGGGTGCACGTCAGGTTTCACAGGGGAATTCCCTGTGCCACTGCTGCCCTCAGGTCTGCCGTTGGTTCTTCCCCAGAGCTGAGACCACGTTCCCGCTCCGACACCGTTGCTGTGCTCCTGCTGCCAGGGAGTCTCTCACGCCAACTCACACAGCATGGGATCAGGGGAGCTACGGGAAGCTTTTGCCAGTATTATTGTGTTGTCTTTGTCACCTTAGATGGAATATTTTCAGGATATTCGGGAGCCCCGTGTGGACCTCACAGTAGAGCCGCCATCTTGGTTGGGCTCTCTGAGTACAGGTGGATGTTGAGATCCCCAAGGTGGAGAAGCTGAGAGGTGGAGAGGAGCAGAGATCAGGCCATTCAGAAAGGAAGAGGGTGACCGGGCCAGGCGACCTGTAGATGGTGGTCAAGGTAAGAGAGAGGCCAGGAGAGATAAAGAGTCTGCAGATCAGGCATTCAAAGGAGGAGTAGGTCTGAGTGGGGATGATGGAAGCAGGGATCCACTCAGGAAAGATCAGGGACACTCCGCCTCCGGGCCTGATGGGCCGGGCTCGGAGAGGATCTTGTAGCCCTCAGGGAGGAGTGTGTCAAATCTCGTGACAGAGCAGGCCTTGAACCATGTCTCGGTAAGAGCGAGAACATCATGGTCCAGAAGTTCAAGGAGGTGGCAGATGTCAGAGCAGTGTTTGCTACTATTGAAAGAGACTGCTGTGGGCTGGGGGATGCAGGGGAGAGTAGTCCCAACGGAAGTGGCAGAGGAGCCAGAGAGTTAGTGGAAGGCAAGGGAGCCTGAGAGGTGGAGGACGAGTCTGAGAGGTGGAGGACAGGGGTTGCAGAGGAGCCAGAAAGGTGGAAGGAGGAAGCGGCAAAGTAGCTAGAGATGTAGTGAATGGCAAGGGAGCCAGAGCGGTAATTGCAATTGTAATTGTAATTTCTTATTTATAACACGTATAATACCCAGAGGTATCTAAGCAGGGACCTGGGGATCGAACCTGTGTGGGTCTGTGTCGTCTTGCTTCCAAGGCGAACACATTGCCCCTGAGCTATCCTCCTGAGACAAATGGTAGAAGGAGGAAGACACAGAATAGCCTGAGAGGTGGTAGAAGGAATAGCAGGAGAAGGAATGAAGTTGATGAAGTAGGGGAGGCGCCTATCAAATAGAAGGAGATTGGTCTTCGGGTCTCTGGCCCACGACAATGCCATTTAGATATACATTAATGATGATTCTGGAAGACTGGAAGGGGGCCATACGGACCTCCCACCGGGTGCCACTATTAATGTGAGAGAAGTGCAACCATGTGAAGGGTCTATTGGTTGGATGAAGGAATGACAAAGAGGATGTCGTGAGAGTTTGGAAGAGGCGCTGACAAAGGTGTCAGCGATGGGAAAGCCTGGATTAGAGACTAGGGTGTCCTTCTTGAGCTTCTTCCAGAAGAGAAGGATAGGAGATAGAAAACCAATTAGAGAATATGGGGGAAATTGTGAGCCCCATAGTAGGTGTGATAGAGGGAGGCGAAGGAGACGCGAGAGGTGGAGAAGAGAAGGAAATCACTGCAAAGAGCTATGCCTCACAGGGTGCACAAGGCGGTGGGTCAGGGAACAAGGGGGGGGTATCGGGCAATTACAGAGCGCAGACAGAGATAAGCGGCACAGGAAGCAACAGGCATTGCATGTATATTGCGATGGGAGCCAACCAGGCTCAGCTCAACCGAGAGAGGAACACTAGAGATGACAGCATAAGAGTAATAGAGGCCAATACATTCACCCAGAGGGGAAAAAGCCTGAAAGCAGAGGAATACAGAGAAACAGTGATTGAGGCCTAAACAATACTTAGATGGGGATAAAATGCAGCTGATGCAACAGAAAATAAAGAAACAGCTGGCAAGAACACCAGAAAAACAAAAGTATAACTACCAGGGAGTGAGATAGACTAATAAATGCATAGAAACATTGCAGGGTGAGATACGCATTCAAATGGAGAAAAGCGCAAGGTACGGTGGTTTAGTAGGACACAATAATGGATGCGCCCCCCAACCTGCACCTGTTTTACCTTGCAGTCGCCGCTGGTCCACGGCTGTGCTGCATGCTCGCAAACCTGCGTTGCACAACACTGCAGTCTTGTCCTGCATGGGCTTTGCCGCAGAGGGTCAGATCCTCTGTTTTTAAAGGTTTGGATGTGACCTAACAGTTCGAGGTTGGACTGCTCCTTTTGTGGTGGGACCAAGCCTGATTTGCATATGGTCTTCCCCCTTTTTGTAGTAGCTTGGCAGGTGAAGAATGATGGTCTGGAGGGTTACCCAGAGCGATGCCAGAGGTTAAGATTAATTCTAAACCTTCCAGCCATCACCACTTTTGTTTTGCTTTAGTCACCCCGAGTGAGACGGATGTGCCCAGATGTAGGCCCTGTGACTGCTGGGCCTAGACACCCAAACTACTCCTCACTGAATAAGCCCAATGAGGCCGAAACATGTCTGGGGATGCTTGTGGACTCATGCAGAAGGGATGTGATCCAGCCGTTTGGGTTGTACTGCCCCTTTTGGGGTGGGATTAGGCCTGATTTGAATATGGTTTTTCCCCTTTTTGTAATGGCTTGGCAGGTGAAGAACAATGGTCTGGAGTGTTACTCAGAGCAATGCCAGGGGTCAAGATTAATTCTAAACCTTCCAGCCATCACCTCTTTTTTGTTTTGCTTTAGTCACCCCAAGTGAGACGGTTATGCCCAGACGTAGGTCCTGTGACTTCTGGGCCTAGACACCCAAACTACTCCTCACTGATTAAGCCCAATGAGGCCGAAACATATCTGAGGATGCTTGTGTTCTCATGCAGAATGGATTTGACCTAGCCGTTCGGGTGGACTTCCCCTTTTGGGTTGGGATCAGGCCATATTTGAATATGGTTTTTCCCCTTTTTGTAATGGCTTGGCAGGTGAAGAACAATGGTCTGGAGTGTTTCCCAGAGCGATGCCAGGGTTCAAGATAAATGATAAACATTCCAGCCATCACCTCTTTTGTTTTGCTCGTCACTTCTTGCACTAGTGCAATACATGTTTAGGAAATTGAGTGCCAGGGAACAGATGGTGGATTTCAAGCTAATCCACATGTAATTGGATGGGTTGGCTGTATTTCCTACATGCTGATCTCAAATGCTGCCTTCTAGGCCTCCCGGGAGCATGCTACAATAACTTTCTTTTTATTTCCCGCTGCTTCTTCATATCATAAATAATGCCCTTTCATTTTCAAATAAAAGACTTTGCTTTCCACCTTCGTAGCATCAGAAATAAGGTGCGCGCCAATTTGCTGAAAACGCGGTTTCAGAATTCCATGCAATTCACCTTTATTTTCTGTCATGGAACTCCTTAGACATCTGCTGCGTTTTCTCATTCCCCTCGGATTTCTTGCTCAATGCCACAAACAGCAATCTTATAAGCTACTGAGAAGAGATTCCATTCTTCGTTCATAAGCATGAATATCCTCCTTGATGCTGCAGGTGCTGTCTGTGGCATTCTCTCCGGCCTCTACCACTCCAGTGTTCTCCTGTGTGCTCTCCTGAGCTGGTGCCTCCTTCCCAAATTCAGTACCTGCCTCATTGCAGCAGCCACCTCACAGTAATGCTCTGCCTGTTCAGCTAGCTTGGCCTACTAATTGCGTCCATATTGATATGGGGGCAGAGGACTTAACAATCCTCACTGTAAGTCACTAAACACAGCCTTAACCTTCCCACACTCCGACACCCTTGCAGTCATTTTCTAACTTCTGTTAGGCTTGCCACTTCTGTTCGAGGCCCAATTAATTAAATCAACCAGTATCAAGTGAACTACAGGGGTCTGCAACCTGCAAATGTCCAGATTTTTGGATTGCAACTCCCATGATCCCTCACTATTGACTTTGCTGGCTAAGGCTGATGAGAGATGCAGTCCAAAACATCCAGAGAGCCAAAGGTTGCAGACCATGTTTGACATGACAACAAATGATGGACCGGGCAGTTTGGTGTTGATCAGAGATAGTGATGTTTTTACACTCAACTTGCATGGTGTGTTGTGAGTTCTGTGTATGTCTAGGTAATAAGGTCTCCCAAGGGAAGCAGTACTTAATGGCCATATGTATTGCATGCCTGTAGGAGATTAGCAATCTATCTATAAATTAAAGTTACATTTTAACCAAAGCCATAGAAGCATACAACACATAAATATATCATAAATATCAATTACCAAAATAATCGTAAAATACAGAACGGAAAATATATAATAGTATACAAATACATTTACTAAAATCGTGAAACAACTATTCACAAGAATATATGAAAAAAACATGTATAAAAGGAATCTTTACCACAGAATGCGCCTTTAAATTCTTAAAATAGAAATATGTTTGTTCTAGCTTTATAAGCCAGTTGGTGAACACATGTTATTGGTAGCCAGTCGGTAGTGAATGCAGCATCTCAGGGAAAGGTGAAAGTAAGTCATGAGAACCAAGCATCACTTGTTGGGTCTGCCTTCAGTAGGAAAAGCGTGGCTTTATTCAACAGGCACCTGGTCTCTGTATTGATGTGTTTCCAGTCACTGGAAGAGAAATCGCATGAATGTCCCGAGCAAACACCCCCACTTGTGGTGGAGACCAGCAGATCCTGACATATGCACTGGTACAAGGCCTTATCCTAGCAGGAGGGGACCATTTTAAAATGGTGGCTCTTTCATGATTTTCCTCATACCCTGCTTCACAGTGCATACCCTTCACCCTAAAGGCAATCAAAATGCCCATCTGGGGCTGTGACAGGTTTTGCAGCAGAGAATAATGCTGTACCCAATGCAAGGCTCTGGAGATAGCTGCACCTCTGTCCTTTGTGCAAACAGAAACACTTGCCCAGCACACGGTTTTACTAAGAGACAGTAATATTGTTGTGGAGCTACATGTCAACAGTAACTTTCCTTTAGAGTTTAATTGAAAAAATAGCAATCAAGTACACTTGTAATTTAGTGCCTCAATGTGCTGATAAATAGAAAACGGCTAAGAATGTTTTCACTTTGTTTAGCATAAAAGCATATCTATTTCTTTAGAGATAATATTTTAGCAGTAAACATAATATAGCCAAACAATATGCAATTCCCAATATTAGCAATGGTGTAGCTGAATACTCTTAGCATCCCACTCTTATCTTATTCACTTCTGGGCAATATAAAACCTACAGCCAATCAATAGTGCGTATGGCCATCTAAAATGTGCCAGAACCTAAAATTGTACTCTCAGTAATCCCAAAGCCATTAAATGAAATGATATATACAAATAATGTATCACAAACGGATGGCTTCCAAGGGAATGTAACTAAAAATAATCCAGGTCATGGATGCAAATTGAACCATTGAATCCACCTGCAGGATTTCTCCTTTCCTTCCACCAATGCAGGGGTCTGCATCCGTCAGGGTCGGACTGGGACAAGAAATAGGCCCGGTCACCCAAAGAAAAGTGGCCCACCCTCGCCTCAAAAAAGTGGCCCACCCCTCGCCTCACGACCCTTGACCTCTAATGACATCACCAGAAGGTATGTCCCGGGAAGCGATGAAACACGACCTTTCACCCAATGACAAAACAGGAAGTGGCATCAAATAGCATGGTTCCTAAGTACACTAAATTACTGTGAATCCAAGCAGACGTCCAAGGCCAAATGATAAAATGTTATTGTATAGCACTTACGCTTAAGCTCTTTTTTATAGAACAAATATACATACAATATCACCCAACCTGTGTTGGTACTCATTTATTGACCTAAGAAGGATGAAAGGCTTTTTGAATAAAAAAAAAGAAAAATTGAAAACATTTCTTTTTCTTCTATTATTTTTCTCCAAACCGGCCTAGGCATCGGCAGAAACCGGCTCCCACTCCCCAGGAACGATTTCGGCCCAGCCACGGGGCGAAAGGCTGAAGGTCCAATTCAACCCTGGCACCCGTGGCTCTCCCTGTCTTTTGCAGTAGGATTTCCATAATCCTTCTCTACTGACTGTGCTGGCTACAGCTAATGAGAGTTGTAGGCCAAAACATCTGGAGAGCCAAATGTAGCAGACCCCTGCTCTAATGCATATGGTAGTCACTTATTTGGGCCGTAGAAATGCTTGTAGGAGCAGAGGCTTTTATATGTGCTTTGCTCAGTCGTCTCGCACTCCAAAATCAGTGTCTTCCCACACTAAAAAAAACAGTCGCAAGCTGGTGTCAGATAGCCCACATCGTTGTGTGGGCGGGCCGCCTTTGCGGCCCTAGGACACGACGTCCCGGACGTGACGTCAGGGGATGGGGAGGGACGGGGACAGGGTTGCGACAGTTGCCGCCAGTCAGTTAATAAAGAAGGTTATGTGCGCCTCCGGCTCCTGCATATCATTTGGCGCGGTGGCTTACGCGCAAGGTAACCCATGAGGGTTGAGCTCAACAATGGCGACGAGCGGACATGGGCCCTAGCAACGTCGTGCCGAGGTCTGCAGCCGAGCAGTGCAGCGCGTCGGTGCACCTCGGACACGGCCCCAACAGCAGAAGCCTTACGCCACCTCCCGTGTGACACCAGGCCCCAGATAAGGAGCCCAGGCGACTTGAGCTCATCTCCCGGACTGCGGAGAAAAGCACCCGCACCCGGAAGAGGCAGCGAAAAAGCACAAAGCCCGAGGGAAGGGCTCTGACGCATCCCGCCCGCAACTCTTCAGCGGGGAGTGGAACGTTCACTCCCCAGCGCGACGCAGCGCCCTGCAGGCCGCAAGAGAAAGGTGCCGGTCCAAGGTGAGGGCAAGCGCCGCTTTGCCCTGTTCTCGTTCGGCGCACCTACTCCACAGGCAAGTCGCCCCACGTGTTTTGTGCCTAAGGTGGAAATAAACCTCGGGCGCCAGGTGCCAAAATCACACGCTTCACGTGCCTGCACACAAGCCCGCGATATCACGAGCCGACATGTCGGACTCAGCGAGCACCCCGGCCTCATCTTCAGGACGGACGGGAGCGGCGGCACCAGCATCATCAGGTATAGATGCAGCACAAGTCAACAACCAACACGCGCAAAGCGAGGGAGGTGCATCCCAGGTCATGCAAATGCCAAACCCCTTTGAAATACGTGATACGTCGGATCTAGGACCTCGCTGGACCATAGGGCTCCGGGACTTCAAGTTCTACACCGTGCCATAGGACTAACCGACGATACAAGGCTGAAAAATACATGATTTATGGCTGTGGGACCAGCAGTAAGAGACATTGCGGGGGAATTACTAAATGTGGACACGGTCACATATGGAGAACTGCACGCCAAACTGTTGGACAATTTTGCCCCGCACACCAATGTCGACTATGAACGACACATGTTTCATACGACCAGACAAGAAAAGGGTGAGTCAATAGACAATTTTGTACTGCGCCTCCGCATCAAACTAAAACATTGTGAATTCCATAGATACTCCAATGAAGAGGCGCTCAGATCACAAGTAATTGCGGGATGCCTCTCACAACCATTTTGCAAGCAACTCTTACAGAAACAAAGATCCCTGGAGGAAATCCTAGCACTGGCTCGCATGGAAGCGGCTGTGGACTCCCAACTGGACAATCTCGGAAAAGTATCCATACAACAGCATAGTGAAAACACTGATTCAGTCAACAAATTGTATTCACACCCCAACCAAGGAAACAAACGTCCTGAAGCCACGTGGTACAAATGTGGATATGAGTACCCACACACAGGGGAATGCCCTGCCATAGGACAAAAATGCGCCGCATGCGGAGGAATGGATCATTACAGGGCCATGTGCAAGAACGTGCCGACATACACGCCAACCAAGCACCGCAATCAAGACAGGCGCCGATACAGTCGCTAGAATCCACCCAGGTCTCTAGGGGAAAGTGAAAGGAAACCCACTAGAAAAGAGGACGGTGACCGCAAAAGCCGATACACTCGTGAGGACAGACGCTCGTCAGAAGATACGAGACGCTCACACAGAAGACGGTTTGTGAGGTACGTTGAAACTCGCTCACCCACCAGCAGCGACACCCCGTCCTCAGAGGAAGATCAAAGGAGGAAAGGCTACGTGTGGGCCTTGAAAGACAATACTGCAGCCACCCAACACAGTCCCATACTAACACTTCAGTTAAATGACACCCCATTAAAATTTCTGATATACACCGGTGCGACGGTCAATATCATCAGCGAACACGCATACGAGTCCCTGGCCCTGCAGCCCAAAATCAAGAAAGCCACGGTAGACATATATCCCTATGGCTCCACGACCCCTCTGCCGTGCAGAGGCATGATCACAGCATGGTGCACCCATAAGGAACACACGGAAAAAGTCCCTCTACATATTCTGAAAACTGAAGCTAACAGCGGATGCATACTAAGGTTCCGGACCGCGGTAGACATGGGACTGGTGCACGTCTTATACCAGCTGATGGTGCATAAATACTTTGCCAAACCGGACGCAATAGAACAATCATTCCCAAAGCTCTTCACCGGCCTAGGCAAGTTGCGAAACAGAAAGGTCCATCTCCACATAAACCCTCACATCAAACCTGTGGCCCAGCATTATTGAGGGATTCCATTCAATATACAGAGACAGGTGGAAGAGGAACTTGATAAACTCATCAAAATGAACGTCATTGAACCTGTGTCGGGTCCCACACCATGGGTATCCCCCATCGTCCCCGTCCCCAAGAAGTCACCGGATGGGTCTATACGCCCATGCATAGACATGCGCAGGGCCAACACCGCCATTGAAAGAGAGAGGCACCAGGCACCCAGGATCACTGACATGATCCATCTCCTTCACGGTGCAAGAATCTTCTCGAAACTGGACCTCACAAAAGGTTATCACCAGATTGAGATTGCGCATGAATCCCGCTATATTACCACGTTTGTCACCCACCTCAGTCTTTTTCACTACAAAAGACTCCGTTTTGGCATTTCCTCCGCCGCCGAAATTTTTCAAGAGGAGATTCACAAGGTAATCAGACACGTCCCTAACTGTTTGAACTATTCAGACGATGTCTTAGTATACGGCAAGTCACAGGAGGAACACGACATAGCACTCCACAGAGTGTGTCAGGCACTGGACGAAACAGGGTTGACACTGAACAAATGAAAGTGTGAATTTTCGAAAGGTTCTCTGAGGTTCGTCAGGCACTTTTTCTCGGACAAAGGAATGAGACCCGATCCGGAGAAAGTCGAGGCACTCAATTCAGCCACTCCCCCCATAAACACCACGGACTTGAGATCATTTCTGGGCCTAGCTAGTTACTGCCTCAGATACCTAAAAGACTACGCCACCGTCAGTAACCCGCTGCGCCTACTCACACGCAAGGACACACCGTTCATATGGTCAAAAGAGTGTCAAGAGGCATTTGAGGCCATACAGAAAGCCATATCGCAAGCTGAGGACATGGCATACTTCGATGCCAGCCACAACACCGAGCTGATCGTGGATGCCAGTCCCGTGGAACTCGGCGCCATACTGACACAAAAGGACCCCAAGGAACCACGCAACACCCACATAGAGGAGTATGCCAGCCGAAGCCTGACAATCACAGAACAGGCATACTCACAGGCGGAAAAGGAAAGCTTAGCGGTCGTCTGGGCTTGCGAATATTTCCATCTGTTTCTGTTCGGTAAGGGATTCACCATCATCACTGATCACCAAGCACTGCTTACCATATACGGAAGCCCGAAAGCCAGAATGCCGCCGAGAATAGCCCGATGGGGTCTGCGCCTACAGGACTACAGATTTGAAATACAACACCGACCCGGGAAGGAGGAAAACCTGCAGATTACCTCTCCCGCCACCCAATAACCACAACCGCGTCTCAACCATCCATAGCGGATGCATACATAAACTACATCATACGCCACTTACAACCAATGCCAGTAGGATGGACGGAGCTATTGGTACAGTCGGAGGCGAACACTGCGCTCTGAATCGCGAGACACTGTCTGCAAACAGACAAGATGGCCCGCATGAGACAACAGGCGAGGGGAGAGTCAGAGACAACACGAGAGGAGGTCAAGTGGCTTGACCAAGTCCGGGAAGAACTAACCATAGTAGAGAACAATGTACTACTGAAGGGCTGCAAAGTCGTCATCCCGAGAACCCTCCGGGAGAGGATAGCACACTTGGCCCACGAAGGACATTGAGGCGTAGTCGCCACGAAGCGCCTCCTTCGACAGAAAGCATGGTTCCCATAGCTCCACCGCCTACTAGAGACCATCGTAGGAAACTGCCACGTCTGCGCCCAAGTGGCGCCGCCACCACACCCAAACCCCTTACAGACATCACCCTTGCCGAGCAAGATGTGGGAGGAGCTAGCGGTAGACCTGTTTGGACCCCTGAGCAACGGGACTCAGGTGGTCGTACTCATGGATGAACATTCGAGATACCCGGATGCCCAGATAGTGGAAAGCAGTGCGACATCAAGTGGCATCCCAGCACTTGACAGAATGCTCTCAGCTTATGGGATCCCCAAGGTCATAAAGTCGGACAATGGTCCCACATTCATAAGCCATGACTTCCAGAAGTTTACAAAATACATGGGGTTCCAACATCGACGAATAACCCCCCGGTGGCCCCAGGCCCACGGCATGGTCGAAAAGTTTATGGCCAATATCAAGAGAACCCTACAAATTGCACATGTGCAAAACAAGCCCTTTGAGCAGGCCCTCAACCAGCTACTCAGGGAATACCGCCACACAGCACGACGGGAGTATGCCCAGCAGACCTGCTATTCCGGAGGCCGGTCACCACGAGACTACCGGAAGATCTATACCACAAGAACCGACGCTGCTGGAACAAGTGGCGAAAGCAAACGACACTGCGAGGAAAGCAATGTCAAAGGAAGTCACAGACAGGAAAAGAAGAGCCCGCGAAAGCATAATGCAGCCAGGTGACGAAGTGTGGCTCCGACAACCAAAAAATCGAAAGGAAGAAGCCACCTTCGCATCCACCCCCCTCATCATAACCCACAAGAAAGGCACCATGGTCACTGGACAAAGAAATGACTGTTCGTTAGTGACCAGAAAAAGCTCACATTTTAAACGCGTCACACCAGCCCCAAGAGGTCAGTCGACGATGAACAGAGACAGCGAGGATGACAGACCACAAGAAGAAGCATATCAAGGAGATGGGGAAGAGTCAGGTGGTGAAGCAAGCACCCCACCGCCCGCTAAGGAAAGACTAACCACGAGCAGGGTGAGGCGCCCCCAGAGGAGCCGCATGAAGCCAACCCGACTCATAGAGGAGATGGGGTGAGGAAACCTACGGGACTTGCATGCTCAAAAGGGGGGCGATGTCAGATAGCCCACATCGTTGTGTGGGCGGGCTGCCGTTGCGGCCCTAGGACACAATGTCCCAGACGTGACGTCAGGGGAAGGGGAGGGACGGGCACAGGGTTGCGGCAGTTGCCGCCAGTCAGTTAATAAAGAAGGTTATGTGCACCTCCGGCTCCTGCGTATCATTTGGCGCGCTGGCTTACACGCGAGGTAACCCATGAGGGTTGAGCTCAACAGCTGGCTTAACATAACTACATCACATCTCTCGTGTTTATGGAGGACCATGGAAAGAAAAATATTTGGGCAAATGGGCCTTAATCCATCCACCACAACAACGGACCTCATTACAAGTTTGGATGTAGCCATGCCATTTTTTGTGGCATGGCTACCTCCAAACTCGGGTCCGGGTCTGGACCTCGCAAAAGGGGGCATATCGGGCCATTCCAACATTGGAGGCCCGGTAATTCCCTTTCCCGGGTCCTGGACCCGGTACATCCCCATTCCCATTTGAGCCCCTATAGGGCTCAAGGGGAATGGGGAGGATGCTAAGAACGGTCCCGTTATGATGGGCCCGTTGTTAGCATCCTGGTCTGCTAGCGGGTCCCACTCTGCACGTCTGGTCTGACCAGGCGTGCAGAGCGGGACCCCCTGCAGACCTTGTAATGTGGCGGCCCGGAATGAACGCTGCCGGTCCCTTACCAGCACCGTTCATTCCGTGGCTGCCTACCTCGTAATGAGGCCCATAGAAACAGGCGAAAATTAACATTTGAAAACAAATGGCAAAGTGCCAATTTTAGGCCCACTGGCAGATTTCCACTGCTAAAGCAACTGCATTAAAATATCTGCTTGCTGCTCATTGGTGAAGGCAGTCCAACGTTTATCCATCTCTGCGGTGCAGCTCTGCCTCCGAACTCTGCCCTGTATGGAATCTGCTCACTGGGACAACTCACACATTCTATGTCTTAACTCTGCTCTGCTTTACAAGCTGAAATAGAGTTTTTCTAAGCCCCACCTATTCCCTTGCCAGCCAATCCTGAACTCGGGGTGTCGATGCCTTAATCTCAGTTCCTATCTTTGAAATTGCTGGCAGGTCCTTGTCCCACTGACTTGCCATTGATTTCAAGAAGAATCATGGCCTGTAATATGGAACTTCTCCCCACAACTGTAATTTTCTCTGCTCCCAAAATTGAGCCAACCCACAGCAAACCTTAGACTGCCCACCAACTGCCCAGAAGGTTTATTTCTCATATATCTTCTATAGATTTGCAAAAATGGATAGCTCAAATGTCTATCATTATGATGTCAGAGGCTAATCGAGGGTTTCTTCCATGAGAACTCCCATAATAATGTATGCTTTTATAGCGGAAGCCTAACATTATTTTGGATAATAATAATAATATTAATAATAATAATATTCATAGCAAAGTTGATGTTTTCTTCAAATGATTTAATTTGTGAATCAGTCTATTTCCTTCTCCATGAAGTAAAATGTACAAAAGGGTAGAAATTCAAATTGGAGCTTAACATGCATCTGTATAATGGAGAGTTCCAACTGAGTTTTGCTCTTTTCTCAAGGGCATGTACTTGCAAGAAATATAATTAACGACTTTTTAAATTGTATTAAAATCTGAAGTCACAGCATGCATTTAAATTCTTCTCTATTTACAATGACTTCATTAAAACCGAATTGCTTTGCTTTGTAAATGGGGGAGACAGTGCATGACGAACGCATGTGCTGCTGACAAACATGAATTACATCTCCAATCGTATAAAACAGTTTAAAAATATGTCTAAATATTTGTGTGTGTGCATTTGTACACCTTCATTCATGCAGCTAAGGAACTGGTGCTGCTCACGTTTATAAACTGCAAAGACAAAGCAATATGTAAATGACACTTTCAAATTCATGGATACGCTCGGGGAAGCTTGTTTCAAATAAATGCATTTTGAACTTAATAGAGCTTTTAAATATCTATGTGTATGTGTGTCTCAAAGTGTTAAATTCAATAGTGTTCAAAGCAATGGCAAGTAGATTACATACATTTAGACTAGCAGCTTGCCTTAGTTTGTAAAGCATTCAGAGCTACTTAAAATTAAAACATGCAATTGCTCCAATGTGCACTGGTTAGTTGTTTGTTGCAGTCATTCAACGGGTAGTTTAAATCAATGTGGCAGATCTCCAGCACCCTTGGGGGGCAGACCTCTGGATCCTGACCCATACACCAATGCCTGGTTTGACCGAGCGATTGGAAGCCATTTTAAGATGGCAGGCAGAATTCATGCTTTGTAGAAGTGGATGAAGCAGGCACATGAAGCTCTAGCGGCATCTGAGCCCTATTGGTAAAGCAAGTACATGTGACCGGAACGCTCAGATACATCATTTGAAGATCTGAGGCAGCCTGGCTTGGTTGCCCCAAAATTGCATACGGCAAAGGGTTAAACCTGTTCCCTGTTCCACAGGCTCACTCTTTGCCGATCCAATGAACACAAAGTGCAACTTGGGTCTCCAAGTAGACCCTGTGCAGGGGGTGACTAAACCCCTCCCTCACATTCAGCCCACCTAGACACCCAGACGCCAAAGGAGGGCTTCTTCGTAGAAGCCCGCCAAAGGACGGCGAACATGGAAACCAAACCTAGTTTGGCGCGAAAAGCAAACAACAAGAAAGACTTGAACAAAAAGAAATGGCAACTAAACCCAAAATAAAACATAAATGGTCAAGCGGGTTTTATGTTCGAGGCTACTACAAAAGCCTAAAACATTACCGCGTTATACACAATAAGCGCCATAGAAATGTTAGTGTAGGTACCACTGCCACCAGCCAAGTCTTACTTTTAAGGGAGCGAAACAAAGGAGTTAACCCTCTCCAATACTCCATGTAAGATGGTGTGTACTGGGTCTGTGGTTTAAAAAGTGACTATATAAAGTTAATGGCAACTTTACATGTTTCTGGGGGGCAGTAGTCATCCCCAGAAATGGAGTCCACACAGGAAGTCGAAAAGCCATCCCTGTGTAACTGCACTAAAGGTGCTGTGTGACACACAAGTAAAAAGATGATGCCTAGGGAGTTGGTGGCACTCCATAGCCCATGAGCACAAAAAGTACAACACACATAAAAGAATACACTGTAAGAGTGGGAAAAAGGATCCCACCCTTACTGGGTGGAAAAAATAAACCCCAGAAATCCAGCAAAGCTGCTGAGGGACTCACTAGGTAAGGGAAATTAGCCATAAATGCGAATGCTCTGTAAAACTCGCCCCCCAGATTAAGGGACAGGAGGATTTAATCCATTCCTGGATGGATCTCTTACATCTAGTCGGTTATAAACACCCTAGAGAGACCATCCGCATTTTGGTGGTGACATCCTGACCTGTGCTCAATGGTAAAATCAAAGGTTTTCCTTTGTAAGCCATATGACCTACACACCCTTTGAGAAACATCTTTCTTTTTAAATCTATAGGGGATCTGGTTGACCAGTCCCTCAGAAGTTGGTACAACTCCTGAACCTGTTATGGTCTTTTTCAGGGGGTCTGTATAAAGGATTCCCTTAGATCTAGAGGGGCCTCCAGGTTTCCTCACAACCTCTATTTTGGGAGCAGGTTGGGTCTCAGGCATCTTGGTTGGAGGGGTAGGGGATAAGCAAGGTGCAGGCTTTCCCTTCTTCTTAGATCTAGCCTTACCTATTTTAGGAGTTTTTCTCCTAACATTAGGATTTGAGTTGGAGTCTTCTGTAGAAGGTCCAACAGTCTGAAGGTTTTTGGCCTTAGACTTGTCCTTTCTGGTTTTCCACCAGCACTGAGAATTACCAGTTCTCTTAGGCCTAGAGAGGGGTCCAGTTGGCCTATCCACCTCTTCCTCAGAAGCAGGGGGAGTCAGAGACTTTAAAATCTGGGGGAACAATGATGGAGCTTGGTTTGGGCTCCCATTTCCCTAACATACTAGCCTGAAATTCACCTGGGTTAGAGGTCAACTGACTAACACCAGGGCGTGTAGTGGGTTTCTCTGTAGAGGTTCCCACAGGCTCAGAATGGTCCCTTAAAATGGCCTCTGTAGCCAATTTGGTTTGGTTCTGCTTCTCCATACTGGGAGGCCTGGGGGTACTGGATACTACTCCTAGAGTTTTTAGATCATTCCCTAACAGGACTCTCCCAGGCACCTCACTCTGAATACTGACAGAGATCCTCACTGTCATTTTGTTATACTGAATGAGAGCTGGTAGAATAGGAACCATTTGGACAGGGTGCCTTAACGACATCCTCAGGCCTGAAAAGTCCTTCGTCCAAAACTGTTCTGCTGGCCCCATTGTCTCTCATGGCAGGGGTGTACTGGTCATTGAAAAGAACACTGTCCACATAATAGAGTTTTCAGGAATGGAGTCATGCACATCACTATGTTGTTTCTTACCCAGATCCTTGGACTTTAAGGATACAGTTGCTTGAAGAGCCAAAGGTTCTTCAGCAAATAAGTGAAAGTGAGCACTAGTCATCTGTACTTCTCCCTCTGGGGAGAAGGCTAAGGAGGTAGTGCTGACCTCTGCAAGGTTACCCTTGCATCTGGGATCTCCTCTCACATGGTCAGTGGATCCACAGCTAAAGCATTTACCAAATGCTCTCTGGGATTTGGGTCTGTCCTGACCTCCCACTGGTTTTGCATCAGGAGGTACATTAGCCCTATTTGATTTCCCTTGTGGCTTACCCTGGTTATGTTTGGGGACATCTTCTGGATGGGAGGTATTGGAATTCTCCGTGTTATCTTTCTTTGGCTGCTTTCCCTCATCCTTCTTCTGAGTTGCCCCAGAATCCTTGTGAGTAGCCCTGTTGGCAACCCACAAGTCAGCAGCCTTAGCTAACTTCTTAGGATCTATCTCCTTTGAATCAGCCAAGTGCTGTCTAAGCTCAGAAGAGCAGGTATCATACATTGACTCCAACATAACAAGGTTCCTCAAACCTTCATAAGTGTTCACTTTGTAACCCTTAACCCAACCATCTAAGTTTTTCAAACAGTCACACACCCAGGTAGCCCAAGGGGTATCAATAAAAACGTTGATTGGTTAATTAAAATGAACCATATCTCTAAACACTGTTGCAAATACTGGTCTATACCTTTGGTCTATTGAATTACATGCTTGACAGTGAAGGTACCATTGAAAACAGTATTGTACAACCTTTACTAATTTAGTAAAAGACTGTTTTAAGTTACTTGCATTTATCTAAACCCCGCAGGGTATAAAATCCACTTAAAAGTCATTAATCGAATATCTGAACTTAGGTTCCTTTAGGCGTGCAATTGGGTTTACTGCTTAGCAATACACAGTTCTGTTTTTGGTTGCAGGGGTGTCCCCGCAGGCTCAATGGGTTAATATTGGCACAAAAATACAGTGCCATTATTGTATGGCAATATTTTTGCGGGGATATTAACACATGGAACTGAAAGAACATGGCATGATAACCTGTTCTGTCGAAATATAGCCACTCCGAGTCCGCAGCCACATGTTTTAGTTCACTGTACCTTTTACAAAGGAGGATATCCATTTGCATATCAGTCTTTGTCCCGCACACGTGAGCAGTCTGGCAATCCTCCTTCGAACAAGAGTATTTGTTCTAATTAGCAAGACAAAAGCAGGCAAGCAGTAATTTAAAGTTGCATTTATTGCAATCAAAATGTATTTCTAGTGTGAATTATGAGTTAGGATGTCCTTCTAGCACACAGCAACACCATGCACCGGAACAGGTAACTAGTTAATCAACAACCACTCACCTCTAAAGCACATGTGTGCACACTCAACCCTCAAGTATATGTGTGCATGCATCTAGATCATAGGTCCACACAAACCATGGTTAGGGCCACCCATGACTGCATGCAGCTGCCTCACCCGCCGGAGTAACTTCCACAAATGTTGTGATGGTGTCTGGGTGGTACATCTGGTGCTGCTGGGCCTTCTTCACTGCCTTCTCACCACCCTGAGAACCCTAGCTCTCGAGGAGCTGCACCACGCTGGCCAGGTCCAGTGCTCAATCCTGTCCCCTGTTGCCAGGCACCTTATTCTTGCATCAGGGCAAATGCCAATGCCCCCACCGTCAAAATCCCCAAATGCTGATTGTCCCAAAGGTGTGGCCAAGCAAGGAGTGCTCCCTCTGGCATCCTGCCATGGCACCACTAGCTATCAGCTGGCTCTCCTGCTGTTGCAATTGTACAACAAGGAGGCTGGGGGGCTGGGGAGGACCACTTACATCTAAATACTGCTGCAGGTGGTGGCTGCTAAACAATCACAAAGAACAGGGCTACTGCAGTCCCCACCTCCACCAGCCTCTGGAACCCCACTGTGCTGTAACACAGATTAAAACATACCACGCAGGGGAACACCGACACATGCTCTCGTCCGCCTTGGAGTCCTGCTTATCAGCTCAGTCGCTCCCCAAGGGCTGCTCGCCAGCACCTTTGCCTGCACCCAAGGACCCGCTGTGAGCCTCCAGTCCAGAGAGCACTCCCCACGCTCGACTGTGTTGTCAGCCCCTCAAAGTCGGGTCTCCCACAGTGCCTTGCCAGTGCAGCAATGTCTGGGATTTACCACTGGCACTCCTGAAGGGACCCTGCTTGACCTCTGGCAGGGGCCTGCTGCATGGGTGTGGTTAGCCCACTCATTAGAGGAGGCCCACTATACGGAGCCCACGGCTTCACATATTCACTAGACCAGGCGCCAATTTGTAATCCAATCAATGGTACTTTTAAAGCATTTGGAAGTTCATTCTTTAATACTCTGTTCAAATTTACGGTACAGCACAACTAGTTGGGAAGTGTGAAGGGAATATTCTTATGGGTTGTGCAAATTAAACATTCTCAGATAATAATTGAATCAGAAAAAGAATGCTTTTATTCAGGGTTTGGTGTTTAGGTTGAGAATGATGAATGGGAAATGCAAAGAGGCACTTGTTTATTTGGAATGAGGGCTAGTAAATAGATCAATTTTGATGTGGTACAATTGAAATCTGTATCAGAATCGTTTTGGATTCAGCACTTTGAGAGAACTTATAAGAGGGGTGATTTATAACCATGTACTGTTCATTAGGAGCACTTTGTGTGAATGGTCCTTAAGTTTTGCTGGTGAGAATATTTACGATCTGATTATTGCATCTAGTTCAACAAGAGCAGCCAGACCTAACAATTTAATTAAGCATATATTTAAGGCGGCACCCAAAAAGTGGGCCAATATTTTATATATTTTAGTCACTCATATTGTTGAGTCCAACAGGGTTCCCATTTCCTGGCAAACATCTTCAGCCTACCCATCTTTAAACGAGGTGACCATAGTAATCCTAACCATAAACCCTTCATTTTATTTTCTTTTTTCTTATATTCTTGATTTAACTGTATCTTAAAGTTTTTACAAGGTATGTCTATCCTTAGCATTTGTATCCTCAAGTCCATTAAAAGTCTTCTTGAGGCTCCTTCCTTCACTGACCCTTAATGATTATGGATGTTGATAGCAAGCTATATGCATCATTGTTAAAGTACCTACAAGCTTGGCCAATGGAAGCTGGAATATTGAAGAAACCACAGGTAGGATTTAGGAGAGAGCAAGGCACCTTGATGAATAAACATCAGACAAGGAACCCCTACCACAATTGCGCTGGGTTAAAGTACTGTTTGAACTATATTCCCTATCGATAATCTATTAAATAGCCAAATGCAAATATTTCCTGTCAAACCATTTTTTATTCTGTTGCCAACACATGTTTCAACCTGCCTGGGTCTTCTCAGTGCCAAATGTGTCAATGTTGATGCCTGGTTGGCCAATGGAGATTTTATTGGATATAGTTTAGCCAGTGATTCGGTCCTGATGCAAAAAGCAGTGCTGTTGTGAAGTAGTGACAGCAGGATGGATATCCATGTTGAGAGTCTGATTGAGAGTGAAACCCCAGTTCAATTAAAGCTGGAGGATTATTAATGTTCAGAATTGTAGTCCATAGCAAAGAATTAATACCACAAGTGGATATGGGTCCCTGCACCTGGGTCAGGCTAGGTAGGACCTGTCCAGTTGGAGCCTTTTGGTGTCTACAAACATTTTACATTATATAACCCAACAGCACTGCTGATTCTTTGTTCTAGTGCCCCACCATTGCCTTTGAATCACCTCAATTAATGGTTTCCTCTTGAGGTGCCTCCAAGGTCTTGGCTGGGGGAAGAAATATGAGCATGTGTTTGTTGTATCCATTGACTTAGCCGCTGCATTTGACTCTGTAAATAGGAATTTGCTATGGTCCAAATTGGCTAAATGTGGCAACCCTTCGGTACTATTTAGATTACTTATTGTGGTCCACAAGAAAACAAATATACAGGCTAGGCTAGATTAGCAAGGTGCACTATTAAACAAACCATATACCGATACAGGGTTGAGGCAGGGCTCTATTCTGGCCCGCTGCCTCTTTAAGCTGTATATGGCAGACATTGAGGAGGTGTTGTCCACATGCACTTTTGCATTCCCGAAAAGATTGTTTAAAAATATATTATTGGATTGCTTACACAGATGATTTTATTTTATTCGATTGCACAGAGCGCGGCTTCCAGCGCCTCCTTTCTGCATTCACACTTTATTATTAAAAACATTTTTTTGTGATCAACCCCACTAAAACAAAGATAATGCTCTTTAGTTCCACAAGAAGTATGACTAGTTATACTTGGTTTTTAAATAAGGAGAAAGTAGGTGTTATCGGAAATTGTATTTTTTTGGGGTTCCCAATTTTTAATAAACCCAGTGAGACTTATCTTTTAGAATTTTTAAAACAAAAAGTGGTGCAAGTTGCTTGGCAAATGTGTGCAAAAAATAACATATTTGGTAAATGTTCATTGTTGCCAGTTATTCGATTGTATTAAGGTAAAGTAGTACCTAAATTATTATATGGTGTTGATGTAATGCACTTGTGGGTGTGTGACAAATTAGATTATTTGCAAGCTAAAGTATGGAGGAAAAGTCTTAAAATTACCAACTTTCTTAACAATATCCGCAATAAGATACAAATTGGTTCTGAAGTCTTTATTGGCTAGGGCCCACTGGAAATATCTGTCCTTATTGTACAAATGTCTTTGTCCACCAAAGAACTATCTATATTGTGAGCATAACCATCAATAGTTTTGACATTTTATTCTGATATATTAAGGAAATTGAGATTTTCAGCTGATGATCTTCCTGCTGATATATAATGAATGCTAAACTGTCACTTTATGTGGACTATTGGAGGCTTACAGTTGATATGATGTATTGTTCTGAGTCCTTGGCACACTTCAAAAATGACTATAAGAAATGTGGATCTATACCTGAATATAAGTCATTTTCATAACAAGATAGATCTTGAAGGCTTTATGCGATTTTGATTCAATTAATGGCCTACCTTTGAACTCTTAGTTAGAAGAAAGTTGTGGCCAAGAGACAATATCAGTTGTAGGTTCTGTAAAGGTCTTACCTCCATTGTAACTTTGAGACATGTTATATAATGTATTGCCCAGCCTTAACATATAAGTGCCTGTTATATGCTAGAGGTTTTATCGATAAAAAAGATTGTATTGACTGTGAAGTTTTATGGACACACTTATTGAATGAGCATATGAATACAGTAGTTATAGCTGTCCTGGGCTACTTTAATTCCTTGAAACTGGCTGATACATGATGTATTAAATTATATATATATATATATATATATATATATATATATATATATATATATATATATATATATATATATATATAATGTTTTACTAACAATATTTTATAATTTATATGGATGTAATCGTTGTATGAATTGTATGATTTTTCTTAATTGTAATTTGTATACTGTCAAGGTTTTGACAAACGATATGCAATAAAAAACAAATATACAAATATATTCTCCTTCTGGAAATTAATTATTGACTAACACTGCTACATAGCATCAGGTCTTTTAATCCCTTTGTCAAATTGGTGAAGTCACGGAAACAAATTCCAGGAAACCCTTCACATTCTGAAACAAACTCTGGAACTGTCATTTTAACTTAGCTGGAGAGAGAAATAGCACCCCCTTCTGGGGCAACATTTATTTTATTTTATTGTCTAAATGTGACTGTTTATGCTTCTGAACCCCCTTGTCCTCCCGTACCTCCACACTCTCCTCACCTGAACTTCCTGAGTTGTCTGTATCCTGTAGGTTCCGCCGGCTTAGGTAGTCTCTTCCCTTTTTTGGTAGCACTTGCCTGTCTCGGAGCGAAGCCACAGTGACCGCTGACTGGACAGCCGTCCCGGGACTCCTCTTCCGGGAGCAGGCTGGAAAATCAGGGAAAAACCCACACGGGGGAAAAAACCCTTAGCGAGGAGATTGTAGGCAGGCGAAAGTCCAAGGCAGAACTTGCCAGTGTGAACACGGCCCAGAGAGAAGGAGGAAGTGAGAAAGGGAAAACTGGAGAACCACTAACGGAGAGGGTAGCGGCAAAGGAGAAAAACAGGACCCGCCGCCGAAGCAGCGACTGAGAGGGGAAAGAGAGAACACAGGGATCACCGAAAGGTCAGTGACGGAAAAAGGAAGAGGGGAGATATACTGCCTGAGGAGAAGGTAGAGAGACAGAAGAAAAGAAGGTAAACAGATTCGCTAGGAGAGCGAAAACCAGCCGGCACCAAGATCCGCTGCAGAAGCTGAAGCGGGCAGAGGATAACAGGAGGAGCCACAAACAGAGCGAAGGAACCAGGGTAGCTGCAGCGAGAACCAGCGAGGTTGAAACGCAGCGACTCCCGGGAGGAAGGAGAATTTAACTCCCGGCAGCCCTGCGCACGGCCCATGGGCCTATACCAGAAACAAAGAAGGGACTGCAATCCCTATCTGCCGGTTCGCAGTCTCCAACGTGGAAGGAACCGCCAACCGCGGTGGCGATTGCAGATGACAGTATGCCCTCCTCCCCACCTTGCCGCCCCGGGCTTCCCTGGGTAACGGCGGTGAAATTGGGCTAGCAGTCTTGGTGCGTGAACCTGAGAAGCCCTTTCCCAAGAGTCTTCCGACTCAGGGTAGCCCTTCCAGGACAAAAGGTATTCAAGACGCCCACGATAAAACCTGGAATCGCGGACACGAGATACCTCATACTCATCCGACTCCGGAAAACATGCCGGAGCAGACTTAGGAATGGGTCTGTGGTGAAGATCAGGATAGTAGGGCTTGAGAAGAGAAGAATGAAAAACAGGGTGAATGCGGCGGAGAGTGAACAGAAGTCGGAGACGATAAGCCACTGGATTCACCTTTGAGAGAATGGGAAAAGGACCCAGAAATCGAGGAGATAATTTAGAAGGGCGTGTCCATCTAGGCAAAAACCGGGTGGATAGCCACACCAGATCACCGGGCTCCCAGGCCGGACAATCTTTGCGGTGTCGATCGGCACAGGATTTTGTCCGTTGACGGCTGGCCTCCAGACTCCGGATAGCGGAAGAATGGGCATCCTTGATGTTTCCTAAGACTTCTTCCGCTGCCGGGGAGTTGGTGTACTCGGGAACATCTGGAAAGACAGAACAGGGGTGAACCCCATAAGTACAGAAGAAAGGAGAGAGTCCGGTGGCAGAATGCCTGGTGTTGTTATAAGAGAATTCCGCAGTAGGAAGTAATGAGACCCAGTTGTCTTGATGTTGGGTGACGTAGCACCGTAAGTATTGCTCCAGAGTAGCGTTGAGGCGTTCCGTCTGACCATTAGATTCCGGGTGAAAACCTGAAGACAGAGCCCTTTCAATGCCCAACCGGTTGCATAAAGCAGTCCAAAATTTGGAGTTGTACTGGCTACCCCGATCGGAAATTATCTTATCGGGAAGACCATGCAGCTTGAAAACATCCCGAGAAAAAAACCTCTGCCATTTTGGCAGCAGTGGGCAGACTTGGAAGAAGGGAGAAATGCGTCAGCTTAGAAAAGGCATCCACTGTAACCATGATGCAGGTACAGGCTTCAGAGACTGGTAGGTCGCCGATGAAATCCGTGGAGATCAATCCCCATGGACGAACAGGGAGTTCGACCTGAGTCAACAGACCCAATGGTTTCCCCAGGCGATACTTGGCTCAGGCACAAATCGGACAGGCTTT